>NC_091019.1:47646181-48907431 GCF_041296385.1 Aphelocoma coerulescens
AATACGACTGTGTTTGCGCCCTATGAATACCCCTTGTGCTGATGGTGTAGTAAGAAAATCCTGTGTTTTGGTCACTATGGAGACTGTGACTTTGAGTATTGAGCAGACTTTCTCTTTTTGGTTGAGGATGGATGGCTCTTTAATTTGTGCTGAGACTGCCCTCAGAAATGGTATGGCTCAAGCTAATGTATTTTAAACTGATTGGTCAAAGCGAAGAGAAAACCATGAGTGGATTTATTAGATACAGATCTTTGTAAGACAAGTTGTCCTTCCCTGCATTTATCATCTGCTGTCAGATTACCTGCAATAGTTGTTTTGCTAGCCAAAAGCAGGGGAAGGAGAGAGAAGATGGGGAAATTCTTCACGGTGAAGTTAGATGGAGCATGCCATACAGGTGGACGAAAAAGCAGGTGCTAGTGACAAATGCATGGTCTGAATAGTTCCTTGAGTACATCTTGATTATCAGGCCAAGTGAAATAGTTGATATCTCAGATGCCAGTGGTACATATGAGGTTTAGTGTGGCAGTGAAACTATAAAACCTACCATGACAGTGAGAAAAGAAGTCAGATAACAGCTCTGAATTCAGACATCTGGTTTCAAGTCTCAGTTTAGCAGCTTTCTCAAACAAATCGCAACGTGTCTCTGCACATGGCCTACCTGTGAAATGCAGATATGTTTGTAGTGATAGCAGTTATATTAGAGATTGAGAGGCCCCAACAATGCTATGTGTGCTAAAGGTTGATAAAGCAGGTATGTTGCACCTGGGACAGGTAACAAAAGCAATTTCAGCTACTTCAAAAGCTGTAGAATGTTTGCTTTTCATAGCTATGAAATATTTTCAGAAAAGCCTTGCCACACACACTATATTTAGCTGTGTCCTATGCTTGTGGAACAGATACCCCAGGCCAGTGGATTTTTAGTTGTGTGACTTCCACTTCACCAAGAAAACCTGGAACAAAACCTATGGTTTTTCTATGCTGAACTAAACCTGGAAACTGCTCTTAGTATGATTTTAGCAGTGGGATATGATTCTTTCTTTGTGACAGGCTGTTTTTTTGGTTTAAAAAAACCTGACATCATGCTTCCTTAAAAGCCATAGAAGAATACGAATTCTTACACTATGATTTTTAATTAATGTTGTTGTGCTGACTGATGAACTCTTAACACAGTATGAAGGACAAATTCTTTGTAACAGAGATTATAAATTACTTATCAAAAAACCATTTAATTTAAAGAAAACCGTGAGATGCTAAAGAAACAAATACATTAGTTGTAATGAAACTTAACTTCTGAGATAAAATAAGCTGAAAACATATATCTGTCCTGTTGTAATTGGCTTCTGTCTGTGCATGCATTAGGTACATGAAATTAAATTTGAAAAGTCACCAGGTAGCCAAGTAGCATTTAAGCTGTACCCGATGAATCTGGACGGATTTGACCCCATGCCTAACAATGTCAGTTTTAGTTCAAGTTTTCAGAAGCCATCCCAAACTGAGGCCTTCCCACAACTGAAAAGAGAAGCAAGCACATTGTTTTTAGACACCAACTGAGCAACCTGGTCTAATTTCAGTGTTAACCTTGCTTTGATCAGGAGCCTGGACTGAAGAGCTCTTGAGGTCCCTTCTAACCAACTTCTACCTAATATTAACTTTCAGGAAGTGGTCACTAATTGCTACTTCTGCCACATATATATTGAGAGTACAGCTATAGCTGAAGGCTTTTTCTTCTACCAGTGATTCTGCCATCCTGTGATTTTGTGAGTCTCTGTTCTCTTTTTAAAAACATTGCATTTCCAGTCCCTGTCTGGAAGAAAAATGTGTAAATTATTCTTCTGCATTTCAGAGTAACACAGAAATACAGAGTTGTACATTTTGTGAAATACATTTGCTAGTAGAAAGAAGGAAAAAAAGCTGTGAGTTTCACAGCAAAATATGCTTGCAGATGTGATGGGGGATGGTGGTCATCTTCACCATCCATTCACAGATTGTTTCTGGGACTTTTCGCATTTTTACACTGCACTGCACCTTGGTTTAAAGTAATTTTCCTGCTGCAGAAGATGAAAACTCAGCCTTTATATTTATTCTCTTCTACCTAAAAATCCTTCAAATGGGTTGCTGCAAAACTTGAGTGCTGATTATAACTACTTTTACAGTTACATTTATATGTGCTCAGATAGAAAAAAATTGTACCTACCTACCTTCACTAATCAGTGTTATCTTGCTTTCGGGCTTTTCTCTCTAACTGGGGATTACTGAAATCCTTAAGCAGTTCTGAGGCAAGGTAAGATTGCCTTCATCAGTGTTACAATTTATACTTTGTAATACTTTTCTGCAGAAAAATATGCCCCTTTGAAGTGTCAGTGCTATTGATAGTATTTCTCATCTATGACCCCATACTAACATTTATTTGCTCATTAACCAAAATATACCATTTTTTCTGGAATTCCAGGGACTATCTGTGACTAAGAGCAGTGTAGAAAGAAAAATTTCTGAAGTCCTGCAGGAGAATCTAAGATGGAGGTTGCATGTCTGTAGCCTGTGGACTGATGCTACATTCCATGTGTTTGTTTTCTCTAAATTCCTCTCTGCCAGCTGTAAATGATTTAATCAATACATGTTAAAAAAACCCCTCTAACCATATTGTTCATCTTACTGCTTGCACATCTAAATCTATTTTAGGTATGTAATAGAAGTGTAATAATAATAGTTCTGTAAAAACTAGACTCCTCTCAAGGTGCTGAAAAGCAGTAAAGAAATAAAATGAGACCTCAGAAAGGGAAATATTTGAAATTTTGTGGAAAAATATATACAAGGGCTAAAGTAACCACATTTTAGATGTACTTGATTTCAGGCTTTCATTTTTTAAGATGCTTCAGAACTTGATAAGAAGTAAATTTTTTTTCTGCATGTGTGTGCTAAGTTTTTCAGTTTCTAAGCATTTATTTCCAGGCTGAGGATAAGATTCCCAGGACTCCCAGCTTAGCAGCTACTGCTGAATAAAAGGTTATATACAGCATGATATTCACTCTAATATTTGTTGAGACATGCCCTGATAAGAATTTGAAGAAAAAAGAAGAAATGATCAGGGGCATTCAACCTTATTCATAGTAGTAAAGCCTCTGCGAGGCAGACTATGCAGCTTATGCTTTGTGCAAAAGATATGCCAAGGATGGGCATAGGATGGGAAACAAGGAAGACAATTCTATGTGAATTACTAACTTCAGGCAAATATATGACTAGATGTGTTAAACACCAGCAAGTCTAGAAGCTTCAAAGTGACATAATTCACCTTTTAAACAAAGTAAATACTTTTGGTGAAGGCCTCAGGAGATAACTTTTCTAGGAAAAAAAAATCCAAACCCAAGATTTGGAGTTTGTCTGCAAGGGTGGGAAAAGCTAAGGGGCATTTGCTGACCAAAAAACCAAACTACACAGTAGGAAAGGCTCTGAAGATGACATGTTAGCATAACATGTCCTGGGGGAAGCTGATGAGGGAATGATCTGAAAATCCCTCTGAAAAACAGTGTCATCCTTGTTGCTAATAATGGCAGACAGCCTGCTGAAGATCAGCGTGGAGAGAGGTCTTCTCCCCAGGGCAGATCTGTCTCCTCATGACATAAAAGCTTGGTGAGGCTGAAAGAGAGAAGTGGCCCTATTATGGGTGCTGGTGAAGAAGGGAAGAGCTGGGGCAATATGTGGGATCTATTCAAAAAGGCTTGACAAATTAGGGAGACCAATCGCCCACCACATGGAGTTCAACAAGGAAGTGCCGGATTCTGCACCTGGGATGGAGCAACCCTGGATGTGTGGGTACACCGGGGAATGAGAGGCCAGAGAGCAGCACTGTGGAAAGGGACCTGAAGGTCCAGATCAGTGTCAAGTTGAGCATGAGCCAGCAGTGCCCTGGCAGCCAGGAGGGCCAACCCTGTCCTGGGGCTCATCAGGCACAGCATCACCAGCTGGGCAAGGGAGGGGATTGTCCTGCTCTGCTCTGCACTGGGGGAGCCTCACCTCGATTCATGGGGGCACTTTCGGGCATCACAATGTAAGAAAGATAAAGGCTATTAGGGAGCATCCAAATGAGGGCATGAGGGTGTTGAAGGGTCTGGAAGGACAGTCATATGAGGAATGGCTGAGGTCACTTGGTTTGTTCAGCCTGGAGAAGGGAAGACTGAGGAGAGACCTCACTGCAGTCTTCAACATCCTCATGAGGCGAAGTGGAGAGGCAGATACCATTCTCTCCAAGCTTGTGACCAGTGACAGGACTCAAGGAAATGGCATGAATCTGAGTCAGGAGAGGTTTAGGTTTTATATCAGGAAAAACTGTTTCACCCAGAGGGTGGTTGGGCACTGGGACAAGCTGGGAAGTGGTCACAGCACCAAGCCTGTCTGAGTTTCAGAAGCATTTGGACAATGCTCTCAGCACATGTTGTGACTCTTGGGGTATCCTGTACAGGGCCAGGAGTTGGACTTGATCATCCTGATGGGTCTCTTCCAGCTCAGCACATTCTATCATTCTATATTCAATGACTTTATTAGTGTGAGGCATGTACTGATCCAACTGCCTTCTGAAGACTACACATAATGAGTAATTGCAAGGTTATTTTCTACAGTGATAGTTTTTGAAATTTTGACTCACCTTTTCACTGCAAATAAATGAAAGGGGATTTTTCTGTCATGGATTTCTTCAACTATATCAGTAAGTATCTTTAAAAGAATAAAGGAATTCAACTCAATCTGAAATTACCTCTGTTTGTAGTTGAGATTTCATAGATGTAAATCTTGTCCCTTCTAACATGTTCATCCACAAAAAAGAGGGACATATAGCAGATCCAAATAATACTTTTAGTGACCTATACTTTCTGTGCTGTACTGTCTTTTTTTTATTGGTGTTGCAATGGATGCAGAAATAGCAGCAGCAGCAAAAAAGCTGCAGGAGACACTGGAGTAGCTAGACAAAAAAAAAAAAAGATACCAATCAGCACTACAGCTGCATTTAGAAAATATTCTCAGATCAAAAGCTACAGTGGTTCTGTAAAAGGGTAATCTTTTTATACCCCAAATTTCAGTTAGGTTCATGATAACCTTAGTTAGCAAGGTCCAGATGTGAAAAAGTTTGGAGTAAAATGATCTCAAAAGTCATACCAGGCACAAAAAACTGTGCAGCTGTAACTACATGTGCAGAGTTCAGTGCCATTTGTTTGAAAAAGCACCAAGAACTGCTTCAAACATCCCTGTCTCGAGATTTTTTAGGTTACACAGGGAGTTCAAGTGTCTGATAACCAGATTAAAAGTTATGTCATTTTTCTTATGGAGCAAGCAGTCGTATCTGTGAAAAGAGGCTTTATGAGCACTGATAGCTCATGTGGATGGATTCTTTGATGCATTTCAGTAGAAAGGAATTTTCTTCATGACTTAATTGTTTGCAGAAGACAGGCAACACATTTTGGACTTTATGAAGGTCTTCATGGACTGGCAGTTCCTAACCCAGTCTGAGGTACTGGGGAGCTTATATCAGTGTGCTTGGAAAGAATCTGGGGTGCTATAGGATTGACATCTATGTACTGGGGAGAAAAAGTGTGATACCTTGAAGGTGTTGAAATGAAACAGTTGACTTACATAAGGAACAGGCCTTTTAGTATATAAAGACTTTGTAAAAAAGAAGGGACTGGAAATTTATGCTGTTAAGAAGACACCATAATCTTTTCCAGTGCATGACCCAGGCATCTATTTTCACAGCTATTTACAGCTTAATGTTCTTAGAGCATCACAGTACATCTTCCTCAAAGTAGGAATAGCAGACTGGCATTCATCTCCAGCTTTTCAGTGGCTACTGTGTATTGTAGACAAAAAAAGAAAGATATCTTATGAGTTTCAGGGTGAGAAACTCAGAGCAAGAACTTTTTAGATGATTAAATGAACAGTATATTCATAGAATTTCAATTATTAATTTTTCCATGGTTGTTTCTCCCCTTACTCTGAACCAGAGTCAGAACTTTAAAGGGATGTGGGATAATACTTTTCTTATTAAAAGACACAAAAGAAGGCCAGTTATCTCAAAAGATGGGAATGTTCCAGTAGAACCCATTGGGAGGACAAGAAGAAGAGGATGCCTTGAATTGGAGTGGGGAATTGGGCATTTCTCTAAAAGAGACTTGGCTGTCACAACCCTTAGTGCCTGGCTATGTACTAGCTGCAAAAAGAAGTAAATATATCCTTTTGTGCTACAAATTCAAACTGGTTACGACATCTATTTGGTTTTTTTTAATATTCTGTTCCTTTCTCTAAGCAAAGCAGGGGTTATTATGTTGGACATTCCAAAACTTTGATGACACCTTTCCTTCAGTCCATTATTTTAAGAATTGACAGCATTAACATGTGTGGCATCTCCTTTCACTTCCATGGCAGATGAACAACATCATACAATTTAGTCAGTGAGCTCCACTAAATGCCAGATTACAGAATTGTTCCAAAATTCTTCATGTAGTATATGTGGCCAAAGAAAAAGTATTTTCTTTTTTTAGGCCTGCCATTGACTCCAGTAAATGCTTTTACAGTTCTCCCTCCCAGTAATTACCAGGGTCCATTATACAATTGTAGATGTGATGAAATGGTTTGCCTGCCTTTGAAGCATGCCAAAGACAGTTACACGCTAGTAATAAAAACATTTTCATAGCCCATTTCACCCTGCTTACAATCACTTAGCACTCTTTTATGGAAATGCAAGATCATTGCCAATACCTTGACAGGTGATGCGATGTTCATGAATCATAAGGGAGACTTGAACCATCCAGTGGGTGATTATTTAAAAGAACTCATAAATGAGATCCCAGAAAATCAACACATCATGCTGTGTGTGTCAGCAGGACTGCAAAAGTATGGGTAAATGTCAGGCAGAAAGGTGTGTATATAAAGCAAAGGGCTTACTCTGAGTCAGGAAAAATCAATTTTGGCCATTTCAAACAATTCAGCCTCGGATTATGGTGCAGCTCTTAAGGGAAACAACCTTAAAAAAAGCTAGAGAGCCACTGCGGGTGCCAATTGTTAGGAAGAACACTACCAGGCAATGGAAACAAAAACAGCTTCAGAAAAATCCTCAGCTTAGCGGTATTCATGGTTAGAGGCTTAAGACAGAAAGGTAAATTGCAGCCTGATGGCTTTTGGAAATTGGTATACGATGGAAATACCCCTTTTTTTGGAAAATTTACAGGGACCACCAACTTTAGTAAAAGTTATTCTATGAAAACAAAAGTACAGAATAATGCCAAGTGAGCACTGTTAGGTCCAAGAGCAGACTAGACTATTACAATAATTGGCAACTCTGTATAAAGACTTGCTTTATAAATGTCCTTTTACTAATACTGTAGAGGGCTTATCTTTTGTTTTGATTAGCCAACTGTTCTCCAGTCATGAAATAAATATGATCTTATTGTAGATTATTTGTTGTGGTCTGCTTGTGAAAATTATGAAACTGGAGAAATCTACATCATAGGCAACTGAATAGTAAGTGGGTAGTCCAGAACATAGTCCCAAGGAGAAAAAACCAAACCAAACCAAAACCAAACAAGAAAAAAGTTTTAAAATTAATATAAACACAAAGTATAGCTTTCTTTTTAAAACCTCCTGAGGTAACATGCAAGTAAGAGCTACAGAGAAACTAATGTATGCTGGTAGCATTTAACTCTTTCTAGAAAACGTTGAAGATGCTTCCAAAACCATTGTGACTAATTGCTGGTGAATTTAGATGTTCTTATACCAGATGTTTTTAGATTAAGAGTAGACATTTTTAATCAGTCTGGATAGTGGTTTATATATTGAAAAGAGGTACTGCTGGGTATAAAACGGAGATGTAAGAACAGACTGTTTTAAAGCCTGAGTTTACTGAAGGAAGACGTGTCCAGCTGTCTGAAGAGAAACAAACTTCTAAAGAAACTCATCCAGTCTTTCCCCTCCAAGAGCGAAAACAACATGCACTTTGCTCTCACATGGTTGAATAGCAACTATTTCAGAAATAACTTGTAACATCTTAAAAGGAAACATTCTTTGGATGGGAATCAAAATAGAAAGTCTCTGAAAATGTGTAAAAATCTCATTAAAAGTCTGAGGAATAGAAAGCTTTCTCTTAAAAGAAGCAATGGAAATGAAACATTTGGGTAAGGAGTATGAATTAAATTGTTATTAAATTTTGCCATATTTTCTGCTTATCTGTTTTAATCCAAGACAGTAAAAGGGGTTCATAGTCCAAAACAAACCTGGTGTTCAGTCACTAGAGGGGGAATGAGAGGCTTTTCCAGCAAAGAGGGAGAATGTGAGAATTGTAGCAGGGCGGGTCCTAGCTGTGTTGTTGAAGGCTGTTTTCTAAAGACTACACTTAAATGGATTTGAGAAAGCTACAACCTGCTTCTTTATGCTTCAGAGGTGTCTGACATTTGGAGCAGGATGATGTGGATAAAGGAAAAGTCAATACTTTCCAACTAAAACAGGCAGAAAATAGACATCCATAACAAATTTAATACCTGCCTTGTAAGCCAGAAAGCCTTGTACTGTACAAAATACATTTTAGGAAGAGAAGTCTGTTTGGGAATATGCATCAGCAGACACATTTAGTCTCTGGATAATGAAGGGCTCTCTTGCTAATGGTTATAATATGCAAAATTTAGTTCGTTTGACTTCCAGACTCCAGTCTGTGTCTTTAAAACCCACCTAATGCTGGGGATGTTTTTATGAAGCACGGGAATATCTGTGTGAAAGCACTGGTCTGACTGAAGAACTCGTCTTCTGCTAAACAAAATATATTGAGAATACACCTGAAATTTCAGCTGCATACTAAAATTCTCAAATATAACAACTAAAAGCTGGAAACTGGTAAAAATCATTGTATCTTTTTTTCTTTAATAATTATTTTAGTGTTTATATAAACCTTTCCATATTTTCTTAGCATGTTCCCTGTTGTTACAGAGGATATCTATAAGTGTCTAAAAATAACACAAGACTGCAGCAATGTGTCTTTTTAAGAACGAGATAGCTGCAGAGGCATGCATGGATTTGTTGAAACAGGTTTTAAAGTTCCCTAGACTGCCTCTATAGCACAGAGAGTATATGTAGCATAGGAAGTGTATCTGCATGTGTATTTAGCACAGGTAAATTTCCTACATCTCTAATATATTTATTTATATTTATGAGTGGCATCACCATTACTTTTTTTCATACTAAATGATCAGAATATGCTGTCAAAATGCATTCTGAAGATAACCCTTCTTTCTATGAAGTAGCAAAAATGTACAGCAATTACTCCACAAAACAGAGAAGTTTTTGAAGTCTAGGCTGAAATACTCTGTATTTCTCAGGTTATTCCTGTATAAGCATTTCACAGCCTTTCTAAAATAGAATACTGAGAACAAGGTTGGGGCAAAAATAGGATGCCACTATGAATCAAAACCATTTTAAAATCAGGATTTATGCATTAGAATTTGCCTATGAAGTTTGTGGTGGGTGGGAATTCATTTTTGCATGTAGTCAAAAAGTATTTTCTTCTCTATACTAGTGCCAAAAACTTAATGTACAGCAACATTAAGCAGAGATTGATTTAGTTTTTGGGAAGTTTGTTTCTGCTTTAAAGTTCCCTATTTTAAAAAGTGAATAGTGCACACATCTGATCAGAAGACAAAACAAATGCAATATATCCTCTGGCAAACTCCTCTCAATCAGTAAACATGCTTTGATCTTCCTTTTATTTACTGAACAGGAGACCCAGCTGCATATGTACTTCTGTACAGCTGTCAGAGTCAGATCTGTGGAATGTGGAAGTGGTTGTTCTCCACTAATGTGCCATTGGTATCGTATCATCTGTCTGGAGCTGAAGGGATTTATAATGCAGTTCTTGCTAAAGGCATATTTCATGAATCTTGTAACAACTCTTTTAAGGAGCTATCCCAAGTGTAAGTTTTCTCAATTACTCACCTGGTTGCTAAATGTTGTCATCGGTCTTGGTTCTTGAGATAGAAGACAATGGCTGCAGGCAAACCTGTGTGTCCCAAAGCAGATGTAAGAGGCTCTGTAGGCTCTTCATGGCTTTTGGGAAAATGCAAGTGGATAATATTTGCAGTTGACACTGACCAAATGCATCACTCATTTATACTGAAGGTTCTTTGATACAGGGCCATTTCATTTTTGCTTTTTCCTAGCTCAGTCCGGGCTGCCAGGTTGGCATGTAAATCATAGAATCATAGAATCATAAAATCATGGAATCATAGAGTCATTAAGGTTGGAAAAGGTTGGATAAGATCACTGAGTCCAGGTGCCAACCAGCACCATCATGTTCCCCACTAAGCCATATTTTTCTAGAGACATGGTGCTGTTTGTCATTCAGGGGCTTGCTGCCTGTCAAATGAAGGTGTCTTTACGAGGAAGGTGGTTAAAACCTGAGGCACCAGGGTGTCATGGTTGTGAATGAGCAGCAACCTCCACAGAGGCCCTCCTCAGTGGGCCTTCAGTCAGTAGGGATGGAGCTTCTGAAATCACATTCCAAGCTGACATTCTGCAGTCTGGAAAATATGTGAGGAAGATTAGTTAATTTTATTGCCAATTAAAAATTGAGTAGGATAGTGGGAAGCAGAGACAAAACTAAAAACACCTTTTCCTCCAATCAGTACAACATGGGAGCAGTTCTGGGGTTTTTCACAGAGCCCCTTCTACCAAAACCTTGCCCCATAAAACCAATACAAATTTAAATGTCTTAAGTATACTTTTCAAAAAAAGTACAATTGTCTTAAAGAAGTGACAAGTATTGTCAGTCTGTTGGGTTTCTCCTAAGGAAGTGCCTCCTTAGTCTGTGTTGTGTAATAGCCCCACTGGAAAAATACATTGACAAGGATTTTCTGTTATAAGCACAGCACTTGTTTTGTTAAAGCCCTAGAGGTTTCAAACAAAGGTTAAGCTTGTGGATCAATTTACCAAAGCAAAATGATACTAGTCTGTTCTGATGTGACAGTATTTCTGTGATAATGGAGTTGGAAGAATACTTCCCTTTTCAGCTTGCAGGTGTTTGTCATACACAATGGCTTCACATTTCAAATATGAGAGCAATATAATAAGGGGATAAGAGATTTCCCTCCAAGCTGGCTTTCTACAGTGCTGGTTTATGCATGAGAAGAACTGAATACTCAAGTCATATCGTCATATCTGCAGCAAAGGGAAACACATAAACCTCAGAGTTTACTACCTCTAAAATATTGACTATTTCAGCATCAGCGGAAAATGCGTAATCACTGCCAGAGCACAGCTTCCTAGACAACTTTTCTGCTTGACAAACTTGATCAGGAACACTTCAGGAAGTGCAGAATGAATCATCTGTAATTGCTGAAGGTTTGAAAATAGCCTCATCACATCAATATATCCTTTTTCCTGTTTAAAAAAAGAGATTTGAAAAGAAATGAGTTATTTTGTACCCTTTCCTCTGTAGGTGTGGGGTATTTTTATCAAAACTTTCACAATGATATGAAATAGGTACATTAATTATTCCCTTCCAGATCGTTGGAGAATTTAAAATTGGCAGCTGAACACAGTCAGATAACATGCAGGCTTTAACTCAAGTATCAATGATTTAGAATGCCTGTGTATTTTATATACAAAGCTCTGCTTTACATATAGATGTATATAAAACATGAATCTTCCTTCTTTTTGATGTCAAAGCCATATAGTTTTGAATATGAAACAGTCAAAAATCAGAAGTAAATGACTAGTCAGTATGCTTTATAAACAAAATAGGAAATATAGCTCATTACTAATTTTGAGCAATGTAACTCACCTACACTAGTGAATTCAGAACTAAGTTAAATTTATTTCTGGGTTTTCTTTTGTTTTTGGAAATGGGCTCAAAGCAGAGCTGGATGTGAGACATTGCAATACAGAACAGCTGACTGCTGCCACGTGGACTTGCTAAAGTATGTCATTAGTTACTTTGTTATGTGCTGTGCAAAGATCAAGAATGAATAATTCAGAGGATGAAATCCACTCCTTGATGTGGCTCGTGAAGGAGATGTATTCTCTTTCTTGCTCAGCCCCAGACCTAGGAGATCTATTGAGGAGAAAAGATGAAAACAAACATCACTGGGACTGAAGAGAGATATTAGAGACTTCAGGGAATATGATGTTTGCAAAGAAAATATTAAGGGTCAGGGAACATCTATGTAATAATTCCAGAATCCATGTAATACAAAAAGTAAGGCTTTACTTCCATTTGAAAAGGGACTGATAAGGAACTTAGTTTAGTTTCTTAAGAACTGTTTTCTCTTCATGTTCTCTTGATCAAAACCCCTGTTGAATGGGAGGTAAGTTCCTTACAATTTCAGTGAGGTCAGGACTTCCATTTTGATTGCCAAATATGTAGTGCTGGTTCCCAGGTGAGAAGCTAGGGATTTTCTCTGACTAGAGGGGAACACTAGAATACCCACAAATAAAAGAAGGAAAACTATTCCACTTATGTGGAGACATCAGCTCTCTTTGATGGAAAGCCATTTTTCCTGCCAGCCATGGAAGTCTCTCAGTCCTTCTACAGACTACATCAACTGAAAACACATTCATCTTTCCACACCGTTTAGGCCATTGCCTACTTAATGGAACATATAATGGGATGAAATTGCCACCTGGTGGTTGAGATATGGGATGGCTCCCAAGGGTATAATTATAAACTTTTTTTTGATATTCCAATAGTACTAGTACAAAGATGTGTCCCTGCCTCTGGATTTACTTTGTATAATGGTTCACAGAAATCAGTGGCATCGTTTTCCTTTGTATTTTCCCTAATTGCTGAAGATGCCTATTTTAAATATGATTTAGCTCTATGTATGAGCTGAGGGCTATGAACTCTGGACGGAAGTATGGTTGAAGGAGCAGAGGACAGAAGAGGTAACAGTGAACAGTAATGTATTAAGTTGGAAAGAGACAGTGTCAAGCTAAGTGCTGCACTAACTTTGTTTTACATGAGATAGAGATTGCTGATCTAAAAAGTGCTGCTAATACAAAGAATGTTAAATAATATTAAAATAAGTCCAGATACTAACAGTCAAAAAGCCCATACCTCTGTATTTTTTGGAAGACTACTAAGACAAGTAGGGAAAAATTCAGGTTGAAGGAAAAAGGAGAGAGAGGTGGCATGTACACCATCACTTTCAGTTCTCCTGAACTAGAAGAACAAGATCTGATAGGCATGTAAGGCAAAAATGCATTTATTGCTTTATGAGATGGCAGGTTGATTTGAAAGGAACCTGTAGAGAGGCCGTCATTTCCATGGATGCCTGTTTTACCGCCAGGCGTGTGGCAACATGCACAGAGTTATCCTCTAAGAAGGAAAAGAATCTGACATGTAGAATAGGAAGGAATCAGATATCATTCTGAAAGATGCAAATCTATGGAAAGGAGTAATGCCAAAAAAATATGGCTAGTATTAAGTTGTATCTTAAATTGCATCTGAGCGATGTGTTGCAAAAAGATTTGGAAACACACATGCTGAGCCATCTTGTCAAATAACACAGGGGGCAACAGACCAGAAACCTGTAATCTAGGTTTTGTTTAAGCACTTTTCTGAGAACTTTGATTGGTTTTAAGTGGTGCAATGGATATTGGCGTGGGGACCAGCTCCTTAGGGCATAGAAGTGATTGCAATGAAGTACTACGTTTCCTTTTTGCTGTCAGGAAAATGTGATCAGATTTGGAGTAGTTAAGAAGGAAAGAGTCAAGGATGCTCTGGCACTTTTCAATATTCTAGTAAAACTAAGTTGTGCCTCCCAGAAGGATGAAGTGTTGGCACAAAGTTGTGGCTGAAGTGTTCCTGTCATGAGAAAAAGAGGCTGAGGGAGAAAAAACCCCAAAACTGCTGTGCTGTGAAGACAACTGCAAAGGGTCAGGTTTGCTGTTCCTATGAGTGATTGATGGGGGGAATCAATCTTGTATTGACTACTGCTCCAGAACAACTGCTCCTATATCCCTAATTTTTCTTAATTGGTGCTGGCAGCAGCAGCAATCAGCCCAGGCAAAATAAGCAGAATGGCTGTTTGATCCTTTGCCTGCTTCCTGGATACTCTGGGCAATATCTACTTTGCTTGCTTCTTAGGCAAGACTGTAACTAAATTGTATGCGCTGACTTCTAAGAGGCGTTAGAGTCTTGATGCAAGGTTGTGACAGAACTGACTCAGTAAAATAAATGATAGCCCTTCTTGAGCTTTTCCATGCCAGTAAGGAAATATCCTCCTGAAATGAAATAGAGCATTTGCCACATCAAACTCCTCAGCTGGTTCTTCAGTACTGTGTCTCTGGCCCTACCATCTTTCTACTTTTCCTAGTCACCCCTTTCTTCCCATTTCTACTTTTTTTCATTGTTTAGAAAATAGCTAATGACAATTAGAATTATTTCTGTGGCAAATTTCTGAGACCAAAAGCAGCAGCAGCACCACCAAGGAACGTAAGAAAGTAGTGAATTTGTGTGGTCCAGTGAAGAAGTTCTTATGGGGAATAATGAAATCAAATTTGGAAAAGATTAAACTGAATAACACTGGGACAAAAAACCCACCCGATGTTACCAACAGTCAAGCCCACTAGGGTCTGGAATAGTCTCCTGAGGAATTACTCTAGTCAGTTTAAAGAACACACTGCTTTGTAGTAGTCTCCAGAGAGATGGGCTAAGTGTAATCTACCAGGCCATTTTTATCTCTTCCTTATGTGTCTCCAGGAGCTGTAGTCATGCACTTCATTACTTCAGTCACTGAGTTCACAGAGAGAGATCAGCTATCAGAATTTCTTCTGCCAATGTATGGATTGAAGCACTGTGTTCACCAGTATGTGCTCCATCCTTTCCAAGGAGGAGAGACATGAGGAAGGCAGAAGGTGGCAGGGCAGGGAAGCTGCTGAGTTTAAGACTCGTGGTTAGTATGCTGTGCAGCCAGACAAATCAATCGCCCCTGCCTGGGCATCTCAATCAGAAGCGTGTGGTTCACTGCAGTGGCTAAGTGCTGCTGTGCTGGTGATGGCATCTTTTTCAGAGACACTATTGATTGCTCTTCTCTCTCTTCTGAGAGGAGATTCCAGCTGTGTAGACAGCATCACGGAGAGAGCTGGTGGAGAAGTGCCCCCTTACAGCTCTACAGGATTAGGATTGACAGTTTAATTTCCCTTGGGACAGGAAAGCTGTCATTCTAATTCATCCGGACTAGTGTGGGAAAGAGGAAGGAGATACCTGTTTGAAAGGTCCATTGATTGTGTGAATGAGCCTGGTGTAAGGCCAAAGATGATGCAGTCCTAGAACCATGCAAATTGGGGCCAGGGAACCCATGTTTGGGAAATGTTTTTTGAGAGAAAACTACTTTCACAGTGAAATGGAAGAGAAGCATGTTGCAGAGTGACCTTTGCAGGGAGAAGATGATCCCTGGCTGAGTGGCATCAGGGTGGGGATATTATAATCCTTTGGCAATACCAAAATACCAGACAGTTAAAAAAACCCCATGATATTCTCTGGAGTACCTTTTGGTCTCTGTGTGTTTGTCTGTACCTGCAAACATCTGCCTATATTCCCTCCAGTAATTGTCTTGTGACTTTTAAATTGCAAGTTTATTATTTATAAAAAAAAGGTGATGTACCATAGTTAAAATACATTTTCAAGAAAGCAGGAGATGCAATATGAGCACACAAACCACATTATACATTTTTGATAAATTCCTTTACACCTTAAGTAGAACTTTAAAACTTGAATTCTTGAATTTTTATTTTCCCCTAAAAAACCAAAACAACAAAACCAGCAATACCTGTATAAAACATTCCATGCTGACAATAAATTAAGTCCATCCAGTTACATGTTTAATGTGGACTATCCAGTGTGCCTTCCAAGTTAGTTCTAGACTTCAGATCTGGGAACAGATTTATATAGTCTTATCTGCTGTGTTTCATTATATTGTATCATCAAGAGGAAGACAGCCAGGTCTGAAACAGTGTTATGGTTTCATTTTTTGAAAGGACTGTTCATAACTGTACCAGTTAGTTGATAGGTCTATGCAGATTTAGACACAAATTTTTATAACACTGAAAGTGTTATAATATAGAATTCTCTCCCTGGTTTGTTTAGTTGTGAAAGACCTGCTATTGTAATTTGAGAGCTATTGAGAGTTAGCAACCTAGCTACATCTTTCCTGGGTATGAATATTTTACCAAAAATAGATCCTGAAAAATGCAGCTGGTGCTTCTTTGTGTCCTTGTCCCCCAAAGAAACCAGGATGGAGTGCCACATGGTATGAAAGCAGGAGAGGGAGGGTAAGGCTTTAATTATAAGGCTGGGGACATTGCATGAACAATTATCAGGATGTGAGGGAATCAGGAAGGTTTGCTGGAAAATATTCGAGTGAGGAGAATATCTTCACCAAATAGGTTCAGATAGGGCTGAATCCATATCAGGAATTATATGTCTATATAAACTACATGTAGTTCTAAAAGAAGTAAATTATCCCCACATTGATTAAAACACTTCCTCAAAGGTGCTGCAGATCTGTATTTATTGCAAAGAGCAGCAGAGTGTTAGCTGTGGATTTGTATGTGAATATGTATGTGTAAGGGGAAGGGAGTGCTATTTTCTTTGTATTCACTGCTGTCTGAGGTCTTCTTCCTCCTTTCCACCAATAAATCAACTGCCAACCTTGTTTTTTTTTATTTCTAGGCCCCTCTTGCCTCTGCATTGACTGGCACATGGGAGATTCGTGTCTGTGGAAGCTCACTGCTAATGCAGTAATGAGGGGTATAAACAACAGTGCAGCACTGAGACTGAACTACCTAAATAACAACTTTTTGGTGATGTTTTCACTATTCTTTTGTGCAGAGCATTGGGGAGGCTTGAAAAGATATTTCCCTTTTTTTTTTTTTTGAACAGGAGGAACTCAATTATGCAGCAGGATTTGGCCCTTATTTGCCTGAAGTTGTCAGAAAAATGAATGTCTGATGAAGATTGAATCAGTTTAAAAGCATAGTAAAAAGTAGATTCTTTCTATGGACAAGGTGGAAATAAGGGCCAGCCCTGCTGGAGAACATCTTTGTAAACCAAGGAGTTTGCAGTGTGTTTCAATGTGACCTCCCATTCCCCCTCATTATCTTCCACTTATTAACCCTGATCTAACTGTTATTGATGGCTCTATTATTCTGCTTGGGACAGCAGTGACAGTCTCACTGACCTTGCCCTGGGTGATCAGAAACTAATTTAATGCTCAGCACACTCTTTGCAGAAGTATACTGAGGGAAAAGTTAATTCAGCATGAGAAACAGGCATGTGTTTTTAGAAAGATTTCTTGTGATGCTATTAATTATCTCAAGAGGTGCATTACTCTCCATTAAGTAGACTGAAAACTTGTCTAAATTCCTCTTCAGTGTAAGAGATCAAAGTTGCAATAAGAACAAGAGAATAAGAATTGCTAATCCTTGACGCTGCATAGTGTTAATTGTGGAAAAATAGCCCGGGAAAGCAAGACTAAATGAAAAGTTAAGGGTTAAGTTAAGGTTAAAAGTTAAGATTTTAAATGCTTTCTTGATTCTGTCTTACTAACCTGCCTACCTCTTGGGCAGTGTCATTAGCTGCTTTCCAAACACTCAGTGTCACAGAGAATAAAATTTCACTTCGCACTCTCATATTTGCGTAGTTGATTTATTGGCTAAATGACAACACTTCTGTTCTATAAAATGTATATAATCACAAGAATTGCCTACTGTCACGACAAGATCAGGAGCACTTCATGTACATGGAGAAAAATTGAAACTCTTAGAAAAAAATAAATGAAAATTGTATCTGTCTGGCTCTTTCCTGAAGACTGGAATTTTATGGTACTCTGGCTTGGTACTGAAGCTTGGGCTTTTACATGTGAAGTTGCAAGACTTAGGCTGTAAGAAATTAATAAGTTTATATTTATTTATTCAATCTTATAAAGATATATTTGTTTATAATAAAGCTATAATGTATCTCTTTTGTGGTGGAAATGGTTTAAAAAGTTAATCTGCTGTAGTAATGATTTTCTTCTTTTATATCTCTCATTTTCAGCAATGGAAATAGTCAGCCTGTTGATTAATCACTGGTTTTAATTCCCTATTTTGGTGCACTTGCATGTAACTCCACTGCTTGCATCACACACACTATGCAGGAATATTTAATTGCTTTAAAATAAGGTCATTGATAGAAGTAAAACAGATGTGCTTTCCATCTGCTCACATAAGCAGGCTTATGAGTGCTTTGGTTTTAGATAAATACTGTTTTGAAAATCTAATAAATCTAGTTTCACCATCATACTAGACCTTTTCGTCTCAATGGTGATAATTCTGCTGGCGTGCTTGCTAATTGGAGATGAGAAGGCTGAGATTCTGAAAATGCTGGGCTAAATTGCATACAGACACATGAAAAACCACACACATGTTCTTTGTTTCAGTGGTGCTTCATGTCATCACTCCTAGTGTCAGCAGGAAACTTATAAATTATCCATTTAATAAATGTACAGCGCAGGAGGGTACAAAATAATATTTGGTTAAAATGAGAAGATATTTGTTTTTCAAAAAGGATTTCCAAATAGTCTATCAAAAATGTGTGTGTGTTATAGTGAAAACCTCAGATTCCTCCTTGGTGTTGAAATATTAGGATCGCACAAGATGGATCATCATTGGAAACAATTCTGTGATCACTACGAAAGTACTCTTTAATGGATTTCTGATTTTTTGGGGTTTGTTTTGTATTTACCTTCATGTTTCATGCCATTGGCTCCTGATGCTCTATTTCTTTCTTACGTTTGTGTGTCATCAGTAGTATTCCAGTTATAACAGGTTAGCAGCTACTGAATAACTGAAGGTAAAATAATCAAAACATATTCTTCTTAGCAATGACATTTCTCTTCTTTCAGGGATTCCTGTATTAGAGACTAATCTGAGGCAGAAATAGCCAGATTTCCATGAAACCATAATTATGTGGATAAAATATAACAGCCAGGCAGAGTTCAACAGGTACTGTCCCTGTATATATATGTTGGGGCTGAATTTGTCCTTGACAATTCTACTAACAAGTAAGTGAGGAAAGGATGGTTAGGCCACAAGCAGGGATTGACAAATCCTGTTACGAATTATGTGTTTACCCTTTGGAAACATTGAAAACACCTGAATATGGTGTCCTGTAGGTGTTAAGTTCAATTGTCCAAACATTACAGTAGGAAAGAAAATCACCAAATTGCAGACCTTTTGGATAATTGAATACAACTGCTAATCCAGCACTGTGAAGTCCAACACTAAACCTGTAGTGCTCAAGGACATGATTTAATGATGGACTCAGGGACTATTCAGAACTGTACTGCTCACATAATTTTCTAGTCTCCTTGCTATTTACCCTCCAACTCAGTTGTCTGGAGTGTTTCTGCCTGCCCTCTGATGCCACAAAAGTCTGAATACCGAGTGTGTTCTTTTTGGACTTGAATCTCTGTGCTACCAGTGTGAATGAAGGTAGAGTCACTGATCGCAGTGCAAGACCACACAAAAGTAGTAGGAATGCATGGAATCAATCATGCTGGGTGAATGTCCTACTGAGAATGTAGCAGGAGTGCTACCTTCAAAAGTACTGCAAAGTTCACCTTCTGTAGAAGCAGTTTGGTTGATATATCATGTTTGTAGGTTCTGACAATACAAAAGAAGGGTGATCACAAAAATAAAATCTACATCTGTACACGCCTGTATCTTTACGTGTTTGTTTAAAATCTAAGTGTGACTCAGGAACTGGGTTTGAAACAAAAATGTTCTGTCCCTAAACATATGATGTCAATTGTCTGAATTGTACTGAGATGAATCTTCCATTGCTTTGACTGACCACTCTAATAATTACCCAAGGAACTGATTTTACTGTATCTCTATCCCAGGATTAAGATATATATTTATTTTGCCTCTTTGCACCATAAATCTGGAATGTGTCCATGGTGAATCTCTGAGACTGCTCTGAGTGTAATGAAATAGTTTTATGAGTGCCAAAATAATTTCATTTCCATTGGTAAAACTCCGATAGAATTAGATTTCAGAACCCAAGCTATTCAACTTTGACCATTTAAGGACATAACCTAGATGTAGAGAAGTGTGAAGAAAATAAAATAAGAGAGAAAACATTCTCAGAGAAAATATTAGGAGTCACCTGTAACTGCTGAAAATGGCTCATTTTTGTAAGAAGGTAAGATGTTGACATATTTGTTTTTCCAAATCTTCAGTGGTTCTCAAGTGTCCCTAAACTACTCTTATCCTTTCTTATTCCAGTGGTAACTAACTATGGGATCAGCAATATTTTAGGGTATTTTATTTGTTAACAATTTTCTGAATTACAATTTTTTAATCTTTCAGGAGCCATGGATGTATTGGGAACTTAATACCATCTTATTCATTAGTGTGACTAGAGGAAAAAGGAGCAGAATCTGAATCTCTCCAAACACATCACTGGAAGATTACAAAGGTCGTGGTGAATGAACACATGGAAATGCCCTCATCACCTATATTCTGGTGCATGTGTAGTCCAAATTCTCCCACTTGAAAACTCACAAGCATGAGGTCTATGAACAGGGCAGAGACTCAGCACAAGGCCCTCCAAGAGGATGGAAACTTTTCTTTAGAACCTGGTCCTTTGGAAATTTCAGGTTGCTAAAATATGGTCTTGCTGAGAATAAGAGCTTCAGTTTGTCCAAGACTTACTAATTAAATGATAAGTTTTTGTAAGGTCCGTAAAGACCATCTCACTGATTGCAAAATAAATCCCTCAGCTTCCCTTCCAAACTTCAAAGCAGGAAGGCTATACATTACAATCACAATAATATCTTAATAAAACTAAATATTTTCCTGTGGATATATTCTAAGAAACAGGCTTTGGTTAACTTTTCATTTGTTACACAGAACTAATGGTGGTCAGCCTGGCAGATACCTGGCATTCAAACTTAGTTTCAGGCCATGTAAGTGGCATGACAATATACCTTCTAAGGCTGCCAGACAATTTTCATTATAATGACAGGCAGAAGTCTCAACTTGGCTGATAATGTATCCAGTTTATACAGTGCAGCCTGCTCTTTCAGGAAAGAAAAGTAGATGTCCGTTTGTTTACAGAAGGGCTGTGAGTCATTTTCCCCTCTCAAGCCTTATTCCATGAGAACAGCTGGAGTTTTGTCTGAATAAGGATTGCCTTATTAAGTTGACAGCATGGGAATAGGAGGTGGTCTTTATCAATGGATGCTCTAGAATCTGTGGAATCACAATCCAGTCATTTAAGTGATCTGTCAATGTGGAAATCTGTGCTAAGTATTTTTTGAGTTAAAAATTTCATTAAAAGATTAAGGAGCCATGTCTTAGGTGAGTTTTTAGGAAGGATGTAGTTACTGAATCCATGCATAGTGCTGGAGATAAGATGTAGTCGTAGTTTTCTCTAGCCAGGAAGGATCATTCTGTCTAGCCTTGTGGATATTGTGGGCCAATTAGACTCTCATGGGTTTTCTACTATTGAATTTAGCACCTTGTGCTGGACTGAAGTTTATTAACTCAAAAAAAGGTTCCTGAAAAAATTGGCAATCTGCTACTTCTTGTTTTGTCTTTCTGAGTTAGACTGAAAGAATCCTATGGTAAAAGGTACCACCTTCCTATAGGAATCTCTGTGAAATAATCAAATTACTCTTATTATTCTAATGATAACATTGTTAATATGTTTAGTTTCTTTTTAAAATTGTACTAAACCACCCTTTTCCCCAGTGTAATACTCTCTTTTATAGTACTTCTCTGTCCTTACTTTCTCAGGAAAATATGTCTTCAGCTTTTTTTTCCAAATTATTGTCTAACAGAGGACAAGTATTGTTGCATTAAAAAGGAAATATAGACTCCACCTATGTTTAGAGAAAGAAAGACCCGATATTTCGAAAATGTTTAAGTTTGTATTGCACTTAGTGATTCACTGGGGGAGAAAAATCACTGAAGTCTGTCCATCTTAAAGGGCAGCTGGAACTGCAGTGTGCATTTCTTCTGTGAAACAGCAAAATGTTGGCCAAAGTATTTTGAGTGCCTTGCACTTGAAGATACTGAGAGTGATTTACCAATACTATCGAGTAGGACTTGTAGCACTGTGTTGACAAAGATAGTGTCCTCATTCTGCAGAGGAGAAAAGAGTCACACTAAGTGACATTAGGGAATTAACATGAGTCTAAGGAAAAACTGAACCCAGAAGCCCAAAAGCTCAGTTTCTTAGGTTCTGTGGTTGATGCCCAGAAAGAATTAGCTGGTCATAGGTTTAAAAAATATTACTTGACATTTTTCTTGGAAAAGTCATAGAATAATTTAGTGTTGAAAAAACCTTAAGATCATTGGATCCAACTGCAAACTTAGAAAATGTTGCTTTGTGCTAAATATAGAAGTATTATACCAGTTGTAAGACCTCATATAAGTGAAAAGAGGTGCAAAAGTGCTACAATTGTGTTCAGTGTAATTTCAAGTTTAAGTCCTATTACTTTTCTTAGCTCAAGTGTGTTGTTCTTGGATGTAGGTGTAATTGATCATTAATGCAAGACACACTGCTGTTAGGCAGAAAGGTAATTCATCTTGTGTTAGCTTCTTTATTTCAAAGACATAAAATACTCCAAGTAAGATGAAAATGAAGTGTTTAAAAATCCCACACTGTGAATCACTGATAGCTGCCATACTTTCTCCATTTCCAAGCTTGAAGGTTATGATTTACTTTTAAAAGCATTCAAAGATTTCATGTCTGATGAAATAACTGCCTTATGCTTTGAAAGGAAATGTGGGACAGCAGAAGTTCCATCATATCTGAAAAGTACTGAGGTGACAAGAGAGACCAGTAATTAGAATTTATGCACACAGCAGGGTGCCAAATAAGAGAGGAGTAGAAGCTGATGAGAAAAATGGTGGTTTAAGAAAATATCCAGATTAACTGAATTGTTGATACAATGATAGGTATCAACAGAGCACATAGGTATAGTGCTCTGATCAGGTGCAGTAGGGATGTGCATGTCACAGAGAATTTATACCAATGCATACAAGCTCTTCTGCTGTAATCAAATAAATGCTCAAAAGGTTTAAGTTGAGTTAAGTGTGTTTTAAAAATAGGTTCTTCAGTAGGATTCCCCAAAGGATTCTGTATGCTGATAAATCCATGCAAGGTACATAGTCACATTTATTATTTGCCTTTTGGAGGCAAAGAAACAGAAATACAGCGTAAAATTATAAATCCCAAATTGCAAGAGAAGTTCTGAGGAAGAATTTAATTTCTTATCCTACATGTCTTCTAATATGTATTAGAGGAGTGGAATTATTTCTTTTCCCCAAGAAGCAGTAATTGAACCATTCTAAATATAAACAAAACTAAAAAAGAATGTATAAATTGATTCTCAAAGGATTAATCTGCTGTCAGAATTTAAATCCTGCTTGATGTTGTTACCTAGAGTTATCAGAGACTTCTATGATACAGTTTAGCACAAATTTAAATTAATTTAGACTAAGAAAGCAAAATATGAAATTACAAGCAGGTAACTTTAAGCTAATTTCAAAAATACCAGGGCAGTGGTCTGTGTATATGAAGGTGAGAAAAGTCCTGTGGCTATGAGTTCACCAGTTTTTCTTCTCTGCCTTTGTGAACAGGATTGACATCATGGTAGAATGAGGGATGCTTTGTTTCAGCGGGAGCCCTATTTTGGAGAGTTTTTTGAAGGTAAATTGATTCTGGAAATGATTAGGCTTCTGGCAAAGGCTCCCAGTGTCAGTCTCACTACATAACTCCTTCATATTCAAGCTGGGATGAGACTGCTGAACTGCATTATCACAGTGCTTTAGTGAGCTACCGAGCTACTTATGTAGCATGGCTCCAAACAAAAGAGCAAATGGCACATGGAACTCTTTTGTGGCTCTTTCATGATCCCAGTTTTCCTATTGAAAAAAATAGTTGCAATTGAACCAAGTTTTTCATACAAACCCAACAATTTCTGAGAACTAATGAGTACTGTGGGGTCTTTTTTATGCAGGAAAGGTAAAAGTGGCAACTTTAATGCACCAGGTATGATTTTAATTAAAAAGTACCTGTCATTTTGTTTCAATGGAAAAATCAGCTTTCATTTCCTAGCTTTAAAGACTTAAAAACCTTAAGAAAAACAACAAAATACCCAAATAAGTCCCTCCTATACATATAAATGTCAAAATGAAATTAAATGTTTAGTTAAGTTTTATCAAGCATTAACAAATTCTTTGACACTTCCCTTCTCATGAATTTTTGTATTCTTAATTGAACAGTCTATATGGTATGAAAAGAATACTAGTGCCACCCTTCTGGAAGTGCTGGTGAACTTAGAGAAAGAGAATCTGAATTTTAGGGTTATGAATTCAGCTCATTTTGAAACTTGTGCAGTTTTGAAAAAATCACCTTCATTTCTTTTCTTTAGCTGTCCAAACACAAAAGGGAAATAAATGCTTTCCTTCCTCAAGGAAATGCTGAAGCTTGGATGGAAACTACCATAGAAGGACAAAGCGCTGTGTAATATTAGCTTTGTTAATCCTGGTCAGCCCATTTGTTTCTCAGAAAAACTGTAACAGAACTGAATTGCCCCTGTTCTGCTATTTGTATTTCCTCAGTGTTCTCCATTCTGTCTCCAAACTGAACAATTTCAGCTGTTGCTAAAGGGTTTAAAACTCTTGATTTGTGGCAATAACTTCCACAAAGATGCATTATGGGCGCTGAAGTGATTATCTTGAATGGGCAGAAAAAGGCAACCTAACTGGCAATTGCATTCCAGTGTCTGCCTCTCAGCATTGCACCTGCTTTACTGACTTACTACTCCATCCCAGAGAACTTTATTCATTAGTAAGGGCCATTCAAGCATTTAATGGAGCTCTTTACATTGAAACAGCTTTATTTGCTCCTATCTATCTTCTAGGCTTCTTCTGCTGAGGAAAAGTCCTTTAAAAGGATGTTGTTTTGCTATGACTGTTCAATGAGATTCTCCTTGCTCTCCTGGGTAGCTTTGCTGCCCCTTACCTGCAGGTGAAAAAGGTACCCAATAAAACAAAATTACAGCCTGTTTTGTCACTATTTTTTAAATCTCCAGGCAAAATATTAAGAGAATTCAGCTAGTTGTTGAATATACTAAAATGGTGTTGTAAAGCTTTCTTTTATAACATATAGAGTGTCTCAGAGGATTTTAGCAGTATGTACATTTTTTTAATTCATATCATTCCTAGGGGTTTGGAACTTGTACTAGATTATACGTACAGGCACACTCTAATACTACAAGTAACCAATTATTTTGCTTTTAATAGAATTTTAAAACTCAGAAATACAGCCCCTGAGCATGGGGAATAAGATGCTTAGAAAATCCTAGGAAGTAAATGAATTTAGAATTAAATCCAAGTCACAGTGCAAATAACACATGGGTAAGAACAATGACAATAATATATTAAAATGAAAAATTAGCCATTTAATTGGAAAAAAAGGCAAAATTGAAACATTAATTATTGAAGATCCACATATAACTTCACCTCCTTACAGACTTCTGTATGGACAGCATGATTAAGCTATGAGCTTAGTCCTGTTGTGGGAAAAAGAGCATGTGAGAAAGTAGGAGCATTCTTGCTCAACTCTTTCTACCTCAAAAGCCCAATTGAGCAACTAAAGAATAGGCTTAACTTCTCTGGACCTAGAGATTTCAGTTCATCTGGGTGTAGAAGTTCCAGTGGCAGTCCTGTCGAGTCAAATCTTTTTATTGTTCAAGGCTATGAAAGTTTTTCTGCTGAATTTTAGCTTTTGGGGTTTAGTTCAAGCTATATAAGTAATGGTCTATGTTTATTTTTCACTGGTAGCTTCTGAATATCACCCAAGTCTGAACCCTGGCTGCACCAAATTTCCTTTTCCTGTTGTGATGCACAGAATACTTTTGGGCTTCCAAATTATCGGTTTTAGACTTGGAAGGCTTAGTCCTGATCCTTTTTAAGTTGGCTTAATCCTATTGTCAGAATGGTCTTAATTTAAGTTGGAGGAAACATCCTATTAAATATGCAAATTTCCTCTGTGTTTAGTTCATTTTAGGCTTCAGTCTTTTTTCTTTAAAAGATTACTGTTTGTCACACCATTTTCAATAGTGGGTCCATTTCTGTAGGGGTAAGGCTAGGATATACTTTCCATCTGAGTATTCCAGTCAAGGAAGTTTAGAACTTGACCAGCATGCTCCAGTTCCCTTTTTTTTTGTTGCATTCTTTGCCATTGTTCAAAGTATTAGTGTGTGCTCTAACTAGAAGTAAGGCATCCTCATGGATGATGAAAACTCTGAAAACATTTATGGATGTGTAATTACTGTGCAATACATACTGTTTCATTATATGCCATTTCTGTGTGGTGTTAATACACATAACTCAAAAAGTATTTATTTTTTAACATTTTTATTTTCTTGCACTTCACTTCTTGAATGCGGAATAATTTAAAAAATTTAAAAATATGTGCCAAAGTGAAAAGACAGGCCAGTAACTGTTGGTTAACTTTTGTGTCACTATCCTAGTTTTCCAACTAGTCTGAAATTAAATTTATATTTAAGAGACCAAAAAAATGATGCAGTATGAAGATAGGCCAATTTTTTTTTCTTAATATAATGTTACGAAGTCTGTGATGTTACTCAGGGGGTAAATTTACTGGAGAAATCATGATCCTTCTCTGGGATAAATCAGTCTGCCACCTCTTGTAGCAAATAAAAGCAGATTTTGCTATATCATCATTGATAGAAATAACCAAGGAAATAGTAGAGAGGGAAAAAAAGATCTCTCTTTTTATGTGATATCAAGTCTTTAAAAAGGTACCTCAAGCCAATTACATGCTTGAAATGGCTGAAAAAGAAACTGGTCAGCTTTTACTTGTCTCAGATGTGAGTTATGGCAATCAAATTCTGGTTAAATCCTTATTCAAAAGTCAGTGGGAACCTGTACTGTTTCTCTCCATTTAAACTAATTGATTTTCACATTTGTATCTAATTGCAAGCCATAAACCCCATCAATAATATAGAAATATTATTCTATAATTCTGTGGCCAGTTTTGGCTTTGAAGAAACAAATGGGATTTTCTACTCACTGAATAGACTAAAAGGCAATTATTTTCCCATTCTGCTTCCTGTAGTCACTTATCCCTACTGACTGCTAAAAACTCAAGAGTGCCACAATGTTTACTAGTACTGTTTAAGTCAACCTATAATAAACATAGGCTTGAACTTACACTCTGAAGCTTAGGAGACCAGATCATCCGGGGGAAATCTGAAAGCTTAATTTAATTCTGTAGCTTCGACTTGTCCTAAATTCATAACAAGAGGTAGGCTATGTTTCTGACTGTGATTCATGTTTTGCCAGATGGGCACAAGCCATCATTTGCCAAAAGCACAGCATGTTTCATCATGAAATACAGGCCACAGTAGCATGTCAAAATGCTTCTGACTGAAAAATAGACAGGGCTGTGTCTGAGATTTATGCAACCTTTCCACATTGCATTGTCTGTTTAGATCAATGTAAGTGCTGCAAGAGATCAAATGGATCATTTCCATTTGAATATTAGGAAAGAAATATTTAGATTAACACCAAGAGATTATTCTGTTTATTGGCATGTACTGGCATCTCCAAGTAGAAATCTGTGCACACTGACAGGCCAGGAGAGGGATTTCCCTACATTGTGTTTGGCTGGTACTGCTTGTTCAACAGCATACAGAAGCTGTTGCTTTCTAGGGTTGTCAATCCACAGAACTAAATCATTCCCAGATAAAAAGATTTAAAGAGGTATTTTAGGCATCGTCTTTATAGTGGCCCAGAGAATGGAACCTATTGTTGTCCAGTGTATTGTTACAGAACTGTGCAAAATAATTTAGATAACAAACTTGGCTCAGATTTGTACCTCTCTGTAAGTTCTAGTCATTCTATGCTGCTTGTTCAGCAGCTGCTTTCCTTCATTACTGGCAAAGAAATTACATCAAGTTCATCTATAGTAATATACGCTTAGCAACAAACAAACCAAACCCAATCTCTTTGCATTTCTCTTTGTGAGTCAAAATCAGAACATAAAGAAGTCTGTTCTGTGAACCAATGAGGCTGGTCAGTAACTTAGAAGATGGGTTGGATCTGTCTGTATTCAGTATTTCCCTAGTGGAGCTTTGCATGAAAACATTTGCTATTTCATTTCACATAATTTACATCGATGGAACATGGATATGCCAACAGTTGTTCCATATTTTTTTGTCTCTGGAGCAGACTCATAAGGTGCTGCTTTCCTTCAATGTCATTATTAGGAAAAAAAGTAATGTGGGAAATGAAGTAGAACTTCAGCACTCGAATTCTGGATGTTGCACTTTTGAAGTTTTCTTAGAAGAGCAATATAAGGTAGGAAGATTTGTAACAAGACTGAATCCAAACATGTAACTGCATTTCTTCCCTTGAAGTTCTTCCCTGATTCTACTTGGGCTCAGCTACCATAATGTATTTTACATTTTTTCAGGAAAAGCAAATAAGCAATCATTTTTGGAAGATAGAAGTGACAATAGAGATATTTTCACTGTGATTATGAAGAGTCATGAGATTCAAATTGGAACATTGCATTTTGCATAGTCTCTCAGAACAACTGCTATCCTAAATACTATCCTTTCTGCTTCTCTTTATGCTTCGTCAGGGAAATAAAATATAGTGTGAGCAGCCCATAACAACACCTGTGGGAAATGCTTAGATTGGTTGTCCATGTCCAAGCAGAGGTTCCTAGCCCCTTCATTACTGCATTTTTATTCGCTGTTATTTGTTTTCTGAATAGACAGCTAGAATTCTGTCCTCTGTAGCACAAGGCTTGGATTGTGGTAGAGCAGTTCCCTTGCCTCATAAGTTTTGGTCTCCACCTGAAGATTATTCCATGGATTCCCAAATTGCATGGAGTAAGGGAATCAGGTTTAGGTTTCTTTGGAACTGGTTTACCAGCTGATCCTGTGTGGAAAGTGAACAGCACAAAAGTATCTTTTGTCAGGGAGAAGCAAAACCGGCGCAATGGTTTAAAGAGAGATTGCTCAACGGTACATTGCCTAAAAGGTGCCTGGGAGACAGAGCAGTTATGTCGATTGGATTTGACCTTGATTCCTTCTTATTTTTTGTAACACTAGTGACTATTATTGCCATGCAGCCATGATGGTGCTGAATTAAGCAAGCAGTGGTTTACTCCAGGGCCAAGCAAGCTGCCAGTGTTTCTAGTTTAATATACATTCTTTGCTATATTCAGAGGAATGTGTAATGAAAATCACTGTATTAGTTACAAGCTGTCTACAGTGAAGAATGGGAAATACTGTGGTAGAGTGTCAGTTTACTGCAGAGAAGGGCTACAGCATGATGCATCAGAATAACAAATGCATTACAGATCCATTTTAATTTGTCGGTCTCATCTGTACTTAATCTCTAGCATGGTAATGAAAAAGAGAGAGGAAGAGAAGAGCTAACTTTCTTTTCTTAAATATAAAAGTAAAAGGCTGTCCATGGCTTAGATGGGTGCACTCATCCCTGGGTTAAAATCTCTCTGGATGGATAGGTCCAAAGAACAGTGGAGTTATATCCAGCTGGGGGTCAGTCATCAGTGGTGTTCTCCAAGACTCAGTATTGGGGCCAGTCCTGTTTAATATCTTTATCAATGATCTGGATGTGGGGATCGAGTGCAACCTCAGTCAGTCTTCAGGTAACACCAAGTTGGGTTGGAATGTTGAACTGCTGGAGGGTAGGAAGGCTCTGCAGAGGGATCTGGACAGGCCGAATCAGTGGGCCAAGACCAATGGTATGAGGCTCAACAAAGCAAAGTGTCAGGTCCTGCACTTGTGTCACAACAACCCCATACACTGCTCCAGGCTGGGGAAGAATGGTTGGAAACCTGCCCTGTGAAACAGGACCTGGGAGTGTTGGTCAACAGCCATCTGAACATGAGATTGTGTGTGCCCAGGTGGCCAAGAAAGCCAACAGCATCCTGACCTCTATCAGCAATAGTGTGGCCAGCAGGACTAGGGAAGAGATCGTCCCCCTGTACTTGGCACTGGTGAGGCCACACCTTGAATTCTGTGTTCAGTTTTGGGGCCCTCACGAGGGGCTGGAGCATGTCCAGAGAAGGGCAATGAAGCTCGTGAAGGGTCTGTAGCACCAGTTTTATGAGTAGCAGCTGAGAGCTGGGGTTGTTTAGCCTAGAGAAGAGGAAGCTCAGGGGAGACCTTATCGCTCTCTCTGACTTTGTGAAAGGAAGTTGCAGTGACGTGGCGTCAGCCTCTTGTCCCCAGTAATAAGTGGTGGGACAAGAGAAAATGGCTTCAAGTTGCACCAGGGGAAGTTAGATGGGCTATTTGGAAAAATTCCTTTACTGGAAGGGTTGTCAAGCATTGGAATGGGCTGACCAGGGAAGTGGCTGAGTCACCATTCTTTGAGATACTTAAAAGATGTGTAGATGTGCTGCTCAGGGAGATGGTTTAATGGTGGACTTGGCAGTCTTAGGTAAGTGATTTGACTTGGTGACCTAGAAGGCCTTTTCCAATCTAAACCAATTCTACAATTGAATGACTAAGGTAAAACAGAGGATGGAAAGGCAGCCAGCAACTCCCAGCTTAAGAAACAATGTTAGGGCGTGACTCCACGGAGGCCAGCTGGTATGTGCTTGCTCTCCTGATCAAAATAGCTCCCATATAATCATTGGATTGGATATTCCTGCTGCTTTCCACTGCATTATTCTTCAGATAAAGTGGACTGGCTTGTGATCTTTTGTCATAAGAAAGGATTGGAAGTTCTGCCAGTGATTCCCTATAGCCATATAGGAGTGCTTTTAATTTGCTCCCTCTAGGGCAGAAAGAATGGGGTTTGTCCTGTTGATCTGTCTCCAAACTTTTAATCTTCTCTGCTCCAGAATTTGCTCAGGTGGCAGAGAGTGTTTGTTTGTCTAATGATGTCAGTAGAGTAATCTCCAGACTTGCAGTCTACCCACTCACTTCCCCTTACAGCTCTGCATCGCTGCACAAGTATCTTTCCTGCCAACTACCTATGGGGCAAGGGCACGAGTCCTGAGCTCTTTTTTGTAACACCTTCCATAGTTCAGTACTCAAGATAAACACCACACTGAATATACAGATTTTTTTTTTCTTTTTTTGTGGATTCTGTAAGAAAGTGTGAGTCAAGCTGGAATTGTTTGAGACAACAGCAAATCATTGGGTGGGGATTATTTCCCCTTAGGAATAAAAATTACTTTACAAGCGATAGAATTTTCTAGCATGTCAGAATTATAACTACTGCAACAAAAGGAGCCCCTAATTACCTCTAATCCATCCTATGTCTACCAAATGCAATTTGAATTTTAGGTGCTGATTTTGGCCATCTGTACTGTGGGCAGAACAAGATGAGCCTAGGGTTGTATATCGAGATGACTGAAAGGTGCAAAGTAAACAATATCAAAAATGAAAAAGAAGCCTGGAACTTTGAATAGGCTCCTGGGATCTGACTCATGCTTTCTGCTTGACAGTGGCCTTTTACATTAGTCTAAATATGTGATATGAATATTCATGAGCAATCCCGATGAAACATGCCACACAACTTTTCAGCTGTGCTTGTAGATTCTCCACCTGGTTCCTTAAAAATGCTGTTGGTATGCTGTTAAATTGTAGGTTATTTTATTCATTATGATGGATTGAAAGTAGTGTTTCAAGATAAAAAAAGCAAGAGATTTTTCTTTTCTTATGCACCTGTATTTGCCTTCCAGATATCATTCCTTTGAAGTCTTAGAGAATTTCAGTGGAGATTTTTAAAAAAAAGCTTGATTTTTAAGCACATGAAAAATTACTAATTCTTTAACAAGATTCAGTGTAAGACTACTTATGATACATGGAAACATAGTGAGACTTTCTATTAATTGCTTTGGATTTCTACTGTACAGTGAGATGGAAAAGAGCCATTCACTCCTAATAGGAATATTCTTTTTTTACAATGGAAAAGTAAACCTTGGTCTTTGTGTGCAGCTCATTGTGCTGTGCTTCCTTGGGTTCTCACTTGGTCTCACTTTCACAGTTCTTTTCATATCTATATTGCCAGAATGGCACTGTCCCCTAAACCACCTTATTATGGGGCTAGGTGCCTGTGCTGGATAAATTCTTTGTCAACAGTTGATAGTGCCTCCTTTGGATCATATTGGCGATCATCATTGTGAGATGATCTTTCTTCAGTGTTTGATCCCAGAAAGAACAAGATCTGCTCCTTAGCTTCCACTCAGTTACAAAATATCCTGTATTCCACTTTTGTTTTTATAGTCTTTGTGTTTTGTTTTGCCTGGAATTCATGATTCTGTATTAGGATTTCATAAAGAGCCTACTTTGAGTTAACTGAAGCTGCTAAACCACATTAAATGATTCAAAGATCACTCATTGTGAAGTACGTGATATGTATAATGTTTTTTTTATTATCATGTATTCCTTGCAGGTATAGCACACAAAAATGTTTGGATATTTTCCAGTTTTCTGCAGTTACGGAGAATTTAAGCCCTCACGGAGCTGCTTCTTTCATGCAGTTCACTCAAGCCCCTGGCAACATTTGCAATGCTCAGAATTACATCTGAACAGAGAATTTGATGTCTTCAAAGTTAAATATCTCAGTCCTTTGGCTTCATTTTTGTTACAAGTGAGACCTAAAGCTCCCACTACCTGTGTACTTTGTCAGCTGCAATTTCATCTTCCTTTCACAGAGACAGAAGACAGTGTTGTCAAGATCACTTATGCGATGTACCAAAGTGTTGACTAACAAAACCTGGTACTCACCTAGATGCTGAAGCAGTTCCTTGGTTTCCACATCCAAATTTTAATCTTCTTTTAAATCTGGAGTAATTAAGGTACATTTGTGCTTCTGAGAAGTAGGACTCTAAACAGTTTCTAGGTTTAGTTACAATTAAAAACAATGCAAACTGATATTGCCAGCTGGCTATCTTCCATCAAATCTCAAGTTAAACCAAGTACTGTTTTTACTAACCAAAAAAGGGTGTTGGGAACAGGAGAGAGAACAAAAAATTATTCAGCTATTATTTTCTGTGAAAATATTACATTAAATTAAAAAATAATAATGTTCATTTTTTTAAGCTTCACCGAAGTACAGAAAATTGCCATGTAGTTATTTAAATGATTAAAGTTAATGCAAGTGTGTAGGGTTGAGGCCACATGAGAACCAACAATGCTATTTTTCAGAGCACTGTAGCTCCTGGACTGTTTTTGACCCACAAGTTAGGAGTGGAATTCAATCCAAAGGAATGAAAAATTACATAGATAACATAGTAAGTATTTGGCCTATTTATGGCTGTCTGCTTTGGAAAAAAAATCATTACTATTGTGTCCAAAGCTTTAAAGTGTGAGTCTATGCTAAAGAATGATGGCACCACCCTAAGAGATCTGCTCTTTGTGTTCAAATTCAGACTACCTGACTTCTGAGATGACTTATTAATGGATTTTGATGGTATTCACCAGGCATTAAAATGACATGATTAATTTATTGAGAGCAATTAAAAGGCAAAGGTGGGGGACAGTAGTAGGAGAATGTGGTACCTTGTATTTAAGAAATGCAGTGTTAGTTGTCTGTATTTTATTTGGCATTTTTGTAGGGAAGACATTAAGCAAATCCGTGCTTAGACTTGGACTTTAAATCAGCTCAGTTACCAAGTTGCTCTGGCAGATACAGTCCATTCATACTTTAAAAATATTTAAATGGGTGTACTGGGATCCTAAAAATCAGCTACAGACATTTAGTCCCTAGAATAGAGACTCTGAAGTAGAGCTCATGGAAGAGATTATGGAAGAGAGTGAGCTTCACATACAGGGGAGTGGCAGTAACAGAGGAGCACAGATCAGGTCACAGAAATGAGTTGAAACAGGTGATGCAAATGTAGAGATCCTACAGAACCAAAATATCTGAAGGAAACTGATTTTAGAACTGATTTAACAGGTTCAACATAGAGCTTTCTGCTGATGTCCACTCCATTGCCTGTGATCCTTCAGACAATGGCAGAGCAACAGTCTCCTAACCGTCGGTTTTCAGCCATCACAAAACAGGCGAGAAAAAGGAGGCAATGTAGCAAATATTGTCAGGATTGGCATCCCATTAGAGAAAAAAGCAATCTAATAAACCTTCCAAAAATTTATTTTAAATCTACAGTACTGGTTTGGATTTGCTGGGATCCCAAAAGTTCATGTCTGTAAACAAGAAAGCATCACCTAGTCACTGGAAGACTAGGAATGGGAAAACCTACACAGACTAGTTAAAGGAGGAACACCTGAATTGTTATAAAACTGGATTATGAAGTCTCTGGGTATCCCCAGTTCCCCCTAATTTGACTATACCTGGATGTCACCCTGCCTCTTTACCACCTGTGTATCTCTGGAATGACACATAGCAAGACTGCTGTGGTTGGGTCCTGGCAGTTTTCTGGAGCTGCTGCTCTGCACTTCACTGTGGCAAGACATGGACTGTACTTACAGCAGACTCTTGCAGTTTCTGTGGAGAAACCATCATCCCACTCCTTCAGGGCAGTGGGGCTCCATCCTGGGTAAGCTGAGACTCTCCTGATCAGCCTCTGAAAACACTGTAGAGCTGAAGTAACCTCCTTTGTTCTGCTGGTTCAGTTTAGGGACTACATAAGGCATCAGGCATCAGTCTGGCTGGAGATGCAGCCAGAGTCAGTTCAGAGTCCCAGCAATCAGGGAAGTCCATGGTTAGGTGACAGGTCCAGGGTCAAGTTGTAGCAAATCAGGATCAGGCCCAGTGAGGCCCAGAGCTCAGTCATGGCAGGGACATGGGAATGGGCCAGGGAGGCAAGACAGGGACAGGACAGACCACTCACTGTCCCTCCTAAATACCACTTCTTACCTTCCAGGGCAGAGCTGTACTCACTGCTGGAATGTGCAGTTCTTGTTCTGAATTTATTGGTTAAATACAATCATAATATGTGTCTCATACTTATCCCTCATCAAATGTTGAAAAGCTAAGGTGGATGCAGCCCTCCTCTGACCGAGCAGCCATGACCTTGCAGTACATTAACGTACTGTGTTTACACCATTAATTTAGCTTTAACTGCCTTGCATTTGATTTGCATTTCCAGATTGCTTCTTTGCTTTGTGCTTCTTTGGCTCTCACTGCAATTCTGTCATTGGACAAATGAAGTAAAGTGGTTAATGACATTTAAATTAATTAAAACAATCAATTAATTAAATTAATCAATTTAAATTAATTAAGTCAATTAGTAAAATGAATTCCAGGAACTCAGATTCTGCCACCTGCTTTAATTCTGTGTCCTTGGTCCCAGGGCACATTGTGCTGGACTGTTGGATAGGTACCCAGAGGAAGTCCCCTAGGGCAGAGGTGGGATGTGCTGATCACCAAATGCCTGTAGACACTGTGATGTGCCCCAAGTGCCTTGTTTAGTGTATATTTCTCAACCCTATTCTCCAGTTACAGAAATCAACCAAGGGGTAAGCAGGGCCTGGTTTTACTTTTCTTAAATACTAAATGCTAAGACTACCGAGAGATCGTTACTGCATGCTGATTTGTTGAGTGTCTCCTGCTGTGTTGGTGTCATGGGGTCTGTTTAGATGGGTCCTCATTTGTTACCAAATTTCTGCTTAGGCTTTAAGTGATCCTTTTGGTGCCAGCACAGCTCTAAGGATGTTTAGTGAGTTTGAAGAGTAAACTGCACAAGTGCAAGGAAAACTCCTAAGAGATGCCATACAGTGGCCTCTGAAGGTAAGGTGAATTGAAAACATTTTGAAATTGGACTGCTCCAGTTCTAAAAGAATTTAAAATATGAAAGTTTTCCTGATACTTCTGTTTAAACAGAGGTGAGGAATGTAACAAAAAGGCTGCTTGACATAAGAGGCTGTAAATTTGTACAGAAAATATTAAGAAGTGAAAGTCAGTTACATGCTGGAACTAGTCACTGAATTTGTGCAGAATATAAGGCATTTGTTTGAACATTTTGCAAAGTCCTAATTAGTGTAACTTGTATGTACACCCTAAATATTGTCTTATTAAGAATTTTGTACACAAAGTAAGCTGTAATCTCAGTAGCTATGGTTCAGAGCAGATGGAAAAGAGATGTTGAAGGCAAGGGAAAGAGGTAAAAACAGATAATGTTATTATCTACATCACTGGGTCAAGGAAGTTTTAAAAGGCTTTAAGTACAGATTGCAAATTTGCAGACTAAATATAGATCTAAGATGTACTTTCTGAAGCACACAGGACTAATATGTTCAAACATCTGGGTGTTCGAATATCCTGCCAATACATTAATGCCCTGGGGCACATAGAGTCTCTCCAATTCATGTCCAAGGCGATGGTTTAAAGAGAGGATGAATGAAGGCAGCACTTCATTATCCCTTTAGAGACTGCTGTTTTATAATGATACAGCTGTAACTGATGATCACATGCAGAATTTTTGAATCAAGAAGTAATCCCAGATCTTTTAAATCCTGGTCCAGAGTCCTGATCTTTTCTCATATAGGTATTTTTTTCTTGCGTTTAGGTTCTTGTACTCTGCGTTAAAGTTATCATCTTATAAACCTGAGGGATTTCAAAGTACAATGTGAACATATTCCAACAAATTCTTGAAGCATATAGCACAAAACTACAGAATTAAGTGGTTACTTTTTTCCAAGAGATATACAGAGCTCACACAGCATAACAGACAAGCCTGGAAAACACCAAGGGTCTGAATAGAATACAGGAGCTGCCAAAAGCCACAGACAAAGTAAGCCAGAAAGGATGATGTGTCCTGGGGAGGTCTGAGCCTGTAAGAGAAACAGCATAACTTCTGACACCGTTTGAGTAGAAATGAAGGGCATTGAAAGGAGGTGGATCTTGTCTCCCCTGAGATCTTCAGAGCAATTAGAGAAAGGGGATGATCAGGAGTTGTGTTTAAAGATAAAAGACAGTAAGGATGCCTAAGACTTTGAGTGTAGGATTAATTATCTGGATATTGATTCAGGTAACAAGTATGCAAAAGCTAATGTATGCTTGTAAAAAATACTTCTAAGGGTTGCTGCCATAAAGAAACACATAAAAACTGATGTAATATGAGGCAATAGGGGATGCTGAATTACTGTACCCAGTATTTTTCAATTACATTTAATACTTAGTTTTCACTCCTAAACTGGTGAAATTCTCTTTCATTTGTGTGTAAGGACAGACCAAACACCTCAAGTTTTGTCAGTGTTATTTGATAAACACAGACTTAACTTCCGTGTTTGTACTGCAGTGATGCATATATTAGTTAAGTATACAGAGGGGAAGAAAACAGTAAATGACTTTGTTTTAATCCAGTCCCTGCAATTAAGTAAGATACAAACAAAGAGGAGCTAAGACATCTGGAAAGAGGTGAGGTAATGACAGGGCATGAGTCATGGTGTCTGAAGCAGCAGTGCAAAAGATTTTTGGTGAGAGCAGACTGGGGGCTGCCAAAGATGCCTTTTGGGAGCTGAGCCAATCAGCTCTGGGGAAGGAAAGTAGAAAAATACTTGGGAGTGACAGCCATGATGAAAACTATGGAGGTGGATAGTGAAGTCTCATGCTATGTCTAAAGTAAAAGTGGTATACAGACACTTTGGATCCCAACATCGTGTTTGAAGCAGAGGTAACACTTGATAAGTGGTAATGCTTCTACAGCTTTCTTGTTATAAGAAGGTTGTTCTCAAAACCTCTTTTGTGTACAACTTGTACTTCCAGGTGAGAGAATTTATGCTTTTTGTCTTAACAGCTTTCTTTCTACCTTTATTCTCATTGTTCACTCTTACTATTACTGAACTCTGACTTGTGTAGCCACCATAACCCGCTCCATAGATGTGCTATCGTGTTTTGATGCTTTCTATCAGTGAAATGCTTTTGCTCTGGAAGTGAACCATTTACCAGTAATGCCAACTTCTTCCTGCCATAACTCTCTTGCTTTCAAAAGGAAGCCAGCTTTGACACCATTATTATGTAGCATTTTCTTATGTTTTATCTGCATTCCAAACAATTTCTTCTTGTGGAGTATAATTTAGTCCTAGTTGATGAAAAATCACTGTATACATTTAGAATCACAAGGAACAAACCCTTGGGAAGCTGATTATGAACCAAAATACGCTTTGAATTGCAAGACCTAGTCACTGATAGAACTAGTTTTTGAGTAGGTGTGAAGTGATAAGGCACTAACTACAACCACTCAAGTGGCTAAAGGAGTTCCTGCTCTTTTTGGTGCTCTTATGCAGCACTATGTTGTCCCTTCTTTGTGCCAGCACAGCAATTAGTGGGGTTACAGCACTGTGTTCTGGATTCAGTCCCTCTTTACCAAAAAAAGGAGAAAGGTTCATTTTAAGCTGAATTACTCCAAAACTCAGTTTGTGCTGTGGCTTACAAGACGTCTCTATAAACAAAATTGAAGAGTAGGGAAGAATTTTAGCTTTCCCCACCATCAAAGTTGCAGTTTAAGCATATCCTGACAAGGATAAGGTTCTATTGTGTAATTTATATGCCTTACTAAAGCTTTTGTAGTTTCAAATGTTGCATTGCCTTGAAGTACCTAATGGGCTATGACACAAAATTGATTTCTGTGAAAATAGCATTGGCTGTTAAGTGTTCATACAACACTATCACATACTGCTTCTTCTATGAAATCCAACACAGAATATTTAAAGTGAGATTGATGTTAGAAGAATAGCAAGAGAGATGATGCTTCTTCAAGAAAACTAACATACTGGTATGTGATGGTTATTTCAACTTAACCTATGCCTTACCTTATGAATATGGCACTGGACGCTGTCTTCCCATGCAGGAGAAAGGGATCACGACTGTACATCAAATCTTAAGCATTTCCCGAGAGAGAAATGAGGTCCTGGATTAAACAACAAACCCCATTCCCATACACAATAAAATACAGAGATGCAGCAGAACTTCTGGGTCTTTAAGATCTTCCTCTAGCAAGTACCCTACTTTCATGTGAAGGATGTTCTGTTGCGCAGAAAGAAATTAAAACAAAAGGTAGGTAGGCATGGGTCATTGGAGGGGTGGGGGAGTGGGGAATAAAGGATTGTGGTGTTCTCTAGACATAAATATCTGCTAATGTAGCTGTGCATGTTATTATGGGCTGCAGTAATACCCATTGGCTGACCCCAGGTTTCTCATGTACCTAGAAGAGAATGTAGTATGGGTCTTTCAGCAGATGTTGCAGTATCCCTGCATCATAGGACTCTGTCCTTTCATTCATAATCTTCCTTTCTTGATCTTATCACCTTTGAATTCAAAGGGTTGCATGACTGAGGCTTCTACCACATACAAACATGCATAAACAGAAATATGATCTGAAAACACTAGTCTAGTAGGGCTGGAAACTGTCTCCCTACCTCCAGCTTAGAATCATTAAGGTTGGTAAAAACTTCTAAGATTACCAAATCCAACCAGGGCCAAAAAGTCCAACTTGGCTTTACATCTTTTTTCAGTGGAGAGAGAGGTCAGAAAAGGTGTTAAAAGGAGAAAGTACATATATACAGGGCCAGATTCAAAGCTGGCACAGATCAAATTAATTTGTGTCAATTTACCTGAAGTTTTAGGCAGAAAGGTTATAGATGTCAGTGCAGAAGATGGTCAGGCACTATGGATTGAGGTCGCTTCTTCCCCCAACACCACATTTGTGTGTGGAATTAACAAGACACATCAGGACAACTAAAGAAACATAATCTGTGACCTACTCCCTTTAACTGGTACTCTGGTGTGATGAGCTCATTAAGAGTAAATCTGCTAACGCTTGTTTCATGTTGGCAGAAGTGTGTGGTGTATGCTCTCATCTCAACAGGAGATCAAGAGATATCCAGCTCTGATACGACCTATTATTGCTAAATAGCACATTTGTGTAGTTACTTGTATTTCATGAAAATGCTTGATGCACATCAAAGGAAACCTTTTGAACCCAAAGCTCATTAATTGTTTTAGGTCATCAAATTTTCAGGCAGGCTTCTGTACAGTCCAGTTCTTAGCACTCTCCTGACAACAGTCTAATGATTATGGATGTTATTTGTACTTCTCTTTTGGGGCAAAGGCCCAAATCTTGATGCCTGTCTTTCTCCCTTGGCATTAACTAAATTTGCAGCAATTAGATCCCAATCTTTTGAAGCACTGAGAGCCCTTAACTCTGCTGATTATAGCAGACTTGGCATCCTGACCAGAAAGGCCACTATGCCAGTGGAAATAAGCAGAAGATCTTGGCATAAAACTGCTTCCATGTAGTCATTTTCCCAGATGTCTGTGTACAGCTTCTGTTCCTAAATGAAAACCATTTAATATGTTTCCTTTGACTCAGAAGCAGATTAACAATTATGCTTAAATTTCATTTGGGAACGAGTTACTTTCATCATAGGCGTAGATTTATTTTTTCTATCAAAGTCTTAGTACAGAGAATTGGTCAGCTTCCACTTGGGAATAGTTCAGGCCTTTTGTACTTGGACTTAGGTATGCCTGTGTTTCCTGCTTCAATGTATCCAGCCTCAGCAATGCCCAGTGATTTCACCACCAAGCAGTAATCAAATGGTAATGAAGTTTAATGGAGTTACATATGAGCATTTGCATTAGGTTTATTTTTTGATGGCAGTTCTGTGATAGACACATTGGTGACATAGACTATGGGAGAGATGGTCATAAAACCCTTTCTAGATAAGGAATTTCAGAGCCTTTACATGAAGAGTTACAAATCATAGGTGCACTGGCAGACTGGAACAAACAGCAAACCATTGCCATTCTTGCATATAACAAAGCTGTGTATGATGTAAGGAGGACTTTTATGTCCATAAAATGGCATGGCTGTAATCAGTGGGGTTCCATAGAAATCTTTATTACAGCTTAGACAAAAAAAGCGGGGTAACTGATCTTTGTCATCTTGTCCCTCCTCACGAGATCCATCTAGTGCTCTTAAATGTGGAGTGGGTTTACCCTTTCCTGCCCTGTTCTGTCACTTGACCAAAAGGTTGTAGTCAGAGAGAAAGTCTACTTGGGAAAATTAAAAATACTTAGAATTTTAAAAATACAGTCAGCTAATGACTAGCATTTATGGTGAGAAAGGATACAGGATTTAGGCAGTAGGAGAGGCCTTCTATTTGGAAGAATAATGGAAAGCAAAGGACTGGAAAAATGACTGGGAAATCTGGAAACATTGGACTGGAAACATTAGTTAGTTCTGCTTTGAATTAGGTATCTTTTTGGTGTCCCTTTCAGACCTATTTTCGATCATTACTGTAATTTTTTCCACTACATGACACAGCTCAGGAGATTTCAGCAAGTCCAAAACTGCTGGAAGAATGAGAAGATTCAGCCTCTCGGAGAAGTCACTGCATTGACATTTCTGTCCCTAAGACCAAGCACACAGTCATATCGAGTAATGACCCATATAATTTGTGGCTGCATTTGTTGCTGGGTATGCTGTCAGGGCTGCCTCTGGAGCAAGCCAGAACAAATTCCCAGGGCACACCACTCCAGGGTGCACTTGGATGTTGTTCACATAAGCTCCAGTCTCTGCAGCTTCCATCTAATCCGTCTGCTCTCATAGAGGTATTACATGGCTGATTGCCAGCAGGCCAGATGACACTGAATACTTTCCTAGAAGAATCAGCATCAGCTTCTGCAATGATAGGAGAAGTTTCTAAGCACTCTGAGCACAGGCCAGGTTTTAGCAGCCTCTAAGACAGTAGAGGTGCAAAATGTCAGATCTGGGAAGTTCTCTGGGACAGATCAGGGGAGATAGCCTCAGGTTTATCATGTATTGGTGCTAAATCAATTTGCCTATATTCACATTTTCTATATGTTAAAGAACACTTACCTATATTTGGAAGAGATCCCTCATAGTGACTTGGAGATTACTCAGTCAATATTTGATCCAATATTTGTTAACCAAAACAGACTGACTTTCACTGACCTCCTCAAATGTTCTCCAGCAAAACCTGGAAATTCTTTCAGTTGCTGTTTCTAAAGTAAAAATTTAGTTGGGTCAAAGAGCTTTGTGTTTTTACCTAAAATGACAAGAAAAAGAAAATACCTTTTCTATCTTTGCAGTTCAGCTTGTTCTATCTGACACCTGGTGGAGGACCTTATGTCAGTCTGCTTTGGCAAGTTTCAAGTTCAATAAACACATCCTTAACACACCATTTGGGCTAGAGTAGATAGAGATATAGTTAACACTCTCTTTTCCATACATGGCATACAGTATAATTTCCAAAGACACGTTTAAAGTCCTAAAGACCATTGATACAGCCTTTTGTTTAGACATTAAAATTGTGCCTGAAGGGAGAGGATAATTGTTCTATCTGAAACTGCAAATGTCATGAAATAAAGGGATAACTTAGTGGAAATGTAACTAAATGTATGTACATCAGAGAATTTATAAATAAAGCTCCCTGTATTTAGAATAGACCAAAACAATGATAACGATTCTTAAAACACCCCTATCCTTAAGATTTCTATTAGGTTATGAATATGTTAATCACTCTCTTAATTAGAGTTCTACTTAATGATAGATTTTTCAGTCCTTATGCCTTTTGAAATAATCAATTACATTTGTTTTCATTCTTTCAGCTACTGGAGAAAGAAAACTGTTTTGAAAATTTTTAATGCTGTGAACGGCAAAAAGGGACAAAGAATTGAGAGATAAGATTAAATGTTCCCTGGACTTAACCTATGAAAACTAACAGGAACTATTGATGACTGTGTGTGTGGTATTGAAAACATGATCCAAGGGAGCAGTGTCAGTGTGACAGACAGAGTAATGATCAAACAAAAAAGAGCCTTTCTTCTACTTCTTTTTCCAAGTGGACCTGCCAGGTCTCAGACTGTTCACCTGCACCCTCAGTCTCCTGTGGAATCCCGGATCAGGGCTGGAGAGGAGTAGCTCCTGGGCATGCTTTGTGCCCTGGTAGGCTGTTAGCTCTTATCAGCTTGGTTTCTTCTTGTGTGTCTCCTCTTCATTATGTCCCCTATTGTGATCCAGAGAGCCTGGGCAACATGAAACAGACATTGGTTTTGCAGGATTCAGTCTTGTTACAGATGGGTAGAGACACACCATCCAGTTTTGAAAGCATTATAACCCTCTAGCAGATTCTGTTTCTATTGAGGTTGGGTCTGTGATACCACAGGAGGCAGGGTTACTGTGATTGGTTCTCTTTCTGCTGACTACTAATGGGAACAGTCAAGGGTCAAGTGTGCTGAGGCAGCACAATGAACAATGCGCTAACAGCGATTGCAGTCATTCATTGAGCACTGCAGACCACAGATGTCAACCTCCACTATTCAAGCTAAAAAAGTTTTGTGTCGGATTTGTCAGCATGTTATCAATCCTGGCAAGTCATCTGTGTGAGATAATTGCATACACTGAATTTGCAGTAATTATTTTTCATCTTTTTCAGCCCAGTCACCACAGGCCTGCAAAACCCTTACCTTGAAGTGACAGCATCTAATCAACCTTCTGAAGCCGCGCTCTTCATGCTGACTTGTGACTCTTACATGGTAAGAGTGAGGCTACTGAACCTATGATTTCTAAAGATCTAATAGAGGCAAGTTCTGCAGAGATAGGGTATTTTATCAGATCAGTGATGAAGTTGGCAAAAGCAGAGAAGCTTTCTGAGTTCCCAGTCCCTTCCTTAGATAGTTAAAAATGTATCTTCTTCACCCAAGGAAGCATTCCCTTCTTTTCCTGGCAAGTGCTCTTAACAAGTTACCTAAACTCCTTCTTTGTTGTAGAGTTTTCCCTTTATTCTTTGGTGGAGGTATCATTGTCTGCCACTGACAGCCTCTTTTCAACTGACATTCCAAAGACTTTCAGCCATCTGTTCCAGACCTTTCTGCTTTGGACTGAGTTTGTACTTGAATTTTTACATTTACATACATACATGTGAAAAAAGCACAGTTTATATTTTCCTTTTCTCTGACTTAAAAATTGCAAATGATAAAATTCACTTAGACACAAGACAGTTTTTCCAAAGAAAATGGTAGACCTCTGGGCTCATTCCACCTCTGCCCAAAATAGCATTATAGGAAAATCAAAAGCGCATGTACTTTAAAAAGCCATCCGCACTTAAAAGTTTATCAATGGCTCTTTTGAAAATTTTTGGTCTTCCCTTCTTTTTCCAAATTGTTACCACAGAACAATCAAATATCTCTCTATTTATACATTTTATCTTAGCATTTTCATCCCAGTTGAGCTGATCCACAAAAAGGGCTTGAACAAACTCTCAGTTCTTTTTCTTTAGAAGTTTGTAAATAATTTTGGTAGGTGTCTGTTTAAAACCGAATTGTCTTTGATGACCTAAGCTAAATTTACCTCTGAAATCTAAGTTTTCTCATTTGTTCACAGGAATGCACTTTGGTTAGCAAGGTAAAGTGTTATTATTAATTCTGTACTGAAGTGCAAACACCATCTCACAAATGAAAAATCTTCAAGTGGCCCAGCAGAAGACTGGGAGCTGCCTTTTTATAACATTTATTCACTTCAGTCTTTGGAGACTAAGAGAAGTTTGTGACCCAGCGATAGTATTATTACTGTGATAAGGAGACTTAAAAATGATTCAGGTACTGTAATCTGCTAATCAGTCTTACAGAGGCTTTAGTACTGTTCAGAACAGAAAAAGACCAGTTGAACATCAAGTGCATAATGTTGCTCTTTGGAAACAGTGGAAGTGATCACTAGTAAGAAAAGGCATCTGGCAGCATGTTATTCATAAAGCTGGCTTATGATGAAAACTCAGTATGACTCTACAATCATATTATTCCTTATCTTCTGGGCTCCCTGAGTTGGCTGGTGATATTTCTCAAGAAGCTCAAGCTGTTATTTCCATTCTGCTTGTTGCAGCCTGAAAAGCATTTGGAGTGCAAGTTTAGAAGTAGTAGAAAGGAGACTGGGTTGCTGGGCACAGATGGCACTGGTAATAAAGCAAAGCAGCTGTCAATATTGTCTCAGAATAAGTTATTAATGATTAGCACTCCAGTTTGATATGTTGACAAGACCAAGCTTGCAGTTTGGAGTGTGCTAATTTCCGTGCCAGACCAATATGGCTGAAAGCAGAGAAGAGCCACGAGCCTCTAAGGCTTTCTGGTTGCTGACACTTACTGCTTTTTTACTGAGGAGCTGCAGTCATTTTCTGCAATGCCTCATTATATGAGCTCGTAAGTATTTGGAAATGGTACAAAAAAAAAGCAGACAGTAGAACATCTTTCAGTTGGAACAAGCAACTCCTGAAGCATTTTGAACCTTGCCCTTTGCTCATGCTGAGATCAGCATCCATCTGTAAGTATGTTATTTAAACAGGTCAGACAAGAGTCTTCTGTCATAAAATGATGGGCTCTGTCAATAGCTTTTCATTCTTTTGAAGTACCAAGTGTGGGATTTTCGCAGAAGCAGGATATTGAACTAGGTGGACCACTAGTGAGACACAGCTTACCTCTTCCTCACGACCTCATTTATCGATTGAATGAGGATGGCTTTTTATTTGCATCCTTCTCACTCAACAATGATACCTATACGCTACCCTGGAAATGTGTTTACTGCAAAATATTTACTGCAACTTGTCTTATTAGCTTGAATTCCAACCTCTGTGAGCAGTAAAATGTGATGTACTGTGCATGGCTACAGACTGAATGTCTCAAAGGGGTGCTGTGAAAATGAATGCCTCTATTGCACGCCTGTGATGAGCACCTGCCAGACTGTGTTAAAAATAAGGAAGTGACAGTGAGGTGACTATATCATATGTCCGTCTGAAAAACTGTGAAATAAATGGAAGCGAAAAAGGAAAATACACAGTCTTTCAAAAAAGGGAGACAAAATATACTTTTAAAATTTTTAACCAAATAGCTTTAGTTGAAATGCTTCATGTATATGTCTTCTTCACATTTTTGCATTTCTTTCTCTAAAAAGTATCAAAGGTAAACCCAGCTCTCTTTGAGTAAGAAATTTTACATATATGTTTCTTTAAGATTATTTAAGTGGACATGAAAGACTTTACAATATTAAGTTTGCTTCTGAAAGGGAGATTTAGAAAATCTAACATTAAAGCAAATATACTGCAGTGCAAAATCAAATGCTGGCAAAAAGTCCAATTATATTATAGTAATTCATTTGCCCTTAAGCAACAAACCTAGTAAAACTCAGAGGAAGCAGAAATTTTGTATAATAAATTCTGTCTTCTTGAAACAACTCCATATTTCTGTCCAAAAATCATTATATCATAGTATTCTACTTTTTCAACAAGGATGTCAGACTTCCTGGTCAAGACTTCCCTTTCTGGTTATTGCGGTTTTAGTTGCAGTTCTCCATTCTTTGACATTTCTCCAACTCTCAGAAGTGGTTAGCAATTGACATTTATGGTTTAGAAAGCACTTGATTATGGTAAGACTTGGGTTGTGGAGACTGGCCCCCTTCTAGGGATTCAGCTGGTGAATGTAGCTTCCAAGAGCTGCTGCAAATAGACCTAGAAGTGAGGGCTGCCATATTTTTCTCTTGGAAGTTTCTTTTAGCTGAGACTTTAGTGCTGCCTCTGCCCATGCCACTCCACAACTGTGTAGCAACTATGACTCTGATTAATCTCCCACCTCTGTGATTCTGACCTGGACCTGCTGGTTTGGCTTCCTGGCTTGGCCTTGAACCTGCCTTCCTGCTGCAGATTTGCTTGGTGGTCACTGTGCTGTATCTGACCCTGATCACTCTTGATCACTGTCTCTTCAGAATTGAAATCACTGCTCTGCATCCTGCCCTCTTGCTGTTTAGGATACTGCTCCCACATACTTTATTATCACACCTGACTGCTGGCTCACCTTTCCTTGTGCAGCATCTGGTCCTTGCTGCTCACTGAAAAGTCTTGAGTACTGAAAGCTGTCCAGGTCAGTTAATTTAGGAATGTTATTCTTGAACAAATCTTGCCTTTGTTGTAGATGATAAACATGATACCCTGTCACTCTAATGTCAGGATGGAACTAGCTCAGTTTTCCCATCAGTATGTACAGTATCACCTGCATCTGGACAGAGACCCAGGTAGATGGCTTAAACTCATGCTTTAAAACCATGGCATGTGTATACTAGTAGTCATGGATTTTTATTCACAGTCTTGTCTTTTGAGGGTGTTTGGCACATTTCTGTGGCCACTCTGTGTAGAAAGATTGGAGACTGAGATGAGATGATTGATTTGAGAAGAGTATTATCCTCCTTGTAAATGGGTATTTCTGACTTACTGCTCTGAGCAAGTTTATTCTGGTGTATAAGCAGTTGTTTGATTTCATCTGCAGATGAGTGGTATGTAATGCACTGAAGGAAGTGGGTTACATTCTGGGTGTCCTATGAAATGGGGACAAGGTGAACATACTTTTTCGTGGGTGTGAGAAATGCATTGTAGGATCTTGCATTTCTTGCTTAGGCACAGTCGGACACTGTTTTGTGTGGGTGTGCAGAAATTTGTTTCTGAGCATTCTGAAAAGGAAGAGGGAAATTTGGAGAGGAGAAAAGAAAATTTGAAAAAGAGATTCATGTTATGATCTTCCAGGATAGCTTATAGTTTGACCTTCTACATATCTTCCCAGATAGGATTGTATAGGACTTATGATTATATCTACCTAACAAGAAGTTTCTTCAAAGAAGTAATCTATTTGATAGAGCATGGCTTTGGTGGGTAGAGATTGTCTTTAGGCTGGTGTGTGCACTGTGCCTTTCTCTGCACAAGTGCACTGCTGTCTTTGGAATATTCTCTTCTATGATTCTCTGATTCTGCTTTCTTCCAACGTAGCCCTCTCTGTGGTGTTACTTATTTTTGATTCTTAAACATCTTATATGGTCATTTCACAGTTATTTTGAAGAAGATTGCACTACCTTCCTCTGTATAGAGAGAATAACTTCCACCTTACTTTGATTGTTTATTCCTGAGAACATTAGCTCAGAGGTGGTCGGGTTAGTTAGAATGGATAGACTGTTCTGTGTACCTTAAAACCTTAAAAATTGACATTTTCTTAGAAATAGAAAAAAATACAGTACAATAGTAAAATATATACCTCCACAGATGACATAGAAAAGTACCACCAAAAGGTGCTGAATTAAAAAATCAGGAAGGTTCTTTCTCTGGGTTGATAGTGGTTCTGATGATTTGGGGAAGAGATATTTCAAGTCTGATAACTCGTAACACACAGATGCAATGAAATTCAAGATGCTTTTGATGAAACATTAGAATCAGAGAAATGTTCTTTGGTAAAAACATGCATTTTCACTTAGAAACTTAGATGGCTGGATAACAGTTCGATTTGGAAAAGTGCTCCTGAGTACAGGGCGAATTTTTGTGGGCAGCAGGAAAAAGGAAATCATGTTCAAGACTTATTGGTACTTGTTTCCAACCAAGAAGTTAATTCATTTTGAAACTTAGTGACTTCCTAAAGTATCGGTTTATTTTATACTCAGACTCAAACACATTATTGTATTGGAGATGTTCTACACTGTGGGAAAGATATAAGAAGAAGAGACAAACATCTTCAATATCATGGCTTTGTAACGAGGGAGTTAACCTGAGCTAAACAGGACAACCTGATGGAGGTCTGATACAAATTAATCATTAAACAAAATGTGAACAAATGGCTAAAATTATATCTTTGTCAGCTCAGAAAATCTCAGCTTTTCTTTCTGGAGAAAATTTTGAAGATCTTCAGGAAAATATGGAATTATAAGTTTAATTTAAAAATTCTTATGAAATTTTGTGGTGTGGGAAAACGGTCTTTTCAATGGAGGCCAGACAGTGACAAGGACTAGATTCTTCCTGTTATAGTGGACGTAATATCCGGCCCCTGGAGTTTCAGTCTTGTTTTCCTATTATTATCATCTCTTAAATCCTACTGAACATATCAATCTCCTTGCTAATTCCCTATTCATACCATTAGATGCTCTTTATCATTAATGAGTTTATCTATTTCAATACTGACATTGATTGAGCTCTTAATTATGTATTACCTGTTGATGTAGCATTGAATCAAATTCTGAGAGTAAAATAAAATAATTTGGCAAATAAAAAAGCAAGAGACACTTAAAATTGGGAGAGGCTAGACATGGAACATATGTATTCATAACACTTGCAAATTCAGTGTGTTATGAGGCCACTTTAGCTAAAACTTTTCAGAACAAGTCTCCTGGATTTTTAAATTTGCTTTAGTTGTTCTGCTCTAGCTTTAGGAGTTCAATATACTTATGCATCTCTTATCTGACCATTAGGTTTATTTTTTAAGTTGAAGACATTCTGTTTCTATCCATCAATGTGACTCTCCAGCATTTGATACTTTGGTTTTATTCTGTCCCACGCTTTTCCTGACTACATCCTTTTCTACCATATGCATAACAGCAAAATATTACAGGAATTTCCTGCCAATATTCAGTCAGTTTTTGAATGAACTCACTTTTCACATGCTCACCTACTTGCATGGCTTTCAGGGAATATCCTAAAGATTCATGTCATGAAGGAACTGGGGTATTACATGCAAAACATGTAAAAAGCTTTAGAAGAAAATTAATGTTAATTTTTTTAATGCAAGTCTTTGATCCAGAAGTATGTAAGTATTTATCCAGTCTGGGAATAAAGACCTCATGAAGCTTATCAGAAGAATTAGATAGTCAGCCGTCCAATAAGCCCCAGCTTAACCCCCTTCATGTGTGAATAACCCTAAATTCAAAAATCTATCAAACCACTCTGGTACTTTTCTGATTTGTAGCTATGGCAAATACTAAAACACTCACAGTAAACTACTTGGCCCAGTTTAAGGAGCTTGAAAGATCTGCAGTTATTGATCACACAAATGTTTTTTTAACAGATTCAATAAAGCTGTGACTTCATGGTCACTGCTTTCTGTTAGCTGGAGGGGTTTGGAGTAAAGGACGCATTTCCATGTGTTTTTTTAGATTTACCTGTGAAGAGGCCCAACAATACAAAAGACAGAACACAGAAATAGGTTTCACTGTTGAAATAAATGGAGGAAAGAAGGCCATATCTACATGTCTCATTGACATCAAGGTCACATTGCCCATGTCATTGTCTTATTGAAGCAGCAATGTACAAAATGGAGAAAAACCACGTGCCAGGGTCTTAATCAAGGAAGAGTCAGTGGCAGAAAAGATGGAGAACACGTTTCTTAGGCTTAGGACATTATCAAAGCTTTATTTTGTATTGTGTAGCTTTACAAATGATGTTTGCTGCTTCTAATTGTACAAGACATTGTCTTGCAAATAACTGCCAAAGATGATTTGCTTAAACGAGAAATGTCAGAGACCTCAGCACTTAACATTATCCTAAAATACAGTCCTGGTTTCCTATAAATGCATAGCATATTCCCAGCTGTGGCTGTTCTCCACTGACATGGGTTCATTGAGACATGAACCCATGTGGAGGACGGCTGTTGCTCCCTTTAGCCTCATCAGCACTGCACAGAGCAGTGTCCTACACACTCTGTATTGAGAAGAGAGGCTCCAGATGCCCAGATAATACCCTGGCTGCAGTCACCTTACACTCTGACTGACTCCAAGTACAGGAAAGACAGGGGTTCATCAAATAGATAGGCTATGGGAGAAATTCCATAGTGCTCCCCAGAGGATCCAGTAACAGCATGAGGAATTACTGAGAAGTATTGACCTATCTTGTATGAATGGCCTCATTTCCACTTATTTTTTCCCTCAGGAACTGACAGGTACAGTAACAAAAATTACACAATAAATGAGACAGACAGGCTGCTGAGGCTGTTATTTTTTCTTCAGACCATAGTCCCTATTCCTTGAGTTAATTCATTGGAAGGAAAAGGCCCTTGTGACACTGTTCTGAAACCAGATCTCATAATCTGTTATAAAAAATTACTTTCCTGAGCCTTTGTGAAAGTAGTAAGTATTTGATTCAATTTGCTTGATTCTGATGCATATATAATTTTATACTTTATTTGAATATTTATGGGGTTATATCATGAAACAATGTGTCATATTACTAGATTCTTATAAATAACGTAAAGAAGGATTACACAAAGTGATAAAATCACAATGATTTTTCCTGCAACTTCATAAAGCTCGTGCAATTGCCAGGAGATGGGAGAACACAAGGTATGCTATACCTGGTGGACTCTACTAGCATGTATTTATCTTCACAATACTCCTGTAAATTAATTCAATAGTTATGTACATATTTTATAGACCAATAAAAGAGAAAATTAGATGAAGTGAACAATGAAGTCAATAGACAAGCCAGGGGCATTGGCTTCCAGTGTTAAGCCTTTAACTTTCTTATGTAACTAGGCAAGCTCAGGTTAGTTAGTGAATAATTAGTGAAAAGTTTTATTATTTTTAATTGAATTATGGTCTAATTAATGTAACCTAGAGTTTATTTGATATCAAGATAAAATTTCTACTCTAACATCACCACTGAGTTTAAGATGACCAGTACCTGAGGGTTTAGTAGATTAAAATAATCCTCTTTTTCTTCACCTGACCTTCTTTTAAGTCCATAGAAACTTAGTTTCTCCAGGAACACAAGTCCCTTAGCTGGGAGGCTAAGCAGAACATTTGTTCTTCACACTAATTTTTGAGAGCTTATTTTATTAGTTACATTTTCTGCAAGATCTCTGTTAATTATCTCTTGAGGTAATGATTTGGCAAAGGTTAATGACTTGCCTCATATAGGAAAATTTGCAATTTAGTTCTACTTTTAAATGAAGGTGTTGATTCCTGTGGGCAAAAAAACCTTTATGTCTCAACTGAACTTTAAATGGAATATTGTGAAGGCTGAGAGTTCTGCACTGCATTTGGAATGCTTGGAACCTTGACACAAGTTTTCTATGTTACACAATACTGTATGCAGCTCTGGGCAGCACAGACAGTCTTACATGTCTACCATGATACTGCAAGATAGTTATGAATACATCTTACTTTGATATGTGCCTTACCAAAAAAAAACCCCAAAACTAGAGGAATTTAATGAAAGGAGAATAATAATAATAAAATAATTAAAAATCCCCAAATGAACCAAAAGAAACCAAAAAGCTATTTACTTTTCATGAGAATTCACAGAATTTCACTTGCTATTCATGGACATAATCACATCTCAATTCCTCCTGTTATGTTCTGGTTTCCAGTATTTCAGGGGAAGTCAAAATTAAAGAAAACAAACCTTTATTATAAATAATGATAAAAGAAACAGTACATCACCTTTGCTTGTTGTAAATCTTCGATTTTCAACAAACCTTCATTTAGATCTGAGCTATTTAAGGCTCTATTTACTTCAGCATGGTATCTGAGCACTAAATAGAGTATTGCATTTTTGGTTCCAGGAGGGTGATCAGAAAGTGCATATTTTACATGATGAAATGAGTCACCTAGCTTTCCTTCCCCTCATCTTCTACTGCAAATATACTGATTCTTCTCTGCCTTATTGATTTTTTGCCTATATCATATCCTCTCTCCCTTTGACATCCTGAAGGAGAAAATAAAACAATCAGGTAAAAAAAGCTAAGAAAATTCAGTATGTTCTCATGCTTCATACACAATTCTTGGTGACCATTTTACACATATTATCCAACACCAAAGACAGCCAGAGGTCAAATTGATATTTAAACAGACATTCTAAATGGAAATGAGCTGCAAGTTATTTAAACACGCTCCCTGCATGCAAATTTCACTCTCTGTAACAAGAATAGAGAAGGAGCCTAAAAACAAAACCTGTAAATATTGTTCTTCTGAATACTTGAATGCAAATCCGGTACATAGATACTTCATTATCTCTTGTCCATCTGTCTCACAATTAATAAAACAGGGGTATTTCCTTACAACATGTGTCCATTCTGAGTTTCTGAAGTGATGGCACTTACACCTTTCCTCAAAATGCTAATTCCTTAGCCCCATACATAGCAAGTTTTTACACTCTTCCGGTCTCATTTAGTTTTGCTTTGCTTAATATAACTTTTTATTTGTAGTCTGTAAAGGAGTCCTTATCCCAACACATTTAGTGTTTATTATTGATGCTTATGTACAGTCTCTCGTCAGTTTCAGTTGCCATATGGCTGACAACTCTATGACCAGTACCTGTTACCCTTTCCATCATGGCCATATGGGCCTTTCTGCCACTGGCAGGTTAACATTCAGGTCCTTCTGTTCTTAGTGTGCTGGCTGTCTGACACTTCTCTGACCTAAGGGATATTTTTTCTTGAAGATGGGGTCCTGAAATAGAAGTATCCCCTGAAAACATGCTCTGCATGTCTGAACATAATCTTCTGTCACTGTTATTGCCCCTTTTGTGCCTGCTTTCCAAAAATACTTTAATAGACAAACTTGCCAGCAGAGATGTTACAGGCATCCTCCTAGGAACAAACACATGCCATGTGTTTGCTGTAGCCTATCAAATCTGAACAGCACAGCTGGAATTTCAAATAGCAAATCCTTACAGATAAGTAATTGTGGATGAGCCACTATATTTAACTTGGAAATAAGTTTGAATAGCAAATTAATTCCACAAAGTCATGATCTGCTTGTTAAGTCAGAAATGGGGAAAAAGAGGACTTGTCAGCATATTCTTTGGAGTATTTTTGCCTGTGACTGATATATAATAAAACAGTTCCAAGAATCCTAACACCAATACTGGTTCATTCATCATCCTTAAATCAGTCTCTCTATATGTTTAGTTTTCATCTTTGCCTAGGTTCTCTTTGTTCTTTCATGTCTTTGTGTTAGGCAGTCCAGGGCTAAATACTGTATCCTCAATGCAATCACTAAAACAGCAGAGAAAGAAGCTAATAACTCCTTGCTCTATAATGCAAAATTTCTGCATATGTGTCCTTTTCTTTCCTACATTCCTGTTTTTCATTTCAGCTGCAGACTCTATTCAGCGGCAGCAAATAGAGACAGAGCCTAATATGGGAGAATATATTCCAAATCATTAGGGGCTCATTTTCAGCTCTTCTGTGAAATTTATAGCAGCTCTCCACCTTCAGAAGGTAGTTTAGGATCTGTTTTCATTGAAGACTCTCTCATTACTCAGTAGTATAATGAGAAGCTTTCTCAGCCAGTCAGAGACCAGGAAAAAGGTTTGAACAAACAAGCTAGGAATTTTCCTTGTTCTTGAATGTATCCGATTTTCTAAGCTGCCTTTGTTAGGATATTTTCTAAAGGCACAAATGGAGAGAATGAACATATTTAAATACAAGTCCATCACTATCACAGGTTTTCTTTGATCAAAGTTTCCCACATCCTTTTTAGATAGAAATCAGAATTTGAGTTCAAGTAATACAAAATTGATTTCCCGAAGCAGGCGGAATGGAACTAAACATGTCGTGAGGCAGGAAATGGCTACTGTGCAACTCATTAACAGATAAGAATGGATTTGTTGCACATAAGAGAAAAAATTAATCAAGCTGTAAAAATTATAAATTATTGACTCAATCTAGAACTCCTGCTCTTATGAAAAACCTAGGTACAGAGTAGGGGATAAGACTGGAAGGAGAACAAGGTAAAGACTGAGCTACCACCCAGATCTAGAAAATGATTTTGAAGTACTCCTTTCAGTGTGTAGCATTTTTCACAGGTGGAGACACTTGGAATGGAATGGAATTCAGGTTCTTTGTAAAAGGCATAGGAAAACCTGAAGATTTTCAAGTGGCTTTCTGTGAAAAGTTTTATTTTCCCTGTTACACTCTGGAATGAAATCAATTTTATAGCAAATTAGGGTCGCTTTGACAGATCTAGACAAAGACCTCTTTCTATCTTATGAAGCATCTCACCATATTTAACTTATCAGTCATAACACTAACAATTCCTAATTAATTAACAATTCCACTGAAAACACTGCACTGAAAGAAATCAATGACTACACATACAAACTTTGCTAATTATTGCTGAAGACTTTTCCTAAGATCTGTCAGAAAAAGCATCTCATGGAATCTTTCAACAGTTTAAGTGATTGTAGAACATCCATAAATTTTGTGAAATGCAGCTTTTCTCTACTGCTCTAACAGTGTCCCTGCCCAGCTCCGTGGGGTCCCGCGTGCCCCCACAGCCGCACGGGTGGGTTCAGTGCTACAGTCGGCAGCAGAGAGCTGAGAAGGGCATTTGGGTGCGTTCTGCCAGCAGCATTTACTGCTGCTACACCGCCGAAGGGTGCAGAGGCAAACAGGAACGTGATCCCAAAACTCAGCTTTATCCGGGGGTGGGGAAAAGGCAGCACCAGGGAACGGGGACCAATGGGGAAGCTCCGGGGGAGTGGCGAGGGGCAGAGGCTGGCAGGCAACCCGGGAATCCAAACGGGGGTAGATGAACATAACAGACCAATGCGGCCTGGGAGGAGCCTTCTGGTCACCCTAATGTAAAGTGGTTCTTGTGGCACTAGGGACTTGTCTTACTGAAAACTCTCTGTCCCTTGTAATGTATGTTCACAGGCCACCACACTGCTCTCTGTACCCAAATCCTTCGGACAGAGTAATTAAATCTGTATCTGTCATGTGGTATAATTAATTAATTCGGTATAGAGAACAGTGGTACAGTGCTGATTAATTTGTATTTTAGGTGCATATATTTCTTATTTTCAGCTCACCTAAGAAATACATTAATCAGTCAGACAGGACTGGTTTTAAATAAAGATATCATAGTTACTTCTGTTCCTTCCCCATTTACTAAATTTAGTGTTGCCATCCTTATAGAATCTGTTTGCTATCCACTATTTTGTGTTTAACGCTTTAATTTTATGCTTAGTGTTTTAGCATAAAATTTATTTTTTCAGATATCAATGTCCAGAATAAGATTAAGGCAACAAAATGAAATTTAAGATCCTACAATGAAGCTCAAGCTTGCAGTGCTGAAAACCCCATTCAACTGCCCTTTAATTTCACAAGTCTCTGAACTCCCTAAGTATTCTGTTTCTCAATTACTGAGGCATCTGATGTTGCTCTCTTTATGCATACAAGGTGCATTGGTCATGAGTGAAAGGGACAGATTGAAAGGAAGGCTATTCAGGCTTCAGGAGGTAAGCATCACTTTAGGGTTTGACTTTGATGGGCATTCTCAGGCATGCTTACAGAAACACAACAAGAATTCTCAGAGATACAGTTTTCACACCAAATGAGAGAAGAACTGACCTTTGAATGGCTGCCCTGTTTGGTGTTTGACCATACTAAGCATCCAGGACTCCAAATTCAATGTTTAGAGAGACAGGTACTTAAAATGAAGTTCTGGATTTCCAATGGGAACCATACCTCTAACAGAGGAAAAACTGGAATAACTTTAACACCATTGTCCCTTTTTTTTGGTCTGTCAGAAGAATATTCAAATTTGGGTATTCAGAAAAGCAAAGATACATACCTGAACTACTAGCCCATATCTCCTAGAATGAAAAGGTACAGGGTAAATATAGGAGTTTCATCCTCAAGTTTCATCAGACTTCCCTTTAGCTTTTGATTCCTAAATTTTTCAGCCACTCTGATTTTGTTTTTCTCAGTTATGCTCACATTTGTTATTTCCAATTTTAGTTTAGATTTTGAAGTGTTTCATCAGTAATATGTCCAAATTCTGGGAAAAACTGTATGCTCATGAAAGAGGAGAGAGGTAGGGAACTTTTCTATGTAGCCACAGAACTTCATTTTTACATAAGCTGTAAATCTAGAATATTCTGAAAAATAGCTATCACTTTCTCCTCTGTCCTCATCCCATATCAGTTCCTTTTAAGAGAAATCATCAGCTTGTGCCCCTCAGTGACTGCTGTATTTCAAAGTGAAAAGTACAACAGGTAGTTCGACTGTGAGGATGAAGTGAGGGGAAGACAGTCGTAACGTGAAACAGCAACTTCAAAGCTTTTATGATCAAAACATCACAGTGCTTTAGCTCTCTATAACTTTAGAAATCTAAATAAAATACCAATTTGTTTTCAATGTTGCAAAAGGCTAAAATTAACCAAATCGTGGATGATTTGGAACTTTGGCTCTGAGAAGCATCAAAAAGTCTGACTCTTTGAGAGACAGTATAATTGACAATAAGACTGTTTTAGAAGTTGCCAGAGGGACATGGCTTAGGAACTGACACAACTCTGCTTCCAGATGGTAGTGGCCAGGGTTAAAAAAAAAAAAGGCACCATATGAAGTGAAAAAAAAAAATCAGTAGTCCAACAGGGGCTTCTCACCAAGAGTCTTTGATACAGTTTCCCTCTAGCTACTGTCTGTGGACTGAAGATGTCAGCCTCTTTAATCCCACCAGGAGATGGAATCAGACACAAGCCTGTAGACTGCTCCACATAGAATATTTTGGGTTGGAAGGGACCTTTTAGAAGTCTTCTATACCAGGCTGCCCATAGCCTTATCCAACATGACCTAGAATGTTGTCAAGGATGAGATGTCTACCACCTCTCAGCAACCTGTGCCAGTTTTTTATCACCCTCATCAGAATAAAGTAGTTCCTTACAGCCAGTCTAAATCTGCCCCCTTTTAGTTTAAACCATTACACCTTATCCTACCTCAACAGGCCCTGCTAAAAAACTTGTTCCTGGCTTTCTTATAGGCTCCCTTTAGGTACAGAAAAGCTTCAATAAGATGTCTCTGAAGCCTTCTTTTCTCCAGGGTGAACAACCCCAACTCCCTCAGTCTTTTCTCATAGGAGAGGAAAGCCCTCTGCTAATTTTATCCTCCTCTCCTCTGGACCTGCTCCAACAGGTCCATGTCTTTCCTGTGCTAAGGATCTGAGAGCTGGATGCAGTGGGATGGTCTTAATCTGGACGTCAGGGAGGCAACAAACTTCCCTAAGAGGAGAGTCTGGCTGGAACATGGAACAAAGGAATAAGGAGGAAGTAATCCCATACTTTTTCAGGGCTACAAAAATATAGTAAGAGGGGAAAAAAGTCACTTATCTCTTGAGGCCCACAAGGCACAGACCTACCATCAGGCAACACCCAATATCTGACACTGACCTAAAAATGGCTGTGTGCTGAAAGAAGCAAAGAGACTCCTATATAGGCTTTCTCTCTCTCCCTGTGGGAAGGTGCATATTATCAAGATGGATTTTTATAGTGTTTCCTTGAGGTGGTTTGAAGTCTTCAGATGCCTGTCTTCTCCCCTGTACCTGTAAGGATGGAGACATTCTTAGAACAGAAATTTATTGAGACTGAGAAGGTAGAAATTGCTTATTCTGGTTCATTTGTTTCTAAAAATAGATATTAAAAGATTCAAATACCTCATCTGGGATTTTCAGAGGAAAAGGTTTCCATGTTACTTCTTAAATGCTTATTCCACTTGTAAAAGTCAATTTTAATTATAGTAAAGTACCAAAAAATGATAACTTGCAATTACCAAACTGAAATATTTTGGAAGAGAAAATACTTTGTAATCAGCATTTTTCTGGATTGAAATCCCTCTTCCTACTCACTTCTAATTTTATGTAAGAGGTAATTACTCTCATCAATGCAGAAAATTTATTTAGTCTAACTTACACATAAGTTCATTTTTCATCAGCGTTCTGCAGCCTGGCTACATTTTCCACCCAAAACTGTAAGTCAAGTGTAGCCTGGTGCAGCTTGTCTCTTGCACACAGTGAAGCCATGAGTAAGATGCTTCCCTGATGTGAGGCAACATGAGCAAGTGCCAATGAATATGTTCCTCAGTGAATGTGATGCATTGGTCATGTCTTTTCTAGTCAGGTTTATCCTTGTATTACTCTGATGTAATCCCTTTTGAGAAGTGCCTTTAGAAGTGTAAACAGTACCTCTTGCATACAGGTCTTTATCCATTCTTTCTCCATTAATACTGAACAGTTCAGAGGTTGCCATGAGTTGGCAATTTAGACTGAAAGACGGCCTGGCCTGCCCTGTAGGTTCTTCCTCCTGTTCTCCTTAACCCCAGGACTGCAATCTCAGGACCCTGGTGTGTGCTGGACAGCTTTACAAAACACGAGAAAGAAGGCAGAAAAAGGTGAGATTTTGAAGACCTGCTTACTCCCTTTCCTCCCATACCTTTCTTGAATTTGGATTTGAATAACAGTCAAAAAGCTTTAATCCAACAGTTCTTTCACTGATTTCCTATGATCTAATAACCAAGGAAGATATATGTGCTGGAAGGAGTCAGCCACCTGACATCCCCTTTGGTCATGGAATCTCAGCTTTCCTAGTAATAAATTATCACTTTTAATAGTGAATGAGTTTGCAAACAGCCTTCAGAAATTAGTCCATGTCAGCAGTCATTAAGTGGTTTGTGTCCCCAGACACATCTTCCCAAGACCCGTTGCTGGCCAGGGGAGAGGCTTGGTGCTTTTTCATGCTAGCATAGTGATGAAGAATAGCCTGAAGGAAGAGAAGTTAGAGCTAAGAACAGCCAGAAGCCTAATTCCTGTTGCTACAGCAAGTGTAATTATAAATACTTAAAATAGTTTCTGAATGGTTCATGAAACTTAATGAAACATTGGTTTGCTATCTAAGTCACAAGTTCTGATCATCACCATTACCGCAGAGTGGCTGTCAGAAATTAATTGATGGCCAGACTATCTCTCCTAATTGACAGGCATGAATGAAGGGATGGAGTCATTCTCGTAAATACCCCAACCTTAGCAGGGGAACTTGGAATTGTCACAGCCACGTCTAAATGTGGAAGTGGTTTGCATCCCTAGGAATCTAAAGAAAATAGTGGTAAAGTGGATTAGACTTTACACAAACTCTGCTCTATCCCCAACCTACTGATTCACTGAGGACTTAAATGCCAGAGAAATGACCAGACTTGACAAACTGAAATCTTACTCATTCCTATCAGCCATTCCCTGCAGGAGACAAAACTCCTGCTTCCAAAATTAGATTTTAAGAGCTTATTAGAGATTCAGCAAAACTGATAATTAGACTGAGTAGCTCCACTGCTGTCATTCATTTCCTACTAATCAGAGATGAGGGTATGATGAGGGATTTTTATGCTATGCAACTCCGGATTTTGTACGACTATGTTATAGTATTTGGCAAAATAAAGTGCCTTGCTGTTGCTCTGTCTGCTTTGGACTTGTCCCGGGATGCCCTTGTAACGAAAAAGACTTTGCAGGTTTTCTGGCTGTAAATTATTTCTGTGAATACTTATGTACCATCATGTTCAATCTATTCAGCTAATCAGTGCCAGCACATATATCTCATTAAATAGTTCAAACTCAGCCTCTCTGAATCTAAAAGCTTTGCAAGACTACAGGCTTCCAAACCTACACAATTTTTACCCTGGACATCTTACTGGTGAGGGGTGATCTTTCCAACACCTCCCTCACAGGGAATTTTTGCTGCTTGTTCTTAACAGAACGTTTATTCCATATGGAAGGGCAGAGTTAAAGTGTTTGAACATGCAATTATACCACTCTTTAGTCTTGCCAATCAGGCTGCTTTCCAGATGCTGGCACAGCAGAAGTATAATTTTTTTCTCTCAGAATCACTGTGGATAATTTGATGCAACTTGGATGAGAGGGAATTTTCTACAACTTGACTCAAAGATTACATCCCTTGGAGGAGAGAATGAAGGAAGCAAGTTTAGCATATTGAGAATTGGGAACATTTGGGCACACATCAGATAAACCTAACTCTCTTTTGTATGCTCAGCTTTGAAACTCCAGTTATGAAACACTGTATATTTCTGTCAATATGGCTTGTAATTCTCAGTGACAAATGGGATAAGATAGCTGCAGCAGTAACACTCGAGCTACAAAGCATCCTTTGCACTCCCCACAACTGCATATAACCCTTAGAGGAAAGTCGTTTCCTTTTAGACCTTTTCAAAACTCCAGTCTCTGCTCCAACAAAATATTTCACACAAATAGGTCTTTCTGTGCTAGCAAAGCCTTCTTAAAATCAATAATGCTTTGGAACATTGCTTTGCTATCTTGCTGCAAAGGAGGACTCCATTGATTTTGGTGTAACATCTAATTGGGAAACAATGTACTATATATTCTTAAAATGAAGTACTGGTGCCTGACAGCACACAGACAAACTTTTGTGATGGCAGAATTCCAGTCAGCACTGAATTTAAAGTCTTAATTTGAGCTATACAGGAATCAAGCAGAATTTATAAAAGTTTTGAGCATTTTACATCCATTAAAAGATACATTAGTTTACACTGTTATATGATGACTATCTATTCTCTAGGACTAAAATGGACTATCTGGAGTTGGTAACAGTGTATTTTGAGAGACAATATCCTTAAACTATACTTTATCTAGATTTCTTTGATTCACCGAGATAGCTCACCAGTTCTAATAAAACACTATTTCAGTTCTGAAGGTTTTGTTTTGAAGTTTTTCTTTTTTAGCTGTATGGAACTGGTAAAGACATTACAATGTATAGGGAAAAAGCTGCAGAACATCTATTCCCTGCTATATACCCACTAGTCTGTCATCCCATATACATTTATAAGTCTTTGTAAGTGTACTTTCTATCATTACATGCTCTAAATCAAAAACACACCTAGAAAAAATAAATAACGGCCTTAACATCTTCTTCATAACCATTGTCTGTAACTACCCTAATAGCATGTTGTGGGTTTGATTTTTTTTTTTTTTAATAGACTAGATGGGGCTCAGAGGAGACCCTTTAAAAGAAGGAGGTCAGGTGTAATTGAAGGGTACTAGTGATTAGCCGGTGTGACCATTCAGCTCCTTTTAAAAACTAAAATAGGGCCTTTTTATATGAAGAAAATACAAAAGTGGTATTAAGCAGAATGTTTTCAGCAAAGGTTAGGATCTGTGAGAGAGGTAATGGAGGCCTGGGAAATGGATTGTAAATAAACAGTGTATGCTTAGGAGGCACATAGTTGCAGAAGTAATAACCTAAGAATCTAGGGGCTCTTTCAGTTTGGTGTTAAATTAGTTCAACAGAGTTGTAATGCTCTCAGAGTGGAATTAATGGGGCGGTGATTCGGGTATACTAGATTTAAACTGCATAGCTTTTAAAAGCTCTATGTAATGTTTTAAAATATAGAATCAAAGACTCCAGCTCTGAAATCAGCATGCTGCAATATCACTGCAGGCTTGAGTAGAGAAAGGGAGCTTAAGCATGAAGAACCTTTGTTCTGTCATTGATTCTAGGTGTCATTGCATAAATGACACCTAGAACCTAAAAATATTGTGGAGAGATGTCTGCTTTGGGTGCCTGGATTCTTTGCAGGATCTCAAAGAAATTTAGGTTCCCAGGGCATCGTCTGGGTGATGGAGCATAGTCCAGAGTAACTAGGAAACACTAAATATAAGGGTATATCTGAAAGGTGAGGGATGTCTGTCTGGGTTTCTGCTTCATAATTCTTACCATAATTCTTACTTTGCTAACTCAAAAACAAAACATAGTTTTAATTTCATGTGCTTTCTTTTATTTGAGCTAATCTAGTGGAGGGAATGTGGGGACAGAGGCTACTTCAGGAGGCAGCAATGTGGGAAGACACAGCAGGTACTTCTGACAGTTGGTGAGAGGAGAAAAGAAGACACAATTTGCTGGGCCAGAGAGGGTGGGATGGTGACATTTTTGTAGCTTCACAGTTAGAGATCTGATCTACTCTTGTGAAATACAGCCACTGAGTTAAATGTGGAAACTACTTTATTTTGCTATGTGGGTGTGCAGTGCCTTCAATTATCTCTTACAAATAATAAACAGTGACTGATAGTAGCCCTTCAGTCTTAAAAGTGGGCAAGATTGGAGACTGCTTTTAATTTCTTTTAGCCTGCATTTTGAATTTGTGTGTTTTAATGCCATTTCAGGAGTTACCAGTGCCTGTAGAGTTAACAGAAACATAATTTTGGATGTTATAAGTTTTTTAGTTTTGGTGACGAGATGGAGGTGTTTTGAGACTGTTTAAGTCTTTGAATTTATATCCTCTTTTAAACTAATATATATTATCAGAGCTGGCATACAAAACATGCTGGTAATGTTGTGTTCTCCAGTGCAAGGATCAATCTTTCACTGGAAAAAACCAAAAGTTTTAGTAACACCACTCCATCCCCCACCTCCAGTAGTGTTATTTGACATTGCCAGAGGTCCAGGTAGAATATAAAGTGGGATTTTTTTGCTCTCCTAATATAAATAAGTAAAAAAGCCAGTTTTACCTGTACCACTGTTTTTGCTATTAACCAGAAAGAACATCTGAAAAGAAATTTAGCAAAGCAAATCTGAAAATGAGTGACTGCTGAGAAACTCTGTTAGGTTTGATAGTAGTCACAAACCCTCTTGAATCAAGAGAAGAAACAAGGCTTAATGGGACTTGAAAACAGAGGCACGTGAGTGTTGCCCCTGGGTAGCTGCCTCCTTCAGTAACTTTTTCTTATCTTGGCTTTGTCCCTGCTGCTTGTTCAGACGTCGGGCTCTGCCTGTGGTTTGGGCTCTGGGTGTGTCTAGCACAATGGAAATGGAGACCCAGTCTAGGCTGTGAACTGTCTCTGTTACAATTAATAAATATCATGATCACTCAGAATCCATGTTATGTGATATAACTGCCTTGAATGTCTTCCTTTTCCTGCATGGGGCAGCCATTTCTCTTCTGCATTCCTATAGCTCCCAGCATGTTGCCTGCATTCATATGTGTGGACTGTGTGTACAGAAGAATATTTTTCCCCTCTGGAGGCTGCTCCTCTATTTATTCAAGAGGGGGAGGCATAAACTGAGCCATTAGTCAGAGAAATAGAGCCTGAGCACACAGCAGCAACCATTTTTTAATGAGTCTATTTGTACTGGGCCAGCGGGCAGCCCTGACATTGAGTCAAACCTGAGAGTGGATCTGGCAGCCAGCCAGAATTCTGCTGAGAAGAAGCTAAATTATGCATCTAATTTAGTACATTTATTAAAAGATCTTCTAACATTTCCAGGCAAAAGTCCCAAAACAAATGCTGCTATCATTTAAGAGCTTTGCAGTTGTGAGCTACATTTAATGTATTACAATTCCCCTATAATAGCTTTGTGGTGTTGGCTGAGCTTCATCTCTCAGTGGTGTTTCATAAATTGTTATGGTAGAGAGATATTAAGGGGAAGGAATTCTCCCTGAGCTAGGGGTGTGGAGGAAGATAATTAGTGCTGGGGGTGCCCAGCTCTGTCCCGACTTGGAGCAAAACCCAGCATTGCAGCCATGGCTGCTCTGCAGAAAGGCAGCTGCCATTTGTGTCAAACAGTGCAGAGACTTCTGCTAATAAATCTGACACACACATGCTGATCGACCTCAGGCAAACACTGTGGGGTTATGCATGCTCACTTTGAATCTCTGCTCCCCTTTTTTTTTAACTTCTCAGATTTGAGTTGATAAAAAACACCTCCTGGAGAACAGCTTATTCCTCTGCAGGTGCTCTAGCACTGTTTAGTAAGCACGGAGATTCTGCCTAGGGAACAAGTTTTTTTCCAAGCCTAGTTCTAACATGATTGGCTACAGTGTTTTAATTGGACATCAGGCAGCCGTACTGCAGAAATCTTTCTCTGACTGGAACTGCAGCTACTAGAGTCCTGTTACACTGTGCTGAACTTTTTTTACAGCATAAAACCATCAGAGCTGAGGATCTCGGCTTATGACTACGGTTTAGCAGTACATTGTTCTGACCAGCTCTCCCTGTTTCATGGTCCCCTACAGCCATATTTTGCTTCTCGGCAACTGTGTTCCTCCCTTAGCAGGTGAGCTGGTGCTACTGGCTGGCCTTTCATCATAAGAACTGCTTTATGCATCTCTGACTCAGCAACACTCAGTGAATCTGGATCTTGACAGGGCCGGTATGTAAGTCCTGATTTGAATTTTCAGCCCTTTAAAAAACCTTTTCTAACCAACTTGTATTTAATTATTTTATCCAAATGATCTCTCTAGAAGGGCACATTAAAGTAATGTTCTCTTGAGATGGAAAAAAGTCAGCAGATAGCAATTTAAAAATTGCCTCAGAACTGATCCAAATGTAGTGGAAAGCACTCCAGGAAAGCTCTCTTCCTCTGTGTAATTGTTAAAAAGTGGGATAAAAAGTATGGCATCACCCTTTGCAGTGGCAAGAATATGCAGACAACAGCATGTTACTGCTCATCAAGTCATCAGACTTCTTATATAAAGGCTGATACAGGTAGCCTGGAGACAAATTGACCTTTTGCAATAGTGTATGTGGGACATACGAGCTTCACGTCTCAGATTCCTATTTCACTTCCTTCCTAATGTATAATGTTCAGGTTTGCTTAATTTTTTTTTTTTTTTTTTTTTTTTTTAAATATTCAATGCTCTGTTCAGGTGATAAGAGTTTAAAGCATAAACATATAGAGAACAATTTATCCTTAGCACTCCAGGTATTGTAGGTGGGTCTGATTGGGCTGCCAATTGTAGCAGCTGCAAGATTGAGGATCATCTATTATTTAAAGGTCAATTCCTTTAAAAGACACAGGTTTTCGGTTGTCAGACTTAATGATGTGGCCTGAACTGTTTCCATGCTGAATGTCAGCTTGATGCAGATACATTCATAAGTTTTTGAATATACAGTCCTAGATGGCTCTTTGTTTCTTGACAATGACAATAGAGAAAATGTAGTTTAGTTGTTTTAAATGCCATCCTGCTTTGAACACAGAAATGAATGTTTGGCTTTCTGAGAAAATCTTTGGAAACATTTGCATATCTTCTACAGATTCTGCATAGAAATTTGCAGCTAAATTCTGTCTGCAGTGAAAGTATACCTGTGAGAGATGATCAGAACTTCATCTATGACTGTGACTTTGAAATGCTGCAGTCAGTGTCGTGTCCGGATGCAAACACTTGATGCAAACACTTGAAGCAACTTTAAAGCGTTTATTCATGGCAGCCTGGCAGTCAGTAGCAACTGGGAGGTGAGACAGTGAAAGCTGCCCATGCCATTCATTTCCTTTAGTTAGATGCATGTCAGTACCAGAGAAAAGATTCTTAACACTTTTTTTGGTAGTAAGGGTTCTGCCTCATTTAGAACACTGCAGTATATGCTAGGAGTTTTCTTTGTAAAACTTTGAAGATACTGGGAGGTGATGGGCAAAAGAGAGAGGAGACAGCAGGAAAAATAGTGCATAGTTTCTTGATTATGGCAGCTAAATTCTACCTGAGGAACTGGTCCTGTCTTTCTAGGTCATTCAAGCAAATTACTTTTATCCGATTAATGAAAATTTGGTTTATTTTACTTTCAGAATGCCTTGATTGAAGACTCTCAGTAATTTCACAGAAGAATTGTTAAATGAAAGGTTGCAGGGAAGGACTGTGGAAATTGTGCTAGGAGAATATTCATAACTGCATATTTGAATAGCACTGAATATTGAATGAGGACTCTAGCAATTCAGAGGCAAGAGCCATGAAATGCCTTAGACACCTGAATGCCACTTACTGTCCATGCTCACCTTCTAGATAGTAAATTCATCAGCCACAGGACTATCCTAAACAAGAATTTAGGGTGCACTTTATATCCCAGTCTGTCTTCCTTGTGCTACCGCTTTAAATGTTGTTTATTCATTCGAAGTGGGGCTATGTAGTTAGTCAGGCATTTCATAATTTTGGGAGCCCAAATGATTCACTCTGAATTATTCTGGGTAGTACTCTCATTGCTTATTTTTGGCAATTGTAAAAGTAAATGTCAGAATGTTTTTAATTGTTGCCTAATTTAGGTTCCCTGGAGGCTAAATATAACTTCTAATGTTGTAAAAAATCAAAAAAGACATGTCTAAAGATCCCCTAAAACAAAGTTACTGAATGTATGGGCTAAGGACTGGTAAGTTTCAATGGGAATATTATTTCCTCTTTTCAAAGCTCCATGTTTGACTGTCTTGATTGTTCATAAAAGCAAGCAGGGAAGATGTTGATTTAAGCACTTGCTTATTGGCCTTCTCTGGTGTACCAGTTGCTGTGTGCACTACGAAGGCTGTGAATATGATGTTACAGGATGAAAGTGTCCTTTCAGATGTGGGCAATTTTTGGTCATAATAGGTTTTAAGGACTTTCAAGATTGTTAATTTATCAATAAAGCAAAAAAATTAATATACACTAGCAAACATTAAAATATATCACTTCTGAGTCCTAGGAGAATTGCTGTACATATATGTGCAGCTCTTTGTATTAATATAACTTACAGTTATATATTAATACTTACATTTATTAATAGTATTAATATAAACTACCCAAAAACCTTGATAATGACTTAACTTAGTTTCCACAGGAATCATCTAAGTTATTAGCATGTTATATGAATTCTAGGAGTAGCTTTTTCAGAAGCCTTGTTTGACTTTTATCTGATTACATACTATGTAGACAGGAGTGGAGACGCAGTCAAAATGGTGGATAACACAAAGTCAGTTAAATACGGATTTCAGAAGTTATGTGTGATAGTATATAAATCACAGGATGCAGCTGTCCAGGTTCAGTGCTGACACTTAGGAGCACTCTTTATTGCTTCTTTTTGCTAAGGCTATTGTGGACTGCTGGTGCTTGCATTCCCAGGATGTTTTGCTCTTATGTTATGTGAGTCAGAGGAACATTTCACATGCTAAAGATGGAATCCTTGTGACAGCATGATCACCCGCCTCCTCAAGTGCTGCAGTGTGGCTGTGCCATGCATTAAATAAATGACTAGATCTTTGTAATGCCAATGTAACTTTATGGGTGAGGATTATTTGTATTTATAGCATCCATAAAGCAATTTATAGTCCTTCTGCTGCCTGTTATTTTGTGCTTTTGAGCAGAAAGAGTGGACTGCAATGACTTGAAATGCAACTCCAGTGTGCTTTAAAGGTTGAAAGGCTTTCCAGGTCAAAGGCAGTGAATGTGAATAGCAGTAATAACTACTCTTTTTTTTGTTACCTTGTATTTAGAGCTTTGCCTTTGGGCTCTTCATCTCCTTCAGGAGAACAGATGTTAAGCATGCCTTGGAGCATGCATGTTTTGTAAATCTGAAAATCAGGAAATGGAGGTGCTGGGGTGACATGCTGTATCACCTACCAGACTGTGGTGCTGAAAGCAGAACTTAAGTCCCTGAGTCTATTTGAAGGTACTACTTAAATAGTTCTGTTTTAATATTTTTAAATCTGGATGAACTAGAAGACTGCTACTCAAAACTAAATTTGAAGTTTAATGGATAGTCACACTGGGGAGTCTGAGGACGAAGGGACAGCATGTTGAAAAAAGGGCCAGAATTGTTCTTGGTATTTGATCCTACCTCTGTCAAAGGAGATTGTGCCTTAACCTCTGCACAGAGGGTTAAAATGCCTTCTGATTGTGGTGGTGTGCATAGGTCTTCACATAGATACAGGGAAAGAAAGATGGCAAGAAAGGTTGAAGGACTACTTTCCACTGGTGCAGCCTCACCTTGAGTCCTGTGTGCAGTTTTGGGCACCACAATATAAAAAAGACATTATGCTATTAGAGAGCATCCAGAGGAGGGCCATGAAGATGGTGAAGGGCCTTGAGGGGAAGCCGTATGAAGAGCAGCTGAGGTCACTTGGTCTGTTCAGCCTGGAAAGGAGGAGACTGAAGGGAGACCTCATTGCAGATACAACTTCCTCATGAGGAGAAGAGTGGAAGACATTGATCTCTTCTCTTTGGTGACCACTGACAGTGTCTGAGGTTATGGGCTGAAGCTGAGTAGGGGAGGTTTAGGCTGCATATCAGGAAAAGGTTCTTCACCCAGAGGGTGGTTGGGCACTGGAACAGGCTCCCCAGGGAAGAAGTCACAGCACCAAGCCTGACAGAGTTCAAGAAGCTCTTGGACAATGCTCTCAGGTACACGGTGTGACTCTTGGGTGTCCTGTACACGGCCAGCAGTTGGAATTGATGATCCTGATAGGTCCCTTCCAACTTAGCGTATTCTGTGATTCTATGAAACTGGGGAATGGTAACTTACCACAAAATGATTGTGTGTTGGTTTAACAGCAGCCTCTCCAGTTCTGCTTATTAATGCTAGCTAAAAATATACTGTGCCTCTGTAAACATGCAGAGAATAGCACCTGACACCAAGAAGTTAAATGCTTTTCTCATTTTGGCATCAACGTTGTCTCCAGAGGACACATTAATCAAAGGGGGTGGGAGGCATAAGAATAAGACTATAGCATCATTAAAACATAAAACAAAGTGCCTTATACCCATCTATTTTTTCTCCAGACAGCATACTAATCCATTCACAGAGCTATATTACTGAGTCACACTTCAGTTTATTTTCTGAACTGTAAGAAATTTTGAGAAGACAATGTACACTGCAGTGGTAATTCAAGAACTGAAAAACTGCTACAAAAAACGAAATTGAAGCAAGTGTCCCTTGTAAAAAAACCAAATAAACAAACCCCCCAAAACCCATCCTAAACCCCTCCAAGAGACAACAAGGATGTATTTTGGTATATCTTTTGTTGACCAGGGATATTTCATTATGGAAAACACTCTTACATATTCTCTGAGGAAGTACATATACTTTGAAATCCAGTGGGCTATTTAGCCATAACTTTTTTCATCTTCTTCTGACGTGAGTATAGAGAAAAATTTGTATCTGCTGCCTGCATCTGCTACAGCTAATTTTTCAATTTATATAAATAAATAACCTGCCAAAACTAATTACTTCTCTTCAAATTCTAAATACATTATTCCTCCTTTTCCTTCCCCCCAATCTGTCTTGCTGTAATTATTTTTGCATCAGTTGTCATTTTAGGAGCTGGTTTGGTCTAAAAAGGGATGGTTGTGTATGTCTTGCTATTTTAATTTAACTAATTATGATTGCTGCTTTTTTTTCTTGTTATATGGAGGCAGAAATGGAGTGGATGCTCATATAACGGTGCTCTTGATTTGATGGATAAGAAGTTGTTCTGATCCAACATTACCTACTAAAAAAATTACAGCAGAAACACTCAGTCCAGAGTTTGCAAAACTGATGGGTTGATTTTCAGAAATGCTCACAAGAATTAACCTCTCAAATCCCATTTCAGTCCATGGGGCTATAGTCTCTGGTGCATGAGTAGTCTGAAGAAAGGCTGATTCAGGAATGCATTGTCTGGCAGTGTTGGTTAACAGCGCAAAATTTAAGTGTCAGAGATATCAGTGAACTACCTAATCTTAAGTGTGACTAATTCTTTGTAGATTTAATGAAAATATCTATGCTTTTACAGAATTCATATCATGAGGCATCCCAGTGATGACATGATCTTACACTTTTCTTTATATCTGTTCCTTCTTTGGGTTTCTTCAGGTTAAAGGTTGTGCTCCTGTATTACAGCATGGCTTATATAAGCATATATAATCTTAAGTACTGGAGTCTGCACAGGACATTTGAGAAGAAAGTTCACACAGCAGATCTGCTGCAAAGGTACTAGCACTAGCCCAGCCCAAGGAAATCAAGTTTTGTCTTGCTTTTGCTTAAATAGACTTGAACTTATCTTTCTTACTCTTAAGGCAAGCAGCTGATGAACTAGCTGTGAGAGATTTTGTGGTGGTAGAAAGAACATATTCTCATCCATTTCAAGCCATTTCTCTCTAAATGAAGTAATTAAATGAGCAGAGAAGGCCAATTTGAATTCAGCATGTGTATATGATACTTCCAAGTTGAATGCAAAGGTAGCAGGCCCACAGCTGCTGTAATTGCAAGAAGGAATTATGTTTGCAGTTCTACACTTGTGTGTAGAACAGGTGGATATCAGTGCCATTTTACCTGTTTCCCTTCTCGAGAGGAGAGGGCCAGGCTTGCATATCTTAGTCCAGTTACTGGCGACAGCAGTTTCCTACAGAAATCTTCTAAAATGAAGTGATGAGGATTATTCTGTTCTGGGTCACTGTTACAGGAGACATTCAGGGAACAAGATGATATTTAAGGTCCTGTCCAATGCAACCTATTCAGTGATTCTCTCCAACTCCCATCTGTTTGCTTTCCTTCCACATTCTTATCCACCTCACTTCTTACTCATCCTACCTTCTTTTCTTCAAGGAGGTTCCTAGGCTGAGACATTTCCTATTTAGACTTGCTAGTCTGTGTTTTTTAACATAGCACTGGGATCTATTTGATTTGGTAATGTTAGATGGACCTTTGTCTTGTCTTGTAATTTGCCACACAATCTTTATATTCTTCTTGTCTCATTTCAAAAAGAGCTCTTCCAGTCTCATTCTGCCTCACCAAGTATCTGACCATTGCAACCCCAGGACACTCAGGGAGGTGAAATCTTATTCAACTACAAGTCAATTGAAGTTTTGGAGACAAGACTTCACCATAGCGTTTTGACACTAAATAACATTCTTTCTGTTTACATGACTGAAAAGAAAACTAATTTTGTTATGTGCTCTGTAAAGTGTTAGCTGTGTTTTTGGTACCAAAGAATATATTCTTTCATGTGTCCTGTGGGAACATTCTAACTGTAACATCCAGAACCCCATTTCTCAATGCTTTCTGAGAAGATCCTCAAAATACATCTTTTTTGTAATTCGGTTTATCTTTGAAGAGTGTTCATTAATCCATTTATATTTAAAGGCATTTTCATAAATACATTTGCTAAGGCACCTTGTAGCTTGCATAATTTGTTTCAAACAAAGATTTGTGTTACTTCTTTTCATACAAACAAGCATACATAATTTATCTTTCACATATATATTGTAAACAAACACATTAATAATTTTATCATATGCTCTGGTATTTCCCACATGAACAGAAGTGATTTGCTATAGCCTAAGTTAGCCACAAAGTTAAAATCTTATACATTAAATTTTTTTTCCCTTAGGGTACATACAGTCACTTAGACTATTATTTTCAAATTTTGATAATCTAGTTTGGCTTTTTTCCAGTAGAAAGAGTCTTTAATTTTTAAATATTACTCCATTTGATCAGCTGAAGTTCCACTTTTTCTTAGGATTTCCTATTTTTTTTTAATACCTTTTGTTGCTGACATTAAATTGGGGCTTATGATAAGCCAGGGATACTGACCATAATTATATGGCACAAGGTACTGTACACAGGGCACCTTCAAGTCTTCAATTACCAACCTACTGCTGCAACATTTTGGTTGATAGGACAGCATTGAGAAAACAGATACCCATCTCAATAAATTATTTTAAAATAGGTATTTTCCATGTTTTCTTTACAAAACATCAATATCGTGCTAACTTTTGGAAAAACTTGGAGTTTAGTCTTTTCATCATGGACTTCATCACGGACAGATTCACAATAGCAAGGAGAATTTTGAGAACCTTGTGACTGAAATTATCTCCATTTCCTTGGCAGCTCTTATGGGTATGCAGTGTACGCAGTGAACATTAAAAGTGACCCTCATTATGAGCTTAAGTGGATTTGAGACTGTGCCAGGAACCCTGCCCCACTAATAGCTTGTTCCACCAATGCAGTAAACAGTTCTGTAGCAAGTCCTTCAGATAGATTGCTTCTCCAGATTGGACATTCAGGTTTGTCCTTCCTGATTTTGTTGTCTGTATCAGTTCACTGCTACCTTAGCATGGTAGAAGGACTTGCTTTTCTGTGTTTTGGGACCTAGAAGACAATGAACAGAGTAGTCGCAAGAATCAGTTCATAACAGCCTAACAACTTCCTTAGTATGATTGTGGCAGCAGTGGAAGTGAATTGACAAAAAGGAAAAAAATCTGAAGGATATTGGAAGCTGGGAGTACAGTCTGCAATGCCTGTCACTATCAAAATACAGAGAGACCAGTGATGAGAGGAAACTGTTGGTTGACTCTGTCCTAGGAGAAACTCTACTTCTTAGAGTATGCGTTTTTAACATAGTTACAGTATATCACATTCTTCTTTATCGCTCAACCGTCATTGAGGCAGGAATTAAGAATGAAGTTTAGAATTTGGCCCTTGATTGATATGATGGCTTGGCTGGGATTTGAATTACTGTATCTCTTTGCCAGTCCCAAATGAACCCAAAATATGTTCCAAGGAAAAATGCTCCTACTGTTACCTCATTCTGAAGCCCAGTTCTGCTTTTTTTCCCTAGCTGTTCAAAAAATATGCATGTGCTTGCTTCAAGGTCTACTCCATAATTTCCTGAAGTGTGAATTTCAGAATCTGTTTACTTCCACTGTGCTTATCCTTCTATGTTCTGCATGCGATGGGAGTCTGGTGTCTGAGCATTTCTGAAATAAACTGAAATTTATAATACTTGCATCTTTATACAGATACGGAAGATTTTGCAGAATCAGGTCCTGTGATACTTGTTTATGTACTCCTTGTGCTCTCATACTGCATTCCAACCAGATGAATAGATAACATCCTTATTTGGATCCTGCAGATAGTCTCAGTGTCCCACAGGAAGAGTCTGCAGACACATGATCACCATAAAGCTGGGGGCTCCACATCCAGGAAGGATACAAATCTCACAAGATGATCTTTCCCTGTCTATAAAAATTTTTTAATTAATCCATGATGTGTAATTCCAAAGGGCTTGTCAGACTTCCCAAGGCCAGGCATATGCAACACTAAGAATGATAACAGGCCTCAGATATTCTCACAATGTTTCATGATAGGCATTCTGATGTATCTGAAACCTGACAGCTGTCAGGGTCTCATTGCTAGAACCAGAACAGATCATTAATGACTGTGGGTTTACTATTGGACCCGTCAGGCTCATATTATATATTCTACCTTCTTTATTGTTCCAGTCAATAACAAAAAAAAAATAAACAAAACCTGACTGACTGAATCCAAAGGAAAAAACATTTTATGGGACAGTTATCCACTATTTATCCATATATATTGCATTGTCTCACTTTTGCCATCCTTGGAAGAAAGGAAGCGTGCTGTCTTCACTGTGTTTTTTTCAGATTTGGGGTGCAATGACAACACTTACTCTAATTTTTATCAGCTCACCAGGCAATAACATAATATCTGTTACTTCTGACTCAGCAATGAGGGCCAGAGGCCAAGGAATTGTTTTTTCTTCTGAATAAACTTTTTTTTATGTGACAGCCTGGGAAAGGGAAATGTGATGGCCATCTTGAGGTATGTCTGTGTTATACTGAACTCAGTGGATACTTCCTCTGGCAAAGGCCAGTTCATCAACATGTTCCAGTCTTTGAGATTTCATATTAAAGTACTAGAAATTAAAAAATCAGTAATGTGATGCTTATTAATACTTGTGATGTTTGTTAGTGTCAAAACTTAAATGTTTATTAAAATTTCAGTTGAAAAATTAAAAATACTGCTAATTTTTACAAAAAATGGAGAGAATCTTTGAGGCAATTAATCAGATCATATGCCCATGGCCAAATTCATGGTGTTTAAGAGATAAAAGCAGAGAGAGGAGGTCTGTGGTGGTGTCCCCAGGACACATGCAAGTTGGATATGCTGTCAGCATGCTACACAACTGGTATATTTTTCATTTATGAGGCCAGAGGTGGATCTTCTTCCTACCAGCGTGTATCAGGCTGTGTGAGCTTTGAGTATCCCCACCATGCTTCATGCCAGATAACAAGTATGGTCCTAAATGATGTGTCTGTTGCCAGTAACTGCTGCTCCATGTAGTCCCTGCAGTCCTGAAGGGTCTGAGAGGAAGCTCAGCAGCCTGGCTTCAAGGGGAAATAACTGTGAGGGACAGACTGGATGTTGTGATAATCAGTTCTGAATTTTTGTGTACATGATGCCCCTGTCCAAGGATCCATAGTGTCCCCTGGTCTGAAAATATGTATGTGTGCCCACTCTCCTTCCTATTTCTTAAAGTCAAATGCAGGAGTCACAAGAGTTCACTACAGTTGCCTTCTGCTCTGGAATCTACCATTGACCTGGTAACAAAAAAAGTAAGAGGGAAGCATTGGAAAATGGCCTTCTTTAGTGATGTCTGCCTCCTTGGACTAGATATAGTCAGAGAGGAAGAAGAGGCACACCTTAAATTAAAGACCCAGACTATCTCATCTGAATCATGGGTAATTGTGGCACGACATGTCTACCCCCTCTCTACCACAGGTGCACATGCAAGAGATAATCCAGGCGGGTCACAGGCCCAGCATGGGGTCATCTCTGGCGCTGAAAGGGCTGAGGCCCCAGCTAAGAATCAACATCTTATTCTGGAAGCAAATGTGGGAAGAGATGAAAGAAAAATAGACATTCTTGACCAAAAGACATGGTTCTTATGTCTATAAAAGCCCACACCAATTACCACAGAGGCAGAAGTCTTCTACACACACCCAGAGAAGGTGCGAGGGACTTCTTCTTGGAGTCTGGAAGCAGACTGTGGTTACTTTGCTGGGAATTGAGGGAAAAGATTTCAATGTGAGCTCCATCAGGATGGTAAGAAACATTGGATCCTAAGTTATACTATTTCTTCGCTAAGCTGTAAATTTAATGGTACCTTTAACCCCATGTGTATAATACTAGTATCCCCTTTTGCCTTATCCCTGTGTAGAAATAGTCTAAGTCTTATGTCTGTTAGTTTTGTATCTTTTAAAAATAATTCATTCTATAAGAGACTGAATCAGCCATTATTAAAGAACTTGCAATGAGGGTGGGTTGTGGGGTGCTGGCCACCTCAATAAAGCTACTGCCTGCTGCCAGAGGCCTGGGCAAAAGGCAGGGACTTAATTAAACCCACACATCCATTCATAACAGTTATGAGTGTCAATTTGCCATGAGAAAGACAACTGTGCTGAACAACACTGGACCAGTATTTGCAATCCTGTGTCCAAGCATGTTCTTTGTATCACCTCATTTATGTTAAAAGGTTCACTGGTCCTGCACTACTTTCTTTTAGATGTCCATGAAGATTATCTTTCATTTCCCTTTGGCTGTTTTTGTATCGTAAGGTTTCTCTCTTGCCCCCAGTGCTTTGAGAGAAAGAAGTGTCAGGATCAGCCTCACCAGGGGCAACTCGCTCCCCTACCCAGACATGCCTTCTGGGCCTTGTACCAGGGACTCAGGCCCTGGCAGCTAGTCCTTGTTGGACCTATGCTGTAGGTGTGCCTATCTTTGATCATGTTCCCTGCTATTCCCAAATTGTTGTTCTAATTTTCTGGATTGATCTTGGCTTTGACTCACTATCTTGTCTATGTCTGATGGTTGTTGGACTCCTGATGCTGGAGTTGGTCCCTGCTTTTGTTACCACCCCTGCTCAGTTCACCCTGTTTGGTACTGGGAGACTGGGCCCTGCTGGTCGTGCTGCTGCACTTTCTGAGGTGTGGTCACCTTCAGAGCACAAAGCAATGCTGCTTTTTTGGACATGATCTGCTCTTTCTTTGCAGCTTCTGCGTTGCGGAGTGCAGAGTGTATTAAGATGTGGTTATGCATGTGTACGGAGGCTGAGACCCTCCCCAGAACTGCTGCAGTACCATGCCACTGGCAGCATGTGAAAAGGGTGATGTTTCATCTGCACCAGTTTATCTGAAATTTGGCCTGCGATAGCTCACAAGCTGTGTTCCAAGTCACTGTAACAGTACAGGTGATTCCTGTATTCCTGATTTGTTCCTTCCCACAATTCTTATTTGTCAGTCTGGAATTAGTCAGATAATGCAAAAGTGTGTTCTTCTTGCTGAGCATCATCTGTTTGTATTTAAGATGACTTTTCACCACATAGTTCCTTGTATAGAGTTCCCTGTATTATTTGCTCAACAGTCCTCTTACAGAATAGGGATTTTCCTTCAGAATTTAGAGTATTATATAGATAAAGTCCAGTAATTACTGTGAGGGTTGCTTGGACATAACTGTATTCAATGTGATTTTTGGTTTTTCTTTCACACTTTGTCCTCCTTTCTGTGAGGAAACACCTGCTATTTTTCAACTTGGCTTTCATTGCTTCATATTGAAGTCATGGTAACTCAAGTAATGAGAAGCAGCCATGAAAAGATAAGAAAGATAAAACCTGAATTCTGCCACATATATTTTTTTAAATTGTTTTTCAAATAGTGTGTTGTATCTGTTTTTCAGTTGCTGATTCACACTAAGCCCTGCATCACCTCTGTGCATCCTGTTGCTTCTCTTTGTGTTGTACTCAACCATTCCCTTTGCTGTCTTCTTTCAAGGCGTGCTGGTATTTGTAGTAATAATCAGTTCATACACTGAAATGAAGAATGATTCTGCTAGCCCCAAAGGAGCAGTCAGCTCTTCAAATTAGAGTTTAAGGAATTTCAGACAAATGTGTCATTTTGCCTCAGAGACACTTGAGAGAGCTTTCAAGGCCATTCTTGAAAAGTGTGAAAACAAAAGCAAATGTGGGCGTCATAAGAGAGAGGTTTGCCTAAGAAAAATATATTCTTCCTGGTATTATGCTGGCTTTTGGGCTCCTAATAGTTAATCAACTTGAAGTATACTCATTCAAAGCTCGTAGCCTTTCTAAAAGGGAGAAAAACTTATCAAACTACCCTTTTGGTGCAAAAATAGAGACTTCAGCTATCACAGGGCCAAATATTTAGTTTAACGTACTGAGACCTATAAAGCCAGAATCTTGCATGCATTTCTCATTTGATGGGAGCTTTGCCAGAGATTCAGGAACATGAAGTTTGTCTCTTGGTTTATCTTTAACATGTGTTAGTTTAGGATGTGTGAAAAAGACTGACGATTTCACAAACCCTGAAGTAGCAGGGTTAATGTCATATACTAAAGCGTGTTTTTTCACTTAATAAATTTATTGAAGTTTCTTAATGTTTCCTTGAAACCTGATTGTAAGGAGCAGTTTTCTTACCTTCATACTGGGTTAGGTGAGCTCTTCTGTGGGTGGTTTATCCACACCTTCAATTGCTAAACAGAACTCAAAGGTGATATTTTCAGGTGATGTGTTCTATTAGAAAAGGGATCACAAAATTCCTTTTCTCTCATGCGGCCTGCCATAATTCGTTCAGAGTCACAAAGATGAAAAGACAAAGTAGCCTGTAAAATTACCTTATTGAAGTAGTTTGTAAGGACTGAAATGTAGTCCCATTAAATTTGTCACAGAGAGTTTCTTTCCCATTTCCAGCTTTGGTAAAACAGTCAGGTTTATTAAAACTAGCACTTCTGTGTTTTTGCTAAGATTCATCACTTGCTGCATTTTTTTGCTTTCTGCTATATCACGTATCTGCCATATGTGAAACATATTGTGCCCCAGTGAGCCCACTAGTTTGGAAATTGGATATGAAGTTCTTCAGACCCTGACTCTCTATGCCTCTGAATCCACTTTTGTAACCAAACGTTGCTACATGACAACCTTTCAGTGACCTGTATGAAAGAGGTGGCTTAAGTAGAACCACAACTAGTTGGCTGGTAACAGTATTGCATCAACCATCAAAATGCCATTTAGCAGAAAGCCCAGCCGAGAACTTAATGCCAAACAGAAAGGTCAACTTCTGCTTCACTCCTTATTCTCTTCATAAGCAAAATGCCAATTGCAATGAAAGGTCGCAGAGCCATTCCCAACCTTGTGTTTCTTTGAGGTGAGAGTGGCTGCTAATGAAGCATATTTCATTGGTTCTACATCACTCAGAAAATGGTTATAGAGCAGTTTGGATTTGCATGAATGTGCTGTCAAATCTAGACCTGTAAACAGGTTTTAACAGATTCTGAAACCTTCAACCACTTAATTCTGTGACAAGATGCATTAAATTTGTACTGATGGTTTAGGGGTGCTTTAAGGAGAGCAATACAGTTTGCTGTTGGATCAAGGCTGGCATGGCCAGTATCTTCTAGTGAGAGGAAGTTTTGTGTTACTGATGCCTGGAAACAAAACAAAGGGGGTTGTCTGTTTGAAGGGTCATTTTTGTTCAGAGAAGTGAAGGATGAGTGTGTCATTATATGAGTAACAGGAGTATGTGAGAGTTTCACAAATTTGTTCGATACTGTAAAGGTGAATTTCTTATCTCCATGGTAAAGGATTATTCCCAATGAGTGATAATCTTCACTGCAAAGTGCTGTTGTCCTTCACACTTGTTTATATGGCAGATTTTGTTAACTTTCTTGTTTAGCATAGTAAGCTTTCTTTAACAAGCCTTAAACACTGCTAAGAATTGTCAAAGGAGATTGATAATATATAATACTGAATTTCTAGTAAAAGTATGTAAAAATGAAATTGGAAGCTCATTAGAACATTTTGAAGAATTTGTATTCAGTTTTTAAATGAAAAATCAGACCTTAAAGATTAGTCGTACTTCAGAGTAATAGCTAATGGGCAAATGCAAGGAGACTTGTGGAAAAGTTATTGCTTCTTGAGACATTTATAGTCTCATACAGCATATTTAAAGAGTGGAAAATTCATGTTAGTGACTAAACCTTTGTTTGTTCTTCCCTAGCCTAAATCATGAATTTTACTAAATTCTTCTCTTCATGAGCATTGGGCTTTGCCAAGTCCAATGACAAATAAATGCACAACTAGCTTGCCCTGGACTGAGTGCAAACAATTCTGTGTTGGATTCAGGAATATACAGACTTCCTAAAAAGAAAAGGGATATAATATTTTTTTGGTGTGTTCTTTCATTAGGAGAAGAAAGGCACTGCTATTGCATATATATGATTGCAGCCCCAGACTACCTGAAGAAGGGACATGTCAACTTCACTGCTTAATTTGGAAGAAGGCTGGGAAGGGAGTCTGCAAGAATCATCTACCCTGTTTAATATTACAGGCTGCAGTATCATGTGAGTACCTTGCTAGGCACATAATTGCTGCTGCATTTTCATTGTTTCCCTCACAAGAATGGCCTTGAACATGGGAAAGAGGAAATGGATGACTGCTTGCTTTTTTTTTGAATAGGGATGAAATGTTTTCTAATGGGCAAAATACATGCAGGAACACATTGCTAACCAGCTCCAGCCTCACAAGCTACTTCTAGCTCAGTTTTCTGAGGTTTTCAAATGCTAGCTTCATCTGTACTGTTTTCGATTACACACTATACATGTGCAAATATGCAGTGGATAAAAAACATATACTTCTAATATGAATTGCATGCACTGACTAGAAAATGCCATTGAATCAGTGACAGTAGAGGGGAAAATGAACAGAAGTAGCTTGGCAAAGCAAACCCTGCATCTGCAGCACCACAGCTCTGGTACAGCTTTTCTGTCTTGCTTATCAATGAATGGCATGTGTCTTACTCTTTGTACATTGATTCTAAGAACACACATTGTCTCTCTTATTCTTAAATGCTGTAATCATTCACTGGAGCTCACAGGTGAGAACTGTTTCTTAGGAAGCCAATTTTATATGCTGAGTAGTTCAGATACTCTGGACTTTTCTGCTAATCTTCATTCCTTTAAGGTAGGCTGTGCTTCACTGGAGTCAAAGAGGAAGCTTGCAGGGTGGATTTTAAGGAGGGGAATGAACAAGAGGAGGCAGTGTAGCAAGACAACTCCCCTTCTGTGGACCTCAGATAACCAAGCTTGGAACAAGATGTGCCCTATTTTCTATGCCTTGCTTTTGATCTCCTGTTTTCTCTCTTCACATCCCACTTATAAGTGCAGCATTTCTTCCTTAAAAACTGGTGTAGCTACAGTTTGCACTGATCCTCTGCCTGGGATATTAAACTGCCTGGGCACTTTATTTTTGTGTAGACTGGTTTGATTACTGAAATTCCATTATTGTCAAAATGTCTCAGCATGATGTGAACCTCTGTTAGCCCCTTGTCTCCTAATGTATGTAACAACCTTTATTAGTGTTGTAATGTCTTAGGTTCCTGTTTCAAATGTAATGGAATTGCCTGACAGATGCTTGATAGGGCTGCAGAATGTCTTGGTATGTGCTGCTGTCTTTATTAAATTGAAAGTCCTTTCTGGTTGTTCAGAAACGATCAGTTCTCTTTTGTATTATTTTTCCCCTGCTGCTTGCAAGCAGCTGCCTTTTGTTTCTGACAAATCTCTTTTCCCTGTCTTCATTTATAAAGTAATCTTTCCATTCTTCTTCATTTCATGTTATCCTTCTTTTCTGCATTCCTGTCCTGCAATGTGTGCTAAGTGTATATACCTCAAAATCCTCAGTACTCGATGGAAAGGTCTGAGCAGCTCCATCTTTTGTTTCTAGTCCTTAGTTTTTGGTTAGATTTCACTTTTTTTTAGAATCTAGTTAATGAAAATCCGTCTACCAAAGTTTTTAATACCTTTTATAATTATTTCTTTTATGTTTGGAACATCATTTAGAGTATTTAATAGGACTGAATTTATTTTCTACCTTTTTTTTTTTCCTTTCACAGTTTCAGAAGCAGTGACCACTGCTGCCCATAGGTGTGTGGACTACCTTTGTTTCTTACAAAATTTTTGTTCTGAGGGCTTATACCTATGATATAACCACAGTTTCTCTGTCAGCAATCCAGATAATTAATAATACTGATAATGCCCAAATGCACAGAGCTCGGTGGAGTTATTGCTTGTTATGAGTTCCTCTTTTGCAGTTTCTGTCTTTGTCTACATGTTGCTGAAAAATGCCATCAGTGTAAGATTATAGTTCCCAAGTTGTATATACTTTCTTCTAAAATGTCAGATTCAGCAAGAACTACACCTATGAAAATCAGGAAGCAAACTAAAGTTAAGATACTTTCAGACACAAACTCCTGATAACCAGGAGATAATAGTGAAAATATTCTAAGTGAATCTTAGCTCTCTTCCTGTAGGTAGCAATAGTTACTGGGAGTACCTAGGTAATGTCTCATTTGTCTGTATCAGGGTACCTCTGGTAAGCGAAGATGTACTGAATGATGCAGATTTTAGCTGGAGAAGACAGTCAGAGCCATGGCTGTGACACATGGTGGTGTGTATGTCCTGTATGTCTTGATCATGGGCATGCATTCACATTACCAATGCTGTCTTCCAGATTACCAGTAGCATTCTTATTGTGCTCTGTCTCTGAGTGGGAAATCACACCTTGTCCTGCAGTTGGCGCCTAGGAAATTGACAACTGCGATTTAGGGGGTCATTGTAGACTTCTGTAATTTGTGCTGTGTTTTGCCTCGTGATATGATCAGTCATCCTCACGTGTTTTCAAAGACTTTGCACAGATTGCTACATTTTCAGACAAATCAATCCCTTTTCCATTGATTGAAAAACTAGCAGGGCTCCATTTCAAGAAAACATGATATTTGCCCAACTGAAGAAATAAAAGTCAAGGAAAACTACTGAACATGCTTGGGAAAACACAATGTTTGCAGGCCATTCTCAGATAAGAGTTCAACACTGCATGCACACAACAGGCATTCAGGAGCAGTAGAATGTTTCCCGTTCCCTTAAACCTGCTTAATCCTTCTGTTTAAGGGATTAAGTACAAACCAGTGCAGAGGTATAAACTGTACCTCTAACAGTGGTCTCACCACTGCTTCCTGCAAGGGCCAGGGCATTCACAGAGATGGGCTATTGTGGAAGTCTAGCAGGGCTCTTTTATCATGGCACACCACACTCGTGGCTCTTTTTGATGCTGGGATTAAGCTTGGCATTCAAAGAGGGTAGGGAGTGGGCGGGTATTTCCTTACACAGGTAGTTGCTATGTGGCTTTGGGACAATTGCTTTCAGAAACATGAAAGCCCTTGCCATCAGTCTGCCTTCTGACATACAGCACTTCTCTGCATTTCTGAGCACAATAGTATTATTTTACAAGATACCCCAATCATCCTTCTTTGTCCGCCCCAGCCCAGACTAAACGTGAACAGAAAGTCAGTGCTGCTTTTCCATCCAATTTGTTTGGTATTGGGAGCTGTTAAAGGTACTGTGGAGGCAGATTGGGTGGGCTAAAGTAGCACCCTAAGCTTGCAAGTAGTTTTTTGGGGGCACAAAGGTGGGAAGTGCTGGTGGCCCGCTCTTGGTGACGGTGTCATGAGATCAGATGTGACAGCAGAGAACAGTAAATCCAGTGGAGGTGCAGCTTCAGCACAGAGTTCCCAACAAATGGGCACACATTTTGCCACCTTCAAGTGTGTTGCATCTATGCCTTTCTGCCTTCTCTTTTTATTTTGTCCAAATGTGAGTGAGTGCTGAACACCATTTATCTCAGCAATAAACAGGAAGCTGACATCATGTAACTGTAACTTCTAAGGAAATCTTCCCAGTCTTCAGCAAATTTTGTGAGTAGTTGTATTTCCTTTGTTTGTCAAATTGCAACATTTTTGATTTTCTGCTGGGAGAAAGGACTAGGTGACAACATGCTGAGAAAATTAAATAAAAAAAAAGTGGGGGAGAAGGGGAGTAAAATAAAGATTCAGAGAGGGGTATGGCAGCAAAATATAGACCAGGTAAGAGCTAGGCAGAGTTGTCAAATGTGTCTTTATCTTCAAGAAGAGCTGATAGATAAGTTAAAATAGTCAGTGGAGTGCTGGCAGTTGGTGCCAGATGGAAGCACTGAACTAAGTCCTTTGTAAAATGCACCAGATTGTCACAGGATCTTTTAAGGGTTCAAGAGTGTTACAGTGGTAGATGGGTGCTATGTAACCCTGAGGGAAAACTTGCAGTAGTTTGGCCTATAGATTGATACACAGCTCTGTGTGCCCAATTAAATGATGAAGCACATGTGGAGCACAGCTGTTCATTTGATTTCCTTTGACAGGAATTTAGCATGCAAGCACCAAAACCACTCAGAAACTGAGATCAGTGACAAGCAAATGGTCACAGATGGCAGGAAGGTGGCAGAGCTGAATCAAAGCTACGCCTGAGCTGAAGCTGAAGCACTAATATAGGTGCACCTTAAGAAAGCATGCAGATTTTGTAGTTCTTTGAAGAACAGATTTTTAATAGAAAAAGTCTTCACAACTTACCCATGACAGGTGCTCCAGTATCCCCTTTCTAGCCACTAAAGATGATCACTGCTTTTTACTGACTAATGCTGAAAAATTTCAGATTACTGCCTTTCTGTTCTCTCATGCTTTTTTGTGATATTCATTATACCTCATTTTTATAGCACTCCAGACTGCAAACCCTAGTCTGAGAAGTCTTTGTCCTGACCAAATGCAGGGGAAGGGAAGCACAAAATTTGATGTTTGATCCGCAGCATGAGAGCACAAATTTCTCAGTCCTGCTGGTTTGTGGCATATTCAACTGAATTGATAGAGGCTCCCTCTGATTTATCACCAAAGTAGCAATGAAAATTCAGCTGACAACACATACTTTGAATTTCTCTCTGGGTGTTACAAGGCTACTTCTGCAGTAGTTACTTTCATACCAAATTAAAGTGACTTTGTGAAGACAAAGGTTTAACAAGTGAAGCTTTTTGAGTGGTTTATCATTTGTGTCTGCTTGAAATCACTCTAGTTCATTTCTGCTCTGGGAAGAGATGGCCAAGTGTCCAGACCTCTCACAGCTCCCATGAGACTTTCTTGTGTTTCTGGCCCATTCCTCAGCTTCAGTGAGATGCTGAACAATCTTCACATGTTCACAGCTTCTTTGTCTCTGGAAACACATAGACTTTTTGCAGCGGATGGGCAAAGCTGTTCTGCTATGGCTGTGAGACTTTCATATGACAGCTGGGATCATCTTTTACAGCTAAGGAATGATGGAAAGACATAATGTAGTCCTTCTATCGGTATCACTCACACAGACTTTCTGCAGAAGTTCACCTCTGTAGCATGACTCCAGCTATGTTTTTCATATATTGGTTGTCTTAGCATAAGGAATCTATGAATTTTGGTCTCTATTTGAATATTTCTGTTTGTTTTATTTGAAAAGAGTGTTTAAGATATGGAATAATGTAGAAATTTTTTTTAGAAAGCTTCCTTGTCTAGAAATGGACAGAGGGGGAAAATAGGAGAAATTTGTCTTGAGAACAAATAAATCCATGTGATCAGGTAAATTTTTAATATGTATTCCAACACTCTGGAGGAGGATATACTAAAAGAAAGAAAGTATTCCCTCATATATACGCAGGATATTATACAATTGTATCTCTGCCTAGGCTATGTTTCTGCAACAAGTTTTCAACAATTGGCAAAGTCAGCTCCCCATCTCTATCCCAGCAGTCTCTCATGCCAGAAACATCTAGAACACATAGGTTTTTAAAGCTGTGTTCTCACGTGGTATGACCAGTCTATTTGAGTTGTATGTTTATTTTGAGAGTATACAGTAGTGCTATGTTTACATTAGGATCACTGGGGAAGTTTCCCAGGAATATCAGTGAAAATCCTTAATTTTTCTTTGTTGATAGTACACATGATCACATGAAACCATTGAGAATTAGAACTCATCTCTGGACAAATTGCATAGTTTCAATTGCTGTCAGCAGAATACTTTGTTTTTATTTTGAAGCATTTTCTCTCTGCCTTTTTAAAATTCTAGAATCAGCTGTGGTTTTTCTTCATGTTCAACCACAAATTAAATCAAAGGATTCCAGTAATGATTGTCCTCATTGTGCTGCATAGGTCTCGCTGCATTTACAAAACGCTGGAGACATCTATGTTGCGATTCCTCCTAGACAAAGACACACATGAAAAACCTAGGATATGTTCTGTTGGTAATTGTCTCTTCTTCATAAAGACATATGTAGCCAACTCTTTCAGAAGCAGGTCTTTAAATTAGATGGGGTGAATCCTTAAACTAGGGATTAGTCCTTCAGATGACACTGTTGCTGATCTAGAAGATGATATTTTGTTGTACAGGCAGCAGGCAGGTTGATTTGATTTGTCTTTTATTTTTTCTCTTTTTCATGAGCTCTACCACTGGCTTCTTGTACAACCATGGGAGACTCACTTTACCCTGTTTACTTCTATTTCCCTAAAGTTCCTTCCCATTTTCTTTAGGCTGTAATATCTTCAGGGCTGGAATTGTTTCTGGGTCTGTACAGCAGTTTGCATTCTTAGGTCTTGTCTTCTGTTTGGTCCTCCAGTGACTTGCATTATCAACAGAGCAACCTGGACAGTGTTGCTTGCAAATATATTATACTCAGCAAGCATGTCCAGACTTGCAACAAGTCTGGCAAAGACTGATTGCTGAATATCCTAAAGCTTTTTACCACCTTCTACCTCCTCATCTGATGCAGTCTGTTGAGGAATCCATTCAGTGCAGGTAGCTCAGTGTGCAGCTGGAGTGGGAGCTGCAGGCTGAGCTCTGGGTGGTGGGAGCCCGAGGCAAAGTGCCATGAACTGGTGCTGACTCTGTGCATAACAATGGGCCCAGGGACCCGTGGCCCAGCCAGGTGACTGGATGCTCCATGGAGCCGATGACCCCAGACTTTCACATGCATAGACTGTGAGGGTAAAAAAAGCCAGGGTTGCCTTTGTTTGGGGTCCCTCCTCCTTGGTACCCAGCTTGAGCTGTAATTTTGTGGTTGTGCCATAATTAAGTTATTTTAAGGACTGAGATATCTGAGACTCTGCTCTGGAAAACCTAAGGCCAAGCTAGTAAGGAAAGCTGATCTGACTCACTGTGTGAGTGTGGGGTGTTGTGGCTGTTTGCTGGCGTTTTAGTCTCAGCTCAGGTGGTGTGAGTGTGACTGCCAGAGTGGCTCCCAGATGGTCAGACAGGGAGGTTTCCTGAACACAGTCTGCTCTCCAGCTCCTTCTCTTGCTATAGGCAATCTGAGGTTTCCTTTTGGCCTCTCTTAGACTCACTGGACAAAACGTTCTTTCCTGAAAGTTTCAGGATAACTACCTTTAAAAAACTAGCTTTGAAACCATTTTCAAATTCCTGCTCCAATGGTATTGCTTCCCATAAGGGGCAAACTCCAAAACCAGGTAAGTAAGTGTGCAGTTTGTAAAAAGGCTCTGTTTCAGCAAATTATTTATGAAAGCATTAATAAAGCACAGCTAACATCTTCACTTGGGCTTATAACTTGCTTTCTGACTGCATAATAATGTGCATTTTTCTTTTGACAAATCAAACATCTCTGGTTCTTTCCCCTTAGGTTGCATTTTCTTTAATAATGCTTTCAGATGTCAGCTGAGCCAAGTTTTCAGGTAGGTACAATGACACAGTGGTGTACTACAGTAAATTCCCCAAGCTTGCACTCTGTGTCTTCAGTACATTGGACGCAATGAACCTTGGGGGCCTTTATTTTTATGACAGCAATAAATTCACCTAGTGAGATGAAGACTTATTTTACAACTCTTCCTTTTGATGATAGTAGCACTGTATAAGGCAAAGCCAGTGAAACTAGACATGCTTAAATAGTAAAAAGTTTGAAAAAGGAGAGAAAAATACTGTGATTGCTGTGGAAAGAAACTGAGCTATTCACCTGTCCAAAAGCATCAGAGGAAAAGGGTTTTTATCATATGACCAACCAGTCTTTGGACTCTGAATCTGGCAAAGGAGAGTACCAAAGGACACGACTCAAAGCCCCCACAAGCTAAAAGTGTATCTTGTATTGAGCTCCAGTATAGCATTTGGGTTCATTTGAGCACTCTCTGTCAAGGATCAAGGCCCATGATTAAAGAAAATGACAGATAAGCAAAAGTGTCTCCCAGCCTTCTTAGCAAAATGTGACACGCAGAGATGAGACCTAAGGTCAGGTTTGCTGTCACAAGTCTTTTGTTAGTTATCCATTATGGAACTTCTTTAGGCCAGGGCAGATCAAATCCAAACCACTTTATTGGCTTATGTCTTTATAGGAATTTCATTTTGTGCTCTCTTTTTAGCCACAGAGTTAGGCTTCAACCAACAAAATTAAAAAGAAAAAAAAATTCTTGTAAGTGAGGATTTTCTTTTATGGTAAAAAACCCCCACATCTAATAAGAAGCATTTCTATGCTGCTTATTAGTTGAACACATTTTTGGACAGCTGGGTTATATGCCATGCCAATAGTGCACATGTGTGGGTGTCACCTTTATCTAAATATGGGACTTTCAGATTGCTGCTGAAAAAAATAGAAAGTATGGAAAACAGCTGAGATTCACTAATAGCTGCATTTAAAGCTCATAGAGAGGGCAAGCCTTTTGCAGAAATCTAAGAACCAAAAGTAATTCGGTTTCAGTCAGAGTTTCTGTTACAAGCAGGATTTCCTCACACGTTTCTTGATCATAAATAATGATTTGAAATATTCTTCTTGCAAATTGTCTAAATTATACCTAGCAGATTTCATGTAAGTATGGCCCTTTTTGCACCAGGTCAATGGATGTTAAATATCAAAAGAACCCTTCAGATTCCAGAATCTTTTGTGTCACTAAGTGCATGTAAAGGATTTACTGAAAGAGCAGATGGGGTCAGGGAAAGGCAGCAGCTTACATTATTGGATGCCATACTGTCCTAAGCCTATTCCTCCATAGCTTTGACTCTTGGAAAAGATACTTAATTCTTTTGTTCTTCACTCTCTGTCTACAGTCAGGTTTGATTTATGTAATGAATGCATGGTACAATATGAATGTGTTAGTGTTTATAACTGAAGAATTACTCCTAGAACTGCAAGCTCTGCTCTTTCAGGCCTGTGGAGAATGAACATAATTGTGGATGTAAATAAGGCATTTGTACAGGCTTTGACTTGGAATACATCTGTTGCTGAGGTACCAGGACACATACTGTCTTGTATCATTAGCATGTTACAAGAATACTGTTTTTAAAGGATTAATTCCATAGTTTAAACAATGCAGAAGACAAGTCTTTACCACAATAAAGGAAAAATTCTTTACAGAACCTGAAGAGCAAAGTCTGTTTAGCTGAACCAAAAATAGACTGAGAAAAGATTTGATTGCAAGACATCAGTACTTTCAAAAGCCAAAATTACTAAATAATAATGTTCTCATTAATCTAGCAGGGAAAGACACGAAGAAAATTAATAGCTGGATTTTTCATACAAAGAAATTAAAATTAAGAATCAATGCCTCATTTCTAAGAGTGAGATTGATTAACCACTGGAACAAATATTAAGCGATATGGAATCCTTATTTCTTGAAGCCTCCAAATGAAGACAGAGCAATAAAACCCATATATTTAGAAGATATATTTTAGTAAAAGGAAAAAAAAATCCAGCTCAATACACAGGTGATGATAAAATTTTAGGGCACGTATTACACAGAAGGTCAGACAAGGGGATCTGATAGCCATTTCTGATGTTAAACTTCTGAGCAAAAGCAGACCAAGGGAGAGAGCTGGTTCTCAGTGTTTTCAAACACTGAATAAATTGTTGACATTTATCACCCTGCCTGTGATTTCAGCTTTATGCTTGTGCAACACAAAACCATGAAATCCAGAATGCTCAAACTGCAGTTGCATTATATAGATGGCAGGCAAAGTTTTATCATCTAACACTGGGCTGCTGTTGTACCTTGGAAAAAATATGTCTACTCTGGCACACACTGAATTTCATCTGCTTTATGCAAAAAAAAACAAGGAGGAAGAAAATATACACATAACTGCCTTCCCTATCAGGTAAGAAATATGCTTGTGTCTTACACAAAAACCAGAGCTGCCTGCATATTCATGAGGTACATTCAGGCCCCTATAGACATGGAATTTGATTAACATGCAGTTTGTGCATCACTTGATGGAAATTGACATTCCCTAGAAATTAAATGTGATAAACCATGATCAGAAGACCACGCACTTTCATATGCATTATTGAGTGAATGTACAGGTGGACAGGTCATGTAGGGAAAGGCTTTGTTTGAAGTTGTCCAAGGGTATGTAAAGGAGAGGAATGACATAGTGTTTTGACACTGGGCATTGAAAGACTAGACTAATGAAAGTTTTATCAAGTTGTATCCTTGCAAGGGGTGCACATGGGATGGTAGAACAACAACAACTTCACTGATCGATCAGGTATACCTGAGCTAGACTTGGGTAAAGTTCAAAAACATTACAGGGTGAACTCCTTTAAAAAGGTCTAAACATATACGGTAGGCAATTTTTATGGGAGGATACCCATGAGTTTGTAACAATGAATCATAAATAGAGCTGATGCAAGAAAGTGAAGAGTGGGGAGATCAGCAGAAGAGAGGCACCGGTTTGTACTAGGACTGAATTTCTAGAAAATCCCATATTTACGTGTGAACTGAACTGTATGTGTAATACGTGGAAATCTGTGGGTAAATACATGCTTAGAAAACAGGGATAGACTTATGAATGTGTTTTAAATACTGAGAAAAGTCTTAGTCTGACAAGTAAAAGATTTAAATACTGGGCTGTTTGTGTGAGATAGTGATGGTTATGTCCCCTTAATAAAGCAATCCTTACATAAAACTTGAGCTCCTTCAGAGACTAAAATAATGCCAGTTACATTGCTTGTAGTTAGCCATTGAGTTTCAGCATTTTCTGGGGGAATACAGTGAATTTTGTCCATTTAATGACCAGTGAGGGATGCCAGCAATTTTAGACACTTGTCACTTCTATAGCAGTATAGCAGTATAACTTCCTTTTGTGATTCATGTTCTTCTTAGTGCTCAGATATTTGTGTGAGTGGTTGAGTTTCAAGAACTCAGGTGAAAATTCCTTTGTTTTATTTCTCTTTCTGGTCATGGTGATATTTTTCTAAAGTCTTTGGTGGTGTAAGGAGCTCTATAAGAATTTAGAAAATGAGAAAATGTTTGCCTTTGTATTTTTGTGCCTGCTTTTCTCAGGATAATATCACCCTGTTAGACTAGTTTTAATTTAATTTAGCTCTGTTTATTTGCACTGAAATGTTTCTGGCTCCAAAAAAGGAACTGTCTCAAATGCACTGGTACAAATATATATTTCTTTTCATGGCCTGATCTAAAGTGCATTTCAAAGAAAATGTCATAGCAGGTAGTGCTATGTCTTTTTAAATTCACAGGTTAGGTCAGAAGGAGTGTTTTGTGTTTATTCAATTTTATAAGGTTTTTCCAGTAAGGTCCTTTTCATCTGTGAGTAGTACAAGAGGGCTCGAGGGAACCTGGCAGAAAGCTGGAAAATGTTCATCCAGTGATTTCAGATGTATTTCTAGAAGCAAGTAAAAATACCACAAAGGGAAATGTATCCCACTGTTAGAAATGCTGTGAGCAAAGTGTGACAGAAGGATCACCATTCAAGGCAAGGAAGACACTTCAGAGTGCAGGCAGCAGGTGACTGTTCAGCATGATTGAAAAAATTGGTTTAATAGAGGCAAGATATATAAAACCAAAAAATTAACAGCTCAACTACTTGGAGACTTACTCGACATGCAGCACCACAGCAGAGTGGGTCCCTCTGTATTTACAGAGGGACCACAATTCTGGTCTTAAATTGTTAAGAACACATTAATGTTTTAATGCAGGTCAAAATGTATAGCTGCCTGAGATGAATCCCCAGTGCATAGGGTAAAATAATTTTAATCCCCTGCAAACAAAACAGAACAAAAGCTAGTAAGATTACTTCTTTTCTTGCTCTCCCTCTCCCTCCTTTTTTCTTACTAATCAGGGAGCATACAGTGAATAACAAGAAGTGCTTAAATCATGCATATTGTTTTCTGTGTTGTCTCAAGCGTCAATTTTATGGATGCATATGGCTGAATGTCAAAAAGTGCAACTGGATGTTTTTCCCTGAGATTTTGACCATGCCATGGTAGAAGGGATTGTATTAATATGTACGCTGTGGCTTCCAGACTGCAACCTTTCAAGGAAGAGGGCAGTCTAATGAACTGCTTTTCAGCCACAGTTCTGCCTTGAGTAGTTATTAATCTGCTGTGTGCTCCTGGCCCTGTGCTGGTTCTGCTGGTTCTGTGTTTGTGCAGCCATTCAGCTGGACCAGACTTCCTGCTTCCTTGCAACCTGATTACATAAATGATTTTACCACCATTACCTGAAGGATAATTCAGGGACAAGAAGACAAGCAGAGGGTACTGGAGCCATCTTAAACAACACTGCTATTTGGATGGCAAACCCAATCTAGAAAAGGAAACCTGCTGTTACTACTAATCTTTGTGAAAGTATACATCTATCCACTGGAAAACATTTAGTTTTGAACTAAAATATCTAGTATAAAAAAAAAAAAAAATGGAAAACCTTTTTCTGAGTGCTGAGGGAGCTTCATGCTAATACTGCTATATAGTGTTTATAGCAGAGGGGAGGCAGCGGAGCTGTGATGGAGCATCACTCATGGTAGCAGTGTTGGCCAGCATTTGCAGATTCAAGAGGGAGTGGCAGGTCTGTACAGCGATGTCTTCTCATTGCAGTCATTGCTGTTGGTAACCTTTCCAGCTGAGGGCACCTGCTGTAACAGAACCAGGCAGGTCTTAGCCATCAACCATTTAAGACAATAACAGCTCCAATGATGAATGTGGCACCTGAGTCACTCCTAGTAAAACTGTAGTTCACCCTGTTAATAGAGCAAATGTAATGTGTTGGAAATAACATATAGATGTGACAGCAGGAGATGATCAATCAGTTGTGAGTGGTGGAAGTCTTCATGGGACATGGTATTCCTGAGCTATTGCATCAGTCCTCTTTTCCTTCCATGTGTCTTAATGGGAATACAGAACCATCACTCTGAAAATTTGGTCTCACATGCAGGCTTGCTGCACAGCTTGCCACAGGAGACAGATCTTTAAAACACAGCTGATATCGCAGGACTTGAGCCACAGACAGTTTGGCAAAGGGCTCTGTTTTTAGGGCATCATTAGTAAGTTTGTTCTGAATCTGCCCAGAGATAAAAACAATAAATGTAGGAGAAGACGTTTTTTTTTCAGAGCATTGTTTCTAACCCTTGCAGGGCCATGAGAAACAAATCAACATGTTTTTAAAATCTCTATGGGGATTCCTTTTCCTTCTAAATAGTCACTGATGATTTGGAGTGCTGCTTAATGAAGCTACCATGGGGTCTAAGGCCATTTTCTGAGTTGCTTGTCTCACTGCAGTCTATTGAGGTATAAGCCATGGAGAATTGGTGCAGGGACTAAGGAGTATTCTCGGCTTTCTGTTGTCAAGGGAAAGTGTTTTTATGTGCATTTTTCTTGCTGTTAAATGCATGAGAGGTTTTTTGCTCCTCTCTTCTCTCTCTTCCCTCTTCTCTCTCTTCCCTCTTCTCCTCTCCTCTCCTCTCCTCTCCTCTCCTCTCCTCTCCTCTCCTCTCCTCTCCTCTCCTCTCCTCTCCTCTCCTCTCCTCTCCTCTCCTCTACCTCTCCTCTCCTCTCCTCTCCTCTCACTCTCCTCTCCTCTCCTCTCCTCTCCTCTCCTCTCCTCTCCTCTCCTCTCCTCTCCTCTCCTCTCCTCTCCTCTCCTCTCCTCTCCTCTCCTCTCCTCTCCTCTCCTCTCCTCTCCTCTCTCCTCTCCTCTCCTCTCCTCTCCTCTCCTCTCCTCTCCTCTCCTCTCCTCTCCTCTCCTCTCCTCTCCTCTCCTCTCCTCTCCTCTCCTCTCCTCTTCTCTCCTCCTCTCCTCCTCTCCTCCTCTCCTCTTCTCTCCTCTTCTCTCCTCTCCTCCTCCTCTCCTCCTCTCCTCTTCTCTCCTCTCCTCCTCTCCTCCTCTCCTCCTCTCCTCCTCTTCTCTTCTCTTCTCTTCTCTTCTCTTCTCTTCTCTTCTCTTCTCTTCTCTTCTCTTCTCTTCTCTTCTCTTCTCTTCTCTTCTCTTCTCTTCTCTTCTCTTCTCTTCTCTTCTCTTCTCTTCTCTTCTCTTCTCTTCTCTTCTCTTCTCTTCTCTTCTCCTTTGTCTGTAGAAACTTATCTCTGAAGTTCTTTTTTTTTTTGTTTTAAACTTGAAAATTCACATGCAATTACAGACTTAAAAGATGCTTCAGCTCAACAAGAAATGCTACTGAAGGCTGTGGTAAAACCTCAAGCTTTGTTAATATTGCAAATCTTGATTTCTTGTGAAGTGACATGTTTAGGGTCAAGCTTTTCAAATAAACCTCAAAGTAGCAAGATAAGATGAGAACCAGAAGAAAGGGTAGTAGCTTGCTCTTGTACATTAGTACCCACAAAATGAATTAACAGGCTTGGACTCTTGAAACCTTGCATCCAAACCCTGCATTGTTGAGAAAATTTTCACAGCTTGAAAATATCCAACTTTTGTATGGCAGTTTTGCACAATTGCAAAAGCAGCAGGTTCAATGTCCATGGAGGAGGGGATCAGGTTGTATTATATTGGAACTCTAATATACAGCCTATATTAATTTTCTCATTTTATTTGTATGAATAATTAATGCTTTAGTTTTCTTATATTCACATAAGTAAATTACAATTTCTTATTCCAATAAAATAATTTCCTGCAAAATAAGTATTCTGCAGGGATTTACATAGCACTAATTTCCTACTGGTGTTGTTATAAATATTTAGAAATCGTGTGTAGGTGGACCTTTTATGGTTACAGATGTCATTGAAACCTCTCAGTGGAATTATTTTCTAGTAATTCCTTGAATCATTTGTTATACCATTAGCTTTGTCTCTCTTAGCCAATTGCAGTATTAGATTAACAGTAAAAATAGCAAAATTCTTTCTTAAAACAGCATTTTTTGTTAGATGGCATTAATTATACTACAGCTCATATTTGGTATTAGTGCTGGCAACTTTCATTTGAACATCTGTAGTGGTTTGGTGCTTGCTAACCCATGACAACATCTCAGAGCACTTAAGGAATGTCAGCTGATTCAGACTATCCACTTTCACAGCAAAATATCTTTTCTACTAATGTCAATTCTCATATTGAGTTTTGAGCTAACTTTCTTTTTGCAATTGAAGCATGGGAATTAAGCAATTTAGCCTAAGGAACAGGAGCCCAGAATATAACACAGAAGTTTTGATTTGACACAGGGAACAAAAGGTCTTTAATGCCTCCTCTGATGTGAAATATTGCAGTACAGAACAGAAGTTTGGATGGTCACAGGAGGTCAGATTGTTATCCCATGAAAGGGGAAACACTTTCATTTTACAGATTTCTCAAACACAAATAAAAGATCCAGTTGAAACCTTAAACATAACAGAACACTTCTTTTCCCTTTCTATAGCAGCTACTGTAACATTTCTAGCAGCTCTGAAGTTTGATTGTGTTTTGAGAATTAGTTCCATTAAAAAATGTCATATTCATAGGTCATTCAATGCTAATACTGTACATTCAACTACTGTATAAATTCTAGTGTTCAATCTAGGCTAGTTTTGAATACCACAAAGGAAGCAATCATATAAATAAACCCATATTAATAGAATAATTGGTTGACATTTAAAGCAGTGACCTTCAAAAGGTGTTTAATGATTTGCCAGGCTTACTTGTGTTTGTGCTTGGAGAAGGAATTGCAGATCAGGATTCCTGGCTTCTTTTACAGCTTTGGCACTGGTACATCACTGCCTGCCAACTTGTGACAGTGTCCATTGGACTGTGCATTTGCACATATACATCTCTGTATTCCATGGGGGCCGAATTGCTGGTACTGTTTGTTAAATGACTGCAGATATGTAGTCCTTTTAACATAGCAAATATTCATCTTATTTGAGGTTTTGGCAAAAACACAAAGAAATATCACCATTAAAAGCTTAGCAAAATTCTAGATGAAAACTCAGTAGTTTTAGCTTGCCTAAAACATTTTGAAAGTATTTGCCATATTAATAATTTACTAATAATTATAGATAATTTTGGGGAGCTTTTAATCTAATCATATATAATTGAAAATAATGAGTTTGTTCATAATGAAGTAATAGCTGAAATGCTCATTAACTTGTTGGAGCAAAATCATATCAATTTTAGGTGAAATAGACACAGTGGGCATAGTTCCAGGAGGCTTTCTGTTTTTCCAAATCTCATCTGACCTAATTACTATGGACTAAACACTTGCTCACATTTGAGTTCTCATTTATTCCAAAATTAAAGAACAAAATAATTGAGATGCTCTAAGACTCCATATTTGTGAGATCAAACATTTTTGTTCAGAACAATAACTAAAATTTCAACAGGTTTTTTTTTTTCTTCGGTGCTGTTGTCTTTTTCTGAAATGCTTGCACTGTCTTAGCACAATGACATCATTTAGACAAAAGGGAGTATTGTATATATTACAATTCTTGTAAAAATTCATAAACTCCTTAAAGTTTTCTATAGTTCTAGAATATATCTACAGGTATCTGTGGAAATTTAATGCAAAAAACATTTTTTAAAATCAATATATACAGTATAACAGAATTATTACAGGTTTAAATCTCTTATTCTTCAGTGAATAGAAGTGCAACCTGCCATTGTGGTACTACATAGTTTATGACCTAATTTTATGTGGTTTAATGTTCTTAGTTCTTCTAAGTTTGTTTACTGCCCTGAGTAAAATTATATGATCCATAGAAAAGATTAGGGAACCGAAAGCTCAGTAATGGAAGTTTGGTGTATCTGCTATCTAAAGACATTATGATAGGACTGAGATGATTTGAGGGAGCCTATGAACCTCTTATAAATTGTGGTAGATTTTGTGCAGTCATTCATAAAAATATAACGTGGAGTTTTTCTGTAAGGATACAAAATCTTTCTCTGGTGGACAGTCCAAAACATCTCTGCCAGTCAGAGACAAAAAGCCATGTTAACGCAGTGACTGAAAACAAGCATACTGGGGAGGCAGATAGAGGATTACAGCAATGACATAAGGAAACATCTAAGCATGGAGAGATCGTGAAGGTTGGGCAAGAAGTCAGACCAGGTTACTCACAGAATTGTCACAGAATGGCTTGGGTTGAAAGGAACCTTAAAGATCATCTAGTCCCAGCTCATCTGCTGTGGGCAGGGACACCTTCAGCTAGACCAGGTTGCTCAAAGCTGCATCCAGCCTGCCTTGAACACTGCCAGGCATGGGGCATCCACAACTTCTCTGGGCAACACATTCCAGTGCCTCACCACCATCACAGTAAAGGTTTTGTAATATCCAATCTAAACCTACTCTCTTTCAGTTTGAAGCCCTTCTCCCTTGTCCTGTCACTACATGCCCTTTAAAAAGTCCCTCCCCATCTTTCTTGCATGTTCCCTTCAGGTACTGGAAGGCTGCACTTAAGCCACCCAAAAGCCTTCTCTTCTCTAGGCTGAACAATCCCAATTCTCTCAGCCTTTCCTCATAGGAGGGGTGTTCCATCTCTCTGATCAACTTGATGACCCTCCTCTGGACTCGCTTCAACAGGACAATACCCTTCCTGTGTTGGGCAGTCAGGGCTTTTTCCAATCTGGTCTTGAAAACTGCCATGGACAGAGACTAAAGAACATTTCTGGGCAGTACTTGACTGCCCTCTTGGTAAAATAACACATTTTTTAAGACCAATGAATGCTACTACATTAGTGAAACAAAAAAGTCCATGAAAGATTGTTTTCCCTAGCAGTAACTTTTTATTATTATTTTTAATCCCTTCCAGTGTCAGTGGTACATGCTGCATCAGTCCATCTCTATACTCTGAAACACAACTGAATTCAAAGCATCCTTCTTTCTGGAAAAGCTGCCCTTAAACAGTAAAACCCCTTGGCATTAGCATCTTTCTAAGTGATCTAGACAGTTTCCTGTGACAATGCCTGGAGATCTGGCAATAGGCAGCCCCCTGACTCCATTCAGACTCAAGTGCTAGGGGATTTTAGGTGCATGGAGGATCTGTGAGAGTCAATTGGAGAGCCAAGGAGTACAAGGAAGTCTTCCAGAGCTGATCCAGGGGTATGAAAAAAGTGTGTATTAGCCTTACAGTCATAAATTTCCCTATAATAATTCTCCCATATCAGATTCTAAAATACATGGAAAATATATTTTAGAAACAGTTTTCTGGTGCTATTCAGCATTAATAAACATGATAAGCAATCAGAGTACCTCAGTATACACTGTCTTTTGCATGAAGAACTTGAAGTACCTCACAGACACTAATTAATTAAGACAACACACCTGGGATGGAAACACTTCAGGGGAGTTTATAATATCAGTTCATTTTACATTTACATTAAATACAGCACAGAAAGGTTAAAAGATTACTCCCCAGTGACACAGAAAGTCAGAGCTAGAGCAAAGAGCACAACCCCAAGACCCTACTTGGATGTTGCTCTGCTGGAACAGTGGAAAATATGTATTGCAATCATACAGTTTATAGCAAGATAAATTAGCTGTGTAAATATTTATTTACACTGCAAATTTGGGATAACAGAATATTGCTGTGATTTAGTGAAGTTCATATTGTACAGATTGAGAAATAAACATAGAGTAGTGCATCAAAGAACTCATTTCATGTTAGCATCAGAGAAGCATGCTACCAATCCTCTGCCATCCTCTTCTGCCAAATATGTTGTAGACACAGCAGCAGGACTAATCTTACTTTAAGAAAAATGACTTCAGCTAGAGGGAACTGGCTTCTCTGAAGTCCAAGGAGTGGTAGTAATAAAAATTTTTGATGATCGTACTCTCCATCCTCTTTTCATGTCTCTAGCATTTCATTTTATTAACCTGAGTCTGCTGAGATGAAACTACCCAAGGAATAGCAATCGGGATTAAGATCTCTTTTTACCCAATGCAGGTGTGTCCTGAAATATGATATATGGACTCTAACAATATTAGGGGGCTTAATTTCTTTTGAGTCAGCATTGGGAATTTTCTGGGAAATCCTCAGGAGATTTTCCCAAGAAGGTGGTTGAGTCACCATCCCTTGAGGTGTTCAAGAAACGACTGGAGGTGGCACTTCCTGTTATGGTTTAGTTGACAAAGATTGGTCAGAGGTTGGATTCCATGATCTTGGAGGTCTTTTCCAACCTAAATGATTGTGGTTTTTTTCTGAAAGTAGAGTTCTAATGAAAAGACTGGAACATTCCAAGAAGTAGAGGTCTCTATTGGAATAAATTTTAGCTCAGTTGGTTAGAGCACGGTACTAATAACACCAAGGTCATGGGTTTGATCTCCATATGGGCCATTCACTTGAGAGTTGGACTCGATGATCATTGTGGTTCTCTTCCAGCTCAGAATATTCTGTGATTTTGTGAAATTTGAACACATAGTTCAGCTTCTATTTGCAAGCATGGCAGAGCAGGAGACTTCCACATTAAGTGCTTTTAATCCTGTTAAATTAACACATTCCTATAAGTAATTTCATTATCTTAGAAGACACTTTCTGCTTCATTGAGACCCACATTCCAAAGTCTAGAGGAAATGGATTTCTCTCTTGTTCTTAAAATCCTTTTGAAAGGCCTTTGAGTGATTTCTTCCTCTTTTGGAAAAGATGGTGGGACTGGGGCTTCCTTTTGCAGTTCTGTGTTACTGGAACCCACATCATGGCTGGCTTTCCAGTGGACTTTTCTACTAATGACATCAGAACCCCAAAGCACTTATTTCTCAAGTACTCGTCTCGTTTTAATTTGAGCTGCCTTCATTGATAGGAGGAGGTGAGGAAATAAACTCTTAATTAAAAAGGTAACAAGTTTTGAGCTACATCCTGATTTCTGTTCTTTGTGTGCTGTAGAGAGTTGATATCAGACTTCCTTGGGGCATTTGTAGGGTTGGATAATGACAGGATGGAGGTTTGGGGTGAGAATACAAACCCATTGTTTTTCAAAGCTGATTTATTAGGCTTTGGTAGCTGCGAAACACATTGTAAGCCCATAAATTTGCATTCATTTTTACTGCTGTGACCCAATTACAGAATGAATTCAATTTCATTAAAATGTATACGCTGGCTCTCCTTCCAGTAAAGTTCTTATTGTTGTCTGCCTTTTGTACCTTACTGAAGAAGAGACTTGTTTCAATGAAGTCTGTAGGCTAAAGCATTTTATGTTTAGACTCAGATCTTACCTCTCAGCTCTGTCAAAGCTTTTTTTTTCCTCTTTGTAGTCAGCCTAGTTGCATTTCTTTCAAGTACTAAGGGTGATCCCCCCAGCTTTCACAGACATTGTCAGCTGCTTTGATGCATGATCCACTATAACGTGCAAGTGGGTCCTCATTTCAGTGTAAGTTACATAGTATATACCTTATTCTTTAGCTTTAAGGTGGTGCTGGGGGATGCACTCACTAACTTTCGGCTCATCTACATTGTTCCTAAATCCATGGGGTATAGATTTATATTTATATAGATCCTTTATTTTTAATATAGAATATATGTATCTTCTGGTGGTGGTGAGTTCGAAATTGGCAAAAGGATGTTGAATTGAATGCCTTGAAGATGAAAGTTCTTTCTTCACCAATGAGAAACACCTGAAACACTACACCAGCTCCATAAACTCATAGAACAAATTCCCTTCTGTACAAAGCAGCTACTTAAGTCTTACTTTGGACCTGTTTTAAGAATAACTTTTGAACATGTGACCTTTAATATGTTTTTCTAGTTTACCAGCATAAGCCATCCCAGTTAATATATGTCCCACTTTGGGAAGGGGAAAGTAAAACCAGAATGTTTGTTTTCCTTTTGTCATGTGTCTTGAGTTAGTGTATTTCAAGAGGAGATGAATGCTAAAGCTGGTGAGACCTAACTGGTTTACTACATAGTGTTAAACTATGTTACAGACACAGTGGTGATGAAGATACACACAGCAAACAACCCAAGGGGAAGACGGGTTACCGTGGCTTCTCTTTTCTACTGTAACAGTTAGTGAGATTGAAGGAACTACCACTCTGTATGAAAATTTCCCAGTTTGAATCCTATGACAGCCATCTTTACCTCCAGCTGGCTGGGCACACTTCGTTGGAGAACTGATAGGCAAGGTTTCATACACCAATTGCTTTTGCTGAAGTAATCTGTTGCTCTGTAGTCTTCTGTCAAATATGCAGACTAAGTCTCATCAGCTTTAAATAAAATAATATGAGGCATTCCTCAAGAAATAGGTCTCTTTAAGTCTGTGCAGTGAACTGTGAGAGGGAATACTGTGATTTGTATGGCAAGTTTTCCCAATGTAATGTTTATTTTAAGAGTTGTAAATTTAGAATAATGTAAAGAGACATTCATACAATAATGAAAGATTTATTATAAAACTCTGAGGTAAATGGATAGAGGCAGAATATGTACTTAAAATATGTAGTATTACTTGTTTTTATCTGAAGTTGCATTAAGGTGTAATTTAAAACAAACTTTTCCTTCTTCATTGCTGCATACTAGCAACATCACCATTTCCATACTTACTAGCCTCAAGAGACATACCTGTGCTCCAATCTTGTGAGTGGTTTCAGTTTTAAATCCTTTGTTGTCAATGAGAGCAGCCCAAAAGAGTGGAGTTCTTGGTTTATAATCAGAGTAGACTCAGTGTGGAAGTAGCAGGGCAGGTGGTTTCTGTATGCTCAGTATCTGTTGTTCATAACTAAACCTTAGCAGGCAGCTGTATTTAGGAAGTTCAGCATTCATTCTTGCTCATTAGTTGTTGTCTTTACTAAAAGAGTCAACAAGGGAGCCAATTAGTGCTGGCTGTTGCTGTGGTCTGTCTTTTAATAGATTCACCTGTTCAGCTCTCAGGAAGATCAAGACCTATCTGCTCATTTCACACACAGTATTGGGCTACTAGCAGATGATGTTAATGATGATTGGCCTCCATTGTCCTGCTATGTATTTGCAGCAAGTATGAAAGGTGTAATAGTTATTATCATCTTGTCACAGCCTGCAGAATTTACTGGCTGGTGCAAAAGTGCTCCTCAGGACACTTTCATTTATTAACCCTGAAAGAAAGAGAGTGAGCAAAGACTGTATTACCACCATTCAAGTTACCAGAAAGCCTAAATCCTGCGTTGAAGGGCTGAAAGTGACAATGCTTTGATTTGAGGTCTTGCCTCATGCATTTATTTCTGAGATTCCTGAAAAGAGTCAGGACAGTCACTGTCCTGGCATTTCTGTGCTGGTGGACACCTGTCCAAAGAAAATGAGCCATGAACAAGGAGCTGCTTTTGCAAGGGCCAATGAAAGGACTGACAATTGTAATGAATTAAAATTATTTTTTAAAAATAGCATGATTGAATGAGAGGCAAACATTCCTACTGTATTTCTATGTATACTGTCATGCCCTTATATTTCAGACTTCATTCTTAGATAGAATTTATGCCTCCCCAGAGAGCTGACTGCACTTTTACTATCTTACTCTTGTGGAAAAAGCAGTGTCCCAATTTTTTGTGCCTGTGACCCTTCTTGTACACACAAACTTCTTGAGACATTTGATTTTAGTTGCTAATAATTTCTGCCTTTGGATAGCGTTACATTTACTGAGAATGACAAAATACCTTGAAAACTTTGAGTGAGAGCAGATTTTTTTTCTGAGTTTTTTCTCTCTCAATATTTAACATACCTAAAAAGAGGGGAGCAGTTCCAGATTGTAGGGGAAAATGTATTAATGATGTTTGAACTGGAATTCTTGCCAATAAACTTGAAGTAAACCATATGAACTGATCAGAGCCGGATAAGAGTTCATAAAAACTTCTTTCCCTCATTTATAGGTCAGGTTGTATCTGATACAGCTTAGAAATTATTCAGAGTATTCTTAAAAATTGCAACCAACAATTAAAATATGCAACAATATAGAATTCTCTTGGATGGAAGATGAGAAAAAAAGACCAATGCTCAGCAGCAATGAAAAACATGTTTTGTGTAGGGATTGAAGATTTTGAGAATACTAAGAACAGCTAAGCAAGTAGTCTAGAGGTTTTATGTAGGCTGTAGTTCATTAGGATGCCAGATCCTTAGTGAAAATGGGAAACAACTCAGTGAAATGGTCCCCTCTGCCTCCTGGGGAACAATCTCTGCACTGCTACTGCAGCACCAGGTTGCTGCAAGCACAGCATATTTGCAGCAAATCCATCTGTGGTGCGCAGATCTTGCCTCAGACTGCCTGTTGGGGGGCTGCACTCTGACGTGCCAACCTTCACAACAGCCTTGATAAGCAAATAGGCTTTCAGGATAGGTAGGATTATTTCTGCCCAACAGAGGGCTTCTGGTTACTTGTGTTCTCCTCCCTGTGTTGTTGCTTTTTTTTGGTCATTGTTTTTTGTTGTTGTTTTTTTGCTGTTTTTAAAATTTTTTTTGTTTTGCTGTAGTTTTGTTTTTATTGCTGTTGGTTATGGGCTTTTGTTTTTTTTTTAACTTGGCTGCCCAGATAAATTTTGATCTGGAGGGAAGTATCAATGTTTCAGCTTCACTTTCAGGCCCAGAGGGTTGCAATTCAACTCTGTTACCTAATTCTAGTATTGTAACTACATCATCAAGTGACCTGACTGATATAGCTAGGAGAAACTACTGCTTAGCATTTTTGTAGCTGACCAGCAGAAAATGACCCCTGGATCAAGGCTCATGTTCCAGAGATTTCCTGTGAGAAAGCAGTGTCAAAGCTTATGACTGAGCTTTCCTCTGTCTGGAACACAGAAGAGATATTGCCTGTCTCACAGGCCCCACCATCAACTGCAATCAGCCAGAGCAGGGGGGTAGAGGTTAACCCTAAGCCCACTCCATCCTTCGCTCCTCTCTTATCTAGGTGTTATTATTTTTTTGTGACCTACTAAGCTAAATAAGGCATAAGAATTTTCTTGCCATAGAATGTAAAAGGAGAAAAAGGCAGAAAGTAGGAGAAGAAAAAGCCCCTAAGCAAAAGTTTACTTATTAGAGTACTTATTTTTTTCATTAAATCTTGGCATCTACTTTAAGAATTAAAATATTACTAATTTTCAAATTTTACAACTGACTAGCCTGTGAATTTAAAAATGCTTGGGGAAGGGTGAATAGTTCATTATCTTGTTCCCTCAATGACACTTTCAAATGCTTTCCTTATGGTGACCTCTATTTTAAATTCATGGGAATTACTTCAGTGTCAAACAAGCTAAGTGGTGCATTTCATTAATGAAAAATTGATGGTGAAGACCTTGGGCTAGTTTTCGGTACTTATTTACAATACATATAATTCATTAGAAGAACATCAGTCGAGCCAGGATCCTGCACAGCTACAATGGTTTTGTAAATGGGACTTTATTCTCTTTTTTTCCAGTTAATGAAAGTATGAGGCAGGGAAAAATACACATAAAAGAGATTTAATGAGTCTTTGAAAAAGCGTTAAAATAGGGTACACAAGTCATAAATTTCAATTACTAACTCTACTCTAACCATGCTTATTAGTGTAGGAATGAGATAGCAGTCCATTAAAGGATGAAAGTCTGTGACAGACAAGGACCAACTGACTTGCAGAAATTTGGGACTATGGTCCGCTGGTTAGAATGAGGTACTAGGGAGAAAATCCTAATGCTCCCATGTTGTCTCTGCCAGTGTGGTGACACATGACCTTATAGCAAATTCCTTCTCCCCAGAAATGCTGCTTTTCAAAAACTCACTTTCTTCAGAACCTTCTTAGGGACAGCCTTTGGAGAGAGTCTTGCTCTACCTTCCTATATAATGAACTGAAAAATACGTCACACTTTCATGCATGTGAAAGTCATGGTTTATTATCTCAAAGGTAAAACTGTGCAAAAATTTACAGTTCAAATATATTCTCCAGCTTAAATCAGGCTATAGCTACCCATAGGCTTTGGATCAGAAATAACACAAGTCTTTTTTTAAAACTTCTTTCACCATGTAATAGGTGAGGGGTCTTTTAAAGACATTTCCTTCCAAGCACACTGATGCCGAAACACCATCCGGAATTAAATGAAGATAGTAATAATACAGCAAACTTTAATCCTATTTATATGACACAGTTGTTGCCAGTGTATTACAGATGTGTTTATCAGACAAGTGATCAACACAGCACTTGGCAGTGAATCCCAAATTCTCAGTGGTATGGTGCAGAACAATTCAGGCATATGGATTCATATAAATGAAGTATCTTTGGGCACAGGAGAATTTCTAGGAAGTCCAGGTGGCCCTCTTTATTCTGCTCCCCACTTGAAAGCAGCACAAAACAGTATATAGCTTGGGAAAAGGTATATGATAATAACAAAATTTCTTTTTAATAGTGTCATGGTATTCAAATCTACATTATCACTGTGCTGGACACAACTTCCATTTTTGAATGTAGGAAGCTCCTATTTTAGTTCAGACTTGCCACAAAATACAAGACTAAAAATCTAAGAAGCCACACCATACTTCGTCTGCCTATAAAATGAGAATAATGATATCTGTGAAATTGTTGAACCACCTTATTGTTTATTCATGGCACTGTTTACACCCAATCATTGAACTGTCATCCCCGTTCTCATTGCAGAGTTATAAGCGTCTTTTTAGGATAATGCTCTCAAATGCTCTGAGCACTTGACTGCCTTCAAAGTGATTCTCCAGGTCTGCTGGGGCTCACCTGATGCCAGGTTTCCAAGCAGAGTATTCAGATCAGTCCGCATGAAGGAGTAAATGAGGAACGACAGTTACGACTTTTCTGGTTATCTATCGACAGTGGATTAATAATGTAAAGTACTCTGCATGACAAGTTATTTGTTTTTGCTGAGATTAAATGGAATCACTTGGAAAACTATGTGGGTTTATTACTATAATAATTTTTGTACAGTGATAACAAATATAAGCACCATAATATCACCCACATCAGTCCTTAATGGACCCAAGTACCATTTAATGTTCTTAAATAAGTTTTGGAATATGAGCTCTGAGGATTATTTTGTTTAATAATGCTAATAAAAGCAAAATAAAATATTCAGATGCTGATTATATTCATTGTAGGGGGAGGAGAACAGACTGCAGTTATACAGCACATTGAGGAAGAACTGAGATGATATTTGCAAGGTTTTTCCCAACACAAATCAGTTGACTTCAGAAGTTTCGAAAAAATCTTTTTTTTTGTCTCTTGCACAAGGTTTCAAAAATTTGCTCAGAATGAACCAATATGTAGAAATGGACCAAAATGGCACAAAAAACTGGAAGAGGTTTCTAGAATGAATAAAATTGCTTGGAACTAATCTCTTATCTGGCTTCTGGAAAATATTTTTTGTAGTTTGTTTTTTTTTCCTTAGAATTTTCATTAGCTTTAAGAAATATCTAAGAAAAAAAATGCAGAGTACACCACAGAGAACTTTGGACATATTTCTTGTTTACTATTATATTTTGGACTGTTCTGTGCAATAATATTCTTCTTAAGTGAAAAGTATTTATTAAAGAAATCAACACCTATAAACACTAATATGCTACACAGGATTTATTCTAATGTAGTTCTCCTTGTTCAGTGGGAACCATATTCTATTCAGAGCTTTATGCTGGACTGAAAAATATCTGATGTCTGGCAGATGTGCTAGATGTGAACAAATGAGAATATAAACTGAAAGGAACATTGTGGGTGGAGGGTACGTATGGCTGGCCACTGCCATTTCAAGTGTTTATCAACTGCTTCTTAGAAGTAGTTTTTGGGGGTTTTATGGTACTTCTGTATTTAATATTGTTCCAGAACCTCACTGTTTTCTCTGATAATTAGTATCTGCATGCCAGCCCACAGTTTTATTCAGAAAAGAGAGACAAATGATGGGACAAGGACAATTTGTGTAAAGCATAAAGGTTGGGTTTTGCACAATTGCGCCACTTGATTCTAGTGATTCAGCTGACAAACTTCCCTCATAAAGTGCATTTAACCAAGGAAGTGATTCTATAGCTATTTTTATTCAGTATGCTTCACACAGTCTTCAACATAAAACTATAAAAGCACAAAAGGAAATTTTTATAGCTTTTAGATACGGAAACAGTAATTGTTCCTTTCTTTCACTTCCTCTGGTCTCCTGAGATTAAAAACGATCTCACTCTAATTTAAACATGTTTTGATCAGTCAGGTTTGAGAGAATTAACCTTCACACATAGAAGGTTTCTAATTGTGACCTCTTTTTCCTCCTGATGTATCAGGGAATATATAAAATAGCTCAAATTTGATATGAGAATTTTCTTTTGAAATTATGAGTTATCGTGAGTTATTATTTTCTGTCTGGTGGAGATAAATTCCAGACACTATTTACTATATACAAGCAGTAACACATTTTATGTACCTCATTGTTCCCTTGTAATGTGTTTTATAACACTATCTATTAAAATAAATGTTGGAAATGAACAGAAAGAAATAGCAAAAAACTTCATACTCATTCTAATTGATTATTTTTTCTATTCTGTTTCTTATATAGTGTGATTCACGTGAGTGGTAGTGCAAATACAGAGAAGCCATCAGGTAGTAAAGCCAATCTCATTATCTCTAGAGTGCTGCATTCATTTTTGGGGTCCCCAGCACAGGAAAGACATTGACCTGTTGGAGCAAGTCCAGAGAAGGGCTACCAAGATGATCAGAGGGATAAAGCACCTCTCCTATGAGAAAAATCTGAGAGAATTAGAATTGTTTATCCTAACAACTGGGGAGAGGTAATTAGGCCTTCCAGTATCTGTAAGGAGCCTACAAGAAAGGAGAGAAACCTTTTACAAGGGCATGAAGTGACAGGACAAGGGGAAGGGCTTTAAACTGAAGGAGGGTAGGTTTAGAGTAGGTATTAGGAAGACATTCTTTATTGTGAGGGTGGTGAGGCACTGGAACAGGTTGCCCTGAGAGTTGTGGATTCCCCATCCCTGGAAGTGTTCAAGGCCAGCTTGGATGGGGCTTTAAACAACCTGCTCCAATGGAAGATGCCCCTGCCCATGGCAAGGGAGTTGAAACTAGTTGATCTTTAAGGTCCCTTCCAATCCAAACTATTCTGTGATTCTTTGATTCCATGATTCTATGATTTCCATTTTGCATTAAACTGTGAGGGACATGAATGACAGCTCGGTATAAACAATAATGCTGCCTTGGCAGCTCTACCTTGTGTCGGTGAATGACAACTCTCTATAGACTAATCAAAAGGGTACTATTGCTTGAATGTGTTGAATGCTCTGGCTTCATTCCCTCCCTAAAGGAATGCATTTCAACTTCCCTTTGCCCAGCTCTGGACTATACTCTGCTTGATTTGGTCTATTACATATATATATGCCTTATATTTGAATCTGAGTGATTACTGAGAAATGCTTATGCTGTTGGACAAGATTCTTCTAAAACTGAATCATCTTTTATTGCTCTGCAGAATTTCCACAATACTTCTTCATTAGCTCCAGATGGTCAATAAGACCAGTTTTTATTGTATTTGCAGAAGCATCCGAATTTGGCAGTAAGATACAAACTAGAGCAGTTCAGCCACTTTTGCTAGTTCACTTATAATAAGGTTTGAGATGCTATAGGCTCTGAGAATGTAGTTAACATTTGCCTTTATTCTTCAGGGAAGTGCTGCACTGATAACCTGCCTTGCTGCCCTATCAATAGATTGCTTCAGGAAGGAAGAGCTGTAAAAGGGAAGGTTTCTGTTGACCAGAGTACAAAGATAGTTTGTATGTTGAAGGTTAAAGTCACAGATCAATTGTCACTTTCAGATGGATGCTTTCATATCTTTTGGTTTTGCTCATGTTCTCACCTCCAGCAGTGCTCACTGTATAGTATGTGCCTCAGGAATTCTGTTCATAGAGGTCTCCAAAGGGTCTTCAGGTGGAAGAGACTTTCAGAATTATTGAACCAAAAGAAAAAGTAAAATAGAAACATTTTCATGCCTGAACAGAATGATCCTATAGTTAGCCCACACCTGCTTCATCTTTTTTTTTTTCTACAACTCACTGTGTTCATTTTGCATTTCTCAAGGACTAGAAAAACCAAGAAAACTGTTCATTCTGACCTGCAGCATAGTAAAGAAGAACTCAACTCTGCTTTCTTTTGTTTCTGAGATGTATGTTTTAGATGACTTTATATAAGTTCTTTGCAGTCAAGTGAATATGTCTGTGTTTCTGAGAGAGCTTTTCCTCCAGACAGGAAATCTCAAATTTTTCCCCTGGTGAACAGCGTTATCAATGTTACTTAGTACAGGATGGCATAAGATTGTGCAGGTACAGCAGGAAGAAATTGGTCCAGCAGGGAATTTAAAATAGGAGGGTTTGAGAATGACAGCAAATCACAAAGACATGAGTAATATGGAGGAGATGTGATCAGCTCTAGACTCTCTTCCAATTGAAACAATGGGAATTTTGAGGTGACCCCTCCTTGAACTAACTTAAATTATGAAGTGCATACTCCAGTACATAACACAAGGAAGACAATTTTCTGTTACTGGCAGAAAGCACGATAAAAATCACCTGAAAATGAGCAACTTGGGAACAGACTTTCAGAGAATGTGATTTCATGTAAAAGAATAATAAACACATGAAAAAAGGTTGAGAAGGGAGATAACTGGACTAGAATCAGTAATATGTTAAAAATAGAAATAGATGAGATTCTTTGTAGACATGCAACAGGAAAAGAAAAAAATATAGAAAATGGAAAAATGAAAATAAGGGATATGGAAAAATGGAAAGGCTCCTGGTTTGTCAGTGATTTTTTTTCCTACTGTGTAATGATTTTATTGTTCTTCTGTTATGACAGAAGTCTGCATTGAAAAACATTGCACTAATGTCAACTTGTTAATCTTTCCAAAAGAAGATTAGAAATGGGAAGAATGTTAAATAGATTTCTTAGATCTTTATTCAGATTCTGAGTGCAGAGAGAAAGGCATGGGGGAGATGACAGCAGGGGTTTTAGAGACTGGAACTTGGAGACATAGACTATGAAGTAACTATCTAGTATATATTTGGTACCTATGTTGTTTCACTTGTCTCCTACCAGTAGTATTTTCATATTTCATTTTGTGGCGGGGCCAAATCAGGAGTAGAAAGTGCTTGGTTCCTCTCCCAGTTTAGCTACTGACTTATTATACCTGTTTCTCTCCCTATCCCATCTCTGTGCCTTATTTTTCCTCTCTAGAAGTTGGGGTGGATGGTGCTTAACCACTTCACAGGGTTGCAGTGAACACTGTTTGTTCCCTGTCAGAGAGATACAAGTAAGTGCAATATATCATCAAGGATAATTGTCTTCTCCAGCTGATGCCGCTATTGATCTGGAAATAGATAAATTTGGTCTTTGGAGTCCTGCCGGGAAAATGTAATTGCATCATTTCTACAACAGTGTTATCTTCCTGGTGCCTTTGAAGAATCTAGGCAAGTCCTCCAGATTCCAGCTGCATTGAATGATCTTGCTGCAACAGCTTACATTTGTAAAAACTGTTTGTTTAAATGTTTCATTTTCAGTAACTTGCCAAGTCCAGCAGCAGATATTTTAAGCTTCCATGTGACGACAACCATGCCTAATCCAAGATAAAGCAACAAATATCTAGATTGTGAATTTTTGAGAAATACCTATTTCTAATGATTTCTGTGACTATTGTGATTGCTGTGACTGTTTTTCAGAAATTAGCTGTTATGAAATTTTTTTATTTGCCCACAGACATCTGCAGTGATTTCCTTAAGCAGCTGATTTAAACAAGGTAAACAGGTAGGAAAGGACTAAACCTGTCTCTTTACTAGTGCAGCCCTTTGAGGTTCAACTGCCAGCTAGAACTTCCCAGACCTTGATTTTTCCTTTCCTTTATTTTCTGTCACTGGTACAGAATTTCTGCTTATCACTTGTTAATGTAAACATACCTTGACTGAATGTGAAATCCGTATTGTTTTCAAAAGATAAGAGTTTTACATGACTTCTTATGTAGAAGAAAAACGAGGCTGAAGTGTTTATAGTAATTAGTAATGGTTAAGACTACTTAGTTGTCTGTATTGGGAGGAGTTATATATCAGATGACTTTCAGTTTTGCTTATTTTTCTGTCTGCTTTTTTTTTCCCCAGCCAACACATTACAATCTAATCAGGGAAATTTCTGCCTTACTGGTTACTGGACTGAAGCTGATTAATGAGGTACCTATTTTTCTTCATATCTGTAACGCAAAGTGAAGAGGACTGAAACAGATTAATAATATAGAAGAATATGCCAGCTAACATGTCCAATGAAGGGCCTATAAAAAAATGTGAAATATTGCAAACTTGTAGATTTCCTCTAGAAACCCAAATAGTGCTTTAGCTTGAATTCACCATCTGTCAGATGAATCTTGTACTTTGATTCCTGTAGAAACTGTTCTCCTGTTCATATTCCAGACAGAATAAGTCCCAGCTGATTCATCCCCTATCCCTACCCTTCTTACAATATTAAAAAGAAAAAAAAAAAAAGCATGAAAAGCTCAAAAGTGCTCTAGAATAATTTCTTTTTCCGCCCTTGTCTGGCCTCCAGCAGCTCATAAAAGGAGTGGGACTATATATAGGTGAGGAAGTGGTGGGAAAAATGCTAGTGGAAGCTTTAGAATTGGCTCAATTCTGAATTAAACCAATTTTTTTATTCCTTTTGTGAGTGGTAGTGTGGAACTTTGTAGCGGCCGACAGCTGAGATGCTTCAAATAACTGTGACTGCCAGAAGACCCAAAAGCAGATGAGGCTGCATATCAAATCTTTTCTCTCCCACATCAAAGACCTAATTAATCTTCTTCAATTATTTGATTAGGTTGATTTAACCATGGATAACAAGGCTGTCCCTAGATAAAATATTCTTATACTGATATAGCTTTAACTGTTCAGAAGAGAGAAGCGTATGTTAATTCTTGCTTTATTGTGGATCTTGCCATATCACCCATGAATGAGCCACATTTTCTGACTTTGTCTAAGTTTGGGAGACTACATGTAACATAAGAAAAAGGTCAATAGGGAGTTTGAAGAAAAGGTTGCATGTAGGAAGGCTCAACATTTTTGACTGATAAACAGATACTGTTTTTTATCACTACCTGTTTTTATTATTATAATTTTAAATCTAGATAATTGCCTTACTTCTTTTATGGCATATGAGCCCAAATTTTTTGACTGGAATTCAATGCTATGCAAGCACCATTGGAATCCTCTCCTATAATCATGGCTTTGTTCAGATATGGGTTCAGAAAGGTTACAATGGAACAGCAAAGCCAGAGACTGTACTAATTGGCTCAAGAGTGAGTAACAAGGAACACAGCATAGTGAGGTACTTGTTTAGTAAAAGTGGATAGCATCATTTTAAAGCCAAAGTGTAGTTTCAGTAAGAGAACCCTTCATAGCAGGAGTTCTGGTTATGTATCACTGACTTCCACTGTGCTTCCCCAGACTCTGCACTTGCCTTTTTGTTGTTCCCTACTACTTACTGCAACATGCAAGAGCATCGAATGGTGACAGATAAAAATGGTCCCATAAAGAGTTACAAATGAATAGCCTAAATATATGTGAATTTTCTTTTTTTCTCATTTTTGCTGGTTTAAAAAAGCAATAATTATCTTACATTTATGCCAACAGAAAGATGATGTAGCATTTTGGTCACATCTTTTGCAATTTAACCTCATTAAGTATTTTCCATTTGGTTGTCCAGCCTTTGTCCATATAGCCAAGATTGGGCCATTTACAAAAGCTTGGCCTTTCAGCATTTATACCTTCACTAAATTTTATACAGACCCACAGGTCTTCCCAGAAATCATTCCAAACAAGAAACAGACTTTCTAGACTGTGGTAGTGCATTTGGATATGAGAGGCAGTGCTTTTTCAACCATTACCTATTGGCAATAACCTACAGCGGTCCATCTCAACCAAAACAAGTACTGGCTCATTTCTGGGGTCCTTCCTCCAGCATTTCTGGATGAGATGCCAAGTATTAGGCAATCCAGGCATTGGTTCATAAAGACCTTTGGAAAAATGTGTCAAGATTAAAAGCCTCACTCTTCAAAACTGCAAAAACCCTGAGGAGGGGTATTGGCTCAAGACAAGAAACTACTTGCTTTGTAATGTTTATTTTCTTCTGCGCTTTTAAAAAGGCCTATAATGGCAATAACCCTGGCATTAGAACACAAGCTTAATGGTGGCTCAACTTTCTTCAAGCCATCATCTTTCCAGCTGGTCATTAATCCCCAACTGGTGCAAAAGGCTTTTGACTTTAGTATATTTAATTCATGGAGGTTACACAGATTGCTTCCTGTGAAGATTTGCAGATGTAAATTTAGGAACAAATTAACCTTTTTACATTTTTGGCTAGAAATCTTCAGCCTTTTTGATATATTTGTTCATGGAGGGAAAGGACTCAAACTCTAGGAACTTTGAACACATCTTAACTGCAGAAGAAAAGAGAGAAGAAGGGAGTGGAAGGAAAGGGAGGGGAAAGGGAAGGGAAGGGAAGGGAAGGGAAGGCAAGGCAAGGCAAGGCAAGGCAAGGCAAGGCAAGGCAAGGCAAGGCAAAAAACTTACATCTCTTTGGCACCATGATTCCCCTTATTTGCCCCCACTAACATGGGGTAGCTGTGCTTTTTGTATGCCTGTCAGAGCTTTACTTTCTCTGTAACTGCAGGTTTCAAAATAGTTTGGTTGTTAATTTGTCCTGTCCCCTGTACCTCCACTGGCATTGCAGACGGGGCTGTATGAAAAGAGTTGGTGCAGGTGCCATTCTGTCCATGACAGGTGTCGTTTGGGTCACAAGCAGCCAGGGATGAAGTCGATATCGGATTCCACAGTATTAAGTAACCAAAAAAAAAAAAGCAAAAAGGGGGGTGGTAGGGGTGTTGGCTTTTCATCAGTAGATTGCTTTGTAAAGAATAGCATAACCATCTAGTAACAAGGTTGAGAGCTAATCTTTCCCACAGCTGTAACATATAGGAGCATTATCCAGAGCTATTTATCAGTGCAGAGCAACACCAGACAAAATTCAGAATGCAATTCCTTAGCACTTCAGTGCTGTTTCTTTAGCAAGCACTGTCAGATTTCTTTCTAAACCCTCTCTCTTTCCATTTATCTATTGCCTGCTTTTCTCTTAAGGTTACGAAAGATATTTAGTGTGTGTAATTAATAAAACATTTCATCCTCTTTATTTTTAAAGTGTTAACCTGTAAATAGAAAATATGAAGTATTTGACTTTCTACTGTTTCAGAGCTGAAAGTCTTCTGTCTAAACTTTGTTTTAGTGCATGCTTTACACCAGTTACTGTATCTCTGAGGAAAATGAAAATTAAAAAGCCTACATTTATCACCCCCCTTCTTGTGGCTCCTACACAAGAATATCAAGACTATGTACATAAGAACTGTCTCATGTTCAACTGACTGTCTGACAATACCCGTCTGGGCCCTTCAGAAGAAGAAATGTGATAGTACTGCATTTTCTTTCATGTCTCATCCTGCAGTTGAACCTGATTTCATCTTAAGTGTTTGGATGCTGTGCTAATGATGAAGTACGAATTGAGAGGTGGAGAGAGATTCTGTATACCTGGAATATAATTTCACAGTTACATTTGTAGCCATAGAATTGCAGATGGTGTGAAAACAGTGTTGATTAAAATAATCAGTCTAGCACTTAATAGCACTTTAGGTTTTCAAATACAACACATTAATAGATTAATCTTTGCCACACCCCATGGGGTATTTTCCTTTGCATTTCCTATATACATAAACTGAGAAATTTCACACAGAGGAGATAGGCTGGAATTTAATTTGTTGTTATACAGCTTTTGATCTCACTGAGTACTGCTCTGTGACAGAAGTAACTGACTTCTGGTGATTTTAATTTCTTGCTTAATTTATCCAGCCCTGTGAGCCCTCGGTTACTTCATCAGTAGGCTGGATAAAGTAAGAAGGTAAAGAAGTTGTCACTGTCATGAAATTTTTCTAGCCCTTTCTTCTCTCCTGCTTAAATTGTTCCCCAGTCAGCATAGCAGAGAAAAGGGTGTAACATGGGCCAATTCAATGAGGTCTAACCAGTTTTAGCTCCTTCAGATGGTGCATTGGCCACAGGCTTTATAAGTTACCCTCCTCTTCTTTCTCATGTTACCTTTTGTTAGGATGGTGGGGAGGGAACAAGAAAGCAACTGTGATGGCTGACACAGCTAGGCTGTTTAAGAGGAGCAATATAAGTAGATGTTGTGTTGCTTAGGTACCAGAATAATTTATTTTACTGTGGCAAGTGTCTTGTGGGGGGGCAGGGGTGGGAATCAAACAGAAAGCCAGGCATTCTACGGTTGATGAAGGTGGCTTTTGGACTGTAAAGTGTGTTTTTATTGCATCGTTTATCTCAAATAAATAATTGAGGTTCAGCAACTCCTGACAGGAAATGACATGAAGACCAGCCTTGCTTTAGGCTGAAGTAGAAGCATCTATCATGTAAATGAACTCTGAACCGTGCCAGCAGGATGCATACATTGAAGGGATAATGGGTGGATGATATATTTTGTTATCCTAGGCCTTATTTATCTACTTCAATTGGGTTTGTTTTTTTTTTTTTTTTTAAACAAGCAGCTATAGTGATAATTGCCAAATGTCTTCTTCTATATAATAGAAGAAACATGATTATCTAAAGAGCTTCAGAACATGTGAAACCATAATCAGGTACTGAAGGATTAGCTGAGCGGATGGTCTCAGGTTTGCTTGTACATCTGTTTTCTTCCCCATTTCTGTTACAAGCCTCTATACATCCCTCAGGGCAACTTAGATTTAGAGTAAGAGAACCTGGGTAGAATACCAAGTTACATGACCGTGGACATACATATCTGCTTATTGGCTGAGGAGCTAACTCAAAACAGTTTAATGTCCTAACTCGGAACCATGAATTTCCCTGGTCCCAGTTTCAGAATAGGTGTGCTCACAAAGTCAACAGAGCATCTGCAAGACATTGGTCTAGGCTTACCAGGTCATTATAGAGTTACAGTGGACTAGCTTGGACAACTACCTTTCTTCTCAAGCTGTTACAGTTTGTTTTTCTGTCAATTTTCCCTGTTTTGAATATGTTCTCCAGAAAGTGCATGGTTTGCGGCCTCCTAAGTTCTCATCATCACTTTCACAAGTTCCCAAATGGCAAACCAAGCAATGGGGGTGAGTTTCCTCAGTAGCTCAGCCAGCCTCACAGCTCATTGAACTGATGTGCAGCCTTACTGGCTGCACAGTCACTTTCTCAACTGAGTTAATAGAGCAACTAGTTAAAGATCAGTCATCACAAACACCACTTTCTTTATAGCAATATTTGCTGGTCATATCAATGGCTAGTAAACACAACACTGTAAAAATCTGTGATCTACACAGGTAACTGAAATTACAGAAGCAGCTTTTGACAAATAGTTGTCCAGCTATCTTTGCACAGTGTGAGCAGACAGTTGAAACCATTTACTTTTAAAGTGCACTAATACCGGCAAATGCAGTGGTACAGGGCTGCCTCAGTGAATTGTGTGCTTCTGTCATCTTAAATGGTATGCTGTAGCATGTTAGAAATGTCTGTTCCAAATCCACATCTTATTTGTGCACTAGTTCAGAAACAACAGATCTCACCCATCTTAAGACAAGCAAGAGATGTTGCTATCCCCATAACATGGGAGTACATCTCACTGCTTTGAAATATGAGGACAGTAAGAAAAGACAGTGGGAATTATTAACAGTTTCATTGACCCATTTGTAAATTACTTAAAGGAATGTCCAGAGAGACCAAAATGACCACAGAGAACTGTTACCAATTCTTAAAAATGTGTAAATCTCTATTAAGTGCGTTAATGGCATCACGAGCTTCAGAGCATAAGGCTGCTATTGTATCCTAGAGAACTAAAGCAAATCAAAGGCAGGTCTGGTATCAGATTTAGAAGGAGTGACTTCCAGTCCTAGATCAATCTGTCCTTTAACTACTTCAAGTCTATGTACAATGCCAGCCAATGATGTCTTTTAGATGGTGACTGTTACTGTGTTGATTTCAAAGAGGTTGCATAGATGTGACTGTAATTGCATGTAGTAAATCACCCAGAAAGATTCAAACTAACTGGTACAATCTTATTTATCAAGAGAAGTTCTGTATTTCTCATGTGGGTCCTTGGGTTATCAATATCATGTAGACCCACATGACATTGAATCTGAGCTGGGGGATCACATTCAGACCCTAGAAACAAATTAATTTCTGTGTCCAGATAATTTGCAATGCTTTTTACTAATTTGCTCTATGTAGACTTTGGGGCCAGGAAGTATGCATTTTCCTTGAAGAAAAAAAAGAAAAATTGGAGTAAACATCTGAATAAATTTGCTTTTTAAAAACAGTATCTTTAAATTAGTGTTGAAAACATAATTTTATGTAAATTCTTCTGTACTGAATTATTAGTATGTTCAGTCCTTGCTACTCCACACATCACCTAGCAATCATGGAGAAAGAATTCCAAGTTGTAATGCAAAGTGTAGCCCCGAAGCAGCACCTGCAAAGTGACATCAGATCTGACTCCCTGTGTATGAAGTACATGTGTGCACATAGAGACTGGTTTACTTTTGGAGAGCAACCTCTTGTTAAATAATATAGAGCAACTTTTTAACTGCATCCAACTTTATTCTTTACTGATATTGGAAAACGAGAGAAAATTATCATCCAATTATAAGGCTTGGGATTTCAGAGATAAAGATGTAGTATCTAGGCTGTGACAGAATGTAGTATCTGTTGGTTGTCAGTCTCTTTATAAACATTAATGATCCATTTCTTTTGGGCATGGACTGTACAAGAATATAACAGCTCTTCCATCCTCAAGGTCCTTGTACTGATCTAAGGCAAAGATTCAGTACAGTGAGGAACATAAGTGCTTACTGAATTATCACAACTACCTTCTCATGCTCAAGAGAGGACTTGAAATTGCCCCAAACTAGTGGGCAGACCTTTTTTTGCAAGAGGGTTATGGAGAGGTAGAGGAAGAAGTGACTTTCTTTTGTTCTTTGGGAGTCACCATGCTGTTCAGGGAACAGTGCCAAACAAGTCTTGCTCATGTTGTTCTTTCATAAGTAGTTGAAATGCTTTGACACTGGGGGAAAATGTCTTTCTCCCCTTTCCAACTCTTCAATTTCTCTTTTCCCCTTCCAGTTCTCTGTCGTGCTGCTCCATCCTTTCCCCTGTCCAGTGCTTTACTGAGATAATGTAACTTTCTGATACTTTTCTCTAGGTTAATTGTCTCACAGGTGTGAAAACTGAATCATCTTGTGAGTCCAACAAGTACTGCTCTTAAGTGTATGTGGATGGAGTGGAATGAAGGGGAAGAGAAGGATCCCTCCCTTTTATCTTGGACTGTTCCTGCCATCTCATCTCAAGAAAATATTGTTTGAGTTGATAGGGCTTCTGTGAGAGGTTCAGACTGAACAGTAGCTGTTGTATAATCTGCATTTCTTCTGAAAAGTGATGCAGAAGTAGATGAGACAGGCCTTTAGAGCTTCAGACACCAACTTATCTGCAAATGTCCAGCCTCTGTGTTTCTGACATGGTAATTCAGTTACACCATTAAGCTGAAACTATCTTCTAGATTTTTCATCAAATGTTATCAAGACAATATATTTTCTATTGCCTTATAGGACATGTTCTCCACACAGAGATAACAGCTGAGATAGGCTCTTCCACAAGGTCTCCTTAGAGATGATAGACAGGAACTACTTAGACAGAATGAGGAGGGAGTAAGCAAATGTGCTGTTCAGTCCATCTCATCTCCTTATACTGCAGAGTAGGTAAGTGTTTGTGGCTTGAAGTGCTGAGGGATCCCAAATGAGTCCTTTCTGCATGTACACTTTGAATTTTAACGTAGTATATATTACAGAAAAATACCATGAACTGTGATTTGAAAACCTTTGGGCCTGGCAGTAAGAAAATGCAACTGGTCTGTTTTCTATTTAAAATTGTACTTCTACAATTCCTCATTGCTCATTAAGAATCCAGAATTGTTTCAATCCACAGTCCTATGCAGCAACTGTTGCACATCTCACTTTATGGAGAACAGATCTGCTTAAGCAAACACAGCTTTGTTTTTTGACAAGATAGGCTGATAAGAGGAGCTGTGTTGACACCTACCTGCACTTCTCAAAAGCATTTGACTTCATACCACATGACATTCCAATTAAAAAATTAGAAATATGCAAAATTAATGTAGCACATAATAAACAGATTATAATTGTCTGATGGATTTCAAAAAAGGAATTGTAAATGAGGAATCATCATCCACAGAAGGTATTTCCAGCAGGGTTCCATGAGAATCTTTTTCAGTCTAATGCAATTCAGAGGTTTTATTAGTGGTTTAGAAGTGAGGAAATCAGTGCCTGTAAAATCAGCAGAGGATGCAGCATTAGTAGGAGTAAACAGTGGTAAAGTTGGATCAGTTTGACAGATCAATCTAGTTAATTTGTAAAGTGGGTCTTGTTTAACCAGCACAAATGTTAATGTAGTAAAATGCAAGGTTGTGTGTTTGGGAACAAGGACAATAGGCTACACATGCAGAGCTTGCTTCCAGGGAAACAGTGACCCTGAAAGGAGTTCGAAGTCAGGGTGGATAATTGACTGAACAAGAGCTCTCAGTGTGATGCTGTTGTTGAAAACTAATGTGACCTCAGATGAATAAGCAGAAAATTGCTGAATAGGAACAGGAAGGCAGAGAGTATGACCCTACGCAGTGATGGGGTATTATGGAGTCTGGATGAAACCATTAAATGCATCCCTGATTTGGGAGTTGAGCCTAAATTGTGGGGGTGAAAACACTGTGCAACACAGCCCTCTGAACATGGCATGCTGAAGTGAAGACACCTGAGAAAGTTCTTTGTCACCAGAGAGCAGTTTGATTTGAAGCCTTCCTTGATACAGAATCACAGATTCACAAAATAAGCTGAGTTGCAAGGAGCAGGACCATCAAGTCTAGCTCCTGGCTCTGTACAGGACACCCTGGGTCACGTCATGTGCCTGAGAGCATTGTCCAAACTCTTCTTAAGCTCTGTCAGAGTTGGTGCTGTGGCCTCTTCCCTGGGGAGCCTGTTCCAGTGCCCAACCACCCTCTGGGTGAAGAACCTTTTTCTGATATCCAACCTGAACCTCCCCTGACTCAACTTCATGACATGAGGTAATAACCAAGTCGCTCCATGTTTTTGTGCTGAAGTGTCAGTCTCAGCTAGGGAATAATGAACATAACTGTCCAGCTTTGTTACAAGACTGTGTAGTAATATAGGACAAGGGGTAATGGCTTAAAATGGAAAGAGGGTACTGTTAGATAGATATAAGAAAGAAATTCCTTACTGTGAGTATGGTGAGGCCTTAGAACAGGTTTCCCAGAGAAGCTGTGGATGCCTCATCCATGGAAGTGTTCAAGGCCAGGTTAGATGGGCCCCTGAGCAAACTGGTGTAGTGCTGCCCATGGCAGGGGGGTTCGAACTAGATATCCAACACAAACAATTCTATGATTCTATGTCAACTTCTATGTCAGCCTTCCTTCCTTCCTTCCTTCCTTCCTTCCTTCCTTCCTTCCTTCCTTCCTTCCTTCCTTCCTTCCTTCCTTCCTTCCTTCCTTCCTTCCTTCCTTCCTTCCTTCCTTCCTTCCTTCCTTCCTTCCTTCCTTCCTTCCTTCCTTCCTTCCTTCCTTCCTTCCTTCCTTCCTTCCTTCCTTCCTTCCTTCCTTCCTTCCTTCCTTCCTTCCTTCCCTCCCTCCCTCCTTCCTTCCTTCCTTCCTTCCTTCCTTCCTTCCTTCCTTCCTTCCTTCCTTCCTTCCTTCCTTCCTTCCTTCCTTCCTTCCTTCCTTCCTTCCTTCCTTCCTTCCTTCCTTCCTTCCTTCCTTCCTTCCTTCCTTCCTTCCTTCCTTCCTTCCTTCCTTCCTTCCTTCCTTCCTTCCTTCCTTCCTTCCTTCCTTCCTTCCTTCCTTCCTTCCTTCCTTCCTTCCTTCCTTCCTTCCTTCCTTCCTTCCTCCCTCCCTCCCTCCCTCCCTCCCTCCCTCCCTCCCTTCCCGCACCTTCTCACACCTTCTACATCTTCTATATTAAGTAATTGTTGTTTTTCATTTCTCTTAAATATTTAAATAACCTCCATTTGATATTCAATGTTTAGATTTAGGCTGATGCTGTTGAAGCCCACCCCCATGTGAAGAGCCTGACATTGAGATGGCTGTGTTATTATGTGTTGCAGAGACCTGGAGAATTTATTTCTCTCCTGTTGAAAAGAAGATTTGAATAACCATAGCAACAGTAAAACCTGCTGTGAATCTTACAGCATGAAGTATTGCTGATACCTACTCCTGGGAATCGAGATCCCTGTCCCAGCTCTACCAGGTTGATACTGGAGAGATCAATGTAAAAACAAGTGAACAGTTTTTGACAAATATCTTTTAACACAATTTTCTTCTGTTCTCCTTTTCTCTGATTGTTTGTGCACTGGCTGTGGGTTTTTTTTTTTTTTTTTATGATTTATTTAAAAGAAATCAGTGTGAAATGTTTAATTTTTAATATTGGGTATTCAAAGCAAACCACACAAATGCTTGAAGAAGTGTGTGTATGTTGTGGAGAGTGTAAAAGGACATCCAGCTAATATAAAACTTCTTGCCTGGCTTAATTAGATCCACTTCAGGGAGTTCAGTGGGAATGTTACTGACCTGGTGAGAAAAAAAAAAAAAATCACATATATGCTAAGGTTAGGGTTAGGTACTCTCTTAGCCTACAAGAAGCACAAAAAGTTTTGGTATAACTTCAGTCTTTTTGACTGTGAGGTAAGTTGAGGTCTCCTCATTTGCTTTGAGCTGTGAGCTTGTATCTGAACAGCCAGTGGGACTCAGGTGCCATGTGGTAGCTTAAGTCTGAACTGACTCTGTATATTTAGATCATTATTCTTATTATTTTAGCTCTCCAGCCACCTTGTTTCAGTCTCACCCTCACAGGTGAGAGTAACGTCTGCATTGAGTTACAGGCTTGTGAATTCAAATGATGTCTATGGCTTGTCTTGTGGCTTCAGCTAAATTTCTCTGGTGTAACGTGTACATGACTGAATTCAAGAATTGTTGGTTGGTTGTGTTCTAGCAGAATTATTTTTACTTTTGAAACGTCTAATTCTATATTCTGTATAGACTGAAGTCTTGTGACAGGTGCTGTCTGCCTGCCCTCCAAACCATTAATATCATGTCATCACATTCCTTTGGCAGTATTCTGTTTGCTGAGCATATATGTGTGCAGCCTGTGCTTCTGGCCCAAATTGCCTTTGCTTGATCCAGTACAAAGTCAGTGCAAGCTCAGGTCTGCCAGCAAAGTCCTGGCAGAGGTGCCAGAGTGAACGCTGAGAACTGAAAATACATAGCTGTGATTATTTATATATTAGAAACCATCCCACTGGCAAAGAAAGCTTTCACTAAGTTTTTGAAAAGTTGTCTTGTTTGCCTGACTCCCATGTAAACGAAATAAAGCATACTAACCTCCTTGTGAAGGATAGCTACTCCCTCTAACAGGCTGTTGGTCAAGTGCTTCTGCACACAGCCGTAGGAACACCTTTAAAGCATCCAATGGCCAGATGGGTTTGGATGCAGAAAAGGACTGTGTGCCATTGAATATGGAATATTGGTGTACATTGCAACATGGAAGGACATGCCTGGAAGGACATGCCTGACAGGACAATAGGCAATGGGCACCAACTGAAATGCAGGAGATTCCATCTGAACATCAGGAAACACTTTTTTACAATAAGGTGATGAAGCATTAACAGAAAATGCACAGTCCTGGGCAACCAGCTCTAAGTAGCCCTGCTTGAACAGCAGTGGGATTGAACCAGATGACCTCTAGAGATCCCTTCCCTTCCAATACAGGATCACCATTCTGTGATCCTGTGCTGATAAACCCTTTGTGACCTATAGTTGATGACACTTAGAAGAAAATCTGAGTCTGGCATGTGGCTTCTGGTATTTGCAAGTCTGTCATTTCTGTAGGAAGCAGAGACAGAACTCAGTATTCCTTGCTATATTTCAACTTACAAGCCTCTTAGCCTCTCTATGGCTATCCCAGCTGTATGAATATTTCCTTTACTATGAAACTCTAAACCTCATCAGAGGGCTGTGTAAAGTGACTGGAGATCTGCAGATTACAGGCATTATGGGAATCACTATTCTGTATTATGCTGTACAAAGAATTTTCATGCTGGTGAGACTGGTATGTGGACATTGGAGCCAGGAAAGTATTTCTTATTGGCTTGTGGCATCAATTTCCATGTAAAACAAACAAACAAACAAACAAACAAACAAACAAACAAACAAACAAACAAAGTGCCAGTGTGACAGATCAGAAAAGCCTGTTTTCCACAAAGCTTTTGAAAATAAGCACTTTTACTGCGCTGAGAATTTTAATTGGAGTTTTATCTGTCCAACTCTTCCATAGGTTTTAAAATGCATATCTGTGCTTGTCTATATATTTGCTTATGTTCCTAGACTTCATCACCTCGTACTGACACGGAGAAGATTGGCTGGGAATCCAACACATCCTCTGCTTTCTGCAGGCTGAGGCGCTGGGTGAGGTTTCCAGCTGCCACCAGAGAGCACTGTCACTATACGTTTGCAGGGCAGCTGCTGCTGCTGATGCTGGCACCAGCTTTCCCTTAGGGCTGGCAGCGGCAGCAGGCTTTTAAAGGAGACCCTGAGCAGGAAGGCTCTGTGCCATCTTTACCTCTGTTCTGCCCCGTGAATCCACGCTGACAGGGGCTCTCAGGAGACAAGCAGCTCTGCCTTGGCAAAGGGCAGCCAGCCACTGGCACAGCCCTGTGCGCTGGGCTTGGACCCAGGGTGTATGGCCCCAAACCAGGGAGTTCTGACACCCTGCTCCTTCTCCTCTACAAGGTGTTTTTTACTCAAATCAACTCATTGAAACTTGAAAAAAATGTTCCTTATTTGTCGTTAACTCAAAATCTTATTGTTCTGTTTCAGACCTGAAGAAGGATGTGTGTGTTCCTACAAATTTCCTCGTGTTTCTTCTGCCTTTATTTTGCACACAAATATAGCCTCACTTGCATTCTGCAGCAAAGCTACTGATGCTTTGAGTCCTTGAACAACTCAGGAGCACAGCACTACCGGGATTTTCAGTGATCATTCTTGTGGTTTGCACGCACCTTATCTGCCAGAAACCAATGCACCATGCAAGCCTAATAATTACTTTGAAATTGGATGTGTCCTTTTTTAAGAATAGCAAAGAACTCTGTAGATGGTACACCTACCTGCCCCTGAAGAAAACATACTTTCAGGTGTGAAGACAGCATTTAGGTCTCCTTCTGGGAGGCTGCCAGACCAAATTATAGTCATCCTTAGAGTTATCCCAATTGCTGTGGGATATGCACTGCTAAATGAAAGTAGTTAGAGGTCCCAAGAACATTGCATCAGAGCATCATCTTTTTGTCCATTTTCTGACCAAGTCTTTCTCATAGTTACAGACAGTGTCAAAGGGCTTCCTGAATCTCCTCAGGAGAGGCCAGCAAGGGGCTGCAGTGCAAAGATTCCTCAGTTCTCCTCCCTGGGGTAAAAATGTACATGGGAATGTGAGAGAGGGGTGATCTGGCTCACTGTATTCTCCTTTTTCTGCAGTGACTTGGGTGCTTTTTCTGGGCAATATTGTCTCAGGTTCTCAAAGCAGTGACCTTGTTAGCTGCTGTCAAGGCTATCATTTCAGAGCTGGTGCATACTTGGACAGCATCTCTTTTAGCTTCGATAGCATAGCATCACAATAGGAGATGCAGTTCCTGTGGATGGAGAGATGCAATATACAGTCATCAGGGAATAACATGAGGTGGTATACTAATGCTGCTGCTCATTCTGCAATGTATAGGTTAAAATAGACAGCCTGTGGTGAGATGATAGTCCTGGGTCAGATGGAAGACAATTTTTCTTTAAATAAGTCTTGTGAACTGAGGCAGCATCCTTTTGTTTCCTACAGCCCTCCCTTTCATATAACTCCAGGGCCAAATCCCACTTAATTTATAGGCTCTGACAAGATCTTAGAGCAAGAATGATAGCATGGTTGCAGAGCACAGGCTATCATTTAGTATATAAAGTGCCAATTTTCTGACAAAGTGTATAATCTAATATAGTGTTGTATAGTGTCTGTGTTTGATAGGGAACCTCTGTAAGTCACCTCAGATTAAGAAGGGAAGAGTTTAAACTGTTATATGGGTAATGACAAGGAAGAAAGCAAACAATTCAGGCACAAATCTCCATTCTCTCCCCCAACAGAGATTTAACAAGACAGGAAAATACAATCTGCCTGAAATCTGTCATACATTTTTTATGCTGTCTGATATCAATGCATAGTTCCTGTTGCTTCTCCCTCCCCAGGGCTGAGAGAGCTTTACAAGCAGGCACATGTTCACATATCCCCACAAAGTGTTTTTAGAGAAATTCTTTCTGTTTTGCAGTGTCCCTTGATGGCAGGATTGAAAATAGCTTTATCCAAATCAGTAAAAGTCTTAAGATTTTACTGTGAAGGTGTCATGAGGTGGATTTCTCCTACTGGCTAAGCCAGGGGTCTGTCTCTTCAGGACTTTCCAGGCTCTAATGATGAAAGGGCATATTGGAGAAAGACGTGAAAAATTATTACAGATTGACTGCAGGCTGAGTCCCAAACCTGAAAAAAACAGCTTAAAATCCCACTGTAGGATTTGAGGACTATCAAAAAATTTGGGTGATCAAGGCATGGAGGAGAGGCTGAGATCTGCTTTGAGTAATTTACTCATTTGAGGGTCTGAATCAGTGGCACAAGGGTAATTGGTGGCCTGTCACTAGTGGTGTCCCCCAAGGTTCAAGACTGGGCCCTCTACTGTTTAACTTGTCCATTAATGACTTGAACGAGGCAAGCAAGTTTGCTGACAGCACAAAGCTGGGAGGAGTGGCTGATACCCCAGGGTGCTGTGCAGCCCTTCAGAAGGACCTCAACAGGTTGAAGCAATGAGCAGAGAAGAACCATCTGAAATCTGGCAAAGGCAAATGCAGGGTCCTTCACCTGGGGAAGAATAACCCCATACACCAGCACAGGCTGGGGGCTGACCTGCTTGTAAGCAGCTCTGGGGAGAAGGACAAGGGGATTCTGGTGGGCACCAAAGTGTCCATGAGCCAGCAGTGTGCCCTTCCTTGTGGCCTGTTGCATGGGTGACTGAGCACTGGAACAGATTGCCCAGAGAGGTAGTGGAGTCTCCCTCACTGGAGTTATTCAAGAGCCCTCTGGATACAATCCTGTGTAATGTGCTCTAGGACAATGCTGTTTGAGCACGGAGCTTGGACCAGATGACACCACTGGGGTTCCTTTCAACCTGACCCATTCTGTGTTTCTGTGATATATACTGCAAGCTTAAATTAGGAGCCTTAGCTTTCTACATAGTCATTAGAGCACAGAGCACCTGCTGAAGAAGGCAGAAAGCCCAAGATTGAATTATGTGGAGCTGATGTGGACTAGAAACTGGAACAGGCACTAACTAACTCAAGCACTGAAAATAAATTTGATGGTTAGGTGGGCAAAAAGCTCCTTTCCTTTGTGGTATTTACCTGTAATGTCATGAAGTTCAGCCTGGAGGGTGTCCAGAAATTTGATTCTCCTCCAGTTATTTGCCAACTTTGGTAGAGCACGCATTGAATTGCTGAGCCATTACATGTAGCAAACAATATGTATAACTTCAAAGGCAAATGACCATCTCTTTGCCCAAGGAGGCAAGCTAATAATGTTTTGGTATCAGGGAATTGCATTCCTCTGGGATCTCAGACTAAAATAACTTATTCCCAGTGATAAATTAGCCAAGGTGGGGGAGCTGAGTGTAAGATAGGTCATGGACAATCTGAATACATTGTTTTGCAGTTGGAGAATGAAAGACACAGGTAAACTTAAGCCAAGATTTTCAAATAAGGACACTAAAATTTTATGGTTCGGTTTTGGGTGCTCATCTTCACAGAATTAAGTGCCAGATTTTCAGGACTATTGATCATGTCCACTACAGCAGAAGTTAAAGATCGTTAAAGATAGAAGTTAAAGAAGCCAAAGTCCCAGGAAAAAAATGGTTTAACTCTCCGTCTCTCTCTGGAGAAACAGAGCTGAAAGCTGGCTGAAAAGCAGCAAAAGGTGTTCCCTCCACTCTTGCTGCCTCAGAAGCATGCAGTGGAGCAGTGTGACCTTGAAGCCCAAACTGCTTTGAAAAGTTCATCTGGCTTTTTTTGTCTTTCTCTCACACCCAGTTTTAAAGACACACGAAGGCACAGGATTGATGTCTGGGCATAGAGCAGCGATAGGGGATACACATCATAAAGTCACCCCAAGACAAACAGTAACAAGGAATTCCACAGTAAACCAGACTAAGAGCTCCTGTATTTCCATCCCTTGTGACTTTATTGAAGCATCTTTCATTTACTCTTCAAACCAGAAAACCCCTTCAAGATACTCTAGGAAATTGAATCTTGCATCCATATTTTCCAAATTCAGTTCTATATTAAGCTGCCAAAGTACCAACATATGTGATAGGTCTCCATTGAAATAAGAGGTTTTAATCTTCTTCACAAAGCCAATAAAAATATTTCCTGTTATGTTATTCTGTAATAGGAGATAATTTAGAATAAAAACAGATGAGTTTACTATGGAAGATACTATTTAGGAAAGAACAAAAGCTGACTCTTGGGAGAGTATACCAGCACCAATTTCAGGAGTTGTGTGTAGGATGCTAACCTGAAGGGGTCTTAGCTCTCACTTTCTGACTTAACCATTAAGACTTCAAGATGAATGATGAAGTGTAAGACCAGGACACCACATTTTATGCAGTGGAGTTACCAGGCAAGAGCTGGTTTTATTTTCTCTCTTTTGGAAGAAAAATCATATTGAAAATTCCTCCTTGAAAAGCAGTTGGCAAACCAAGATAGTATTTTATGTTTCTACATGTTTTTTCTTTTTTTACAATTATTACAGTAGACAGAGTTACGAAATCTCTACTGTGAACTGAGACCTTTTTTCAAAAGCATTACAATTTTCATACAAAATTATCTCAAGATCAAGTCAATTCCATTAAGAATCACCTTTGAGTTGCAGAGTCTCATGACTGATGGAATATATACACTTTCTCATTCTAAAGAGCTGAAGGTAAATTTATGTGCTTCAATTTCTGTCTAATACATATCTCACTTTATTCTGTCACAGACAGCCTTTCATTGCTACTGGATGCAAAATGTAGATACGGAATTTTGGTCCCTCAAAAGGAGAGGGAAAATGGGATACAGATTCAGCTTTTGAAGAAAACGTGCAGTGTGAGATACTGAAATAACTTTTTGAACCCTCCACTAATTCAGAAGCATTGTGATGGAGAAGAATCTTCATAAGAAAATGTTTTTGAGGTAATGAGAGACACGAAAAGAAACACAGTTCTCTGTTTTCCCTCTTCTTTGTTTTTGATTACTTAAGCTGTGAAATCAGTTGACAGTTAGGAGTCAATTCCTATGGATTAAAGTAAATTCTGCTTCTGCCTTGCCCTCACTCCAAGCTTAAAGGGACACTATTTTTCACTATCCCATCTGTAGCCTACACCTACAGATCTCCTTTGGGGATGTGTGAGGATCAGTACTAGATGCAAACCACTTGCATTTTTTTGCAATTTTCTAGCAGTAAATATGAAATCCTTGACAATTTCAAATTTAAAGATTTAAGAGATAAAAGTTAAAATAAGCTAAATCAGAGGCTTCTGTCTAGAAACTGAATGCATGCAGCAGTTACAGAATCAGGCTCTGTTCCCGGGAAATTAGTGACACAGGAAAAGACATGGGTTTAGACCTGAAAAGCAATGTGACATGAGACTACCAGAACATTCCTATGGGGAAAATAAAATCAAACAGCAAAAATGCTCCATCCCTGGAAATTTAAGAAAGAGTAAAAAGTAGGATTAAAGAGGGATTTACTCTGTACACAGTGTAGTGAGAGCCAATACTAGAATATCGAGTCTAGCCAAAGTGTCTACATTTTAAGGAGAGCATTGAAAACATAATTGAAGTGCTAGAGAAAAATGTTGTATCATGAGCCTTAAGAGGTTTTCCTAAAGGAGTGACTTGATTGCAACATGTAAGTGCCTTCCTGAGAAGAAAATGCCTGGTAGTAAATGGTTCTTTAATCGAGTGGAGGAAAACATAATGAGTCAGAAAGTATAAACTCAAGCTGGGAGAAAAAAAAAAAATCAAATCAAATCAAGTCAAATCAAATCAAATAACATATAAACAAAAGATATGACCAGTAAGAAAACTTAAGCAAGAACAGTGGTAGATTCTCTGTTCTTTGATGCCTCAAAAGCAAGACTAGATTCCTTCCTGGATGATTCTTTAGCAAAATATGATTTAGTTAAAGAGAAGTTGGGATCTGCTCCAGCCCAGCTCAATGTAAAACCAGAAGAAACAAGGTATATTTGCTTAACTGGGAAATAACACCCTAGGAACACCAGAACAACCAGGCCTCAGTCAAAGGTTCTGTTTTGGTAAAAACACAAAACAGTTGTCACATGTTTTATCTCAAAATCCATGGGTTTTTTCTTAACTAGTAACAAAAAAGAATAAATCCCTAAAGGGTTAAATAATCTAGAGATGTTTCTGGTTCCCATATTCAAAGCTTTCTGGTTGTACCAAACATGATGAAACACCACTGGATTGAATTTGTTGATTTCAATTTCTACCCAGCTGCATCTGCTACAGTTAAGCAAACTCATTTGAATGACTGGTCCAGCATTGTTTCTGACTTGTGGTTGGGGTAAATCACTGGCATCCAGTGCATGGTAATTCTTAACAACATACTCTCTATTGAGTAATGAACATAGATCTGGTTGCTCCAAAAACTTTCATTGCACTTCCCATTCTCTATACTTCAGATTCTCATGCTCCAGTGGATCATCAAACTATTTTCTTGAGAGATTTGCAATACTTTCTTTTTTTTTAATCTTAATTTTTGTTCATCTCTAACATTTAGCATCTCTAACAAGTGGCAATAATTTCCTTCTAGCTTCAGCTTGTGTCATGAAGAAAAAATAGAGATATGTACTTTGAGAGCTAAAGAAAACAAACAAACTGAATAAGGAAGATACTCTAATATGTTCTTATTTACCACATTCTAAAGGAAAGTGAGTTTTCTGCCAGGGGATGTGGTCTTTTACCCTGAGGACTGTCCAGCTATTCCGATTGCAATTTATGTGCTCCTTGGTCTGATTACTAAGATAAGAAGACAAAACTCATGCATTTGTCTTTGAACAAGACTTGCTGTACTTTTCATGGAAAACCCTGGGGTTTTGTAACTGGATTTTCAGCTTGCTTCTACTTGTATGAAACGCTCTTTCTGTAGCAGCACTTTGCCTGTTTTCACTGATCTCAGATAGAACTAGAAGGTCAACCACTCAACACACCTTCAGGATGTGCCTGTGCTGTTCTAGTGCTCCTGACAAACCAGGCCAGCTGGCTAATTAATTGAGGATGAGACACTTGGTGATGTGCACCTGGAAATCATTAGATGCCTGGAGGTTACATGTTCATGAGCCCTCCCTTGGAATTTGGAGGTTATGTATTTGTTTCCCTGGGTTTCTGCTGGTAAAGTTCAAAGAAAGTGATCTGAGAAGCTGAATAATAATTGCTTCTGGCCAGGTGCAATTAGTTGTATTTATTGGTAATAAGAATGCAGATTAGAAGTTGACAGGGAATGAAAATGAATAGAGCAGCCTGGGTCATTGTGTGTGGTTAAATTTATTCTGCAAAATAACTTTTCCTGTGGAAATTAAAGAAATAGTAATAAAATTGAATTAAGTTTGAGGTTTTTTTCTTGTAGTTCATCAAAGAATGGAGAGAAAAGGTCTGTGTGCCATGATACTTCATGCAACTCATGGCCTCATACCAGTGACAGAGAGTGAGTTACTCCCAGGCTGTCAGCTTTTGAATTTTCTTTTCTACTCTTTCCCTTATGTACAGCAACTTTATGTTTTTCCACAGTGTAAGGTCAGATATGTTGCCTCATCACAATTTGTGGCTGGAAAATTATGAGACTAACACACAGATAATCCAATAAAACTCTTCTGTTGGTCAGAAAATGCTTGGTATTTGAAATAAACATTCCTATAAGAAGTTATCTAATTTGGTGAAAATTGTAATGAGAAGTTTTTCAGGTCTGAAATGATATTTGTAACCAGCAATAAGGATAATAATAAGAAACTTTAGAATAATATGGCAGTCTGGGTATACAGGAAGAATGATAATCTTATATGCAGTGAAAATGTAATTTTTTTATTATTTATTTTAGAGAGCAGTTATTTTTTTAATCTATTAATAATGTTTTCCTGCTAGACTTAAGTAATAGGAATCTGTCTAGGAGTCAAAGATTTCTGAGCTACATTCCACAAAGCAAGAAATAAGGCAGAAAATTTTAAAGACATTAGTGAGTAGTCAATCACAAAGGTCAACATGGCTCCTTCCCTTCTACTCTGCTATAGTCCAGCACAGTTCAATGCATTAAAACATTTTTTTGGATTAACTAATCTGTGTTGGATCTTAAATATGTGATTTAGTGCAGCTGAACAAGCTCCTAAAAGACAGCTGAGCCATGGTAAATCTTGCTTTTAGCCTGTGTCAGATCTGAGATAATTTAGTTTTTCCCACCATGAAATTACTGGTAATACAATACAAACATATGCTTCTATGGAGAAGAGCTTATTTTAGAGGCAGATTATAGTAACTTTTTTCTTCCGTTCTTTCTTTTTCTGTTAATACTGGTGGTTTAAACAACATTTTTTGCCCTTTTTTTTTTTCAGAACTGTCTGCAGAGGTCTCCTGTTAGTTTCTGCTACCATCTGTTCTTCTGTTTCAACAGCACAAAACATCAAACAGACTTTTTTTAAAAGTCATTGCCAATTTCACTGAAAGGAGTACATACAAAAGATCAGAACAGAATAACTGAGAAATTTACAAGAGGAAAAGTTGCAAAATTATGGAAAAGCTGTTATTTTTGTTGACAACTTTAAATTAAAGCTCAGATATGCCTTTCCAAGTAGTTGGTGGTCATTCCTATTCCCCCCCTTCAGCTGACACTCTGGATCTTGCTTGACTAGAGTCAACAAAACACATTCCTTGGGTGCAGGGGGAGACCAAAAGATAGGAAGTAATTGAATATCTATAAGATCAGATTCTTTTGGATGGCACCAGTTCAATATTCACCAAGAAAAATGACTTTGCCTTCTATATTTTTAATAAGCCAAGAGAAGAAAGGCATGGATCATGAAATGCAAAGGCTTCAGTACCAGACACAACTAGAGTACCTGGTTTTCTTGCTGCTGTTTACTCTTGCCCTCCTGGAATAAAGAAGGAATGAGACAGGCATGTGACATCCAGACAATTACAAGTTGCAGCCACAAAACTTTGGTTGCATTCTTTTTCTTTAAAAGTCTAACTTTGTTGTTTGCACTAATAATGGTAGTTACTGTTTAGTAAAAAAAAGTTCACCCCCAGGGAGGAGAAAATAATGAGAGGCTGTATGCAAGGAGTATATTTAAAATCAATACATTCAAAGAGGAAAACTGCATAGGGGGTCACTGGGGAGGTCTTAACTTGGGATGCTATCTATCTGTGTCATATTGGATTATGTACATGCCATACACTGAGGGAGATTAAGGTTTATGATCTTACCAGGAAATAAGTCTATAAGAAAAAAATTTGTGCTATTCAAAGGGCCAGAGAATTTGAAATGAAAAAAAAAAATTAAATATTAAAGCCAAGCTGTGTGGGTAGTAGTGGAATAAAGAAGTAAAAGGCTGATGACAGTGACATCACTCAGAAAATGAGAATAAAATGTGGCAGTTTTGATGGACTTTCAAGGCAAAGATTTTGGAGTGAGGGTGGTCAAAAAGACACAGTTTCTCAAATTTTGTGGAATTAGAGATACCAAAAATGCCAACTCCAAACCCCTGACTATGAGAATTTTACAACCTCTGCTTGTTTTTGCAGCGATTCATATAAGAGAAGAATAAAAAAATGCTAAGTGAACTTGCTTGTGTGCCTGAAGATCAAGGCCAGTGAAAAGTTGCTGTGCTGGTCAGAAAGGACTTGTTAATGGTGAGATTTACTGGGATTGTGAAATAGTTTCCCCAAAGGAAGCTGCTACAGCAGACCCATTGCTTGCCCCATTTCAAACAGGCCTTTCAGATGTACTAGGGAGTCTTGTGTAGAGAGCAATCCTGCTGCAGCCCAAATGCACCTTTCCTGTTCCTAGTGTCTGCTAACCTGCTAGAGCCCTTTGTGTAGCCCAGTCAGTTTGGGAAAAGGTTTTGAGTAAATTTTCTTTTGTCCTAACTAGTCTGGCCACTTCTTGTGATCTTCCATTTCATTTCCTAAAAGCAGCTTCATTTTGACAATTGTAATTAATGGATTTCTTTAGTGTCCTCACGTTCTATTGTTAATGCATCAAGAGAATATATAGGCTTCCAGCACAGCTGGAAAAGAATAGTCCAATACTATTTCAGTCTCTTAATATTCCTTTGACATTGTGAGAAATTATGTAAAGAGCCCTAGGATTCTTATTTCTGTTGCAAACAGCCTACAAGACTGTTGAGACTGGGATTGGGAAAGTTATGATTTGTGATGCCACGCTATGCCGAAAGAGGTGGGAAACAACATTCACTGGCACCTGCACTTGGTCCAAAAATTGAAAAGGAAGAGACTGGGTCATTATGTGCAAACTATTTGTATTACAGGCCTCAAGTAGCTGCTTGTGCTTCAGCTTAGGTTTGGAAGAAATAAGTGAATCTCCAGAAAGCTGAATGCTGTTGGAGGAGACAGCTAGATTTCCTCTCTTCTTAAATTCTGAATGGGATGTGTCTAATAATGTGCCTGCTTATTCCACTCAGTGCAAAACCATAAATTTCAGCAGGGCTTTCATACAAGAAATGTACCCTCTGCACAACAATAAAGGCAGCCAAAAATGTGCTCCTTGTCACAGTGATGAGTATATTAGAAAACGCTGAGATAGAGAGCCTGTTAAATGCAGCCCCAGTCAAAGCAGGGTCACAAATTCATGGTGGTGGGTTAGCTCACTCACACTGCTTCCTGCCATTCAGGAATATTCAGGTAACTGGATGTCTGAAGAAGGACTGCTCCTAAGATGGTCATTTGTATTGGGTTGTGAACCAGCCCAGCCCAGGCCCAGCAGAGGAGCCAAGCCAAGCTGAGTACTGCTGACCACAACCAAGCCCAGCAGTCTGGAAGATGGGAGATGCAACGTGGGTGATCTGGCTTTTTGGGGGTTTTTCTATCATTGTTTTTCATTGTCTTAGGCCTGGGGATGGGGAATGCCAGCTGTGGAGAGCACTCACCATCCTGTCTTTGTCTCAGGAGACCATGTGGCCCTAGCTATGGAGAGCATCTGCTGTTTTGGGAATAACTGCATGTCACTGCCAAGCTGCAGGAATGTTGCCATCTTGTTTTTGTCTCAAAGGCCAGGAATAACTAAGTTGAGGTGGTGAACGCCTTTTGTGTGTAAAGCACCTTCTCTTTTGTCATTAATATTGTTGATGTTACTGTGCATTCCTTATTCTCCATTGCTGTTTGCTTTCAGTAAATTTTTATCTCAATCCATGGTCTCTGCCTCTGTCCCTCTCACCAGAGAGGGGCAGAGGGGAAGGGAGTGTCTTACCTGGGGTTTAATTCCCAGCTGGTTTTAAACCACCACAAGATCACTAGCTGAAGTACATGGAGTGTGTCAAGGAAGTTCTGTGCTTTAATGATCCTAAGGTTTATTGTGTTGGCATTTTCTCCTCAGTTTGTATTAGCAGTTTGAAGATAAATTTTAGTAGTTTTTATTGGTAGGGTATTGAGTCTTGGCTGCAAGAATGAGGGTCACTATAGCCAGAAGCTGTGAAAGTCAATTTTGACTTAACATCAACCCTGCTGCTTTAGCTCTGGGACTCTGCTATTCCAGACACACATTTGTAGCAGATTGACTGGAGGCTTGTGAGGCAATTACAAGAACACTTAAATACTTGGCCAAAGCTGCCAAGTTCTCATTACTTTCCATCAGAACCAGAAACCCCAGGTGGAATGCCATGAGCTTGCAGGCAGGTACCTTGTCTCACATACATCTCCATGCCCAGTATCTGCAGTCCTGTACTTTCGTACAAGGCAAAAGCTCGTTAAATACAATGTTGATTTTCTTTCTTTTATTGCTGGAATTACTAATAACACTTACTGACAGTAACAACATTTTCAAGCTTGTGGAGAGGCGAACACTCAATATTTCTGTGGGTTTTCTCTCTTGACTATACACAGTGATTATCCAGGGTAATTTTTGGACAACTACATGAAAGAAAGCTGGAAGATATAATAATGAAGTGGGAAGTGTTTTTATGCCTATCCTGCATGGCACATGCCCTCCATGGCTAACAGCTGGTTAACATCCTTTGTGAACATGGGAACATCTGCAGCACATGCGTATTTGTTTAAAGTTTGCTGCTACAAAAGAATTTGGGTAGACACGATGTACAAGAGGGATAAAGGGGAAACTTTTAAGTAGGCATGAACTCTTCAGTGAGCAGTGTATTTTCTTTTGTGAGATGAGAACATGTTTGTGTTTAGAAAATTAATTATTAACTGGAAAAGACTTTTATGGCAACATTTACCATATTTGTGAGGCATACATGACTAAATAATTCCCCTGCTGACATATGAAACAGTGCCTTCCCCTCTCTCTGCCACCATGCCCCATATGTATCTGTCTCCCACAGACGCTTAACTAGGACTTTCACTGTGAAGCAAACTCTAATGTTTTTGTGACTCAAGGGATAATGAGAATGGACTAAGGCATTAATGTATTCAAGACAGATGATAATTTCCTGCTGCTATATAAAAGGCAAAGCATCTATTGTCAGGGCAGGATCCTCTCACAGTGCTGTGTTATCCCAAATGACTGAGATATTTCCATCTGATGATGTGGGTACATTAGAGTGACAGTTTTCCTGTGTCTTACATCTATTATATTTCCTTGGGAAAGCAGTGCTCATTCTCAGAGTACTGTATTTGCTTCCATAATGGTATTGGTTCCCTGCAAACAGAGTTTGACCTTAAAATTTGTATGTATTGTGCATCTCTCTTGTCAGGCTTGGTAGTGGCCCAAGACTATGGGTGTTATACTGCACAGTAACTGTAAAAACAAACAAAAAATAAATACTGGGTAAAAATCCTGGACTAGGAAGACATACTGGCCTTATTCACTTAGAAGTCTCAAGTGCTAAAGCCTGGCTCATGCACATTCATCTGCTAATGTGCTGCTAAAGCACTGAGTGCTTTACTTCTGCTTTGAACAGTGCAAACCTCCCTCATTGAGATACTTCATTTGGTCACCTTAGCTGTCTGCAAAAAAACTCTGCAAGCAGACTTTAAAACATAAAGTAAATATTTACTAGATAACACACCTGAGAGAGAGGATTTAAGAGAACTACAAGGCAAAATGCTGGCAGGCTCACCACCTGACAAAGTACCAAAAGAATCTTTCCAGACAAAGCAGGCATGGGTTGGGGGGGAAGGGCTGATTTCTGCTGCTCCCTCAAGCCAATCCTCTATGATGGTGAGGTGCCATTTCCTAGGTTTTCCCCCAAAGATTCTATACCTTTCCACTTTAGTTTTTTTTTCCTTGAATCTCTGAGCTACCCACAGTTCCTGGCCCAACTATCCTAACTTCATAGTTTTCCCTTTCTTATCTTTAAGGTTTCTGTTCCAAAAACTTTCTCACAGCTGTTTTCCAGAGGTGATTTCCTGAGAACTCCATGCCAAGATGATGTAACTGGGTCAGATCAGAGTTGGGTCTTAAATCCTTGGAGAACAAAGCTCCTTGACACAGGCTGAAAGTTTGTATATGTTTGAGATAAGATGGGATAAGTTCTTGCAAGAGGAGTCCATTGAGAATCATCATATTCACAGAAACACTATTTGGCTTCAGAGGTCTCTCAGTCTCCCATTACAAAAAGCTTGCAAGAAGCACTGAGGAAATCACATTTACTGCATTCTTATACTCCTCCCTAGATATTAGCAGAGAGTGACCTTTCATCTGATATAGCATGACTGCTCTTATAAATTTGTGTACAGTTATGATTGCTCTGGGATAGAATAAGGACTGGTTTTGAAGGTCCATTGCTGAAAAAGCACTCCTTATGTGTTATTGATCAACATGAGAATGCTGTGGTTTAGGGGGACAGCAGTTATGGCCTCTCTTTCCCTCTGTTTTCACTCCATCTCTCACGAGGTCATCAATTCAGGTTTCCTCTTATTCCTTCTTCATGCTCATGGGTATTTAAGAATTTAAAGGGTGATCCTTAGCATGTTATTTCTCCAAACTCACCGTGAACACAGATTGGACCCATCTCCTTTCCTCTGCACACCTTGTCACTCTCATTCATTCTCCCAGATGAACATGGGAGAGAAAATCTAAATTGTAAGGGATAATGTGGAAGACTATTTTGTGGAAAGGACCTGGTTATCAGTGGAGTGTAATCTTTGTATAGAATGAAATCATTCTGAAAGCATGTATGATCCTGATCTTGATTTTGTAATCCATAAAAATCTGGTCTAACTTTTCCCTACCTCCCTTCCTTCCCTTAGTAAGACCTCTATTTTCTGACCACTGTCACAAGTGTTTCCCATGCACAAATAAAACTCACTTAAGAGATCTCTTCAGATCATAGTGTAAACCTTTAAAAAATTACAAAATATGCCACAAACAGAACTGTGAACTCTGTTGCTTATAATGTCCTGCAGAACAGGATATTTCAGTTGTAAGGGATCCTCTATTAGGCTTTCGCTACCATGTCATTACTACTGGCGGGTGACACATTTTATGTGCAAGCCAAAGTGTGACGCTACTACTTCATGTAGGGGACCACCTACCAATTTCACAGCTGAGCTAAAAATCTAACAGAAAGTAGGATTTGTTGTAAAATCTCTGACACCTTTTACAGACAACTGTTGCTAGAACACCTGGAGAGCAACTTTCTTTCAAGTACTTGTGCTCATCTTTTTCAGATGGAGACCAGAAGGGTTGAAAATCACGTCTGAGCTTTGCACTTGTAAGTGACTGGAGGTTTGAAGTCACCTGTTTTGGATGGAGCTCATTAACACTTTCACGTTACTGTTATTCAAGGAGCCTTGTTAGTACTTCATGGTGCATGGGTCCAAAGAGAGTTAAGCTCCCTTTCTTAGAGTTGTGTTGTTTCTGCCATGCTTTTCTGCCTCTTCACTGGACTGGATGTTGTGCAATTAAAAGGTATGTGCTAAGCAGATTTGTTGAGAAGGATGACCACGTTTTCCTTGTTTAGAGCCACATTCTTGGTGTTTAAAATAGGAAAGGCAGTGGCCTTAGTTTAGAAATGAAAGGCAGGACACATGAGTTTGAAGATGTATTTATCTTAGATTCAGACACTGAGCACTTAACAGTTGTTTACACAGGCCTCTTCATTTCCAGCATGGACTTGTTGAGCTTGGTGTAATGTGGGACTTTGAAGTATGAGGTGGTTTGCAGATGCATGTTGTATATGACATCTGAGGTCAGTGTGTGTAATAGTCTCCATTGATATGTTTGGCCCAGGATATGCTTTCCTGCTTCCCACTGCTGTGTTGATCTTACATTTTATGGCCTGATTTGTCTGTCCTAGATTTCCACCTTTCATTATGGGACTTTTTCTCTCCCTTTATAGTATTTCAAACTTTTTTCAGTTCAGCAAACAGTTTGTTCCCCCCTCTGTCCTTCAAATAAAGTTTTCTTTGGCAATCCCTGTTAGGATAAATTCAATAACTATTTAACTCAGAAGGATCCCTGAGGAGGAAGCCAAGAGTCAAATGCTACAATTATTCACATTTTGGTGAGAGGAATCAGACTTCTCAGGAATCATTTCAAACAAGGCACTAACAGTTTATTTCTGCTGGGTGGAAGCAGGAAGTGTGCTGGAGGGAACCAGGCAGCCTCCTGAGCACCATCAGGAAGCATAAAATGGATGGGCAAGCAGAGGAAGAGAGAGAGGCATTAACAAAGAAAAATGTCTCATTTCCTCTCTGAAACTAATTGGAAAAATATGTTACTGGTTGTGGCAGTGGTAATTTCTCAAGGTAGCAATATCTGCAGCCTGTCCTGGCGTGGGGCTGGCCACAGGTTGGACCTCTACCTGAAATGTCTGTGATTAGTGCAAACTATAGTTGTTTGTTTACAGTATAAATGGACACACACACACACAGACATATACACATATAAACATACCAACATATACATGTGTAAGAGGTTTTGTTCCCACTGAGGATCTATGCTTCATTTCCAGTTATTCTTGACTATACATACATTTACAAAATAAAACATAGCAGAAAACAATTATTTTTTTTTTTTTTATTAAACTGTGATTTTATTCACTGCCTGTTCTCTGTTCTCATCCCCACTTGAGGGTAGCTTATTCCATGAAAATACAGGGAGAGATGGAGGGAGAAAAAAGTGATGTAATCATATTGGTCACAATATTTTAGAATAAAAATGGAATCACTTATAAATACTGATGCAAGTTGTGGGCAAAAAATGGAAAGAGAAAGATTTCTTTTCACACATCAAGGAATACTGACATCACCCACCCTCTGTAATCTTAATATAATTTTGATAAACCCATTTACATTTCCCTTATGAGCAGGGCCAGCCCAAATTCAGTTGTTGCTCACCTGGGCTACTGTAATTCCCCTGCTTGGTTGAGGTCCTTTAATAGCCTCTGTGCCAACAAAAATGTGCAGTGTAACTCCTCTCTGTCACAGCCTCTGGCCCTGAGACTTCACCTTTCCCAGGCCAGGAAAGAGGCACAGGGTAAGAGCTGCGATTGCTGGGACTGAGAGGGTATTTCCTATGAACTGGAGAATTTTCTGCTCATGGATGTTTCATACAGCCCCTTTATGCTACCTCAGCATCACAGGTCTCTTGCACAGGGTGGGGAATCAGAGGGAGAGCTGAAGAGATGCAGCACATTCTTGATGCATGCACATTCTTGACCATATGGTATCTGGAGAAAACAGTGCTCAAATTCTTAGGTCTAATTTCTTAAAAAAGCTTCATTCAAAAATATTTACTTTCACATCTCTTCAATTATATTTTCTGTGCAGCTGATGCTAAAAGCAAAATGTACAGCCCAAATGTAATGCAAAGGTTCTCTTCCGCATAAAGGGGTTGACACCTGTCTTTCAGCGATCTGATTCATAATATTCAGCCACTCTGGACGTACTGAGTATCTGTCATAATTTTCTTGGCTCTTCACCCTCCAGAGACAGACAAAAGAATCTGTCTGTAGTTTGTTATGTTTACATGTCTTTTAGGCAAATCATTTTAATAAGGACATAGAGTGAAATAGTTAAGCAAATACGTGAGTAGTGGGCCACACCATATACCTAGGAATGTTAATATGTGGAGAGAATCTAAAATTACAGGTCTGGAGGTTTAGTCTGTAGAGGCTTTACAGAGGCAGCAGTGTACTGAAAATTCACAAAGCACCTACCTGTATTCATAGCATGGTTTTTCTTTTATTAAAGAAGGAAAAGAGATTTCAAGAAGAGATCAAAAAGCAAGTCTTTGTTGCAAACTTCCCAAATGCACTTAGAATCCAGCACCCTTTTAACACCTCTGCCCACAGCCCCTTTCAAAATTCAACATATATATTCAAATTAGAGAATACCTTGCAATAGTAAATCACCTCCCACTTTCCTCACTCTCTACTGGTAAATGTGAGTACATGACACTCAGTGTAGAGCATGCAAATACACAAAAAGATTAATGAATTCTTCAGGTATTCAGAGACAAGCCTTATTGCATAATATTCTATAAAGTTGATATGGAATTAAACCCATAAAGAAAGTATGGATAGCTCAGCAGCTGGGGAATTAGCAAACTGAGACAATGAGATTTCACTTCTACACACCAGTGGCTATTTCACTGCATCTAGAATGGATTTGGAGGTGGAGGTAAAGCTCTCCTAGAGGCCAGTGATTAGGATATTATCTTGGAAGACTGTAGAAACTGAGTCCAAATCTTTACTTGAAACCAGCAGACCATTGCCAGCTATGGCTTCTACTTTGACTCTGAATACTAGAGGTCAATAATTTGTGAGCCATGGAACAATTTGTCTCTACTGGGCTCATCTTAAGGGCAAACTTCAAGGCTCTAAATCAGATTAATTGTCTTAGTGGTTGTAGTCTCCTCCCATCTGATATCTCTTTCCCCTTCTTTCTCTGAATGGATGGTGTCCTTTCTGTTTTCAGTTTCGAATATCATTTACACAACTGTGTATTTTATATTTGCTCAGATGTGAAGACATTGATTCAGTGTCTTGCATTCCCTGGGACTCACTAGCCATGTCTCTGCTTCTACAGATGGCAAAAATGAGGTCACTGTGCTGTGACCGTGGTTCAGCCACCCAGAAAACAGCCAGTCTGGGTGTGATGTGGGAAAGCTATCATGGATGTTTGGAAGAGCTTGACCTCTGCAGACTCTTGGGCAAGCTGTACAGTTATTCTCTGTAGGCTGCAGAGTTACTCTTCGCTCACCAAAGCAATTGTCTGGATGGCAAATGCAGTGATTAAGATAGACAGAGAGGAGGAGAGACATCTTTGAGAGGGTCAGAGATACTTTCCTTCACAATTTCTTCTTCCTGTTTCTTTCTGTTACATGGTGAATCACCCACCTGAACCATGCTCTCTCACAGAGATATTGCCTCTGCTCTGTGCTGATCCATGCTGATCCTCTTGTTTAATGCATTGACTATGTTAGCCTGAAAACACTTTGTATATGAAAGAATATATTAAAAAAGAAAAAAGAAAAAGAAAAAGAAAAAAAAAGACTTTAGGGGAGATAAGAAAGGAGGGGGTACATCTATACTATTGTTGATTTTTTTTAATCACTTATAAAAATTTTTCAAAGTTACTTGGTTATATAATTCAGTGTTAATTCTACCAGAGATTTCCTACAAGCCCAGGTTTCCTGGGCAGACTCCACTCTGGGGGATTCTGTCTGGGTATGCTATAAAACACTTGGCTAGTGGCCCTGCCTGCTACAGGCAGCATACCTGCACAGAATGACTCTGCTTCTGTTTAAGGGCAACATTTGGAGTGTGGGAGGTATGGAGAATGGACATTATTCAAGCATATACAACATTAGTTGTTAATTTAATTTTCTCTCAACTATTAGACAGCAGAACAGTGGAAAATATGAGGACTTCTCCTGGGGTGGCTGTTGTTCTGATGTAAATGAAACACAACATATAAATTTAAACAATAAAAACAAAATCATGTCTCTTTTAGCTCTAATCTCAGTTATTTCTTGTTCTGAAAAAAAGAATGGAAGACAGTGATTATGATGGTGAAGAAGGTTTTTTTGATTTTGCTAACTAATGAAAGTTAGAGTGGATAAAATAAGGGCTTTTTTTTCTCAGATTGCTCATAACATATTGCTTTTCTTTTCTTACCCAATTAAAATCCAGCACATCTAGAAGATGCTTCTGTCTTGCACAAAATTAAATTCAAATGTTTCTGGTGAGACATCAGTGCATCACTTAGCTGGCTGTGAAAAGTAGCAGGGGCTCTGAGATCCTTACAGTGTTTAAGAGGGCAAAGTGCTAAAAGAAAAATCAGTCAAATTCTCAGATTCATTATGACCCATAAACTTCCTGCCAGAAATTAAATGCCCGGTGGAAGTCAGCAGAGTGCGCTTGTGTTTGAGAGTGTGTGTGATGGAAGTCAGAAACACTGAGCACAGAGAGGGTGGACGTTTTCCTCTCAGAAGCAGCCACTGACTGCAGAGGGGAAGGTCAGAGCCCTGGCTACAGCCCTCCAGCGTGTCCTTTCTGCACAGCTGGCACAGGCAGGCACTCCCATGAGTGGGCAAAGAGAGCACTCACACCAGTGTGTACGTCTTTGGATAGCACTCACAGACGCTGTCCTGCACTCAGGGGTTATTGCATGATCACAGCTGAGAACTGCACAGGGAAGACCTGCACAGCACTGAAATCTGCTCCCAGTATCAGGCCCCTCAGGTTCACTGCTCCTGGTCAGTCAGATGTATGTTACAGTAGCATGTTATGCAGAGCCCGTGTATAGAATATTTTCACGAGGGAATATTCATTTTCCATACCGTCTTATTTTCTGTCCAGAGTTTCCTAGAGCAAAGGGAGGGATGTGAGATGTCATCTCCACTACTGATAGAGCAGCTCAGCAGTCAGCAAATGAAATACTTTCCCTGCCCCCTGTATAATTATCTCTATCTTGAGCCCTGGCCAACATGAGTCATCTTCATTTCAGTAAGGGGGCAGGCTGGAACTGGGAATGGAAGAATTAATTTACCACGTTTTAATAGAGAGGCAGTTCAGGAAGGGAGGGACTAATGAGATACTTTACAAAGAAATTAGTAGAGTTCTATTACAGGGTTGTCTTTCATGAGAAAGCTGCAGTAATGGCAGGTGGCATCAGGCATGGCCTCCTGATCCCTCCATGCCTCTTCCCTTTTCCCTCAGGGGGCTGCCCTCCAATGCACCATCTCCCCTGATTATTTCCTCATTACTGGAGTGATGAAGGTGTCCAGCTCACATATCCTTCCTGAGCTCAGGGTATAAAGCAACTGAGGTGTGTTGCACATCTTAAGCAATGAAGAGTTCATAGGTGAGACTGCTGAGATACCTCCCACCCCTGAGTGCATAGGGAGAAGAGCTCATTTTTGCTTGCCTTGATTATGAAGAAGCAGGCCCAGGAGTCCCAACAGTTCTGCTGATTCAACATTCATTCAGGACTCATTTGCAACCACTCAAAGGTCATTATTGAATATTTGATTCAGCAATGCACTTAGAGAGGTAGGATTTTTTCCCCCTCCATTCGGGGAAGCGTGTGAGAACATGCATAGCTTAAGTAGGTGATTAAGGCTTGTTGCCTGTAAAAGTACAAGTAGATCCTCTTGTTCTGTATTGAATCAAAAAGACTGGATTTTTTACAGGTGTGATAGTCTCATACTACCTCATTTAGGTATATTCAGACATTTTCACCTAGAAAGGTTTTTTGTGGTTTTGCTTGCACATTTTTGCCTCCAAACATTTTCTGTACTTTGTTTCAAATGAAAAAAAATAGAATGGAAAAAAGAGTTCTTGTAACTATTGAAAACAGTAAATTCAGTTCAAACCTCACAGGTTTCAGATGTGGCACTCAAGTCTGATGCAAAAATTCCTAAATGACAGTCAAACCCATCCTCAGTTGTGCTGCAGCTTGCTTACCTAAACAAATGCCAAGTTTTCTCTTTGGTTTCAACATTTATCTCCCATGTGCTCAGCTTATATCATAGTGCATTACAGCATCACAGTTTATACTCTCTTTCTCACCCATCAGGCATCATGCAGAGCTCTGCAGGGGTTAAGGTAAACATATTTATGTGTCTATAGACAGAGTAAACAACAGGTGACAAAATGACCTAATCATCCCTAAAGTCATTAGCTTCAACTCTGTATAAGTCATTCCATATTGCTGGGCTAATAATCCCTAATTATGAGCTGCTCCTGGTGTTAGCACTATTTCCATTTAAATGCAGATATTTCCTGACCCTCTGATTCCTGAAGAAAGTGAGAGCACTCCTTCTTTACAAAGTCAAAGGAGGGGGACAGCCTGTCTTTGTAAGCACTTTGGGGCCATTTTCACCTCACCAGAAGGTCCCAGGTGCCCTTGGGAATAGCAGGTATTTTGACAAGGCTGGACAATGCTCTGGACTCGTTGGGGAGAGCATGACTCCTAGACTAAATTGGCATTGCAGACATGTCACTGCTGGTACAGTGTCAGCTTTGATGATGTTGCAGTAACTTGCTGACTATCTTTCAGTACAAGCCAGAGGCTGGGTGGTCAGCATATAGAGGGGTTCATTGTGGTGGAGTGGAGGAAAGGCCAAAATTCTTTTGCCTCAGGTCTTGAAGTAGATGGGACTCAGCTTGAGTTTTAAATGCACTCAGGCATTTCTAAAATGTAAAACTTGGTACAGTTCACTGACAGTGCGTTTGGGACTGTCAGGTTTGCATTTTTCTAAATTCTCATCTTTTTGTCTGCTGTCTCATCCTTGCATTATCCTATGCATTGATCATTGCTTATAGTTTTCTCCCATTCCCAAAGGGGATGAATATATATGGTTTTTATTATTTTGACATATATGTGTATATATATATATATATATGCATTTTTTTAATATGTCCCATGAAAGAGAAAATTACTGTCTCTGTCTCACTTTGATTGGTGTGTTTTGTTTGATTTTTTTTTCCAAAAGCACACAAAAATATATTAATTCCAAAGAGGTAATTTTTCTTTCTAGAGATGCTGAAAGAAATTGGGCATTCTCATAATATAAGGTGCTGACTTCTTTCTCATCAAACTTAAATCCTTTTAAAATCAATGTTGTTATCAAGGAAAAAGTACAACAGAAAAACTTTTTCTGCTAATGCTTTTTGACAAGGTAGGAGGAAGAATAGGAAAGGTAGCTCAGTTGCCATGGCCACTTCATAGAGTAGGAGAACTTGTCACTGGGATGCTGACTGCAGCCATGCCTTACTATGATATATAGTTACCTGTTTAGTGGTAATAGCACTGGGAATGTATGACATGCTGCCAGTGTTTCACCATCAAATTATATGGCAATGAGAACTGTGATTACCATGTGCCACATTCATCACTGATGTGGTGATGGTGGGGTTTCTCTTTTTTGCAGATATTGAATTTGACCACAGAAGGTCTAAAGATATAGATTTGAATTTTAGACATTATTTCTTCAGTGAAGCATCCACAAACTTTTGATTTTTGTATTTTAATTGTATATATGCGAGTTTATGTGTATATTTTTGTAGAATTTATATTCTTGTCTTCCGCTGAGCTTCAGAAAATCTGCACTCCTTTACAAGTATTGTCCCTTGAAAAAGAAATCTTTAGAGATTGTGTAAAAAAACAGTTCAGAAAGAAATAATTTGGGTCAAAGAGGTGACTTATAGGTGAATGGAAACAAGTTATTATTGGAAAACCTATAGATAATTTTGTTTAATTTGCACGTATGTTCATCTTGCAATGCTGCTAAATCAGGAGAACTAAAATTAATTTCAGTTAGCTTCTTGAAGACAATAATTTGACTTTTCACTTTGTTTTAATAAGCAACAGACAAAACTTTGGATAGAGGAGACTGTTTCTTTTTTCTTCATGGGCATTTGCTAGCTCTGGACTCAACACACAAATATATTAGCCTCTCCTAAGTTGTAACTTGAAACATAGGACTGGGTAGGTTAATGAAAGAAATAGATTTCTTCACTCTGTTATCTTTGAAAAAGTAATTAAATATACCTGATTGTTTACACTTTTTCTGAAAGTGATTCCATCAGTAAATTTACTTTATTTTTTTTGCAAAGTTTCTCTTTGTCAGTTTAATTTCTGCTATAACAATCTTGTGGGTTATAAGGAAATTGCACGCTTTTGGGAAAGATTGTCATGTTCCTCAATTGGTATAATTACTTCAGTTAAAAAAGGAAAAAAGGGTTTTTAACTTTACCACTTATCTTTAACTCAAAAATCAATGAAATCCATTCCAAATAATGGCTTACTGTAAAAAACCTTCAGATAAGTAGATAAAATGTTACAGAATTCCTGCTTAGCAATTTATTCAGATATTTAGATGATTTTTGTGGTTTTTTTTCATTTCTTTCCATTCTTAGATTAGAAACTGTGATTTGTATTGTATTTTCATTAATGATGTGAAAATTCCATGACACCATGTTTATTTTAAAAAAAAAATTCTGATACTTACTGTCTTTAAATGGACTGAAAGACCCCTAAGATTTTTTTTTATTATTATTCTAAATAAACAGATTGTAAAAAACTATCAATTACTATAACTTGGAAAACAGATTCTAACCAATTTTTTAAACTTGAAGTAGAGTTTGGGTCAGTTTCTATATAGACTGGCCTTACATATCAGGTAACTTATTTTACACTTTTATTCTTCTTATGGAGTCTACAAAAACAGTAACTTTCTTTCATAATGGGAATCTTTTATCAAATCTCCGATGAACATTGTTGCTTTGTGAGTAACACTTCATTTTGTCTGTGAAGCTAAATATATATCTGAGAGATGAAGTTTTGTGCACCTAAGCCCAGCTGGCATCTCAGGAAGTTTGACATTGAACTGGAACATGGAAGACATTTACCATGCTATTGAAAGTGGTGTAAAACCCCATGTTAAACAGAAAAACAATCTTGCTTAATGATGCGAAAACAAAGGCCAAAATAATCTCTAGTTTAAGGAAATTCAATACATTCCACTCAATAAATGGATTCAAGAAAATTCAACTTCTGCATGAAAACACCTGAGAAAATGACTAGGCTTAAAAACCCATCTTCTCTATCAAGCCTTGTTTGCTTTCAGTGCTGCACAAGATGGGTTGCACACTTCATGAAAATGTTTCCAGTGTCTTCAGTGGACTGTTCAAGCACTGCCTGTAGACTAAAGAACTGGTAGAGAAAAAGCTCCCTTCTGTGGTTTAATTTTTAAAAGATGTAGTTCAGATGAGTTTTTCTGAGACACTAAAGGTTTAAAAAATTCTCCCTAGATGAATTAAATGCTTGTAAGTAATATTTGTTCTTGGAATGCAGCAATTGTCCCTGAAATTACTTTGATGAATATTGAATTGTATCTATTTTTACTTCATTGTTCAAAGCTTTTACAGCCCTGTTCAATATTTGTTCTTCTTATAGTGGTCTTTTGACATACTGAGTTTTTGTATGTCACACCATGGCACAGTGTAGAACAATATAATTATTACACAGGGTTTAAGTTTGTATCCTGACATGCTCAGCAGAGAGCACACCCACACTTTCACACCTGCCTGTCACCAATGGTAATTACTTCTCTTCCTTTCTCTATTGGATCAATCTGTTGTTCAACAGCACTGGTTATTTCCATCTGAAAAAAAAAGCTAATTTTAATTTTTTTGCATGGTAGGTGGGGAAATTTATTTTCAATAAAAAAAGTTTAACTTGTCTGGCTTCCTCACCCAGAGTCTGAGCTTCAAGCATCTACCATTCTGAGACAATACTACCACTTCAGACTGGCTCAAGGGATCGGGCTTTCCAGCTTCCTGCTGCAGAGGGGAACGTGAAAGATCCCTGACTTCTGAGCTCTGGTGTCTATCTCTGGATACTCCTCCCAGAGTTTGTGACCACATGGTTCCCAGTCTTAATTTTTTAATTAAGTCTTAAGTCTTTAATTTCCCAAGGTCCTGCAGGGTTGGAAATGGAGGTGAACTTAGACTATGCCCCACTGAGAATCTGGGACATCTGGAAAATTGCAACACTGAGTATTTTGATTTTTTCAGGTATTTGCTTATGGCTTTTACTTCCCATTCTTTCATTTTGGAAGCTCGAACATTCATTCTGAAACGGGGAAATTATTTTTACAAGTTCAGATCTTCCCAAGTGGCACTTCTGACTTTCAATTACCTCCAGTCCTTGTCATATCATGTTTATTTAGATACATATGCCAGGTGATAGCTCTAATCTGTCATTCCTTGGAACATTCTGAGCTGTTTAAGCAAAGACTGATTTCAATATCTGATATTCAGTATTCAGTAAACTTGCTAGGCATGATTACCTGTTGCAAGCCAGGTCCTTGGTTTTGATGGTGACAGCACAATACCTTAATGAGTAGGTTGTGCCACTTCTGCTTTTGCCAGTTACTTTACTAAGAAGTTTCCTCAGCAGATCAACCAGATTCTTATGATTCATTGTTGTTTAACTCATCAGGTTGATAGTATATTTTCTCTTCCAACAACTCAGGAAAGGGTCTGAAATAAGCATCTCCCTGATGCCTTTGCCTGTGAAGACTAAATGCATTTTTTCTGCAATGTCTTTATTTTCTGTAAATTATCCCTCTGTTTCCGTGAGTTCAAAATTCTCTCCTTCTAAAAAGACTTAATATTAAGATACGAACAATACTGTTGTTTGAGTTTTCCTTCTTGTTTAAATGCTTTTTAATTTCGCTTTGCCTTTTATTTCAGTCTTCCATACGCAAGTCTACGTCTTGGTAAACACAATAGTACATTTGCACTGCAGGTTGCCTGTCAAAGTGCAAGAAAAATAAGCAGAGGAAGTTTTAACTAATGAAAAAACCTAAACAAAAATCAAGATTGATTCTCTGTGTTTTGTTTTGTTTTTTTTTTTTATGGAGGACTTTAAGCATCTTTTAATAATGATGAGTGAACTCTGCAGTCATCTTCAAATCTTACGTAGATGTATTTATCTAGAGGCTTTGACAATTTTCTTGCCAGAGAAGATTTTTTTTCCTTCTTGTGCTTGCATACAGTTAGGAAAATTGGCAGGCTAGATGTAATGTGAATAATGGGAATAAACCTAGGAATATATCTATATGATTGTGATAACAAAGACCAGCAAGCAGGAGGTAGAGAGCTTTTGCCCTCTACCTTCACCAGGATAAATAAGAAGAATTCAGAGTAGGAAGACACAAATACCAGGTATCAAAATCATTAATAATGCAGTTGCCATACAATATATTACTTGTAAATTCCATTTAAAGGGCATGTCACACCATTTAGTAAAATCCATTAATCAATAGCTTACAGAGAAAGAAACCATCTGTCTTGGTCTGTTCCTCAAATCTAAACTTCCAAACAAGGAGAGATTTGTTCGAGTATTAACTGTTCCAAAGCAAGGGAAGAAACAAGATCATGCAAAAGAGAGCAAAGGTGCTTGTTTACTTTCAGCATAGGTTGATTTCAGCATGAAATTAGTAATCTGATTTAACTCTCCGCTGCTTACCACCATGAATATGTTACAGATCCCTGTTAAATTGCAATAATATTTTCACTCACAAAATGCAATAAAAATATAACTCAAAGATACTTGCTAAGAGTTAGCAGTGTTAAATTGTTATCTTGGAAACATACTGTAACAGACATCAGTGTGGAATGATCTGACAGTACACTTGGCTTTCATCAGATTCTAATGACAGTTTTATTAGAGACAGGGATAAATTTCTTGCAGTGCACATAATAAGAGAAAGATAACTTTTCCTGACCTAATTGGCTAAGTGGTCACAGTGCTGAAGTGCATCTGTCATAATCTTTACATTTTTGAATGTGCTAATTGCATTGCACTCTGTCATATGAACTTGATTGTCTTTGTGCTTGTTTGTGGACCCCTGAGAAACTGATCTACGGAAAACTGGAGACTGACTGCAAAACACCTGCTGGAGCTGCAGATTTGTAAGATGTCATGTCTGAGGCATGGTGACTCCATGCAGAACAAGTGCTGAACAGGCTGCTGTTCAAGACAGAGATCCTCTCATTTACCAAGATGATAAAAGACATACATTTGTCCAGCCCTCAATTGGTTGTGGGATGCTGTGGACATAGTGACTTCAGGATTGAGTTCCTCTGATGGTCCTTAATCTTGAGAGGCGCCATTGGTTCTCTTTATCTCACACCACAATCATGAGTCCATTCAGGAGTCCAATGTGAGAAGATAGCTGAACCAGCAGAATACTGACGCTAGCATGCGGTGAACCTGAGCCTCCACTTTAAACCTGAAGTTTCACTTATTGAAATAGGAAGACATTTACAAGGGACTTGTCTTGTTCTCTCTGCTTCTCTATATACTCCTGGTTACAAGATTGGTTGGGATAGAGAAAATTCAGATCTCTGTGGTACTGCTGGTATGGATGTAGTCATATTGGTTGAAGCCCATCCCAAAAAGGATATATCTCCAAATCCTTGAGACTCCCACTGATCTGGTCTCCCAAATAGCTCTGAAGTGAACATGAATATAGTAGTCTGGAGAAAGAATGGCCTAGGCATTTAGCTGGATCTTGGACTTCGGTCTGGAAGCAGACTGAGATATAGAATCCAGGGCCGTGGTATTTGCTGTCATTTGCTATACACCTTTCACAAGGAAAAGGCTTGCATTTGGATGATCCTGTGTCTTTTCTTTCATCTACTTTGAATCCCCTTCTAGCCCAAGAGTAGAGAGGGCTGAGTCAGAGAGGGTCAAGGGTTTGCTTCTCTACTTTTGCCCTTTCCCACTTCACTGGATGACTCCTTGCATTTTATTGAGAAAGCTGCATGGTATTTTAACTTCTTATTGATTAAAAAGAGGGAAAAAAAGAAAAGAAGAAAAGAAAGAATCCATACAGTGAGGTCTGTGTATAGATACTACTGTGCATCAGCACAGGGAGTACAATTAACCTTAGAGAGCAGTAGCAGCAAAAAGGAGCAGAACAAACTGAAATAATAAAGCTGGCTCTGCAATCTACCATGGTGTCATGGACAGATTGTGCTGAAAAGCATTAGCACTGCAGAGCTTTCGGGTGAGGAGGGTTAATTATCTCTCTGTGAAACATTCATTACAGCACCTGGAACTTCATGGAACTCACTGGGCTGCAAGTGCATTGAGAGGTTCATGATCCTTTGTAGCAAACCCAGAGTCATTCTGGTATGAAACCTTTTCACTTTGCTCCTTGCTCATCCAAGCTCTGCCTCTTACATGTTGCAGTGCTGATGCTTTTTCTCTGCTTATTCCTGGGATTATGACTTTGGACTTTTGCTGTGTTTGTGCAATATGTAGCACAATGGGACCCTGATATTCATGTGAAGCCTCTGGGTGGGAGTGTGATACAAATAATGATGCTCCCGAGCAGCCAGGACATTTTCACTGTGCTGTCTTTCAGATTGTGTCATTTCTTCACACCCATCTGGCCATACTCAAGTGTGAGCTTAAGCTTCTTTTCTTAACCTTTGCACCCTAATTTGTTGTTGACATTTCACCCCAGTCCTTGCTCTTAACTAGTTTGCATTGCTCCATAAAGCTGGCTTAATTATATGGGTTTTTTTTTCACAAATACTCTCTGTGCATTCATTTGCCCATCTACACTTTCAGGGATTAGTTCAAACCATCTGCAGAGACTTTGCCATTACAGCCTTCTCTGTTCCATGTTCACTCCGATGCCTGTAGGAATTCCCATTCACAAAGATGGTTAAGGAATGTCTTGGGGTGACTTTATGATGTGTATCCCATATCCCTTCTCCCCGCCCCCCATGCCCAGGAATTAATTTTGTACCTTTCTATGCCTTTAAACTGAGCCTGAGAGGGGGAAGGAAAAATTGAGAAAAACTTTTTCAAAGCAGTTTGCAGCTTGTTCAAGGACACACAGAGATAGAGACTTTTTTTTCAGCTGCAGCAGGGGAGTGGGAGGGAAGGGAAGGACACAGCTTGCTTTTTTTTCCAGCCAGCTTTCGGCAGTTTTTTCCTCAGCTCTTTTTCCTTCGGAGAGTTGAACTTTTGTTTTCCTGGGACTTGTTTTTTCCCTTTTCTCTCTGCTGGACAGTTTCAACATCAGAATACATTGGGAGGACTTTCCACCGAGGCCTTGGCTCTGGAGGTGGGCCCACGACCCCGTCCCAGCTCCAAGGAGGGGGAGAGAGAGATCTACGGAAGGACTCGAAATTTTCCCAGGTTTCTCTCAGAAGGGCGAGGGGTTTTATTATTTAGCATTATTATCCTTTTCCTATGTGTTTGTTAAATAAATAGTTTTATCTCACACTTTCCTTCGAGGAAAATTTATTTTTCCCGAACCTGGTGGGGGAGGGGTGGTCGTGCCTTCTCTCAGAGGATGTATTTCTAAATTTGACCAAACCGGCACAGGGAATTGGGCAATATATACATAAAACAGCTTAAAGAAAGAATGGCATTGTACAAGTAGAGCCATAGCTATGGGGTATTTCTCACTTTTCCTCACTTTCTTTTTATCTCTGTAGCAGAAGGGGCTGCCTTTCTCTGCTGTATGCTCTAAACGTGTGTGGGGCTGCACTGCAGAAAGGATCATTATTCACAACAACCTCTATCTTTACTTTCTCAGTCTTTGTTCAGACAAGGTTTTCATCCTTTCCTAAATTATACAGCAGATTGACTGCTGATGGAAAGAATTCATGTCTTCATGACAGACAAATTCTTTTAGAGTAGCCTCTGAGGGTTGGGAGATGTAGCTTTGTATTCTTTGAGATATTAGACAAATTTAATCTATTTATTACACCTGCTGGTATTATTAAACAAACAACCCTCCCCAAAAGAAACATAAAAATGAGAAACTAGTATTTCTTTATTTAAAATGAATCCTTACAGCCTAGAATTTGTGATCTGGTCAGCTGCTTCTCAGTCAACTAGATCAAGGTTGCTCAAGCAGGAAAGGCAAAAGAAATATCCCATATGTGAATCTTCCTGTAGTTAGTGGCAAACCCACTCATCTGAGTGGTATAAAGCTTGTAACTCTTGGGAAGCCCCACAGTTTAATTCAGAGGCACTCAAAGAATTTGTTTTCTTCCAAAAATTAAGTCTCAACTGGCTGGGTATTTTGACAAGCATGTCTGAACTTAGACATGTAAATCCCAGTTAATCTTCTTTCTCTGCATTTGAGGTCCCTGCGCTTCCCCCCTGAAGTCAAGAGAGAGAAAATTGAGACACAACAGGGAGAGGACTGGCAACTGTGTCAGGACAAAGATGAGATCTGCTGTGTCAGTGGGAACTAGATTATACAGGATTTAAAGTTGTAACTACTGAGGACAGAGAGGACAGGTTTTTGTCAAAAGTCTGGGAGACTGTAAAAAAAGCAAGATGTGAAAGATTGTAAGTAAAAAGAGACTAAGGATTAACAGGTGGAGCAAACAGTGGTAAGGAACAGAAAACAGTCACATGAGAGATGAGGTACAGAAAGGGTCAGAATTGAGCTGTGACTTGAAGGTAGCAGAAAAAGAAGAAACTTAATAAATATGGAGAAAGACATTCACTGACGGCATTCCAAGGGAATTGCTTAATATCAAATGCCACGTTGTATGCCATTACCTCGTAAATAAGGCATCAGCATCAGACTACAGAGAGTGGTCCATGCAAGGGAAAATTGCGAGCAGTGGTGAACAGCTTCAGAAAAGTCACTGTGGTTACTGCTAAAAGTTCAATGGGCATAGGAGAAATGTTTGAAGGGATTAATCCACAGAGCAAAAAAGTCAAATGCAATGGGAAAGTGAAAAGGATGGAGGAAAGTGGACTGAGAAAAGAAACAAGTATTTTCCTCCCCATTTTCTGGAGCATCCAGGTAAATATGACTGCTACTGTCAATTTCTTCCCTCAGAGCTGAGGCAGCAGCACATGGCAGCTGCTGATGGCATGCTTTTGCAGCTGTGAAGAAGGCCCAGTGACACCCAACATTTAACTTTAATTTGTTCTTTTCTTGTGTGAAAACCATGGAGTCTGATCCTCATTGCAATTTTACTCATAATGGTGAAAGTAAATTAGATCTTAATCTATTTTTCTTCAGCTTGTCAGCCGAACTAGTCCTGTATATACCCCAGGAAATTGAAGAAATGCCTGGCACAGTAGAAACTTGGCTTTTGTTTTGCATTTTTAATAGAGCAATAGCAGTGTCTTCTTCTTCTTCAGCTAACAATTGTTCTATTTTCCTCTCCAATCCAAAACTTTATGTAGCTGCTAAGTGTCAATCTGTAGGTCAGAGAGTTCACTACAAAACCCAAAAAGATTTTCAGGAATGCTTGTTACCTAGCAAATTTTCTGAACTTTTAGCAACCTTAGCACCTAGTCCCCTTTGCTGTCTGGTTGATTCAAAACAGAGTGCTAAAACTTTAACAGAAAACCCCAACAGTAAATGCAAAATTTATGCTTTGATGCAAAAATTCTCAAATAGATACTGAGTGTTCACAATGATTTAATGTATTATTACTGTTATCTGACACAGTTTGCTTGCATAAATGACCTCAAAATACCTTCCAATGCAGCTTGGTTTTGCAAGACTTTCATGTGGACATGAGGGAGTCAAGCTATCAAAAAGGAAGGCAGAAGTATTAGTGGCATACTTTGGGTTATAATGATGAAGTTTTTTGTTATTGGTCTTAAAAATGCAGACTAAATATTTTTCCATCTCTTGTTTCATCACATCCCTTTTCAAAACATTTCTGAAGTCCCCAAGTTTGAGGATGTGATCGTGTTTACACTTGTAACCCTGTCACAATGGCTTCAAACAAGAGGAACCACCACGAATGAGAAGGAGTTATGGACTATGCCAACATTTGCACCGAAATACTAAAACCAAAATCAACCAAACAAAAACATCCTTTCCCCCACTTCCCCTCCCCAGTTTGCATTTCAAGGCCAGGTTGAATGGAGCTCTGAGCAATGTGGTCTAGTGAAAGATGTCCCCCTCCTTGGCAGAAGAATTGGAATGAGATGATCTTTAAAGTTCTCTCTAACCCAATCCATTCTTTGATTTTGTAATTTGATGAACCCATCAATTAGCCAGTTCTGCTCTGCGTTGCAGTAGACTAAATGTCTATGCCTGGGCAACTGGTGCATCTCTGCTGAGGAAAATCGCAAGTTTTTATGTAATGTCTAGCTGTGCTCATATATTCAACTTGTGTCAGAAAGGTGTCTTAATAAGTTGCAGGTAAAGTCCCTGCCTTTGAACTGAAGTCTGACTTGGCTAGAGACTTTATATCTAGTTTTCAGAAAAACACAACATTATGCTAGTTCTCAAATTTTTATTTGTAATGTAGAGTTAATGTAACATTCTTAGCCCATTTCCAAGTTGTGAAAAACATTTTTCATTGCTGTAATGATGATTATGATGGTAGTATTTTTAAGAGAAAAATCAATGAAGTCTCTATAGCATTTGAAATTTATTTTTTGATGTTATTTTGGAGGAAAAAAGATGCCACTTTCATTATTTGGAAAGATTTCATTTCAACTGGCATGAAATTTCAGCAGAGAAATAAGAAAGGGAGGTTCAATGCTCCTCTTCTCCTGCTCCAACTGAAATGACATTACAAGGATACACCAAGTGAATGTAGGTAGTGCAGCTAGAAATTTCCATATGCTCATTTCAATATTTTTTTGTACAATCTATGCTCATTTCAATATTTTTTGGTACAATCTAAACAGTGACTGAAAGTGTGTGTCAGATCTACTTTGCTTTTTCAAGAAATTTGAAAATCGCATACATAATGTTTTTAAAATCATGGTCCTAAGATCAGTTGAATGGCTTTTCCTTCATTTGTCACAACCATAATTAGTTTATTGACTAGAATAATGCCACTGGTGAATGCCCTATAATTTCTTTTAAATAGAAGAAAACCTTTTAGTTAATAATGAAAATAATTAATCTCCTTTAAAGAAAGGATTAGAAAGGAATAAGTTGCTTGATCATGAATTGTGAAAAGTTAAAATTAACAACAGGCTCTAAAGTGAAAGGGAATGCTATCTTCCTCCTTAGTTTTCAAGATTACTTTTTGTCTACTAATCATTTATGCCAAATTTCTGGGAATAACATCATTAAGACAGCTTGCATTTTGGGTAAGAAACATATTAAAGCATTCATTCAGCCTGACCTGAGAACTCGATAGGGGTAGAAGGTGCTTAGGAAATAAGCTGCACCACTTATCTGTCAGTCTGGCATCTGAAACTCCGTAAGTGTAGCAAATTGGTTAAACCTAAAGTTCTGAGCCAAAGCTATTTGAAAAGTTGCCACAGATTGAAAAGGACCAGCACCCTTATTTAAGCTGTAGAGTGGTATTTCCCTCTTGGGTAGCTACAGTGGTGCTCAGGATTAAGGGATATTCAAGCTGCAGAACATGGCTGGGGCTACAAGGCTGTACTAGAGCTGGGCTAGTTGGTTCTGAATAAAAGAAAAACTCACTCTGAAATTTCTATGTTCTGTTCCAGTTTAAAATTCTTTCCCCTTTTGTCTTCTACTTACGTAGATAAAACTACTCCTTGGGTTGAGATGTAAGATATCTGGTCTGTTACAAGGTCAGATGTGATTGAATTAGTTCTAGTCCAGCTGAAGTGAGTGTTTCATTAGCAGACTTTTGTTCAAAGGGCAGATTGGGTCAATTTGTGCAGACTAGGTGTCGAGTTTGTAAGTACAGAAATTCTGAAGAGATTTGATGGAATCAGAAAGTCCTTTCTCATAAAAAGTTTTAAATTCCAGAAATTGGGGAGCACTGAGGACTCATGAATCTGCTAGAGATTTTGCTGCTCTAGGGAGTTAGGTTGTCTGCAGAAGGGGCTCATGTAACTGTGTCAGTATAAACCCTCAAAATTAAAGAAGAGTTCAGTTTGGTTGCTCTTCACAGTACTGAACATGCAGAAATATTTCCTTCTGTAGGTCACACAGAAATACAAGTGGATGCTTTCGCCATATTCAAAAGCTGTGTGCGTGTGTGTGTGTGTGTGTGTGTGTGTGTTTTATTTCTTTTTTCTGCACAAGCTTTTTCTTTGATTAGACTAGCTAAAAGGGTGAAAAAAAGACACTCTTATAAGGCAATACTCACAGGTACCACTATCCCTCTATCCCTGAGCTTTTTTTCATTATGAAAGTCAGTTGGGTTTCCATGTTTGGGCCAAGTTTTTTCTGTACTCACAGTGATAACATGAACCATTCTGACCTCAATTCATCAGTTAATGGGGCTTTACAATAAAGTGAAATTCTCCAACAGAGAATAATGCTACAACCACTGTTAGTGATGTGCAGTGCTATGGTTTATTCTCTGTTGTCAAGCAGAGAAGGGGATGAACTCTTCATCTCATCTGTAGGAAGCAGGGTGCTTGGAAGCCTCTGGTAAATCGTTTATTTTGATGAGCTCGTTTTCATTTGAGCCTGCAGCATTTGATATTCTTCAGTTACTCCTCTACTGAACACTGTTGAGGCTGTGAGTAAATTGCCATTTGTATGTATCAAGTGATGTGTTTCTGCACTTGTGTAGCATCCACCATCAAGGATCTCAAAATACTATACAAACTTTAATGAGTAAGTTTTCAGAACACTCCTGGGAAGTGCAGAAGTACTGTTAACCCAATTTAATAGATAAAGAAAGCAAGACACAGGGAAATCAGTAGATGTATATTCAGACTCCTGCCTCTACCTGCATATATATTTTGCAAACTTTTATTCATACATAAAGAAAAAATTCAATACCCATAGAAATGCAAATTGAAAGTAGTGCTTACAGGTTCCCTTTTGGAGAAAGGGATTTTGTGAGTGTACATTTCAGTATTATGGCATCTAGAAATGTTCCAAATTTATGAGTAGGCATACAGATATTTGCAAGACAAAACAAAACAAAACAAAAAATCCTAACTACACTCAAAGACTCATTTTTTCTGTGAACACCTGGAAGCCAATTTGGGGCTGACAGCTGTCACATAACTGAGAGAAACATGGGCATATGTTCTGTGAGGGAATAGGGCTCACTGGGAGAAACCACAACAGCTCAAGCTGGTCTGTTTTAAATCAGCAAGTGTCTCTTGTGGTCAAGGCTCCTTGGAAAATTGCTACTCCAGTCATTGATATTTTTATGGTACTGAAATATACACTATTTTGAATTATTAGGGCAATAGCTTTCCCTTAAAGAGTCACCTGTGAGTCCTGTGGGGGCACTAAGTCTTTCCATTTCCTCACTTGTGGCCCTCCAGGTCTGCTGTCAAGCCCTGGGAGCTGCCCTGCCCTCCTGTCTGGGGTCTGCTGGGAGGCGCCTTCAAAGTGAATTATTATCATTTTTAAAAGCAACAGTAGGGGATGCTGCCGGGTAAAAAACCCTTGCTTCCCCCTCTCCTAAGGCCTTTCAAGGACAGCCCACAGCACCTGCCAATTTTAGGAGCAGAAACCCAACAAAAATCAAATCAGTTGTGTTTTAGGCAAGCACAGATCACTAATTAAGGGTCCATCTAGGTCACTGCTGAATAATTATTTTCCACTTTTATTTTCATATTGGAAATTATAATTTTATATAATTCCACTGCAAAAAACTGATGTGAAGGAGCCAGGTGGTAAGAAGTTTGATTGGATTGTTTCTGATCTCTCAAATGAAAATATCTGAAAAGTTCAACATCATAGCAAAATAGATATTTTCCATGTCCATAAAAATTAATTAGTTCAGAGTGAGGGAGACACATCACATAAAAAAGACCTTCCTCCAGGCATTTAAAATGTCTGGAAACTGTGAACTGACTGTGTCTGAGAAGTTAGGACAACATCTAAAATAAAATTGCTGTTGACAGATTCCCAGAAAAATAATCTCCTGAAAATCTAAGATAATTAGTTATTAGAGTCTACATATTTATGAGTGATTTGGGCTAGGAGAACATGTTCCTTTATCAAGATCTTATTACTGAAATCTAATTCACCTGGATTACCACGGAGGTTTCTGAATGCTTTACTGTTCCTTATCATAATCAGAGATGTGATAAGGCTGTTGTAATCCTGAAAGAATCTCTGATAATGGTGCTTGTGGCTATGCCTGACAGATAACCGTAATCAAATGCCAGGTTTAGGGCATTAACTAATTGTCCACAGAGGTCAGAAGGAAATGTTTCCTCCCATGTGCTGTACTGCAACAATTATCAAGGTACATAATGTATGTTGGAGTGAGTTGGTGTACGAGAATTAAACTTTTCTCTGAAATTTTATTTATTTGTCATTTATTTATTGCCATCTGGCAGGGTACCAGACCCACTGGACCATGTAACTAACCTGGTATAGCAAATCTTATGGGAAAGTAATTCTATTCAGACATGCAATACAATGTTAATCCTTAGATCTTGACAACAGACAATATGTTCTGAGAAAGACTGTCTTATTAACTCTGCTAATAAATGTGTCTGTGCTGGAAATGGAAAACAGATTACCTCAATACTTGAACTACTGTTAGAGAAGAAATACACATTGCATGCATGAAGCGGAGCTGCCATGTCCTTTATGAACAGTGAGGTGGATTTTTTCACAGTGATTTCATATTGCGTACCATGCATGGATGCCACATAATCATGAAGACTGGCAAAAACGAAACTCTTTCCTTTCCCAGATGTCTTCCCTGTAAAATTTTTCAGTCACATTTGCATGTTTAAAAATGTCATACACCAGCATTTAAATGAATAATACGTCCCTTGAATGAAATTTGCTCCTGATGTAGGTCTAGTGATAGCAGTGCAGTTTAATCAACCATGCATTTGTAGATCTGATTCATTCCAGAAGATAAGAAGCTAGAGAGGGAAATTAGCAATCTAGCTCCTTTTAGATTAGTTAAATCTTGTCACCTTAGGAAACCCCAAGACCCAGAACCCAGTGACAGTAGAATGACAAGGATTTCTGTTTTGCCATGCTTTTCTCAGTGTTTGATTTATATGCTGATCAAACTTTAGTTCTCCTGTCACTACAGACATCAATTTATCTTACCAGTTGACTGTAAATCTCTCCAGATTTTAGGAAATAGTCACCACAGACTGCCATATTCACTGTCTCTGATTTTTGTAGTGCAGATGCGTAGCTGAAATCATTGCACTGGAAAGAAAATTAGAGCATTTGCTGACTATCACTAAGTAAACACTGGTCATGGTCTGATCTGGCTGATGTGTATTTTCTCTTTTTTATAATAGACATGGCAGCAGGAATAAGGTAAACAGAAAAAAGTGTTCTATTTTTCATAACATGTAAAATGTAATATTTTATGTCTAATGTAGAACTCCTTGCCATATATTATGTATAACAGGCCTTTGGATAGGCTTATTGGTGTTTTCTAAATCTGAAAGCCCAATGCGGTCGTTGGTGAAGGAATTCTTTTCCACAGCTGAGGGGGTGCTCAGGAGCACACCTGAATCAGCAGCTGCCCTGTGTGCAGCCTTGCCCTTTCTGCCTAGCTGAGGAGAGAGGCTGCTGGGAAGAAAGGGGTGGAAGAAGAGGAAGGACCTTTAAGGTTGGTGTTTGCTATTATTACTTAATCAGTAATGAAACATATGGAGGAAAAGTGAGAAAAAGAAGAATATAAATGATTAAAAAGGAAACTTGTAATGGACAATAGTCAGGCTTGGAGCAGAATTCAAACAATATCATATCAAATATATTTTTATTCCAATTAACTTTGTGACAGGCCCTTTCATGCAGATTTAAATGTAGCTCTTAATTGGTGTACTTTCCAGGGCATGGTAGGTGTTTGATCATTTTAGATAACAGAACAGCAGAAGGGAAAATTAAATTGACAGAGTGCAGAGAGAGAAGAAGAAATCTACATGTGGCGTGGAACAATAAACTGTTATTACAAATGTTAGTAATCAGATCACATCTATTCATTACTGATTTTTTTTTCTGTCTTATAATATTTATTTATTATAATTGGCTTTTGCAGCAGTGTTTCCCAGAGTGATACAGATTAAAGCCTAATCTAAGGCCTTGGCTGCGCTAACATTTCTTTTTTTTTGGTGCTGGATGGGAGACTAGATGAGGTGCCTTCCCTTAAGGGCTGTAGCAGTGGGATCATTCCTCGGTGAGAAATGAAAGACCCCAGTGCAGCAAAGACCTTTGCTAGATGCATGCCTGCCCTGGCAATCACAAAGTATGCACTTGCTTTAGGTGCATACTTATGTGCTTTTGACTTTGAGCAGCTCAAGGTTAAACATGTGCTAAATGCTTTGCTTTGCATGCTGTGTCTGAAGCAGAGGCAGGGAGCTGTGGCAGGTTCGTTAGCTCTGCTGCCAGGTGCCCAGCTCCCCCTTCATCGCTCTGTTATTATTTAGGCCAGCAATGATCAGAATAGCCACACTTTCAAGGAGCAATGTGAAGTTCCTTACGACAGCTCATTACAAACAAGACATGCTCTCACGTGCCTGGAAAATAAAGCCTCTGTATTTGCATTTTCCAGAAGACTGTTTCCTGCAAAAATTTGAAGCGATCCATGGACCTTGCCTGTTGATACCTCCTGAGAACATTAATTGTCTCCAGTCATTGTTAGAGCATCTGTTTCCCATTTTGACAAGTACACTTACCTCCTTCTTCACTGCTACCCCTCCTTTTCACATCCCTCGTCTAAAGATAATGAATAAATTACAGAGAGATGACAAACGTGTTGATAATCAAGATGAAAAACAAATGAACTAGAAGTGGCTGTGTTTCTACATGGAGCTGTAAATTGCTTTCTTTTCTTGTGCAGTGAAACTTCTGGCTTGTCATCTAAAAATACCAGAACGTGAGAAAATTGTTAGACGTGTTCTAAGAGAGAAGGGTCTCTCTTAAGAGAGGCAACAAAGTCTTTGGGGTCTCTCACCTTGTTGGGGAGAAAACGGAGATGAGGGTAGAATCCATAAGGGTTGAAAGCAACGTGAGAACCTAGGTAGACTGGGAGTCAGGATAGTGATGATAGAGTTAAAGAGTTTAATTTTAATTAGGACTTAATGAGTGGATATTTTGCGTATGAAAGCAAAGGGCTGGACTGAGGCAGAAGACAGAAGGCACAGCGGAAGCCTTGTTTTTCCATCTTCCTCACAGTCCAGACTGTCTGTGAGACTCCAGGCACTTTACAGCCCACTCACTGAAACAGCTTTTCTAGATCAGCTTGTGCTAAGTGCTCCCGTTGGCTTTTGCTGTTTGTGGCCGAGGCAGTGAGAGTGGCAGCCAGTGCTGCTGCTCAGGGCCCACGGAGTGAGCACCCCAGCTGCACCGGGGAGAGGGACACCGGGGGTGGGACACCGGGGAGAGGGACACTGGGGAGCGGGACACCGGGGAGCGGGACACCGGGGGAGGAACACCGGGGAGCGGGACACCGGGGAGAGGGACACCGGGGAGCGGGACACTGGGGAGCGGGACACCGGGGAGCGGGACACCGGGGGAGGAACACCGGGGAGCGGGACACCGGGGAGAGGGACACCGGGGAGAGGGACACCGGGGAGAGGGACACCGGGGAGCGGGACACCGGGGGTGGGACACCGGGGAGAGAGACACCGGGGAGGGACACCGGGGGAGGGACACCGGGGGAGGGACACCGGGCAGTGGGCTGGCCAGTGCAGCAGTCTCCCTTCGGCATCTGTACTGCAGGTGGCCTTCCAGCACCTGCCACACTTCCTTCATTTGCTCATTTGTAAGCCCACATTTGCTGCTAGCTTAAGGCACATCGAAGTAATTTAACCTTCATGCTCCTGATGTGTTTAGTGGACTAGAACCCCCCCTCACCTTTTGTGTTCTCTGCTATTCCAGCCATAGGGTCTGCCCACAGCCCAGCCAGTGCGATCCTCCCCCCACCCCGAGTTTTAGTCTTCCTATCAGCAGCTGAATCTGCTCACAATTCCTCTGAACTTACAAAAGCTGTTGTATTAGCTTAGTTTCATGCCTCTCTACAGCAGGAGTATGACAGCACTAAAGAAGAAGGAACTACGTATATGTTAGAAGATCATCTTTGGTACCTGTAAATTGGAATAAATTCAGACTTTTCAGGAAAATTATGGTAGTTTATATGATTTTTAACATGATTGCTTAAGAATATGTTGAAAATTTGCATATTGCTATCAGGATTCCCAGCCTCTGCATTTTAATCACTCTCTCTCGAGCTGAAATGAATGCACTATATAGCTAAATAATTAAATTAAATTAAACATTATTTACCTAAAAGTCTGCACAATACCTCGTGCCAGAACATGAAGGGCTGTGAAATGGATTCATCTAATTCATCTTTTGGTTTTAAAAATTTCATGGATGTATGGCATTCTTGTTCTTTAAAATTCAAAACTGGATAAATATGAAGTAATTTCAGCTCACTGAATTTTTATATTTGGAGAAGACTGAGACATACACAGAACACAATCCCTTAATAAATAAATAGTGCTTTTATTCCAATACCAACACTTTTTTTTTCTGCAGTGTGATAATTAGTTGGGGTGGGCATAGTCATGAGAAATATTATAATTTGCATTTTTCAACATTGTGCTATTTTAAAAGAGCATTGCCAAGTTGTTGTGGGATATACTTCTGAGATTCATCAACCTTGTTACACAGATGAGGAAACTCAGGCAAAGGTGAGGTAACTGCTCCCTTTCAGCAGGAAGAGTCACTGAAAGAATTCATCTGGGGAATTTACAACTCAAAATGTAACATTTTCTTATAAACGTGGAATATGTTAATTAAATTTGAAGTTCATTAGTAACTCAAGTATATAGTTTGGAGCCTGTTCGTTGTTTGTCTGCCATGAGTGGATGTCTCTCTCTGGCTCCCACTGAACTCATACGTGCAGCTCGGAGGAGCAGCCTCGCAGTTGGCAGGTGCAGCCCTTCTTAAGGCCTCTGCACGCCTCTTTTCCTTCTTGTCTGGACTGTAACTGTTGTCATTCTGGGGCCACAGACATTCCGGGGCTGCTGCCTTGGGCTGAGGTAAAGTTCTAGCAGGTCAGATACAGGAGGTAAAAGATCCCAGCAGTTTTCACCAGTTCAGGCTTCTCTCTGCCCCAGATCATCTCTTCTCCACCAGCATGTTTCAGACTTGGCAGATTATTTTGCTCAACTCCTCTCCGATTTTAACAGAGAGTTTCCTCATTTGGAGGTCTTTGGTGGGGACAGGGCTCTCAGTAATAGCCCTCGTTTGTAATATTAACAGGTGAGAAGTGTAGGCATTACTATAAACCCATGGTGGCTGCCTGGGAGATCTGTATGTTGCTCTTTGACCTAGTGGCATTGCTTGAGAATATTCCTGATGGGGCTAAAGACAGTGCATCACTACATTGGGTCTTGGAAGATGTTAGGTGGGATATTTATCAGGGACAGGGATCAGTATTGACAAAGGATATTGCTCCAGAAAAGAATATAAGGAAACCAATTGGTTGAAACACCTTATCCTCAAGTACCGCCTGGTGCTGCAGCAATGTTCTGAGTCTGGTGCTTGTTCTACAGAGATGAGCAATAGATTCTGCCAAAGTACAGCCAGCATGATAGATGTTGCCCTTTGAAGTCTCTTTTTCACTTTTTCATTTTCCATGCAGAGCTGTGAGCCATGATAACATAGTGTCAATTATACATACAGTGAAGTATCAGCAGAAGAAGTCTCTAATCACCCTTGAATTCTGACTAGGTCAGAAGTTTCAGATAAGACTAAACACTTTTCCTTTGAGATTATCCCCTTGATAACCAGATCAAGGAGGTTTCCTAGTAAAACAGGAACTTCAGAGTCCTCATTTGAATGCAGTATTTTATGTTATTTTAAGATTCATAAACACTACTATAATTCTCCTGCTACTTAAATATTTTTATTCTATACCTCTTAGGAACATGTAAAAAGCACAGACTCCACTAAAATTGGTAAACCAAATGTGATTAGATCAAAACTTGTTTTCACATGAAGAAAGTACTGAGGATTTCCTCCTCCCTCTGTGAAACAAGAGTTCAAAGAAACTGTACTTTCAGACACTATAATTAGGTTTGATTGAAAAAAGGAAAAGAACTTTTTCTTCTTAATTAATATAAGGCTTCCTTGAGAAAATTTCAAATGCACTAAAGAGTGATTTTTTTTTTCATTTTAAAAAGCTTCTAATTTAAAAGGCCTTTGAGGACAGTATTTGCAATGAGAGCAGAGCTGAACTTTTTTGGGGGAGAATAACTCTATTATCAGAAACTTATTAACAAAGAAGAATAATTCAATGGGTAAGAAGCTATCTTTGGACTCACAGAATAGTGAATTTTCTTTAGGGAATACCAAATTACTGAGAAGCAGTTTTCAGAAAATAAGAGTGTTTGTGGGTATAGCTTCAAGCAAAATCTTTTGGCATTTAGAAATGATATTTTTGAGTTTTAAAATTAGCTAAAATCATAAAACATGGTAAATAGCATTTAATTTTGCTTAAAAGAAAGATTTTCCATTGAAAGAAATGTTTGGGTCAGCAAAAGATGTGCTCTCTCTCAACACACATAGTGCACGGCCATCTGCATCCCTGAAAGCCTTTAACAATTATTTTTGCTATCAGGATAGACTGAAAAATGTGTTCAGTTTTCCAACTAAAGCATCCAATGTTTACATACATTGGGTTTTTTCAGAGATTGGGATTTATTTTTGGCTCTGCAACAGAATTCCTGGATAACCTCATGGACTTGGATGCAGGTTTGTAAGAGGAATAACAAGAAATTTATATCAGATTAGGCAAGGAAGTTTTAAATCTGATCAACTGTATCTAAGTTTAGCGGTGCTAAGACTCCAAGAGTGCCTTAGTTTTTAAATAGTGTTTGCCTAGGTGCTTAATGAGGTGCTGCACTATTGGTTAGTCTGAAGGTCTGGCTTGTCTCTAAATGCAGAGTTGCCTCTGGACTCTGTCTCTCAGCTCTCTAGCCAGTTGGATTTGCTCTGGAAAGCATTCTTGATGCATGCTTCAGACAAAATTTAGTGCAGCTCCTGTTTGCCTTGAAAACACAGATGAGGTTTTCCTGAGGGAGGTTTTCTCCCTTTACACTGAAGTGTGGGTGTTCTGAGTCCCAAGGAACAGAGGGTCAGTGGAGTGCTTCTCTGTTCCCTGTCCAGAGAAATGTAACTTGGAACAGGCTTGTGTTCACAGGAAGGTTTCATAGAGAATTCTTTTGAGATTGATTATAGTGACACAAAGAAGGAAAAAAAATTAAGTCCTTGATTATACCAACAGATTGTTCCCATTCCACAGATATGAAGGGACATACTTTGAGTTTTCAAATCTAGTTCTTTTCAGCCTCGTGGTCAGGATTTTTTTTTTTTTTTTGTCAAGGATGTGAGAGATCCAGGCTCAGTTGTTTCTCTTAAAGGGCCCCCATCCACATTAAACTTCCATCTCCGTGGCAGTGCCTAAAATCCCAGAATGTGTTCTGGCAGGACTCCACTCTTCAGGATGCCATGTGCTAGGTGTCCTCTGAACCATGGCCATCAGCTCCTGGCCACTGATTGCACAAAGCTGTACTGCCCTAAGAGCAGGCAGCTGATGGGGTTGTGAATAAAACTGGATTACTGAGGAACTGAGGAATCCATGGGTTTCCAATTGTTCATCAGTCTTCTACTCTCTTGGCACCATGGGGCCTTTGAGGGTCAAGACTGGTTCACTGTTCATGGTGATGGACTACCAAATCAGATTAGTCTTGGATTTTTTTGCAGTGGATATTGTATTTCACCTACAGGGAAAAAGGAAGTCTCATTCAGTGGAGAAAGGTAAAGAATGACGCTCTATCCTTTGCCCTGCCAATAAAATATAGAATACATTCTCTGTGTCCCTAATAGTGCACTTTCCTTTAGTTTTGTGCTGTAGGAAAGGCCCAGAATTCAGAAACCTGACTAATCTTCCTGAGTGATGGAAAAAAATTTAATAACTTTTTCTCTCCAGGCTTAATTTAGATCCTGTGAGCCTACTGTAAAACATTCACTGAACTTACTAAAGAGTGGCTAAAATTCTTAGTATTCCTTGTAATTCAGACTCTTCAGTAGTATTTGTATTTTTCAAATTGTATTCTTTCAGAGTATGGCTTAATTTTACAAAAAATTCATTATTTATTATCTTACAGATTTATTTCCTATATTTTCCTGTTCATCTGGAGGATTTAACAATTCACCATCCCAGGAAAATAAAAAGTAGAAAGTAAAGAAAGGGTAATACAAAAAATGAGTAGTCACTGTTATTAAAAGTTCAATGATTGCCATGAAAGAATATATAGCTATTTCATGCATGAAAGGTAAGCAGATGCTGAATTGACATTTTTAGGTGATAAGTATATGAATGGAACAGTGATATTTGTGTGAAGGAGTCTGTCTCCAGTACACACCTGAGGACATCTTTACACTTTCATTTAAAGTGACTTTCAACTACCTGTATCAGTACTGACTGTGGAACATAAGTCTCCTGTGTGAGCCAGTTTATTTCCTGTTGTGTATGATGAGTGCTTCCACCTTGTTCTCCATGAAAGTTTCAATTCTAACCTCAGCTTTTACCTGGGGACATAAAAATGTATGTTTTGGCAGGTATAAATATTTTTATATGTTGGCACTAGGAAACTGTGGGACGAAACTCAGATACAATCTGACATGAATATAGATTAGTAACTCTTCAATAGATAAACATGTTTAGGACAATTAAAAAAAAAAAACAACAACAAAACAAAACAACCGAAAAATGAGGCCAAAAAGATTTGCAGGAGGACAAGAAGATCAGCAGATGAGGACTTGTCCCTTATGACATACTTGAAGCATTTCTTCTAAGTCAGCACTTCTCCTTACAATAATCTCACCCATCCAGAGAACCATCCCTAGGTATCTGCCTGGGTATTCTAATCAAGAACGATGCATTTTTCTTTCAAAATATTTTCCAATTCAAGGTAGTTCTTGTATCATTGTGGAGGGGCATCTTCACTTAGGTGCTGGGCTGACAGGGTTTGTGTGCCTTCTAGATCATCAGTCTCTGCCAGAAGAAAATTCAGATTGGTTTCTCACCAATGGTGCCTAATGCTGTAAATTATATTTTTGCCATATGCAGCTTTGTTATTCATGATTCAAGCAGGAAGATCTGAGAGCTACTGAATTCTTCTCATACATGTCAGATCATGCCTCAGAGGTTTCCAGAAGAGGAAGGCAGTAGAGTCCTCCCAGTGTTGTTAAAGCTTTGTGTCTTGTCTACTGGACCAATCTTTCACAGTCATGCTCACCTGGTAGGTAATTACTGTGAGACAAATACCCCATTATTTATCTAAATAATAAGCAAGACAAGACAGTCTTATCAAAACATTTACTCTAATTACTTTGCTTAAATTAAAATTTTAAAATTAAGCAGAATCAAAACAGGCTAGACAACCTAGAGAGATGGTTTTTTTTTAAAGTCTTTTGTTTAAGGATTTGGAAGAAGAGGGAGCCTGAGGCACAGTAATGTGAAAAGACCTAGGAGCTAGTGAACTTGATATGAACCGGAAAGAAGAGACCCCACCTGTACACAACATACAGCAGGCACCCCTTTTTTAGAGGAAAATTTAACATGAAGATTAAACAAGACTAGAAGACAAAACTTCTCACTCAGAAGTGGTCCTACTGGGAAACATGATGATGTGGAAAATGTTTATATGGTATTTTATGCCTTTTATGTGTGTTCTGGGAAAAGAGAGATGCTTTCCCTCTGCAGGACTGCCCATAAAGCATGCTTCACCTGTGTACTGATCGCTTAAAATGAAAACAAAATGCCTCATCAGTTAGGATAACACCATTCTGCATTGTCAGTGACTAAATTCCTGTTGTTAGGTCTCAGTTTGAAGTATATTATATTTTAATTACATTCAGTGTATGATCTATGTTTAGTAGGGCAAAAATCCCATAAAATCCTAGGACAAAGCTATTTAAACAGAATAATCTCTGAAGTTAATTATACATAATAGTCAGTAAGGGGAGATGATTTGTCATTTCTTAGTATTAATATATTAATACATATTATTATTATATGTATAAAGCATATTATATCTTCTGGCATGACTTTTCTATTTAAAGTATAAAATATTTGAACGAATGAGCTTTAGAAGAGACTACATTACTAAAGCAGACATAATAATTTACATTTATATAATGCTTCATAATGCACTAAAAATTTATAGTAATTTTACTATGCAATATATATTTATTAAAATGTTCAAGCACACACATACTTTTTTTGCCAACATTATCTTTGCTGATATTACTTGTTAGCTCTACTAGCAACAGTACTTAAATGAGATACTAACAGCTCTTTTATACACTTTTTTTTCATCAAACTTTTCAGTGTTTTCAAAAAAATTAGGGCTTGTCATCTCACTTTTCTTACATGGTGAATTCTACTTTAACTTGTTTCTAGTGGAAAAAAGTAACTTTTATTTATTATAAATAACTAAAAAAGGAGAAATATAAGATGATGAGAAAATCTTTATCAATCTTCCCTCCACTTCTTTTCCCCTTCTTCGTATTTTCTGAAGGTTTTATTATTTAAATGCCATAAGCATTTTTGGAATGCAGGTTTGAAATATTATTTGATTGTTTTGTGATTTTTAGTTGATGTGTGGAACTTATAGACTTGGGTAGATTGTTTAATCACTTACTAAAACTTGGCTGCAAAAAAGGCTGGATAATGTATTTGTATTTTCAAAGTGAAAAATTTTGGGCATTCATTTCAAAATAATGTCTTGAGACTAAATGTAGTTTTGTTTTATTTTTAAATAAAGGCAAGCGAAAACAGTGTGTCAAAAGTGCTCTCTTTATATAAAATTATTTCCACTGGCAAATCTGGATCACAATCAAAATTTGTAATTCAATTCTGTTCCCAAGCAGAATATTTCTGTCAGGAGTAATCTAAGTTTACTGTCACCAGCCAGATTTCAGCATGCTTCCAAGATCTGGCATGTTCAGAGCTGTTTGTGGGGAAGCTGTGAAAGATAAAAGGAGAGTTAGGTCCATGTAGCCAACCGATCATTTATTGAAATTATGAAGTAATTTTTGACCTGAAACTACACACTGGAATTAATTCAGAAATGTTCCCTTTATTCTGCAAAATAGATTCTTTCATACATACATATATATAAAAATAAATATATTCACTTTCAGAGGCTTAGTTTGTGGAAGCAGGATTCCAGACTTGTTGAGTAGATGGTCCAAATTCTGACTGCATTTTCTTCAAAGTAAAATCAAAAACACATCCCCTCATGTTTCCAGAATGATTCCGGAAATGTTTAAACATTGATAAAAGCACTGATTTCCTTTGCTTTATTCTCTTTGAAACAAACAAGTTTGCTAAGTTTTTTGATTAATGAGGAAAAGTGACATATTCTCAGATAACATTTCCACTCAGAAACTTCATATATTGAGTGACTGACCTTGTGTCACTGCCATTTCCAATCAAAGATATTCATATAAAATTTTTATCTTAGATCAAAAAACCCCAAACCCAAACGGGCTCCAGGATTGACATACTCTGGAACGAGACATTTCCTGAGGGAAATAAGGATTGGAGGAGGTTACTGGGGCAAATCTTTTGGCATTCTGATTTTACAGTCAGTAATCAGCTTTCAGGAAAATCTTTTTGCTTTGACCAGTATTTGTCAGTTCTTACTCTGCATATTCCATTCATGTCTTCGGTGTATTTTTTTCTTTAGAGAGGCTATTTGTTTTGCATTTTAGCTGTCGGATAGCAGGGAAGATATAGCTGTGAGACTTATGATACTTATCTTAGGCTGTGTTATTAATTATATGGATTTTTTAGTTTTTTATTTTTGCTTCTCCTAAGCAATTGTGTCCCTTGTATCTTAAGCTGCATTGAATTAATATCCAAAGTCTGAATTGAACTATCAGTTGTCTTTTGCTAGATGTTCTACAAAGTGGATAGGAAAACCCCACAAGTTCTTCTCTTCTTACAGCTGACAGCTGAGAACATGAGGCGGCTATCTACTTAAGACAATTTCCTCTTCAAAAGTTTGGTCTTAGATGGGTAAATGCTTGTCAGTTATCTGTGAAATGTTATTGAAAGCCACTTCTTTGGGAAATGATGAATATTTATTTAAAGGCTTTGTGAGTGTTGGTTGGTGACTCTGTTTTCAATTTCACTTGCAAGTAAAATAAAACAACCCAAAACCCTAAGAAAATGTATTAACTAAAAGGTTGCTTAACATTATCATTTTATATTAACATGTATTCATGGATACCCAAATGCCTGAATTTAATTTTTTTTTGGTGTTAATATCTCAGTTTCACATACAATGAGTAGAAAGGTCTTTCTTTTAAAAATGAGCTACCATACAGTATAATAAGGGTATTATTTTCATTGATGGACAGAATTCTGGCCTGTATTAGCAAGAAAATAGGAATAAAAAGTGTACTATCAATAACTATGCTTTTGTAACTTATGAACAAGAGGCATCATATCTCTTACCTTTCTAATTGGCTATTTACCTGTCAGACTCAGAACATAAAATGTAGCTGTCCAGTCATGATTAGATTAATTTCATTTATAATGAAATTTTTTGTGCCAGAACTGAACACTTTTAGATTTCAATTCTCTTCGCCTCAGTTGCGTTGCTGTAAGGCGGACTAACTCTTTTGACAGTCATGCTCAATATGCTTCTTAAGAGAAAAAAGCTATAAATATTTTGATTTTAGGTCAGGGTGACAAAATCCAATTCCTGAGAAAAGAAAACAGGGAGTAAAAATTGCTAGTAGAATTTTTCTCATCTTTGAATTGCTTAGCAAATCTCTCAATGGGTGCAGCAGGGTTTTTATCCCACATTTTTCCTGGGAGCATTGATTATGTGTAGCGTGGTCTGACCACTGTTGAAAATAATGTTCTTGAAATGAATCTTGATTTCACAATACCAGTCAATCCTACTCAATGAGTTGGTTTTCCTACAGTTCTTCATCTTGTTTTCAAGGCACATTAACAATCTGTAAAAGTCTAACACAAAAATGCCATCGTCAGGATATCAGTCAAGGATAATTATAGAACAGTACAAAACCCAAAGTTTTCTTATTTGTTAAACTTACTTATAGAATTTAGTTTTCTATATTTTGTACATATGGTTATTTATGAATAAAAATATAGGTCAGTTTCACAGGAAGTTAATTAAAACTACACAGCAAAACCGTTGTGTTCACTAACAGAGTATTGCATCAAAATGACTGTTATGGAGTCCTTTGAAATATATTCTCAGACATCTGGGCATTTTTTTTAGAAATAGATAAGAATTTACAGATGAAACAGAAGGGAAGATGTGAGCCCAAATAACAAAGTGCCTGTTCATCAGAAAAAAGCAAATTTTCTGAAGCATTTATGAGAGTCAGGATAATCAATGTTATCTTTCTTTCACAAAATGACAGGAGAAATTCATATTGCTCTTTCAAAGATTAATAAATCCCACTGAAGTTCTCACTTCACTTCTGGATTGCTCATCTCACTTTATGACTATAGACAGAGCACATGTGCCTAAATTCAGTTTTTTCTTTAAATGATGAATTTCAGCAAAAATTGCAAACAACTGTTTGTAAGGCTTTTCAGTAAAGTATTTGTCTTTTCCCAAAAAAATAAAAGCATATACATTTCATCTCAATGTATTAACCAACAATTTTTATAAAACAGTAAGATGCACTGACACTTTTTTTTTTTTTTTTTTTTTTTTTAAATATACGTATATAAATCAACAGGATCTCGCTCCTTAACTACTCAGTTCTGTCAGGGTATGAGAGTGGTCGCTTTGACATGAGGAAGATGCTGACTTCCCTAAGGTCCTTCTGATCTTCTCTGCCCTCTAAAAATGCTGCATGAGGAAACCCACCTTCAATTAATCAATGAGGCAATTGATTGTTCCCACTCCTCCCCATACACAAAATGGTCTTTTCAGAAAGTGGTAATTGAATAACTGGATTAATTTCATCCTTACCTCCTCCAAGAAGGGTGGCAAAATACCACTGCTATAAGGGCAAAACAGAAATTATTAAGAAATAAAACTATAACTGTGTAGTAAAAAGTATTAATGACCAACAATTTAAATAGTGCCAGCTTTGTAAAGCTGAGATCTAATTCATTCTTTGAAATCTTGCCCAACTCAATAGATACTGAAAATAAATTTTCAAGGCACACAGCAATGAAAAAGCCTCACCATATCTCATTTTCCCTCTTAGCTTATCCATAGCCATACTGCCAGAGAAATGTATGAAATTGTATTGTATGGTGGTGCTGTGACAAAAAACCCATAACATCTCCCCACCCTTTTATTTTTTTATTATTTAAAAAAATCTGTAATATTTCCTTTCTGTGTAATTTTGAACTCCCAAATTGTTATTCCTCTGGGGTGAGTCTTGTTGCTCGTGCAAGAAGTTCATGTGCTGGCTTGCATTACAAAGGGTTATATGGAGTTGCTCCCTCCCTGCTGTTTCCATGCACACAACAACTCTGCCTTTTAAAACTTCTCTGATCGTGGATCAAAGTGGAATGGTTTAGTGAAGTCAATTCATGGTCTGTGTCTGCAGAGGAGAGGGAGGTGTGTCTCTTCCCTCTCACAGCATGTTCAGTTGCACACAGACAGGACAGGCTAACCAGGAAAAGCTTACAGAAATTTATGTTTTGTTTCTCAATTAGGAGACAACGAATAGGAAAAGGAAAAGGGAAGGGAAGGAAAAAAAAGAGTGAAGTAGAAATTGGGAAGTTGCCCGGTGTCCTTTGCAGAGTTCTCTCTGATATGCACATATCATATTTGGTTCTCAAGTCAACCTATCTCTACATTTAAAAAAAAATCTTCACTTACAAATTGGTTACTTTTTGCTATATGCTTTTTAATCTAAAAATATCACATACTGGAGCAAATTTTTTTCCTTAAATAGGGACAAAGTTCATAATAAAATTGTAATGAATTACATTTAACTTCTTCTTATCTAATGTTGGCTTATTTGAATTTACAATAAGCTGACAGAAGTCACAGGTCCTTCTGCTATATTGTATTATAGCACAACCCAACTAACACTTTAACTACAGAGTTAGTGAATATAGGTCTTAGACGAAGACTTGGAACACAGTGTCTGGCTCTTGGTTTAGTCCCTGCTGCATGCAGAATGTGATATTTAAGAATATTGGCTGGGCATGTGATAAAAACAGGGACAAAGTTTTGGCTTTGAATCCATGCTTGAATCATAAAGTTTACTTTTTTTCCTTCAAATATGGTGATTTTGGCTTGGCCTACCTTTATAATTTTTTTTTCCTGAGACTTAGAATACCACAAGTAGGGGACTGCTTGGCAAGAAGTTCATGAGCTGAAGTAGGAAACAGAAAAGAAGGGCAGCAAAGAAATTGAAGATTTGAATGTAAATGTATCCTTACTCACAGGTATGAGGCAGAGCTGTAAATCATGACTAAGACACAGAAAATCTGAAAATAAAACCCCAAGTGGCTTCTTTATATTTTTTAACTGTGTTTGGGAAAATAGAAGCCTGTGTTTGTCCTTCTTGAATAAATGTCCTTCTCACAAATACTATCTTGTATCATTCATTTCCTCTCATATAAATGACCCCAAGTTTTGGCTAACTGCTTAAACCAAAGTGTTTATAAGACTGTAGACATAATCTGGAAAAATTAGACTGCATTGGTTATCTACTTTCGTGATGTTGTTATAGAGTAGAAAAATGGTTTTTTTTAGAGACAGGATGTCTCAGGCTTGGTGCAGAAGAACTGCAACTCAGCAGTAAACACTTAGAGTTTCCAAGGAAGACATAATAATTGCAATTTAAAATCATGTTAAACAAAAGCATCAGTAATTATGGTTTTGTTTGTGGGATTCAAGACATATGGTTATGAAAAATGAGAGAGAGAGAGACATTGTGTGGTTCATAATGGATGACACTGAAATCATAATATATGTATAAAGAAAATGGTTTGCTACAGCTCACTGTCATTGCAGCCACTCAGTACCAAGCCAGAACTAAAGATATAGGTAAACATAGCATCTGCCCAGATCTGCACAGCTGTAAAGAGCTATCAAAACCCAGCTGCATCTTACTGGTTCTCACCAAAATCTTTCAGGAAGCAATTGCTAAAGCCTATATTAACATCTCTTTTGACAACTGTGTAATCTCTTACTAGTTGTTGGTAAATGCTGCTTTACATCAACTCATCACAGGTAGTCAGTGAGCAGGGAAACAAGCATGTATTTCAATGTCTAGTTTATGTTTGGTTTATCCCTGAAGTCTCCTATGCAGATTTGTTCTCTCTTAGATCAAAAAAATAACTGGCCATGAGGAGACCTTACTGATGTTTCAAATCCAGAGGCTTAATATTTTCTAAATAACTCTAATTTATAACTATTCCAATTTATCCCTTACTTAACATTCAGACACTAAGAAAAATTGTAATGGTCATTTAGATACCTTTCTTCTTTCATTTCCAGTACAGGCATTAGAAGTCACAAAATAGGGATATATGACCAGGATCCTGAGTGATCCAAAAGAGGATTTGGATTATAGTCCATTCTAGATTACTAGGTCTAAGCAAGTTGCTGAATCAAATTCTGAATTTTTAACCACTTAAATGTGAAGCTTTTCATATCCAGGGCTTTGTTTTTAACAACTGCATATTCCTTAATTATAGCATACAGTAGCTTCCTTCCCTGTCTTCTCTTCCCTAAGTAACATCCTACACTTATCACTAGGTACCAGAAAACTTTCGGTGTCAGCCCCTCTCTTTAAATAATGTAACCAGGTAGGAAGCTGTTCCCAACTGTGCTTTTCTTCATTACTCTTATCTTGTCACTGTTTTAGGCCTGAAAAGTGATTTTGTGTCCCAGAAAGTGTATGACAGTCTTATATCGCCTCTCCTTAAAAAATTCTCATCTTGCTTGCATGTGTATAGTCCAATACTTAAAATCCAGTTTAGGATATGCTATCACATTTGTCAAAAAAGCTTTGGGGGTTTTCCTCACCTGTCCTGGCTTGCTAATTCCTCATCTCACTATGTTTCTCCACTGCAGGAGTTAAGTACAGGGTTACTTATCATGTTCCAGTCTGTGCTGATCCTAGCATGCTCTAAGATGTTGGAATCCTGCAAACTTTTTCTTTTCAGTGGGATTCTGTGGAAACAAACGAACAAACAAACCACCAAAACAAGTGAACAAACAAAAAGAGAAGGAATAAACACCCCACCCCCCAAAAAAACAGCAAAGAGTTCCTATGATCTACTTAGAAAGACTAGTACAAAGTGAAAAAACATTCTTAGAAAAAAACCCCTGCTCATGATATTAGCTAATGATTTAATAACTCTGGCATGTTGCACATGGTGTAGTAGACGCTGGTGGCAGAAAAGGCCTTTTTCTCTATCTGATCTCATCCCTGAACTAATGGTAGTGCTGGTGATATTTATGATTTTCCCAGCTATTACTTATTGTAGAGGATCAGCACAAACAACTTAATGATACTGTTATTGCTGTAGCTTCTGATTCTTTCACATTGGTGCAGCTTTGTTACAACAGAGAAACAATGACAGGACTGCAGACTTATATGTAACCCAGGAGACTACCTGGAGCCAGCATTTTATTTGCTTCTACTCTTACTCTACATTTTAATACAATAATCAGATTCAGCCCTAATTCAGACATGCTGACAGACATGGGAGTGGCTGCAGTCAGAAACAGAAACGTGTCCTCTGCACCCTTGTAGTTAATCCAGTCAGTGTTTGGATTTTTAAGAGCTTTAAAACCAAGTTGTTAATAACCCTTCTGGCCTGAAAATGTCATTTAAAGTATTGGAAAGAGAACAGAACAACTCTCCAAACCTCAACTATTATGAATGTTTTCTTTTAAAGTGCTGTTTCTCATGTGTCTGTCAGTTTGTTTGTTTTTACAGTTTCTTAATGATACAGTACACTGAAAAAAACCAAAATTGGTCAGGTTTTAGTAAGTGAGACCATTAATAAAATCCCTTTATAGGAAGCAAAAGTTTCTAAGAAGGAACTGAACTCATTCAAGTCAAGCAGGAAACTGGCACTGTCCTGATTTTCAGTAGGATAGTTTTCCTCACTGGAGAAAGATCCAAACCAGAGCTTCAGCCCTTGCTTTCTTCAGTCTGTGGAACCAGCGAGTGTAAAATCACATCATGGTACAGACTTGTGTGCTTTATGAGGAGAATTTTGTAAATGCAGAGCGAAATTTGCAGGTACTTAAAGCTAATAAGTGCATATGCAAAGTTTGTTAAGAAATGTCTCATGCTTGTCTGAGCACAGTAAAAATTACATAAAGAGTAGGAGAAGTCATATTGTTTTTAAAACACTGGCTGATATGCATTTTTACTTTAAAAAAACATAACTTTATGAAAAGATAGGAGGGATAAAGGAAAAGTTCTGTTGAGCCGTCTGAAATTATGTTGGGGTTTGTTTTCTGTAGTCATAAACCCAAAAATAATTCCAAATCTTTGAAAAAGAAAAATTAATTGGGAAAGTGCTAGAGTAAATTCAATTTTTATATAGTAATTGGTGCATCTGTATCACAAAAAAAAGCAATTATCCCTGGAACTGCTGTAATGCTTTCTATTCTCTGTCTTAAGTATCTAACACAAATATATAACCTTTCTATAACAAAGAATTTATCAAAATATCTTAGAGAGTTTTCCTAGATAGAGATGTTCAACTAAAGTCCTTTTTTGACTTGGAATCTTTCTCTGTAGAAACCAGAAGTTTATCTCTTTTTCAGACATCTGAATATAAGAATGCTTTACAGCTTCCAACAAACCAGAGAGAGAAACAAACACAATAGCTTGGGGCATATTCTCGTTCCCTGACATGAAATGCTGTCTCAAAGAATTTGGGGATTTTTTTTTACATTGGTCTAGGATTTCTAGATGTGTACTTATCACACAGTAGTTCTAGCCCTGGTGTTACACCTGAATATCTCAGATGTCTGCATAGATCATACAACTATCAACTTACTGGTGTAAGGCAAGCTTACAATGGGAAACAACTTTTTTATGTCCCTAAGACATTGAGTGTATTGGTTAAGAAGAGATCATCAAAATAGTCTAAGCACAGTAGGTCCAAAACTTCTCCAGTATAGGACACCCCACTTAGTTGGGATGTGTGTTCTTCAGTGAGATTTTTTAAGCTGAAGTGGGCTTTCACATTTTTGTGGGTTTGATTTCTGTGGGTTTGTCTTATTCCATGCAGTCATCAAGGTTGTGTTAAAAAATAGAAAAATGAAGACAAATCAGGATGTATTTCAGCATTATTATCTATTGAAGGTTCTTAGGGTCTTCAGTAACTTAGTGAGTTTCTTAAGACTTGTGTGTCCAAAGACTATGCAGAGAAACAAGAAAGCACCTGTGTCTTTGCTATAAGATCCTCCAGGAATCTGTTTCAGTTTCCAACACTTCCATCTTCTAATTTTAGAAGAAAGAAAAACAAAAAAGGCTGGCATGGTCCATCCTTTCTCATCCTTTCAGTTCCCATTTTGGCCTAATTTCTGCTGTATCTAATTTTATTCCTTTGATTTGTAGTTCCACTCCAGCCTTTAAAAATCATCTTTGGATTGTTTAAAAATATTGCTGGGCTCGTTCCACTCTTTTTGAAGTACTCATATTCATATAAAATCACAGGGTGTGCTGTAGTAATGAAAAAACGGTATTACATTCTCTTTCCAAGATGGACCCCATTTAGAGTAGACTTTTAATCCCCAATTTTGCAGCACTATGCCAACATTTTTTAAACCTTAAAAAAGCTCAAGCAGAGCTTGATGTTTGATGTTTGTTCTTACCTGTTCTGGACCAGACCTCTCATTTCTTCTTGGCCTCCATCAAGCATTGGGAACAAAACAGAGTATCCATGAAAACCACAGACCAATAGCCTACTGTGCATTTCTGGATGCTCCTTAACTGTTTCTGTTTCTTATGACTGGGTAATATTTTGACTTAAAGTTCTTGGTTTAGTGCAAGGTCAGGGTATTTTATTTTCTGTGTTATAAATTCACCAGGAGAGCAAATTGGAAGACAATATATCTAAACTTCAAATGTTTTGCTTTTATATGTTCAATCATTTAAAAGAAAAATATCCATTTGTGATTGAAAGTGTTTCCACATCTGACTACAGAAAGTCCCATTGAATACATAAACTATTGCTATTACTCAGAAAGAGCAAGTGACCTGGGAAGTCTCTGTGGCTGTCACAACATTTCATACACCTTTCCCTTTTCCATTTTAGTCCATAAGTGATAGAGTTACATAGGAAGATTCCACCAGGAGGGCTTGTACCCAGTGTCTCCTTTTGCTCATACTGGGGCTGGACTTACACTGCACAAAAAGGAGATGGGTTATATGATGAAGCCTTTTTGTCTGAATAAATGTTTTTCAACAACTGACTGAAGTTATGACCCCATTGACAGGCTTGTGCAACTCCATCTATCCTTTTGTCTGAAAATGCTTGTTGCCTGATTACAAAATAAATTTTTCATTTTGAAAAATGTAGGGGTATGTCCTGGCATCCCTGAGCCTGGAGATGACTCTCTTGGGAAGGCAGGGATAGAGGATAGATAAAGATCAGGTACCTGTTTCTTATTTTCTGATGACAATTGCCATAAGCATGATGTTCATTTTAGGATTTTTGGAAGATAATATTTCAAACCATGTATTTTAGTATGTTTCTTAGTAATCTGAAAGCCTAAAATGTAGTTACCTGAAATCTTTATATAATCTCTGTTAAAATTCACCAACCATGCAATTTTAAGCCTGGTGGGACCAGGTAATTGAAGAACAGCAAAGCAAATTTTCTGATTCTATCTTCATGAATGTTTTGTTTATCATACTGAAGACCAGGGGGAAAATTATATTTACAAATTAGGAAGCATAACTTAAAAATATTCATTTAACATCTGCTCTGCTAATCATCCAAACACCAAGTCTCTAAAGTGTCCTGTGTGAATGCATTTTGCCATGTATGGGCCTCTCCTGGTTTCCATAACTTGAGCGATATACCTCCACAATTAGGCACTGGCAGATTGTTTCTACAAAGTGAAATGCATTTTGACTAGTTATGTCAGATTAAAACTTTGCATGGAATTACACATTTCAGTCAAAATGTACAGAATATTTCTGGAATATACAATTAGGCCAAGGGAAACAAAAATAGTACATAAATCACCACACCTGGAGTGTTTTAAATGCAGCAGTGATTTTTAGTAGTAAGATTAAATACATTAGAAACTCAAATGGGAATCCACTGTTAACTAATAGTAGTAGAATGGTCTGTTACAGAGCACTGCTTGTGCAACTGCTTTTAAGGGCTTTACCAGTGCCAGTTAAAATCTGCTTTGGCTATCAAGACTATTAATTTGATGTAATTAAGAAATGAAAATGCCATTTTTGTATTTCATCTAGGTCTTATTTCAGATTGTGAATTCCTTCTTTCTCCTCCCCTCCTCTGATTTAATCATCTAACATTTTGGTTTAAGCTAAAGTCTCAACTTTTACAGACATAAGGAGAAACAAAATTACCCTATTGATTTCCATCAATATTCCGGTGCTATCAGACAGACAAAAGCAAAGAGTGCACATAAGATTTCACATGAGCAGAAATGAATACTGTACTTAACAAATTGAATAAAATATTGATCCATAGTAGAGAAATTGTGATGCAGTTGTTGTAAAATCATATGGACTGTAGTCAATAGAAATTGAGACGAAATATGTCTATTCAAATATTATTGAATTGAGAATTTCATATTACATTTAGAAAACAAAAGCATTTTTCCTGTAGATGGCATTTTCATTATGCCAGGGATTAGACACTATGCCTCCCCCCCCCCCACTATTGCATAATATGTATTCTACAGTTCAGGTTAACATCTCCAGGAGGTTAATACCCCCTCTATAAGGTTTGTCAGGGTGAAAGGTCCTACTGCCTTGGCATTCTTATTGATGGTGACAGGCAGATATCACATCACTATTTGGAAAATATCTATCTTATCGTTGGCATGGATTGCACTAAATCAGGCTGAGTGGTCAATAAACTGGGTAGTGTAAGCCTACTCCTCTGAGTATCTTCATAAGAAATATGTAATCTCTTTTCTCAGCTAAAACACTCCATGCTGGAAATAAAATATAGCATCTGATAGGGACAGACAGTTACTGCTCTGAAGTTTTGTGTGCCTGTAGGCAGGAGACAGGAAAAAAACAGGGTTGCTGGTTAAGTATCACCACGTGTAGCTTGGGCAAATGCTGCTCAAGAGAAAGCCTAGAGGGTGAATGCAGGTTGAAAAAGTGCACTGGAAAATGTTTTGATTCATCTGACATTCATATGAATGAGTTTTGTATATCTTAGTGCTTATGCTTGGGACTCTAAATGCCTTGATAGAATATTCATTTAGTATCTTCTGTATTCAGAACTCAATGACAGTAACGTATCTTTATCAAGGAAAATAATTCAGCTTCTCCAAACCACTTCTGATCCTGAATCTGAAAGCCATCATGCTGATAAAGAAGAAAGATAAAACTTTGGAGAAATCAGAGATGCATTAGCTAATCATTCTAAACTTGCCTGCAGTTCTTTATGAAATGTAACCTTTTTACATAATATTGAGTGAGGTCTGACCTGCACCCACTAATATTGGCCTCTATAGTTAGGGTTAGCTAGGGTGCATGCATAGACATCACATTTTGTAACAGTAAACAGTGGCAAACAGTCAGGCACCCTTAGGGCTAATCCATTAATTGGATTAGCTCTAGTGTACAGGTTACCAAATCTGACCCTCTCTCAGATCCAAAATCCCCAAGATCAATAAATATGTTGAGAGGATAAATTTGTAGAGAAAATACTTTTGATAATCATATGTAAGGGAACAGAAACATCTTAAGCTTCTTTCAGGCCTGTCCCATGATCAGCCTTCTGATGTTTTAAAATCTTTAGATATAGTTTGACCTAAAAATTATGTCAACAGTACTTTACACCAGCACAGCAGCCATGAGAAATTATAATCTACTCAAGGAGTGTTATAAACAATATTAATATCTATAAGTCTGGTATTTTATGTACCTTCTGGACAACTCTAAATATGAAAGAACATGTAATTTTAAAATGGTCTATAAAAATTTTTACTACAGTGATTTTGCTATGTTAATTCTCCTCCTTAATGACATAACTTTAATATTCATGTGGGCTCTTTCTTCATATTTAATGAATATACACAGTGTATTTTGAAAAAAAATCTAGCCACAGTAAGTCATAACACAGCTGAATTAATCTGGTTAGCCTGATTAACAAGGGTGTTCTTTGGTGTGCTACAATGGTGAACGGAGTCATGAGATTGCTACTGGGGGACAATCTGGCATCTGTTAGAATCTGACAAAGTGGTTGTTGTTCAAAATTTGTACAGAGAACTCCCTTTGCCCTCTTATTTTATATATCTTTTTTTTTCTTAATGAATATATTAATGGTAAAACCAGCCTAGCCACAGTACTGCAAAATGAAATATAAAACCTGTGGCTGATGCACAGACAGGAAAGAATCTGCTCTTTTTAGGGGGTTAACCTGAAGTGTTTGTAAAAGCTGCAAAAAAGACACTGAGGACCTATGATAGCAGCCCATGGGATTTCTGCAGCAGCCAGATGTTAAATCCTGTGCTATGAACAAATTCCCAGAGCAGCAGCTACCTAGCCTGTCCCTCTGGCTTGTGTGTTTTATCTTCTGTTCTAGACTCCAGTACTCTCCTGGGCCTTTTAAGTACTTGCTGCATTTTATCCTTGAGGTTGCTGCTTGCGGAAAGCAACCTGAAGGTCTAGATCAGACTTCAAACTCACTGAGTACTTCCAGGAAATCTGTGATGAAAAATTCTAAGAAGTTTTTCGTTGCTATTCTGGTTTTTCATGCATATTATCTGCATTTATATAATTACAACAATCCTCCCAATCCTCCCATACAGAACCTGCATGAAAATGAGTTGATGCTTACAGTACATGCATAGCTCTGTCCCACCCAGAATACATCTTACTGTTTGTCCAAGTGATGGACCTAACAGAACCATCATTTAACAGTCTTTGAAAAACTCTTCAGTTGAACTGTGCTTAAATTACACAGTGTTATTTCAATATTTATTTCTTAATTGTTCTCAGGGCAAACATGAGAAATTCCTCTGTTCTTTCTTTAGGTCTCTATAGACTGATTTACTGGACCTAAAATCAGAAGGTAGAATATAACAAAGATTCTCTTTTTATTTTTAGAAAATAAAAATGGAAATAAAGAAGAGAGAACAAACTAGTAGAAATCAAGTTTTATACTTAAAATCTGGTATGCTTTTTCTCAGATGTTGCTCAGAAGCCCATGCTTAGTTAAAGCCAAGGATATTCTGAGGTATGTAAAAGCAGTGACCTCAAATGCCTAAATTTCTTTTTGGTTGTAAGCCATTTTTCATCTTTGGAAATACATTTGTGCCAAATATTTCAGAGAGCAGTTTATAGTCTATACTATAAACACCCTCATATGCTATAAATCTAGGGTGGCCTTTTACCACAGGAAAATGTTGAATAGCACACAAGAAGCATTGCAATTCAGTGCTCCAAGACCAGACTTCCTTTATTTCACCCAGGTGTCTCACATTTTCCCCTTTCCCCCTTTCTGTTTTTGTCAAATCACTTCAGCTTACCAGCTTGACATCTCCAGTATTGTTTGTGTGTTACAGAGGTATCTGAGCCTGAAGGTTATGTGTTCATCCATACACTTGGCTGTGCTTTTAGGCCCATGCACTTTAGGGAAAAAACTTTGCTGAAATGTAATTATTTGTCATACAGAATTATACAAGTTTTCTTTTTCATTGCTGGGTTGGCCCTTTGTGCTCTAAGAAGCCATTCATACATTTCCTTGGGAAAGAAGCAGAGCATGGTGTTGATCTGGAGATCTCTACCTCTTCAAAAGTGATATGCCTGTTAAAAATCAGACAGTTCTCCCATGCTAGAACCAGGTCATGCTACAGTCACAACCAAAGCCTGTGCAGATGAATTTTCAGTTTTCAAGCTTGAATTGTAGATTCATCGGCATCAATGTACTACTCTTCCTGTCAGTACTTCTACACAATTGGATCTTAATTCCTGATTCCAACCTGCAACCCTAAGCCCCATTTGCAGAAATGTCAAGAGGAAGAAGTGCATTTATTTGTGTCTCTGGTGATCCAAAGATGAGACAAGCTACCTGCTGCAGATTAAGATGATTTAAAAAAATTTTTTTAGGTACAATATGGGGATATGATTTATTTTAGTTTCATTTCTTTTCCTTTTTTTTTTTTTTTTTTTTTTTTTAGCTATGCTCCTAACAGAATATTAGATCAGTACTAAGTCTGAACAACACCAGTGTTTAGTACATACCAGGAAAAAGCTGTGTAATCATGTTAGCTGGCATTAATGAGAATCCTTAGACCTCAGAAATAAGAGATGAAGGGAATGTAGGTATGAGAAATACATTTGGTGCCTCAAAGGGCAGAGAATGAGATCACATGTGGCCACCATACCTGCAACCTCCATCTCTGAATATTTCTGCTTTGTTTTGATTGTGAAATCTTGCTCTACTGCTGAAGTAACTGAGAACTCAATATCATACCAGGCATGACCTAAAGCTGATGGAATACAGGCACGGATGGGCTACAGGCTATTGGTAAATTGGAAAATACTTATGAGGACAGCATGACCATCTTATTTGCCTTTGAAGACAGAACAGCATTAAAATGTTCTATTCTGAATTCCCTTATTTCCAAGCAAAATACTAAATCAGTCTCATCCAAAACAGAGCAAAACAGAGTTCGGATAGGTTTCTATTACTGTGGATAAATCAGGAGAAGAATTTTTTTTTTTTTTTTTACACTTTGAACTTGAGAATATGGGTCTAAATATCATCTTGTCAAAGTCTCTATTGACTTCAGAACTTAGAGAGCAGTTAGGGTCCTTTTACTAAGCTGATCCCTAGGGAAAATAACTCTGTGTAGACAATAAATGAATTTTCCCACTTTTTTTAAAAAGTTCTATAGGAATATCTTCTAATTCTAGAAATACCCACAAATTTTTCTCTGAGTCTGCTTTGACTTTTGCACCATTTTTAGCTTCATGTCTATTTTAGCACTTTAGATGTGTTTAATCCAAGTGCCAAAACTGCTAATTAATTCCTGACAGATGGCCCATAACTGACTACCTGCAATTCAGTTATAGTTGAAGTGACAGTAGCTCTTCAGACAGCACAAGAAGGGGAGCAAGAGCAGTTTTTTCCCTCCCAACTTCCAAGTGGGTACTACAAGTTCTGGAAAAATGTATTTTATTATATATATAGCATTTTATATACAAGGATTCACCTGCAAATTAAGTTGAAGCCATGTTCAATATCAAAATGATAAAACAAACAACTCTAATCTCCTTTCAGGTTTTCAATTGTTTTTGCTTTTTTGTTTGTTCTTTCTCATTTGTTTTTCTGCCTGGACAAGAGATTATTGTAAAGCAAGGAATGCTATTAGTCCCTTCCAGTGACAGAAAATTAAAGCACAGAGGAGCTGAACAACTTATGCCATGATTATGGATTTCACACTTCCCAACAGTAATCACCTAAATGTCCTCTGTAGTTAACAGTCATCTTCAGAGGGCAGTTCATTCTATTTTAGGAAGGGATGAATCAGCTGCTACAAGGAGGGGATGAATCAGCTGCTACAAGTACCTTCTTTGTTTTGAGTACTGGGAGGTTTGGCAGATAGCTCAGAGGAGCTGTATGCTTTTGGATAGGGACAACGAGGTGACCTGAGATACACTGTTAGTCTTCAACAAGGTTGGGAGTAGACTCTAGAAATACTGGCAGTACAGTGTCTGTATGAGCCACTAAAATATTTTTCCATTTGAAATGTTCTCTTTTGCTAAATATATTTTTTTATTAAATTAAATTAAATTAAATTAAATTAATTGTTGATCTCTATTCCGGACATTTCAGAAGGCTAGTTTTTGTTGTAGCTGCAGAATTTATCTAGTTTTAGTAGCTATAGAATTGAATTAATCAAGCAAAATATGTGAAGAAGGAAGCCTTAAGAATTTATGAATCAGTGCTACTCAAAATGTTCAGTTATCCCTTCTAAAAACCAAAATGATTGGTTCCTTTCTTATTAAAGCAACTCTGTGGCTGACTGAGGAATAATGATTATGTAAATAATTTTTTTTTTTCATTTCTGCAGAACTAATTAATAAAAATTCCCTTCTAAAACCAAAATGATTGGTTCCTTTCTTATTAAAGCAACTCTGTGGCTGACTGAGGAATAATGATTATGTAAATAATTTTTTTTTTTCATTTCTGCAGAACTAATTAATAGCAAGGAATCTGAATGTAATATCAGTAATAATATGAACTCATCTGTCCTTTGCATGTCCTAACTGTATCTAAATAATGCTCTTAAAAGCAAGATAAAATTGTATGATTTTTGTAAGATTTTGTGTTCATGCTTCCAAATATAATGCCAATGTCTCCTACTTCATTGGTAATTTATTTAGTTCAGTTTCAGTCTATATAAACCTTATGTTCCAGTTTTGGTTTTGACACAGTATTCATTACAACTGTGATATTTTTGATAAGTTTGATATTTTTTATGGTTTTTTGGATAGACCACCTTTCAAAGACCAATTAATTGAATATGCATAGACATTTATTTTGTCATTCCAAATTGTTTATTATTTTGACTTTTCTGCTATTACAATCTCTTTCCTCCTGCACTTAAACTTTTTTTTTTTTTTTTGCATTAATATGGTAAGTTTCACATGTTTCTTTTACCTTCATTTTTCACAACCAATTCTTTCTAAAAGTAGTAGCAAAACCTGCCTAGGATGGTCATGATAGCAGTGTGTGGTATTTGTAAAGTTTAATAGAGAAAAATAGTTTAAAGATTGTTTCTTAGCATTTCCCAGAAACATATTTGTATATTGTGTATTTCAATATTTTGTAATTAGATATTCTTACTAGAAACAATATCTCTCTTATGCCATCCTTCCATGTCTTTTAACAAAATACATATGAAAAGATATTACATATTTTTTCCTGCACAATATAGCCTCCATACTTACATTCCACTTCTCCCTGTCTTCTTTTTTATCCATTTTTTTCAGTCAGGCAAATAAAGAAGCCTTTTAAAATGCAAATATTGATATTTAAAATAATAGAGTCTTCTGTATAAAAGAAATGTGTGGCTTGAAAGAAAACTGCGATTCACAACTTTGGAATCTCCAGGAGAATGTTGTTATAAGCCAGAGTTACATGGAGAAACAGTAATGGGAGCAGGAAAGCAGCAGAGATGTTCCATTTATTTCCAGCTATTGATTTCTGGACTGATGGAGATAAGTATTATCTAGGTTCAGCTGATTGTGTCTGTATTCAATATTATTCAGCTCTGTGTTTGTTCTCTAAGCATCATGCACCTGGCTTTGTAATTTAGTGGGTGAAGTGACTATCACAGGTAAAATTTGAAAGTCCTTTGGGATCTTTTTAGTGCAAGAATGCCTTAGTAAACCCATTTATTTTTGGTGTCTGCATGCTGATCAGTGCTTTAATGAAGTCACTTGTTTGAAAATTTTACTTCATTTTGTCCAGCCTCCTTGTCAAAATAAATTTTAAGTTTTGTGACAGGACCTCAAGTCAGTAAGAGCTCTGAAGTGAATGTTTTCCTTAACATGAGAACAGCAGAAAAAAAGGTCAGAGTTTCAGTCTCTTAAGCTACATTTTGATAGAACACAAAGCAATGAACTTGAACACAGTGATTCTTGGAAGAATCAGGGAAAATATCTCATGTCTATCTAGGAACTGAGACAGACATAAATTAAGGATCTGAGGGTCAGTCTTTCCCCTCCTGTCTTTGTCATTGCCATTTGGACCTCTTCATTTTTGGTCTTGATATACTTCACATATTTTCAGTAGCTTCCTAGTTGTGATAAATCCTGGGTTGTGAAAGTGATTCCCTTTTCCCCATTACTTTACCTACCTGCTGATCTTAGGAGGCTGTAATTCCCACTGAGCCTACTGGGCCTCCTCTTAGCACTCAGTCTGTCACCCCCACCTGGTCACTTCTTCCCAAGGGAGCAGCAGTCCCAGGGGAAATCTTATGTAATTCACAGCAGCCCAAGACATGAGAAACTCTTGCCTGCAACTTCACAAAAAACCCCTGGTTGCAAACACACAGTAGACTGGGAACAAAAGAGCAAGACACAAAATACCCTTCAATTTCTGGTAATTTCTTCTCAGGCCAAGTTCCAAAAATCACTGTTTTTGGCAAACAAACAGGTATGCTAAATAATTTTTTGGTCAGGAAAAATTATTTTCTTTATGTGATATTTAATATTTTCATGATGTTGATGCTAGAGTGGCATAAAGATTGCACATTTTCTTTGACTTTATTATGATGGATGTGCTATTAAGCCTTTGTAAATGACGTAGACTTCCCAACCACATAAAGAAGTAGAGCTTAGAAGGTTTATTGTGAAAGATTCATATTGTGTCTAGACCAAAGAAAACCACAGTGAACAAAATTTAACCTGAGTGGAGTCCAATTTGCAGTAAACAAAAATTAAATTGGGACAAATCACCATAGTTAAAAATATTGAAGGAAAAAGCATAAAGTGCAGTCTTCAATTACTTTTTCTGCAGTCTACAGTTGAAGTTATTACAGCTGAAGTCCACTTTACAGTAGGAAAATGAAGCACAGCTGGTGATGGCTTTGGTGTGGATAAATAAGGAATGCAAAAAGACTGAAACAGTAATGTGGGCTTATATTGCCTGCCAGAGGCAAGGAAGGAACTCCTTTGCTACCCAGGATATTAAACTAAGCTCTGGATTTGTTTTAAGGCACTAGACACTGAATACATTTAGCAATAATCTAAAATGAGAGACCCTCATAATCTCTTCAGCATAATTATCTGCTGATTGGCTGCTATATTTTATTTGTATGTTCAGGGTTAACACACCACTGAGGACTGTCTTCATACAGGCAATCTTTGTATTTTCTCCTCATGGCATGGTTGTAGCTTTGAACTTTTACTATAGTCCTACATTTTGTTACAGAACGGATGGAAGTGTGTTCTGGATTATGGACAGCAGATGCTTGTGAACCCTTCAAGACTGCTGTCTTTTAGCTGGGGCTTGCTTCAGTAGTTTCATCTCACCTGGCATACTTACAAGCCTTTTCTTCATCATACTTTCTAGTGATTCATAATTTATATTGCTTGTGTAAATGAAGAATGCTCTGGCAGCCATCAAGATTCCTGAGGGTTTAATTTCAAAGGATTTCTGAGCTTCAGTTGGCCACTTTGCTCCAGACATATCTGATATGTGGGTGACTTCAATAGCAAGTTATATGGGACTTGTTCATATTACAGAAACACTCATTTTCCCCATTTTAAACTCTAGGACTTGTAAGCACTTTCATAGAAACTTGATAAATGTAATTCTCTGTCCTTTTCTGAGTCTGTTTCTTCTTATTTATATTGCCTCTTAGACTGCACGATCACAATATTTGAAACATTATTCATTGAAGTAGGATTTTTCAAAAGCAGAAAAATCATAGGTATTTTAAAATATTTAAACCCTAGCTTGCTTTCATTTCAGTTGGAATTACACACTTCAGGGCACAAAAAATAAGATGCTGACCTTAATTGAATACAGATGTGAAATCTTGGTAAGTTTCTACAGACAAACATTTTTCCCTGTTTGCAGTACCCAAGCCAGGTGTGAGTGAGCTGGCACACTTGCATGTTTGCAGGGATGGACTGAGTCCTGTTAGCAGAAGTGTTGCTTTACTGTGCCAGAGTTAGCTGACACCCCCACCTCTGTGTTCTCCTGATGTAGCTGGGTTCTAGAGCCAGGCTGCTGACCATGTAGGACCCAGCCTGTAGCATGTATGTGCTTTGATTTTTCAGTGGGCAGTGAATTTCTCAGGAAGCTTTCAAAGTGCAACCAACAACAACAGGTTCCGACCAACAACTGTTTCCAACTCTCAAACTCCTTTTCAGACATCATTTTTGTTCTCATTTTTTAGCTTTTTATAACTGCTTTTAAAGGAGTTTTTAGATAAACAAAACTCCCTCATTTGATGATTTTGGTTATCCATTAATAATGTCTTTGTGCCTCAGATTGGTCTGATCACTGAAATATGTAACCAATTGATACAAAGATTGTTCTTGTAACAGCACTCGCATTTAATGGGACAGAGTCAACACCCTGAAAGCTAATGTGCATAAGAAGATTATGTGCTTAAGCAGTATGCACTTGGAAAATGTAGAGTTCCTGCTATATTCACCATGGGTAACAATGTGCTTCCTCACTTAAAAAAAGAAAAGCCAAGTCCTTCAAGCATGGAGAAAAGCAAATGGGTCTTTTGCAAATGGCTTTCTTGACTGCCATCCTACAGCTAATTCACTGCAAAGAATGGAGGAAATGACCTTTCTTCTCTGCACTAAATAACAGTATGAGACATTTCTACTTACAAAGAGAATCTTTAGGTGTCTGCTGAGAATACTGCCTTTTGGGGCCCAATGATGGCTTTCAAGGAGCATGGAGATGCAAAGAAAAGAAGTTTGAGTGTTATTTAGGCAGACATCCCCGCAAGCAATTGGTTGTAAATCAGAGTGATCATTTGAGTATTTAGATAAAACTGCCTTTGCCCAACAAATAGTTTGGATATGTGTCACTTAGAGTGAAACTGAAGTCATCCATCAAAGCTGTACAGCCTGCAGTCCTCACTATGCCAGCTTGAACCTGCCAGTCATGGTTTCTCACCTCCTTTAGGAAAATGCTGGGAATTTCACCGAATTTGATATTTCTGAGCCAAATTGTCATCTGGTAGATATCAGAATAACTTCATTACAGTCATTGGCACAATACCAAGTTACTTCAGCTGAAAATCTTCCTAGAGCCCAGAGCATTTAAAGGCTGGGACCATTGCTGTCCTTCACACACAGTGGTGGGAAGAACTGGAGGAAAATTCTGCTTAATGCTTTCTCCTTTTGAACTGTAACTAGAACCAGCCACTAGCTATTCCTTGTATACAAAGGCTAGAAATTTAGAAATCAAAAACCCATTTAAATGAGTTAAGTGATATCACGCTCAGACTGCATTTAGTTATCTTTTGGTGGCACCCAAGTTATCTGAGATACATCTGCTTTGCAGTTATTCTGATGATCTCAGAGTTCTATAATATATAAACATTCTCTTACTGCTCATAGTTCCTTCTCTTCTTTTTGACCCTGATTTTCCCATCTCTCTTTCATACCTCCTTAACAGTCATCTATTATAAGCTGAAGAAAGACTCTCAGCTGCTTTTCACAAAGTTGTATATATCAATCATATATTTAATACATCTATATTTATTAACATGTTTGATGCTATATTTGACAGGCATATACTAATTTTTCAGTAACTGACAGTGTGCAAACAGCATGAATTAATATCTTCTCACTATGATTAGAAAGATGGCCCTTGCCATCCATTCCCAGATCCTCTGGAAATTGACTCCAGAAGACAGAAATGGTTATTTTTACATTATATTTCACTACATGAGACTGTTTTAATCTCTATATCTGAGATACCCAAATGACCCTGGACTACTCATGTTAGATTAAAATGATAATGATCCCTTTTCCATGCAGCAACAACATTTCATCCTTCATCAGTGTGCATCACAGCCATAAAGGGAGCATAATAAGTAGTTAAAGAAATTTGTAAAAAGAAGCTGGCATTACAAAATAAACACATTCAGTGAAGTGAGATTAGTGTTGACATGAAACCTCTCATCAACTGCAAGACTAGGTATAGAGAACCAGATTTCATCTGTGGTGTCACCTGCCAACGACCCTTGATTCCAGCTGGAGACATGGTGTGCAGAATTCAGCATGTGTTCAGCAGTCAAACTGCTGGCACCACATTGTCAAAAATGCCATCTGAAACCTGACAAGTGAGAACATAAGAAGATGTATTCCTGTGTGAAATATACTGAAGGTCCTTGAGCTCCCACCTGCAAGGTGTGGAAACAGCATTACTCATGCAGTTTCCCTGTCATGCCCTGGAGCTGAGTCGATCTGGATGCTGATGACTGTGGTACTGCTGCTGCTGCTGGTCAGTCTCAAATGGACCTTCCCTCCTGGTGTGCTTGTCAGCCCACCTGACCTCCAGATACAGGTCTGTCTGTGAACATGTTGGGACATACTGAAACACTAGCCATAGTTGAGCTTGGAGTAGGAGCCAAACAAATGAACTATTTGGATATAATGAACACAACCTGAGATTAGCTCAGTTGGTTAGAGCACGGTGCTAATGACAACAAGCTTGTGTGTTTGATCCCTGCGTTCACTTAAGAGTTGGATTTGATGATTCTTGTGGGTCTTGTCCAAATCAGAATATTCTGTGATTCTGTATAATTTAATTAATAAGATATTGTAATTTCTTCATGAAATAATAAAAACTCAAGGTTTTGTGGAGTTTCAGATAAACAATTTCTCCATTCGGGATAAAAAACTAAATAAATTAAATAAAAAGAAAAAAAAACCCCATGAGTATATTAGAACAGTTTTCCTTCTGGTGAACCACTGTCAACTGTGGATCTGATACTAATATCAGTCATCCCCCTGCCTATTTTTTGGCACAAGGGGAGAGCAGGCATGTTGTTTTTATCGAGGGAGTAAAAGCAGAGACTACTGAAATGCAGCAAAATGCAAACATTGAATTTAGCTGGTATTCAGATGCATGAAATATATCTAATTAGGGAAATTATTCACCATGGTGTCTAAAGAATTAACAAATTTACACAATGAAAAATAATCTGAATTCAACAAACGAATTATTTGAGTTCTTGTATCACCACTTCTCTATTGCCTCACTTTTTGCTTGTTTTGTGGATCTTTTAGAAACCCTTTTGGGATCTGCCATAGAAAGTAAGAGACTCAACTGGTTTGAGTCCAAAGGTTTCCCCTGAGGTTGTCTGGGATTCACTGTCTGCTGATACACCAATCTGTCTAAGCTTGTAGACAAAGTGATATGATGCTAGGCTAAAATTAATTTAGCAGATATTATCTCCAAGGTTCCCTCTCTCTGTACAATTCTGTGTTTTCTCTAGGAAGCTATGTCAGCTATAAATGAACAAATCTGCATATTCTTTTTTATGCGGCAGAATTCACTGTTAGCTGACTTACACAAACTTTTCCATCATCTAAACCAGTAATTTTCCTTCCCTTCCTAATCCTTAACAGTGTTAAAATCTCAAGTTCTCACACAGGAGTAAACAACTTGAAATCATCTCAGAATTACTGTGGGGCAGAAGCATGTTGTCATTAGCTGAGGAATAGCCTTTCTCCAAGGGTCAAGACTGCATAAATCACCTTGCATTACAGCACTTAAGCAGTAAGAACAACAAGCTTCTGTGTATGGTAAATGCAAGGCCATGTCAGGCAGTTGTCCTTGTACACCTTGTGCTGGGGTTCTGTAACATGGGAAGAATCATCAGCTGAAAAAATCCCATCTTTCAAACCTCTGTAATCTAACATTTAGCAATTCTGATTCTTGACGAAAATTGGTATTTTTATGTGTTTCACAAGGAACTGAATATAACTTACTTTCATTAGGAACTGAGATTGGGGTCTGTAACAGTTATTCCATGTGTGTGCCTAGGACACTGGAGCTGGTTTTGATGGAATGCTGTGGCCCAGCTGTACTGAAAGCATGTGTACATTCTGGTGACAGCTCTATGAAATTTGCATGCTTATTCTGCATTACTGAAACTTCACTACCTCTACAGCAATTTATAACAACATAAATGTGTGCAACAGTTTATGACAGAATGAAAAATAGCAGTTTGAACTGTATGAGCAATTTGGGACAAGAGGACATTATAGTACTCTAGCTGGGCATTAACTGAGGGGCTGAATTAATGTCCTTGTTCTTTTCAAAAGTGCAATTGACATTTAGTTGAGCAAAAGTTATTTAAGCCACTAAAACCTATCTGAATAGTATTTTCCAGGACCACAGTATATGGAAATGCTGGTATACTGGAGGGGATAATACTCCTTTCAAATAGCCAACATCACTACATCATTATGATCAGCATTCTTCTTCTTCAGAAAGCCGGGTAAATGTAAATCCCAGAGGCTTTGTAGTAGGACATCTGACAGTTGCTCTGCTACCAACCCTTTACAGACTTCTGTAGATCAATTCATTGCCAGGTGTTTGTTACACTGGAACTAGGTGCTTAATATTCGGGAACAAAATTTTCCAGTACAGGTTGAGGTAATGAGCATCATTAGTAAATTCCAGATACTATTTCTTGCTTTCTGTACATAGTGTCCTGCTCTGCCTGGCTCCTTATTTTGTATCCCATGTCTTCTGATTGTTCACTGCCTTGCCTTTCTCACTACTGCCAGATCCCAAGTCTGTGATTTTTTTTGTTTGTTTTGTTTGTTTGCTTTGTTTTGATTTGGCTTGGGATTTATTTCCCCTAATCTTGGTCCCTTTGTCTTTCACGAAGTCCTTCCATTTATCACATTGTGAACTGGGAATGACAGGTTTCTTGCCCATTATGTGTGGCTGCAGGATGCAGGAGGGGTATAACTATATGCCTATTCTGCACAGTAGCTCCAAGTGCAGTCAACTTCTCCCAAGGTAAACATTTTCAGTGTAATGATGAAGAACTGTCTATTTACAGAAGAGATTATGTATATATTGTTCTTTGCACACATGCCTCTGCTCTGCCCACCTGTCCCTCAGTGCCTTTCCTCAGCATACTTAAAATACTTTAGCAACCAACAAGAAGATCAGACATGTTTGTGAGACTGTGCTCCAGACACAGTATTAATGGAGCTTTGAAATAAAGGGTTAGGAAAGGCCAACCATATGATTCCTTCTGCAGAATCTTGTAAATATGATCTTTTCTTGTATCTAGGAAAAAAAAATGTTGAAAGCTGTGATTGCTGCTGCTCCGTGGTAAAACAACCCCCCCCATATAACAAACCCAAATCCTACAAGCCAACTGTTCAAAAACATCAAGCACAGGCATTAGTTCATTTCAGGATTCTAGCATTTTTTTTTTTTTTTTAAAAAAACAGCATTTGTTTCAATATGCAATGTCTACAGATTTTTCTCTCCCATCTGCAGTAAGTTTACTAAACATTTTCCCTTATGCAGAAGCAGAATAAGTTTCACAGTACAAGAGATATGACCACAAGGAAGGTCCAACCCAATGGGTTATTTAATTATAATAAGCTCCCTTAAGAACACAACTTTATGTTTACATCTGAGTGGAGACAGATATTTTTCAGTCTTGTAATTCAAGTAATTGAGGTAAAGACATTAATGTACCATTAAAGTTCAGTATGTTATTGGTTACTAATGCAAGCAAACAGGCAAGCCCAGTAAGCTTTGCACTTTTCCACACTTTTCCTTCAAAGGCCTTGAGAGAGGCTTTGTTGAGCATATGATTTTAAAAATAATTTCTCCTGAAGAGTTCCTCTCCTTTGAAAAAACATATTTTAAAGCTACTTGAAAGGTAGAATGGTTATTGATGTGCTACTTCCCTACAGTGAAATACTAAAAAGACCTGTAGATGCACCTATGTTCACCTCAGGACTCTAGTTTGATGTGATTTCTCCAAGTTATTTCCATTCTCTCAGGAATTAATTACAACCTGTTGATCACACACTGTGCAAGCTGCCACAGAGACCTTCTCATTCCTCCTCTGACAACCAGTTCCTTTTATAATAGATACATGTTTTGGTCATCTGCCCCTTAGATTTGGCAGCAGGATAGACAAGGCAGATCCAACATTTCACATGGCTTCTTTTCATTCTGATCTGGTTCTTTTTCCTTGTCATGAAAATATTTTAAAAATCCCAGTATTGTTCTAAAACAGGAGAGAAATAAATATAGCTGCTCCTTTATGTTATTGTATTTTACTGCATTTTATATTATTTGTTAGATAAAGGTTTGTATTTACAGAAGGCTACAAGAGCCTCTAGATGGCCTAAGAGTGATTATTTTTCAGCGGTGTTGTGTGTAGGATGTGATGTAAACTATTATTTCTTTATGACTGTAGGAAGCCTGAGAACATTGTGGATCAACTCCTCAGCAGACTAAGCACAGTCCAAGTGCAAACTACAGAGTTCATTGATATGGGCTTTACACTAATATATATTATGGTCAATTTAAATAAATGGTAACAATTTAATATAAGGCCCATAGTTACTGAAAATCTTTAACATATGACAGCATGGATGGTGTAACAAATTCTAAATGTTATCAAATTTTCTTATTTATTTGAACTTGCAATAGATCACTACACACAAAGATAACACTATGGCTTGCTTCTTTTATCAATCTATTGAAATTTCTGTTAAAATAAGAATGTGTGGAAAATGCACAACCCAAGTTTTGATTGTAAGCCTTCATTCAACATATGTTGTACTAACATTTCCAAGTTTATGTTTATATTCCTGCAAATGATACTGCTAGGCAAAAACTTCCATTGCTGTTTTAAAAGCCCTTGCTTAGGTTTTTTGAATTATTCTTCTGAGTATATTAGAAAAACCAAAATATCCTTCACCAGCTTCATGGTTGTAAAGTAACTAGATTTATATTACATGATGCTCTGTTATACTTTGGCAATATCTTCAATGACTTCTGGAAAAATATTATCATGTTTCACTTGAATTGAAATATTTCTGGATGCAAAAGAAAACACAAAACCCAAGATATTCTCCATTGAAACTTAAAAGGGGAAAAAGAGTTTTAGTATAAGGAAGGCAAGTGGTAAGGCTGCTTTGTTCTCCTTAGACACACACATTCACAGACTGAATGAAGCACATAAAAAATACAAGAGTGATCTAAACACAAGAAATTTCTGACAGTTCTAATAGTGTGCTATAATCTTATCTATTGTTAGAGCCAAATTGAAAAATACAGAAATGTTTGTGCTATATTAATAGGTGACTGCCATTGAAGCTGTGTAAAGGGACTTTTAAAATTAAAGTAAGAATCCTGAAATCTAAAAACCATAGAAAGAAATGCTGGAAAATTTTCTAGAGCACCCACCACCTGTTTCATCCCTTTATACTGGAAGGGTCAAATTGTACCTTGGCAGCCTAACTGAAACAGATGGCCAGGCTGGATTTTACCTTTTGGACAGCACTTTCCTAAAGGCGAAAGAAAGGAGCCTGAGAATGCTAAAGTACAGCTTCCCACATTTCAGATAAACTTTGGGACATATATAAAAAGAAATCTTTCCCTAAACATATTTCCCTTTCCATGTCCTCCTCTCTGCTCCGCTCCGCTCCGCTCCCCTCCCCTCTTTTCCCTTCCCCTCTTTCTTTGTCTTCCTCTCTTCCTCTTGTTAATTTTTGGTGAAAGTTATCCAACTGAAATTTAGCAAAAGAGAACATTTTAATTGGAAAAAACCCTTGAATGAATGGAAAATCCCCAACTAATTACACCTCTTTGTCTTTTTAAATGACTTCACTTTTCTCATGCCCTAGTCTTTGTTCTGTATCCTTTATTCTTCTGTTGCCTCAGAAACTCCTATTCCATGGTTGGGCCTACATGTCACAGCTAAGTGCATTCGTAGTTGGCCGTGTCTGACTCACTGAACATTGCTTAAGGGAGCTATTAAGAGATTCCTGTGCTCTCCATTGCAAGATTTGGTCCATGTGTGTCAACCTTAATCAGGCAAAGTGTGCACCTTTACCGTCTGTCTGTCTGATGTTGAATCTGCTTGAGGCAAATCAGGGAACCTGTGAGTGTTTTACTTACCAAAGCTTCTGATCTCTCACGTTAGCATCCTATGCAAATTCTGTACACAAAATAAAGGTGCTTGAACGTGCTTTGAAACAAAATCTTTTCTGTAGTGAAATTTGTCATGCAGGAAATAGGGCTTATCAACTTACATAACTGCTGAGAAAAATACAAAACATGCCTATGATGATCCTTCATTTAGTGTGAATCTGCAGAGCTAAGACTAATAATTTTTTCTTCTGTGTGTTACTTAGACCTGTGCTTCTGTTTCCCAGTGAATTCTAGTGAGTTGTTGCTAAAAAAAGGTGACTGTTTTGATTTTTGATACTTTTGAAACTTTTTCATGACTTTCTTAATTAATCTTAGCAATAGATTGGCTCATCTCATTAACTTGCTGAGAAAAGATAATGAAGTGTATTTTTCTTTAGCAAAGCAATAGAAAATTGCAAAGAAAATGGAAGATGTTTCTGCTGCAGAAATTCTTTTAGTGTGAGGGACAGGTTCTGAGGTCTCTGTGATTAATAGACATAATTAGTTTACAAAGGCTGGAAAACAAGGTTATCTGATTTTGTGATTTACTCTACACCATCGCTGGCCAGAATCAATAGGATAATGATCAGCTTTTGCCTCAGCGTGGGGCTGGAGAAGAGGGGCACAGAAAAAATTTATAGCTTTTCGTTTTGGTCACCATCCATGTGATAGCTGAGAATTGTTAATGTTGGCTTTAGATGCTGTGGAGTGTCTTACTCACAGTACCTATGACTCATTGATTTTTGAAAAGTAGCTGAAAGTCCATCTTCCAAGGCAAACTTTATCACATGCAGTAAGATGATATATCACTATCAGCATTCAGGGTCACTTTGTGATATGTTCAGTAGATATTCAAGCACAAGCAAAGACTGTGTGGCTCTGTTTCTTCAGGAGCCTTTGCAGTGTAGCTGTATAGTTTAAAATAACTGTTGAAATAGGAGTCTACACTGTCCATGACAGCACGGTCCTCCTGGAATATCTACTCTGAGCTTCTGGGCAGGTATTACTGAAGGAAATCAAAGTCAAACATAAAGCCCAGGTTTATCATGCTAACCACTGGATGTAGTAAAAAACCTTAATGTAAGTCAAGTTCAAGCCAATGCCTGAAACAGGACTGTCTCAGGAAATGAAGACTAGAATGGATCTTCTGGATCACTAGATCAATCCTTTCATGTTCTGGGAACACTAACATGTTTAATTCTTTATGGAGCTGAGTTGTATTTGTCTTTACTAAGTTTTTACTAAGTTTCCTATTTGATGTGAGGGAAACAGCAGCAGTAATTACAGATCCTGAATGTTGGCCTATTTGATACGGAAGTGGTATCTGACATGGCTAGGTAGAAGACAAAATGTTTCTATTAAAAAGGAGGCCCCAAAGTTTTAGGAGAGAATTCTCAAACAAAATAAAAACTCTGCAACTTGGTGAGTGCAAATATCTGAGGATTGTCTTTGGGTCAGCTGGCAAAGAGAAAGGGAAAACTTGTCACATTTTCCTCTCACACCAAATTCCAAGAAACTGTGCATGTTATATGGTGTCTGTTACCCATCCCCATTTACACAGAAGGCATCATGCTTCTCTGCTACATCAGGAGAATTTGAATGCCTTGGGTTTGAATATCTCTGAGGAATTTCAGTTATTAAAATAAGTTCTTTTCTAAACCATGTGATGTCTATGGGAGACATATCATAGAGGTCTACTGCACACAGTACTGCTGCATAACCATGCTCTAAGCTCTAAACAAGTTCAAAGGGTACTGGAAGCCTGTTAGCTACTGAACCCTGACAGCTGATTCCCTGTGATTAGACAGCCATGGTCAGCTGTAATACCTAATGTAGAGAACTCTCTTTAGTTACATTAACTTACATTGCATCATGGTGTGTGGTAGTGGATGGTATGTTTTGAAAATCTCACTGAGAGTCAAAAAAGTGTCAAAGATCCTTTGGAAACAAGGCTTTGAAAACCTAAGTCCTCAAGGGCAGGATCTTTGTCAGCAGTGGTAAGTAAGTCTGAAATAAATTGCTTGCTCAAAGTAAAGCAAAGGTTAAGCCCACATCGCAAAGAGCGGTATTGTCCACTAATAAAGCACTCTGTGCATGCAGCTGTCATGTGAAGCTTTTTCTGACAAACTTGAAGACTGCTTAAAGTATTTTGTAGAACAATTCTTGCAATGGTGAGAAATTTCCCCTGAATTATTCACTTGACAGCTGGAGATGCAGCTGTTAAAAACAGCTCTTTAGGAAGAAAAGAAATTAAAATGGATAGGGAGAAAAATAATAATAAACCAAGGAAATGGGGAAAATGAAAAGAGTTTGAGTGAAAGAAGTGTGTACAGCGGAAATGTGCTAGGGAATGTGCCCAGGAAAAGCAACATTTCTTCAGCATTTTCTCTTCAATTTTTTCCTTCTGTAAATTGTACACATTCAGGGGAGGGGAAGCAAAAAGCAATTTATGCAGCTCAATATCAGATTGCACTTTCCTGATGAGGTCCATCACCCTCAGAATCTGTGAGTGTTTGGGAAGGTGGTGATGCTTGCAAATCAGCCTGCAACAGAAAGAGCACTGAGCAATCTGACTTCTTTTTAATCAGAAAGGAAACAAAATACCAGACTCCATTTAGAATGTTTTCATGTTGTGCTTTTTAAAGTACTGGATTAGATTAACAAAATGCTACCTGGTTATTATTTATATTTCAGGTTAGGCCATTCATTTATAGGCTGCATTTTTAATATGGTAATACTTCAGAAATCAGTCAAGCATTGGCACCCTGTTATGTCAGGAATTTTACTGTTAGATAACAAATTCGCTTTTCCAGAAAACTGGCTATGAGGCAGAATTTGGTAGGTGTATCAAATGGGCCAATGGATAAAAAAGAGTATTGGGGGGGGGAAAAAAAGCCAATGCAAAAGACCCGTAATTTATTAGGACAGCAAAGCTCCAGCTTGATAGCCCAACAAACCTCATACCAAGTTTCATATTCATAGGGAGCAGCAGCAAGGAAGCGAAGGGCATTACTCAGAACATGTCTTATATATCAAAATATAGAGCTTGGATCTCAGAAAATGAGAAGCCACACATTGCTTAATTTTTAAGTAAAAACACCACACATAGGTGTTTGTAAAGAATTGTGGTGAAAACATATTGCTGCTGGGACAGGTATGGAGGGTGAGAAGGCTTTAGATCAGAGATCTGCAATTGCCTTCTGATTCTGCTGAGTTCAGACACTTTAAAATGATTTCTAAGATTTTAGCAAAGTTTGGAGAGAGGGATGTGGTTATATCCTAGTAATTTAAAACATTCTTGAGGCATTTTAGTTGGAGTTTGGCTTCAGCTTTCTACTTCATTGCAAAAATGACTCTGATACAATAACAGAGGTACACTGGCACATACCTGGTATAGGAAGGGAGGAGAGAACTTCACAGTATGCAGATATGAAGCTTGTATACACTCTAGCTTTTTATATGAGCTGTTTGTATGGCACTGGTGAAGAGGTTTCTTTTCTCAGCATGTAGATGTGTTGTATTTTCTGTAAAACAATACTTATTTGAAAATGGAGCAATTCCCGCAAACCCTTAATTACCTACCCTGGATCTGTGGGCAGCATCATCACTCTTGTAGAGCAGAGCAGTGACATGTGCATGCAGCAGCAGCTGACAAGGCAGTGAGCCTGTGATTTAGAGAAGCCTTGCACTAATCACTGGGTGGAATTGGGGCTGGTTTAAAAGAGGAAATGAGGAGATAGCCAAAAGCCGGGCTGCTGAGCCAGGGAAACCAAGTAAGATCTCTTCATGTCAATATAATGCCCTGGATATTTTCACTGAACATCAGTATATTTCTCAGTGAAAAGGTACCCATTGGCACTTACCACATTTTCACAGCACACAAAAGAGCTTCCTCTCACTCCAGGCTCACAATGATATTGCTATCTGCCATCTGTCTGTCAGCCTCTGTGAAAAGCCTGAAATGCAGAGAGAGGACACTATTTCTTCAGCCAAAGGATTGTTTGTAGTAGATAGTCTTAGTGGGAAAAATTGGATACCCAGGCTCCACTGGTGTAACCTAGTCCTTTGATCCTATAGCTTTCATTGATTCCATAGTTTCCATTGCTAGAGTCAAGAAATCACACTGTTCAGTAGACTGAGAAGACTGTCAGAAAGAGTTGGATGTGAGGCTTCTAACTTCCCTAATAAGATGTAAAAACAAGGGCCTGCTTAATGTGAGGTTTCTCTTGCAGTGAATGTCCCAAAGGAGATCTTCAGTGCAGGACTGTGCACTCCATTCACTGAGGCTTTGGGTAGGGTCCAGCTTTCCCTCTCCTAGACTGTCTGTGTCTGTGAATTTTGATTGCCTTTTCCTATTAAAGTGCAATGTCTAATTGTTACTTGCAGGAATATCGAGTCATTATTGTATGGCTCATTTAGTCAATATGTCCGTAGTCATAAATCTGCTGTCTCTGCCTTTACTTCTTTAATCCTTACTTGTTGCTGCATTTTAATATTATCTTCCCTCAAACCAGACTGATTGTTCCTTAAAAGAGTTGACCTCGTGACCTCATTCCTGGTGTTGTCATTGCCACAGGGATCATATGGCATTTATATATCCAGCTTGGCATGGAAGAACCCATGGTGCTCCTTTAACATATGGTTCTGTTCCACTGAAGAAATCAACCAAGCTCTCATTATCTTTAGTGATGGAGCGTGGTATGCCAAAGTCATAGGTAAAATTTTCAGACCAACAGAGAGTGATCATCAACCCAAACAATCTAGATTTGATCAGTCTCAAAGTGTGGCATAGAACTACTTTGGAAAGAGAAGAAAACTAAACTGGGCTTCAGGACTAAGGCTTCTCCAAATCTATTACAGAAATTTTTAAAACCTAACATTGGTACTAGTAGTCTGGAAAGGCAGCCTAGGATTCTGTATAGATCTTCCCTAATGAGAAACGAAAGCAGTTTTGTTTAAGAGCTTTTTTTTCTCTTTTACTTTTTAAATCTTTTTCCTCTGAGTTAAATCATTCTTTATTGAAGTTTCAGCAAGGGCTTTGAGAGAATAAAATATCTCTTGTTGAACTTCATATATCTTTGAAATACAATCACATTTTAATTCTAAAGGTGAATGAGTAGAAGGGAATTTGTAAAACACCCAGCTGGCTAGGAATAATAGCTTCTACTTCTGAGAAATATTTACTTGAGACTCCTATTGTGACCCCTGGAACTGGAGGATACCTTCTAGTTTCCTAAGTTTTAATTTCATTAAAAAGCTTTTTACAAGAAATAGAGACAAATAGAAGCAGTGCCTTGGGAAATACATGGAGACTGTAGTTTGCGATCCAGTGATGTCAGTGACAGTCAAAGCAATGCTACAGTCAAACTGGGGCCAAAAGCTCAGACAAGGAGCAGATGGGGGCCATTCTGGAAAACCAGAACAGAGGGCTCTGGGAAAAAAAGCAGTGGAAGTCCCTATCATCTCACACCCTGCCCTTCTTCAAAGGAGGTGTAAGGTGAATCTATCCCAGATGCACAGAGCAGACTAAGTAGTCTACCAGAATACTGAAGCAGGGTGTCTATCAGACAAAGGAACAAACAGTTCCCACATGTTTCTCACCCTCTCTCTCAGCTTATCCCAGACCAGCTCCTCATTCTGAACAGATTAGCACCCAAGCCTCTTTTTCCTGTCTGGCAATTTGATGCTTGTTAAGACTGTTCCCTCTGTCTCACTTGCAGTTGGGCCAGCTGCAGACTGTGACCTTCTGGTTCCGCACAGGTTGCTGCATTTGGAAACAGCTCATGCTTTGGCATCAGTTCATCTTGCTCCCTTCTGGTTTGCTCAGAGGCTGAGGAGTCTGGCAAATCTCCTGCGTAGCTCACACCTCCAACTGCAGCAACAGTAACAGATGCAAGTTTTGCTTTCTGTGCTGCTCTCAGCTGCTGAATGGAGCATAATTGGGGTTCTGCGGAATTTGGAAGACATAATTTTCTTGTGCTTTGTGTGCATCTTGATTTGCTGCTGAGAGACACAAGGCAGCAGGTATCAGTAACAGAAGGGAAAAGGCATAGCCTGTCCCTTTCCAGGGACAACAGCAGAACTCTGAACCCAAATTTGTTTCCAGCCATAGATGAATTCATGCCCAACCTTGGGATCAGCTGAATCAACCTGTAATTGTTCTGCTTGTTTGACTAGATACTTTAATTTGGTTCATCTTTATAGCAACATTCCTAATAATGGGAAATGCAGAATACTTTTGCATTTTTTTTTGTTATTGTCTAGAAATTGTATGATTATAGTTGGATTTGAGTTTTATATTCTTTCTAATTATGTATGCCTGGCATATCTTCGTATGCTCTGCCATCAGATGATATGCTGGGTAGTTATTGCAAGAGAAGATCTGTTGATTTTTTCCTACAACAGAAATGTTAGATCAAATGTCCTGGATCTGTTTCAACTTGGATAGCTGATCTTTACCCAATAAAATTGTCCTAATTCAAGATGTTCGTAATATAATTTATCTTCCTGTCGTAATCTGTAGTTACACTGTCTGTTGTTAGAGTCACCCCTGCAACAGCTCTGATATGATTACATTTCAGCAAAAGATAAAGCAATTCTTAGCTAAAGTCTGTAAATTTGATTGCTGTTATCTTGCAAGTAAATGAATATGAGGTGCTGTTATCCTTCACCCTTGTTTGAACCCACATGGCAGCAGGAGCGCAGGCAGTGATTGAAGGGCACAGCAGGTGCTGGTACAGAGCATCTGGTGCGCTGTGTCGAGACAGGCTTCCAAGTGGTGCTTTCTGGTGGAACTGTTGGAGATACTTGCTCTGTACAAGTTACTGTTAGAGTTTATTTCTATATGCATAAATAATGAAGAGAGATTATCTTAGCAGGAAGACAATCCTTTCACAAAGGCAAATACAATGAGCATGAATGTTGAGCCCCATCTTAAGATCCCTTTCTAGGACTACTGTCTCCTTTTCATGATATATCCTGAAAACTGAATTACTTTCTATGCTGGGTGTATCTTGCCCAAAGAGGAAGATGGGTATTGATCATCTCAGAAACTGAGGGAAAGATAGAAGTTGGGAAATTCAGAAACAGGACAAGAAAAGGAAAAGACAGAAAAGAGAGGAATAAAAATAGGAAAGGAATAATTTTGGTTTCTGATCTCAAAAAGTATAAATGCAAGCACTGATTCTGTTACTTTTAATCATGTTATTGACTGTAGGATTAGTATCCATGTAGGAATGCAGTTTTGAACCCAAAAATATTATTAGGTATGCCATGGGAAATGTATCTCGAGGTTGATATCCCAACACAAAAGTCTTTATATGGAAGAATCTCCTTCAAATCTAATCATATACACAGACTACATAAATGGTCAGTTTGAAGAAGGCTTGAAGAAAACTTTTGCTCCTGAAAGCTTTCATGCCTCCCTTTTTCCAGTTTCCCCCCAGTTTTATTGGATAGATTGACAGGAGCTATTGCCTCTGCCTACAGATTTTACCTTCTTCAATTCACTCATAAACAGACAAGGTAATTAATCTGCATGTTGGTGAGCGCTGTGAAGTCCTGAGCTCTGCTCCATTTTCAAGCAGTTTCATCACAGTTCCAGTTGCAGTGAATGCCACAACTGACAGTACACTTCTGGGTGGCAAGCACTAGAAGATTGTCCTTGATTGTTTCCCAAGTGATCAAAATCAGTATAGGGCAAGTTAAAACAACAGAACTCTATTGATTTGTACTGGCTACTATTTTGAATAGCCTGGGAAGTTCTTTGAGGGGAAAGGATTTGGGAAAAAGAATTAAGAAGTTAAGTTATCAAATAGGAGCATCAAGTACTAAAATTCCCAGTGGAAAATCTATATAGGAGGCTTAAGGCCAAAAAAAAAGAAAAAAACAATAGAAATCTTTTTCTGTGGACGATGCTATGTCTGTTAGAAAAGCCTAATTAACGTGTCTCAAGCCACAAGTGTGTAATGAAAGTACTCCATGGGATGTTCTGGAGTTGGATCAGAATTCCAAGAATCTAATACAGCTCCTGTCTGTGTTGCAAAATGCAATTTATTTAAGTAATTAGTGGTGAAGGATGCTACGAATTAGATCAATCTGACAGTAAGAGGAAATTAATGCTTCTCCTCCATTGCCTCTTGCAACTTGTATCTTCAGAATAGACTTTGAAAGCAAGCATGCATGCAATAAAAATGTCACACTAGCATGTATTTGGTTGTTGCACCTCAAAGCTGCTTGTGGTAACTGTTTCTGGATTGTCATAAAGAACAAAACAACTTTCAAGATTCTTTTTGAGCCTCATACCCTGTTGAGTTTAACTTAACTATAGATTTGTTTGTTTGGGTTTTTTTAATAGGTGCTGACAGCTAATGCTCTTAGGAAAACACAGATTTTATAACAGGAATAAAAAGAACCAGAAAGAAAATCTCTACAAGCTGTCTTTGATTTTAAAATGGTATTTGAACCCTTATCTATATTTAGGGTGCCCACAAGCCCTTTTCTCCTCTAAGTGACTCTCTGCTCTAGTTTAATCTGAATACCTTCTTGGGGTTTTTAGATGCCTCCTGAACTAAATACTGCAGTTCCATGAGCAAATTAAGCTGATAAATTCCAATATTGCTGTACCAACTTTTACTTAAATCTGGTAGCTTTACTTCCACACTGTTGCCCCTACTCGAGATCCTTGCTTTGGCAGTAGCACTTGTTGCCATGCAAGGAACTGCAGAAAGTTAGGATTAACTTTTTTTCCTGAGGATCATTTCCTCAGTTCAGCTCACTCATGACTGTCTGTATACTGCTGTGCTGGCACAAGGGAGGGAGGAGATATGGGAAATGAGCTTTTGGAAAAAGGCAGCCAAAAAGACCCTCTGCTTGCAGCAGCAGTGAGGGCTTATATCAGCTCAAGCTACTCGTGAAATGACAGTCTGAATTCATCTCATCAATTCACATGAGGCACAGCCTAATCACTGATGCTTTTGGGCAAAGATCCTACTTCACCCCAATATTTTACTCTTATCCCCTTTCCAGATACAGCCCTGCATTCCTTGAGCTGGTGTTGGTGCTTGCCAGGCTGAGCAATGACCCAATTCAAACTTCTAGACCAGCAGTCACCTGCACCAGCAAGAGGAAAAAAATGGATTTCTCTAGGTTACAGAGTTGAAGTGTCCCAGAAAAGTGCCTGAAAAACACCAGAACTGATACAATGGAGAATATAAGATGTAGTCAAGAGAAGGAACAAATCCTCCCCTTTTGATAGTGGTGAGCTGCTACATTGGCTCAAAAATACTGGGCACAAATGAAATGTTATATTAAACATTCCCAGAAACATTCCCAGACAATTAGGCCAACTGGCACACAATGGCCCATTGACTGTGCTAGCAAATTCTCATAAACTCCAAAACACGCTGGCTGCATGCAAACTGCCTTTTGGGAAATGTCTCTGGAATGAGCTGTCCTTGGGAGAAAGTTAGTTATGACCTGCCAAAATTGTAACAGGCAATGTTTTAATAGTTTTCTACTATGGATGGTTGAGTTCCAGTGCCTGGGAATGTTCCCAGATGCTTTGCATGTAGTCAGTATGTCTAACTCCATAGAAACCCAGGTCACTAAATACTAGAGATCTGCCCAATATCTTGTTACCTCTAAATCTTGGTTTTTAGTGTACTGTCTTGGGGTTCTGGAGTTGCTTGGATTTGAACTCATGCATGAAAGAAACACTTTAGGCACTTGTATCCTTACAATTTTGGTGACTCCAGTTCTGTTTTTCATATGGATTTTGTTTATATTAGTTATTGACATGCTTAGGCTTGTCTATTCCAAATATATTTTAAATGGTGAAAGAAACCTCTTTCTGACCAGTTGAGTGTCCATATTTTCTTTTGAATTCTTTTTCTATATAGCGAAGGCAATTTTCTATTTTCTAAGCATCCTTTTTCTTAACTAGTTAAATATTCTAATAGGTTAAATGTGTGGCTCTAGAGTCCCAGCAGGCAACAATATCAGCTACCACAAGTGATCTGGAGTCTTCCAAAGTGTTGAAGTGGCATTTAGCCACATGTAACTTGGCCTCATGTGAGTGTGCTAAGCATGCCTTCAGCCATTTTCCCACTGGTGTTCCGGAATGAGGTAGCTCTCTGGCTTCCTATCCTACTGCTCAGAAAGCAATATTGTAGGTAGATCTTCAAGAAGATGGTAACCTTCTATGTGTCTTTGCAATTAATTCTCCACTCTACTTTCAAGACCCAAAATCTCATCAGCTTCAGGTGTAGATGTTTTCAGGTGTTTTCAAATGAGAGAGAAATTGTGTGATTAGAAAGTAAGAAAATGAAAGGTTGTCCTTTGCTACAACATGTGTTCCTTCATCTGGTACCTTTATATATTTATCTAAATAAATAAATCTTGAAAAGCAGAAAAGATGCATTTTACCAAGCCCTGACTGAGCACCTTTTCTTCACCAACCATATTTTCCCTCTGTAAGTTGCAAATTTACATGAGATGTAAGCTATCCTAAACTTGTGTGAACAGGACAACATGGTAACTTCCAACAATTTGTGTTAAAACTCACACAACTTGCATGCTGCTAGAATTGAAAAGCTCAGCTCTGGGAAAAAAAAAGTGGGAACAAGAGAACAACAAATGAGATGGTTCTGTTCACTGAATGTGTCTGTTAACTGCTGTATCTGCCTTGTGTGAGAAGGATAAAGGATAACTGTTACAATTTCCTCTGACTAGAAGTCACAGAGCTGCCAGTTCTTCTCATTTCAGCACTGGTCTCACAAAGGAGTCTTCCCAGGAGAGGAAGGGAGAGTACAAGAGATGAGCATGTGCAGAGCCCTTATTCAGTTGTGGATGTAAAGCTGTCTCTCGGGTGTCTAGCAAAGACCACCACAACCCAACTGCAGGCTCTGGGGGGCTCAGAGCACCACTGCACACTGTGAGTTCTGTCTGAGGGTGCTTCTTTCTACGCTCTGTCAGCTTTAAAGGGTTCAGATTTCTTTCCCTGATGAATTCTGTTATTAGGAACAGGAAGCAGGACTGGTCATTCTTCTGATTTCAGTGACTGATATGGATGCCAAAATCCACTATGAACTCTGACCTACTTTGATTTGGACTGTGGCTGTATATTTTCAGGGTCTAATGAGGAGTTGTTATGCTGTACTGCTAAAGATAGGAGCAATTTCACGTTTAATCATGGCTTAAACCCAATGATGGTATGTGCTGGAAAAACTGTGATCTTGGTTTTGCTGCAGTGAAAGATCTTATTAATTTGCTCTTCAGAGCTTAAAAAAAAAAAAATAAAAGTGATGTTAACTTCTGATAATTAAAAGATCCTACCAGCCCCTCTTTCCTGGTACTCCGTGGATTTTTCATGGACATGCTAGACTAATAAAACAAATATAGCCACCTCCATCTCTTTATCACTGTGTAGGTTTTTCACATATGTCTCTGTTCATGAGCAGCTTTCTGCAGAAATTAAATCTAAGAAAATTTTGTTTTTTAGATCTGATTAATAGGGAAAGCATGTAGGTGGGAAGAGCGGGATCCTTGGTGCAAAAGCTTATTTCCTAAAAAAGAAAAACCCAAAACAGGTTACAAACTGAAATTCCACAAGGCCACGAGTGTATTAATCTTTATTTCTATTGTAGTTTCAAATGAATTTTTGATATATTTTTCATTTGACTCAGGACATCAGGTAAGACATGCTGATGTCAACAGCAGTTCCTTCTTCCCCCTTGAAAGACAGGTCATGAGGAAATAATGCTACCATTTCATTTTTCATTGAACACCTGCATTTTCATGACAGTTTCATTTCCCTTTCTAAAAATCCTTTTTGCTGAATTCCATTCTCAGTATAAATCATTACTCTTATACCTTGTGTAATATCCAGTCTCAGTGCATTGCTGTAATGGGGCCATCTGATTTATGGTAATCCAGAATAATAGTCAGCACCAAAATGCCATGATAAAAACTCTTGCTGAAAGAAAGATAGTTTATACATTTAATGATGTTGCAAAAATGTGGGACATGCAGAACAGAGATAATAGTTTGCATGCTTCGAATATAAGGCCAACTGACAGCCATAGGAAAACAGAGGAATGACAAGGCTCTAGATGGCACATGACACTTTTTTGTGGGGATATTCAGAAGAATTCAAAGTGCAGTGCAGCCAGTTAGTCACCAGAATCAATGTAATGTGATCACAAAATCTTCTGTATAGTGCAACCAGCAGTCTGTGAGACAAATGATTTCAGGAAATGTAATGGGCCAGACAATGTCTCTCCACCCCTCAGACTGCTTCTCAGTTCCTTCAATATGACAATACTGTATCCATTAGATGAAAAATGTAACCAGGCAGCCATAAGAGGACCTAGAGAATATCTTAACCATCCAGAAAGCCTACAACAGTCAGTCCTCAGCCATAATGCCACTCTTGTCTCCAGAAATGGATGAGTTTAGATAATTATCTTTTAGATATTTACTTTTGGCTCTGATTTTCTAAGATAATTTGACCTCATGTGCCAGGCTAAATTCTTGCTAAGATTGCCAAAAGCCTGTCTTTCAGATTCCCTGTGCATCTGGTGAGACGTATGGCTTTTTTTTCCTTCTTCTTTTTTTTTTTTTCTTTTTCTTTGAATTTTTATGTGGTGCTCCAGGGAGCTGACAGAGCTGCTCTGTATATGTGACTAAATGGCTGGATTCCAAGCTTGGCAAAAGCAATCAACATAAACTGATCCATCAGTTACCCACAGTTGTCTCTTTGAATTCATTTGGTTTTTAATAGGAATAGAAGGAACCCTTATATAGCTATTAAAATACGATTTTTATAACATACCTTTCTAGAACATGCCATTACAGGTCATTATTTAAAAAAACATTCTCCAAATTAATCTTGAAATCTTTTATGTCACTTGAAACGCAGCAGTACTACCAACACCCCCCCCAAAATAGACCTGCTGTGACTTTTTCATACTCTGTGAGCTGGATCATACAATCCCCACTTCCACCTACTGTCATGCAGGTTCTCAGATACCAGTTCACACGGTGGCTCTAAGGTATCTCACAGCTCTACCTTTTTCTTCAGGTGGCAAGGGGCAGAGGATGCAGCCTCCTGTGGATTAGCCTACATGACTCCTACAGTGTATTCTCCTTCCAGGTGACCCTTGCCAAAGCTAGCAGAGTCCTCCTCTAAGTCCAAAATGTATTTGAAGTAGATTAAAAACACAGTACTGAGCAGTTCTACAAATACAAAGTTAACTTTGTGGTTAGAATAGAAACTCTTGAGTACAGTGGAGAACACTGTGAAATACTTTTAATGTGTCCATAAATCAAATGAGCAGCTCATAGAAATTCTCTGTATTCTCTGGAATGACTGTCTGCTGTGGTAAGGCATCACCTTCATTTGAGCTGTCAAACACTCTTAGTCATGCTAGACTTTACTTGACTGACTGAATGGCAGTGAGCAAGTCAATCTCCTCCTCAGAGCCTTTTCTTCTCCCATCTGAACAGTTACAGATATCTTCTTTCCCCATAGGAGAGATGCTCCAGCTTTTTTATCATCTTCAAGGCCCTTTGCTGAACTCTGGTATGAGAGGCTGAGGGAACTGGGGTTGTTCAGCCTGGAGAGAAATTGACTGAAGGGAAAGCTTATCACTCCCTGCAGTTACCTCAAAGGAGGTTGCAGCGAGGTAGGAGCTGGCCTCTTCTCCCAAGTAGGAAGTAATAGGATGAGATGACATGGCTTCAAATTGCACCAGGGTAGGTTTAGATTGGATATTAGGAAAAATATCTTCAGGGAAAGGCTGTTCAAGCACTGAAGCAAGGTTCCCAGGGAAGTGGTAGAGTCACCATCCCTGGAGGATGTGTAGATGTGGTGGTTGGGGACATAGTTTAGTAGTGAACATGGCAGCGTAAGGTTAACAGTTGGACTTAACGTCCAAAGATATGTTTTCCAAACTAAATGATCCTATGATTTTGTGGTTCTATGATTCTATGTATGTCCATGTTTCTCTTGTATTGGAGATCCCAGAACTGGACAGAAAACTCCAGGTGTGATCACATCCATCCTAAGCACAACGGTAGATGAATCAGCTCCCCTGACATGCAGGCAGCATTTTTCATTATACAGCCCAGGATACTGCTATCCTTCATGGTGGAAAAGATATACTTCTGGCTCAGCTTCAGCTGAGTGTCCACCAGAACCTTCAGTCCTATTCTGCAAAGCTTAGTAATTTACTAAGTGATATTATTTTATCAGACATTCCTCAGAAACAGATGTCTGTATCAACAAATATATGTAGACAACAACTCAGAGAATAAATAAGACTGACAACCTGCAGGCACGTGTACTGGTGAAGGGAGCATTGGGTATGAGTGGTCTTCCTCCTAGCCTCTATGAGCCAGCCTCATAAGCTTTTCTGCATTGCAAAGAGTCTCAGGTCTGAGCTGTGGAAGCAGGTTTCACTTCCCTCACAGAAAAGAAGCATCCCTGAAAACATGTTTATTTTTTGCCCTTGTTTAGGACCACAAAGTCAGGAATATTGAATTTGTTTGTCTGCTATTCACATCAGTTTTAATATGATCGTTTTAATAGGAAAAAAACCCACATGGTAAATAACACCAGCTTGGGTGAAATTCCTGTTATAAGAGAGGGTTATTGTAGACATAACCTCTGCTAGCTGACTTCTGAAGTAGTGGTCATTGAAAATACAGGTGACAAAGTGCTAGTAGTGATGCAAGACTAGTACTAAACTTATTGAACTGGTCAGTTGTGATTGACCTTACATTATGTTTTCTTGTTCTTGGTTCATCAGCAAAGCTAGATTGAGAGTTTGCATCCTATCCCTTCTTGCAGCTGCCCTCTTCTCAGTTTGCTGCCCTTTCAGCCAGACTGATCCCAGTGTTTGCAAAGTGTGCTATTAAGTGGTTAAGTGGAACATTCTGAATAAATGCCTCCTACTCCTTTTATGTAGACATTTTCAGTGTTCTCATTCATCTGCTAAGAATTTTGTTGCATTTTGTATGAAAGCAAGAAAAAGAACAATATAAAATGTCTGACATGCATTGCTTAATTGTATTTGTTTCTCACCCTCTTGCTCCTATTTTAACAGTTTCCATTTATTTGTGAAGCCACATGCCTCAGCACAGCCTTTTAGTCTTCTCAAGAAGAGCTGTCACTGATACCCACTTCTCTTATGAGGGGAGTCATTGCTTTGTGCATATCTTATTCTCTTTTTAGTGCCAGAGATAATGTTTATCAGCAATTTAATTTATAATAAGTTTCCTTAGTAGCTCTTGCCTGTAGTTCTCACTCTTGCCTTTTCATCACAAGAACCACTGATTGGCATATTTCTGCTTTTACCTTATGGATTTATTGATGATGCTATCAATCTTACTCAGGCAGGATGACAGCTCAGTATTAGATTCACTTTCTTGGCTGCTTCTGCAGCTAGCCTTCAACAAAATGATAGCTCCAGACCTTTGTCAAATGCCCAGCAATCTGGATCCCAAAAGACATCTATCAGGTTTTAGACCTGAAAGTCTTAATCATCAAGCTATTAGATAACTTTGTGTGTGGATAATATGTTGGGAAGCCTTTTCCTAGCAAGGGAACTGCTATTTGAAGTCAAACATAGTTGTTAGACTAAACAGCACTGCTCCCCTTTAACAAAAGTGTTAGCTGGCATTCTGTTTTTCATCCCTTAATTTTTATTAATGGTGTTGATTACCCATATTTCCAAGAGTTAGAAACAAACGTTTACGTAATGAGATATGTCTATCTGCCAATAGTAAAACCAGAAAAAAACTAGTAATACTTTTAAGTATCATTGAGTTTGTAGGATTCTGATGATGCTAGGCAATTAGTAAGATATTTAATGTTTGTTTGCTTTCTATTGCAATAGTTATATCACTACAAATCCTGTGGTGAATGTACCACAGTAGAACCATGGAATCATAGAATAGTTTGGGTTGGATGGAACTTTTAAAGGTCATCTAGTCCAAACCCTCTGCAATGAGCAGGGACGTCTTCCACTAAGACCAAGTTGATCAGAGCACTGTCCAAAATGACCTCGAATATTGCCAGTGATGGGGCATCCACCACCTCTCTGGGCAACCTTTGCCAGTGTTTCACTACCCTCATTATAAAAATCTTCCTTATGTCTGGTCTAAATCTGTCCTATTGCTACAGGCCTTGCTGAAAATCTGTCCTCATCTTTCTTATAAGCTACCTTTAAGTATTGAAAGGCTGCAGTAAGGTCTTCCTGGAGCCTTCACTTCTCCAGACTATGTAACCTGGAATTTCTTACGCTACTGTAATATGTAATACTGTAATAAGTTCTACTTATCATGGGGAAAGTGCTATGATGAATTAGCTATGTTTGCATGATTACAGCTGAACCCACACTGGGATAAAAGATATTGTCTTTTACCTCACTAGTGTAGTTCAAACAATGTGTGCATAAACTTGAAGATTACTTTTGTACTGCCTATGTTGTGTAGAGGGTCGACAGTAAAAGTTGGCCTAAGGGAAGATTATGTTTTCCCAATTCAGGGCACAGCTGAAAAGAAACATGGTTTCTATACCACAGGGAGGATAAAACCAATTCCACTTTTCAAGCAGCTCATTGAATATTTGGTAGGGGTTATATTTTAGCTTAGCAGTGAATATAGAAACTATTTGTTGCACAGTTTTTAATAACAGTTGCTTGAAACCATTCTTCTGTTCATAGATTATTTTGCAAAGAATCTACAAAAACTTTATTTAAATGGTAGATAAGGGGCTGAGAATAAAGTCTTTCAGCAGACTTAACTTTAACTATGGGAAAAACATGATTTATTTAAAAACAAAAATATACAATCATTGGAAAGAAAAGGGGGATAATACAGCTGCAAAAGATTTCAGTGTAGAATTTGCCTTGAGAATAGTCTTATTAACAGATAAATTTTAAAATAAAATTGTTTTGGCAAATGCATTTGATTCCAAATAGAAGCTGATATTGAATTACCAGAAGGAAGTATCTGGCTTGGCTATATCTGAATTCTCACATGCTTAAACTGTGAATGGCAAACCAAAAGTCAGATGCTTTTGTTTTAACACAGAAAGCGAATATCACATTACCAATCCTTCCTGTTGAATGTTCATTCAAAATTCCTGCTGTATAGGCCAAAACCATATTGTTCCTTACTTTGTGTTATTCACGTGTAACATGGTGTTTTCAAAATATGGCTGAAGCTAAACTCGTACTGCACTTAGTAAAGAACTTGGGCCTACAAGCCTTGGAACATGAAGCCACTCACTACTCACTTCTGTGATGCTCAGAGGAAGAAATGGCACTGTGTGATACCTGAGTCCGCGTTCATTTTACCAGAGTATTCTTCAGCTAAAGCTTAAAATTAAAAATCACCATTGACCACAGTCAGTAGCACAGGATCCAGTCTATGGAAGTCTGTGCATCAGAAAGAAAATCTAAATTTTTTGTGTTCTGTACTAGATACAGAAAATATTTCAGTTTATTCTTGCTTAGGAAAATGTATTGCGGCATACAGGATCCATCCTCCCTGAGCAGATGGTGAAAACTGTTGATTTAATATCTTCTTTCTCAAATCTAGCAATAAGATGAGTTGAAGATGTTAAAGAGACAAGAAGATCTCTCATAGTGCAAGATATTGTGGTGAGTTTAGGCTGATAAGGAAGCTTTATGGAACATTTTTTGGAAACTCAGATGGTAGGCTAAATAGTCTGGAATTGCTATTCTATCCCCATTGATTATAGAGTACCTAGGCTCTCTAGTGTGTATTTTTGCTAGGAAATGGAAGTTAAAGAGGCTGAAACCAAGCCATTATGTTCAGCCAGGTAGGATTCAATGTGGAACAATTTGTTCTTAAATTATTTTTCTAATGATCATCATTTGTTGTGGTTCTTAAATACTATAGTAGTGGGTTTAGAATGAAAAAGCCTTATGCAGATAGATTATTTAGTTACGGGTGGAAATGAGATGTGTGAGAATAATTTGAAGTGAATAATTTATTGGAGGATTTTTGTCTTTTTCTCTCTTCTGAATTATCCATGAAAGTAAGTGTTCTGGATGTTATTAATGACTATCATAGGGTGGGCCTTTGATTTATTCACAGTTACAGATCTGGTTAGAGCTGAAAAATGTGCAATGCAGCTTTCTTTCAGGATCTTTGGAGGAGAAATTAAGCTATTTAAGTAATAAAATAGAGGAAGTCTTTTTAAAGCGCCACTACCGTAAGAAGCAAATCCAGACTCTGGTGTTAAGTAAAATTTGGCAAGTACTGTGGCAGAGGGGTATGCCAGTAAGTCATGAATGTACCAGAAATTAAAGACAAAGAAAAATATGTCCCTGTGAAGGAATAGAAGTAATTTCTGCTACAACCTGTTAGAGAGCAGACTTAGCAGTTGTGAGAAACTAAACTGTTTAGTCTTTCTCTTTAAGTTTTGAAGCATAGGAGTATAGTAAAGAAACAGGTCTGTACTAAACAATGTCTTGGTTTTTTGATGGTTTGTTTGTTTTTTTTCTTTGGTTTTGTTTTTTTTTTTTCTTTTTTTGGTTTCTTTTCATGTGACTAGGACTCCAAAAATACATTTTTTTGGAACAAATAGGACAATATTTTCCAGTAATTATTGTTTTAGGTAGGCTGTGGAAACTAAACTGCTCAAATATTTAATTCCTTCCATTTAAGCTACTTGTTAAATTATATGAAAAGCTGTTTTCAGAGGTCAGGCTATTTTTATTTTGGACGGCATTAGCAGTGGTTCTAGAACCTCTTTCTTGGTGCAAATACCCAGGGTTTTTTATTGATTTGTTTTCTGTAAGCATTTATCTTCATTTAAAATTCTTTATTTGAATGAAGATTTCTTCCAGTAAACTTATTTCCTAGAATATTTGAAGGAGGCAAATGCAACAGGGTCATGAAAAGAGTCTAAATAAGTTAACTTAAAAAGAAAACAAATGCAGCAAATTCCTGGCTTTCTTTTCCCTGTGCTGATGAAGTTGCTAAATGAGAATAGTAGTGATCGATATGGTAATTGCTAGACCCATCCAGCTCATTGTGATGAACGGCTGTTTATCTGCATTTTCACTGACCTTTGTTTATGGCCATTCTGCCAGTTTCCAATTTTTATGGAAGTGCTTCAAATCCAGTGCAATTTAAATTTTCCTGTGAGATTTCATGAGCCATTGTAAAATATGCTGGTGTCTTATGATGTTGGAGTGTATGGAAGTACATCTATTGCATTCCCCTCATCTATCAATTTCAGATAATTTTGATAATTGTCTCTTTCTTGTACAGTGATTTGAAAAATGGAGAGGTCTACACAGGGTACTTTTTATTAGGCTAGACACATTACACCTTTGTAGGGGCATAACACATTAAAAGAAATTTGCTTAAAAAAATTATAATAATTTTTTCAGTGATTCTCCAATACCAAAGAGAAAGTATCCATTGTATAAAAGGCTTTTTCGAGGGTTTAGTTTCTTTTAAAGAACAAGCTGTTGTACTGACTGTAATGTACTTTTACCAATGCAGAAAATCCTCTGGTACCTTTATTCTTTGAAAAAAAACAAAGCTGTTTTTGAGAATCCCTGTGAGATGGTGGCTCCACTTTCATTTACTATTTCCCTTTCTCAAAAATTTCTCAGCAAAATCCATAAGCTTCATAAGATTTTATTGGTAGTATTTTCTTAATTTTTGTTCTTTTTAGAAAGCAGGGTGTGGGCATAAACATAGTCTCCAGATAGTTCTGTTTGCAGGTTTCTGGCTCTATGTGTGCCTGAAAGTCAGCTCCTGAAAGTCTCTCCCCACAGCTTATGATGAGATGGCTGGTTTCAAAATGTCCATTGTCCTGTATGGATTCAAAATGCATGGAATATCTTGTCTCCATAAAGAACAGCTGCTCTTTAAAAGCTCTTTTGTGTGCAAATGCTATTTCCTATTTTACAGCCTGGCTCATGCACTGGTTAAAAAAAAAATGTGATTCAGTTTTGGTACTGAATCTCATAGAATTTGAATAATTTGACCTGTGGGTTGTAGCCTGTCCATTTCCATTAAGAGCCAATTACCCATTGCCCAGTTTCCCTAACCTGTGCCCTATGAAGAAAGGTGTCCTGTCTTGTGTCTTTCTCACTCATTTAATGTCTGGAGCAGACTTCCTTTAGATCGACAAATTATTGTAATGTCTATTTTTACACTAGGCTGAACAAAAGAACCAGATATAATTATCAACCAAGTTTGGTTGAGAACATAAATTTGACACCAATCTTGCAGCACATTATTTCCTATTTCTCTGGTGCCTGTTAATTCTTGAATGTTAGGGGTTTTTTTATTGCTGTGGGAACCTAGACCACCTAGACCATCCTGATCCAGCAAATGCTGCAGAACAGCTTTACCCAGAGAGGTAAAGAACAGTTTTTCACTTTTTCTGTTTGAGATGAAATCCTGCAGGCTAAAAGTTGTTTTGCATATTTTGTTCTTATTTAAAATGTTTTGACAGAGGATTTCACATAAGCATTTTTCCAAAGAAGAGTTAAAAAAATATGGGAATAAGAAAATAAATATTTCAAAATGAACAAAACCAGTAGTGCATTGAGAAATCTGCCTGATTTTTTTTTTTTTTTAAGGGAACGTAACAAAAACTTTTTAGGGAGCCCTGTGCTACTCCCTACATAGTAAGCCAAATTTACTTAGAACCAAGGAAACAGATAGCTTCCACTTTACTGATAGATTCCACTTTACTGAACAGGGCATTTGAATCAGTCTTCGAAGTAAGTCCTATCTGCTCCTGTTTGACTCCTTTCCAAGCCTTCAGGACTCACAATAGCAGGGTTTAATTTCCAGCCTACATCTCACACTGGAAGGACTCATGTTTATTCTCCAATTTGATGGGAGAGAAAACATTAGTCACATTTCTGCTGAGTTGGATAAAAAGGGAGGAAGGAACTGTGAAGTTATTAATTGTAAAGGCAATTAATTTGCTAAGCTTGCTACTTTCATCACTTCCAGCGAATAGGTCTATTTAGGCTGGTTTTGTTTTCCTTACTTTGAAAGTATGGACCATCCATGACTCTGCCTCATCCTGTAGGTAGTAGCACCTGATTTTCTTTATTATCTCTTATATTACAGTGAGTGGTTAATCCAGCCAAGCACGACTAAAATCCTTGCTCACTGACTTCCCAGCTTTGGCATTTTGTGGAACAATAATTAATGTTTGTTGTGGGAAGCAGGCCGGGAGTTCCTCATGTGAGCATTTATTAGTATCATCACTCACACATTGTAATGAAGCAAAAGCGATTCTTCTTCGAAATTGTTCCCAGCGAGATCACAATTATTAAATACCATCATTGCTTATAATAATTAAACTTTTATTATCTAGGTTCCAACCCTGTCAATTTGGTTTCCCCTGAGAGCCTGTTTGTTAGCCAAAAGTTGTGGGGGAACATGTTATGAATAATGTCATTTTCAAATATACACTGTGATGTAGAAACAGCAGGGCTTCTAATTGGGAGTGATGAATTTTCTAGTGATGGATAGGCAGTGGAGACACCAATGATTTGAAAGATGCAATGAAAATTGGTCCCTTTGTGATATGGATATCTTTATTCTAACACTGATGAGTGTAATGAGTTGGGCCAGCAAATGACATCCCGCACTAAGTATACCAAAGAAAAATAATGTGGACCTTATTCAGAGACAGGGTAAGAAAGACACTGCGATCTGGAGATTAAAGTTTTGCAGGAACCAGAGGCAAAGGAATTGAGCTAGTAACTCAATAAGGATCTATGTTTAGATTTTGCTTGGACTAATAAAAACTAGATAAAATTATTATTTGCCATATTCAGGAAATAACTTTTTACAGATCCCCAATCAGTAATGGACTCTGCCAGCAAAGTAAAGTGTATATGGACTTATCTGAGGAATCTGGTTTATGAGGAAACAGAGGTAGTTGAGTCACTAACCCAGCATTTGTGGCTGGTGGGAATGTTTGAACCATGAGGAGTCCTGGGAGATGTGTAGATGGCACATCTGTAGGACACTGAAGTGCACTGTCAAGTCTGTGGCAAATGTACAATGTCTGCACGCAGGAGAGTAAAATCCAGGTTCATGGAAACCAAGAACTGACTGATGCTCACTGATTTCAGTCTTTCTTTAGCATACACTGTTGAGTTCAAAAAGTAGAGAAAGTCTTACAGACAGAAACATCATAACGTTGCTTTTTTGGAAGTAAAATGCAGTTTCTAAAATCCAGCATGATGAGGCTGATAACATTAAAATGGACACGTTAAAATAATATTGAAAACATGTCAGGATGTATATACGAAGTCTTTTGTTTTTGTTCTGTGTGTTAAAATGAAATGCTAAACTCTTAAATATCTAATAATGAGTTTATTGGAAAGAAAAGCAAGCACTGATTTCACCTGTTATCCTGGCTAAGATGCAAAATATGAGTTCCTAGCCAACATGATTAAAAGAGGATTTTAATGTATGTTCCTTCTCTTATTATTACCTGTATTACCTTATTATCTAAAAATGAGATGATGAATAGCAGCATAAAAAGAAGTTTTTGTAATTAAGGTTACTGTATTAGGGCTGGTCTTAAACATTAAATTCAGCTGTTTGTATATTTTGACAAGTCTGAATGTAATGCTGCTTAAAAAGATCCTCCGTCACCAGCCACACTGACTTTAAACTGTTCTTATTTGTGCCCAAATAATCTAAGTTTTGAAATAGTTTCTACAAGAGAATCCATCATCAGAAGACACAACAATAGGTCTTTTTTCTCTTTCTTTAAGGCTCTCATGTTTGAGGCACATGTCACAAAGGAGCTTGGACTATCTAGGAACTCTGCTCTCCTCTGTGTGTCAGTAAATAACTCCTATGGTACTGTCAGAAGAGCTGTTGTCAACAACAAATGTCGACTTTGAAAGAAAAGTACTTTTAAATGAGAAATGGTGGGAAGATAAGGAGAAAATTTTTCTCTGATTTCTTTCCCAAAAGACAAATAATCCTGTAAGACTACGGGAGTTTCAGCCTGATTCTTGCAACAATAGAAAAAAAAATTCTCCCCATGACTTTTAAAAGTGATTAGAGAGGCATTTAACTTCATTTTCTGCTCATGGTGAAAGAATTCTCTTCAGGGCTGACTTCATGTAGCAGACCAGACTTATGGTGAAACATACTGACATAAATGCACCTAATTACTTTGTTATTCAAATTTTACTGTTATAAAGTTAAAAAAAATAAACACAAAGTAGAACCAAACAGTTAATAGAAATCTCAAGTTAATTTCCAGAGGTGCCTTTTCAGAGCTCCGTGTAAATAATTATTGTAAAAAATTCAGGAAGAGACTAAGGGTTAGAAATTGTGTGTGGGTTTATTCCTAGAGATAGGAATTTATTGGAAAACACCGAAGCATTTGAAGTTAATTAAAATCATTAATAACATAATTAATGTTATTTTGAATGTGTCTATCACTAAACATTAATTATCTTGTAGCCACTGGAACAACATAATGATAGCATCATTCTTACTGATTAGCGTAATGCTGTATTCCTTTGCTAGAATTTAAATGCTACCAAATGAAGATAAATGGGGTATCAGCCTACATATTTACTCAACAAAACCAAGTCTGTGTTGTTTGGTTTGAGAGGTCTTGAGAACAAAACCTCTTGATGAAGAAGTTTACTTGCTGGCTGTGTGCTCATTAATTCAGCCTTGCAAATGGGCCATGTTAAGTGAGGAAGGGAATGAAAACAGTAACAGAAAGAAGCAATGACTTAGGACTGACTTATATAGTTGTAAGACACTCATAAGTCCTTGATGGAAGATAAGGCTAAAGGGATCCTAAAACCCGGAAATATTGGTATCAAGTTTTTTTCTGTGTATGGTAGGACTTTCTTTTCTAACCTTCCCTCTGCCTCAGAAAAACATCAAATGTGTAGGATAAAGTTGCACATTGCTTGCATCTAGATTCTTCATGGAGGATCTCAGAATTAGAATAAGTCTTGCACTCATGGTACCTGAGCAGCAAGAGTCTATCCCTAAAAATATGACTAAAAGCTAAGCTTTTAAATTACTTCTCAGGACACAGCATGATTATACAGAAGCATGTGGGATACCAGGAGTGCATTACCTTTGTTCCTGCCCTTAGTTCACATTTGAACCCATCTGTGGTAAATGTCTCCATCCTATGTAGCCCAAGCTGTCTGTCAGTCAGCCTCATTATCTGTAACCAGCTGATTTCCCTAAGAGAAAAGGACCCTTCTCCTACAGATGGGAGACTAAAGCCTGCCTTATTTTTATATGGCCAAAGTCGACCTTTCCTTAAAGAGTTCAAAATGGACATGAATTGCTTTCACTTTAAAATACTAGGCCTATCTCTATGATCGAAAGTTAAAAAAAAAGCAGTTTTCTTTTTAGTGATCATTTTACAAGTGAATGAGACAGGTTTGTCAAGTCTTGGGTTTGAGAGCTGCAGACTAAGAAAAGTATTGTTTACTTAATTATTCCATCTATCAGGATCTTTTTGCTGAACCTGAGAACTTGTAGATACTTAAGTTCTGCAGAAATATTTAGCTTCACCTAAAGGTCCAGGTCCTCTTAGCTCCTGTTCAGTTTTTGATACAAGCCTATTTTGTACAGCTGCTGGACCTAGGGGGTGGTGAGTGACTCATACTTACCACTTTTGAGAGCAACTGTGTAAGATCCAGTTCAGATCAGTGATCTTAGAAATGGTGAAACTAGCAGAATTTTCACAAATTGTGCTAAAGAGAAGCACAAATATCATTAAAGTAAAAAACCTGAATGCATTAGCCTTGGAATAAGACCGAACTTCTGGGACTGACTGCATTCCCAGAAGCCTGTGACATAGCATTGTCTATAGTATGTAGATGTAGAACCTGAGAGTTTAAAAGTAGATTTTTGTAGGTATGTAAATAAGTAAACAAACTAATTGTAGGTGGAACTAGCATGGGTAAAATGTGCTCCTGTAAGAACAGTGGGATTTATTACCCTTTCTGTTGATATAAGTTGATCTAAGAGTTATTTATCAAGTGGTTTGGGAAATGTAAATCTCTTTTATGCTTTAATTTGTATTGTATTAAGTCCTAGTGGTGCTTTTTCCTCCCCGTTTGCTCCCTGGGCTTGTCCCTCATTCCTCTCATTCCCCCATTCATCTGACAGCAGCAGTAGGTAGCAAAGTGACAAAAAGAACTGTTGCTCTCAAGCTTTATCTATGACTCATGAGAAATATATGCATCACTCAGATTTTTTTTACCATTTGTGACTTATGTACTCCCTTCTCTCCATGGGATGCATTTAGGATCCCATTGGAAGCAATTAGACATGAAATATGAACATCCATTTATTAAATAGGCACTGTTTTCATTGTTCCCTTAAGTGTGATTTATCAGCACTACAAACTCAGACTTGATGTCCCCTCATTGTTCAAACAAAAGAAAAATAAACACACGCAGCAGGTACAGATTATATATGGCTGCTGAACACCTCTGTCATTGGCAAGCTAATGAATGAGGATGTGATAGTCTGACAGGAGGTATTGCTCTTTGCTGGGACTGGAGTAGTACCTGAAGTGGATTCTTGGAATTTCTTTGTGGCCCCTTCCCTTCCCTTCCCTTCCCTTTCCTTCCCTTCCCTTCCCTTCCCTTCCCTTCCCTTCCCTTCCCTTCCCTTCCCTTCCCTTCCCTTCCCTTCCCTTCCCTTCCCTTCCCTTCCCTTCCCTTCCCTTCCCTTCCCTTCCCTTCCCTTCCCTTCCCTTCCCTTCCCTTCCCTTCCCTTCCCTTCCCTTCCCTTCCCTTCCCTTCCCTTCCCTTCCCTTCCCTTCCCTTCCCTTCCCTTCCCTTCCCTTCCCTTCCCTTCCCTTCCCTTCCCTTCCCTTCCCTTCCCTTCCCTTCCCTTCCGCCACAGATATAAAAGAAGAGAAAAAAACATTGAAACATATTCTATTATCATCAACTTTGACAGATACTGAGTTCTTTTCTTAATGTGATTGAATAGGGAGTAGCTGGATCTCAGTGAAAATGCATAAATAGATATATCTATATCTGGTGATCACATTGTTCATATACCTAGTAAAATGCTTATGCATTGGTCTGATATGGCCATTACAGTGCTACTAAATATGTAAGTATGTGCATACTATGGATAGTTACACTATTTTGTTAATTTACATTTGGTAAAAATAAATGATAAAGGACTTTTTTTTACCGCTTCTATTTGTGCTCATATCTCACCAAAGACAAAGCATAGAGGATTATCTTTCATATTGGTGAGAATTCAGTATTGGAATCCAAAAGAAATCTCTCAGCAGAAGTTTTTGACATACACATAAATGATACAAAGAAGTTTAGAATAATGTGAATTGTTCAAGAATTAATATTCAGGGTAAGAAAGATATGGGCAGAAGAACCATAAAGAAAGGCACATGTATCTTAGCTTCTTAGTAAAAAGGACCATATATAACAAATATAGGTATATAAATTGATGCAATAGGGAAAAAAATTCCTTACTTAATATTTCAAGTATTGGTCTCTGAGTTAACCACTCTTACTCAGAGGTTGGGTATTGGGAATTGCCATCAATAGAAATAAGCATATTTTCTATAAAAATTGACATAGCAGGATTTTCTATAGTTATGTAGGAAATTAGGTGTTGAATGACTTTGTTTCTGTAATTATTTTGACCAGCTGGACCAGTACCCTGGGGGGTGTTAAGTGATACAACACTTATTATGGTTGTTACTACTACAATTTTGACAATTCTCTCCTGAATAAAGAATTCTAATACTGTAAAATACCCTGTCTGTAGTAACAGACGTAGAATTCAAAATTTCAGCCTCCATGTAGGGAGGCTGAAAAAGGCCTCTGAGATCATCAAGTTCAGCTGTAAACTTAGCACTGCTGTGTTCGCAACTAAACCATGTCCCCAAATGCCACATCCACACTTTTTTTTTTAAAAACTTCCAGGGACAGTGTTTCCACCACTTCTCTGGGAAGCCAGGTGCAATCAATGCCTGACCACCGTTTCGGTGAATAAATTTTTTCTGATATCCAATCTCAACCTTCTCTGGCACTGCTTGAGGCCATTTCCTCTCAACCTGTCACTTGTTCCTGGGGAGAAGAGGCTGACTCCCAGCTTGCTAAAACCTCCTTTCACAGGCAGTTGTAGATACTGATAAGGTTCCCTCTGAGCCTTCTTTTCTCCAGGCTAAGCAATCCAATGTAACTCAAAGACTTCCCACAGGAAAATCATATTTCCTCTGCAGTGTTCAGGCTAAACAAAACTTTTGTACATAATCATGGAATTGCAGGGAAACAAACATTGAGAGTTGAAAGGTAGTAAAGAGTGGTGGGAAGGGGATAATTAATGTTGGTGAATGATAAAATTCTGTCAGTAACTGATTGTTCTGGTTTTGTGCAAATATCTGCACCATTTAGGCATGCTGAAATCATTGTGACTGACACTACTAGAAAAAGTGCCTTCAACGTCCTAAAATAAAAGAATCAGATGCTAGTGGCACAGATTTGCATAGAAAAATGAAGAATAATTTTCTGCCTTTTAGCAGTTTTTGAACGACAGTAGCTATATAAGAAAAAAGAGGAGAGGCATAAAAGCACCTAGATGAGAATCTGAAATTATCTTACTATGAATAATGCTCTAGGAATCCTTACCTTTCATTTTAAGGTCCTAGTCAAAACCTTCAGGCAAGAGAAAACCCTCAAAACCTATTTATTATCATTTCATTTCAGAAAACAGCAAGAAAAAGCATAGAAGGAACAATTTCACAAATGGTGAGCAGAACTGCGAAAAAAAATTTCACCACTAATTAGACAAAGTCACCACTGAATTGTTGGTTAAGAGGGAAAAACACATTTGGGGTACATAGATGTACACAGCCAATTCATGTGACTAGCAGGTCTGTTAGGTCATTCATATTGCAAAAACTGAGTAGCTGCACTTTGTAGGAGTTACAGCTCCCATGACTGTAGTCATGAAATATAATGCATATTTTCATCAATCCAGAATCTACTTCTTGAAATATGTTAAACAGAATAACCTGAACTATTTGCTTGGAATAAACAGTATGATATGCTTAGGACTCTTTTTTTCTTGGTTTTTATTTTAGGGCATGGAAAATATTGGTTAATGGGGTTATAGAACAATTTAGCTTCTTGTCTAATCAGAAACATGTGACCAGTCACTTTTGGCAGACACTGTATTGTATATGTGCATGCTGTGTATGTATTGGTAGAATGGAAGGTTTTGAAAGAGAAATGGATGATGAAGAATGAATAAAGAACAACCATGCATTCTGGCAGGAACTTTTGGACAAATTATATGTGTTAAAATGTATGAAACTTTCAAGATTTGCAAACATTTTTCATGAAAAAGCCACCATAGCACATTAACCTTGAGTGTTATGAACCTATGAATAACAGTAAAGTGAAACTGCCACTTATTTCTGCAGTATATATCCAATAGCAGAATGTCTCCGGGTTATGGGTGAAGAGCAAACTGCATATTTGAACCATGCCAAAAAGCTTTAAATTCCATTACAATTCTTCATACTAAAGTAAACTGGAATAATATTAAAGGATGACTTGAGAGCAGGAAAAGAAATTACACAGAAGAATTTGATTTCCCATTCATAGACATTTAATACAATATTGTACTGACATACTTAAAATAATAGTTACAGAGATATGTTATCAATTTACTTATTTTTTAAAATGAAGTATCAACATTTCCTTTGAGTTTTTATCTGAAATCTTCTAATTTTGTTCTTTTTTTTTTAAGTCACAATCATACCACGAATTAAAATAAAATTAAGAAAAGGTTAGAAAAACCCAAATTAATTATGAAATTACTTTTTGGTAGAAAAAAACCTGTAGAATGAAATAGTTTTAATGGACCATAGGAGATGTGGACAGATTACTCAAGTGTTTACATAGCTGTTTAGCCTTTAGCAATATTTCAGTTACATGAAATGCCCTCTTCTAAAACTCTGTTTTATTCTAAGAAGGCAAACTAAATTTTAAATGGCAAGTATTTGTATTACAAATTTAATTTTAAGAACCACAATCATTCAGCTGCAGTGACAAGACCAGGTAGAAAGAGTAATTGGGGGACTGATTAAAACAAGGGTATGGTGTAAAAAGAAATGAAACAGATTGCTTTAAATAATTTTATAGTTCTCAAATTTTAGTGCCTTGTCTGCAAAGGTAGGAAAATTATGTGAAATCATTCTTCCCTGAGTAGAAAAAACTAATTCAGATCTCCATTTTAAAGCTGACCATTTAAAGATTACATACTACAACTTATTTCCTAACACTTTTGAGGCATATTCTTTCTATAAAGACTGGATTTTCTACAATCCATTCTATCAGTGTCCAGCTTGCTGTGTGATACAAATATCTTCTCATTATTTCTTGCTTTGCCTATTATTGTGTCATCTGAAAATTTAGTTATTGAGTGCTTCATGTTTCTTCTAGATAATCAAGAAAAAGTTGCATAACATCTGCTTTGGTAACAACATCTGCAGAAGCCCCCTGTGGATAATGACACTGTGTTTGATTAGAACTCACTGTGAACCAGTCATGTTTGGATATGCCACTGAGCTAACTGTTAATCTGCTGACCACGTGTTCTACTGATATTGGTCATCATGAGGTTTTAAGTCACAATTCCATACTGCACTAAGTCAACTCCCTTACAGAATTATATAACATACATCTTCTCTATATTTACATTTATTAGTTGTAGAAGTGTCTACATTTATTACACAAATCCTTCTTTTTCACCAGTTTTCAATGAAATGTGTTGATAAATATTAAGCATTTCTACCACTCTTTAATTCTTCGGAGATTAAGATCTAATTTTTTGCAAACTTTTGTTAATGAACAAAAGTAGAATAGCTAAAATGAAGTGACCTAGATCACACACCCCTTCAGTGCCACTGGCACAGAATTAATACTTTCCTTTTTCAGAGATTCTACACTAGCATCAGTCTCTCCATGAAAAGATTGCGAAATTTATTTTCCAAAGGCACTTGAATGCTAAGTTGCTCACAGTTGATTTAGAAATAGAAGAGGAGGTGAAGTACTTTGAATAAATTATTGCTGAGTTCTGCATATAAAGTATACAGATGTTTCACACTGCTGAGGAGTGATTGTATAAAAAGAAGGGCACAGGATGGAATTTAGCTTCTGTCTTTCATCAGCACTGCAGAATCTCCGGCTATGAGAAATACTTAACACTCATAGTTGAAATAAAAATCACTAATAGTTAAAAATAACTCTAGACTTTGAGAAGTTGAGAAAATCCCACTACCCATTGGAACTATGTTTTCTGACTCTCAAAGGGGCAAAAATTTGGATCAAAAGGCAGGGAAAATAACAGCTAAGTCATCTTCCACTCAAACCACCCCCGTCGCTGTCAGTCAGAACCCCCAGACTGCATGGAATAAACTTCCTCCTGCAGCTGCTTTGTTCTGCTTCCAGATGAGAACAAGTTATGGATTCAAGCAATGAAGGCACAGAAATACAGACACATATGCAGGATCACACAATCCTGTGTCAATTTTGGTGGAACAAATGGAGATAGAAAGTGAAAAGAGTTTTCATAGCCCTGTTATTGTACTGTTGTAGTCTTGGGTTTTTAGATGTTACCTCAGTGTTCTTAATCCTTTAACAAAAACAGCACTCGTGACAAGACTGAAAATGTATTAAGCTGCAGAAGAGAAGAACCAAAACAAGGATATAATTTAAATAAGAATTCAAATGAAGAATTTGGTTTTCTTCAAAACAAATATATTAGATACTTTTGGAGATCTTTTCATTGGAGAAAGATAACTGTCAAAATCTTTTATTTTGTTAAGCAATTCTAAGCAGTAAAAAGCCGTCCTTATTTTCTATTCTGCACTGGCAATGTGATGATTTTTCCTACTTTTGAAAAATTAAAAGGCACTAAAGTAAAAGAAAGAGATGCAAATGTTGGGAAAATTTCAGTTTAGAGTAGGTGTTTTCAGGACAAAATTATCTGTCAAAAATATTTGCTTCAGCATCTGCTATCCTGCTCTTTCCTCCAGACTTAGAATAGTGTGGCTGGCCTAGTCAGGACCCTGCTATGTCACTGCTCTTTCACAGCAGTAACTGAAGTGGGTGAACTATCACATTTTATTGTGTTGGTTTAAGGTGATACACTAGATCACAGAATTGTGCAAAAGAGGGGAAATTCAGCATGAGGTTCATGCTGCTATGCTTTGGTTTAGCATTTAGTATAATCCCATAAATCCAGGAGGTGGAATTTTCGCTTACACTTGTAAAAAATGCTAGAATGAATTTAAGGGTTAGTTCTAAAGCCTACATAATGGAGAGAAAAAAAAAAGTCCTTGTATTTATACTGAGGTTTTGTACATGAACAGGCAGTGTCTTGATTGACAGGCACATCACTTTTCTGAACATGAAAATGCATAAAAGTCTTGCTTTTGATGAGCAGTCACCATTCCCTTTTAACTAAATTGGAAAAGTTGAAGAAGATGGATTCTGTAGAATTTTTTTTTATTTTTGTTAAATCCCTGAGTATTTTTTGCTCCCTGTTAATATTTCTCAAGAGAGCTGTAATAGGAAGTAGACATGCACACACACAAGTCCACTTAAACTCCCAGTTTTATACAGAGCAGCTGATTTAACTGATATTTTTCAACTGTCACTGCTGGCTTTTTCATTAGAAGGATATCACCCAGGGAGACACTGTCACCCTTGCACCATGGCTTTAGGACTGATTCAAAGGGTGCCATCTGCTTCTTCAGGACTATTACTCTGTGCAGTACCTCCAGTTTTCCTTGGAGGCTGTTCTATTTAAGGCCACCTCGTGTATCTTACATAATCAGATGTTTTCAAAGACAGGATGGCTATGGCTACAGATGGCAAGAACTGCACCTCTAAGAGAGGAATTCCCTGTGCTTTTCCAGACCTAGTAGTTAAATTTGTGCTATAGTATACAAGTTAGCATGCTACTGTAAATATAAATATACAGCAGATGGGAAAAGAGGGAGAACCATTTTGGGTAATAAGTTTATACAATTTGGAAATGTAAAGAGCACATCTGGTACAGATGAACAGCAATCGGGAAGTTATGACAGGGGAAAAAGGGAGAGAATGCTACAATAAATTGTGTTAAATGAGTTTTTCAAACAACCAAAGTTATGGCCCTCTGAGCCTGGGGAAGTGGTTTGTTCAAAGCACAAGGGAGGGTGGAATGAGCCCAAGCCAAAGAATCTGCTTGGATCAAGATCCTGCTTAGTGAATGTAATGAAAAGGTCATTCATGAACCACTACATTTCAAATGCAGATGGATTTGTGTGTTACATTATCTGGAAGCTTCCAAAGCAACCTAAATGAAATACAGGTTATTTTTGGAGGAAGGAACTGGCAAAGGAGGAGGTGGGTATATATATATGTTATGAGAATGTTGTATAAAATCTTTCCCACCATCAGTCACATATTTCCATGTATTTTGATTCTTTTGTTTGAAATACCCTGGTTTATTGTTATTTGAAAAGTCTGTTTGCTTCTCTTGGATATGCATTTTATGGATTTCTTATTGGATATTTCATGCTTTTGGAGTATAAAAGGAAGGTGAAGTTTCCTGCCATTAGTGGCCAAGCAAAGCAAAAAATTCAAAGCAAAACTATTATAATGCTGACTACAACTACCAAAGCTAAGGCTTAGCTTAGATGACTGCCCCAAAGGTTTGCAGAACAACAACAACAAAACTTTGTGGCCACCTTCTTTTGCAGAAAAAATTCAGCCTCTTCTATTACAGTTACTTTCATACAGGTACAATTTGTTTGCCTATGTTTAATTGAACAAGATGAACATAAGCAACTGAATTAGTGTCTGCAATTCAAATATCAGAGCTCAAAGGTAAATTTGGTGACCATTGATCACAAACATATAAGAAAATATTATTCTTTCAGAATACCTTTGATTTTAGAGTATTAAAAAGAATACAAACAGCAAATAGCAAATAGCCATCTTTCGAAGGACAGACAACTGAAATGGGACCTTAGGGCATCAGTTCAGACAAAGTGTCAAGACAAACATTTTAAATGATAACACACAGTAAGAAAAAACTCTTCACTCAAAAATTACCTATTTATGTGATATGAGGCTCTGGGGAAAGAAGCAGGTGATCATAAAAAAAGAAGTGCATTGTAGTGTATAAGCCGAAGATGGCTGAGTTAAGGCTGAAAGACATTCAAATTCTACCATTTCATGTATTATGGGCCCCTGATTTTATGACTGTAACATTTAATAGAGGGTTTTTTTCTAGTAAAAAAGCAAATGAAGCCCTTCTATTCCATCCTCCCCTATTTCCCATTGAAATGCTACCCAGTGCCTATAGATCTGAAGCAGAGAAATGCGAAAGAGCAAAGCCACAGCTGGAAGGAGAGGGAAACAGATGGTTTTTTCCCACTTAGGAAAATTGTCCCAATTAAAAGAAAGTATTCACCACAAATAGGGCTTAGAAGTTGAAATGTCACACTTTTCATAGACTGAAAGTTAAATGCACGATTCCTACTCAATTGAAGCAGGCTTCTATATAATTTTGAAATGTTTCATTTTATTTCAGATCATTTTAGTCTCTCAATCACAGTAGCTTGGATTTTCATGAGAGCTTGTTATATATTATAAACCCAAGATTTTCAATTTTGAAAAGGTCAGTGTGGGCATATACCATTTTGAAACTTTTTTCCCCAAACTTGTTGCTTTGTGAGAACTCTCTGATAGCAATTCCTGTTGCCATGAAAGACATTCAATCTCACAAATTTGCCTTTGTCAAGAAAACAAAACAGTAATGTCCAACTAGGTCCTTCACATTCATGACATAGACTTCTTCTGTATCTGCTGCTATGCCCTATTATCTGCTTTGTGGTTTTCTCATCTCCAAGACCCATTCTTGTCTGGATTTCAAAGTTATTGCTGAGAGCACAGCACTGCTGAGGGACTGAACAGACACAAAGGCTCTGCTTTTCCCTTTCTAAGCCTGAGCTCTTCGATCCCCTATTCCTCTGGCAACCTCCCTTTCTTTGGCTTTTCTCCACCTTCCAGTCCATGTAAAATATCACAGCTCTCATAATCTAATTGCATTACTGCTTTTTTCATTCTCTCTTCATGGGATTCAGGGTAGAAAGAAATAATAGGGAGAAAAAGTGTTTTCACTTTCAAATCCAGCACCTCACATTGTAATACCATCAAACAACATGGAAGTGTAATTCCAGGGGAAGTGCTGTTTGCCCCTGAAAAAGGCTCATTTCCTCTCTGATCATTGGCAGGTCTCCCTGCTGTCTACAGTGATACAAGGCATTTGTGAGCTGACTGAACATGCTACAGCATATGAAAATTTGAGAGATTCTGTCCCCAAATTCTTAACAAGTGCATATTGAACTAGGGACTTCTCTGTTGTACCTTTATAGTAGGTTTCCTGGAAAAATCTCTACTGCAATCACGTCAGCACCTCTGTCCATGTCTCAATGTCAAACTTCAAGCCCTTTCAAAAAGGCAGAATTCCTTTTGTAATTTTTTGTCAGACTCTAAGGAGCAATAATTTATAGGTAATATGTAAACCAAAGACCTAAAGTGTTATGCAGTGTAGTTATGAAAAACCAGTTTATTAATCTGTACATTTTTTGTGAATGAATTAAATTAAGTCAACTCACATAACACATGCAGGGCACCTAATCTTTCAGTGTACTTACTAACTTCTGTATAGCACTGATGTTAACACCAATTTACTGACTGAGAGAGATTTACCTTGTTACATATATCACATATATACCCTCCAAACAGGATTTTGAAATAATTTTTCATTCGTGATCCTTCTATAAACTGGATTACATCACATTATCACTGTGCTACAAATTTCCATACACCATTTCCCACAGAGCAGCTTTAACAACTGGAACATTTTCAAATGTGTAACTGCCATATTTTGTTGTCTAGCAAATTGACAAAAGGTGTTTCCTCTGTAAGAGGTGTGGGTGTGGGCTGGAGACAGCTTCAGAGACACTATCACTGACCAAGTGTTTTGGTCCTGTTTAGTACCCTGTGACACAGAGCTTGACTGCACTCAGTAATGTTCTTTCAGTCTCCATCATTCATGTGGGTAAGCCAGACCAGGAGGCATCTGAGATAAGTTGAGAGAGATAAGCTGAGAGAGATGCCATTATATCTGCCTTCCCTGAGTTGTCTTCTTTTGGCTGTCTTATTATTATAGCTTGGTATTATTTTCTCTCTCCTTTTACACCCCCCTTTTCATGAATATTTTATAATTCATTTCTATTTAGGCTGTGAGAGAAGGTGAAAGAGGTACTTTCTACCTGTCAGTCCACATAACATACAGCTTAGGATGGAAGGGGAGAACCCCTTAGTGGTTCTAAGGGCTCTTCTGTTGGCAGAACATGCCATTCAGGGCTCCCTGCTGCTGTTATTAACAGCATCCTAAAGGTCTACCACATAAACCCACACATTCTCCAGAGCCAGCTTTTCACCGGCTGACAGAAGAGTGGCACCAGTTCCTATTACTTTATTATTAAAGCACTGAGGCATTTGGGTGCTATGTGGAAAAGCAGGTCCCTTGTTTTGACAGGACGGAGAACAATATGAAGATAGACTGTGAAGAATGACATAAAAATCATTACTCACCTTTATCATAACTGAAAGCTTGGTAACTATTCCATCAGTCACCAGTATCTTAAATACCTGCCTCCCTGAGATGAAGGGGCTGATTCAGATTTTGCTTTTATGAAGTATCCAGTCATCTAGAGACTTACTTTTGTTTTATATTGGAGTAAGAAAATCCCAGCTGATGCTTCCTACATATACTTCTCTTTGCATACCTCTTGATGCTGCTGAACTCCCGCTCTGCTCGTTCATCTTTGGAAAAGTGTCCTTAACTGCAATTGATTTCACATTTGTTACTGAATTTGGTTTGCTAAGCCAGCAGCAAACAAAGTTGAAACAAGTTGTCAGGTACTGAGTCAGCATTACCAGCCCTAACACAGAGGTAACAAGTAAGATATAAGGTGCCTGAAATCAGAGAGCTAAAGAAACAAAAAGTGGAAAAATCAACCTTATCTATTACTTCACATGCACTTCACAGACTGCCTTTTGTCAATAACAGGAGAATTCACAACATGCTGTAAATGTGCAAGGTATTTTATAAAGACACCTTCCTTATAGAGACTCATGCTTCAAATAGTTTTCTATTCAAGGATAAAATTGTTGCTGGAAATTATAGCATAGAGATGGTGTGAACAGCTGAAGGATTGGTCCCAAGATTTTAAGAGGTTTGGAACTGCTTGCTTCATATATGGTGCCTAAATTTAACTTATAGCTTTGGTATTTTAATTTGTTCATCACATGTGTAATTAAAAAGACAAAATGAAGAAAAGAGACATACACCCACACAGGAGCCTGTCTTCATGGTGTTCCTGCCTTCCTCCAAGTAAAGTACAGCAGTGTGTTAATACAAAGCAGCAGGTGCCAGCAGTGCAGCCCAGATTTAGTATAAGTAACAGAGTAAGGTCAGACGTGTTATAATAAAAAAACATTAACTTCTCCTATTATTATGCACAGATCCTTTTTTCTAAGAAAAACATGCTTTTTCAGAGGAATAAACAACCTATATTTTCACAATGAGTCCTCAGAATTTCTCTGTCTCAGGGAGTGATTTATACAACCACTCTGGGCATTTTTACCTCTCCATTCAAAGTAGTTTTCAATTTGATGGTTTGCCATTTGCCTATGTCTCCATGAAACATAGGTACCTACTAAAGTAATTCCTCAGAACAAGGTTTATATATTACACCACCTGTATTTTCTCCTATAACCCTAACTTGGGTCTTTCCACAGGTCCTTATCAAATCCCGATAGTTTAGTAACTATTCTTTACAATAAAAATGGGTTTTTTTTCTAACAGAAGTATTATGACATATTCCCTTGTGGGTATAAGATTAGTGGATCCCTTATTCCTGATCCCAAGTGAATTCCAGCTATTCATACTTAGTTCCCAACTACTGGGTGATGCCCTTCCTGACTCACAATGAACTTACTCCAGTATTTCTTTCTACTGATAAGACACACTGATCTTTTCTCCCTTGACCTATCTCAGGACAGTTATAATAACACTGCATAAATTAATCCAAATATGATTTGTACACCTCTACTTCACCCTTCATGTGCACATAAATCACACTTCCTTTTTAATCAGGTAGCAACTCTATACAGTTTATGCCCCATCTAAATGTAGCATGGAAGGCATATATGGAAGGGCTTCCACTGAAGCTGATGAAGGTTTTTGAATAAAATATATTTCCATGTGTTATTTTAATCTCATCATTGAAGGTTTTTTGCTTTCTTCTCTTTCACATTTCTCTCTCCTCAAAAGCAATACAAAATCATGCTTGTTAAAATGTGAGAAGGAAGCTTTGGTAAAATGAAAGAGATGACCTTTCATTTATTCATCTTTAAAAAATAAAAATCTGTTAGAGGTAAATTTTCAGACTAAAGCCGAGGCGAAGAGGAAAGAGGGAAAAAAGAATTATCAAAGAGAAAAAGAAAATTGAACTGATATTTTGGGGAAGTAAGTTATAAGGATATGTAAACCCACAGGTAGAACTCACCCCTCACCCAGACAACTTTTAGGGATATAGAGTCAACTTACTATTTCATAGGACCTATTTTATGTGCCATATATTGCATGTAAAAAAAAAAAAAAAATTCCATCTATTATTTTGCAAACCTCTGGGCTGTAAGAGTGGGCCAGGCATGGCTGTTGGTTTCAGTGTATTGGTTTCCATGACTTATTTTATCTACTGCAATCAGAGTGTTTTCTCTGATATGAGAGGTGTGGAGCCAGCCTTTCCTCACCAACCCCATAGCTGTGTGGAAGTGATTCAGTTCCTGCAAAGAGCCTCTTGCACTGAAATCTGTGGTTAAGGGCTTCTGTCCTAACACTGAGCCCATGAAACACTAGTGTGCCTGTAGACATCAGAAGCACTTGAACTTTGAAGAAAAATTTTTAAAAACACCTTATATACTGATGGATGTTAATTTTTTTTCTTTTCTTCTTCCCCCTGAATAATCCAGAATAACATTATCATCAGGAAATTGTATGGGAAAATGTATTCCTCGCAACCCTTAATCTGCATTACATGACTAAAGACACAGGCTTGCAAACAAACTAAATTTTGCTGGTATATTGCAGCAGGAACAGTATTTAGTACAGCCTCATTTGATTGATGATCTAATTTAGATTTTAATTGCTCTCCAATCAATTAGAAAGACAGGAGAAATATAACAGCTGCTGTGAAAAATGTTTGCCTCCTTCCTTGGATTTACTCAAGCAACAGTCTTGTGGGTCAGATTACTTGCCATGAGATTCCTCATCTTTACACTTCAAGTTTGAATTGCACTTTGAATTCTTCCAGTGGTCACTGCTCACATAGCTCCATCAGAACAAGAAGAGCTACAGTAATTTATAACAGCCAAGGACTTGGTCTAATAAAAATAAGAAACCTCCTGAATCAGGTAACCGGTTCAATCAATGAAGTTTTTCATAGTTCTGAGTTTAAAAATAGCTTGCATTTGGCTTCTAACAAAAGTTACTTAGAGAATATTTTTTTCCTTTCAATTCAAAGTGCTGCCCCACCAAAAAAACAACCTCTTGGGACTCTGGATTTCCAAAAGCTTAACTTTATCTGAGAAGTTCACATTTTTTTTCCAATCTTCTTTCAACACGGAACAGTTCTTTGGAAAAAAAAAAAAAAAGTACCATCCTTTTCGAGATTCTTTATGGATTTTATTTTTTATTTTGTATGATTTTATATTAGTAAAATATATTAGCATGACAAATATATGTCTTCCTCTTGAGTTGGTCATTTGAGATGGCAATCCCACTGAGAAAATTAACCTGAATTATTTAATGGTAAAAAATTTGCTTGGATTTTCTCTAAACCTTCTCCTCTTACTCTGATGTATAGAAGACAAATCACAGTGTTAAATAAATTTGTTAAAAACACCCAAACAACTGACTAGTTTTTATGACAACTACTGGCCTCTGCAGATGACACTGAAGACTGCTGAGTTGTGCTGCACAGTTCTTAAATCTGTCATAACTGAAGGCTGAACTACTTTGCATTAATATGTAGGGTTGCCTCTTTTGCACAGTACATTTTCAATCCATTGCTACTGAAACAATGTCCGTTTTGCCTAATCACAGTGGCTTTCAAGCACACCTTGGAAATGAAGTGGCTGAAGAATGCAGTTCCTTTTTGCTTGTTGGTGGGCCATATATACATGTGATGCTGATTTGTATTAATTTTCTCACTGCTTAATGATAATTGAAAATGAAAAAAAAATCAGGTGGGATATCAGTCTTGGCTGTTCATTTACCCATGGCGGGGCATTTGCCAGACCCTCTGAGTCCTCTGCATACACTTCTACACTAGTACTTTACATTTCCCATCCTTGCTCATCCTGGGAGATAGGATTACCCACTGGCTCTGCAAGTTAGATCAGAGGCATTTATTCTTGAATTGCATACATGTGAAAATGCCTGAGAATTTGGTGACATTTTGTGCTGGGTGCTCTACTGCTTTGCCCAGTGTGGGCTGACATATAAGCAGACTGTCCTGCCCCAAGAGGATAGCAGATGATACAGTAGAGATGTCTGAGATTATTGACCACTCTGCTAAGCAGCCTTCTGATTTAGAGAAAGCATATGGTCTTCAGACAGAAAAACATCTTATCCCAAAGGGCTAAATACTCCTGAGGATTCAGTATTAGGAAGCTAAATAAATGAGTGTTTAGAAATCAATTGGCTTTGTTGTGCACAGAATCTGTGGGATTAAGCAAGCTCTAAAAATGAAGTAAGGGAAAATTTTGGGCCAGTCTCCTACCAATGGAACCCTGTTGTCAAATAAAGTCAGAATAAATTAAAAAAGAGAAAGCTCTAAGAGGTCTCTAAAATCTGCTCTGGAATTTTTTTCTGTAATTGGAGGAGAAAGGCCTAGAGCCTGGACTTTTGAGCTCTGAAGGAAGGAGCATGAGGAACCCATAACCAGTTGGAGAGGCTAGAAAACTTCTTTTTCCTTTCGTCAAGAAATAATTTTAAAAATTGTCAACATGATTTAATGAAAAACTCCTGGCAGGAAAAATTCTCACACTCCAGTAATCTCGGCATTCAACAAATGCTTGCAAAATGTAGCTTTTCTGCCTTCAGCAAACATGAGGGCTGGTGATATGTGAGAATCTGATGGGATAATTTGCAGAGGCATAATCTTGCCATGTGGTTATGGCTGCATGCGCACTACATTTGTTTCACTTGCACTGAATGCTGAAGGCTGGATGGCTCCAGAGGTAAAGCATGTCTAGTCTCCCAAGAAACTGAAAGCTGAGTAGGCCATTGGTGTTTCATCGGTTATGTGTAATCTGCCCCAGCAGATTTCTGAGGCACATTAATAATCAGAAAACTGCTGAGCCTCTAGTTATGCTGACAGAGATGCAATTTTTTGCAGCCAAATTGCATCTTGCTCAAGCTTTCTGGTGTTGAATGCTTGTCCTTCGTTGCAGACAAAAGGCACCTCTTCTTCAGATCTTAATTAATGGTAGTTGCTATGTGTGGGATCTCTTTTTAAACCCTGTTTCAAAGAGAAGCAAGACAGAGAGCAAATAAACCATGGGTATCTTTACAGCTTGCTTTCACCAAACTACCTCAGGCACCCAGGAGGCTCAAGCATGTATCTAATAATAGAATTTGTCCTAAACTTCGAACTATAAACTGTGAGAGCCTACTTGCTGTGCCAAAAGAAAATAACCTTTGAAGAAAAGAAAGGAATGAGGACCACAGAAATATCTTTACAACTGAAGAACATCTCCTATACCCAGTTCTTCACAACTTTCCTCTCAGAATTCTGCAGGTCTGAACTTACACAAGGATTAGTTCTATATATTCTGTGGAAAAATTTAATTTGACTTACTTGCCTTGCAACATGTAAGGTTAAACTTGAGGTCGAACTGAGATTCAGCCAAACAATGTGTAAATTAATGAGTGGTGGGATCAGCTGTTGTAAGAACAGTGGTTGGGATGAAAGCAACTTCACCAGGAAGTCATTTGGGACTGGAAAATACAAAGGAGAGGCAAACCATCATCTTAGATTAGTACAGCTGTAGTATAGTAGTATAGAGTGAGAAAAATATATTAGTAAGAGCAGGGGTTGATAAAAGACCAAATATTTTTGCTTTCTTTGCTCACCTGCAACATACCATAATTAACTATTTTTCTTATAATATGAACCTCAGACATAGTGTTGACCAACATTTTCTGTCTGAAGACAATCATTGGGATGTTGCATGGCAAATAATGTAGTACAGGTAAGAGTTTCATCTGTAGGTGACCCTGAGGCATGCTCTCCCTTCAGCAACTGCAGTGCAACCTACAGCTTCCAAGCTGGCATCTTCCTTCTAGCTCTGTCCTCAAAACTGCATTTTCTCACAAGGACATGGGTCACTGTTAGAGAAAAATAATTATCATGTCCTTGTTGGCTAATAGCTAAATTAAGCATGCTTGTGCTGTGTCTGAGAAAATGGCTTAGTTATAAGCTGTTGCTCTCTGGGGAGGAGACATACTGTTTCTTAATGTTTTTAAAGCCCTACATGAATTTATGGTGCAGTGCTAATTATGGCTAATCAGTGTATCCTCTTAGTTTGAAGGCATTCACTGAATGATACTACAGACTCATGATGATAAGCTCTGTGGCAATGAATCATAAATTTAATTGGCTAGCTGGGCCACCTCTGGAATCCATTGATACTTAAAAATCCTTCAAATGTGACAGTAAAACAAATGCTAGGAGACTCTAAACCTCCCCTAGTCACCGATGGAGTCTCTGAAGCCCTCCATCATTTTGTATTCTGTTTATGTTAACTTGCTGTCTATGTCTCTTATTTCCTTGCTGCCACCGTGGCAAAGTCCTAACTTGGCTCACATTCATTCTCTTGGGAAAACTTATGACTGCATGCCCATCTGAAAAGGGGAGAGCTTAAGGCCAGCACTTTCAGCAGTGTTCCACTCACTTCTTGCAAATGGTTTTAACAACTGAGAGCATCCCAGTGTGTTCTGGGTCTGCTGCTTGCCCTTTTCCTATGTCATATCATGTTTATTAGGAAAACAGCCTCCTTTCTGCAACAACTTGTTATTCAAAGCCTTTACAGCCTGGCTAGGAAACACAAAGACCTTTACTGCTAGGATAACTTTCCTAGGCTGACTAGGTGAGCCATTTGATCTCTTCTGTCAGTTTAGTCATCCTGAAGTAGACAGATAGTGAGGATGGGCAATGAGGTGGTAGACAAGGAACCTTGTGGCTTAACACTCCAGGTCTTAGTTAATGCCTTCACAGGAAAACCTTCTCTGATTTCAGTGGAAAAGGAGCCATAATGCAGATTGAATAAGGAGTGATTAATCTCTTCAGAATTTGGCCCTGTTCTCACTTCCTCTTGGCCCATGATTGTTATTTTTTCAGAAGCTTGTTCCTTTATATGTACAGCTGAGTGTACAGTAAACAGGACTTGTTATGTGGTGCTGGATATGTCCTGAAGGCTAGCTATAAACAATGACTGGTTTGTGCATTTTTATGCATTTTTACATATTATTCACCCTGGAGGACTGAGTGTGGAAGCTCTAGCTGAACAAAATGAGGAATGATCCGAGCACCAACTCTTTTGATCTGGTAGGCAACTCATCTGCTCTCACATCAGCATCCTGAAAGAAAATGAAATTTCTCATCAGCAAGCACAGAAAGAAGGGGGTTTTTTTGAGTTCAGAGAAGGAAATGCAGCCCACAGTTATAAGTCCTGAGACAGAAGCAGAATTTAGACTTATTGAGAAATAACAGTACAGTGCTAATCAATGATAAAACCAGCCTGCTATTTTGTACTTGCTACCTCAATCTACAATAAGACAAGTTTTGTTTTCAGAGGCACCAAATAATATTTTACTGGAGAAGAGACACAATATAGAAGCAACTCTGCTGCCTCAATTCTGCACTTGTAGAACAGAAGGGTTTTTTCCATTCTAGTTGCAGTAATCTATTTTAATTGAAATTGTAATTGTAAACGAAATTTATAGAGAAGCGTAAACTTCAGCTGAAATAGTTTTTCAAAATCTGTGTATGAGCTACTAGTGTGGAAGCACTAATTTCAGAATTACTAATGTTGCAAGGAAGCAAGTCATTTTGAGGGACTAGAGAAATGCAAAAGACCAAAACCAAAATCAAACAAAACCCAACCAATCAACCAACCAACCCAAACACAGAAAAAAATTCCACACAAACAAGAAAGGGGAACACATAACAAGCTGATTTCCACAGTTCATGGTAATGATCTTATTACTGTTTTTATACCAACATTTATACAGACAATTTAAGTCCTTTCCTTAGGAACATCTGAAATCAAAATTTTACTGAGTTTTCTCTAGGTGCCATGTGCTTTGGAGATAAGACCTGTTCTTTTCCTCCCATATTGTAATCCCAGCCTAATATAGTCTTTCACCTAAAGCTGCAGACACAAAGCAGAACAGTATTTGCTGACTTTAGAAAGGGATTTTTCAATTTTTTCAGTCCTACATTTCTCCTGACCTCACTGCTAGGCAATCACAGCACTTTAAAAGAAGATTTCTGCTTTACCACAATAGCAAGATTTACTTCTGTGCCTTCTTTGTTAAGGCTTTAGGTGCTCATTTCACAGCAACTGATGAGGATCAAGTACAGAATCAACAATTTCTTCCTCCTTGGTCCCTGGTGATGTTCATCTGGTCATATTTTCTGGATATGACCTTGTTTTGCTTCACTGAAATGTAATGGAAAACCTTGTAGGCCATTCCTAAACTATCAAACACCTACACTAACTGTCTTCAGGTCTTATTTCTGTAGCATTCAAAAGTGGGTGGAAGCAGGCTAAAAATAAAATATAGAAAAAGATGCAAAGTTATAAAAAGTGCACAGAAATGGGGGAAGGGTATTGCAAGCTGCAGTACTTGACTGCCATAGTTTCTGCACTGGAAAGCTGTTCTTAAACTATATATTGTTTTTGCCTGTGTCACATATTTCCCGTACGTTTTAGTCAAGGTTTTTAACCCAAATCTTCCACAGCTCATTACTATTTTTTCCTTTTACCAAGTGTCCAGTTGACACAAAAGCATCCTGCACAATCTCCCAAACTTACAGTTTCTGTTTTATGCAATATCAAGAAGAGGGAAACTTTTTTTTTTCTTCTATAGAGTCACTTCCTGTGGTCATCACCTCAAAAGCCCTGATGTCTTTGCCAGGTTATTAAGTGAGGAGGGATACACTCAGAGTAATCACATTGTTGCCCTATCTTTTCATGCCATGGGACACAGATATGATGGAGTTATAGCCAAAAGGAAACCACAATTCAGGGACAAACTGTTAACTGTTTGTCTTGGCAGCCCCATAGGATGCATTCCTGTAATCTTGAAATCACATCATCAAGACTACAGTTTGGAAATACCAGCTGGTTATCTAAACACTTGCTGAAGATTTGTGCCATGCAGACCATCACATCACTGGCATTTTTGAATGAAGTGCTGCTATACTGGATAATAGTGGAGGGCAACTACATTGCTATTACTTTTCCTCCTGCGAGTTACAAACCAGGTGCAAAAACCTCCTGTATTAATTATGGGGAGGATAAAGGAAAGAGGCAAGCTCAGACTGAAAATGGGCTATCACAGTTGTGCCAATAGGCACAAATAACTCTTGCTAGCTAGCAAGGAGCACTTTCTACTACAAATAACATATTTAATTTCTTATAAACTTGTATAGTTAATTTAATAGGGTGGGGAAACTTAACAGCTACCTAGTATTTCAGGTAGAAAAGGTTGTATAGGCAAGATTGAGAATCATGCGCACTAAATCTTTTTTCTTCTGTTTTTGGGATTCCTTCTCACTCAGTTTGTTTTCTTGATCTTGCCAAAGAGCATAATGTAGTGTAAGTCCTAAGACATCTTCTATCATTGTGAAGTGCCTTCTTACTATAAGACCCTAAAAGAAACTGCTCTTCTGCTCCTGCTTTGCTCTTAGTCTTGGAATGCTCGACACTGAACTTTGTGATTAATAACTTCATAAATTAACACTGATGTACTTAGCCAGCATATTCCTTCTGCTTATGAACAGTGAGCCCACAGAATATGCAGAAATATTTAGGTACTGGAGTGTCCATGCACAAATCTGAGGCCGGTAAACATTGTCAATTTGTAAAAAGTATTACTCATTCATTCTGTGCAATTTTGAGCTCTAGTTTTCTATATTTAGACTGGAAACATTAAGAGGCACGGTTCTGAGATTATCTTTAAGAAAGCAGTTACAAACCCCATTAACAACACAAGGGTCTGTTTCAAAGGAATATAAGCCAGCCATCCACTTGGAGAGACTCTGACTTCATCATCTTACCCCTCTTCAGAATTCTTCCCTAACCCATACCTTCACAGCATTATTGCAATATTGCCACATTTAGATTGTTCAAATAACTGTTTACAGGAAATCTCAAAGAAAATGCTCTTCCAGCTTTCACAATACAGGGAATCCTTTCTGGATCCACTGCTGTTAGAGCAGTTAGAGATTGTTCACTTATATATAAAACTACAGAGACATTCATAAAGACCCTCAAAATTTGAATGGCTTTTTAGTAGCAAAAAACCTCACTGAAAACATCATTACAATGGTTATTGTCTCAGGGTTTTCTGCTTGTTTTTAATTTGGCAATGCTTCTGAGAACTTTAAAAGTGTTTTGATATGCACTGTCTTTGAATTATTCATTTTAATTAGTCACTGTTCTCCCTAAGTAGTAGATCATGTGACATTTCTGCTCTTTGGTTGTATGGTTAAAATAGGAAAGAGAATGATGACAAATAGTCATTATGAATACTATTGAATTGACTGAAAATGATAAATATTTGATTAAAATTTTAATGTCTACTTAAAAACAAAACCATTGAAATTCTTGCCACTATCACCACAATTTCCACCCACGTTTAATGATTTTCATCTGTGTTTAGTGTGGTTTGATCTATAGTGTATCAGATAACATGAAATAGATAAATGTGTCATGTTCCTCTAATGTGAAACTGGATTAACAAAAACTCATACTAGAATTCATCCTGAGTCAAAAGCTTCATAACATTTCCACCAATACCTAGCAGCTAATTTTTTAATGCTTTCTATGACAGCTGGTATAACTTTAACTCACTGCAAACCAATCTTGTGTTTCACTTTTACTATCATCATGATGCTAATCTGTGAAAATATTTACATGGCTTTTCATATTTCCTCAATACTCTGCTGTGCCAGCATTATGCACAATTCTGAAATTTTTTTGATGATAATATATGATCTGATTTTTTTTCCACTTACACAAAAGCCTCTTTATTTTGTGCTTTCAGCACTAAGGGCACTAGCTCTCAATAGAGCAAGGCTTCACATTACAGTTTATTCTCAGAACCTCACATCTGTGATGGGAAACATGCTTGTACATTTGCATACTTGTCACATCTGCATATACGTGTATCTTGAGGAGCATTTCAAGACTCTCTTAGGGATATTTTTCACTTTCTATTTTTTGCAAGACTTATTTCCTTCTGATGTAAGCATGGAAAAGTACCAGTGCACAGGACTCAAGCAGCTCTGTTTGCAGTCTTCCTACAAAATGTGTATTACAAGCGTGAACTTTAACTCCAGGTTCAAAAGTGCATAGAATTAAATCTTGGTGAAGCTGAGTTAGGGAGGTTTTTTCTGTGGATGGTTCAGGCTAATTCCCACTGATGTAGATTGTTTTGTTTTTTAGAGAAAAATCAAAGCAGCATAAAGGAGAACCAGGTTCCAATTTTTATCCATATCTGGGATTATCAGTTAGAAATCTGTCTTCACATCTATTTCAACAATTAAAATTAATTTTCTGCAAAGAAAGAGAGGAAAATTTTATTCACCAAAGCTCTATATATCTCAAAATGTATCAACTCAGTCCCATAGGAGATTTCTTGGACCTCTCCTTCCTTGCTTTGCAGAATTTAATCAGTTTGTCTGTGAACACATTCCTACTAGGACAGCCTTGGAGGGAACCAGAAAACAATGTTCAGAGCTATTTGATTTCAGATTTTTATTTTGTGGGGACATGAAACATGGTCACAGGCAAATTCTGCTAACGCAGAAAAGTTCAGGTTTTACATCTCAGCTGAGAGGAGTTTGGATCCTCCTGTTCCATGGCCACAGCAAATGACCAGGCTAACATCTTTAGTTTTAAAGGAGCACTGAGACTCAGCAGTAAAATGACCAGTGAGGAAAGGCCTTTCCAGCAGCCATTCATGCTCCTTGAACTTGTACATTGTACAACAGCAGGACCCCAATTCACAGCTGAAGGTTATTCCTTCCAAATGGATCTTTGGCAAGTGCAGAGGATGGACTTGTGGCTTCTGACCTTTCAAAGGAATACCTGGGAATGATGAAGATAGCAGGATTATGTAGTTTCTTATCAGATTAATTTTTTATCATTCTGGACTCAGCTAGAGCACATAGTGTGCTCGTATTTGAATGTAACCATGGAGTTCCTGGGGATACAGTTGGAGTAGGAATTGGACAAAGATCTAGGGGAGTCCTGGACTCAGATCAGCAGACTAGATTTCAGGTGATCTATGTTTTCAAATACATGTCCTGGGTAACCTTTAGAAAAAGCAGAATTTATTCTAATTGTAGTTCTCCGTCTTCACTGTGCTATTTCCTTTCTTACATGCTTTCTTTTTCAAGTATTTGTCAAAACCATAGAAGTGTAAACTTCATTGGAGGTTCCTTGTGGTTTTTACCTGTGTCCTACTCATGGGATCAGGCTCCTGAAGACAGGGATTGCCTGCTAGGAATTATCAAGAATCATGGATTCTGTGCTTGTGTAATGCAAAAAATCCTTTTCAAGGAGTCCACCAAGCCAGCTTTGGCCTTAACCCGACCTGAATTTGAAGTCAGCTCCTCAAGACAACCAAATTCTCATCTACAAATACTTCCATATTAACAATTTAATGGAAGTTCTCGAATCTGATACGGGGACCTTTCTGTTCTCTTTCTCCTCTTTTCCTGCACACACACAAGCATACACATAAATACACATCATCTCTCCTCAGACTCTATTTTGGGCAAGTAACTGCAGCTTTTCACTGGAAAGAGTAAAATGCCACACAGACAAAATTTATTTCAATTGAATGACAGTAGAGTAAAACTTCAGTGAGTCAGGAAGTGAATCAGAGAGCACAGATTTGATGGACAGAGAAAGGCAGTGCAAATGAATGTTGTACATTGTATTTAGAGTGATCACTTTCTAAAGATCTTGCTGTCAGAATTACAGAAGAAATACAAATGGAGAAAACTCAGCAGAGCAAGGAGCTGCTGTGTAGCTTTTTAAAATGAAAAAAAACCTAACAATTACATTATGGAAATACACTAGCAAAATGGGCCTCTGGCTCTTATTCTGAGATCCAGAACTCACTCAATGTGTGATTGGGCAAACTCTGTAGTCATCTGGTGCTTCAATTTGTTTACAAAGAAGAACAGAGCTGAGCCACATCAAAAAGATGCACTAGGCATGTTCATCTTGCATTTATTGGGGACCTTGAGATTCCGGTATGAATGGTGCAGTAAGTCCAAAATGTTATGATCCCAGTAAAAGAAACACATTTTTAGAAGTTGGTGGGAGCTGTAATTATGCTTATTTAGTATCGGGAAAAAGCAAACACCTTCCAAAATGAAATAATTGTTGTTAGGATTTTTCCAGTTTAATATCTCCTCCTTTAACCCTTCTTACCCTACAATAGTGCTGCCTCAGTAACTTTGTGTGTTCTAAAATGTTTCTACTGCCCTGTGATGATAGAACACCACTCAGTAAGGTAAAAGCTTGGTACAATGGCAAAGTATCCAGTGAAGTGAAACAGAGGTTTTCTGTGCCTGTCATACTTCCTACCTTGTGGGAATATGTCCCAAAAAACCCCCAAACTTCAAAAGTAAAAAGATAAATAAAAAATAACCACCCTCAAGAACCTCCCATCACTGAATGTCATTCTGTGGCAGCCTCTATAAACAGTGTCAGAAGCTTTCTCTCACAAGATTTTTTATTGATCAGTGGCCATTCATGTCATGAAAATATAAGTCAAACAAACTTGTCTATGGTTGTTGGGGTGGGAGCTTGCTTCAGCTAGCATGAAAAGAATTAAAAATAGCAATAGGAATGTGGAGGATGAAATTTAACTTGGACTTTCACCAGACATCAGAGTAAATTGTCATGATTTCACCATTGTCTTAACACTCGCCTTCACATATCTGTGGCTGTCACAGGGGGCTGCTTTTCTAACTGCAGTTTGTAAAGTTGTGCTCCAATTCAACTACTAGCACTGTGGTTTACAAGAAATGTTTAAGAAAAACAAATGCAAATATTATGCCTTGTGTCCTTAATAATCTCCTGTTAATGTGCAGATGGAGCACGTTGTGCAGGAGCTGTTATGGGTGAGCTGGGAACAGCTGTCTGGCCTTGCTCTGGCTTGAGACTGCAGCCTGCAGGACCCAGATGTGGAGCCTAAAGGACTGTGAATTACACAATCACAGGCAGGGTGTGAGTTAAAAGAGTTGCAGAAATTGCTCTTTTGCAACACACAAGAGGATGTGAGGAAGTGTGAAGGTGTAAATTAAAGAAGTCTTCTATATTAACCTGCACCTCTGCCAAGTAAAATGAGCCAGCTTTAGACTCCTTCACACTCACTTAGGCTCAATTGCACCCACTTACCACTGTTCAACTCACACTTTCTTCACCAATGTAATAAATATGTGATGTACCCCCTGACAGAGCAAAATACTTTCCTCAAAAGAGCAGTCAGCATCCACCAAATCCAGAGGCTGAACTTACTCATATGTAGCTTAAGAATGTGTGTTTTTTGCCTAGGATAAAAGGTGTGTTGTAAGAATACCCTGCCTGACACTTTCTAAAGCTCCTGTGCACACATGCTGTGCTGGCTGAGGTGAGCTGAGTTAATGTTTGCCTCCAGTCAGGAGCACCATCACGATACATCGTATATGTGAGGAAGATAGAGCCTGATGCTGGATTGAGATCAAGTCCTATTCATCTTATACTGCCAGTGACCAGAGGAGATATGTATACAGTCTTTTCCACAGATATTTCTTTTTAGTAGGACAGCATCAGAAAGCAAAGCAAATCTAACCAGGTAATTACATCAGGCAGTGAGGGGCTTTCTGCTTTCATACAGAAAACAAGCCCAGTGGGCTGTGTTCATCCTCCAGCTTGATGACAACCAGCTTGACCTCAACAGTTTATTACAAAGAACGTGAATTTGGTTTAAAGAATCTATTTCTGTCTTAAAATGAGTAACACAGAAGAGGAGTGAAGTTTCACAGGCGAGAAGGGGAGTGGAATTTATGCTAGATTTTTATTGATGTTCTGTAGATTTTTTTTATGAGTAGCTTTGTACTCAGATGAACACATGAAGGACCAAACATTGCCTTTTCTTTGTCAGGAAATAGGAACTGGTTTATAAAACAGGCCCAGGGTAAAAGTGACAGCACTTGTACCCAATCTTGTCTTGAGGCTGACAACACTAAGCCTGGTTTACAAGTCTATCAGCTCCTCAGGGTGTAGGTAATGCAACTTTAATCAGCCTGTATGTGATTTGGTCCCAAAGGTCTTCCTTAGCGCTTACATCTTATGCTTCTGAGGCACTTTGAAACTTCATTTGGTGCCAATCCCTGTTTCCAAGAAGAGAACCAGAGGGTTCCTGGGGAGATGTTTGTAGTATGCTGCAATAAACACAACCATAAGGTGCATGAAGCACTTCAAGAAAGATGAATTAGTTAGTAGGATCTTCTGAGAAAAGATCACATCTACTTCATTACCTTGCCTTTTATGTGTATGTAGATGACACTTCAAACGGGTTCCACTCACTCTTTCCTTCCCTCTCCCCTGATTGCCTTGAAACAGTGCACTTGTGCAAAAAGACAGTGATGGCATTTTCTCACATGGGTTAGTGAGAAGCTATGAAGAATGGCTTTCAAGAATGACTTTGCATCCCTTAGCTCATGTAATTGCATAGTTCAAATGAATTACTTTGAGCTGATGCTGACAGAGAAAGCAAAATCCAGTTCAGAAAGAAGACAGTGGGTGGCTCTTGAGTCCAACAGGAATTTTTCAGAGGAAATTGCATTTGGCAGGCTGCTTCCTATACTCTACAGGCCTGTGTGAATAAGGTGGTTGCCCTTTCTTAGGACAGCAATGTCGAAACTGAGAAGGTAATGCCAGACACCTGCACTTCCCACATCTCAGGAAAAACACAGGTGAAAACAGTGGAGCAGAGCAGACGTTAAATGGGTTAAATTACTCCCTCTGAAACACAATAATGTATGCATATATTGTTTCTTGCTACACTGGACTGTGGGCACCCTTGTCTTCCCAGACACAAATTGAATGGGGTAAGGTCTAGTGCAAGAGACGTAAATGAGTTAGGACTTCTCCACTCAATCACCTCTGTTCTTTCACCTTTGCTTGGCTGAGGAACAGAAACGAAAAGTCATGGCTTGAATAGCTTAAAAGCAATTAATAAAGCCCTGTACAGGCATTAAACATTCACTTTTTCCATGGAGATGAAAAAAAAAAAAGGTTGCTGGCCTTTACCCAAACTCTTCTCCCCTGTTTGCATTGTGGATTTGTCATTAAAATGTTATTTTTAACACCGGGCGGGAAAGGTGAAATGGTACAGAAATTACACACCCTTGCTGAAGAATGCAATGAGTCAATAATGATCCATCCCAGCAGTAATGAGCTGTTCCTACTCTCATTTACCTGAGCATTCTTAACACTATTTAAATGATGTTGACTGTAAGAGGTACAAAAAGGAAGAAAAATGGGGAAACACAATTAGAATATAAGAAAGCAGAAAAGACTAAAGCAAAAAGAAAAAGATTTTAGGTGATTAAGATGTTCAGATTAATTATTTGTAAATAGGAAAATTTGTAAATTAAAAAGAATCCTTCTATATGGGGAAATTTTTGTTACTTTTTTTCTTAAGGAAAGGATTTTTAAATGTCCTCTTAAGGTAAATTTTTTATGCACCATGCTTCTTTAGATTTATAACAAAATTCCTATTGGCTATTTCAGGAGTGGAGAAAGTGAGGAGGATGTGGGTAGGTTGCTGAAGAGGTGAGATAAGGCAAAAAATGGTAAGGCTTAAGAATATCTGCCTTCAAGGTGGTAATTGAACACAAATGTAGTATATTGTGATTAAAAATCTGTACAGACTAAATTTAATTCTGACACAGCCAGTTGGAGATACTGACCTAAGTAGAAATTAATCAAGGTCAAAGAGACTCACCCACAACTCTTTTATTTGCTGTTTAGTGCTGTTGATATACCTGAAGGGTTCATTCCACTGTAGGGACCACGTGTGTTGTCCAAATGTCACTTGGGAGCTTTAAATGAGAAGGAGAAGAAGCAGGACTTGAGGGCCACTTCATTTTTTTCATATTTCCAGCCTGTTCAGAGATCCATGAAGCTCTCTGAGAAGTGAAAGCACGTGTGCTGCCTAGGCTGATCTGAGTGTTTCAGCTCAGGGGAGCACTGACATCCATCTCACATTCACTAAGATAACTTTGTGCTTTTTGGGTTTTTTTGGTGTGTTTCTTTGTTCTGTCAGTTTTTTGTTGCTTTTGTTTGAGAACTAAGCTTTATCTGAAGACATTTTAATTCTTAGAAACATTATTTTTTTTTGTCTGCCTTACTTTTCATTTCCACTCACTTCTGCATGTTTGCATTTTGCCTGGAACAGATACATCGAAATTCAGGCATGGCAGGAAATAACAGAAAGTTTAAATCACTGAAAACTTCATTATTGTTTTCAGGAGATTTCCAATTCAGTGGAAAAGACAGACCAAGACTGGGGAACTGATTAGGTGTTTATAGATGCCTTATCTATAACAACGCTGTTATGTTTCAGTTATTGATCTGTAAGATAGCAAAAACTGTTTCATTGTATGTCTTAATAATTTATTTGGAAAATAAAATATATCCCATTGATTTTGCTCAGTTAACTGATCTTATATTTGAAGGATATTTTTTTAGGTGGCTAAGGAATGTGAGCATTAACAGAAGCCAAGTAAACATGAAAATTTTATTCAGGAGACAATGTTTACAAGTTTTCTTTCTTATTGCTAAATAAATGTTAATGGGGACTAAACATAAAATTCATAGTTTGGTAGGATCTTTCCAATATTTTCATTTTTTTAGTCACTTCTATATGGAGGGTCCTGAAAGTCTGTATGAAAAAAAAAAATCTCTATTTCAGTATCACATATCCCCTTGCAAAATGATTGTTGTGAGCTGGCAAAAGTTCAAGACTGACACTTAACTTTAGAATTTTTAACTAAAAACAGAGGTTTTTGTAAGTACAGGGTTCCCAGAGTTAGCCATGAACACAATAACTAATTTTGGGGCAAGAGATGCAAGTTTCTTACTTGTGAAGCCACTGTAACAGATTTTTTCAGTAGTTTTAGATCCTGTCTCCTTTCCAATATTTTTCAGCTGTAAATATATCTTGTTTTTCTACATTTTCATCATGACCTCCTGATGCTAACTTTTTTTATGTAAGAGAAATGGAGAGATAGTGAGAATAGTAGTTAACTTCTCCATATGTCATTTGTCACCGAGAAGATATGATAGAACTAAACACTCACTCCTACACATTCTTTAGTTATTCTGGACTGCTGTACTATGGTCTATATTTTTTTCAAGTGTTCAAAGTAACTTATATACTTTAGATACTGAAAGTGTAGCTTAATTAAGTTATATAATTCATACTTGGAACTTTCAAAGAAAAAATCAAAGATGTGGGTGTTTTTTAACAAAAAAAGCTTTGTCAACTTTGCTCTTACAAAGCTTCATCCTGAGCTATATAATATCACTAATATCTTCACTTAAATAGCATTAGGTTTAAGTCATAAGGGAACAGGCAGCTGAAGCATATCCTTGTTATGAGTCAGCCTGAAGATCTATCTCAATTTGTGTCTTGTCTCCAACTTGTACAGAATGTAAGAACTGGTCAAATGTATGTCATCTTTAAACAATACTCACCTTTGCCATTTCATGAGTTAGCACCTTTTGAACTTTGCTATCTCAGCTTCCTTACCCTGATCCACTAAGGAGTCACTCGGCAAGGAATGGTAGCTTCAGTCATTTATAAATTCAAGTATCTGAAATTTGCCTTCTTAGGGTTACTGCCAGTATTCTTCATATTGCTTTGTTTAGATACTCTTCTCTTAATGTTGCTGATGCCTTATATGCTCTCTTTTAGATATTTGTAACTTGGATGCAGCCAAGAAGAGCTTCGCATACTCTAGTTCTAAGAAACAGTGATCTTTTTGGTGATATGATATTAAGCTCAATATTAATTCTTCACCTAGGCTACCAAATTGGGGCCACCTTTGCTGGTTATCTAACCTATAAACTGGCCAGACCACTGTGGAAAGCCAAATTAATTCTGCTTTTGTAAGGGCTTTATCTTTGCCAGTCAATTTTTCCCAGTTTTCTAATACTAAAGTTAAAGGTGAGTTCTGGAGTATTTCAATCCCCATATGAGAAATATTACAGCCCATGGTTTTATGCTTATAAACAGAAAATTCACAAAAATAAAGCAAAGTGATCTAAAATCACTCTATTAAGCAAAGAGAGAGAACTAGAGAAGGCAGAATTCGAACTCACGACTTCAGGGATTCAAACCGTGGCTGGAAATATGTTCCAAGCTTCCAAGCCACAGCACCACCTGGTTGTGTGTCAAACAGTGCTGGCTGGACACAAGCTAGCAACAAATCAACAAAGGGAAAATTAAATTCCCTGGAACTCTCACACGAGTTCCCTGACAAGCTCTCATGAGCTGACAAGCTAACAAAAGGGGGAAACACCAAATGAAACCCCCCCAGACTCTTCTGAGTCCCTAAACAAACTGTAAGAGACCTCTTAAAACCCGACCCAGGTGCCAACAGAATACCACCTTTATTCAGTTACTCACGTGCCTCTGTGCTGGATCTGGAGAGTTTTCTGGGCTCTTGGAGCTCCTCTGCCTCCTGGACTGTAGCAACTGCCCCCCCCCAGATGCCAGAAGAGAAGGGTGAGCTGAGCTGGATCTTTCTGAGTCCCCAAGGATTTTTAGAAGCCTCGTTGTCCCATCTGGGGTGCCAAAGAACTGATGCCTGAAGAGGCCACCTAAAACAGAGACTAGACAGGAGTAAGGGAATAAAGGTAGGTATTCATTTGAAAGGCCTTCAAAGGTACCCCCTAGGGAGCCAGAGGCTGTTGCCAAGATGGACCCCAAGATGGATGACAGGTCATGAGTTCTTCACACTTTTATAGATTTGGTTCATTTGCATATCAGGGTTAATTCTCCAATTAAAGCTTCAGTTAATGATGTACTTCGCCTCAGCTTACTCCCCCTTAGAGGCTCTTTGGTTTATACTTTATGGGCCTAGGACAGTCTGGGTGTCCTTGAAGAGCAGGCCCGGAGAGGCTTTGGTATGTCTACCTAGCATGAGAGAGCAGAAATTAACAGGCTACAAGAAACTTCAGAGTTACACACTGGGCTTATTCTTGCTTATTCTTAAAAATATAATTCATAATTCTGCAGTTAATTTCATCGTTAATTTCTAGTGAAGCATTTAAGCTCAGCAGAGAAATCTGGATAAGAAAAAGCTTTTGTTCATAAAGTATTTTAAAAGAGATAATTATTTTATTCTTGTTTCCTAACCCTATAATTTCCTCATCCTCAGGAGTCTATGGTGAAATAATTATGTGTCATTTGTAGTACTGACATTTTACTCCTGCTTTTTAATTTGGAAAGGCAAGTAGTGTTTGATGCTTACTATCTGAAATAGGTGCAGGAAGGAAACTTAAGTAAGTCTTGAACTTAAATGAGTTTAATAGGAAACAAAAAGCAAGAGGGATATGGATTCACTTGATCCCACAATATAAATGGAATAAATAGAGACTATGGCTTTCAGAAAAATAAAACAAAACAAGGAAAATCATGGTTTGATAAGGTTCTCTTTTTGTAGTCAAGTGAATGAAATAGTGAGAAACAACTCTCTTGATACCTTTGAGTTTCTAACTACACATTTAACCTCTAATTTGGGAAAGCAAAACATTTATAGGACATCAAAAATGGTGATTCTTTGCACAGTGTTATATAAGTGTAAACTTGTTCTTCTGAATTCAGCTCTTATCTCTGTTTTTAGGTGTTCTACATGACCACAGGCAACTCCTTTCACCTCTCTCTCAACCTGGAGGTGTGGGGCTGTGATGACAATACCACCGTAGACATACTCCTTAAAGCAACATATGCATCAGATTAGTTCAGTTTAGCCATCTCGATGTAAAATTCTAGATTTTCTCCATAGTTAGGGAAAAGAGATAGATATCTCCAGAAGCAATTAATTCCATTTGCATTTGAAACCCTCCTAATGTGGAAATAGTCACAGAGTGGTTTCTTAAAGCAGAAATGTATTCCATATCTTGAAACAAAATTTAGGTGCATGTACCTTGCCAGTACCTGTTGAATGCCTCAGTGGGGTGTATAGACCTCAAGCTGCTGAGTGCTAATTTTGGAAACCTTTATTTTCATTCAAAAGTTGTAGTAAAGAAAAAACTTGGTGGGTGTTCCCCCTCCTCCCCCCTGCCCCCCCCCCCCCCTTGAAAAATGAAAAAAAATTAACCCTTTGACTATATTAAATCCCCTTTAAGATATAAAACCATTCTAAAAACCAGTTACTGACATGCAAGATCTTGGCCAAATAAGTATCTGAGTGACATTCTGCTTGCAAACCATAAAGTATTAAAAATAGATACCTCACCTATTGCACTGTCAAGTTTGCACTTTTTTCAGGAGCTACTGTCAAGTCTGTCAAATGGAAACTAATTGACAATCCAATAGAAAATGCTGAATAATTCCTTTGTAACCTCTTGCTTCCAGAAACCTCAGGGGTCTAGCTGGATTTTGAAACCTGAAACCTCTTATCTGCATTCTGAGGGCATTTGTTCATGTAAACACTTTCTCAGTTCTAGTCAATTGTCTAACTGCAAGATTTTCACCCAGAACAGAAAAGCAATTTTGATGATAAGTAAAATGAGAAATTATACAGTATTGGACCTTCTTTGTTTATACTCAATTTGATTATGTTTCTTTTGTGCTGTAGTCAATGAATTCTGGATTCCAGATCTGGCTGACTTTTTTGGACCACACAGCATCCTGTGGTGTAACAAGAACACTACCATTCCCTCAGTTTCCCTTGGACAGCCCAAAATTACCAAAATAAAAATTTGGCCTGTCTGCTAATGTTAAAAAAAAATCCCAAAACCAAACCAACAAACAAACATACAAAAAAACAAAGCAGAACTCACCCACTGCTTATGACTAGCAACGTGGCTGGCTCTGGTCCTGACTTTTATTCTCTTCAAGGTGTCATGTACACATTGGAGTGCTGGTGGACTGCTGAGAATCCAAGAATTAAGACGTGGAGAGGAAGAATCCAAGAGTGGATATTGATTCAGGTTTCTGACTTGAGGAAATTTTATCCAAGCCTCTTTTGGTAGCAATGGAAAGAAATGCAAGTTTTTGCAGTTACTACCTTTGATCTATTAAATAAACCATCCAGTAAATACTAAGAAAGAGACAATTCAAGAAGTGAACCCACCTAACAAGGCAGAAGTGGGATTTTCAGCTACAATGGAAAAAGAAGTAAGAAAAGCTGTAGGCAAGAAAGGTGAAAGGCTTGATTTGCCAGTTAATTTAAAATATTGTCTTTCCAAAGAAGTCATTGTCTGTAAATCATTCACATCCTCATGGAACATCAAGGGATCATGTCCATCTTTTAAATACTGCATTTCAGCTGAGAGCCTGAAAAGGACTTCACAAATAATGGATTAAATTTTTATAGTATGTGAAGACAGGTTTTAAAATCCCTTATGAAATCCATTTTTCCTTCCTTTTTACAAGTAAAAAAAACCAACCAGCTAATCTAGGGGAATCCAATTGACATAGCAAGACCTTTCCAGTGCAAGGAGGCATGAGTTGTATTATTCTGCCTGTGACTTATTAATTGAACTAAATGTTTGCTTCACCTAGAAGAACTGTAAAAAATGAAAATAACCAGATGCTGCACTGTTTAGAGCCTGTTTTCCTTCCTGATAGTTTAAAATAAATCCTATAGCAAAAAGTTCAATTTAATCTTCGATATATAATAATAATAAATAATTTCAGATGCTACATATCAGCTATTTTTATGTGGTTTTTCATTTTAAAATATTTTTAAATTTCCCCATCATTTTCAGCTTCTGTGATCTGTTCAGCATTTGATACCAACCATTTTTGCTATGAATTAAAGAAGCTAAGTGTCAGAACAGAGCTGATGTTAAAGCCTTCAGTCTCAGAGCCAAACTAACATGAACCTGGTTCTGTTTATCAGCAAAATCTTTTGTTGTTGACTGTTTCAAATGCCAGAGCTCTTTTAAATACCACTAGCATTGCCAAAGCTTCATTTAAACATGCATTAGGAAGGTAATCCTTCAATCATAAACTTGCCACTAAGACATAAAGGGGATGATTACTGACATTCTGTGCCCTTTTCAGAACTACCCAAGGGAAACAACATAATGAATATCCTGGGCTCACAGTGACCCCAGCCTCTTCATAGGAAAGCAAAGGAAAATAAACCAAAATTATGCCAGCAGCCATTTCCCTCCTTATTCACCTTTTATTTTACTTTAGACCACAGGCAAAAGAGTTGTACCCACAACTCTTTGTTTAGGTGGCTGTAGTTCTTATTCGTTACATCTTTGTGGGGGAAGCAAAGTAGCAGAGTATGGCGTCTAGTTTAAGTCTTGGTCAATGGTATGATACTGGGAGGAGATTATTCTTATTAATTTCAAAATGCTCTAACTTGCAACTCCCCTTTCCCACACTCTTGCACAGCTAAATAAGGAGCACAACTAATTGTTGGATTTTTGATTTAATACAACAGTGCTGCAGGCAGCAGCATGTCCTGCTGAGATGTTAAATAATGGCTGTTGCAGTACCAAGCTCAATATAACTGAAAATAAAAATCAATAAATGCACCCTATATCTCAAAAATGTAGCTGAATGCATCCTGAAAATCAGCTGAACTTATATGACAAGCAGATAAATTAATTTGCAACAATGCTATAGCTATTTAATTCTGAATTCATCAGAACCCTCTCTTTCCACTGCTTGCTTACAGGTGTTGCTTTACAATAATGCATCTTTTCATTCAGAGAATCAGAGTTTAAAAAATATCCTCAAGATGGCCACTATAAAACAATATGAAATTTGAATAGTTCCTTTCACCACAAAAGCTTTGCAAATACATATTAAAAATGCTCATACCACCTGGGAAGCCAGGCAGTTATTCCTACTGTCAAGTACCCTGGCCAAAAAACACCAAGTAACTTGAAAGTCACCTCCTAGGACTTGCTAGCACAGCACAGGACGAGGTGGGTCAGACATCGATGGAGATCCTGAGTCTGGGGAACTGAAATCATCATGGCTCTGAGCAGCAGGTGCTCTCAGGATGCTTAAGGAGGACAAACACCGTGAAGAGGTGACAGTGGTGCTTGCAGTTCAGTGTTGCATACAGTTCAAGTCTCCTTGCTGCATGCTCCCACATCCAGTGTCAACCCAGCTGACAAAAGACAGAAGTAGGAACTGGCCCAAATTTACTCTGAGCCTGAGGTACTTCTGGCATCACTGCCTGTGCAGGTGTGCTCAGGGTCACTGAGTAACATTGATGCAATGGGGAAGGAGGAGAAATGCCATTCTACAAGAGGCAAAATGTCTCCCTGAAAAATGAACCTACTAAGCCCCACAACTTGATGGTTTGTTAGCTGAAGGGTTATGCCACTTTCTCGCTCTGCTTTGCTGCTTGTCTCTGTAAGAAGGTTTCTATTTTCTAGGGGAGCATTTCACTGTTAGACGAAATCCCCTGGAACTGCACAAGTTACCTCAGGGAAAGATTTGGCACCATGATCAGTGGAAAGCTGTAACTGCATGTACTGCTCTGTACCTTTCTGTAGTGTGGAAAGCACTCTGACTTCCCTGAAGGGATGGCTGAAGCTTTAGTCCAGGTGTTCAGATAGTCCAGATTTGTCACCTGTAAGTAGTTCTCTGTGAAACTCTGTATTTTCCTCCTCCTTTTATTTCAGCTATTTTGCTTCTTGTGAAAGTCCTCTGCACCAACTTGTTTATAAAAGAAATATGTATAGGAAATGGATAAACTTTAAAATCACATTCTGATCTTGAAAACATTAGTGTAAGTATGACCTAATGAATGTAACAATGCTGAATAATGTAACTGAATTTGCATCACTGAAAATGACATCTACAGTTAAAATTTTGAACTTTTTTTTCATCTTTACTCTCATCCTACTGAGCTAGTTATTCCCTTTTAGAGTAGTACAGGAACATCGGACTCCACAGCTACAAGGAACCTACTAAATCAAAATGTCCAGTTATCTGTAGCTTGCAATAGATCTAGACATGTTCCCAGAAACCAGCTGCCACTAAAGGCAAACAGCTCAGAACTATATTTTCTTGCAGCAAAAGGGAATCTGGCAGAAGCTAGAGTGTGCTTGGCATGTAAGTGTACAAGCAGAAGAAAGTTAAAAAGCTAAAACCATGACTGGGTTATAGGTTAAAAATACTTAAAGTATTACTGAATATGCACATGCTTTTATCTACACACTGAGGGTGTCAGTGATCCGTGATGTATTTGTGACCAGCAATTTCTGCCTTAGTGGAAGGCACTAAAGAGGGGCAGTAAAATAGGGGAAGGCAAATATTTAGTTATTTCAAAGTGAAATCAATGAATTTTTTATTTTTTTCTGAGTGATGATTGCATCTGACTTTACCCTAAATCTATGGGACAAACTACTCAGGATGTATTCAGCCACAGTGGGTAACATCTTATGCTTTTAAATATTTCCCCCAACTTCTATAGATAAAGCATATACAAAGTGAAGTGGGAAATATAATGGAATCTGACTAGTTCATTTTTTTGAGTCTATTATTAAAATTAATTCTAGGATAAAATAATAACAACAACAAAACCAGCAATAATAATAGGAATGAAGTAATAACAACAATAACAAAAACAACAACAACAACAATAATGATAATGAATAATAATAGGGAGTAATAATGAATAATAGGATTTTCAGATAGTTTAGATTTAAATCCAGATTTAGAAAGCTCTCAGTTGTGGTCAGAAATTCACCTACATCCTATGCAATATGCAGTCTACCATTTATACCGTTCTCAGACGCCTTTGCAGGACCATGCACAGTGGTGCACAATACATGTGAAAATAGTTTACTAAATCACACAGTCACTAATGATGCAATAATTAATTATACTCTTTCATTAGAATATCCCTAACTTTGAGAAAATTTTAACTGGTTTCAGGATTTTCACTCTGTAGCTTGGAAATCTGTCACTGAAACGCGTGCCTCTCCCAGAATTACATCCCCTTTTTTGCATCCACTTGGATTATTTCCTGTTCTCTCAATGCAGTAGCAGCTGGAGCCACTCCTGGCGGCTGCACCCTGCACTTCACACAGCTGCCTCCATGGCTTTTATTAATGTTTTCCATTTCTCATCCTGTTTTCTCACTGATGACTCTGGCAAAAGAGACACTCTCTCTATTGCAGTAAAAAGTAACACAATCCTAAACACCCATCTCAAAATAGCTGAGAGGCTTTGTGGCTCAGATGCAGGAAAGCAAAATCAGTGCCTACTGCTGCATGTTCGTATGCCTCAGAATAGGCTGTAGGTTAGAAGGCAACAAGAGCGCTTTGTTTCTATTGTTATTTTTTTAAAGTCCATCACGTTAATAAGAATACCCGTGCTCAGTGGTACCTTGCCAGAAAGCTACTTGTAGGGCCACTGCCTCCCTCCAGGTGTCACTGCCCTCTTGAGTACTGAGCCTCTGGACAGCAGGCACTGATTGAGCCATCAATAAATCCAAATCAGGTCGGCGTGTGCAGAGTCTAATAGCTGATTTCATTATGCTGAAGTGACAAGGCGTAAGCTGGCTGGTCTGAGGAATGGGATTGATTTCACCAAGGGAAGCAAAACCAAATGTAATATTAATCAATAATCCAAGACAAATCACTGTGAGCCTATTAACTTGATTTTTAATTCTGAGGAACAATTTGTCATTAGTTAGAATTCTGGACTGTTTTTTTCTTACAAGTAGTGCATTTTAGGAAGACACAATTGACTTCACCATTGTTCTTCTAGAGGCATAAGTTTGTAAATGAAGGGATTAAAGACACAAACAAATCAATTCATAATTAGTCTTCTTCTCTTTCAGGACAGTAATAATGACTAATGGTAACCATTTCTTGAGTCCATTTAGTTAATGGAATCATATTATTGGTTTAGTTTTATAAAATTTTGTAAATTTTTTTCAGCGGCAATAGTTTATCAGGCAGTAGATGCCATGCCAAGAATCTTTGAAGTGCTTTTCTTTGAGATGAGATGGAATAATTGGAAAGGTTTTGGCCCCTTAAAAGGGGACACGTTTTACATTCAAATGTCCAACCAAACCACTACAATAGCATTTGCATAAGTTGGTCATTTGGACATCTATAAATCATCTCTAAAGCCATAGGTGGCTGAGGTTCTTCCTAGAATCAGGGTATTTTCCCTAGAAGAGTTCCTCTAAAACTCTTCTTATGATCTGCACATTCCCTTTTAAAACCTCAATTATATTAGGGAAGCAGAAATTTTGAGGCATGGAGGAATACAGGAAAAGGGTTGGGTTTGTACATTAAACAATGTCTTAAACAGACTGGTTACAGAGGACAGAGATTTTTTACTGTCTTGATATAATTTCCAAAATTTACTTTTCTGTGCCACCTGGGAAATCCCAAAGATTAGGCAAAGTGTAGCAACATCTTCAATTATAGCAAAGAGCCAACATGTGCAGGTGCTAGCAGTGATGCAGAGAAGAAAAACACTGAACAGGGGGAGATGGGCCTCCTCTATTGCTGCCTTATTGTCATGAAAAATGAAGAGAAAATGTGGTTGCTTTTCATGCTGTTCACTGAAAGGCAATGAAATGAGGTAACTTATGACTTGTATTCTTCTGTTGCTGCTGTTATAGCAGTTGTATAAGCAGGAAGCACTTTCCATTTGCCCCAGCTTTCCAAATGTCCACTGAAATAATAAGAGAGGAGAGAGTAAGGTGGGGAAGGTTAGAGGTGGGAGGGAGAGCATACCAGATAAATTTTTGTGTACTTCAGAGAGTGGAGCACACATTGTGGGCTAAATATACTCTTGATAGGGGTGTCCTTCAAAAGAAGAGAATTACAGGTTTCCTGCATGTGTGTTCGTTTTTACGGCTCCCAGAGTCCAGGTCCTGCGGTGTTCATGATGCAGCACAGCCATTTACTGTTTCCTAGATGGTAAGGTTTTTCCAGAGACAACTATGGCCAGCTGCAAGGTTCAGCTAAAACCTCAAGGAGCCTCGCTGAAAATGGTGAATACCTGAGTTTTGCTGAGGAGAGATCCAGGTGAGGAGATTTTTCCACAAATTTCAAGAGTGCTTTTGTCAGGGAATGTGGGACAGCACAAGAGATTTAAAGAAATAAAATCCAAGGTGCTATTTGGAGGCTTTACTTTCACAATCATATTAAAAATAAAAAATACAATAAATATAAAACATAAGTTAATAAAAGTTTAAAAAGAGCATGAAGCCCAACTACTGCCACTTTTCTCTGTAAATGCAAATGTATTTAATTTAGTATCTCCCGAAAGCTCTACTCAGATGCAAGATGGCATTGTTGGTGGTTTGTTTTTCTTCTGCACTCAAAAGCTCATGACACTTTTCACTGCCTATGAGAGTCATGCAAGAGCCAAATAGAGAGCTCTGTGTTTTGAGTTTGTTTTTCTGTCTTTGTCTGGAACAGTAGAAGCCCTCAGGAGCTGGGACCTGAGGCTGGCTGCAGCTCTCAGAGAGGAAATTATCATCAAGTGATGCTCTTGGGTGGCAAGGAGAGCACACTGGAATAGTGAGGAGCTTCTCTGAATAAGATTTTGAGAGACTGGGTATCTTTGTGGATTTGCTCTTTTGCTTTTTTGAATGTTTCATGACTCCAAAGCTGGATGTCCCATATTTCTCTTGCCCATACTGATCTCCCCCTTTACAGATGTTCAGTTCCCATTAGTCATACTATTGCCTTCAACTACTTTTTTTTTTTTTTTTTTTCAGAATTGCTGTCCTCTCTGCCCTACTGTTCAAGGAGAAGTTTGAAATTTTTCTTGTTCTCAGAGCAGTTTTAAGGAAGAACTTACAGCTCCAGCACCTCTCTCTTGCCCACATAATAACATTATAGGGTACTTTCAGTACTAATCTAAGATTTAGGAACTCCAGTCCAAGGCTACAGCTTGTATTTTGTACATAATTCTTGAATTTTCTGTAAAGGCTTGAAGGATGTCTAAAACGTTCATCCCAGAAATGTGAAGCATGCTGTGTGGGCATTCATCTTTTCTTTCCCCACTAATAATGAAGTCTGTTTGAAGCGCAGTCCAGTGATTCAACAGTGGACTGCAGTGAGTTTTCTGGACCTGAGGAGATGAGACTAAGATGTGCAGTGAAGTGGAAGAACACAGATGGTAAGGTACCTGACTGGTTACTTTGTGGTTTAAAAAGACTGTAGGGAGATTGAACCTCAGAAGATGAAAATCAACTGTTGCTAATCCCATAAAATATTGCAGGAGGTATTCTAAAGCTGCCCGTAAGTCTAGATACAGCTTCCATTTAGGCACATCTCTGGCTACACCCAGAGACTTTTTTTAAGACTTCAGTGTCCCATGGGACTGATTATAGTTAAGTAAGATATCAGTTTAGTAGTAGGTGGCTTCATATGAGCATGTTCAATGTCTCTAAGCACAGGCTGCCTATGAAATTCTGTGTGGGCAGACTGGCAGCTGGTGAGAACACAAGCTGTATGCAAAGCCTCCTATTGCATAAGTCACTGGCTGTTGCATGCAATGCCCTACTGGAATTCATGGTTGCTTTCATTATGCAGCCAGCTCTTAAGAACAGAGATATGAACAAACAAAATTATACTTCATTTAAACCAGCAAGCAAACAAAACACAAAAAATCCCCCCAAACAACCAAGAAAATTCTGTCAGGAACTCAGCACATTATATTCAGATTGCATAAAACAGTGCCCTGGCACTTCTCCTAAAGGATGACATACCAGTTTTCTACTGGGGCATACAGGATACATATAGTAAATGTCCTGCTTTCAAGAAAAAAAATTATTTGGGTGTTACTTTACAAATTAATTAACCATCCAGTTTAACACTGGACTCCAAACTTCAGGCTGTGGGAGCACAGTTGATGTCATCTAACTTAATGTTATTTGCAGCATAAAACCCCTAGTTAGTCATCTTAGATTCCGTTTGCAGGGAAAAAAAAATAAGCACTTGTTGGCTTCTGTTTGACTTATTTCAGAAGTCTGCCTTGCATTACTTTGGATATTTACATGCAGGTGCAGGCAGTTCATTGCAGGATCTACCATTTCTAATGAATACAAGACTAAAAAGCCCCAAATCATAGGAACTATGCTAAGGATGTCTCCTTTACAGACTATTTTATTTTTTGAAGGTCTCCTAATGCATTCTTTTCTGCAGTCTGCACTGGCTTGTTCACTTGTTGCCCACCTTGAAAATAAGCAGAAATCTCAATCATATTTGCCTTCCAGCTTCTCTGAGTGCAAACAAAAATCCAAACCCCAGCACAGTTTCTCTTATGATTGGGTATCAAGGAAAATAATATTGCATCAAATCAATTTTAATAATTCTTTCCAAAAAGGACAGAGAAATCATTCTGTAACTTCCCTGGAAGACTATTAAAGTAACAAAGAAAATACTAAAACCAAATAATCAAAACAGGGTTTTAAGTTTGTGAAATCACTATAATTAGGACAAATAAAACTGTAGTGGGTTTCCCTTTTTTCCCCCTCAATTATGTTTAATGAGTTAAGATGGGCTTTTAGCTAATGATAGCTTGGGATTGTTCAAACATTCATAATTAATTAGATGAGTATAACTGAAGATATGTATGTACTTAGACGTCAGAAGAATTTTGTTTTGAATATGATTATGAAATTACAAAGTGTTATGACAACAAAAAGAAACATCCCAGTAATAATTTTCCTACAGTGTGGTTAAATATAAAGTCACTAAGTTTTTCTTTATGGAGAAGAACAAATTTTTCATTGTGAATATAAAGACACACTAAAGCAAATATCTTAGAATTTTATAGTACTCTTGAAGGTGTTTGTACATAAGAGAGGTATTTTTTCCTAGTATTTGCAAATATAACAGGGGGAATTAGTGGAAGGAAGCAACTAAAGATGAATATTAGAAAATATTTTCTTTTGCATTGGGGTCAAATAGGGTGTGAGACTGAGTCTCTGAAAGGACGTAAAAACAGCTAGGCTTTTCAAATTGAGCTCAGTAAAACAACAGAGCAAACATATTGTGGGAATCACTGCCTCACATGCCTCAAAGATAGGAGCTACAGCTACCCAGGTACAAACGAGTGAGGCACACAAGCATGCAGTACCTATCTTGCCTCTATTACCCTTTCTTTTCCAGCCTTTCCATATTAATAAAAAGAAAAAGAAAGATAGTACTAGTGGTATTATTGGTGCTTAATTAAAAGTTTCATGGGTCTCCAAATGCAAGATTCAAGTGTCTAGCTTTGCTAAGCTTTCTTAAGTTCAACTCAGAATTTTGAAGAATGAGAGAGCTGTCAGAAATGCTGTTATAATAACTTTGTTATGACCAAATCTCTAAGGCTACCTTAGTCACAGAATATGTCAGCTAATTTTTGTGGGTTGCTCTGATTCATGTTATCTTGGAAAGACACCATTATGCCAGCCTTGGCTGGCAGGAGCTCAGTCAAATCACCTCTCAACATGCCCTTTATTATCAAGAGATCAGGAGCTGGAATGGAATAACACTGTAGGTGCCTAAGTGGCTGTCTGCCATACAGCTAAGCTAGGAAGACGAGAACAAGAACAAAGAATAACCTTGGGTCCACAACTCAGGCACACTGTGCAAGTCCTGTTCCCTGACATTTTGCAATCTGCTTTGTCTTTTACACCTGTGGAAAGAGATTGTGAAGCAGCCATAATGTCAGATGAGAATTCTGTATTTCTTTAATAACAAAAGGGACTGGCTCTCTACATGGCCTGAGAGAAAAAGGGCTTTACCAGGTCAGATCAAAAATAGCCTAATCCTGGATTCATTCTATTACAATGGACAATAGCAGAAACAATAGAAAAGAGAACAGAAAAAGGAGATGCAAATAGCAATAATTTGCCCAGATGTTCAAAGCAGCAAGCTGTCCAATAGATAGTCAATCCCTGAACTCCCAAACCAGAGTAAAGCAAAAACCTTCACACGCTCAGACTCTACACAGGAATCAGATATTTTTTTTTTAAATTAGAAGGCAGTGGGATTCACAGTTGAAATGGACTCAGGAGCACTGTAAGATGTTTGACAACCAGGAACTATGGTTGCAGTTTAGCCCATGTGCTTAAAATTAATGCACACTCTTATTTTCTGAATAGCCCATCAGTGTGTGCAGACAAGAGAAACCAAGCCAAAAAATTAGCAGGCTGTCTCTTAGGGGAACATTTCAGCAGTTTCTAATTTTTCGTGTTTGTTTCAGCCTTTCCAAAGTATTTCATACAAATTCTTTCTTTTCCTCCTCTCTCTTTCATATCTCTTTTTCAAAATTTGAATGTAGTCACTGAAATACCACATTCACTATCACCTCTAGGCAATGCCTCCTCTGACAATCTGCTGTTTTTAACTAATAACTTTACAATTTCCATTGTTGTTGCATTCCTCCTACTGTTCATTTTTCAGTGTTGGATGCACTGACTCACTTGTTCACATAGACCTGTGTGACTCCACAGCCCAGTTTTCCTACCTGAGAGGAGGGGATAGGATGGTACTGTTGTAGCTGTTGTGCAGGGGAGAGTTTCCTTCATCTCAAGTGAAATAAAGTAAGCTGGAATGGAAAGTGCTTTACAAATTCACTCTATGGGAGACAAACTGACTTAGCAAATAAAGACTTTCACCTCTAAGTCACCAGTTTGAGGTCAGTTTCTGGTGCATGTCAATAGGAACTTAAAAGCTTTACCACCCCTTGACTTCGCTGCAGTTTCAAATTTAAAGAAATGACAGTCTCAGGCTAGTTTCTCATAAACACCATCACCGCTGTCACTGCTAATTGGGCACTTGCTGGAAGCATTGGCAGAGCAGCAAAAAGACTGAATGAGCCATTGACATTGAACTCACCTCTCATTGCTGCATGTTCAGTGAGGCTCTATGCTGCTGGCTTTGTGCTGCCTGTGTGTTGGTGGAGGTAGACCTTGTAAAGTCTCTTTCTGCCTTCTTATCTTGCTGTGGGAACCCAGCTCTTTAAAAATTGTGTTTACCATTTGTAACAAATGTGTCACTGTCACTTAACATAATTTTGAAGAGGTAATCACCAAAGAGTAATGGGTAAGAACTACAGGAAAATTTTGGTTTAAGGTCAAGAAAAACATTTTGAGAACAATATATTGTGTTTTTAATAATGTGTGTCTGACACAGTCTGGCTGACTTAAACTCTAGACATATCCCAAAATATATAAGGCTTGAAGCAAGGCCTTTTGAAGCAAGGCTTACTTCCATAAATTGTATGAGTAAAGATGAACCTCTGTAGCAAGTTCTGATCTATAACTTTCCCCCAGGAATAATCTCTTTCTACTGTTTTCCTCTAATTACAATCCAAACTGATCAGCTCTCTCATTACCAAAAATACCCCAGTAATAAACAAACACAAAACAACACAAATACACCCAAGCCCATCTAAACTCAAAAAAACCAGGTAATTTTTTCATTTTATTATGAATATCACTGCATATTATATCTTTTCATCTTAGAGACAAGAAAATTTAGACTCTCAAAATCCAGGAAGGGTCAGAACACCTCTGATCTGTAACACTCTATATATTCTACTGCTAGAAGACCTTATTTTACAAACACTTCTATTACTCAGTGAAGTTAGTTCCTCAGGTCAGGCAAAATCCTAAGTATCTGAGGCTCAGTCACATTTAAACTTTAAGGTTCCTGATCATTCAACACTAAATCAGGGGTTTTATAATATACTTGCAAAAACTGATAATCAAACATCTTTCTGAATTAAAGACCTCAGCAAACAGAATACATCTTGCATTCTCAGGCCCTATGCTCTTGCACTTGAGAATACATCTCACTCACCTGCAGTCTGCATAATCCTAATTTTTTTCCACACAGAAACTCCTGTATAGAGTCTGCTCTGACCACAGTTTTGTGGGATGTGGGCTAGAGAGAGAAATAAAAAAAACCCCAAAGAATGAAGGATTATTGTTAGGAGGGAAAATCAGGGGAATGTTTACTTTGTGACTACTAAAGGGGTTTAAACAGGAGATTAAGTATCACATTGTCCAAGATGGTGCAGAATAAGAAGTTGACCAACACTCAATCTGCTAAACTAGTACGAACAATTTGCTTGTCTTCAGCTTTCAGTCTATCCTGAACAGAGATAAATAGGGCAGAAGAATAAATGTGTGTCAGCCTCATGTGTGTATCTGACAGTTCAGTTTATTAATTTAGGGCAATCGAGGTGGCCTTGCAGTTCTATGACTCCCTGTAAATGACAATGGCTGAGGAGTTGGTTCTTATCTTGTTCTGCCAGCCCTGAGGCACTACAGAAATTACCAACAGAGAGACAGGGCAGATCACTTACAAAAATTTCTTGGTTTATCTGTAGCAGTCATTTATTCTGTCAAAGTGCAACTGAGATGAGCTTTTGAAGGTATATTTTGTACCTAAGTCTATGGGACCCAATAAGACGCATCCTGGAGTCCTGAAGGAATTGGCTGATGTAGTTACCAAGCCACTCTCCATATTTTACAAGACATGGCAGTCAGGTGAAGTCCCAGGTGATTGAAAAAAGGGAAACACTTTTTTTTACCCATTTTTAAAAAGGGTAGAAAGAAGGACCCTGGCAACCACCGACCTGTCAGCATCACCTCTGTTCCTGGGAAGATCATGGAACAGATCCTCTTAGAAGCTACATGAAGACAAATGGAGGAAAGGGAGGTGATTTGGGACAGCCAATGGCAAGTCCTGTCTGACCAAGCCAGTGGCCTTCTCTGATGGAGTGACTACATCAGGGGACAATGGAAGTGCTACAGGTGTCATTTATATGGACTTTTGTAAAGCCTTGGACATGGTGCCCCACAAAATCCTTCTCCCTAAATTGGAAAGAGATGGATTTGATGCGTAGACTGTAAGATGCATAAATTGGTTGGGCTGTCACAATCTCAGTTGCTCAATATGTTCTAAAGAAGAAAAAAGTTGTCCTGGAAAGCAATTTTGACAACAGGACATAGTTTTGGCCATTCAAAAATAAAAATTAATGTATGATCAATTTTGAGTTAGTGTAGGTTGACATTTTTAATCCCTGGAGAGGAGGAATCACCTGTCAAGAAATGCAGGAGATACTAAGTTCCTTTCATAAGGACTAGGCTTCCCACTGTGTTTAAAGCTATATTCTCAAAATTTTGGTACCTCTTTACACGATTTTTTCTCAAGTTGAGAGCACCCAGATGATTTTTCCCCCGATCTTGGCCAGCACCTTTGGAAAGCAGCCTTAGGGGAAACTGCCTGCTCTATCACAGGGAGTGTCTGCCCTCAGCTCTGTAGGCTGTTACCTCCTGTCAGGACTGGTTGGATGACAGAGGGCTCCAGTCTCCTCTGCACCTTTTAGATGTTCTTTAGATACCCATCCATAAGAAATTTCTGGGTTTTGTGATACATACACATACCTCACATAGTAGGTCCTACCAATGAACAGGGAATTTAAGTACTGCATCAAATTTAGTCCTGTTATTAATGAGTTCACAATTCTATAAATTTTTATGCAAGTGTTTTATCACAAAACCTTGTAAATTATATTTTTCCTTCCTCTGAAAGGATTGGATACTATTTTTCTTATTTTGTAATCAAGAAGAGATTTTGACATAAATCTCTGTCAAAGAAGAGGGAAGCCCTTAATACTGGAATCTAATTTTCTGCTCAAACCCCTCTCTCAGACTGGTTTGCATTAGTAGAGGTAAAAATTTTTCTCTGTTTTGACAGGGCACCCTAACTTAACCTGCAGCATGAGTGAAGTGGCAGTCAGATCACTCTTCAGTGTGAATATTAATGAGACATTCATAATAATCCTTCCCTTTGACAGTGGAACAGGAGCTAAAGTCCAACAGCAGGATCAAACAGGGTGGCATGGTACATGCATCAAACCATCTGGCTAATGCATAGCTCAAGGAAATGAGCCAAAACATTTCAGTCAAAACTCTGCACTGGAACAGTAATAGCCCATGAGTTCCTTTTCCCTAAAAACCCTGGAGGCAGAACAAAATATCCTGTCAAAATATATCAGTGCAGTGGAGCAAGAAAAACAAAAGCTTCAGACAGTGCATTTGACCATGTGAAGGTGTTTGTTTATTTCACAAAGAATTTTTTTCTACTCTTCTTTTTGCTCCCTCTCCCTCACCTGCCTTCTGTGTCTTTCACCTTCACATGTACTCTGTGTCTGGCTTTAACAGCCCATTAATTTATTGAATTAAAACTATATTTCATTTAAAGACAGTGTTTGTTGCAAAACTTTGTTTCTTGTAGTTGTTCCCTGTTAGGTGACAAACTCAGTAGCTGAACTGACTCCTATCATTTCCCTAATCTGCTGCAAAGAAAGTCAGGTTTCTAAAAATTTGTCTGATAAGGACATCTTCCTGGATCTTGAGGCTTAAATATAAATCCAAATACTATATTATTATATATATGGTTCCTCAGAACTGATATTTGTGATGCTATTAGTACATCTTTGGTAGAGAAGCATGTTATTCTTGGTATTAATAACTGAGTGTTGTCTTAGGGAAATTGCCATGGTCCAAAAAGCCCAGATAATGAGTTTCCAGCCCATTCTAAGATGTAATACTAATGGACATAAGATCATAAGAAGAGATAGACAGATACCAGCAGCCTCCAGAGCTCCCAGTGGCATTAAAGCCCCTAAAAATTATAAATGTACAGTTTTACACACAGATCTCAATGTTCTTTAATGCTCAGGAGTGTTTCTGAATAGGACACATTTGATGGCTTTTTAACACATTAAGTGACAGAGGCCAGATATTCTGGATCTTCACTGCTGAAAATCTAACCACAAAGGATGAACTTGCAAATTCCATTCTTTCTCCATTAATCACTAACACGCATAGGCTGGCATATCAAAATGGTATAGCAGGTTAATACAGAAGTACTCTGAAGAAATGGCATTTTTAGTGTTCAAGTTTGGAATGAATAGCCAGTGCTGGTCAGTTTCAGGGAGCTAGAGCATAGAAAAAAACATGCTGAGAGGAAAATCCAGACTGTACCTGAAATGGGAAAGAATAAAGCCAAGTTTCTAACTGTCAAATCCAAAGTCTGTCCTGTTGCCAGGAGGAGTTCTGCAGATTGCTGTCTCTTAGGACAACAAGTTTTAGGAGCAAACTGGAAAAGTTTCCAAGGCAAGCATAGGACTGCACAACTAATTGCCATGTGCTGCTGTATGATGCAAGAGAGATTTAGCTGAGACCTGCAATGACCCATCAAGCCATATTACAGTATAATGTAAAGGGGAACTGATTACTGATCTGGGAGCCATGGAGCTCCTGCTTAGGTGAATTTGCAGGCAGGAATGGGTGATTTAGTGTTTTGCTGGAATTGGTCTCTGAGAATAGCTTTTTCCCCAAAATAGACTTATCCATAAGACCTTCATAGCATTAAACAGAATTCTACTGATGAAAAGCTCAGAATCAATTCTGCACACATTTTGAAGACTGTCCTTTAACATAAAAAACTCCACCCAAACAAGACTGTTTTGTTTAAAACTGAAGTGGTTTCAAAGTTCATTGAAGTATTTTTATTGTTAAAATATCTCAAGCAGCTTTTTGAAACAACTAAAGACCAGAGATATTTGTTTGGAGAAAATTTCTATCTGCCAAACCTTTCCGAGCTGAAATTTAGTGGTGCTGAAAAGGTCAATGATGTTTGGATTCTCAATGAAATCTATTTAATACTGCTGTCCTTTCACTCGCTGAAGTTTTCATAAGAACTGTTGTATTTCCAGGACAGTTCTTGTTGTTTGTAGATGAAAAGTGCAACTGCAGAAAAAAGGGGGAGGATTTGGGAGTTCTTTTAAGATTTGCTGCAGTTTTTTCAAGTTTTTTTTCATTTTAATTTTATTTCTTTTTGATTTTTATCCCAAAACTCTAAGTAACTTTTGATTCAAAGCATATGGCTTCTCTTGACATAGGGAAAGGTTAACTGTCGCACACTTTAAATATTTATAAGTTTACATACTAGATAGGATAAGTTCACCAACATAATGTCTAGAATCACAGACCTTGTTCTGCTTGATGCTGTTTATTAAATGTATTGCCTACTATGGCTTTGAATAGCCTTGTTTAATGTGCTGTTCTCCAATACTAGATCATCACTGATAATAATGTTGCTACTGCAGATAATGCAACCATTACTACTACTGCTATTTTGGAAGCACCAGTAATATGCAGCTCAAATCAGAGCATTTTTTGCTTGTAAGGGCAGCACAAAAAAACCCAAATGTCCCCAAAAAGGCCACACAAATGAAATCTAGTAGTAGACTCTATCATTAGCACAAAGTACTGAAATTCCCCTTCTGATTTTTGTGTAGTGAACAACTTTCTCAAGAGGAATTAAAAAAAACACACTTTACCTGAAGAATCAATAAGGAAAATCACTATCCCAGCCTATCATGTGTCTTCTGTTATGTAACATCCTGTTGATTTCAAATGGACATCCATAATGAGTTGCAATGAAGTGTTTAAAAAGGCTCTTATCATCACTTTTATTCTATTTCACTACATCATTTTTTACATGTTCATAAAATTCTTACATTTATTCTCCTAATTAATCATAATTTCATGCCTAGTCTGAAGATGCTCAGTACTTAACAGGGTTATTTTATCTGTGTCTAGATCAGTTTTTGTAATTATGTCTGTTTCAGAAAATGTGTTGTGAGAGCAATATAGCTAGTATTCTGTCACTAAAAATATCAGTCTATCCCTATCACTTTTGTACTTAAAAACCTTAAAAAATACTTTTAAAATAGTCTCTGTTAACTAGTGAACATATCAAGACAGTCTAAAAACAAGATCACCATATAATTTTCTTTATATATCTCTATATATCCCTATATATTTTTATATAGGGATATAACTTTTAAAAATGCATCAGAACTTTTATAAATTACGGGCGGACATTATGAAATCCTTGTAATTCTGAAACTGTTTTTGTAAATGAAGCAAAGTACTGGAAAAGATTTCACTCACAGTCTTTAAAAGCAAATTAGGACCTTTCTATATAACATATTTCTCTATTATGCCATACTTGAGTGAGGAAATTTACCTTTTTATTCTCATATTTTATTCATTTGTATATAAAAGAATGTATTCCAAAGTTAAAATTAATAATATCTGCTGCAAATAATGGTGGGTTATCAAAATTCAAGGAGTTTGAGATTAATGTAATTTTTATGCTTTATTCCTATAAACTCACAGTAATTTTTTGAAGATAATTAAACTGAAATAAGCTCATTTCATTCAGGTAATGTTGATATTTGCATGGTTTTAAAGTATTAGTTGCTGCAATGAACAAGCTGTTCCATGAACAGTGAAATTAGGGAAAATGAAATTCAGAAGGATTTGCATTCGTCCCTATACAGCCTCTTACCATAATAATTTCAGTCTCTTCCTTGCCCCTTTACCAGTGCTTTGAAAATCTCCTGAATACATTATAAGGAATAGAGAGGAACAAGCATTAGAGAGAAAAAACTCCTGAGCTTTGACCGTATTTATGCTGATGGACTGGTATATATCTCAATGCATATTTTTTATCAAAAAAAAAAAAAAAAGGAAAGAAAGATAAGTAGTTTAACTTTATGTAACAGCTTTAAAACAAAAAGCATGTGATCACTTTACAAGCTGCAGAACACATGACTCGAAACAATATTAAAATGCAAAAATAATTTGTCTAGTTGGACAGGCCATACAGCTGTAAAAGTCATGCAGCAGGTTTTTTTTTTTTGTTTTTTTGTTTTTTTTTTAGCAGAAGCATTAACCTGTCTCTTATCATAGTGCAAGTTGTGTTGAAATTGCTTGCAAAAGTTGTAGAAGACATTAGTCTATTCAAGTCACTTAGTCACAGAGTTTCAAGGTTTTTCTTCTATTTGTTGAGAGCAGAATTATTTCATGTACTTCTTATCCATGAGACTCCAATTTAAGAAAAAGATAAACTGCTTTTACATAGAGCAAAAGTTTTGTAAGTATTGCTGTCCTTAATAATACAGTAACATTTTTAAGCTACTCATCTGAAAAGTTTTGTCCTCAGTTTGGGGAGTGAGCCTTGACTTGATGGACTATTATAAAACCATTCATTATGTCTTGGATGTATCTAAATCAATTCAGAACTCATCACTCAAGGGTCAAGCTTAGATCAGGATGATCCTGTTTTTGTTGTACTCACAGCAAACCAATAGATACTAGTATTATGGCTAATATAGAAGTTTTTATTTCCTGATAAATACAAGAGATGAAATTGCCGTAAGACATTAAGAAAGTCATTGTATAGATAGTAACCATATATAGGGTAATCTTAGTTGCAGTTCCCTTGGAAAGGCTAGACAGATTATTTTTGCATTTTTTTAAGTTTGAGTCATGTTTTCTGCAGCTTGTAAAGTGATCAGATGGTTTTTGTTTTAAAGCTGTTATATAAACTACTTTTCTTTCTTTTTTTTTTTTTTTTTAATACAAAATGGGTTCTCTTGGCTGAAAACAGATTTAATCAACAGTTACATTACTTGTTTGACTGATTGATTCAGCTTTCCTCTTACTCAAGAAGTGAATGAAATATTGGATGTCTCTAAAAATAGGGAACAAAAAGATAGCTACAGAATCAGTGAAATAAATAGCATATAACTTCATAAATGAAGGATTGCCACCCTACCTGCTCATATTCCTGTCTATCCCACACTGCCTGAAGTTTTACTCTTCTCAGACAAAGCTAGCTGTCTTATTTTTTTGAATCTCCCTTTGAAAATATTCACTAAGAGAGGAATCCTTATTTTCTGGCAGTAGTCATATCCTCTAAAGTAGCCAGGGTTTGTCTCTTTTTTACCCATGCCTTTACAAATGTATAGATAAAATCAAAAATGTAGCTCTACTATGAAATGAGGAATTATCAAGATACATCTGAAAAAATATCATCACATCTTTCACAGACAAAAGCCTGTGCCAGTGGTCAGAGTCAGATAGATATTGTTTGAGTGGCAGGGGACGGCTGCTGATGCTGTCAGGCTGCATGGGCACAGCGATATTGGGATGCTCAGTGACCCATCTCAGATGTTCCCCTGCTAGACAGAGAAAGTATCGGCTGTCTGCAAGCATGACTGACTCATGCAGCATGCTCAGAACCACAGCTTGGTTTAGTGTCTTTATTTAAACCAATGGGAAATAAAGAAAAGCTTGAATGGTCAGATCTTATTTGCATGTTATAACACTATGAGAGCTTTTATTGGTTTAAAAGTCTGAGATTCAAAGCTGAGCTGATGATCTGTTTATTGTTCTGGTGAGAAAAATGTAGGACTTCATAGCACATTGCTTTTTTCCTGAAGGTGCTGAAGGACATGGGTGCTCCATCACATGGCTTGACTGAGCTCTGGCAGTGGGAGTTGATCACCAGTGAACTGTAAATACAAAACGGCAGCAAAACGGTTACTGATGAGAGAGCACGAATAATGAAAAACAGCAAGTAGTGGGTCTATGGGAACACCAATTTTGAATGGAAATGACAATATATTTCCCCTAGAAGTGATTTTTTAAAGAACTTTGTAATAGCGGTTTCAGAAAATGCACATCAGTTTAGGACAAAAGACTGATGGATTAAACAGCTAGACTAATTTAACCCTAAGAATGCAGCTTTCACTGTGGCTTCTGTTTAAGAACACAAAGAAGCTTGAGGTAAATAGCCTGATGGCTGTTATTAGGTACAACAAGTACCATAAATCTTTTGGTGGAAACATAACTCCTCTTCCAGTGAAAAATGTGATGTACCTCCTATTGAATTATGGTTTTGCCGAAAACTATTTAAAATATTGTATAAAATAATCAGAATCTTGCTCACAAAAAAAAAATTTCCCTCTTGACTCTCTCCAGTGCAGTTATTTTCAGTTGCCTTTCAATGCCTATAACCTAGGGCAATGGCTTCCTGTAACTTCAACCTTGAGACTAAATATTTTGATCTAATATTTCTATACTGGTATTACATGTGGGTAATACACAAAACAACTGTATCTCTATGGCACTTATTTGAACTAAATCACTTTATTATTGTTCATAATTGACTGGCCTTATTGTTGTCATGGGCCTGGAAAAGTAAGTGAATTTGTTTTGCCTATCACTACTTGGTTCTATGAAAGTTGAGGAAGAGGTAGAGAAAGAAAAGGAAGTCTAAGCAAAAAGTTAAAGTTGGTCTGACAGGGTTTTTTAAAATTTATTTTCCTAAATTATGTCTGGATTTTTTCCTAAGATTATAGATTAAGAAACAAGTTTTTGGCTATTGATTCCAGAATATATAAAGTTTTGTGATTTTTTAAAATCAGTTTTATTTGGTTTAACATAACAGAAATTAAAAAAAATTGACAGTTTTAGTATGTTTAAATGTTTTGAACAAAGAATATTTCAAATTCCCTTATGTTTATTTTTAATCCTTTAACCTGGAATCCAAGTGTAATTTTTTTTTTTTTTTTTTTTTAAGATAAGCAGAATTTTTAACTGGGTATATAATGAAAATCTCTTGACTTTTTTTTTCACCATTTTTTTTCCATAATCTTGCATTATTTCTGTTTAGCTATTTTTTGCCTTTCCTTTCCTTTTTTTTCCCTTAGACACACAGCCCTTGTAAAAAGGGGGCATATGGCTTGACTGAAACTTGGTTCTCTGATTTTAATATCTTGCACAGTGTACTGGCTCTATCATCCTTTTCATGCAGTACAGAGATTCACAGCCCAAATCAAAACAAAGTATGAAATAAGGGCATGAAAATCATGAAAACCTGTGTCCTTCATGCATGATGGCTGGATAGAACATAAGAGCCTCTGTGAATGTTATATATTTTAGATAAAATCTGTATTGTTTATTTTTCCTGTGGTATATGGCTTTGATATCACCACTTTATCAATAGTCTTACAAGATATGTAAAGCCAGCCCGTTATTCAGTCATTTTGGCTGGCCAGGTACTAGATGACACAAACAAATCTCCTTTCTATTGTTCATAAGAACTTCATTCTCTACCTGTGGGGGCCTGTTAACCCCTGATTCTGCAGCTTCCCCCTGTTCCCTCCCTTGCTTTGGTCACTCCCTCGGTTTCTCCCTATTTGCTCCTGTACCCCAACCCCGCCCAGGGACCGCCCCTGGGCCCCTGACAAAACCACCCTGCACCCAGACCATGCTGTCTACCTCTGAACATCGCGGGGACAAGGTGTGATTAAAGCCATCTCAAACCCTCATGGGAGACCCTTCTCTGCCTCCTTCATCACGACTGCGTTGTAACGCTGCTGGCTGCCGGAGCCAGATGGAGGGGCTGTCCCAAATGGACTCCGGGATGCGCCTGATCGCACGGCCCGAGGAAACCCTCGCGGAGCTCTCAGGGAGCAGCAGCCTGCTAGGCAGAGTCCAGTGGTTACAACACCTACCAGAAGGTCACCTACTCTAACCTCCATCAAAGGTCACATCCATGGCTGTCAGCCTACCCTCAGTTGTAAGCTTCTTCCTATAGTGTTGACATTCTCCTTGAGTTCCAGGACATCAGAAAATTGCTGAGAGTTTGAAATATGGATAACAACATAGTATGAGAAAGGTGATTTTTTAGAATTCTACCTATACTTGGTTAAAAACCCATTTCCTGATGTGCAAATTGTTCAACAAACTGATTTTCTGTAGCTATTACCCTACCTGCTTGCTCATCTCAAGCTTTCAAGTTCCAAACACATGTAGTCAAAAAAACACACAACATGCTGCTAGGCACTTAACAGCAATCAAAGCAGACCTGGTAGCTCCTCCAAAGAGCTTTGCTCCAATTCCAGCCTGCCTGCTGTACTGTGGATAGTAAATGCTTCTTGCAGAATCCCTGAGGAATCTCATTACTTGAGCTGAGCTAAAATGTTTTACTCTAAACAAACACAGCAAACTGCACTGACTTTATAAATAAAATTAGCCTAGTCAGAAAGCTGTCCTATTACTTCAGAAGTATATATTGAAAAGCTGATTAAATTCCTTCTGTCTTTTCCATTGAAGCTCTCAAAGGAAGAGTGTCTTCACTCTCATAGGGCCTAGCCAGCTCAGCAGGCACATTTAATTCCACATTGCTTTTCCTTCAATGTGGAGTGACAAGCAATGGTTTTTGGCTGCCATACCAGATGAGGAGGATAGTGTTGCTCTTGTCAGTAAGGTGGGGAAGTTCACATGCAAAAGTTTTCTGGACATTCCAGTAGCCTGAAAAGGACTGAGGGGACAAGTGCTTCTCATTGCTTTTGGGTAAGCCCCTATCAGTTGTAATCAAAGCCTAGTTAGAACCGTGAATTACAAAAACATTAAAATTAGGAATGATAAAATGGAGTTGTCCCTCTCTTTCTTGTGGTGTAAAAGCAGACCAGGAATTTTCTGATCAGTGAATGTGACTTCTGGCAGAAAAAAAAGAAGTTGCACAAATATAAAATATCATATCTTTTGCCCACAGACTTAAGGGTTTGTTGTTGTTGTTTGCTGTTCTTTCAGGTAATTCTGTAAAAGGATGACAGTGTAGCACCTCAAAGGTGTAAAGATAAGATGCTTCCCTATAGCATTTCATTCAGTGGTTCTAACTGGGAAAAAACCCAAATGGAATGGCTATAGCATTCTTACATCTGGTGGGGGGATGAATAAACCTTACAGAAAACTGGGAGATACTTGCTGCTTTGAAAATAGGAAAGAAAAATTCTCAGTGGATGAATCAAAAGAAGTTTTCAGTCATAAGCAATGGTCACAATTTTAAATTGAAATTTTAGATCAAATGAGTACTTCTTTAAAGTTACGAATCTACAGTCACAAATCTCCACTCTCCTCAGAGGGAACAAATCACGTTCCACTCTACCTCACAGGCAGGCAGGAGATGGATTTAAAGTTATGCCTAGCCAATTCTTGTTCATTTATTGCCTTGCAACACTTAGTAAACATTCCAAGTAAAGAACTGTACAAGTGTAATTGCATTAACTGGTTCCAGGCTGATCTAAACTTACTCCCTTTGAGATAGAGCACTGGATTCCCTGAACAGGTTTTTCTTTTCTGGATGAGTTTCAAAGCAGATTCATTATCAAACATCTGTCAGGATCACTTTGAGTGTTATGTGAGTATTAAAATTAAATAAACATTGGAAAATCAGAGATAAATGTGCAAACAGGACTTTTCTCTGTTTTTTTAAATGAAAAACAAATTTTTCTGTTTTTCTTAAATGGCAAGGTCTTATAACTTTGGTATATTTCCTTTCATCCTTCAGGGTTATAATTTTTGCAGATTTTTTTTATTTGTTTTATTTGTTTTTCTGTTGCTTCTTATTATTTTCAGTACTGATTTTGTTACTCCTTGACAGGCAGGTGGAATAAGACACTGCCTTCCAGATGTTTATGGAATAACTTGGATTAAGAGAGGACACTACAGATCCTTTTCCACAAGTCCAGCTATGATGTATCTGTGTAGTATAATTTTCCTTTACATTATCTCCCAAGAGGGTTTTGTAAGTCCCTTAGACCTGAGAAGCAGATTTTGTTGAGATATCATCTGAATAAAGGAAAGTTGGAGTGACCTGACATACAGAGTCACTTATCTCCCACACTGCTGAATGCCAGAGAAGGAAGGAGGTGGTGATCTTTTGTGTCATATTAGACATCACCTGCTCTCCCTTGACCTTGGCATGAGGGTTTCAAACAGTACCAAAAGTATCAAAACAGTATCAAAAGTGGCTTTGATATCCACTAAGTATTGAGGACTCTTTTAAGATCCATGTAGAGTTTGTCTGAGTTGGTACCTTCAGGCACAACACAGATGTCTAATAAAAGTCAGAAGTCCAGTCTCCTAAGAGAATGCCAACACACAAGCACTGCAGGGATGGTAGAACACAGTTGTTATATTACTCAAACTGCAGCACCACAGATAGATATTCCCCATGAGTACAATTGTATGGAATTTTACTTTGCTTTAATTTGCCTTTTTCTATCACATTATTCTAAGTATTTTTCCTACATGTATTCACAATATTATATAGTATTAACAGTGACATGCAGCCATCATTTCAAAGTGCATATGGTTCAGGTTCAGACTTTTAAGATTTGAAGTAAGATCTGTGTCTTTACTTCTGTCATAAACTGAACAAAAGATACAACTTTAGTGTATCAATAGATGTTTGGTTTCCCATGGAAGTAGAAATATACCCTTGGTGTTTTCACCTACACTGCTTTCTTAGAAATAAAAGGAAACTTGGATATTTTTTGTATTCCTTTGAAAATGCAAAACAGCTTTAGCTAGCTGTCTATATTTACTTTGCTTATCTCTACCTCCTGCAAGCTGCAATACATCAGGGAAGCAGTTACAATGGAGAAAGGTCCTGAAGGCACTGTATAGAATGTGCTATTCGTGATACGGGTTCTTTGCAAAGGAAGATAACATTAAGATGACTTTTTCATTGCTGTGTCTGTCTTTAGACATCAGCTAATAAGGCTGATGTGATAAGCTGTGTCCGCAGAAATGATGGCTATGGCTAGGGAAGGGTTTGTTTAGAGCAGGTGGCATGCAGTTACTCTCAGCAACACCAGACAAAGACAGGAATAGAAAAATATCTATAACTTAAAATCTGACTGCACTGTCAATGACAATGTTATAGAAAAATATGGAAGCAGACTTTAATCAGCTGGTCTACAGCTTAGCAAACGTAGGGTTTAGCAAATCTCGTGCTGAATTTAATTTTGCTATGGCTGCACAGTAACAGATAATGCTTAGCATTGGGTGTCTGTAACATGCTTCAGTCTGAGGTGTAGAGGCATACTGGACATGCTGTCTCAGGTATGCCAGGACCACACCGAGCCAAAGATATGTGAAAGTACATACTGTCTTCTCCCTGGCTGTAATTCTGGAAAGTACCCTGGGTAGGTTGCATTATTTTGTTCTTGATTAGATTGCAGTTTTGTTGTGATAACTGTAGATGGTTTTGCTGTTATTTTAAACTTTTATTACATGCCAAATCTTCCATGCAACTCTGAACTTGAGCACAATTAACTATTAGCATATATGTAAATTTCATTGGCTGTTAGAGGTCATAAGTCTCTCTATAAAATTAACTATATTCTAATACAGTTTGCCCTTTTTGTATCTCTCCCTCTTTCTTTCTAATTCTGACAGCATTTTCAGAAATTCCATTAATGAAAGACTATGAGTCACTAATTACAAAATTATGTCATTGAAACTGTAGTTCAAAATCTATAAAAGTTAATAAAGCCTCTCTAATGGTATAAGTTATATCAATTTATAAGCATAATTAAAAGTACAACTGAAACTAACCAATTTTTCACCTTTTGAAGAACTTTCAAGTCACTTCTGGTTTCTTTTAATGTAGTAAATAACGTACCAAATAAAATGGTAGACACTGAGTGAGACACAGAGATAAAATCCTACGGATGAGATCCTCAGCCAGTGGTGTCAGTGCTATAGGATTCAGATAGTTTTATGCCCACGGGTGTTTAAAGCTTATAAGCTTTACCATTGTATCACCATTTCTTTTGTGTTTGTTAATATCTGTGGGCACCACTGGAAAAAAATAATGAAAACACAAAAGAGAACAGGGTCTTGACTGGGATTAGGTGATGCAGACAACTCTAATTGGCACCAACTTCCCTCAGGGTAGTGATGAGTAAAACTTAAGCCCACTGCTTGCTCTGAAATGTCATAAAAGAGAGAGCTATTTTCCTGTACTTGTGGTTGAACACTGTTGATTTAATTACAGCAAAAAGTGATTGGGAAATATTTTTAAGAGAGATTAGTCTCCTGTTGTCAGCTGTCACTGAGATGGATAGAACTCAGGCTTACTCTTGAGGCAGCAGTTATGAGCTGGTTTGCTGGTGGCTGAGACAATAGGCTGCATATTTTTAAATTGTATCAAGAAGGACCTATTATTTAGGACTCCTTATTACTGTCAGTGTCACAACATCTTGCGTTATTCAAAGAGAGCACTGCTTCCATCCGTCAGTCTCCCCTTTGCTGTCAAGGATGCAAATACAAGTCCTCATTGCTTAGGGGAAATTTGTAGTATAAAAGGGAAGGAAGAAAGATGCCAGGAAAAGTTAAATGATATAGGAAGAAAATCCTCAGTGGAAAGAGCAACTGGAGCTTTGAATTTTTATACTTGCTACATCATGAAAAAAAGAAAGAAAGAAAGAAAGAAAAGAAAGAAAGAAAGAAAGAAAGAAAGAAAGAAAGAAAGAAAGAAAGAAAGAAAGAAAGAAAGAAAGAAAGAAAGAAAGAAAGAAAGAAAAAGAGAGAGAGACAAAGGAAGAGAAAGTTTCCTTTTAGAAAGTGCTAGAGAATTTACATCTGTGTAAATGAATGACATTTATGGATGTCTGTTTCAGTCTAAAGTTGGGATGCTGGAATTGGGCTGGATGTGTCTCAGACAAAAAAAAGAGAAATTATTCCTATAAAGACCAATGATTAGGATTGTGAAAACAAAGGCAAGTTCAAATAGGTTAAGAGGGGCATGTAAAAATAAATTATATGGCAGTTGAGCACATTTTAGAACACCGTAATAGGGAATATAGCTAGTCAGACTTTTGTAAAACCTTTTTTCATTAAAACTGTTGATTTATTGAAGCAAGATTTTATGGGGCCAAAGACTGGTATCAGAGACACTTTAACTCATCAGTTGTTTTATAAAGGGTTTCAGAATTAGTTTCAGTATTGCTTCAATTCTTTTTCAACACAATTTTTCAGTTTAAAATTAGTTTTGTTAAGAAAATGAAGAAAACTTTGTGTCTTTTAAAATTTTTCTGATTAAAAGTATGCATTTCAAAATAGAGTTGGAGTAAGTTTTCTCCTATGCCCCAAAGCATTTGAAAATATATCCTTTCAGTCTTGAACATTTTTGAAATTGCTAATGTTCATCCTACTTAGGGATGAAAATATTTTGAAGTATTTATGTGTCACTGAAACGCATTTCCTGTGAAACTAGTGCACAATAATTCTGTCTCTGCTACACATGCATCTGCCATTCTCATTGAAGAAGCTTCATTTAGAGAAACCTGTGAACGAAGTGGCCTATCCAAACAAGCCCTCTGTGACTTGAAAGTGACAACAAGGGATTTAAATCACAAAGACCATACGGGTCTACAGATTCTCTGCAATGTTCCCTGGGCTCAGACCACAGAAATGCTGTCATTGTAAGGCAGGCCAGTCACAAGATGTAAGGAATCCAGGGCACTTCCTCACCTACTTTGTGCTATATCTTCTGATTCTGCATATGGAATCCTTACTTCTGTTGTTTTTACCCTCGGAGTTATGGAGAGGAGTCCAAGTTCTACATTTGAGCTGGGACTTGGGCAAGTACTGCCCTGAGGGAAGGGCTGCAAATGCAGGGTTGGCTGTTGGCTGATCTGTTTTCTGTGATGCTGCTCACAGCACTATTTGAAAAATACTTTAATTATGAAAAGCAATCATAAAATTTCATTCCAGTATTTTTAATTTGTGAAATCTTACTGAAAAATCAATTCCTGGGTGATTTTCAAGGAAACGCTGCAGACTGAACAAATTAAAACAAAGTGTGGTTTGTGTAGGGTGCCTTTAAGTGAATTTTGTGTCACTGCCTGACTGTTGCGATCATGTTAGCTTGAGAAATGCATTTTCCATCTATTAGCCTGAAAACTCTTTCAGCCAGGGAAGGGACAGAATTCCATAAAAGAAATTTATTATATTTCAGGGTTTGCTGCTGAATTTTAGCTTATTTTGCAGGGAGAAAATGGGAATAGATTCAACAGGAATAGAAAAGCTATTAGAGAAGAGACCAGGCTGAAGTGTATTTCATTTTCATTAGTGCAAAGACTTTCTATCTCCTTTAACCTGCACTCTCACCATATGCACAATGAAAAACAAAGGGTCCAATTTGCTCTACAGCACTGGTAGAATTGAACTAATTGATTAACAGCAATTTCCCCCATCAAATAAATGGAGCCATGTGATTTCTGGCATGGACAGAAACAGAGCTTAGAAGTTGGTAAGGATACTGGTTTTGAATACAGACAGGCAGGAACCAAGGAAAGGAGTCTCAACACAAATGAAGCTCCTGGGCAAACCATTACCATGAGCCTGCAGAGGCTTCTTTTAGCTCTTAAACAGCTCCTTCTTCATGACAGTCTGAACTGAGTTTAAGCAGCTGTCCCAGGTAACAGAGCACAGGCATCAGGGCACCTAGGAGAGGAAAATTATCTCCTGGCCCTGAAACTCCATTGCCACAAAGCAAGGTACTTCTGCACTTTCATTTGCAGTGGAGACTTGGTCCTGGCTCCCAGTTCATGACATTTTGCTCTTTTATTGAAATGCTATCCCTTCAATAATGCAGAGCCTGAGGGCCTTGAGCTCTTTCCCTCCTAACCCATCCTCCTTTTAGTGACCCTCAATAAAAACACAATTCTGAAAAGTGCTTTAAATTTTTCATGGTTTTTTTTGTCTTTCATTTTGCAGCGAGACTTTGCTTTCTTCCTTGGATTCTCCTTTGCCACTTGCAGTAAGTATTTGTATCCCACAGTAAATATGACTACAGAAGAACTAGATCAGCTATGCAAATTATCTTGGAAGAAGCACCATGTTGGGTATTTATATGCTAGAAGAGAAGTCAGTAACATCCCTTAAGGTAAAACAAATACACTTCAGCCATATTCTTAGGCCAAAGGAGAGAGAAGAAAGAATATAAAAATGAGGAGTGTCTGGTCCAGCTTTTAGACATTGCTAAGCTGATTGTTTGCACAGCTGAGTCAGCTAATTGCTCTTGGGCATTTCCTTTGACTTACTCTGTGTAAATTCAGATCTTTGTCAGAGCTGTCTGGAGGTGTCTCTCTCCTCTGACTACAGAACCTGCCTAAAATGACTTCTCTGCACTTTTATAGACCTAGTATTTGCCTCTGGATCTCCTTTTTTTTTTCCACACAGATGTGCAAATAAGGTTACAAGTAGATTGCTTAGTGATGGGAGAGCATATGAAAGCTCCACCAGAAGAGGGTAGACCTGATTACCTGCAAGAATATTTAGAATAGTTGCCATAATCCTATGGAATAATCTTCCCATAGATAAAAAAATTATTAAATTAAAGAAATCTGAAATAAAGAAATTGCAAGACAAAGATGCAAGCCTTCGGTTGCTTTGGTATAGAATCATCATCTACATTTAAAAGATTAGGGAATGAGTAAGAACATGATACAAAAAGAAAGAGAAGAAAAATCTATGGTTTGTGTAAAACATTAAAAATTGTGGCAAGGAATGGAAGCTGACAGAAAGTAGAGGGCCAAAACTGCAAAGAAAGGTAGGAAAGGGAACCCATAAGTTAAGGTAGATATTAAGGAGCAAGACACAGGAGGTTTAAATAATGGTAGTTGAACAAAAATGTTTAAATTCTCACAAGAGTACTACTAGATGAATAGAAGTATGTATGGGCAGGTTATTGAAAGTAGTCCTTCAGGTAAAAATCCAAACCTTTGAAAGTTATTTTGTTGATATTGCTTGTAAATGGTCTTCTAGGAGAAATAAGAGAATCTCTCAAGACCCAGATTTAGCAGAAATATCAAAACATTGGTCCTTTGTTCTGACTCTTGAGTTAGCAGAATTTCAGTATTGCTGAATTTGTGTGGAATGATTTCCAAAATATTTCCCTGAGGCTAGTGTAGTCAAGATGGTTTACCCATGCAGGAGGAGATTTTGCACCTGTATGTTCTCTCCCATGCTCCATTTCTTTTATGCTCTCAAAGCTTCCTGGTGTTTGCCTAAAGTTAATTCATCCCTTCCTACCTAATGGGCAAGAGCTTTTCCGATTGCACTTTAATTGCCTTAGTGTTAATCCCTGTTTAATAGTGTTAAATTTTGCAGCAAATTAAAACCCAATTTCTGAGTTTGAACTGTATCATGTTGTGCGAGTTACATCTTGACATTAGGATGTGCCCAGCTGCCTGCACGATCCTTCATATCCTGAGGAGCTTTTCATGGCTGTTTTAATGCAACAAAGCACTGATGTTAATCCTCTGCAATTTCCAAACTAGAAACTGTGAAGAGCAAAAGTGGAATAGTTTCCACAAAAGTTTTTTGTGAAAATAATTGGACTGAAAATTATTGCATGGTGGTAGAGACTGAAATCCTTGCAGAGGCTGACAGAGATGCTCTTGGAGAGCAAATTCTTCTCATAGTTCCCACTATTGGGTAAACCTACCAGTTGCTGGCTTCCCTGCTGAGCCCACAAACAAAGACTGGAGGTAGGAAGAGAAGGGACGAAGAAAGGAACTTGTGTTCACTCTAAGCCACAGGGCTGAAAGCCCTTACTGTTTCCAAGTATTTGGTAAAAAATTCTGGGCACAAAACAAGAAAAATGTTCACATTTCAGTCATATATAGGACAATGAAATGTGTAGGCTCTCCTCTTGTTGTTTTGGTTTTTGGCTACAAAACCAGCCCAAAGGATATGCAGAATGAGCAAAAACCCAGTAGATAGCTTTATTGAAAGGGCTCTACCTAGGGCAGAGAGCAGTGGAGCTGACAAAGAGATCTTCATGCTGTCGTTTGATTGATATGTGTACTTAATTGAGTGCCACATCATGTACATGTTGTGTGTGTTCTGAGGCACACAATAAGAATTTACCACTAGCAAGTGACAGCTCTGAGCATAAATAAAGCATTTCATTGATCATGGAATGACTGTGGGTAGACTTGTGGCAGATCATGTAGAAGCCACTGCAAACACAACAGTAGTGGCAAACCATTTCTCTGCCATTCACAGCTCCTTTCAGAACTATTTTACCACTCATGCACATTACAAGATGGAATGGAGAAGCTGTGGGCTGTTACTGCAGGCTAAAGATAGGCCTCCTTACTCAGTTTATGTGCTGACAGTGAACTCTTTCTCTCTTTTTTTTTTCCTATTGGGACAGAAAAATGATTCAATTGAAACCGCTACACTGACTATTCTGCTTGGAGGGCTGTCTCCTGAGAGAGCTTTTTTTCTGAATGCTGCTGTATCTTAAAGTGATTTCACACGTGATTGGGTGAATGGGTGAATGTAGAATTGCATGTACTCTGACAGCTGCCTTTACAGGAACCTGGATACAGTGACACTAAGCATGGCTTATGCTGTCCTTTCTGTGGCCAGAAGTCTACTGATACATGATTATTGAAAACAAAAAAGCCTTTTTTTTTTTTTTTTTTTTTTTTTTTTTTTTTTTTTTTTTTAAGTAGGATAACACTACCATGAGACAGGCCAAGTCTCACTAGGAAAAAGGGTGCTGCTTCACTTGGGACCTCCCTCCAACCAAACTCCTCTCTCTTTCAGATCTGGACTGGTGAAGGAGAACATTATGTCATGTCTTCCACTGTAAATCATTCCTTAGTTCCCTGGAAACAAACTAAGTACAGAATATTTTTTTGCCCTGCACTCTGAATTAATGCAGAGTGTCAAGGTGCCAATCTACGAGTTTGCATTTTCATAGACAATCCATGTCTCTCTTCAGAGAGGCATTGTAAGGTGGATTTGGATCATGCTGATCAGAGCGGAAGGTCACTGATGATATAACAATGGTTTAGTAGAAGCATGTAGACTCAATTTCATGGTAAATTTTGCAACAGAGGAAAGGTGGTGTAGTACAGTTTGTATTCATGCAGTACAGTTCCTCTTGGCCATGCTGAGCACTACCATAACTGAAAGCCCTCTAAGTAACTTTGGCAGTACATAAAGACTTAAAACTATCAAGTCACAAAGTGAAATAATACTAATAATTTAAAAAGTTAAGTAACAAAGACTATAGAGGGCAATTAAGGAAACTACTTTCATATTGGATGGAAATCTTGACCACTGGCCATTCAGCAACGTCTCTTGCTTGCACGGATCAGTAGCAGAGATTTTAAGCAGATACTTACTTAGGGTTTGATCCTTGTGTCACTGAAGTTAGTAGATACCTTTACACTGACTTCAGGGAGCCTTCCATCAGATGTTTAATTTCTGTAAAATCAGTACCTGTGCAGTATTTGAAAAGCCATAGATAGTAAAATGAGAGAAAGAAAGACAGAGACTGGAACTATTGCTTTACCAATTACCTAGAAAATCCAATTAAGTAGTGATCTAAAGAAGTGGAAAGCAGTGGAGTTAAATAATTTTATTTCCCTCAGTTGTATATTGTTATTGTTATAACACATTAGGTTGTTAAGATGAAAATCATTTAAGAATCTAATACTCTTTTCATTATGCATGCTGTTTGCTTGTGCATGTTAACTTCAGCAGGGAAACCTGAGTAGTCAATTTTCTTTCCCTCAGCTCAAGCTTGCAGGTTTGTGTATTTCAGTATGTTGGAGAGATTATTTCTGAAAAAGATAAATTATATCTATATCTATATTTATATCAATATCTATATCTATATCTATATTTTTATATATATACATGCACACACACATATACATATATATATACATATGTATTTATATACGCTTGAAAAACTCTTTTTTATAGATTTTTAATAGAATTGCAGAATCATGTTTTGTTGGCTGAACAAAGATTCTAATTTAGAATCTTACAGTAATATGTTAATTATCCTGGCTCATATATGCCTCTATTCAGTCTTAATTTAGCTTGAATATTCAAATATTCTCTCGTGTTTCATGTATAGCTCCTGATTAAGCCCTAACAATAGCAGGCACAACTTTGTTACTCAATTTGCACCTTAACCTCACAATTTGTGTGCTGCTATGTTTTGTTATTTATGAGATATTCAAACATTAAAAACCATGATTCAATAAAAGGATCTAGATCTTCCTGTGGGATTACCACGTAATTATGGTTGACATATTCTCTTTACCATTGTAGGACATATCAAATGTAACCATCCTGAGATGGTGCTGCCTAGAAGGTGAAGAGTTAGTATAACAATTAGGTGCATTACAGTTTCTGACTCATTTTAATCTCTTCTCATTAATGCTGAGAGCATGCACAGATTATGTACTTAAAATCTTTTTTCATTTCCAGGAAGATTATTGTTTAATATCTTCACAGATGTGGAAAATGTTAGTATGTCGGTCTTACTCCTGGCTTTATAATATCAAATGCGTTGGTTTTGATTTTGATTATTTAAAAAATAAAACCAAAACATGCTAATTGAAAATATGCAAACAGTATTAAGATGCTTAAGATGTTGCATATTATTTACTGCAATGGAATTCTTGAAATTTTTCTTGAATTTGCCAAGAGCAGAACAGATGATTTAGTGGTTCTTTTGTAGAAGATAATGATATCATGAGTAAAAAGAAAGGAAAGCAAAAACCATTGAACTCTAGATGTGACAAATTTCCACTGTCACTTCATATTACAGAAGAAGGTGAATCTTGAATTCAGGGCTTAAGAAGTCATTTGAGGAATATGTAAACAGTTTATTAAAACATCAGCATTGCACTTACAGGAGACCAGATTCTGAAGACGTACCACAGTATGGCTGGGACACACATTCACAAACTTGCCTCACTCCCCAGCCAGTGGAACTGACATGGTTTATGCAGCCAAGGGTCTAACCTACATTGTGGGTTCATATACTATGTATGTGTATGTCCGTATGGACCTTATATGCAGTGTATCCACGCATTTGCATTGTGCATATCCTCCTTACTTCACTGCTTGATTCCTATGGAACAAGATTCTCCACAGATTTGTTACATCATGCAACACCAGACCGAATGTGGAGTGTATAGTATGACATGCAGTCAAGCAGAGCAACTTGGGTTTTACCCATCAAACAATGAAACAACCAGCCCAGTCTAAAAGGAATGAGACCAGACTAAGGAAGTACTGGCAGACAGATTGCAGGACAATCTATGAATATATTTCAGGAACAGTGAAAATGGTATCCTGTTTCCCTGTACCCTGGGAAATCCACAGCTGAAATAAAGCTTAAGGTAGTTGTTTAAAAGTAAAAGAATACAGGTGAGGAACTTAGGCATAGAACTACGCATTCTTTAGGCTTCATGATCAGTTTTATGAAGGCTTCAGGAGTAATATGACCCTTCTTATATCCAAAGGCCTTAAGAGTTAAAGGTAAAATTCTGTAGAGGCTAATGGAGAATGGTGTGGCTTAAAATTATCTGAATGAAGCTCTGAGTACTCTCAGCTCCTAGAAATTGGTCTAATATTACACACCTTCAAGGCATTAGGAAAGTATAGTAGCTGTGATGGTCCAAGACTCTGGAAAATACATGGTTTGCAGACAGAGGCAACAGGAAATCTGTGTCTCAAAATTTGCATTGTCATACCCATGCATGTGCATGCACTAGGAATAGCCACCCTAAAACATGTATATTAGCTAAGTGTCTTGTTTGTATTGAGGACCTTTTTCATTCTTTCACTTCTGACTTTTATAAGAGTTTTTTAACCCACTTAAGTGTTCTAATTAAATTGTAAGAAAGTATGAAAAATTCATCAAGACAGGACATACCATGTGCACATTTATTGCAATAGTGCAAATTTGGTGTATTTCTTCTGGAATAAATGAAAGGTATGCATAAAACATTAGTGTTGTGGAGACTAGGATCAAACTTGCAGAATACATGTGATACACATGCAACTTTTGTTCAAGGGATAAAAGAGACTAATTTTTTTTGTTGTTGTTCCATTAGTAGATTTCAGATTGTAGTTAGTCTTAGCTCTTTGGTATTGTCTAAATCGAGTTGCAATTAAGTAAGAATGTGATTTCCAAAACACTTAGTAGCAGAATCATATGTCCTTTTGCTCAGCCAACTGTGTACTTGAGGAGGAGAAAACAGAGAACTGCCTTCAGCCCAAGGACATAGAAAGTGTAACCCTTCAAATTGACTATCAATAATTAAGGTCTTTGATGCTTTGAATCATTTAGATAATAAGATTGCTTTGAAGTAAATAAATAACAAATTAGAATTTGTGGTAGTCACAGGTGTTTGGCACGACTGCTTGTAATCAAAAGCAAAATGAATGCATTTTACTCTGTGTAATTAGAAAAAGAAATGAAGTTTATATGCAAATTGTAAAGCACTTTACTAAGAGATAACCGGTCAGACGGCTTTTTGTAATTTAAACTTTCATTTATGGGGAGAATTTGTAAAGTATCCATTTTCAATGCAATTTCAGTGCAGCTGCTTGAACTATCTTAGTCTTCCTAAGAGAGAAATTCAAACATCACTGGTACCATGCCAATCTTGTTACAGCACAATAAGGACAACATATGCATTTTTAAACTTGTCTTTCCTCCCCCCTTCTGAAATGATAGCAAACAAAAATCCCTGAATGTTAGGTGTAATTACTTGATGCCAGTTGTCATGGTTTAGCATAGTTTGGGTTTTAGAGGGCTCCATCAGCCACGGAAGTCATTCTCTTGCAAAGAGGTGCTTACAGCTCCCTCTATGACCTAACAGAACAAATCAACTGGCTAGTTTGAATATTGGCAACTTTTTTAAACCACTTAAGAACCTTGACACACCTCTGTGATCCACATTTAAGAATGAACAAACCCCGGGAAAGCTCTCTTGCTTCCGGCTTTCGGACAGGTAACTGGGGGCCCTGCTTGGCGCGGCCCGGCTGGGTCGGCCTCAGTGTGGCTTGGCTAAGATCTCAGCCACTTCTGCTTGCTGGACTGCTGGCACAGCCCCCTCAGTGTGGGCCGGGCTGGCCAGGAGGCAGCCACCCTGGAGCCGCATGGCCCTGTTCCACCTCCAGCCCTGCTCCGTGCAGGCAGCCCCGCAGCTCGGCCAGCCCCTCCCAGTGCGGCTGCTGAAATAAAATGCTACACTCAAATGAGCTCCGGCCGCCGCCTGGCAGAAACTAGGTGACCAACAGCAAAAGGCGAATTCCAGCTGCAAGGCCCAGGTGAGATTAAGTCTCTTAGTGCTGTAAGATTCTCCAGAACAGATGAAGCCTGCAGACATCAATCCTCTCCCAAGTCAGAGGAAGAGGAAAGGTGAAGGCACGTGAAGAAAACACCATAAAGACACCAAAGTCAGTGAAGAAGGAAGAGCTGAAACCCCAAGAGAGGAGAAAGAGGAGATGCTTCAAACCTAGAAGCTGAAATTCTGTTGTAAAGCTATGGTGGTGATGGACTATGATACATCAGAGTACCCGTTGTAATTTCATGAAGCATGAGGGGTGGAGCGTTCAATCTGCAATTGTGAGCAAAAGCACCTGCGCTGAAACAAGCAAATGTTGAAGTAGCTGTGATCTCATGAGAAGCTTGAACACAGAGAGATTAAAGTGATGAAGACCCTTGCTCCCAGGGAAGAAGAAGACCTCTGTTCATAGAGATGAAGATGCTCCCAGAGATAGGTGAAGAGAATCTTTGCTTCTGAACAGCTCATCCTTAAAATGGTACCCCAGTAGCTCAAGATTGAAACTTGAAATTGTAGCTCGAAAACAGTTGTAGGGAAAGCTGTAAGACAAGGGAAGGGACTCTCACATGTGAGCAGAGAACCAACCCGGGCGGCTGTCTCACTGTGACATTGAAGCCGTGAGAGAACTGTTTCTTGCGGAGATGTCTCCATAGCATGAGCAAGAGAGACACCTCTCCCTAAGTGAACTGAAAAATATTATCATAGAGGTGGTAAACTGACTGAAAATCTCAAGGGTTGTCTTTTTACATTGTCAGTGGGAGAAGGGAGAAAGGTGGGGGGAAGAGAAGTGTTCTGAAGGTTTAGTCTGACTCTTACTTTTTTTTCTTTCTTTTTGGTCTGTTAATAAACTTCTTTATATTCTTTTAAGTTTTGTGCCTGCTTTGCTTTCTCCTAATTCTTATCTCACAGAAGAAAAATAAGTAAGTAATGGATATTTCAAACCAAACCATTACACTTATTTGGTGTTTCTGCCTGGTTTATGAACTGAACCCGCTACACCAGTAAATAAGCAAACACTGGGAGATAAATAAGAAAGAAAAATCTGCTAATATGTTTCAAGCATTTTTTGAGATTGAAGGTTAATATTGAAGAACAATAAGGGCTTTTCACTATCTTCCACAGTCAAGGGAAGATTTCCTCACTGGCTGGCATTGCCAAAGCATCTCAAACATTTCCATTTGAAGTTCTGATGTCACCTTCAAAGGTCATGACTGGTGGAGACGGCATGAGGAAGAAATTTCCTGGAATAGGTGTGCCAAGAAAAAATGGATGCAAGTGTCTTAATAGTGAAATGGGATTTGTTGTGAAGGGATGTGAGATAACAGATAGATTAGTCCAAGGAAATATGAGACAGTGGGATAAACAGGAAGAGTGTAGAAGCACCAAGCAAAATACAGATTCAGACACAGAAACTGAGAGGAGGATTCAGAATAAGCATGTGGAGAATGGAAAGTCTAAGGCAGAGGAGAACAGAATGCATGAAGCCATGTTGAAATTGGTTTTTTCAAGGTTTGCTCTTCAAAATGAGGCCTGTAAACGTCAAGATATTATGACTGTGAAACACAGCTGACATAGCTGACAGAATTAGCTGATAAAACTAAGATTTGATTTTTTCTATGTTGAACCATTACCTAACCAGTATTGAAGATATCTTATCTTCCCAGTGTTCAAATATAGTAAGTTATCTTTGTAATCTATCTGGAAGAGAGAGATGGAAGGAATGGGTTTTCCTATGGCATTTCTCCTATCCGCTGAATAGTTAGACAGCAGTGGCTGCAAATCTGTGATTGTGAGTGTTAAATCACACTCAAAATTCTCTTTAAGTCTCACTTCTTGTCCTATATTGTTCATATTGTCTTAGCTATTGGCAGAATTTCTTGTCTTTTGAATAAAAAAAAGACCCAAATTCTGACAAATTTTAGTGATACCAATCATGCTTTTTGTAAATACTTTCAGGAAATTTTTACTTGAAAGGTAATGTACTACTAAAGTGTTTTAAATGCTCACCTCCTATATCCTTGCCGTGGTTTAACCCCAGCCAGCAGCCAAGCCCCGCTCAGCCACTCACTCACTCCCCCAGCAGAGAAACTGGGGAGAGAACTGGAAGGGTAGAAGTTAGAAAACCCATGGCCTAAGATAAAAGCAGTTTAATAGGGAAAGCAAAAGACACACACACACACAAGCAAAGCAAAACAAGGAATTAATTCACTGCTTCCCATGCCTGGCAGGTGTTCAACCATCTCCCCATCACAGGTAACAGTGACTTGGGAAGACAAACACCATCACTTCAAATGTTCCACCTTTCCTTCTTCTTCCCCCCACGTTCTATACTGAGAATGATGTCATACAGTCGGGAATATCCCTTTGGTCAGTTGGGGTCACCTGTCCTGGCTCTGTCTCCTCCCAGACTCTCAGGTACCCCCAACTTCCACACCAACATGGCAGTATGAAAAGCAGAAAAGGCCTTGTCTCTGTGTAAGCCCTGCTCAGCAATAACAAAAATATCTCTCTATTGTCAACCCTGTGTTCAGCACAAATCCAAAACACAGCCCCATACCAGCCACTGTGAAGAAAATAACTCTACCCCAGCTGAAAGCAGCACGCATCTATCCTGGTCAATGGGAAGTTGAATATGAGTCAGCACTCTGCTGTGACAGCCAAAAGGGAAAATCACATCCTGGGGAGTATCAGGCACAGCATTATGAGCCAGCTGAAGGATGGGATTGTCCCGCTCTACTCTGTGCTGATGCAGCTTCATCTCAAGTTCTATGTGCTGTTTTAGGCACTGCAATATAAGGATATTAAGCTATTAGAAAGCATTAAAAGGAGGGCTATAAAGAAGGTGAAGGGTCTGGAGGAGAAGCCATATGAGGAGCAGCTGAGGTCACTTGGCTTGTTCATCCTGGAGTAGACATCTTACTCTTGAGGGGAAGTGACAGAACAGGCATTCCTCCCTTCTCTGTGGTGACCAGTGGCAGGACTTGATGGAATGGCATGAATCTGCGACAGGGGACATTTAAATTACATGTTAGGACATGGTTCTTCACCCAGAGTGTGGTTGGAGCAGGCTTCCCAAGGAAGTGGTTATAACACCAAACCTGACAGAGTTCAAGAAGCATTTGCACAAAGGTCTCAGGCACATTGATTACTCCTTGTGAGTCTGTTACAGCTTAGGACATTATATGATTCTATGATGCACTCTTTTTCCCTACATTTCACAGTAGCTGACCTTTTGCTTTTATATGGCATCTATTTTCTTGATTAATATTACAATGCATCACCTTTACGAGCAGTTATGCCACCTCTCTTTCAACAGGCTTTTGTTGGAAGTGACTTCTATGAGCACTGATTATTTCCCATAGAATTCAGTCCTAGCTAGTAACCTTGCTTATTAAGAAAAAAATTGCATCTGTAAGCTTTTGCATAATTAACCTGTACATATTTCTTAGGGGGAATAACTATTAGATTATTTATATCACAGTAGGAAAAATTATTCAGAAAGGCCTAAGGATATTTCTTACAAAACTTTTTTTTAATATTCATTACAGTTTAAAATCTTCTTTGTGGAAGTCTAAACTGTCATGATTTGTACTAGCTGTGAAGTATTCCTTTTAATGATACCCTTGCTATTGACCAATTCTTTGACTACAGAAAATTCTTGATGTGCAGCATTAGGTATCTACTATTGTATCACTGCGATGACTACAGGAAATCCTAAAGCCACAAGTATAGAGATGTCAGTTGTAGTGAGCTGACCAGATTTTAGTGGAGATAGCTGCACAGTTTTTTATTCAAGTGTGTTTGCTGTGCCAGTTCCTTGCAGAATTTCTGTTCTCTTTTTCATTTTTATAATCTGGTACTGCTGTCAAACAGGTTCCATGTTCCAACCTAGCAGTGATTTCATTAGTGACAGGTAAAATGATCAAGAAGTACCATCTTTGTCTTCCCCTCTCTTCAGCAGGTATTTAGACCTTCACAGCTGCAAGTGAGAAATCAGATCCTCTTTTCCTAGAACTGCAGAGGGTATTCTGTTGGTAGACATTTTGGTATAAATTGTTTCAATTGCATTGTGCTCTGTTCATCTGTTTCCTCCTTACTTGTATTCTTGTATAAAAGCTTTTTAAAGGCAAGTTCATAATTCTGTTTATATTTTGCTTAAGAGAAAGGGGGTCCTGGTCATATCTGGATATCTCAGCCATTATCACAGTAAAAAACATTAAAATGTCATGGTAAATACATAAGCATGTCTCATTCCATCTAAAATAGAGGAGTGGAACACAAACTTAAGATGATTTCTTTATAATGCATTGTAGTCTTCTTAAATTCAGTGACTTAGCACAGAGAACCTTTACCAAAATCTCTACACACTGGAAAATTAGTTTTACAGCTATACCTTGAAAATCAGGCATGAGACTTCTTGAAAAGGACAGGATTTAAAACAACATGTTTATTCTTGACAATTAATGTTTCCAGACATTGTTCCTTTTACAAGATTTTGTTCAGTGAAAGACAAGCTATCTTGTCTTTCTATGAAGTGTCTTTCTAGACAAGAAAAATAATAGCAGCTATGACACACATTGAGAGATGAATATGTCCACAAATACCTGCTTTTGGAAACTGCATGACATTTCATACTTTACACAATGTCAGACCCCATGTGATCAATTGGTGCCATCAAATTCTCACTCATGTTTATGCAATTATTCAAGTTGTATGTTCATAGGAGATGAGGGAAAACTTTAAACAGAGAATCTTTATTCACACAATGATTATAGCACAATATTAGCATGATTTCGATGCCCAAGCTCCAAAGCCTAAGAAAAGGAAATACCCAGACAGTTCAGCCTATGAAGTGCTGCACACTCCTTTCTCCCTTTGTCTCCAGCTGTAGATGAGGACATTCATTATTTCCATGTGTCAGGCACAGAAATTGATTGCAAATTAGAGGCACATGCTTTTACTAAAGACAGGAACTGAATTATGATTAGATTGTAGCTCCAAATTACACCAGTATATGAAAATATATAAGCTGCAGGGGAACACGGCTCCAGATGAATTTGTCCTTTTTATCTCACAAATGAAAGCTATTCTTTATCCAACAAAAAACCTAGAAATAGACAGTATTCAAAAAATCACAAAGTTGATGCAACACTTCATCTTGTTATTTGTCACTAAAAATGTCTTTTAAACATTTTTATTTTATCTTTTCTCATTCATCTAGATAGTCTTTTTTTCCCCTCTATTTTTTACTAATGGGATCTTTCTAAATATGGAAAAAAACCTAAAAAAATCCCCAAAAAACCACCAAACAACAAAAAGGGGGTGAGGGAAGAAAGAGAGAGGAGAGGGGGAGGGATAAAGAGGGAGAGAGACAGAACAAACCATCATTCTGTTTCAATGCCTCACTCAATTTGAAAGCTCCATTTCTTTTATCAAGAGAAGCTGATATTTTTAAAATTCTGTGTTGAAAGGTGTGGAGATTTGTTTTCACCTTTTTATTTCAGCTTGAGTGAGTTACATGTACTTTTGAAAGAGCTTCCAGGTTCTCTAGTTGAAAGAGGCAATCATATGCCTGAGGACATACACAATAGGAAATGACAATGGAGCATTTTACTTCTTATTGTTGAAGGAAAAATAGTAACTATGACACCAACGTGGAAATAAGAAAAGACTTTCCTTAATTGGCAGAGTTCTGCATACACCTTTTTGGAAAGAAACTACAGTCTAAGCACAGTTGTGTTTCAGTAGTAAAAAGTGCATTCTCCCTACATCCAGAGGAACCTGGACTTCCTTCCTATTTAATACTGAGGAAAGGAATTTTGTTTGAGATCCAGTATTCATTTTAGTTTCTGTTCCAGAATTACAATCATTGGCTGATCTATCAGGACTGGTTTACAGGAAATTCAGATTTTCTCCTAAGCTTGGTCACAGTTTTTTCTATGAGATCTTAGTCACTTTCTTATACTGCAATCTCCAAAAAACTCCCCCAAACAAACAAACAAACAAACCAAAAAACACCCCCCCCCAAAAAAAAAAAAAAACAAAACCAACCCAACAACAAACAAACCAAAAACTGCACAATAGCAGGGTACCTGCCAAGTTACTACATTACTTTGAGATTCTTGGAAGAATGATGTTAATAAAAGCAGGTAAGTAAACTAGGAAATATTTTTAATGCAATCAAAATTTGATATAGGAAAACACTAATAATAGAGAACTCTATAACTTAGCTGATTGATGAGAAATGTCTTCTAAAACTGTCCAATCTTTTGCTGAAATTACAAATAGCAATATTTTTCTTTGGCAATTGTCAGTATGAAATATGCATCACTTTATATTCCATCCAAATTCTCCCTATTTTGACTTTTATTTGACTGGAACAGGAAATGTCTTTGAAATCTTGATTTTTTTTCAGAAATTAAGTTCTGTCTTTTTAAATGGTTTTTAAATTTTAATTTTATTTATTACTAGGGACAGCTTTTCAGAGTGAATGAGAAACCGGACAAAACTCTTGAGAATCCAGTTTCACTCTGGGCTAAAGAGAGATCAGACTGTCAGTCCCATGCTTTGCCTATCTGGTGTGGGCTTATATCAATTAGTGTACCCTTTGGTTTAACAAGAAATTATTCTCCTGGTCTCTGTAGGCAGGTAGGGATGGCATAGAAAACATCACTCTCTAATTACTTTCAACATTTTTTCTGAAAAAAAGACCAGAATAGGTTTTTTTTGCTTAGTATTTTGTCAAGTTTCTATGGACAAAAAAAGAGAGTTATACTTCTGAAGCCACATTTAATACTTCTCCTGCACAGGGAGAAATGAAACACATCACTTTGGCTTCCATCAGCTCACCTAGGCAATTCTAATTTCTTCTTTTTCTCAACTCTTTCTTTAAAGGCAACTCAGGTAGCAAGCTCCTGACCACCAACTCTCTGGAAAGACAGTATGAGCAGATGCATCCAGCTGCAATAGTCAGAAACCTTATTTCCTTTATACCTGCAGGAATACAATCCTTTTTTTTTTTTTTCTTTTTTGAAGACTGTGTGCGTATGTGCGGGGATGGGTGAATTTCGTTAGCAGATGGGAGGTCACAGGTGGTTTTGCATGGAAACATAATTAAATTACATTGATTAAATTAAATGTCTGACAAATAATATGGCCTACTCATCCCACCATGAATGGGGCAGATAAAATGCAGCTCCATAGTCCAGCAGCAACTATTTTCTTTTGGAAAGGGAAATTAATCTGGAGTGAACTCACTTGATGTTTCCTGACTCTGAATCCTTCATCAAAATTATTCTTCCATCAGCTTGGGATGAGAAAGCAAATCATTCACAATTAACAGGCTTGCCTTTTTTTTTTTTTTTTTTTTTTTATTTTATTAGCATTTGCACCAGCCATAGAGTTGCCGATGCCAGAGAACACCTTTCTTATACTCGACAAAATTGCCTCATACATGCTTGGGAAGATCATGCTGATCAAAAATAATTAAGAAGGAAGAAGAGTTATTAAATCTGAAGGCAGCTATCTAATTGCAAATACTGAGTAGCATAATCTTTACCACAATATGAGGGAACACATTGTAGCTGTTGCTTCATTCTGTTCCATCTCTGAACTCAATTTACACACAACAGAAACCTAAGTATAGTCTAAATAATCTGGGGACAGGGACTTTGGTGTCTGTCACTGATGTTTGCAGAGAAGACAGTTTGCCATTTACATTTCAGATTGTAGCTCATGAAAATTGAATCAATAATAAATACCAGTAAAGGTCTAATACAGCAAGGTTTTTGAACATCCACAACACTGCATGGTTTCAAAGTACTGTCTCTGTTTATTTATGTATTTAGGAAATACTCAGAGCTCAATTTAAGGAGCTGTCGAACTCCTATAGATCATTTTGCAGCTGGGCCAGTAAAGTAAAATCAGATCTTTGTAGGACTGAGACTTGTTTAATTAACTGATGTCCAATGAGAACCTCAAACAGAAATCAGTATAAAAATTCTCTGAGGAGCTTCATTCATGTAACATGGGCCAGTATAAAAGCTTTCCTCAAAAATGACAGAACTGCGCTGTAACTACTCAAGTATCTTCAATCATCTGATTTGAGTTAGAAACCACTTAAGAAGACATACATGATGGGATATTGTTTTCCTTCTTTCCAGATGGGAAAAATTAAAGAAGTTTTCCTAAGAATTTCATTCCTTCATTCTTACTCATTCAGTAAAACATCACATTTTAGTACAAAGGGTTTAGAATTAAGTTTGTTTTCAATACTTTGAAAACTTTGAGACTTTTTATGTTCTTTGGCATTTCCTTGACAGAAATCAACATGAGGGGAAAAAAAATTAAAAGAGATAAATTACAAGAAACTCACAGAATTATACAGCTATTTAAGGACTTAATCTGCAGGGTTATGAATTCTGCAGGATTATTTCAGCTGCATTCTCTTAATTGTACCTCAGTGAAGAAAATGCATAAATAGAGAGGACATCACAAAACAGATTTTGTGCTCCCTGATAGTGTGTTTGGTTTTTAAGTGCATGGGTCAAAAGAAGTTTGTCCTTAGTTTCTTTCAAACGTTCACATGCATGGTTAGTGCTCATCCTCATATGGTGAGTAGATATTAAAGCCTAACTATAAAGTTATTTTTTAGGATTCTTACTTCAAACAGTAAGTTTTGCACAAAACCAACATGGGATCCTGGTGTGGAGCTTTTTCATCATCAAGAAAGAGCATTATAATTGCTTGTGTGAAAGAGTTTTTTGGGAGTGAGCAAGTTAAAAACAATATGGGTCTTGTTTTGTGTAAATAATAGCAAATTTGGTTAAAAAAAAAAGAGTAAATTATTTGAGTTCTTCCTTGGGCACAAATATATGTAAGGGTTTGTGAGCATACTAGATTTTTCTAGGATAGTCTAGGGATGTTTGCTATGTGACCTATATAACATTTTACTTGTAGGCTATTGCAGTCATTCAGAATCCCCTGGCAAACACCTAAAGAGCAGAAGGCTTCCATGTTTTTGTGGAAGAGAATATGACACTTCCCATCCTGTAGCTGGAAGAATTCCTTCTCTTTTCCCAGGAGAAGAAACACACTCTTCAGAATAATCTCCCTCTTGGAATAGCCACAAACGCTGAAAGCTATCTTATGATAAATCACATAAAGCTAGTCAGTTTATTAAAAATCTCATGGGTTGAAAACAACTCACTTTCAATGCTCTCTCCAAGAATTTATCTACACAGACAGCTTATTCGGATTCTGAGATAGTGTTAGCAGCCAAGAAATCTGGCATTCGCATGTCTTCAAATCTACTTAAATCAAAATAAAACACATTTAAGCAGTATGTGGCCAGGGTAAGAGCTCACATCATGAAACTGAACTTGTTTTTTAAGATATATGAATGCAAAGGGACAGGATCAAGGCTTCATCTTCTGGCCAGGCCTGAGGAAACACCCCTCTTGTGGTAGATTTCAGCTGTGTGAATGTTCCCAGTATGGTTCAGTGCAAAGCCAAAATGGTAGAGCTGGTAATGGCTTGCAAGTGTGACACACAAGAAGTGCTCTTCATGCCATTTACAGCTGAGAGACAGTGCAGCAGGTCTCCATCCACCTCTAAAGTTATTAGATACTGGCTTCTAATTGAGGCTCAATAGCAAGGCATTAATGTTTAGTTGATAATGCTAGTGCTAAATGCACTGATCCCAGCTGAGGTGTGTGTCTGAGTGGATATTTTTCTTTGTGAACTCATCAGTTCCAGGTGAACCAGAGATGAAGGATGATAGACAAGGAATACTTACACAGACAGATACTGATTTCTCATCTGTCATGACAAGCACCAGTCTCAGCTGTAGGGGAGCAGACTGCAGCAACCAAAGCTCCTCAGCCCAGTAACCATACTGGTACCAGTGTCTACAGAGGTAGTCTGTTGCAGTGGGGTCTCCTGCAACATCCGTAGACAGCGAGGCCCGTAGAAAGAAATAGGGAGTGATTCTTGATAGAAGTTTCAGAGATCTTTATTTTCCAGCCACATGCCCGGGGGACTGCCCCAAGACTCCGGAATCACCGGACAACTAGGGTCCTCCCCGGGCAGGGGAACACAAAATAACCAATGGGGAACAGGATTAGGGTACATGTGACCAGGGAGCAGGGAGACCCCATGCTTAGGCCATGCCTCTACCCCAGGGTCCCCTCTCCCAGGACCCCAGCCATGTGGCTGGAAAATAAAGATCTCTGAAACTTCTATCAAGAATCGCTCCCTATTTCTTTTGATGGGCCTCGCTGTCTATGGATGTTGCAGGAGACCCCACTGCAACAGGAGTCAATCAGTTATTACCTAATGAAAGCCTGCTTGACCCTCAGGTTGCCTCCATGTTACAGGATTTCAAGCCTGAAACTTCAGCTACGTATGCAAGTGTTCACAGTGTGCAGAATTCTCAGAAAGCCTTTATGCCAGTGACAAGTCACGCAGGAATCTTCTAACAAAGCCAGAGGCACAGACATGGAGACAGCTACTTTCTATACCAACAAATTTCTCCAGGGTAGAAAACTAATTTCAGTTTTCAATCCCTTTCTTCTTGCAGAAAGTCCCAGATGCATGTCAAGTAGCACAGAAACCTTGTGCAGTCCACTGCCCTCCATCAGAAGCTAAGCTGAGACTAACATCTGAACAAGGTCTGTGAGCTGGAACCCCAGAGAGGCTTTCAAACCAGAAGACACAGGCTTTAACTTTGAAGCTTTCCACATTCCCTCTTACTGGGATGCTCATTTTGCTTGGAATTTTCTTCAAAATTAAAATAATTAGGGAATTGTGATGTGTGATAATAGAGGAAAGAGAGTCAGCTGTTTCTGTGAATGTTGCAAATGAAGAACTGTGTTAAGGAAACTTTCCTGTCTGACCATCCAGGAGCCACTCTGTCAGTCACACTTCCACAGAGACTTTCACTGGTGGGACTGAAGCCCCTTCACAGCATGTGGCTCCAGTGACCCCACAGGTGCCCTACTTGACCTCCTACACACCCCACACTCACACAGGCAGACAAGGTTTCCTTACCAGCTCAACCCCAGGTTTCTCAGAGCATCAGACCTCTGTATCCTTAAAATAATTTAATCTTGGTGCGAAAACAAAGAAACAGCTGCAGCCAGGTGTCTCAGAAAGGACCCTGAGCAAAAGACTACCAGAGCTTCTATACTCTCACAGTTTAAGCCCACAAAAGGCTCCTGCTGTATCTCTGAGTTTTCCCTCACCTGCCTCAGCCCTTTGTCATGCACAGAGTCAGCACCAGTTCATGGCCCATTGCTTCGGGCTCCTCCCACGCAGAGCTCAACCTGCAGCTCCCACTGCAGCTGCACACTGAGCTACCTGCACTGAAAGAATTCCTCAACTGTTAACATGAAGATTCCATATACTGCTAATGATACACCTTACCACTGCAGGATTTCCTTCACAGATTTCACAGCAGATGTTCTGAAACTCTGTAGTGTTTATTTTGAGATGGGGCAGGGTGGGGGGCAGGACTGCAAAGCTCTCAAATGCAGTCCCCTCAAACCTGTTTTCCAGTCTTGAACTGCTATTCAAGCCAGCTGTATTCACAACTGCTTTCTGATAATGAAATGTTCAATGATTAGAAACATTCATCAAGTGGATATTTGTTCACTCTAGTGTATGGAAAGTAACAATTCCATATTCAGCAATAAACATGAATATTCATTATGTGCCGTTTTATTACTTTAATAATCTAACAGAGAGGTAAGAATAAACCCATGTGTCTTAGGTGTACAATGCACACTTTGTATAAAGTATAGGGAATACTGAAGGTTAATTGATTATAAATGTGTTGAGACCAAAACATTTTTGACAGTGATATGGTGAATTGTACTATCTGCCATTTTATTAAATATGTTTACACAGACAAAATGAAAACCAAAGCTCCTGACTATATGGATCACATCACTGAATCAGTTGGAACTCCTTCTGGATCACTACTTCTGGATTACTGTCTGATGTGTTTCTAAACATCATAAAGTGCTCTACCCAAAAATTGAGAGGTAGAGCTAAGTGCTAATTACTTTACAATCAAAAAAGATGCCCCAGACCAGTGCATCAGGCAAGTTCCTGATGACAACTGACCAGCTGAAAAGTCTGTTCATTGTTTGGGGCCCCAGACCAGAGACTCCATGGTCAGGAATAGGCTTGGCTGGGGTGGGAGCTGTAACTCAGGCAGGGACCAAGCTCAAGAGTTTCTGCCTAAAATCAGCTCCCATGGATCAGCCCTTGTAAGCCTCTCCCCAGAGCTGTCAGGGAGCTTCTCCCAGTGTCACTAGAAGGAAGAGGTACTGCCCCACCTGCACTGTGCCACCGGCTCTGAACCCAGGCAGACAGAACCCCAGCATGGGGCAGGATTTGCTCAGGGTCCTTCCAGCACAGTAGTTTAAATGCAAACATGCTACTTTTGTGAAGGATTCAGCGCTTCAGCTAGAACATTTCATCTATCTGCTTCCAGCCCACTGCAAATGTGAAGTAAATTACTTGGCAATTGCAGAAGAGTAGGGGGTGTGTGAGGAATCAATTAAGAAGAGTCAGCTGAGAAAAGGTAATTTGTTATGACATGGTAACTTGGTTGTTTGTAGTAGTTGGTAGCTTTTGTAAAGATTTTTGACTTCCAGAGGGTTAACCACCTTCTAGTGTCTTATTTTCTTCTAATGAGGTAGACTAGACAAATGGGGGAGCATTTAGCTTTCCAGATTTATTGCTTAATTTTCTGAGTGTTGAGTAATTCAGCTCCATTACCCAAGACAAATGTCAACAGATTGCTTTTATTTCATTAAAATCTGCTATTGGAAATAACCTCTGCAGAAGTTTTCTTTCTTGGAAAACAATGCAAAATTAGCTGGATATATTTTATATTTTTCCAGTTCTTCATGCATTGGCTATTACAACTTTATGCTACTCACTACAAATTAGTCTTAGTGGTCTGATCCAATGTGAAAGCATGTTTCATCTAAAACAGGGGATAAAAGAGTGGTAGACAAACTAAATAAACTGGTTTATTTTAAATGTCCCTAATCCTATAAAAAACCCCAATGAAATTATTTCATTAAATAATTTCTCAAAAATGTGCCTCAAACCAGTATTGTATTAGTGCTTTTCAGAATTACAACTTGTATTTTCACTTTATCCAAAATAAATGTCACAAAATTTCCAAGTCCATTATTGAACTGAGCTCTCTGTAATAATAGCATGTTTTAGTCTATGACACATATTGACCTTTGTGAGTTGCTTACTGCTTTGGTTTTTTTCCTTTTGATTAATTTTTGTAACTGTTTTGATGAGTGCTATGAATTAGTAGGTACCGTGATCCCAGAAGTCAGAGGTCTCTGGTTTTTACCATTTCTGTCACTTGTTTTGAGATTGAAGTCCTCAGTGTTTCAATGCCTCCCATTTTGCTCCTCTAAAATAGGACTGAATTAGTTTACATCTATAGTGATGAAATAATGAATGCTTGCACAGAGATATGAGAAAATAAAGTGCTCTATAAATACCAAGCATTATTATTACCAGTCTATAATGGAAGAATGCAATCCTGGAAGGAAACCAACAATGAATTCAAAGCTGAGGGATTAAAACTAATGATTTCAGAGGAAAGAGCAAATTTAGCCTGCGACGTGTGTGTTGTATAAACACATTTTTAGAGACCTCAGACTACCTTCAAATGTTGCCCTGTCACACAAATACCAAAAACGTACGATGCCTTAGGTTTTAACTTTCATATTTTTCAAATTCTGTACTGCCTAGTGTGTAACTCTGAAAGTTTCTTGTAGCCTGTTAACTTCTGCTCTCTCATGCTAGGTAGACATAACAAAGCCTCTCCGGGCCTGCTCTTCAAGGACACACAGACTGTCCTAGGCCCAAAAAACATAAACCACAAGCCTTTGAGAGGGGGGCAAGTGGAGGAGAAATTACATCATTAACTGAAGCTTTAATTGGAGAATTAACCCTGATATGCAAATGAACCAAATCTATAAAAGTGTGAAGAACTCGTGACCTGTCATCCATCTTGGGGTCCATCTTGGCAGTAGCCTCTGGCTCCCCAGGGGGTATCTTTGAAGGCCTTTCAAATGAATACCTACCTTTATTCCCTTACTCCTGTCTAGTCTCTGTTTCTAGGAGGCCTCTTCATGCATCAAGTATAACAATTTTATGCTTTAAAAATAAGCAACAAAAAGGTCTCATAGCATTTGCAGGTCAGAAATACGCTATAACCTTAATCTGGTTACTAGGAAATTATATTGAGTTCTAAACAAAGCTCTATTTCATTTTATTGTATTTTCCTCTATCTCTAAGGAAAGGAAGGAAATTATGCTTGTATTTGGATGTCTAGTTAGAGTTTGGCACAGGATGTCTTGGGTATTTAACACAATAGGGCTTGCTGCACTAACCTCACAGTTAACACCGCCTGATACAGCAGACACTTCCAGGTGCATGGACAGTGGGATAACAGCTCCCTCCCCACTATCTTCTGTGTCACAGGGTGTGTGTGCCCTGGTGCAGGATGTTAGTCCATACTTGACCTATCTTAGGGTTAGGGTATCTGTGATGTTTAACAACACTCTGATCATGGCCAAGCATTCAGGAGATTAGAGTCTGTTTTGCTCTATGGCTTTATGCATATCTATCTCTTTCTCGGTGTCACTTTCTTCACCAGATCCTTTTTTATTTTTTCCTTGGACAAGCACTATAGTGGAGCAGGTAATGCCATTATTTTATGTACTTACGCTTTTTCATACAGGAAGTGCTCAATTTCAGTCTACTGTGACCTCCACAATAGTTGTAATACCAGAACAATATTATGTGTTCCAATTATATTTTATTTTTTATAATATTAATCTGTTCCAATTATATTTTATTTTTTATATTTTTTTTAATTGAGGTTAGTCTGTGACACAGATTTTCAGAATTTAAATACAATAGAGTTGCTGATAGTTAAGCAACAATGTCTAGAGTTGGGATCCAATTTCTCTAATAATTTGCCACCGAAGTCAGGAAGCATAAACGTATGAAGCATTATCTAAAGTGTTATAAACTTGGAATTCTGTTGCTGTAGAAGTCCAAAACTGATCTAGCTTAAGCAGCTCTGACTAGAGCAGGCCTGTATTTATTATTTTCAGGACATAGTGTTGGGGGAAGGAGTTTCTTCCATAATTATCAGGCTCCTGTGCAAATTAAGTTTTTGTAATGATTTCTGCAAATTTGAATTACCTGCTAGAAGGCTGACTAAAAAAACAGGCAGAAGTCTTGGGCTTATAGCAGTGCACTGGGCAAATGAAGTATCCTTCCACACACTCCAGCAGGGAGTGTGTTGTATATGGGGTTTCTGATGCAGCAGGAACAGACTTTATCCAGCAGCAGGGAGAGGTAAAATATGTGAGTATAGGCATGCAGCAGTGCTCCTCCTAGGTCTTTGTCATAATTTATTATTACATTTAATTTCATTTACCTATGGGAAGAAAACCCAGTTCTAGGGTGTCAGAGGTTGTAATCTGGAGAATTAATCTCAGATCAGAAAAAAGTTTTTAGGTTCTAAAGCACAGGTTCTGTCAGAAAGAGAGGACAGCTCAGGAGAGAGTTGTGGAGTACCTTAGCTGGAAGTTTGAAGGCAGGCAAATGACACAGACTAATGGCATCCTCTGAGTAGCAATCATGGTGTGGTGGTTTAGTGGATTAATATACCTGCACCCTTCTCTTGCTCATGACTCAGATATTCTTTGGGGAGCAGATACATGAATGCTGAGAGAGAAAGTATTTTCATATGAACGATTTATTGTAGAAACCTAATTCTATTGAGGAAGATTATGATTTATATCTCACAGTCATTAAAACCTTCTAGGTAAGTAGGATTTGACACACATTTGAGTATTTCCTTCTGACTAACCTGGGATTATTTCCATGATGCCCTCATATGACTGGATTTTATCATGAGGCATGTGTACACAGCCTAAGTGAGCACAGAGACTTTTGAAGTATAAACAGTAATAACATGAAAGAAAAATAGATTTTTAAGAACTTGTGATGTCCACATTATAAGTAATTTAGATAAGGGTTTTATTTTTAAAAAAACAATGTATGCTTTTTAATCTTACAGCATACTCTTATAATATAGAGAGCAGAAATATTAAACTAAGTGAGAACTGGTTGGAAATTTCCTGAGAGTACTGAAAAGTTTTCACTTCACATTGAATAATTAAGTTTCATCTGAAACTAAGGCTTGAACCATAATTCCTGGTATTATAATCACTAGGATATATAGCAAATTTTGAACCCTTCTTTTCTTACTCTCTTGGGCTCAGTTAATTAATATTCATATAAAACACAGCTACTCTAGCAGAGAGGATTGAAAAAAAAACTATTGCATAATAACAAATGTGTTTGAAGGTAATTGATTCAGCTTCTTTGTGTGGAAACGAGGATCAAATCCTGTTCAACAGGACGCAAAAGCGAGCTAAAATTTGCTAATGAAGTTGTACAATCACTAAAAGAAATTCTGCAGCATGACTTCCTCAGTTAAGACTTTTTTTCCTCAGGAAACCTAGGCTGTAATAAATGGTATAGTAAATCCATTTTTTAACCTTCCTAGTGCTAGATTCAAGTGAACCTGAATAATGTGTCATCTGGCCTCCTTTAGCCATTGGAAAATCAGCATAAAATCCCTTGATCCTCTCTGATTTGAAAGCAATGCACTTGTCAGCTTACACCTGATCCAGGCACATCGTATTTTCCCAGGTGAGTGGTGCAGCAAAACACAGGTCAAATATTTAGTTATCACAGATATACAAGCTATCTTGAAATTTTGAAATCCCAGAAATGCCCATGGAATGGTAAAAAGATTAGCCATCCATCCTCAGAATGTGCTGAAATGTTGAGACTCTTAAGACAACTGAACATTGTCCTTACATTGCCAGTTTTCCTTAGGGTATCAACAGGATAAGTGACAATTCAGACTGTTCCCTTTCAACAATATAGTCTTTTCTATTCCCCATGATAAAATACTAATGATACTGATGCATGAAGAGGCCACCTAAAACGGGGACTAGACAGGAGTAAGGGAATAAAGGTAGGTATTCATTTGAAAGGCCTTCAAAGGTACCCCCTGGGGGCCAGAGGCTACTGCCAAGATGGACCCCAAGATGGATGACAGGTCACGAGTTCTTCACACTTTTATAGATTTGGTTCATTTGCATATCAGGGTTAATTCTCCAATTAAAGCTTCAGTTAATGATGTAATTTCCCAAACCTCACCCCCCCTCTTATGATGTTGGTTTACACATTTTGGGCCTAGGACAGTCTGGGTGTCCTTGGAGAGCAGGCCCAGAGAGGCTTAGTTATGTTTACCTAGCATGAGAGAGCAGAAATTAACAGACTACAAGAAACTTCAGAGTTACACACTAGGCAGTACAGGATTTGAAAAATAGGATTCTTTTTACAAGAGATGGGTTTAAAATTGGTTTGCTACTTACATTGCACCAACAGCATTGATGCACATGTTGCCATCAGTAATGTCTTTTTTTAAGGTTGTCTCAAGGTTTCAGATACATCTTATTCTAACCAGTTTTTGTCTGTCAATGAGCACTGGACAGAAAATGAAATACCTATGTTCCTGCAAATAATATCCCAACAACAGGTACTGTGGATACAAAAATGCTGCTAGCAAGAATTTTCTTGCTATTTTCTAAGTCTGTGAGAGACTTTTCTCTCTCACAAAAGATAGTAGCAGAGTTCTGTAAACAAGAAAACACCTGCAACCTTGAAAAGACTTCTTTATACTATAGTAGTAGTAAAATATAGTAGTAGAAAAATATTTTGACAATGGATGTTTAAGAATTTTAGCAATCACCCCCAAGGAGTGGCTGATCCTTTGTCCAATTAGACTATGAAGGAAAAAGTCTATAAAAGAGTTTGTAAAATAATTAAATAAATCAATCTTGCTGCACAATTCCTGCCTGCTGGATCTTCTCTCCTCCTCCTCCCTATGGCTGTGGGACACGGCAATATACCCTAGGGCATTTTTAATAAGGTACTGCTTGGCAAAGATAACTTGAGCATCATCAATGGACATATAATGGAGAGCAGAGCTGCATCTACAACATTACGGTATGTGCCTTTGAACATATAATATAAAAAAGAGTAAAGCTAAGGAGGCCTATAATGCCCAGAAGTAATTTGTTTCATCTCTCAGCTGTCTTCCTAAAATGTGTCTTAAATACCCTTAAATTTATTTTAAAATTCAAAAAAATGCAGAAATTTTTGCTGTAGCAAACAAGTCAAAATCCAGTACACCAATTTATCCATGTAAAGTAAAATTAAGTTTTTATTTACTAAGTGGGACATTTTGAAGCCTCATCCTGAATTGTCTACATCCCTTTGTCAGGTCTGTAGACACCATAAGAAAAATCTGCAAACTAAACTGAAGGAAGACCTTTGCACACGGTCCCACTCTGTTCCAGGAAGTGAGAAGCCTTAAAAGAGCTGTTGAATCAAGTTCAGAGTCATGATGAGGAAAGAAAAAAGATCATTAAAGATCAAATACTTTCGTTTTTAAGGGCCCAAGTTAGTTACTGATGCTCCAGAATTTAGTGTTCCTGACAGTGGCAGCTACAGTACCACCTAAAGAAAGAGAATTGCACTTTTTGTGCATCTAAATAATTTCAAAGAAAGAAAATTAGTTCTTCCACTAATCTTGTACCTCAGAAACATTTCTGAAATGTTATATATGATGTCAGTAATCTCCTAAACCAGCAGGAATTCAATGCTGAATATCTGTAACCTTTAGCTTTGAATCTTTTAATTATGCCTTTACCTCTAGCTATTTATCTGATTTACAAATTCCCCAAATAGACTAAGACTCCTGGAGGTTTGCAGGGCCACTTAGAGTGAAATACATTTCGTGATTGTTGCTGAGGTCTATCTGTCTTGTTTACTTCACAGGCCTATCCCACAGCAAGTGTTCTTGCTGGCTTAGCAATTCGAGCAATAAGCAAAGAGGCACCTCCAAGCTTTAGACAGGAGGAATCATATTGTGCCTTCTATATAAAAAGCCCCAAAACCTTGCAACATTAAAAAAATATTGAGGCCAGAAAGTTGATGGCATTTCTCCCAAGCATGTTGAATGTCAAGCTTTGCATTAGACCAAGGACAGTTTTCTGACTCTTCTCCTGGTGGAATAGTGGGAGTGGAAAAAAATGACACTAGATGCAGCACTTCTTAGCTCAGAATGTGTAATTTTCTCTGTGCAACGATGTCTTGACATAGACTACAGCATGCAGATGATTACTGGCACATATTTTACTGTGTGTAACTCCAACGCTAATCCTTCACGCATGGCTCACAAGAGCAGCCTTTCTTTTGGTTCTTAACACCCTCTGGTAGCTCTCCACAGCTGTGTGTGTGAAGGGGAAAGCAGGACTAGGTGACCTCCAGAGTCCCCTTCCAAGCTAAATTATTCTGTGTTTCTATGCAGAAAGATATATTAATTTTCTAAATCATTCCACACTGGTGATGAAAGGTATCTTGGGAACTTTCTATATGAAAGAGGTAATAGAAATTTAATGAATTATTATTGTTGTTATTATTATTATTATTACTGGTATTAATCTTACATGAGAGGAAACTTCTGGTAAATATAGAGAAACAAGATCAGGGAAGCCATTTGCAATGCAGCAACTTCATGCAAATGCCAGCCTGTGTGCAGAAGCATAACAAAAAATATTATTGCAAAAATAACAATCTGACAGTAACATGCTGCTGCCAAACTGCCATTTCTCTCTATGAATTAATCTTTTATTTCCTCTCTGGATTTACCATAGGTCTTACATTGGGAATACACTTATAATTGAATTGAGATCCTTTTAGACTCATTCCTCATGCTACAACATAATAAACATTTTTATTGCCCAAATTTCCTTAGTGTGTATATTATTAGGAATCATGGAATTTGTCTTATACCTGACTGCAGCAAATCAGCAAGAAGAAATGCATTTTAAAGGTAAAGGAGCCTGGACGATTTTCACACAACCAACCAATGAATATATTAAGTGTTGTCATAGTAAATAAATAAATAAATAAATAAATAAAACAATGAATATTTGCCAGTCTTTGTTGCCTTCAAAATGAAAATGACTGCATTTTCCTTTTAATGTTCTCTCCAAATATTGTCCTAGAATAACTCGACTCTTACTTCATTAAAAAAGCTTTGATTAGCTTTGATTCTGACTGATAGGAAGAACTATTTGAATCAAACAGAAATAGGAGCTTGGAAATACTCTGCAAAACAGCATGGGTTTTATGTCAATAAAGAGACCACACTATATTTTGAAAGAATCTAAAGCATTTCCTAGGATTTTACCCATTAAATATGGGGTATTTTGAAAAACAGAGTCAGATCTGTGTACTCAAGTTTCTCTAGAAGGTGTTAAAAATTTGACTTCATGAGTGGAAGACTGTGGCAGCTGGACTTCTCAGTTTTTTTCACTATTAAGTTTATTAGTATCTTAATAGTTCATGATGTTGTATTAGACTGCCAAAAAAATTGAAGTATCTTTTCTTCTCCTACTTGCTGTGTTTATTCAATGTATAACAATTCTTTACATTTACTAATCAAAATTAATGTTCCTTTCCTTTGTTCTCCTACCCTGTGCCCCACAGAATTCTTTTTTGCATGTTTAAACAGTTTAGAAAAGAAATTCTGACTTATATATTTACTACTCTGAATGAAATAATAATTTTAAAGAAGCATGAAAATAAATGCTTTCTTTAGTAAATATCACGAGTGTTGCCAGGAACTCAGGCACTTACAAATTATGAGAAAGTACTTTTACCTCTCCAATAATAAGTCTGTGTCTTTGAAAGGAAGGAAGTAAGAGAGAGGTGAGAGACACTCCTTGTTTTTGTCTCTGTAGCTTGTGAATAGTATCTGACTGGTTGAGATTTCCAGTAAAATTTAATAATGGAAGGATGTGATATAGCTTCAGTAGGTGATAATACATGTAGGATGACATTAAGCCTAAAACTAGCCTTATTCTTTATAAAATAATAGCACCAGAAGCTGTAAGAAGTTACTGTCCCTAGAACTTTTTTTACTGTCTCTTGATGTATATGTCTCCCCCTGCAGAAATGTGGTGTTGCATTGTAAGAGACAATCTTGTGAATGGACCTTAACCAGCTGCAGTATTGTTTAGCTTGAACGATAATAGGACTGTGCCAAGCCAGCACATTGGGACTGGGGGCAGAGTAAGGAGTGCTTCCACCAGCTGTCCATCTGAAATATCTTGAGAGACAAGGTTGATGAAGAAGGAAGGGGAGGAGATATTCCAGCTGCCAGAGCAGGGATTTCTCTTCAGCCTGTGGTGAAGACCATGGTGAGGCAGCTGCGCCCCTTCAGCTTATGAAGGTCTGTGGTGGAGCTGGCAGGTGTGTCCAAAGGAAGCTGTGACTCCAGCTGTGGGAAGCCCACAGTGGAGCAGATTTTCTGGCAGGACATGTGACCCCTTGGGGGACCCACACTGGGGAAGTATGTTCCTGAAGGACTGTGTGCTATGGAATGGGCCCATAGTGTAGCAGTTCAGGAAGAACTGAAACCCATGGGAAGGACTAGTGTTGAAGAAGTTAACAGAAGCCTGTTTCCCGTGGAAGGGATACCATGTTGGAGCTGGGAAAGCAGTTCTCCCCCTGAGGAGGAAGCAGCGGCAGAAACGATGTGTGATGGACTGACCATAAACCCTATTCCCTATACCCTGATGGGGAGAAGATAGACAAACAGGACTAAAGTTGAGTCTGGGAAGGAGAGAGGGGTGGGGGGGAGGTATTTTTAAGATTTGGGTTTATTTCTCTTTATTCTACTCTGATTTGGTTGATAATAAATATAATTTATTTCCTGAAGTCCAGTCTGTTTATTCCATGACAGTAATTGGTGAATGATATCTCCCTGACCTTATCTCAACTCACGAGCCTTTTGTAGTTTCTCTACCTCATCCTGCTGAGCAGGTTAGTGACAAAATGGCTTTAGTGGACACCTGGCATCCAGCCAAGGCCAAGCCATCACATCAGGCATCTGTTAATTTCTGTCACAGACTTTAGTTCTATTTCCTGTTTTAAAATCTGAATTTTCTGAGAAATCTGTCACTTTTCAAAGTGAATTTCTCATTGTTTTGTAACTAAATTGCATTGTTAAATACATTTCTACTTTGGTGTGAACACCAGGATTCAGCATTTTTCTTATTCAGCAACAAAAATCTCCCACTAGGCCTTAAATGTGGATTATTTTCCTGTGAACACTGCTATCATGATATTCTCATTCAGTTATTTGATTGGAAGAGTTCAATGGCAAATGCAAAGGCATGCATACCACAGCATTGATAACAACATGTCATAGAAAGCTCAAAAATCTATTAATTTCACACACATATTGCCTCTCTTACCAAATATCTCCCTCAGAAAAAGAAATACACAGCAGTTCCCCACAATGAAATAAAACTTCTCCTAACTGAAACCATTTGCAAAGGGAAGCTAATGCTAACATCTATAAAGGCTTCAAAGTAAAATAAATATTGTTCTGAAGGGCACCTTATTTAGATAGGTTGGAGGCTAGGGAGAGAAAAAAACAAAGTAAAGAATCATGAGTGAACTGAGAGCAGCAACAGAAAGGCTGTTTAAATGTATGCTACAGCACCTTTTCTTCCTCTTCAGTAATGTGAATGGTTTGTCTTATGTGCCTGGGGAATAGTCTTCTCTTTCTCTACTGTTAATTACTACATTAAGACACAAACTGTTTAGAGGGGAGGATGGGGAAGCTGCTTGAAATTATTTTCAAGCAGGTCTTTTAATTCAGATGTTCCGTTCTCTTCCAAGTTCCATCTTTCCTTCTCAAGCTTCCTCTCCTCAATGTGTGCCTTTGCTGAGCATGCAAAAGGCAGAGAAACTGTAGATTTATAGCACATTTAATTCTCAAGCAAGTGGGGATCGATATTCAGGACACAAGGTCTGCCCTGCCCTGATAACTGTAAACCTTCCATCTATCACTGGAAACCTCAGGGAAACTCACAAATCACACAGCACTTGCTTATCCCCTCCTGGATTCTTCTCGATTCCTTGTTTAAGCTAGCTGAGTACCCTATGTGATTCTTCCGTGGCTCTTCTACTTCTGAGGACTTAATGCAAAACCAAGAGAAACAAAGGAGACTTTCTCTTCCTTCGGTGAGTCTGGTAACACTTCAGTAGGCTTTGAGAAGGTTCAGTGGTTGGTTTATTTCTTGTCTGTACCTCTTTGCAGAAAGCTAACATTTTCAGCCATGACTAGGATCAAAATGGTTATTATGCCCTAATGATCCAGAAGTGGATTAATATGTCCAACCTATCTTTTTGTTCCAATAGTGAATTCCCAGTATGGTCCAGCAGCTGTTACTGAAACTTCAGGCTGTAGCTGCCCACGTACAATCTTGGGAGACTGAAGGAAAGCTGCCTGCTCTAAATGGAATGGTGATGCAAAAGATCTTCCAAAGGAGGGAATGTGATCCATGACAAATGCTACAAAAAGTATTTGGAAACATTCATTGAGGCCCCATCCTTGGCCTTGGGATAAACCTCAAAACATTCATGGAACTGCACTGAGCAGTAGTTAATTAAGTTAAAGGGAGACAGAAGCTAAGTGTGATAACAAGGCAGGGAGGAGCAGTAGCAGTGCCAGCTGGGGCCCAAACCCACAACACGGCAACGGGCAAGGATGGAACACCCATCTCGTTACGGAAGCCAGTGTACAAGCAGTTCAGTAAAGCCCCAACAAGTCCTTAGTGAAGACACAGATTAGAAGTCAAGCAGAAACCCTAGCTTGTAGGGTTTCTGTCAGCACCTTTCCAGCTCCACTTCACCTGAGCTCTAGATTAGTTTTAAACCTAATCTGAGTGATTTCCTAGAGATGTAAACTGCTAGTGGAGAATTTTTTTGCTACCTAGAAGCCCCTTTGCATCCCCATTCCACCTGGAATTCTAGTCTTTTTCCCTCAAACCTCAACCTCAAATTTAGGTCTGGACTAAGACTTAAATCATAAGACAAGAAGAAGTTGTTGGGGAGAATTCCTGATGCAATCTAGTCCTGACTTTGGCAACTGCCTTACAATCCCACTGCATCTATAACTTTTGCTTTTGTCTCACTACTAATGCTAATCCAAAGACTTCAGGTGATCTGAAGCCTAATCCACAACCTGCTTCCATAAACTAGAGAAGAAGTCAGAGAGCATTCTTAGTAGAGCTCACCCTTCTTCTGGCATCCCTTTTCAGTCTCACTCTAACAGTAACTCCAGCCTTTGTCTCTCTCTCTGACCGCTAGGCATAACCCTAAGGCTAATCCTATCCCTAACCCTGAGGGTAGGATGAAAACAGCTACGTCCTTGAGGAAGCTGCTGTCAGGAAGGAATTCTTGGGGTAGCCCACTCTTTTTTTTGGTGCTTTGCAGCCCCACCTCCACCTAAGCTTTGTCTCCTGGCTCACTGCTCCCTAGACAGTTTTTATGACTTTCAGGAACTCTCTAACTCATCCTTTCTGACTATTCTGATATTATTCAGTATTTCTCCAACACATTTTTTTATTCTGTTCCTCAGATAGATATCAAGCGTATCAGAGAACAACAGTAACCTAAGAACCCACATCTGTTCTTCAGTCATTCTCCTTACTGTAGCTGTCCATCTGTTCTCTTTCTCTTGTAACGTGTGCTCCTGATAGACAGATTCATCAATGATGCACTTATTTAATGCAATATCTTTGTCCTTTTATCAAGCGCATATGCAAATTTTGGCCATGAATATTACTGTTTGGTTAAAGAGACACAGTGTCAATGAACTTAATATACATGCACAAGTATTTGCACATCTGTAGAGTCTTTATGACAGAGATCAGTATTTGATCCAAGGCAAGTTAAACCTTGGATCTTAATTATAGGTTTTGTGCAGATATGACCCTACTATGATGCTGCAATCTAGATTGTTAAAGACTTATTGCTTAGATTCAGGTGCTTAAGTAACTGACCTTCAATTTTAACAAAGTTTATTTCCTTAATTTTTATGATTAAAAGCTTGAATCCTTGAACTTTAAAAGTCATTATAAGAGAAGATACATTTAGTATACCTTCTTCTTCTTTATTTCATTCTGTAGACGCTAATAATTAGTAAATTATTCTCTTATTTGCAAATTCAGAGGTAGCAATATTGGAAGAATCCATCAACCTAAAAAGCTCATCATTAACATATCTTTAATTCTTTGGGCTATAAACTTCCTAACAGAGTTCTTATATGCTTTTACCTTAATTACAGAAGTTCGGAAACAGATTTCATTTTGTCCTCTGGCACAAGGATGTGTGTTGGTAATAAGGGTTTTCTTAATACTTGCAGGTGCCATTATGGAGGGAATTCACTGCCCTTCTAATTCTGACTTTGGTTCTGAGACACTAAATGATGAAGCTTTTATCTCTCTGAAAATAAAACACTATTATATTTAATTCTGGTACTTTCTCTACCTGTCTCCTGGCAAGCCTCCGTACAGTCTGTCCCTGTCCATTTAGGGAAAGCAAACTACTATTAGCCTAGACTGCTTTTTTAAATCCTTATCTGGCTCATGCACTCTGTCAAACTGCTTGGGAAAAAAAATGAGCTTTTGTTTTCATTTCCCTTTATAAGCCACATAATTAATATGATCAAAAAGATCACTAGTTACAGTTAGATTCAGTTATTCTTGAGGTTTTTCACCTTTTAAAAATGTTTCTTTCTTTGACAAATCAGGTTGAATTGATTCAGCTTGTTTATTAGTGTCTTGGTTTTGAAAGACAGGTGTCTGCTAAGGAAGGCAGGAGCCTCCCCTGGAATGGAAAATGTAACCCCCTTCCCTCCAATTATTATAGTTTTGAAATTAAGGGGCTTTCAGGCAAAGATATGAGAAACAGGAATAACAGCTCTTTACTAGTATGTATAGCAAGGTAATAATACAGAAACACTGGCTTAACCTGACAGAATCAGGATACGACCTGACACCCTGCTGGGCAGGGTGGTGGTAGCAGTCCAATTAAGGGGTGGCTGAAGCCCTCTTTGAAGTGATAGATGTTGTTCTGTTGAGGAGGTGATCCTGTAGAAGGGTCTGGTCTCCCTCTGAAGGTCCAGTGGTAGTTATGTAGCTCTTGTCCTCTGGAAACCCAGTAGGTAAGGCTCATTGTGGTGTTCCAAACCTCAGATTATATCCAGGTAGGAATGCTTGGTTCCTCCCCCTGGGCGGAACATCTCACAGTGGGATGATGTAATTCTATGAGTCATGCAGTGAGGCTGGATGGCCCATTAACAGAAGATATCCCCCGGAGGGAGTTATCAGGGATGTGTCATGGAAGAGACAAAGAATACTGCCCCACCTGGTTTTAGCAGATGGTGATTGAATACGTACTTTTGGTTACATCTTACACTGTAACCTAAGACAATTAGGTTTTTGGAAATGACACTATTTTAGCATTTATTTCTTCTGTACATTTAATCAGCTTTAAGAAAGTTCAGAAGTTCTCAAACTTTTCTATTTGATGCCTATCTAATTGAGTCAAACACAAGGTCATGTTGTCCTGGATTTTCTACATAATTTCTACCTAATTAGTTTCCTTTAAAAGTGAAAAAACAAATGAAATTTCTTAGGAGGACTGCTACTTGCTAACCTTCATGTCAATAACTAGAAAAATGGAAACATTTATTCAAAAGGAAGAAGAGATTCCTCCAAGAAATTTGGATAATACCCATAATCTTTCTGCCAGAAGTCTAGATGAGATCAACTGGCTTTAAACAGGGAGAAGAACAGAAGGAAGATATTTGGTGAGTTTGCCAAGACTTATAATAACTATACAGACAACTAGTAAATACAGAATATGCCCCACAGTTAAAATGCACTCCATGTCCAGTTGATGACTGATAATGAATGGGAGAAGCTAGGAGGCCCTTATTTCTCAAGACCTTTGTCAGTGACCTGTGTGATGACACAGATTGCCCTGCAACAAATGGCAGAGCTTCAGATCAAAGGGATCTTGCAATACTAGAGGATTAGGCCACCAGAAAATCCATAAAGCTCAAGAGAGAAAGTGAACATTTCTGTATGAGAGGCAGAAAACTCCCAAATGTATTGATGATACCAAATGGGATGCAACTGACTGAATAGCAGCACACAGACAGGACCCAGGTGTTAAGGTGAAAAACAAGCTGAATATAAACTGAAGCTGAAAGGCAACCACAGCTGTGGAAATGTGACTAACAGAAAAAAGGACTATATTACACCGTTCTGCTTAGAGGTAGTGACATAACATTTAGGACAACCTAACCAGTATTTGGTTCCCTAGTTCAAGAAAAATATTGAGAAACTGGACAGGATTCAGCAGAAGGCTGCTACGACAATCAGTAATTATAAAACATGGCAAATCAGGAGGTAAATTGTTTAATCTGGCGAAGAGAAGCCTGCAGGATCTGTAAGTACATGAATGTGCATTTGAAGGTGGATGGAGCCAAACTACTTTTTCTAGAGTCAAAGTACTGCAGTAGTGGCAGGTTCCTGAAAGAGGGTTGTGGAGCCTTTGTCTTCAAAACTTTTTTAGACCCAGATAGACAAAGCCTAATCTGATCTGTTCTAGTGTTGGATATGGACACATTTAAAGGGAAAGGTTGGATGAGAGGTTTGCAGAAGTCCCTTCCAGTCACCATTTCTAATATTCTATGTTTGGTCAGATAATTTGGTTTGTGAGAAATGTACATTTTAATTTAATAACATGAAAAGTATACTAAATGACTTCTAAAACTGCAAGTCAGTTCATTTATATTGGCCTTAATTAAGATTCTTCAGAAAGAATTTATAAACTATTTCCATTTTTCTGGGCTTACTAGAAATTATTTAAATATTTCAAAATCCAGCCTGGGATTTAAAAGAGAAAGCACAGGTTTTGCACACAAGATATACTGCAGGAGTAGTACTACCAAGGTTTAAACTTATTGATGTGGAAGAAAAATTATCTGCATGATGAGAAAAGGGGGATGGATTGCATGATGTAGTTTGTCTCTATTAAGATTACAGGATGGACATTCAAATAGACCTTTGGTAACCAACTCCTATGGACTTTCAATGAAACTGAAGTTTCTAAATGCTACTCTTCCCTTTGAAATTCTAGCATGGATTTCAGCTCCAGAGTCCCTGAGCTCATTTTGTCAACATACTTGTAGGGAAAAAAGTTACTTTAAATTTATTCTCCTTTGAAAAGTAATTGTCAAAAACTATTAAGAACATTGGAACTATGCTGAGCCAGGACAAAAAGTCCGGAAGAGCTATTCTTCCAGCTTTTCCCAAATAGACCGAAAAAGATAAAGAATCATAGAAACTAAATTGCTGTTCCATCTGCTACCCTCAAAAGAGAGAAAAAAAGATTTATTTCACCCAAAACTAGTGAGAGATTCACTCTTGTAAGCCTCTGGGAAGAAAAGTAAAAAAGATTTTGAAAATTTTAACGTTTCTTCTTCATCTTCTTAGATTCTTGGAATTAAAACCCTATTTTTTTTTCCTTCTTTGAAACTTGAGAAAGATATATGCAATGTACATGTTTGTTCCTTCCATGAGAAATTAATTCTTTGTAGATTTGCTTTCTGGAAATGATGGAAATAAGTCCAAAATATTTCAAAACTTCTTTCATCCTCCATTGTTGTTAAAGTCTTTCATATTTTATTCACTTCTGTAACTTCTGTGGAACCATACTGCAAGGTCTTACACCTGGGTTGAGGCAACCCCAATATCAATACCATTTGGGAGATGAAGGGATTAAAAGCAACCCTGCAGAGAAGGACACCAGGGTGCTGGTGGATAAAAATCCTGGATGTAAGCTGGCAATGTGCGTGACCATGCAAAGCCCAGAAAGAGAATCATACCGAGGCTGCATCCAAAATAGCATGACCAGCATGTCAAGGGAGGTGATTCTTCCCTGTATTTCACTCTTATGAGTCCCCACCTGGAGTATTGCATCCAGCTCAGGGGTCCTCAGTACAAGTATAGTGATTTAGTCCAAAATACTCATTACTGTTTACCTTCTGTGAGATAAGAATTAGGAGAAACGCAAAGCAGGCACCAAACTTGAAAGAATATAAAGAAGTTTTTTAACAGACCTAAAAGAGGGAAAAAAAAATTATTCCACACTTTCAGAACTCTTCTCCTCCCCCCCCCCCCACCTTTCTCCTGGATACCGACCTGTTGGAGTGGGTCCAAAGGAGTCCTACAAAAATGATCAGAGGAATGGAACATCATTCCTATGAGGACAGGCTAGGAGAGTAGGGGTTTTCAGCCTTGAGAAGAGAAAATTCTGGGGAGACCTTACTCTAGTCTTTCAATATTTAAAGAGTGCTTGTAAGAAAGATGCAGACAAACATTTTAGCAGGTCCTGCTGTGATACAAGTGGTAATGGTTTTAAACTAACAGAGGGTAGATTCAACCTAGGCATAAGCAAGAAATTTTTTACGGTGAGGGTGGTGAAACACTGGAACAGGTTGTCCAGAGAGGTGGTAGATGCCCCATCCCTGGCAACATTTAAGGTCAGGCTGGATGGTGCTGTGAGCAACTAGTGGAAGATGTCCCTGCTTATTGCTACGGGGGTCGGCTACGATCTTATCATCTAAAATGCCAAGAAAAAGAACCCTCACAAGAGCATCGATTCATAAGACTAAGTACAGAGTAGAGTCTTGACTAGAAGCAGTGAATATTAAACCTTCATTTGTGGAAATAAAATTCTGATAATAGTTGTCTTAAATACATTCTGAATTCTAGTTTCCTAGAGAGCAGCTTTCCTGTCATCACTTTTCTAGATACTCTTTGGGACTAGTGTCAGAAAAGTGCATGCAAAAACTGAATATGCATTCACAGATGCAGTATCTAATAGGTTAAAAACTTAGATAATTTCAATATCTTATGTTAGTAACCTATGTTTAAATATCTGATGCTACTAGGTTATGTGCACATTCAAGTACTGTTCCCACCTGCATTATTTTGAATTAATTCCATGTACAAGAGTCATCCTTAGTAACTTTTTGTAGAATGAAGCCTTTATATCCTTTGATGGTGTAACTTTACTAGTACAGAAAATAAGCCTTATTCCATGTGGTTTTTGCAGAGACTGTGTTGTGTGAATAGGAAAGATGAAGAGAGAGGGGTTAGGTAAATAATTAACCTTTGAAAATAACTCTTGCTCTTGGAGTGTGCATATCAATATGATATAATTACCACATTTTATTCACTGTTGTCTGAAGATCACCATAGGTAATTTAAACAGTGAGCTCACATTTGCATAATGTACAGGCAGCAGGTTCTTTTAAATCCTTGCTGAGAAGAGGCCAACATATTCGTGTATCTACTTGAGATGCACCAACTGCATTTAATTTTCCTGATTATAGGGATTTTTTTCCCTCATTAATACATTCTTATATTCTTTTAAAAGGTATTACTAATACTTTGAAACTGAACTGATTGACCTCTGATCAGGCCAAATCTAGTCAGAACTGGAAGAAAATTTTTCTATATTCTGGTAGAATCTTAGTGAAGTTTCCCAAAACCTGATTTTGTTTGGATTATTGTTCAGCCTGGATCTGATTTTCTAGTCAGCTACCCAGGCTAGTTTTTAAAGTAAATTCCTTTTGAATGAGTCCAGATCAAATCTGGTTGTGTATGGGGCACAGTTCAGCAGTCCAAGTGTGGAAGTTTGAAGACAATCACAAGACAGTTTCAAATACAAACAAATAGAAATATTCTGAAAAGATTTTATTTTCCCCTTCAGTTATATGCAAAGGCAAGTGACTAAGAAACATTTTTATCATGAAAAAGCTGATGTCTGAGGAATTTGAGCTCCTCTGTAGTATGCCAGGGCCTGTCGGAATAGCAACTGGAACAGGGATTTTGTCTGCTTTTTCACAAATGGAATAGATCCACTTCAGGTTAATTATGAGGAAGAATGGGAAAATAATTTTCAGGGTACAGAAATCCATTTCTATTCCCAAGTAATTTTGTCACAGACAGTAAGTCTGTGAGCCAATGGTATAAATTCCACTTCAGATTTTAATTACAGTGAATTTTAAGAAGCACCTCCAAGTGAATTAGAATTTTAAAAAATCCCCTTCATGCTGAGTCTTAACAAAAGAAACTGAGTTTATCTCACAGACTTCCTTAGCACTGTCAGACTCTTGAGCATGTGAGCCAGGCAGCAATATGTGAGAAATGATCCAACAGTAGAATACTTCGGTTTTTATTGCCTACCAGTGTGCATTGGCATCCTTCATTTGATTGACAAATAGTAACATCCCTTTCTCCATAAAAGCTGCAGTTTTGTTTTATTTATTTAGGTTTCAAGCCAATACTCCAGTTTCATCATGTGTTAGTGATTGCTTGTGAGCAGTGAAGTGAATTTTGTGCATTTACTTTGACAAGGATGAAATTATTAAGTGACTGGAATTAAACCTTTAATATGGCCAGGACTCATTTTATTTTTCCAGAAAATCATGTAAAATACAACATTTTGTTGCTTTTGAAAACATAAAAATTGCCTTTATGTGGGAGTGAAGAGATTAAATATAACTTAAAAATATGATAACTGGTCTCTAGTGAAGTCCCATTCATCTGGCCTGCTCAGATTCTTTTTGGCAGCTGATGCTCCTTGTAGCTGCCCTTTGTTTATTGCTTATGGATCTTCATTCTGTTGTCAAACATTAAAATGCTCCTTTTTGTTAACTCTGATGGCCAGCAAGGGAGATTAAAAGTCTTTGTCATCTAAAAAGTAGCACAGTTATCTGGTCATTATGGCCTGTGTCAAGCTGTCTTGCTTATTTTGGTACTTTCTGTCCAGTGGGGTCAAAAATCTATACTATCTTTGGGATATGGACTGGTTGTTTTAGGCATGCTTATTCTGGCAGTGGTAATTTTCTTCACAGTGGCTGGTATGGGGCTGTGTTTTGACTTTGAACTGGAAACAGCGTTGATAATACAGAGATTTTTTTTTTTTTTTTTTATTTCTGAATAAGTCTTACACAGGGCCAAGGCCTTTTTTGCTTTTTGTACCGCCATGCTGGCGAGGAAGCTGAGTGTGCATAGGAGAGGAGACACAGCTGGGACAGGTGATCCAAATTGACCAAAGGGATATTTCATACCAAATGACATCACGCTGGGGAAAGAAGAAAGAAGGGTAGGTTGTTTGGAGTGATGACATTTGTCTTCCCACATCACTGTTACACATGATCAGGCCCTGCTCTTCTGGAGATGGCTGAACACCTACCTGCCCACGGGAAGCAGTGAATCAATTCCATGTTTTGATTTGCTTGCATGTGCATCTTTTGCTTTCCCTATTAAAATGTTTTTATCTCAACCCATGAGAATGATATACACTTCTTTGTAAAATTATTTTTCAATAAAATTATTCATTTAACTGTACAAAGCAGTACTTTTCTACAGTTTTTCAAATTTGGAATTGATTTAATAATAAAGTAAAATATCCTTTAAATCCATGATAAATCTTACTCTGAGTTGTGAAGAAAAAAATCCTAGAAAAATACCACTTAATTCATAAGTAACTCTCATCTTTGGAAAAGGATATTTGACAATATTTAGATCATAGTATTTTGCAGAGTTCTGAAATGTGATTACAAGTAGTACTTATATGGCCTCCATGTGAACTGAATCTTCCCCTCCTGAGTTAATTTTAATTAGAAAAAAGTTCTGATCCCCATATTTGCTTCCTGCAGCATAGTCAGGTGGTGCCTCATCCCTACATGACCTTGAAAGGCATCTTAATTTCAGAAGCTGGAGAGAAGTGGGATAGCCTAATATCATGGTTTACCCCAGCCAGCAGCCCCATGCAGCTGCTCACTCACGAGGAGATCCCACCAGTGGGATCAGGGAGAGAATTGGAAGGGTAAAAGCTGGAGAACTCATGGGTTGAGATAAAGACAGTTTAATAGGGAAAGCAAAAGATGCACAAGCAAGAAAGGCAAAACAAGGAATTGATTCACTGCTTCCTGTGGGCAGGTAGGTGTTAAGCCATCTCCAGGAGAGCAAGGCCTGATCATGTGTAAGAGTGATGTGGGAAGACAAATACCATCACTCCCAACACACTGCTAATGTGAGAAATTTACCTTCCTTGCTACTACTAAGACATAAAGTAACCCAAATAACATCTTCCTGGTTTAGACCTTCCTTGTCTTAAGAAAATATCAAATGCTGTCACTTAGGGGAATACTCTCTAAAGATAATTTAAATTAACAGATTGTATTTCAGAAACCATAGAAGTGATGTGAACTTCCATATGGGACCCATGGCAAAAAGATAGCAGACCAATCCAAAATTTCATCTGTCTCCTTGCCTTAAGCTCTCTGATTGTATTTCTCTCTATCTCAAACTCAAATTTTCTGAAGGTGTTAAGTAGGAGAAAGAGAGGTTACTTAGAGAAGAAGAAAGGACTAAAAACCTTTAAGTCATTCTGGAGAGGATTTATTTTCATAATCACACTTGTTAAGGGTAAAATAAAACAAAATGTTGCCACAAGCGGAAAAAAACATAAGAAAAGCCTATAATTTCTAATAGATAAGTGGACATGTTCATTCTGCATATCACACATGTATTACCGCAGGCCTGGGCCCTAGGGTATATCACTGTGTCCCACAGCCATAGGGAGGGGGAGGAGAGAAGATCCAGCAGGCAGGAATTGTGCAGCAAGATTGATTTATTTAATTATTTTACAAACTCTTTTATAGACTTTTTTCTTCATAGTCTAATTGGACAAAGGACCAGCCACCCCTTGGGGGTGATTGGCTAAAATCCTAAAACATCCATTGTCAAAATATTTTTCTACTGTACCATAAACAAGACTTTTCAAGGTTGCAGGTGTCTTGGTTGTTTACATTCCCTGCTACCTCTTCTGTGAGAGAGAAAAGTCTCTCACGGACTCAGAAAATAGCAAGAAAATCCTTGCTAGCAGCATTTTTGTATCTACACACATGCTTTTAGATTCTATAATGATCATTATATTCTGTGTTTTTTAATTAAAAACAAAACAGAAGGACTACAATAAACAAAACCTCACAGCAATTCAGGAAGGATGCCATTCTTACTCCAACTACATGATTTTTAAAAATGTAGTGCTAGATCTGCAAACCAGGCTTAATATGCTTTGAGTAGTTAACTAGTGATTCCAGTTCAGATGTCCTTGCAGTTTTTAACTAGTGATTCCAGTTCAGATGTCCTTGCAGTTTCCTAACTTCATAGTGGACACTGCAGGAATTATTTTAGCAAAGCACCAGGAATTTCAAAACCAGATTTCAATGTTAATGTGTTTAGTGCAGCAAAACCAAAAGGTGGTGGAAAACCTGTCTCCAGAAAACTTACAGTCTCAAATGGAAAACAAATACAAAGTGATAACTTAAAAACTTCCATTTTTTTTTTTCTTGAAGGAGTCTTCCAGCTGAATGAATACCACTGCAGGAAGTAATGACATGGCTTATAAATGAACGCCTTTCACATCAAGTGAAAACCCATAATTTATTTTCTAATTTAAAATGTCTCCGCTTAGAATTTTTAATCTGAAAAATACTCAATTTTGACAGAAAGTTTAAATAGCCCCCTAAAACTTTTGGCCAAAACAAAAATAATCATAAGTAATCACTCTTATCTTCTTTGAGGGAAAAGAAAGCCCCTCAAATGCTGTCTAGCTTTACTCATTAAGAAACAGTAAAGATAAAACAGCTTTGCCAGACAACACAAAGAGTCACTGGTAGAGATGGGTCTTGAACAAATCTCCTAAAAGTCCTACTGTATAAAAATAAAGAGACAAAAAATATTCTGGGCAGTCTTTCCAAGGTTCTTCTGCTACTAGAGACAGTGCTTAAACAATTATCTCCCTCCCAGAAGAAGCTTCCTCAGCACTTCCAGGAAAAGTCATGCATTTTTCAAAGATACTCTTAGTAGTACTGATAGTTTTTGGATAATTAAAGAATTCCTGCCCAAGATTATGACTCTTAATATCTTTTAAAACTGCAGAGTTAGTGCAGCATGGACAAGACCTATAATGTTTAAATAAAAAATAAAAATTCTGTAATCTTCTGCATTAAAATTGTTTGCGATTTTATTTGGATTGTTGCTCCATAAGGTACAATGGCCTAAAGGGTTAATAGTATAGAAAGTCTGATAACATAGGTAGGTCTTTTTCAGTTTGACTGTCCCATGTATAGATGTCATTGGAATGAAAAACTTTGTCATAAACAAAGTTAACACTGTGGACACTGTTCAAAACATGACACCTTTATTTAATCACCATACCTTTTCACAAATTTTGAAGTGTGAATAGAGGTTGACAGAGAAGGGAGAGACTTTTCTTTGTTTGTCTAGGACAAAAGTGTTTTTCTGTGATGATTTCTAGAGCTTTGAGAGAGAATTTAAAAAAGTATTTCAAAAAAGGCCAAACTAAGGATTATTCTATGCTTTATAATATATTCCAAAGAGGGAGGCATGGAGGCATTGATTGTTGTATATAACACACCACAGAAATGTCAAAGTGCTATCAAAGACCTTGTAATAATTGTGACTAAAAAGACGTGATAGATTGTGACATCATGTCCTTTCCTTTTTTTCTTCTTGAAAGAAGTATCTGGGAAAACTCAGAAAGCAGTATATGCATTCGCTTTGCAAAAGCCTGTGTGCTTAGATGTGCCTGCCTGTATGCTGCAGATCTATTGCTCAAGACTTAGAGAAAATGAAGTGACCACAGAATATGGTGAAAAAAGACCAAGAAATACAAAATAAGACATTTTGCACACACTTATGCCAGTGAACCTGAGGAGGGAGAGAAAGAAATTTTACTAAAAACCATTCCATTTGACTTTGACTGAAGAATGACTTTTGAGGTTAACTTTAGCTAGAACTGTGTGTTGATAAAGGGGTCTAAAAGACTAGTTATACCTGCTTGTTTCCTTTTCAACTGACTGGTTTCTTTGGGATTTGGAAGACCATTGTTCCTTTCTATTTCAGTAAACAGATGGACAATGGAAGGAATGCAAAGAATATGTTTCACTTTGACTTCAGTGTGCCCCTCTCAAAGGTAGATTGGAGGGTCAAAATGATGGAAATCATCCAGCAATCCAAGAAATGAAATATGGTCTATTGGCTTGGGCATATGGAAGACTCTTTCACTTCAGGAGTAAGGGAAGATCATGCAGGAAAACTACAATTTTTAATTATGTAGTCTTTTCTCCAATTTCTTTCCACGTTGGACAAAGCACTAAGCAATTTTAAGGGAGTTTGGTCAAATCACATGAAATTTTATATATGTACATTCTAACACTTCTAGTCATTTTAGTACTTCTTTAATTTCTAATTCCATTCCATACTTTTTACAGGTGACACAACCAGGGGCCCTGTTACCCAAGATGTTTGATTACACTTTTTTCTCTACTGTTTCCTGCCTCTCTTATTTCATTATTTGTTTAGTTTTTCACTTCTTCACCTTCAGCAGGCGTGTTCACTGTTATCCACAATAACTCCCTTTTTCGTTACAGTTTTCTCAAGTGCAAAGCACAGCAGCATAAGCTCATACTTGTCACTGACAGATCATCTAGATGCAGCAAACAATATCAAAGAGACAGAAAATATAAGAAGCATGATATTTTTTTCAGGCTTTGCATCTTCAGTAAAGGATAAAACAACTTCAATGTATGAAAATTTACTTTAAAAAGGCCTGACTTACTATTTCCCAGTAAGGATATAGAAAAGACTCATGTTTCCTGCCTTTTCTCTTTATTTTGGCCTCACCCAATTTTTCTGCATGCCATCTTACTGCATTTATGGTGCTTTATAAAGTGACATTCAAACAGAATAAAGGGGAAAGATGGAGAATGCTCTTAACCTAGGCTTTATGAAATCTCTTCAGTTAAGAGGGAACAGACAATATAGTAATGCTTCTTAATAATCTGAGGCTATCCAACATGCATTAGGTGAGTTAATTTTAATGGATTTAACTCCTCTTTCCTTTTCTCACTTCCTGAGACCTCAACAGTTTATTTGAGCTGAGTATGAATGAAGAAAATGTGAGTGAAACTTCTTTGCTCATAGCAGTGAGGTTTTTAATTTAAGTACTTTACACTAATAAGAGGACATATCTCAGGACATAATGTTTGACAGTAATCTATTACTATTTACATCAGCCATTCTGCCTTCACCAGGGACTTGGTATTTCAGAGGAAGGTGAATTACTTCCCTGTAAGAAAAATAATGCCCTCCATTTTGGAAGATGTTCCATTTTAAGCATTTCTTCCTATTGTTCCAGCTAAAACTAATCCTAAATCATAAGCTTTTTACCTGCATATTGAGCTCTTACCAGAGTCACATTCATGCCAGTCCATAAAATTTGCTGAAATTGATCCCTATTTGCACTGGCTCGTTATATTTTTTTTCTTTTTTTCTTCTTCCTTTTTTTTTTTTTTTAATAAAGGCATTATGAGGTTTGCTAATCTGTTGCTTGTTGCTTACCTCCTAAATTGTCAAGAAAGAAAGTAATTCTATCCATCTTGAAGGACTTTTTTAGTACTAAACAACAAACACCTATGTCAAATAAAGCAGTGTTTTTACTGGTTTCATGATTATCCTCTTCTAAATCTGAAATGATCTCTTTCTCTTTTGGAGGACCAGGGTTAAAAGAGGATGACAGAACAGGTTTACCAATGCCCTTCACAAGGATTTCATATGCCCTCACAACAGCTCAATAAACTCTATTATTTCTAATTGGATTTTTCCTGGTCTCAATGGCAGCAAAGCAGGGACTTACCTAATAAGATAATAGGGCATTCAAGACTTTACAAAAGCTGTTTTTCTTTCATAACAACTATTGCTGCCATATAGACATGGAAGAGAGAGGGATAGTCCAGTGTATGAGCATGCTAGACCTCTACCTCAGTTTTAATCCTGCTTTGTCAATGTTTAGTGCTCTTTGGTGTGACACCTTGCCTTTCTTTATCTCTTTCCCAACTTGTGGCACTATAACCCTTTTTTTTTTATTGCTTTTAAAAGCATGACTCAAAAGTGACTACTGAGAGCAATATTGTGTGTCTAATTGTAATGATGCAAAAATTTTAGGAAATCAAAAGTTTATAATTCAGGGATTATGGGGAATTAACTGTCATCATTGAATGGCACTGTACAGATTAGGAATTGCTGCATAATCACTTAATTTAGATTTTTGGGGATATGGTCAGGAATTCTATAAGTTTTTTGTTTGTTAGATAAAATAAGAAATTCTGATTTTCACAATAGTTTTTGTTGTATTTGGAAAGAAAACTTAAACTGCAAAAAGGAAATATATTCTAAAAGGTCGGCAAAAAGAGGTTTGCAGTTGTATAATATGCAAATTATCTTAGCTTCAAGTGCTAGGAGGAATTTATATTGTATTTAAGGCCCAGTTCTAAAGATTTCAAACTGAATTTCACAGGATCTGTAGAAACTCAATAATTCTGAAGATCACGTTACTTTTGAAAATTTAAAAACTGGATGCCTTGGGAACAAAATCTGAGTGCTTAAAATGCCACTTTCTTTTGTGCCTCTGCCCCCATCATAACCTTAATCCATGATTACTGCACCAGTCTTCTTGGTGCACTTTATAGTTTGGTCTGGAAAGCTTGCTTCTGGACTGAGCATGCAGTGCTGTGACTCTTTACCCACAAAGTTTATTGCTCTTCCTCCTAGAATTGACTGAAATGGGATTGAAAGGAATAAAGATAACAGGCACTAATTAATTAGCACCTGTTTATTAGAGAGAAACTCGTTCACAGTATATTAGTTAGAGGTTCACAAATTATGATGAATAGCTAAAGACATCACTGTCTTTTAACTTGGGCTAGGTTTTAAGCAGTTATTTGTCAAAAAGAACACCATGTCATCAGCTGTAGATTAATATAGTAACCTGAAATGGCCATTCAAAGTTTTGGAGCAAGTCACCCTACCTGTGGCCTTTCAAAGTGCTGCTGAACCAGTACAATCTCTGCATATGCATAGGATTGCAGTGTTAATGAATGCCAATGTTACAGGAATGCAGTGAAATAAAAACAATGGGGAAAACCCCTACAAAAAAACTGATGAGCTTCCTTCTGCTTTGTCATTTCTCTAGCCAACTGATATATAAACAAAATCTGCAATGATCTGATAGCTCTTTGTAGTCTCTTCAAAATGAGATTGAAGACTGAAGTAAAATTCTAATGAGATGAACAACCTAACTCCACCATGGGAAAAAACCTGAACAACCCAACAAAAAGCCCCAGAATCCAATAACAACAAAAAAATCTCCCCGGGAAGGTAGTGTCTGGTAACCGTGTTTAAAGTCAAAGTTTACTGCTCTCAGATGATCCAATTCCGTGCAGCCCCATGTACTTTAGAGGAGAGATGTCATTTTACCCATTGTAAGGATGTGGCATACTGCTTCTCTGAAACTGTGCTGTCTTTTGTGATCATAATAAGGCAAAATATGAAGTTTTATGTGTTACCATGATGGATGTCTAGTTCCACACAGCAGATGTTGAACATCTGATGCATTAGTTTTGCTAACTGTGGGACAAGAGGAGTTCCTACAGGTTCTTTAAACCTTATAATAAATTTGCTGTCTCAGAGTCAGTTAGCTGTCAGATTTAGTTAGTCATGACAGCAAAGGCCCATTGACTTAAAGACGCACTTATGAATTTTGTCTTTGATAAACCTAGGAGATGCAGTGCTTATCTTGAACTAAGAAACAGTTTTCCTCTTTATGGTCTCTCAAAAACAACAAATCCAGCCCTTTCACTCACCTGCTAATGGCTTATATTTTCTATAAAGATAATACATGGAGCTTCCAAAGCAACTATCTGTGTCTCCACCTTTTTTTTTTTTTTTTAATTGATAGAAAGACCATATCTAAAATTCTTGTAGTTTATTTATCTTCGAGCTAAAATTGAATAGACTTTATTTGTGTATATCTAGCATAAATACCTACTTTACCTACACTTATTGGGATGTAAGAAAGGCAATGAAAGCCATGAACATTGTTCACCAAAAGTAATTCTATATCAGTTAATCTAAACTACAGTATTTACTTCCCTAATTTAGTTGAACATTTTTAGATTGTTTTAGTTCTGTTAAGACATGAACCAGTAGATTCTGAAAATTAAATTCTTCAATTTAATCACAGAAAGTACCAGGCAAACTTATGTCAAATCACATCTTTTAACTCACTACCTGTTGCTTCTATCCATAGGCTGTTTTAACAAGGCACAAGCTTGGCTTTGCAGATCATGAGATCTTGAACATTTATTTTATGGCATTAAGAAACTGCTGATTTTGTCCATGTTCAGGAAATTTAAAATCCGATGGCTTTTTAGGTTCAGTCCTAAATTTTCAGTGGTCTGGGTTGGAACTCGGTGATCCCTAAGGTCCTTTCCAACCCAAGACATTCTATGACTATATGATGGTATTATTTATCTGAGAGTTGAAGTATTTACTGTATTTTTCCCACTCCTGCATTGATTCTCTATTGTCCAATAAAGTCTGAGGTCATGCTCAAGCTTTTGTCTTATAGTAAGCAGGAAGAAGCTCTCTTTCTCTACACACCTTATTATGAGAGGTATAAGCAAACAGTACTCTGGGACTGACAGCTCTGTGTCAGACTGACTAAACATGGACTAAGAGATTTCAGATTTAACTATATGAGGCTGAAAGAGATTTACAAATGAATATAGAAACACATTTCCTCTATGCAATATCTTAAACTTTGTTTCCTTAGGTAGAAAAAAAAATACTGCAGAGGCTGAATGAAGTGATTGACAGAGCATAGAATCATAGACTCAAAGAAATGTTTTGGTTGGAAGTAACCTTAAAGATCATCTATATCCAACTCCCCCCACCATGGTCAGGGATGCCACCCACTAGACCAGGTGTCTCAGGGCCCCATCCAACCTGACCTTGAACACTGTCAGGGATGGACCATCTACAATTTCTTGGGAAACCTGTTCCAGTACTTCACCACCCTCTGGGTGAAGAATTTTTTCCTAATATCTAATTTAAACCTACTCTCTTTCAGTTTAAAACCATCCCCCCCGTCTCATCATTACATGCCCTTGCAAAAAGTCCCACTTCAGACTTCTAGTAGGGCCACTTTGGGTACGGGAAAGATCAACTATCAAGATGAACAAATTTAAGATGCAGAGGACAAGACAAATATTAATTTAATACTTAGCTCATTGGAGAGCGATTGCCATCACAGAAAATTCTTTTATGACTGCCATCAGCACAGGTGAAAACACAGTTAGACTATGGTGCATTGATTTCAGTTCCTGATTTAAAGATAGTGTAAGAGAAAATCAGACCTCACTAAGAATTCCCTCACATATCATCTGACCCTTTATTGCAGCACAAATCATGTAACTAAAATGCAAGAAAGGATTGTTCTCTACATCATGCAGTTTACAATGGAAGCTTACTAAGATGCAATCACCTAATAGAGCTGGGCCACTTTATACCAAAATCTTGCTCATGCTCTTTGCATAATTTCTATATTATCAGTAGCAGGCCCTTCTATGAGTAGGGTTTGCCTTTACAACTCGTAGGAAGTGAAATGTCATTAGTCCCATACAGTCACCCTGACTGATTAGTATCTCCGAATATTCGCTGCACTGCACACTGGGAATTATACATATTCATCTTCTGGCAAATTTTTACCAAACCCATACAACTTACCTTCATAAACATTTATCTCCTTTCCATTGGAAAGGTAACCCTTTGCATACGGCAGTAGCTTCTCATGCATTAATCCTCCATAAACAAAAATTATTTATAATTATACAAAACTGTAATTATGCCAAGCTGTCTGCACATTTGTACATTGGTGAAGAGCGGTTCAGGGGGTTTGTTAGAGTGGAACCCCCTGTACCACTGTTGTATGCTAATTGGACTCCTGAAAAGTTCAGGGAAATCATTCTGCATGCCAGCATTCTTCTGCCAAGTAACAAGCGTGTGTCCCAGCAGGGAGCAAAAATGCTACCAAACACAGCATAAACACCAACACATTCATACACAGCAACAAGATAAAGATCACATGGAGGAAACTAGTCAAAGAATATGCTAATTAATAAACTAAGAAAGCTTTACAGAAATACAGAATTAAGGAAATAATGACCCTTCAGAAAAATGCAGTCAGAAACCTCAATGGACGTACAGCAACTGGCTATTAGGTACAGCGACTTTTGTATCCTGTATCACAGGGCCAAGTATTTGAGTACAATAATTTCAATACAAAATGGTGAGTAGCAACTTTGGTTCCTCAAATCTGAATGTATGACTGAAACTTCCATCTAGTCATTGAGTTGAATCAGGCTGCTAAGGGCAGCAACAAAGGCTTTGCTTTTTAACCCAAGATCAGCATTTATTTTCTATAAAGCCAGATATCTCACTTTCTATCTGTACTGGGGATATGTATTTGTCTTTGAGTGACTTCTTTCACACATGCCTAAATGGAATGTCCCCACAAGCACATTTCCTGTATTGCGAGATAACTCTTGTTTACTGCAGCATGTTTCTTCCTGTTACTTTCATCAATCTTTCACTGTCCTGGCACTGCTTCCCTAATTCACATTGACTCCTGTAAAAGTACTTCATACATTATGTTGAAACTGTCAAAGCACTTGAGCAAATGCACAAACATAAGAAACAGAGTTGTCCCATCCTGTCCTGCTGGGCAGCTCTTCGGAAGGTATAGGCTTTATTGACACCAGTTGTACAGCTTGGACTATCCAAGTAGTTACAGCTGGAGCCAGAAGGATACAAATAACCAAAGAGCATCATCACCTAAATCAGAGGTATTTCTTTTACAGTCACGTTCTCTAATGGCTTGTCTGTCACTTCATTTTTAAGATATGAAAGAAGAGTAAAGAAATTGTTCATGCTTTGGTGGATTTTGCTGAGTGAGGAGCATATTGCTAGGAAGACCAGAGATTGCTAAAAGCAACAGTGAGACAGACAAGGTTCTGCTTGGTCTGTTCTTTACTTCTCTGTTTACCATCAACATTTTTTCCTGGCACCAGCACTAAAAAATCAGGCCCCTTTGTCCATGAACATTTCCTTTACTGACCTTCTCCTTTTCTTCCCCAAATTCCTTCCTAAGGAAAACTAACTGTTTTAATCTGTAGCATCTTTAAATATCAAAGGCCAAAGCTAGCCCTTGAATTAAAAATCCTTTACTTTGATTTCTTCAATGAAAGGCTAAATCCTACAAGCAGATGTAACTATAGTGAAACTGGGGGATTGGGCCATGGCACAATTTGCAAAGTGTATTAAAAATAATGAAAAAAAATTAATTGCTAAATATTAACTGCTGCTTTGTTGAGCTTTTTTTTTTTAATAGACTTCCTTATTTGCCCAGAACAACACTGTTTTAATTTGCATATCAAAGTAATTTATTCTTAATGCAGGATAATTATTTCCTGAATACCTGAGGCTTAAATTGATATCTGCTATTAATCATCTGACCAGGTCATCAAGTTGGACAGTTTCCAGGGACATACGTACAGCCTTTACTTTAACTACCTCAGCTCATCTATTGACAGGAGATATTTCAATGTGAAATGGTATTTAATTTTTCTGCTGAATTTAAGTTTATTGTTTCTACAATTGCTTGAAATTAAGACAGTTAAGCTTTTAAACACAGGAAACACAAAAGAAAATGCCTCATCAAAAAGTCTTTTTCCCTAGGGACATACTTGTTGGTCCTCTGCATCCTCTTCTTCACTCTGGATTTCTTTCTTCCAAAAAAAATAGTTTTACAAAAAAATAAATTTATAACATTAATTGACAAAATTATGATTTAATACCCATTCCTTTGCTTTTCTTACTGCCTACAACAAAAAAATCATAAACAAACAAGAAAAACAGTCATTAGTACTGATGCTTAGAATTTATATATTATTTTAGACCCATTATTTGTATGGCAAATTTTAATGAAGTCTCAATTACTTGTTGTATTAAGATCATACATAATTCATGGACGTCCACAAGCTAAGTATACTACCAGGATTTGCTGCAGGAGTAGCTATAAGAACATTGTACCTCTTAGGCCTTATTTCTGTGTCAGGCTGCAAACCGTTGACAACCAACCATGGGCAGACTGTTTCCATGTGCTTGAAAAAGGTACAGAAAAGGTAGAGGTACAATAGGGTTTTCTGCAATGTTTTATTTACTCTGGAAGGTAGCATCTGTCTGCCGTTTTACTCCATAGGTTGAGGTTAAATATGGTCACAAAGCACCCAAAAATTCAGTGGAGAGATGAAAAGATTTATTGAAATTAAATTGGCTAATTGGTAATCAAGAAAAAGTGATTCCTCTTTTTGCATGTCTCTCATACTAGATACAGAGTGACTTCTCATAAAATTGTCACTGCTCCTCAAGGACACTGGGTGGTTGAGTTTTTTGATTTGTCTGATTTTTTTTCCTACTGCCTCTAGGCTTCATGCCCTGTTATTTATGATTTTCCAGACAGTTGTCAATGTACTGATGTCATCCTTAATATCAAGCAGTATTGCATTGCTTCTGTCCCTGATTTTCTTGCTGCTGGAAGGCTTGTCTGAAAAATCTCCTGGAGTAGTAAATTGTTTCTTTCCTTTGAGGCCAGCAGAAAACCATTTCCTTCTGAAGTTAGAACCTGAATAAAGTAAATGCTGTTCTGCTCTCCCTCCACTCTTAGTGGTTCCTCACTAATAGTCAAGTAAAAACAGAACAGCTGACAGGTACCTAGAAAGCCTGTCACAAGGAGGTGTAATCATTTTCTGTTGAAAATTCCATGTATTTTAGTAACCTGGCATTTGTCAAGAAGTCACGTTAGTAAAGGCAAGCCTCAAAAAGTAACGTGATGTATGCTTCAAACACCATCAAGCTGTTAAAATGTACATGTCCTAAGCCAAGACAGAATCTTTATTTATTTTCTCTCTACATATATTTATTTCTCTGTGCGATCTCCAAAACTCTCACCTACATCCTATCACCTTTTTCCTCAAGGCATTCAGCTGTGCTTCAGACTTTTTCTCAGACACAGACAGCAGGGCAAAAGGCGGGATAACACAAAAATAAGAGAATCAAGTAGAACTCGTGCTTGCCATTTACTTTGATTAATGAAGTTCGATGCAGTTACACAAAACAAGTTGAATATGGGAATCACTTAGCACTTCAGGGAGCAATTACGTGAAATAAGACAATGTCTTTGTTCCTTGATTTTGTTAATGGTCTACTCAGAAGAACAAGAATGGTTGGTCATTATTTGCCAACGTGGAATAGTCTTGGATTGACAATATGCCAACATTGAATGGAAATCTTTAAAACTTTGCAGGAAACCTTGGTTTCCAGGCTTGGGTGTCAGGAGACAGCAGAACTCCGCCTATTCTTGCTGCGAGAATATGTCGTCAGCACACACAAACTGTAAGCACATACATGTATAAGAATGGACTGTCACAGAACAGATGGGCCTAGACCTTCCTTGTCTCATTTCTACCTACTCTGACAACCTCTCTATTTTAATTGCAAATGGTCTGACCCTGTTTCCATCTCCTGTGTATTTCCTGCTTATGCTTGAGTAATGACAGGAGCTCCTTGTTCACCCGTGCAGGTCTCTTGCCCCCTTTGCCCAATTTCTTGCACATCATAATTTGTCATTCTCTTAGCTTTTCTTCATAGGAGAGGTGTTCCATTCCTCTAATGACTTGGAGTTAGAGTTCACTGCATGGTCATTTTCCCCTTTTGAGGATTTTTGGGTGCATAATTATATGAATGCTGGAACATTTTCTGCAGTAGGATCACATTTATCTCTCACATGTGCTGTAATATCTAGTGCCAACTTCATCCCAGTGAAGCTTTCACATGTCCTTAGGAAACCAGACTTCATGGTGGGTTGATACATCGTGCTTACAGAAAAGAATGAAAAATCTTTCATTGTATGTATACACAGGGCCTTACTCAAGCCCAGTCATCTGTAGCGATCTAATTGTTAATAATATTGTAGTTATTGTCTGGTCACTAAAAAAATGTCATGATAGTAAATGGGTTTTCTTGGGCAGTTCTTATTTTTTTATGCTCTAAACCTGATGTTGTGTCATGTCTGTGTAGATATAAAACATACAAAGGTATTTGAAAGATATAATAAACTCTCAGATGAGAAAGAATGATTACTTATTTTCATGCAAATAGAAAGTTTCATTCAAATAGAAACTTAAAATACATATGAAAGTCAAAATTAATGCTAGAATCTGGGAACAGGATTATTAAAAATCTGTGTGAAATATTTGTTGTTGGACAATTTCCAGCAACAAAGTATTTTGTAAGTTCATTTTAGCTTTTCCAAGTTGCTTTTTCCAGGAAAAAAAAAAAAAAGAGGGAAATTTAAAAAATGAATTTGCCACTGGAAACATTTTTGGTTTACTTTAAAAACAAACTAAATTTTTTGTCAAAATGTACTTCAGTCCTCTTAGAACAAACTTGAACAAGACTGTGTATAAAACAAACTCTTGCCCCTAAACATAACTTTTTCCTTATTTTCCAGAATTGCTGATTAACTGAAAAATCAGTCCAAAAGTCTGTGGGATTAACTCAGCAAGACCTGGCAGACAGAGGAAAAATGTGGGAGGAACTGTGACTTACTAGCTCTGGTTTTTGACTTTTTTTGTAATTTATCTCAGTGAATAGTTGATGTACCAAGACATGCTCGGACTTTAACAGACTGTAATGTCTTGAAATAATATAGATACCATCTATAATGCATTCTTCTGGTGGATTGTTACAGTCTGGTCACTTTTTTATTTTTTAGATTTGCTTTTGACCTTTTAAAATAAACTATGATTTTGCTGGAGACTTGAGACTTGAAATCTGTAGAGACTTTAATCAGCTGTGCTGGTTCCAGAATAAAGCTAGGGAATGACTGAGAAAGTCAGGGACTTTATCCAGGCTCCATTGGTGAAATTCTGGGGAAAAAAAGAACCCATTTACCTCAGTGTCTTTCTGACTCATTCCACAGAATCAGTTTTAATAGAAATGTGCTGTCAGAGGTTTTAATTACTCACACAGGTAATGGTTTCAACAGCTTCATAGAGAGGGTACTTCCTTTCTTCTTCCTGTGTGTGATTAACTCCTAACTCTTCCAGAGATCGTGCCACTGGACACAAGACCCAGAGGGGTTTTGAAGGTTAATTGCCAGTTATAGCTAACCATTTTTAAGAGGAAGAACAAAATTTGAAAACAGCAGTTTAGAAAAAGCAACCTCTCTATTAATTACGTCAAAGTGTTTGCATTCCAAAACAATTTTGACTGAAACAGAAATTTAACTTAAATTCTGTCAATTCCTTGAACTCATAAAGGCACACAGTAGTGCTGGCAGAAGCATCTGATGGATTATAAAAAACCTGTTTCAGGTCAAGAGGAGATGGTCTAAGCTTTTTACATCCCTGCTGATGACTGCTTACTGTGGCTGTGGTGAGAATTAAAATAGTAAATATCTAATGTTTGCACTGAAGTTAGTGTCTGGCCATTTCCATCAGCTGTCAGGAAAGAGTATGCTGACTGAGATAATTTAAGACTGCAGGTCCTATGAAATGCATTAAAGATGACCCAGGTTGTCATGTGTTACACAAAAAAATGCATTCTGGGTTATGGATATGAAAAGGTCATACAAATGGAAACATTTTAATGCTTCTGATGTCTTGACACAGTCACATAGTAAACTGTGTAAATACTTCCTAGGTGAAATCTTAAATATTCTCCAGTAATTTTCAAGTATCACTTATGAGCATAATGATTAATGAAAAGATAGTCTGAATTAGCTGAAACAAAAACAGAAAACCACCTCTAGATAATTTTAAAGATATTAATATTTTCTAAGTTTACTGACCTGTCAAAGGTGCTGGTTCTTTCTGAAAATGAAAGACAAACCATGCTAAACGTGATAAATACTTGAATGACATCACAAATAAGAAATAGGAGCAAAAGTTATTATACAAAGTATTTCTGTATGTTTACCTTATTTTGTTTCAATCAAAGTGTTCCATATTTTCCTTCCATGGTTCCATATTCCCTCTACATTTTTCTCAGCAGCATTGTTCTATATAGTTTGAGAAATAAAATAAAAAAAAAGATGACCTAGTGCAGTATCAGTGTATCACAATACATTATCAATGGTAATGGGCTAACTCCTGTGTTATCCTTTAAGTAGCTGCACCTTACCTTCCTAATTTTTTCTTAGGTTTGAATTATACATTATATTCTTCACTCACCCGTTGGACATTAAAGCATCTGTAAGGGAAGCCTTCTAATACCTGAAGAATTTCTACATGAATGCTTTAAGAGCAGCACTTAGCTTTCTGCTTTTCAAGAGCTTTATCATGGAAAAATATTATACCAAAAGCAGGAGCACAGCAGATGCTGAATATTGCAGGTTGGGAAAGAAGGGGAAAGAACAGATTGGTGCAGGTCTTCTGTAGGTATGCCACAGTTTGGTGTTCAGTATATGGAAAAGATCTGTGGAACTGAGGCTGTGGGTGCCTCTGAACACAGAAACCCTCTTTGCTATTCCTTGGACATTATGGACAGAAACCCAGGACACTGAATCAGTGTTCCACCTGGGTGGCTGCAGTGTTTTTGAGGGGTTGTTACTGACAACTCTGAGCTGCAGTTTATAACTCTTTGTAGTGGTTTGGTCCAAAATACTCATTACTGTTTATCTTCTGTGAGATAAGAATTAGGAGAAATGCAAAGCAGGCACCAAACTTGAAAGAATATAAAGAATTTTATTAACAGACCTAAAAGAAGGAAACAAAAATTATACCACCTTCAGAACTCTCCTCCTCCCCCCACCTTCCTCCCTTCTCCCACTGACAGTGTAAAAAGACAACCCTTAAGATGTTCAGTCTGTTTACCACTTCCATAATAACCTTGTTCAGTCCATTTAGTAAGAGAAGTCTCTTCTTGCTCGTGCTATGAAAACATTATCACAATGAGACAGCCGCCCACTTCCAAATGTTGTTCAGTCCATTTAGGAAGAGGAGTCTCTCTGCTTGCAATGTGAGTCCCTTCCCCTGACTTGCAGCTTTTCAAGGTCACACACAGACAGCAATTGGTTTTCCCACAACTGCTTTCGAGGGTCCACTCTTGAAGTTTTTTGGGGTACAATTTTAAGGTTGAGCTATTCAGAAACAAAAAACAGAGGCCCTTCTCCTTCCCTGGGAGCAAAGGGTCTTCCTCATCCTGATCGTTAGGACTATCTCTGGGAGCATCTCTAGGAACTGAGGTTTTCTCCTTTCCCATTTGGAGCAAAAGTCCTCATCGCTTCCATCTCTCCCTGTCCAAACTTCTCATGAAATTACAGCTGTGTCAGCATCTGCCTATCTCAGCGCAGGTGCTTTTGCTTACGAGTTGAACACTCCACCCCCCCAGATCTTCATGAAATTACAATGGGATACTCTGACATATCATAGCTTCACAACAGACTTTCAGCTTTAAGCATCTCTTCTTTCTCTTCCCTCAGGTTTTCAGCTCTTCACAGCAATAAAAGGGTTAATCTCACCTCGGCCTTGCAGCTGTGTGTTTTATCGCTGTTGGTCACCTGGCCTCTGCCGGACAGCGGGGCCGCTTTGCAGAAATCTTGGCTGCAGTGGAGGGGGGTGGTTCCGAGCCGCTCTGGCTGCCCACAGCCCTGCTGGGGGGGTCATCCTGGAGCCGTGGCCCAGCCCGGCCTGGCCCGAGCAGGGCCTGGCTGGGCCCACTGGTCCCCACACGGGGCCTGCAGCCATCTGTCCCAGCGCCGGAAACGAGAGAGAGCTTGGGGGGGAGTTTGTCTGTTCTTAAGTGTGGATCACAGAGGCGGTCACAACTTTAAGTGGCTTAAAGAATTGTCCATATTCAAACTGTCCAGCTGATAGGTTCTATCAGGTCATAGAGGAAACAGTAAGCACCCCTTTGCAAGGACATCACCTCCAGGGCTATGCTTGCTAACCTATGACACTGTTCTATTCTTGATGCAACAGCAAGCCTGTAACAACTAAAATAGAGTATTTGGAAGAAGTGATGAGGGAAGTATCTATATTCTTTGCTCAAGTCAAAAGCCTATCTCTGTCAAAAAAAGGTAACTACTATTTTTATTCATTGCTTTTGAGGCACTGCTTTTCTTTCCAAAGCTCTTAGAAGAATTAGTTACAACTGCACTGCTGGACTGTGTAAGTGCCAGTTTGATGTCAGAAGTGGATTTTTCCCCTGTTTATTCCTTTTTTAAAATCACAGAGTCACAGAATATTCTGAGTTGGAAGGGACGCACATGGAGCATCAAGTCCAGCTCCTAAGTGAATGGCCCACATGGGTCAAATCTGTGACTCTGGCGTTGTCAGCACCATGCTTTAACCAACTGAGCTAATAGTTTGGGCTAGAATGACAAATGATGCCTAAATTGCTTCTCTCTGAAGTTTGAAAAACTGACATCATTCTTTTTAAAAAATCCTGTTTTGTTTTCTCAGGACTCCTCACACATTCAGTGCACAGTTTGTCTGTGACTGAGTACCACCTGCTTTGGTGACACTGAGACAAGGGATTGCCAAGAGTCTCCCCCAGTAAAAGCAGCAGAGGACTGTCCTGCCTCAACTCTCCTGCCACTGTGAAGGTTGCTTGGATGAAAAATATTAATATTGAGGGATTTTTTGTGGCACATTTTGAAGTGTCTAGGAATCCAAATAGTAATTTAGATCTGAACTGTCAGAAATATAGCCCAAAATCAATAGTACTTGTCACAAACTAAGTGACTTATACTGTTGTGTTCACCAAAAAAATTAGGTTCAAAACATACTGGGTGCTTGTTAGTACATTTTTTAACCTTGATCTTGAGTCTTTGTAAGTAAAACTTAACTAGTGGTTAAATTCACATTCTAGTTGAGTGTGAACCATTTGGATGATCCCTAACTCATTTCTGTTCAAATTCAGGGACCCCAAAGATTAGGCTTTCATTACCTTTGGGTTTGTCTTGTCAAGTGCGATATTTTGGAATACAAAATGAAGGTAGGTCTGCTGAATTTTATAATTTGAACAGATAATGATTTAAACCACAGCTAAAGACAGTCTAAGAAGGCTGACTCTGAGCCCCCACCTGCAAAATGAAGCAGAAGGGATAGAAAAATAAATATTTTGCTCTTTCTGTGAAGGTTTCTTTCCCTAGCTCTGGTTTCAGAACTCTGTTTAATTGATGTAGGACCTGGGAACAGAGAGGAGAAGAAGAAGAAGAAGAGTCATAACCAAACTGAGGTCCTCATCAGATAGTGTAAATATTTTTATCAAGGAATCATTATACTGGCCAGGCCAAGACCAGGATACAAGTCCAGGCTTCATGCAGAATATGAACATATATTAGGACACATTCTTGCACTATCTTCCAGAGTTGCAGGAGATCAGCTAAAAAAAAGTTTCTAGGGATCACTAGGAAGAAAACCATGAAGAAAATAAAAATTCTGTCATCAAAGTAGGGTGTTAATAGCCGACTGTAAACAGAACACTGTTAATGGCACACTGTAAATAGAACTCAGGTTTCTTGCACACTGATAAAGTATATTTAGGAACAATGGCTCTGGTTTATGCATTGAGAGAGGCAAGGTTAGTGAAAGAAGAAACAGAACCCTCTCAATAAGTTTGGTATGTCAGATGGGCAAAACAGAAAAAAAAGTGCAAGTTGCTTTAATTCAGGGATTCTGTTGAAGGTATATAATGATTATAACACTGCTTGATTTTATTCTATTTGACCAAGTTTAACACTGACATATATGTGGAAATAGGGAGATATGCTACAGCAGTTTGCTTTTGAATACTTGAATAGTATTCATGAGAATATTTGTTCTGGTTTTATTAAAATAGTAGGTGACAGAATTAGCACTTCAGTTCCCCTGTATGGAGACAGAGCTCTTTCATAATTTTTAATTTTACCAGTTGGAGGGAGACAACGCAGATAGTTCCCAATCTGTAGTGTATGAGATGTTATTGCTCTGGCATGGTAGTACCTTAGTGTAAGAGATTTTCTGAGCAGACTCTATGAACAGTTACTTGGAATGAGTGGTAATGGCTGTATTCAAGTACATCCTTGGCTAAGGATTCAAGTACTTAGCTGCGTGTTCATGACTAACTGGATATGGAATATGGCACTCACTACAGCAGTTATTTGTCTGTAAACCAGACTTTACCTCACTTGTAGGAAACTTAATGTCAATATACAGTAAAATAATATGTCCCTCTCCCACCATTACCTACTGTGTAACTTCAGTAGATGACAGTGGTTGTATTAAAGCACTTTGTTAATACCGAGTCCTGTTACATTCTCATGGCAGTTCCCAGATCTGGCTTTCTATTTTTTTTTTTTTTTTTCATTTAGCGCATTGTTTGAAATAAGATAAATTACATTTGTTTTCACTTTTTCTCATTTTTATTTATTAATTATTCACAAATAAATATTTTCTATGCATTTTTAATTTCTGAATATTCACTGTGATACTGCCTTGACTGTTATTCATTAAATACCTACTTCACATAGTCACTATACAAGATGTCCAATTTCTCACTTCAATTGTATAGAATGTGCTTTTGCTTTCTTGCAAGATTAATTAAATATTTTAATACCTCAGAAACAAATTATACTAAGAAATAAAATTTGACATTCCAAATTATTTTTATTTACCTGAATACTATTCAGAGGGCATATAAAAAACATTATGAAGCTCCAGATCCCCATAGCTAATCTCAAAAAATATTAATAAATGTATCTTTAAAAAAAAACACAAATTGGAACAAAAAAATCAGTGTCTCTCTTCTTAATACAAGATTAAAAATGATCTCATATTTTGTCCTCTACTTAAACTAAAGGTATGCATGGGGATGCAAAAACCAGTTTGATTTCCAGATGGTGAACTGTGTCTTTAGATATAGTTTACTGATTTTTCCTAACTCTGTAAGGAAGTATACATAATTTTCCATATACATCTCATGGATAAGAAGGCTGTAATAGCAAATTCACTGTCTCAGAAAAGAATTCAGGAAATTTACAAAACTGCCTTTTTCTCAGCTTGATTGATACTGTGAATGATACATGCAAATCTGAGTAGGCGCTTTCCAGTTACAACACGGGTTTTCTACACCAAGAGACAGAAAGAAATGAAACTGGGAAAGACATCGATTTATTAATGATAGCAACCCAAAGCTCACATCCACATTTTCAACAATTAAAACAACATTGACAGACATAATGGTTTCTCAATGGCTGCTGATCATTTAAGTTATCCCTTAGCTGCAAGTGTCTGTACATACTTGTCAGGTCGAAGATAAAGCAAGCCATCTGCTCATCTATGTATTGACTTTCTGTCAAATGGGGTAATGTTTTAATGTACAATGTTGGCAATTTTGCTTTGTCACTGAAGTTTCAATAGCAAAATGTGGAAAATATCTTATATAGCTGTACATTTACAGTAAGATTTGATTACTCCCATTAATAAAATAATTTTATTTAAAATGTTCTTATTAAAACTAATTTTTAAAATGTTGGAAACCTTGTCATCTAGACGAATCAAGATAGAGCATGAAGCATTTATAACAGACATGCAGTCTGCATGAAATTTGTTTGCCCTTTTGAATGTAATTGCTAAACAACAGTAGATATCTTGTGCACTGGGTATTGCAGCAGAATAAAGTGATGATGGAGGCAGGGCTATAACTGGTATCATTCTATTTATTTTCAAAGAACTTGTAAAATGCAGTATCCACAGACACAGAAGAAATAAGCCAGCAGGATTTAGTTACTTTTCCCACAGTTGTAAACTTTTTCCCTGCCAGATGTCAGCCCAGACAAGTCCCATTTTTTGCTTTCTCTCTCCTTTGTCTTTTCAGTCTCTTATTTTTCCAATAAACATTTCTGACTGCCTATCTTTCTCTTTTCTGTGTGCTACTGCTTGCAGTTATGCTTCTATGAAATCATAGAATCATAAAGTTGGAAGAGACAATGAAGGTCATCACCTTGAACCCAGCACTAGCACTGTAACCCCTAAACACCTAAGCCGCATCACCCAGGTCCAGATTCCTCTTAAACACTTCCAAGGATGGTAACTCCACCACCTCCCTGGGCAACCTATTCCAATGCTTGACCACCCTAACAGTGAAAATTTTTTTCTCGTATCTAGTCTGAATCTCCCATCTCTCAGCTTAAAGCCATTTCCTCTGGTCCTCTCACTGCAAGCACAGTAGAAGAGACTGGTCCCCTCCTCACCACAACCTCCTTTCAGGTGGTTGTAGAGAGCGATGAGGTAGGTCCCTCGAGCCTCCTCTTTTCCAGACTAAGCAAACCAAACTCCCTCAGCCTTTTCTCATGAGACAAGTTCTCTAGATCCTTCATGAGTTTTGCTGCCCTTTGCTTTAGCAGCTCAATGTCCGTTTTAAAATGAAGGGCCCTGAACTGGAGACAGCACTCGAGGTGGGGCCTGACCAGTACTGAATACCAGGGGACAGTCACTGCCCTGGTCCTGCTGACCACACTGTTGCTGACACAGGCCAGGATGCTATTGGCCTTCTTGGCAACCTGGGCACACATTGGCTCATATTGAGCCGACTGTCCACCAACGCCCCCAAGTCCCATTCTGCTGAGCAGCTCTCAAGCCACTTCTTCCCCAGTCTGTAATCCTGCCTGAGGCTGTGACCCAACACTACTTTAATAAAAGCTGCCACATAAGCAAGTCCAGTGACACTCCTTTATTTGTTGGAGTTGTTCAGAAATATTTCTCATTATGGAATATGTTGTCAAATAAATAGATAAATGTGATTGGATATGTTTTTCATTGAGGACTTAGAATTTCAGAATAACTGCAAATGAAAAGTTTTACTCCATATTAGCATTTCACACTGAGTCCATATGATCTCAATTACTTCTATTGTCTTCATTAAGGGGAGAGATTACATCTGTGGCAAACGTGCTGCAAACTCAGGATGAGGTTGGAGAGAAAAACCTTATAGGAAGGCTATCAGGATTGGATAAAATGTGTGACTTTGACCTTTAAAACTCTTCTCCGTATGAATGACAGAGTGCATTTAAGGAAGATTTGATCTGCTGCTCTCTCAAAGGAGAGAGAACACCTCAGATGAGCTGGGGCACTGACAGAATTGTTTCCTCTGTTTGCTACACTGCATTTAATTCTAGACAGCAGCACAGTAGTTCACTTTCTCATGTGTGAAATGCCCTTGTTTCAAAATTCTTCCTCTGAAAGCAATCATCACACACCAGAGCCATGTGCTAATGAATAATAATAATAATAATGAGCACTTTAATTTTGTGGTGGCATAATTGTAAGTGAAATCAGAAACAGCAAGATACAGAAGATGCAGCTCTCATTCTCCTCCACCCTTGCTTATGATACATTTTTTCCAATCCAAGAGCATAATCCAAAGCCACTGTAGTAGTTTCCTGTTTCATAAACCATCAAACACTTCAACAAAAATGTCAGTAACTAAACAAGTTCTGTGATGTTCAAACAGTTTGAGCACACTACTCAATTGTACTTACAATTGTGGTTTTACTCTTGTTTTTAGATAGTTTTCTGCATAATTCGCAATTAACCTTCAATACCTTCAAATATCCTTTGCTTCTAGTGGAATAGCTCACCTGAATGAGCAACAAAGAAAAGCTTTTGTCTTCTCATTTGATGACTTGTTCATAATGCTCCACATATGTAGACTTCTGGCAGTTACAGATGAAACAGGCATTTATAATACAAAGCACTAGAATGGAAAATATCTCTGAACATGCACGCATACTCTTTCATCTGCAACCAGAGATCCCACAGCTTTGATATCTGCATTTTGTGTTTGTTTTTCACAAACCTGAGTTCAAGGCTGAGGGAGAAAATTTTCTGTTAGCTAACATTTACCTGTTAAATGTGGCTGTTAAGTGATACTTTTATCATAACAATGTGTAAGACTATTTGTAAAAAGTTTATAGTATAATATTTTTATATGTACTATAAATTTTTGGAACATTTTTAGTGGTTTTACTCTGAGCATCTATCTAGACTGTGCAGATATTATTGACTCAAACTTCCTTATGATCTTACAGTAACACTTACTTTTTATTTATATGACAGGTGAAAAGACTGAAACAGAAAGATTTTTGGAGCTAAACTGACAAAGTAATGGCTCTATGACTATAGGATGGAGTACTAGTGAAACTATTGTAACTATTGTAACTGTGCTTCAATTTCCCCCAGAAAGCTGCAGATAGATCTTAGTTGTCAATTAAGATGGGCATTTGCATGAACAGAAGCAGAGAATAACCCTAAAGGTTGCCATTCTGGACACTTAAGTCTGTAATTTAGATTCTCAAAACTTGCCTAGTTTTGGATGTGATTAAAATCTCATCATGCTAATCTTTCCACTGCTAAAATGCAGTTTTAGCTCCCAAATGTCACTTCTGACCATACCTAGAGTAGGCCAAGCCTCTGCAGAGTCTGCAGACATGCCCAGAGCAGCATTTCTTCCTGACTACTAGCTTTGAAAAGGCAGCAAGGCTCCTGATGGCATTTTTACCTAGTGATACTTAATTATGAGTATAACTCTTCTGTATTGCATTAACATTTATACTGCAGGTCCCCTTAAACTCCTTTTCCCCACGCAGAGTGCTCTCGACTTTCTCTGATCATATATTTTTATGGATTTCTTAATGCAGTAAAAATGAAAACAGAGAAGTATCAGAAAAAGAGCAATTTCTAGCTCAATATAACTTGCTTTCATATTTTCAAGTCAGAGTTAATCCCTGTACTGGCAAAAACGATTTTGGAAGTTTTTTTTGTAGTTCAGAGCCCTTACACATGTTAACGTTGCTATAGACATCATTGATGGAATAGTTTGCTTTGTTTCACCTGGGGGGTCTACAATGCCAGTAGTGATTTTAGATTCATCACCTGTGTGATAGATATTCAGAAACCATCAGGCCAGGCCTGCAACGCTGATAATGAGAAAGGCCAGCTTTTTACTTATCCAATAGCAACTAGAAGGAACTGAATATTGAAGTGTACAAGTTAGCACTTTTAAGACTATGCACACACTGAATGCATCTGCATTTTTAGTAGGTTTCTTTATGCTTTTGAAGTTGTAAATCTTTGTAATCATGTAAGATATTCTATTTCTTATATTACCACAGTATCTGAATGCCTCAGTGTATTGATGTATTAATGTGTTAATCTTCCTCCGACTCCTGGGAAGGAAGGTAATAGCTCTCTGCTATTCTGGGGGAATAAAAGCAAGATCAAAATATTAAATATTTTCCTAAAAAATAGAGGGAAAATCAGGATACTTGCTTCCTCTACCATGTTTTTAGAATCACAGAATCATAGAATTGTTTGGGTTGGAAGGGACCTTTAAAGGTCGTCTAGTCCAATCCTCTTGCAATGAGTAGGGACATTTTAAACTAGATCAAGTTTCTCAGAGCCCCATTAAACCTGACCTTGAATAGTTCCAGGAATGGGTCATGTACCTGTTCCAGTATATTTTTCACCACCTTCATTGCAAAAGACCTTTTCCTTATATTTAATCTAAATTGATCCTCCTTAAATTTAAAAACATTATCCCTCATCCTGTCAATATGTTCCATATTAATAGTCCAATGGTTATTCCGTCCTTCTTTAATTCACTTTTATCATGTTAAAAAAAAAGACAAAGGTTTAATTTTGAATCACAGTGAAGGAAGCTTTTGTTTCTTTGTGCATTTAGATGGTGAGGATCACCTGGACTGTTCAGAGTAGGCCCACTTAAAGATGTTTTTGTGTTATTAAGAAAATAGATATAATAACCTTTTGATCTTTTCAGCTTCAAAAGAAAAAATAATATGTTCATTATTCAGTTGAATTTAGCAGCACTTTATCTGTGGGAGGAGGACTGCCTTTGAGAAAATTCCTCTGAGTATTTAGTTTTAAATAATCCATGCAACTTGCCCATAGTAAGTGTGAATGAAAAAAGTCATAAATTCAGTAAAAATATCTAATAATCAAGAAGTCCTTGCATAGAACTCAAGCTGATAAAAAACCAAACCAAACCAAACCAAACCAAACCAAAAAAAGCCAACAGAAAAACCCTCCTCAAAAACCAGATCTATCAAAAACTAAAAAAAAAAAACCAAAAAACCCCAACAAAAAAAACCCAAACCCAAACCTTTCTGAATTGAGTGTTCCCATCATAATGGCCCTTTAATAGCAATCTTTTGTTGAATACTGGGCAGATTGTTAACTTCCTTCTGGGAATTGATTGAAATAACACTGAAGCTAATCAGCAATCAGATTTCTCATCCTCTATTCAGGGCTTTCTTTTGGCTGTGTCAAGAGGGCTGTAGCACAGTGACCCTGAAACAGTCCTCTACAAATTGCATGCCTTTATAAACTGACTATGCTCTGAATGGAGTAGATTGAATTGCTGGAAGTAGCTCACATCTTCTAGTCAGCTTCAGAAAGTCAATATCCTTGGTGTGCCTGGAAAATCTTGAATTGCCTATCACCCATAAGATTTCTGGAGTAACCTTTACAATGCACATTTACAGCACCATTTCTAAATAAAACAGAGTATATGTCATGTTCTGCTTTGTTTAGAAGCCAAGATATCCTTCAAGGCTCACATTTTTGAAAATATTTCAACACGGATGGGAGATAAGGATCTAAATGCTTGTGAGGATCTGGGTTCTGTGTTTGTTTTAAGGTTAACCTCACTGATTGATCTCTCTAGAACCAGCTAAACGAAATTTGAGCCAAAAAAAAAAAAAATTAAGGTCCTAGTAGTAAGTAAGAAGGTTTGGTACTGGGGACGGAATAGATACTTGGATATACTATACATTTTCTTGTTTAAGAATGGAAAATTAATAAATGGAAGAATGCAAAATATCAATGACAACCTTATTCTTTTCCAAATTCTAATAGACATAAAAAATTTTAATCCTGCAAGCATTTCATTTGGTGACTAAAACAATTTTACCCACATATGGAACAACCAGAAAAATAAATCTTATTGAAATATAATATTTTCAAAGCATTTAGGTTTTCCAGAAGTTTTGTGCTTTCTTTATAATACCAGAAATGCTTCAGAAGAACACACAGCATTTAAATTCTGAGGCAAAGTCAAAAAGTTAAATTATGCCTTTACTTGTGCACAGTCAAAATAAAGAGGAGACACAGGTTACACAAGTGACAAACCTAAACAATATTTCACAGATGGTGACTGGGCTATATTAAAGTACAGCAATGGATGCTACAAGAGTGGTCATACTTGGATGGGAAGGAGGTTTTGAGACCCCACAGATGACCACATTAAAAGAAATACAGTCCTGACACAGATTTTCTCTCTTTTGACTACTTCTCTGCTTTTACGAGAGAAGTTAAACAGAATCAGGCTCTTATAACAATATATCATGCTGGAGGGATAAGCATTAGGTTAGGATTGAGGGCTAAATAGTTCTTTTCCACTGAAAAAAAGGGTTAGAAGCACTAGGAAAGAGAGGGAGCCTTTGTTTCAGTTATTCCCCTGTTCAGCACCTAGACATGGTGATGATATAGAACATGTAGAGCTTTTTAAGGACTAAGGTGGGATGTCATTCTGAAGAGAGCTCTGGAGGTGTTCTATACTGAGGAACATCTGTAAAATGTACAATTGCCTTTAGATCTCACCAGCAAAGCTATGTGCAATGCATTATTCAGGACTGTAGCTAGGGGAAACTCTTCAGGCAAAAGCTTTTCTCAGTGAAAAATGCATCTGCCCAAAACAATTCACAAATTCATTTTGAATTTTTCATAGCGTTTAAGCTAGAAAAATGGGTGGAAAACAAGAAAAATGGAGTTTCCACTTGTCGTTTCAAAATGATGTTTCAATTCCAACTGTACTTCAATTTAATAAGGAGAACAAAGTATTTATTTGCAAAAGAAACAAAAAGAAAAGCTCAAACGAAACCATTATTTATCCACTTAAGAAAACCCAAATAGTTCCTTTCAACATTTTACTTCAAGAACTTTTCTTTCCTGCATGAAAGAAAAGTGAAGACAAATTGTTTGACAGCAAACTGAAACTATTTCAATTTTGTTGGTTTTTTTTTCAATTTGAAATGTGATTGCTCACCCAACTGTATTTAGGCCTGTGTTTAAAGACACAGACTAAGTGTAATATAAACTTTTCTACTTACACCATAAGGTCATTGCAACACACTTATTTTTACGGTGAAAAATATTTAACTCCCAAAGGTAGTATAAAAGTCCTGATTAAAAAGTCTATTTCTGAACTCTTCCATTACTTTCAGAACTTGCATGTGATGCTCTGAATAACTACTAACTCAGACCTGCCAGCTGCACAGTAGCTAGTTATTTACAATAAAATCAGTCCCATTAATTTGCTAATGAATTGATATTGACTTTACATTTTGTGAGCTGGCAATGTTTCAAAAGTCATTGTTATCTCATTTCCAAAATGAACATCAATGATTTTCCCTTACTGCATGAAATGCAAAAATCAATTAAAAAAATCTAATTGGTTTAATACCACCTGTTTTCAAATTATGCTGATGGCACTGGATCAAAAATTCCACTCACCAATTAGGGTTGCAAAGAGAATGATTCTTTCTACTTACTAATATGTTGTGAATAGAATAATGGTAAATAAAAAATCTAGAAACAGACTAGAAGAAAATAATAAATTAAATAAGTGGGTAAAAACTCAGTTTAACTGTACAGGAGCAATAGTTTTCATGGGTATTATACCCTCTCTCACAAGAATACCTTTCCTAAACTAAACAAGGAAGTTGCATAACAGGGATTAAGGGGCCTGGTTGGAAGAAAACAAGGTTTCTCCAACATACAAGTCACCAAATAAAAAATGAAATGTCTTTTTTGGATTAATATGTTCAGAGGAAACTTTCTCAATGTTTCTGTGCAGCTATTTCTTGCTATCTTAGAGGAAAAATGTATTTAGTGAAAGCTTTTATGATAATCATACCACATCAGAGCCCTGGCTAATTTCAACTATCTCTGAAATCTCCTAGAATTGTAAATGCTTCTTTCAACCAGCCCTCAACAATGATCCTTCTGAATTTTGACCACTAGCAAAAGCTAACTAGGATGTATCTTCCAGATGATGACCAGCAGTTTGTTCTCTGAGAGAATTCTGCTGAGTTTTTAATCATATTTTAGAATGGAAACTAAAAGAAATGTGGCAAAGGGTAATGTATGCTTTTGCCTACACCTGTGGGCCATGAACCTGGAAAACTGAAATGGAGGCAGAAACTTTGTTAGAATAAGCTCTTGAAAAGCCTCGAGTCTTGTGGTTCCTAGGCTGGGTTCATCCATTCTCACTTTAGTCCCTTAGCTGAAAAAATTGAATTTGAATGTGGGTTGGCTGTTAACTCCCTGTATTGTTAGCAGAATGAGGCACCCTAGCAGATGAATCTGCTTCCCTAAAATGTAATTCCCTCTCTTAAGATGCTGATTGTTCTCCAGTGACTAGAGAGAATGCATGCAGCACCTGGGTTGTAATGTGGATCTCTTTTTTCCTGCCACACAGGCTAACAGAATACTTAGTATACAAGCTATCTCTTTAAAGAAGAATTTGCTCAAAGTCAGTGTATTCAGTGAAGTATTTAGACTCATTGAATGTCCAAAATAAATATCCCAGGAAAGAATAATTTCTGCTCTTTACACGTGACCAGGAACAAAAATGTTGGTTCTTCATATTTTTAAGTCGCCGAAGTCTTTGAAATCATTCTTCTGTGTACACATCTGCCAGATTCTTACCTGGCTTCTGAGTCTATTGGACAATTGCAGTTATAAGATAGTCAACCAAAGCTCGAGTTTGGAAGGTAGCAGTCAAATTTCAGCTGTATTATTCAAAAGTTATGAATCCACACAGATGCAATCTACTCAATACTAGAGTTATGCTTCCTGTATAGCCAATCAGTACATTTCTAAACAACAGGAGTACAGAATCACTTTGCAGGTCCAGAATAATGGATAGGAAGAATTTTAACAACTTTCATGATCCCAGGGCTTCTTTTAAGAAGGTGTTTTAGTTCTCATGAAATTTAAGCTCAGGATACGTGTGCAAATTATCCTCTCTACATAGGTAATATTTTTCTTGTCTGAATTTAGAGAAAACCCCATAATTGAAGGAACCAATCATTCCTAAAGTACAGAAAAATATATAGCTAACACAAACATCAACTCCAGTGACAATATCATGAGGGTCTATTGTCTAAAAAAGGCAAAATATCTATATAGGTCTACAGACATACCTTTTTAAAATTTATTTATTTTTAAATGCATGAAATTACCACTATGGTTGCACACAATTTTCAACGGCAAATGACTTCTGAAACAGTGTAAAAATAACTTCTGCCTACATTGAATCATTTATGTATTTGAGTTCCAATACTTTCCCACCACGTTAGACTTGTTCAAGTACCATGGTCACAGCACATGGACATGGCTACCTGCAAATATTGGGCAGAAAATGTCCCTTCCTCATGCAGATCATTGTCCAATTGATATTTGCACTGATCACAGGTCTTTTTAAGTGTGGCCATGGATTAAAGAATTCATATCTACATGTTTATGACACTCTTATTAATTAGATATAAACTGCAGTGTCCATATTTATTTTTTTTACATATGTACTAAAGAACTTTAGTGACTCCAATCCTTTTTATCCTAGAAATTTTTAAGTGTTCTGACAAAAAGTTGCATATTTAAGTCTCATTGATTTCACTGGTTTTCACTTTGACCTCGAAAACATAATTGGTACATTTATTCACAAAAATAATCTTAATTAGTACATTTAATCCTTGATTACTTAGAATGTGTTTTGAGGGACAATTCTGCTCTCAATTACACTGGCTGTAATTTGGACTAAAAGCACATATTAGTAGCCAAATAGCAAATGACCTATTGTTCAGATTTATAGATTTCCATATGGAATTGGAATTTGCCTTACTTTGTAAAACACTAATAATAATAATTTCCATAATTTATCTGATATCCAGATCCTCTTAGAATCTAGGGAAATATGTCAAAGTACATAAAAAGTTGTTATGAACCTGAAGGAAACATTAAAGAAAGATTAACAGGAATCAACATTTGGTGTTATTACAACACAGCTAGTGGAAAGAATGGTGCTTATTTGCTAAAATTTTTGGTCTCGAAAGGTTTAGTAAAAGAAGAATGTAGTGTATGTTTCAAGTAGAAATTGGATTGTCATTTTTATTTGAGTAAACCTAGCAGTGGGTAAATATACAAGAAGTATCAGGTGAAATTTTATAAATTGGAACTTGTATATGTGTGGAATGCTTTCTAGAAGGAAGTGATAAAATAGCCATTCAGTCACCAAGGACTAAAACCTGAGTGAGAAAGAAGCAGAAGATAAGAACAGGGTCAGCATATCAACTGCCAGCATGTTGCCCTTGTGGAATTTTGTTTATCTGAGTTCAGCAATACTTGCAAAACTGAACCAGTTCCGGGAAACATTCAAAAGAATATTGTCATGTACTTTGCTCTTAAAAATACTACTAAGATTAATATTTTTTATTAATATGGCCTGTTTGGTTCATACATGTGGTGCTTTGTCTTATTAGTATCATAAATCCTGTATTCTTGCTTTTAGGTGACAAATAGGTGCAAAACAGTCTATGTGCTAAAACCACTGGAAACCACTGAAATTCTTATCCGAAAATATACGGGCTTTATTGAAGACTTTGGATACATCTTCTGCATCCTCAAGTGAAACAATTTAATCCCCTCTTCCTCAGTGCTACTCAATATTAGCTGCTAGCCAAGTAGAACAATGACTTCAAAAGTCCACCTCCTGGAAAGTCTAAAAAGTAGCCCTGTGCACTCCTGTGAGTAGGAAAGCACTGTCTCCTCAGGAGCAGACCAGGCAAACATAATGAAAACATGGTCTGATTGTCTTAAATAAAATATAAGAATAAATAAAAAAAATTTGGAACCTGTAGGCTTTGCATGTTTTCATTATACCATTTTAATATTTTTAGCCATCTTTTAACTAAAATCCCAAATAGATCTGGAAATCCTGCCCATGATATTGAACATCTCTGGTAGAAAATATTCTCCAATTAGGTCACATGAGAATAAATCAGAAGAAAATGCCTGGGACTAATCAAGAATTTTTACCCATCTTAGCCTTCCTCTGTTTCTTGTCTCCTGTTTGATCTCCCTCTCTTCCCATCCAAGTGTCTCTATCTCTCTCATTGTAATTCAGGCATTATATAATATGTTCTTCAAAGCAAATCTAAGAGAACCATCATCACTCTTCATTTAAGGGTATCTTTAAAAACCTTGCCAGTTTCCTTTTATCTTACTGTCTGGGAGAAAAAAGTGCGGGGGGGTGGGGGGGTGGGGAACAGATCTACTTATCTTCATAGCCATTTTTATGCATCCTTATGATTAAGATAATGAAGAAGTGTTATAAACTTACTTGACAAACTATTTTGACATTTTCTGCTTGCAGCTGGCTTTTTAAAGTGACTCTTAAGTTCCCATACATAACTTTTTACATTCTTGCATTTTATGTGTGGTAGTTAGTTAAAAGCTGACAGGGCTTCTGGGTTTAATTCCTCCGTACTTTCTAGCATCATCAGTTCACAAATTTGACAGGGCATGTTATAATCATGGTGAATGTAGATGTCTTTCATTTGTAAATATTCAGCTTGAATCTTAACAATAATTTAGAGATATGAAGGGGAGGCACAGAGATATTAACATCAAAATTGTCCAGAAACCATTAGTGTCTAGTTTGTCTTTATATTTATGAAGTCCTGATAGTTAATGGGAAAAAGAAGGGGAAGGGGAAGGGGCAGGGGAAGGGGCAGGGGAAGGGGAAGGGGAAGGGGAAGGGGAAGGGGAAGGGGAAGGGGAAGGAGAAGGGAAATTTGATTCTAATTTCATCCTGACCATGATAAAGGGATCAGAAGGGAAATGGGGCTACTGTTACTTATCACACCTATTGTATCCAGGATTACTCAAGGCTGTACTGTACTCTAAATGTGGGCTGAATTGTTAAAAATGCTGACATTTATGAAGTATGTAAATGGATATCTAATTAACTTGCTACAGCTATCTTGTTAAATACCAATTAAATATATTAACATTTATCACAATTTTAATGTATCCATAAGAATTTAACTGTACCTTTATTGTCATTGTAATTCCAAATTAATTACATGGCTAGATGATTTATCTTTTGCATAATTATTCAGCCTTAGTCTATGTTCTCTTAAGCAATCCAACTGTTATAGTATGGATTCTCTACAGCATCTGATCTTTTTCTGTACAATTCTTTCTCAAGTCATCTGCTATTAAGACATTAAAATCAAATGTAGAACGGGAGGTAGGGCTTTTGCTACCTGAGCTCAACTGCACTGGTATGGAAATTTCCCAAGGATTGAACCTAATTCTGTAATGTTGATTATTTCTTGTAAATAGTCTAAAATTTTTTTGAAGGAATATACATAGTGGACAGCTTCAAATGACTGGTGGATAATCTTTTATGGAAAACATTAATTCAATTTCCATATTGCACATATATACAATAATTCACATCTTACTGTTTTCATACCCCTCACATTCATGCAACTTAGAACTAAGACCATAGAAATTAGGAGTATCCCTTATACAGACACAGCAAAATTAAACCAGTTCCTGATAATGTTAATACAATATTATTTACAAAAATCAACTGGATGCTTAATTCTCAAACAAAATCTTAGGCCTACTTTATTTAGAGCACTTAATAGATAAATAGCCACTATGGGAATGAGAAGTACAAATAAAGAAGCTACATATGGGGCATTGTTAATAAAAAATATCAGAGCAAGAGCTGAATAAAGCATACCCAAACAACATGTGAACTGTCTGGAATGTTTTCTTAATAAGATTCATGCTATGAAAAACATTCAGCAAAGAACTTACAAATGTAAACATTATGTAGCAAAGTTCTTGGGCTCGAGTAGAAATATTCACAAGGTTTGACTTAGGCAGATGCTTAACGCTTCACTGCATCAGATGAGAAAATGAACTCACCAGAGAAAATGTTTTGACTGAAACGAAATGCAGTACAGGGAGCAAAGTAATCTTTAAATTCTGTAAATAATGTATACCTTAAAAAACTTTGAACAGAGTATTGAAATCTTGATGAGTGGAAAACACCTGTGCTTATACATATGTCAAGTTCTCCATGTTTGAGGGGAAGGTGGTCATTCTCGTCTCCCTTCACAGAAAGTTAAGAAAGAAATAGGGAACTCTAGGGAATAAGCCATTACCTTCTCAGTTATTCAAAGTGTTCATTTCTCTAGACTAACTTTGATTTAGATGAAACCTGCCCTATGATATATAGAAATAATTTCTTTTGATTTTTGGCAAAGAGTACCTGCTTTATTCATTAATCCTGATTGCAGGATAAGTATGTTTATAGGCTTAGGATTCAACATATATTGTTCAGTATCTAAAGTGGAGGGAATTTAATCCTAAATAATTTATTTTGGGAAACACAGGGCAAAACTCCATATTATTAGATATTAGATTTAAAAAAATCCAAACAAATATTTTTCTTAAATGAAACAATCACTTTGAAAACGAAATAATGATTTTTAATAACCTGAAATTAATCCATCTCCATTTTATCAAAACCCTTTCCCCATAATACTTGTAAGCTCACTCTGATTTTTTAAAATTGCTTACCCAGGTTTACTGGAAAGGATTGAGCAATCTATTGAGACTGCATGGATCATTTCACCCATAAAGGAATTACAGCCATCCATCCTTGGAGTGGGACATTGCCAGCCCCACAGAAGGGCTGCAGTCCTCATGGGATTTCAGTTGTCACAGCCATCTTTTGAGCTGTGAAGAACCTGAGAAGGAGCTTTGCCTACTGGAGATGGTACTTCGTAGTGGTGCCCCCTTCAAGCAGACCTTCAATCTGTGCCACGGCTGCAGGCTTACCAAAGCTATGGTAAGAAGCAGTTCCACGATAGCTAATTATGCTACTTTATGAGCACCTGAAATTCAGCTTTTCCCTGCAAACAAGATAAGGAAAATAATTCTACATTTGTGCCTTCACTTCCCTGCAGTTTAGAGTGTATTAATGGCTATAGGATTCAGAATAAATAAACTGGATAGAAAAATCATTATGTGAGGTCCATTTTCTGAATATCAGTTTGGAATCTTAGCACTGCAGTAACTTAATTTTCAACTCAGAGTGCCTCTGAAAATAGTAGACATGTGGGACATCATCGTCTTTTCTCTTCATATTGTGAAGAGATATGATTGTGGTAGCTGACCTTATTGAATTTGACATTAGAAGTTGATTCACCTTTTTAAAAGCATTTTTACATATTGAATTTTGGCCTCCAAGGAATAGAAAACAATCAAAAATAAATTGGGAAAAACTGAAAAAAGAAACCAAATCAGAAAACTGAAGAGACACATGAATACATGAATAGCCCCTTTCATCCACACTCCACCTTTTAATGAAAAATATATGCATAAGATAATAAATGGATTTGGATTTTAACATATGTCTGCAGCAACCCATTTGCCAGAGCTCTGAACTGAGGAGTGTGAGTCTTTCAGAAGCTTGTAAGAATGCCAGTTCTTTGCCTGCATGTGAAGTGTGTTTGTCACCCCAGGATGCTCATGCTTTGTGTGCTGTATGGGTGCAGGCTCTATGGAGGTGCTCTGTGTGCTGTCTGACTGTGCCATTTTACTGTGTATTCATGCAAATGAGTAAAAGAGTTTTGCATTTTCTGGATGAACAAAAATTTGGATGGGTAAATGTTAGCTATAACCAGGTAGAATGGAAATAATCTAGGCTACAAGCACTGCTGCATCACATAACAAAGAACCTACTGCTGCATTAGGCACTGATCATGCTTTAGGGCCAAAACCCAAGTCCCAGTGAAAATCTGCACTAATTGCATGTATGATTGGGCTGTTTAATAGTGTACATACTACTTTTTTATTTTCAATTTCTGTGTGATTTAAGTGTCTGGAACATATGTTGAGGGATGGAGACAGCTGGCTGTGCACTTGTCATGTTTGTTGGTACTTGTTAGTTACATGCATACCTATACACGAATCTTTAAAAGAGATTCTGAAGTCATGTTGAAAATGAAACCACAGGAATAAAGGAAATGTTATGTGGTTCCATTACTTGGAGTAACAGAGACAGCAGCTGAATGGATATCAGGAACATGTATTTTGAAACAGAGTGTACACACTGTTATGTTTGGAGATTGACCAAAGTGAATTATGGTGTAAAACATCACAAGGCACAGTCTCCGAAGAATATGATTTTGGTTGTCTCCTAGGAGAGAAGTTTCCAAGACACTAAAAAGGAAATAAACAGGACAAAAACCCAAAGTATAATAGATTATTTCCAAAGTATGAAAACATAAGCATTCATACAAATACTCAAAGTATCTTCCAAGATCTTACACACACACATACCAAATGTCTGTTGGCATAGACATGTACGCTTAAATACAAAGACTCAAAAAAAAATCTAGAAATAGATACAAAACTCTACCTATATACCTAACAGAAGAATTCTGTCTGCATCCCTCACTGTCAAGCATTTTAGAGAACTCTGTCTCAGCAGAACAGAATGTTCAAAACAAAGTGAATTTTCGGGGAATAGTATGAAAAAATTTGTCTGCAATTAGACACTATTAATCCCAGAACCATACATGCAGACTGTCTTACCAGTAGACAAGGGAAACATTTCATTTACCTCCTGCGCTATAACTGACATCTCTTTTTCCTCCTGGTGTTGGCAATCTGTCCTCCTGTCTCCTACTGTGTGAAGCTATTCTCATTACAGGAAGCACCTTCTTGCTCAGTCCTGAGCTGAATCAAAAGCAGTTGACAATGTAAGTTCCCCAGCTTTGTTTTGTTCTGCTATCACCAGTTGATATTCACCAAATAAATGAACAAGGAACATTTATAAAATAAACAAGCTCTAAAAAAGAATAATAATTAGGGAAATCAAAACTTATGAGAACATGAAGAAAAAGTCAACAGATTTGTGGTGAGCTATGGTCAGTAATATGTAAATCCTCAAAGGATGAATTTTATAATTCAAATAATTTTATAACTTAATGTGAAACTTTACAATTGCCAAAGGCATATTGCTTGTCATATTGTATAAGAAATATATATTCATATGTTATCAGCAGTGAAGAGCAAATTCTGGATAAATCTGTTGCAGAGAAGAGCAAAGATAATTTACAAAGACGTAATGACTGCTGAGAACCTGACTGAATGACTGTACTACATCATATGCCTTTGGCATCCGAAAAGCCTGTAGAGTTCTTTTGGGAAACAAAGCAGAAAATAGCTTGAGGAGTGTCAAATGTATACCACAAACCCTCAGATCTCTAGTGGACAATCTTGCCTCTAAAGAGGAGTGTTTGGTCCCCAGGGTAATCTCAGTGCCTAACCATGGAGGTGAACTTTTCTTGTTTCTTTGCTTTGACCATAGCCATATGCTTACAACACGTTTTGTCTGTGACACTTTCATTAAACCGTCCTTGCTATATCCTTGTGCCAACATCCAATCTAATTCCACAGTACTGTAGCAGCCTCAATGGATTAGTCACAGGCTTACCTTTTAGGAAACAATGTTTTAATACGATAGTGAGCTGAACATAAACAAGAAATTTCTCCATATACTGAAAAGATAAACATTCTACCTAAATAAGCAAAAGAAAACTGACAGCAACATAAGAAGCAGGATAATATAGATACCAGTACACTGAGTGCCTGTGCTTGATTCTTATCTATCTCTGCCCATATCAATGTAGTTACCCTGTTGTAATTATGGTTTTTTCACCAAACTGAGTTCAGTCTTCTGTTCTCAGTTTTTGGTTTTGTTTGGCTTTGTGTTTTGTTTGTTGGTTTTTACAAAGGAGGTTTCTAAAGTAAGGCTAGCAGCAAGAAAAGAAAGGAAGTAACCCAAAGACGCAGTAGACTGATGATAAGAAGGTAGTGAGGTAATGAGACCTGTTAGTGGGGTACTGAACACTGACCATGTGGAAGGGTGGCCATAGAATACTAACTAATTCAACCCATAGCTATATCCTCAGATTTTCTAGGAAGAGTCTTTTTGATAACTGTTAAATTCTGTGCAGGGATCTGCACAGGCTTTCCTAGGAACTTTATAGCCACACCTGCAATTTAGACAGATGAGGAAAACCAACACAAACAACAACAGAAGCAGAAGGTAATCTGTGTAATAGCCCTGAATACCTGAAAACAAGGTCTTTTGGCTTCAAACTATTGAGCAGATTGCATTGTGTATCTGAGGTACAATTGATATTTTCATGCTAAAACAATGTAAGTACATTATCTCCTCAGGAGCATATGATTTTTAATGGCCTTAGTCATATGACTGGAGAAAAGGGATTTTTACTGCCAGAAGAGCACATAAAATTCATAATAAAGAAAGAGAAAGAAAATGTTTTTTAAAAAAAGAACAAAACACTATGTCTGTGAATTGAAGGATGAAATATTTAATAGTAGGATGGGGAGAGAAGTTGAGAGTGGAATTGGGGTGAGAATAAACCCTGGATGTTGCAGAGTAGAAGGCATAATTGAAGAGGTTTGAAAAGCAATTTTTTTGCTTTAATGTGAAGTTCTAAGCTGCTGACAAACAATATGAGCTTTTGTGGCTCTCGCATGACAGCCTTGAAATGTTTCAACTTTTTGAATCTATTCATTTTAAACCAAAATCGCTGCTTCTTTCTCCAAACGCTGGCTTCCTCAGACCATACTGGTTGCACACATATATACTTGGGTTCTTTTTTTTGGTCTGCAGAAGTGATGAGGTTAGGGGGGATGAAGCTAGAAATCTATTTTACTAAAATGCAGTTAATGAGAGCTTTCAGAACACTGGAAGAAGTGGCTGATACAGAAGAATTCTGTGCTGAGTGCATTCAGAAAGACCTGGACAGGCAGAGCAGAGTTGAGCAGAGAGGAACCTGTGAAGTTAAACAAAGGCAAATGCAGATCCTGCACCTGGGAAAGAATAACCCCATGCACCAGCACAGGCTGGGGGCTGACCTGCTTGTAAGCAGCTCTGGGGAGAAGGATGAGGGAGTCCTGGTGGACAGCAAGCTGTCCATGAGCCAGCAGCAGGTCCTTCCTTGTGGCCAAGAAGTCCAGTGGTATCCTGGGGTACATCAGGAAGAGCATTGCCAGCAGGTCAAGGGAGGTGATCCTGTCCCTCTGCTCAGCCCTGGTGAGGCCACATCTGGAGTGCTGTGTCCAGTTCTGGGCTCCTCAGTCCAAGAGAAACACAGAGCTCCTGGAGTGATTTCAGTGAAAGGCAACAAAGATGATTAAGGGACTGGAACACCTAACTTAGGGGAAAAGGGTGTGGGTTAGGCTGGTTTAACCTTAAAAAGAGTCAGCTGAGAGGGAGCCTTATCAATATATACAAGTATCTGAAGTAAGGGTGTCAAGAAGATGAGGCCAGCATCTCAGTGCTGCCAAGCAGGGGGAGAAGAAAGGCAGTGGTCACAAACAGAAATACAGGAAGTTGCATCTGCACAAGAGGAAAAACATCTTTACTCTGAGGGTGACAAGGCACTGGAACAAGCTGCCCAGAGAGTGTGGAGTCTCTGTCTCTGGATATATTGAAAAGCCACGTGGAAGCATCTCTGTGCAACCTGCTTTTGGTGAGCCTGCTTTAGTGGGGAGGTAGGACTAAACAATCTCCAGCATCCCCTTACAACCCCAACTGTTCTTTGAGTCTTTGATTCTGTATTTATAAACAGCACCATATGTTTGTTCTTTGCTTCCTTGTTGTATAAAACCAGCTCTTTAAAGGGCAATGCAATGAAAACAATTTATCTGACTGGAAAAACCCCCACAAAAATCTTGTTTTATTTTTTTTTCAGGAGACAGTCTCTCACTGAGTCCCAGTGAGTCTCAGGTGACAAGAAGGTGAGCTTTAAAATGAGAGCAGTTGCACCTTAAGCATGTACTGTCACAAAACACTTTGCACTGTGAGAACATTACTTAAGTAATTTCAGCTTTTAGAACCCTTTTCAACATGTTCTTTATTTCACTTCATTAACGAAGTATAAAGTCTTGACAAGACTTGACAGTTTACCATACAAACACTCAAAATACTCATGGATCGTGCATTCCTAATCTAGGAGACATTTTCTAAGCACAGGCAAAGCAAAAACACTGTAATAAACAAGGTGCCTCTGACCCTATGTTTAGACTGAAGTTCAGCTATCCTCCTTTGCAAAAGATTTCTGAATACTCAGTCCTTTTTTTCCACAAAAGTGCAAGGTAATTCTAAAATGGGCTTAATCAGTCTCCTCTGATGAAGCTGCTACTATTTGTGGGGATTAATTACACATGCATTTTTCTGAATAACAGAGAAAGTTGAAATGATTCAATAATTCAGTGCGTTGGCCTTGTAGCAATAAGAGGTAATTGTTGGGGTCTACTGTATCCACTATAGAATGCAGAAAGAATTTATAAAAATAAACAGCATTGATCATAATCTTTTTGGTTTTTTTGCTGCTCCTAAGGTAAGAGGAGAAGGAAATTCTGTAGGTGATGAAGTGTTATCTTGATTTAAGTTCCTAATACAAGGAAAAATCAATAACAGAAAATCTAAGGCCCAAGCTGGTATCTCCATTAAGCTTAAAGCAGATTCTTTAGAGTGACTTGAGGATATCATAGAAAATTAAAAAAGATTAAAAAAATACCTTATCAGTAGCATTCAAAATAATATATTCAGCATGAAAAGTCTCCCAAGGAAAACCTGTCCAAAACACTGAAACACTCCTGGAGAGACTGACTCAATTATCAGCTGTAATAGCATCAGGTGACAGACTTTAGCGAGCAAAGTGTTGCACAGTGAGAAAACTCTACTAGCAAGCACCAATTTACACCTCTGACTTAATGTGAATATTTGTTAATATTTCCTGTTTGCCTTGTAGCCATTAACTGATTAATGAAATCCTAAAGAGAAGCAAATACACAGTATGGGGTGAGCAGGTGTTACCACTCCCTTTTGGCAGGTGATGGGGAAACCAAGAAGAGACAAACTGATGACTTACTTGAGACCAGGCTGCTCAGCATGTGGAAACATCCCCACAAGAGACTGCATACTCTGACAGCTGAGATCTGGAACTCCTGTAGTAGGTAGCAACATGCTTGTCCTATACTAAGATGGTGATCATTGTCCCTTAGCTCTACTTTCATAATTCATGCACTTATGAGGCATCTTTAAAGCAGCTAAAAAGATCTTGACTCTGTTGAACACTTAAGAAAGAAGGAGTTTCTCTAACTCTAGGACTTTTCTAACTCTAATTCAGTTTGGTAGCATCTGTCCACAAACATTGTGAGTTGTCTTGAGTCTGTACTACCAAAAGAAGCTATCCCACACTCTCTTTCCCTATTAGCTTTTCACTTCCCTCCAAAGACACAGAGTTTCTTTCAGTAGCCGAGTATGTTTAAAGAGTTATTGCTACATGTAAGTCAGGATAATTTTATTCAGATAAAAGAGAAAGTGGGAATGATTCCCATTGTACAGTAGGTATATGACACTGCCTTTGAAAATATAAAATACCAAAGAATCAGTACATTGCAATACACAGAATTAAACAGAGGAATATCTACAATTTTCCATGTGCATCACCTCACAGCTAAGTTTTCCCAATTCCTTTTTTCTTCTTCCTTTAAAACATTGGAAAATGCTGTTTCTGTGGAGCAGTCTTGCAAACCTGACAGACTCTCTTGCAGAAATTTCCTTAAGTATTTTGCTACCTCTTATGCCTAGATCCACACTTAGAGGCTCATGGGCGCTAGACTGACCCATTATTTTGCATGAATTACCCTTAATGGAGAGCAGTAATGAGATGAATTGGATGTGCTTTCACTGTTACTGCAAACATTACAAGCGGTCCTTTACCAAGTGCTTTTTATAAAGTAAAAATTAATACATTGACATTAATGCAGATTTCTGCATAATAAACAGCTCTGTGCAGTATCACAGGGTTTGCTCTTGTATGCTGACTGCTGTGAAATCAAGCAAAGATACACAATAAAATCAAAATATTGCAAAAAAAAACAAATGAACAATTCTTTCCAAAGAAAACTGCCCTGAGATTAGATGTTATCCAGCATAAAACATGTATCCACAGTGCGTTTTTTCTCCTGTTTATGGTTGCTTCTATACCACTGTTTCCTCTCTCTTTGCTGAACGTCTCTTTGGGATCTTTATCTCAGATGTCCATCTTGAACAGGCATTCTTATCACCCCAACCACAGGTTCAGTAGCTATAATCACCACCATCATAAATAAGTTCTTATTAATAGCCATGAAATAATTCTCAAGGTCTATTAAACATTGTGATTTACATTTCAATAATTAAAGGAGTTCTTTATTCTCAAATATAATATTTTAAGTTACAAAATTTCATAGTGTATTGGTGAAATCTGTAGCAGTGAATGAAGCTTCTGATGCTGAAGCTCATAACTCAGAAACTAGATTACAGGTTCTTCTGATCCCTTGGATGTGCTTTTCTTTAGGCAAGACACTGTAATACTTTCTTCTTCTGTTTGTCCAACTGAATAATGAAAATAAATACATACATCAGGAATTGGAAGAGGTTTGTGGGGATATTTGTTGATAATATATCAAACATCATTTTCTAGGCAGTAGGGGAGTTATTATCTTGATATCCAAAACCTTTGAAAAATTTCAGGGACAATGCTATTGAATGTGTAATTTCTTATGTACTTTTGTCAGTTAAGAAGTAAGATTTCATACTTTGAAGAACAAATGACAGCTGGGTAAAAAGGAAGATTTTGTTTCTCAAATAACACTGACATGTCTCAGCTGAGGAATGGTTCAGTTGCCCTAAACTCATAATCAAAAGTATTTTGATGTGTGTTTAGTCAAGATTCTTACTCTTAGAAACAAAACACCAAATAAAATACATTTCTGTGTAGAGGGCAAGAATCCACACATTATTAGATCAGCACTAGGCGAAATACGAAACTATCTAGCAACCTTGAAATATCCAATTTGCTGAATGCCATACCCATTCAAATACATAGGAGAGCAGCAGCAGATCTACCAACCTAATGCTTCCTCCTTCAAAAGCCTAGGATGTATACATTAAGGTAGAAATCTTGATTGCAGACTCTATATCAGTTTGAATCCTTTTTTTTTTTGGACATGGGGAATCAATACAGTATGTTATAATCCAGATGCAGTTTTCCTCTGTATAATTGCATCTTGTGTTTCCTGGAAATTCAGTTTGAAAATTCTATTATCATCTACTGTAGAATGGATGAAAACATCCAATAGTCACATTGACCTTTTTCCTGTTCTAAACTTCTTGTTTCTAAGTGTAGATATAGCCTGTATAGCTATTGCTATGAGTGGGTGTACAGTAAATTTTCCAGATCAGATATGTTCAAATCCCCCATGGAGGCAAGGACCCAGCCATGTCTGTATCCAGCTCTGTAAATATGCCTCTTTCTTCTAGAAGACCATGTTGCTCTGGGTTCAGTAAGGGAATTTGTGAAAATGGGGCCTAATTGTGAGGACAGCTCGTGGGATCCAGTCTCATATAATACTACACAAATATGCCTCTTCCTGTCTTTTCTGTGGAAAGTAGTGGAAAGAAATCTGGCAGTGGAAGCAGAGATCTGGGAACCCTATGACACTGAGATAATAGATGGCCATTTACTGCACACATAAGGTTGCAATTCTCTCCCTAGGACTTGCTTGATGACAGTTCTCCGTTCAGAAATGACTGTGATCAGCCCTGAGAGTGAATTACAGCTGTGTACAGACCCTATAAGTGACTACTACCAGTTGTTATCCCAGCTAAGAAGGGTATTTTTCTCCCATACATTGCATCAGCAGAATATTTCTGTACTTTAAGGCATTTTGTATTGGCATCATGACAGCAGGCTTAGCTAGACTGAATGAAATGGTTACTGTCTTTGTCTGCTGCAACCTTCAACCATAGCTTACCAACCTCTTTGAATGACAAATAAATGGGATTTATAAATGCTTCTAAAAGGCATGGATCTGGATGATTTCCAACAATGTCAATATCTGGCATCCTAAAGGGCTGAACTGCTCAGTGTATCCTCCTCCTGTGCTAGGAAATGTTAGCAAAAAGGCTGGGACAGCAACAGAGGACTGTCAACATCCCTCCTACCCTAGTATGATCTGCCTGCAGGTATGAGCCACTCCCCATGACAGAAAAAGGGGAAAGGTCATAGTTTAAAGCTTGTTTTGGGCACAGGAACTAGATATTTAAAAACTTCTGTCCTGTTTCATTACTTGGAAAAATGCTTAAGTACTGAAGCCAGAAGGGCAGATGTTTCTAAATGTCTCAGCCTTCTGAAGCAACTTAGGCAAGATATCATTGTCAAAGGAAAGAGCACTCTCCCACCATTTCTTTTAAAGGTATCACCAATTCATCCCACGATAATCCCATCCTGGCTACTTTTTCCTACCTCCATGTCATTCCTTTCATTGTGTCTAGAAGTTGCATGGGTGATTGGACTACAGAACTGACTGGGATCTAAAAAACTTCCTGTTACTAAAGGAAGTCCCTTCACTAACAATTATGTGTAATAACAGTGGAAGGCTTTCTTTACAATCTTTCTTCACAAAGCCTTCCAAAGTATATCTTCCCCTTTTGCATCCCCAAGGGTGACAAAAAGCTTTAAGGTAAAATGAAAACTCACATCTTTGCTAGAACTTTGCTAGAACAAATAGTTTGCAAATACAGCAAAACCAGACAAACTAACCAACAACAACCAACCAAACAAAAGTCACCCGACACACAAAAATAAAAACCTAAGAAAGAGGAGCTTATCTGTGTCTGTGTGAGAAAGAGAAACTCTCTGGATCTGACAGATTATTCTTTACAGAGTATGTGGTTGTTAAGAGTTCAGAGACCCTGTGAAGGGTACCTCTAAATTTCTAAACAGACAAGAAGCAGGGATGTTTACCCATCATTGAAATGCTCTTAGGGCAGGACTTATCATGAGAATGAAAGCCCTGCCATCTCAAACATGCTGATGCATGTAGCTTGCTGTTAATAATAACAGTAATAAAAAATGTAATTCATAGTAACAGAATATTTTTTACAATTGCTAATGAAGTAGATTGCTAATCTCCAGCTGGTAGGAGTACAGTTCTTTGTCTCTGCTGCCAGAAACATATTACAACTTATAATTATTTAAGAAGCATGCTGGGTGGGCTGGCAACAGACATTTTAAGTAATGCAATAATAAGATATAAAGGCTTTGTCAGTGGAAAGGTGAGAGAACATACTGTAAGATACTGCCAGAAATAATCGTTAGATGATGATTACATCTAGATAAGCATGGCAGGTTTTCTAACCAGTGTAGAGCAGTATTACCTGATTTCATCAGTATTGACTACCAAATGTGTATGTGTTCTCTTCCCACATCCCCAAATCTTCTTTTCTCCCAGAGGCAATTTCCTGATGGAGAAAATGGAGACTAGTGGTTACAACAGAGGACTTGGAATAAGCTATTTTGAGCTGCACCACTAAATCATTTCCTGACCTTGGCAAAGTCAATCACAGAAGCTATGCATCATTTTCCAGCTGTAATATGGGAATGATCACAATTACCTCCTATAAGTGTGGTGATGCATCAGGAGTAAACGTTTATAAAGCATGTATTATTCACAAAAGGAAAACATTTTGATGATTATGTAGTTTTATGAAATATGCCCAGAAATGGACATGGGTGGAAATCCAGAGCTAACACTTGTCCTAGCTGTTTTATAGAAGTATTTGTGTTTTGGTATTTCTTAGTGCCTGCAAGTCACAGGGAACTGCAAAACTAGCTCACACAAAATTAACCTGAGTTGCTCATGGTTTGGAAATGTGTTTCTCCTGGTTACAGAGAGGAGGGCGAGGCTTGGTGCTGTGTGACCAAGCTGTTATTCTATACCACCCCCAGCATCACTGGCGCATGGTTTTGGTGGGAAAAGCTGTGGTGCTGAACCAGAGGTGCGCTGTCTTGTCTTGCTCGCTCCAGTGACGGACTGTCAGCATTGGATGTGTGGAGCCCATACTCTGTGCCTGCCCTGTCCTGTCCCCCTTTCTTCCAGGATGTTTTTGCAGGACGTGGTGCTGAGGAGAGGCAGCAGTGCCACTCCTGGGTGTGATGCTGGAGATCTCCGAGGTGCAGCTGAGTGTCAGAAGTGACAGAGCAACCAAGTGAAACGGAGCTGAGTGGAGCAGCTGCACAGGCCCTACTCATATGACCTAGCTTCCAGGGGTTTGTCTGTCCTCGCTTTTCACTGCTTTTGAGCTGGGCAGGGGAAAACAATAGCTGGGCAGGGGAAAATGGGACCTCCCCCACCATACTGCCTTTGCTTGGTGCATATGGCACAGTCATCCTCTTTCTTTTGGGGAAAATACTACAAGGAGCTCCTACAGGGAGCATATGCCATCCTGTTTTGTTCCCAGTGGTGAAGATCTTTTTGTGGGTTAAACACCTTCTCTTTTTTGTATACTTTTGCTATTAATATTGCTGTTGTTATTGTGCATGTCTTATTCCAGTGCTTTGTGTTTTTAGTAAATTGTTAACTCACAGTCTCTCACTTTTTTTGTCCCTGCCCTACTATAAGGGGCGGGGGAAGGGGAGTGGCTTATCTGGAGTTTAGTTTCCTGCTGGTGTTAAAATCTGCACAGTGCTTTATCATCCTGCTCTCACTGTGGGACTGGCCTCTCTGTGGTCATTGGCCCATTGGTCATTTTTCCACCAAAAGTGACTGCTTCTGAGCTCAGAGAGGAAGTAAAGGCAATTGAGGGAGAGATGTGAAGTGTGCTGCTAAACCTAGTCCAGTGCTTCATGAAAAAAACAGATCCATCACTGAGCTTTATCCAACTTTATTTCCAGATGCTACCTGTGCTTGGCTAACTGAACAGACAGGGAGACAGGTTCCTTCTTAGCTGGAAAAAATGTTTCAGAAATGGATGGAGCCTGTTTTAGATCACCACCGGTTTTGGTGCACTCTAGTCTGCATACTGCACTTTCTGGAAAACTGATCTGATCTGTGATTAAGAACAAGATTATTCTTATTATAAATGGTACAATACTGGTTGTCTCACTGCTGTCTTCTCAGGCATTTTGAGTTCCGTGTCTGTGTCCTTTGAAAATCATGGTGTTTCGTATGTCTTTAAATAGGTTCCAGACTCATTGCACATACTTTATTCATTCCTGGCCAACTGGAAGCATGACACAGCTTAGCGTCACAGTATTTATGCCTGTGAGAGATTTCACCAGTTTTTATCAAACCGTTGAGGAAGTGGTGGGTCCAGCTGCTGAAAAGCAATGCTAGTTCCTAATATTCCTGCCATGCAGCAAAATAAGAGCAGATGCTGGAGGTCACCTATTTACTTTTGTTTGAAATCTGGAGGTGCTAAAGAATTTTCCACCTGCTAATGATTTGACAATTTATTAATAATTAAATTTGTGCCACTATGCAAATATTATTATTAATTTTTTTATTATTCCATATTTAGAAGTGTCTTTTTCTCTCCCTGTTTAATAATGGAAATTTGTAAATGCTTTGTGAATAAATCTGTACTTACACAGGCACAAAAGTTGCTTTTGTAAAGGTCAGGAAACAACTGTTTGCTAGCAAGCAGAAGCACACTTCTACTTCCCAAATACTAGAAGATTCTTCAAGTAAATGATATTGATAATACCATTGAAGTACATGTTTATTTTAACAAGAAGGTCAAAACGTGCATGTACTGGAACAATGCAGCTATTAAACATTAATTTCACTTGGGATTAATCAATGATGAGGAAATAAGTAAGACTCTCTTCTTTTTAGCCAGAGAGAAACTGCTACTTTGATCTATAGCTCAGTCAATAGACTGAAATTGTGAGTAACTGTGGAACGTGTTGAGAGTTAACCTTTTGATCTCAGCTTGAATGCAATAATTGTAAAAAAGCCCCAGACCTAAAATTATTATCGATACCACCCCTTGTATGTGGTGATTAGGTTTGATTGCATTACTTTTATAAAGAACAAAAACACAGTGTGCGGTATTCAGATTACAAATGATCCATTCAGAAAAATTAAATTATATAGAACCTTATAATGTGCTTAGGAAAGAGGTATTAAAAATGTGGGTGAATCACTGTGTAATTGTTTATTGCAAATTTTATAAAGCACTGAGTAATCACACTTTTATTTCTAAATTGCACAGTGCCTCCAAACTAACTAGTGCTATCAACAAACTGTTTGCCTGCTGTGCTTATAACTTTTCTGCTTGGCTATTCAGTGAAGCTCAAACCTGTTTGTGCATATAAATATCTCAGTGTTTCTGGTGGACTAAAATCTTTCAGAATCAGAAGAGCATTTTTTCTTTCATCTCTGCAAAGAGGAAGCAATGTTCATTAGCAGTTATTGGAATGATGTGTGTGTGTCAAGGGACTTGCATGCCAGTATCTCTTCATTTAGTGATTTACTGTAATACATATCTATAACATTATCACAGAAATTATAGATGAGGAGGTAATTTTGTTATTTCTAATCTCCTTTCTATTTTGAAATGCCCTATAAAGTATATTGCATTTATTTAGGCTAAGGGTAAAGCTTTTTGAAATGTGATGAAGCTTTTTGAAATAGGTAAGGGTCTTAGGGAACGTTAAGTCATTTTTTAGAAAGAACATAAGTCTTTAGGATTGTTCATTGTCTTTGAGTGGGGCCATAGTTATTTCAGAGAGTGGGGAAATCAATTGCTTGTTTATGAACCCCATTCTTTGGTTATTTTCCACCCCACTAGCCATGTAAATACAGTATTAAACCTTGGTCATTTAGCCTGTCTCATTGGCTTTGCCCAATATAATGATGCCAGTAAAGGGAACTAGGAGAAAATATCCTGCAAAAGATAGAAACCTAGATATTCTCTACCAAAAATTGGAATGTAATGAAGATTTCCTGACACCAAAGAATGCTTTAAAGAATGTTTTGAGGAATTAAATAGTTGTAAACGTTAGAAATACTATCAGACAAAGTTTCATAAGGATGTGAAATGGTTGGAGCTCACTTAAGCCTGGAATGCAAATGCAACCTGGTATGTAATATTGTCTATGTTATTTCATTCACTCCAAGGACTGAATAAACTTGCTCTTGTACCACTGGATTTTTAATACACATCTCTATTATCCCTATTTGTCTTTTTACAGGTCTGACAGCTGTGATCAAACTAATTTTCAATCATTTCTAAAGATTTGCTGCATCCATTCAAGGTAAAAGCAGAGCAGCTGGTTAGCTGGTTACAGCTAGGAAAAGCAGTTAGAAGCAAAGCAAAGCTTTCCTGTAGCAGACACAGAATATAATTCTCACAGAATTAAATCACTGAGCTGCTCTGACCTTGTAAATGAGTATTACCTGAGCTATGGAAGCAGTTCTCTAAGCAAAATCTAGGAAATTCTTCACATGTTTCTTCATATTCTGGCTTCTTTTCCTGTGTATAGGCACAATATTTGATTTATGTATAAAAAGTGCTATACGTAGAAAATTCTGACAGGGAACATTGCAAAAAAGGTTATAGGAATAAAGTAAAATTGCTTTTGTCACATATATTTAAAAAAGCATTTACTGTTTACCAGAAAGTGATTGTAATATATTTGGGAATTTCAAGCAAAAGAATGACTTTACATTTCATCTTGCTACTGTAGGAAATAGGTAAGGGTCCTAAAAAATTTGTAATATTAAGTAGAATTTAGTAGATATCAGAGTTTAGTAAATCTTAAAATGCACATTCAATCTATTAATTCTGGAAATGCTCCACTGAAGAAAAATCTTTGAATATGTACAACGTGAGAAACACAGGTATAGAGCCACTCAGCTCAAGTTGCAAGTAGGGAGAATAAATCTTACTCTCAGGTGAAAACATTAATTGTAATTATGTTTATATAAAAAGAGGTACCATTGCTACTGGTTAAAAACCCCTCTTTCATTTACACGAACCATGCCAAACATCCTTGGGCAAATGTCAAAACTTTGTTTTGTTTTGTGTTTTTCAATTGGAACAATTCTAGGCTGTATGAAATTTAAGGGTAAGAATATTGGACTTCCAAGCCCTAAATAGTTTGAATGTGCATTTAGTAAGGAGCTTGTTAGCTCCTTAGAATGGGACATTTAATGGAATCCATAATGATGCCCGACTTTGAACACTTCTGAAACATCAAAGTCAGAATCAAAATGAGTATCAAGTTGCAGCTAGGATTTATATAATAAACTTTTGCATGTAAATATCCCAGCTCTTCCTAAGCCTTCCTTAGACACCTTAATTTTTTTATTGCCTATGTTGAATTACCTTTATTCATGGAACATTTAACCAAACAGGAAAGCATTCAAAAGTGAATGTTAGAAACAAATACTCTGGGACGAGGGTTGCAGGAGGGGATGTGGTTTTGAATAGCTTTGCGAAAGCTTTCACTCATTATATTAAAAATTTTAATTTGCCCTCAGAGTTAGTCCACATAAGGGTTGTTTTGAGGAATTGAATAATGCAGCATGTTGTCTTAGCCATTTAAATTCTAAATGTGTCTCTCATCAGGAGTCAGCTAGGGAAGGTACAAGATGCCCACTGAGCAGTAATGACAGAGCAGGGCTGAGTGAGAAGCATTTGTGCCTGGTGTGGCTATTAGGAAGAACCACTTAAATGTATTACCTCATGAGACCAAGAGTGCTGGGCATTCTAGGATAAGTAACAATTTGTTTTATTGAATCAAAATTTTCAGTTTCTATAACTATTATAATTTTATATGCCTCTGTTAAAAGAGAAAACAAAAAAAAAATTACGCTGGACAAAGATGAATGTTTTAAATCACTCTATTTTTGACCTCCAGGAACTCATAATTAGACAGGGTTCTTTGTTTTAATAAGCCAGATATTCAAGGAGAAAAGCGTGAACTAGGTCTATAGTCTTGGTAGTCCACTGAGTACCTTACAGTCTGGTGCTCTGAGTAGGACAGCTTCATCTTATCGGTTCCTTAGTCTTTCCAGTCTGGAACTGTTGGCAGGCACCATCAACAGACAATCAGCTTTGTTTCTTTTTCAGTAGCCTTACTGTTGGATTAATTGTGCAGATAATAATTTCCCTCTTTGCCTGATTTCAAATTCACGTCATCTAGACACACCTATGCTTGATAGAAGCAGTAGCCTCTCAGTCTTTCCTGCCATTGCTTCAGATTGCTTTTCCAGGGAGCTTGTTGCATTGTATTTGAAGAAGGGGAAAATATAGGTTGTGGCTGCCAAACTCTGTAAAAACTGCCTTGTTTCTAGGCTTATTCAGAGGCAGGGTTTCAGATATCTCTGGGAATTTTAACATTACAATGAGTCCTGGCTGAGGACTTCAAGAATATTAGTTTTGGATTTAAACAGCAATGTAATTTGTGGTTCTGCCTTAAGGGACTTGCCAAAGGTCAGATGGAGCTCAAACGGCAAAACAGGGAACAAAAGCCAGGTTTCAGAAGAGCACACTCTTTCCCGGAGATACTTGGTTCCAGAACTTCTTTGTACTCTGGCAATAAAGCCTCTCATGTGCTGTATTGCATGACCTGCAAGGAAGCAGAATACAGATTCAAAAGTGCTTGCATGCTGAGGTCCTCTTGAAACCAAAATCCTGAAACATTAGCTCAATAATGTATACTTATGGTAGCCTTAGAAAAAATTGTTTACTCTATATTTTCAGTCTTTTAAAGGGTAAAACTATGCAGCATGCTTACCTGCTATTTTGTCATTGTGGAACAATTCTGAGGTCTTTCTTACCCTTTCCCATCATCCTGATGGGAAGGAGGTTGGCAAAGAACCAGTCAAGCTATTTCACAATGTCATTTTCATAGCTCTGAACAAATTTTCCCAACAAATGCAGATACATCCTCATCTAAGTTATTATATTAGCCTCCCCAAAAGGATCAATAAAAAGAAATACAAGTCCATAATCAGAATTTATGAAATTTATAATCCTTTTAACTGCAATAATAATCTTTTAGAAACCACATCTATTCAAGACTGCAGGGAGAACAAGGCAGGCTTGGGTGCATACATGTATGTAGTGGCTTCAGTGTGTTTTCCAGGAAACTTTCCACTACCCTGAAAAAAATGTACTGGCAGTTTTAGGTAACTGGGTGATATGTGCAGATAAAAATGGCAAAACCTATTTATCCTTTAAATATTTATCCAACTTACACTTTCAGTCTTCCAGACAGTTGTCCTTGCAATAACCTTTGAAATTAAAATTATAACTATTAAAAAAAGATGCAGAGATATGGCTGGGTTAACTTACCTAGCTGCCCAAATCCAAAGTTTAGATGCTTCAAATCTTGCTTGTCTAACTGGAGAGTGTCTAATAATTGAGGATATTTGTCCTTCTGAAAATACAGAATTATGATAATAAATGTCTCTTTTCTGGTAAGTGCCTCAATCTTGGTGTGTTGATGCATCTGAAGCATACAGATAAGCCATATCCATCTGATGGAGACACATCTCTAGGTTATTTTTCCAGAAGCCTGGTTTCTCTTAATGATTTTTCCAGTACCAGCTCTCAGCAGAAGGGTGTTGAGTGGGTGATCAACTGATCTGAGTTTGCCTGAAATAAAGATCTTATATTGGATCATTCCTTATGAGCAGAATTATCCAACTCCCCTTCCATACATTATTTTCCACTTCACATTTAGGAACTTGTGGACTGAAGGACTCCAAAACTTTGATTAAATAAATAGCTAAAATATAATAAACCAAAATAAAAATGAGGAATAAGACTTTTTCTTTGACATAGTTGATCAAAGATGTTAGATAAAAGCATGCTAATAAATCACAGCTAAGAAACAGAAATGCACAAGGGCCAGAGGCTGAACAATTTCAGAGACTGGACTTTGATACAATCCTGATCTTTTACAGTCCATATCACAGGACACTTTTAACACATTAACTGCTTCATTGGTTTATCACTTTCATTGTAAATTTATCTGCATGGACTACTTCCTTTTATTCCAACATAATAACATTTCAGTTGAGAAATGTATTTGAATAATTTTTAACTTGTCTTAAATAAAAGTTGAAGTTCTTGAAAATGTAATGAAAAAACCCAACAGATTGTGCAATTTAAAAAATAATTTTATATACTGATTTTGTACTCTGACACAAGGATTATTTGAAAAATTAGATACTTTTTAATACAGTAAAATAAATATGTCCTGCAGTTACAAAGATGCAAAGATATAAAGAGACAGCCTGGACAGAGTGTTGTTTAGTTATATGCTACATATCAACTGCAGGCAGACCAGCAACAAAACTTCCATATCTTGTGAATCCACCTCAGTGAGCTGCTAATCTACAGGGGGAAAAAACCCCAAAACCACACCTTACTTCTATTAGTGTATCCCAGAAACTGAAGTAGTCTTCACAGAGCAAGTCAAGGGGTGAACAAAGTGATTGGAATAATTTTAGACATTGTGTATGTCTTTATTTTGTTCCTGTCATTGAGAGAAGATCTGATAGGTACCAGCTCCTTTCTAGGAAGTTACATCAAGTCAGATGACAGCTAGACTCAAATGCTTTTCTGACATAATATTCTCATAAAAGAAACAGACAACTCCAAAACCAACAATAAAATAATTTTCACCATCTAATCATGTACACCTTCAGGTAAATGGAGTATATATGATAGCTCACAATGATGCCATCTGCTCATACTTTTTCAGTTGTATGTATTAATACAGGAAAAAATTTTTTCTTGATGTTTATTGTTACAGCTAAGTATCACTGTTCCTTAGGCAGGTATTTTAGATATTATTCCTTTCTTAAATGTCTAAAATGGATTACCAAGTATTAATAACAAATGCTTCTGGGCTCAATCTCGTTGCAGCTAATGTTAGTAACATAATAATGGACAATATGTTTTTGTTTCTTTATGCATTCTTGAAAACTTTAGGTTCACTTAAATATCTATGTGATAAATTTTTTCAGTAATCTAAAAAGCAAGGAATTTTGGTGCGTAATTAGAACCAGAGTAACTCCTTGTTAATTGAACAGATTTTACTTGCATTGATGTATTCATGTATTTTTCTCTGCCCCAAATGTCATCTTTAGATGTTAATTACACTGTCAGAGAATACCTAAGATTTCTTTTATTATTGTATAACTATTGACCTGGTCTGCTTTTTCTGTTGCTGTAGCTGGACTGATGATGTTTGACTTGTATTGGCAATCTGTTCAAAGTAAAAACAAATGACAAGTCCTTCTTTTCTGCTCAGATGACTTCATATTACTCCCTAAAGCTTATAAAAGAGGCCTTGCCTTTAGACTGTAGACATTATTAGCACCAAAATCTTTTCGTTTGATCTTATTTGGCAGTAGCTATCCACTCAACTGATGCATTTTAAAAGTGAGAATTAGCAATACAGGTCCACATCTTTCCCATGAGATCTGTTTCAAGTGTCTGTACAATTTGGGGTTTTTTAACTTCAGCAGTGAGGAGTCACCCAAATAATAATTAATATTATTCACTAATAATTTAGCAGTTTTTGTGGGAATGAAGTTGCATAACTGAATCTTGAGACATTAATTTGACATGAGTTTGCAATGTTTGTCAAATTGGATTAAAAATGTATCAGAATCACAAGAAATGTTTGCAATATTCTGAATATTGATCTGTCCATCTTGAATACAGAGATAATTGATACACAGTGTCTTCCTGTCTGTTGACAGTTATGAATTCTTTGCTAAAAATAGCACAAAACCAGTCATAAAACAAGAGACTAAATACTTAGAGATAATTTCACCTCATTATAAAATAAAAAAAAATTCCTAAGGATTCATCCATATCACTGATATAAATTTTTTTAAAAGGCTTGGGAAATCGGAGATGTTGCAAAACCAAGGAAGAAATTCAATACTTTGACAGTATTAAAAACATCAAAAGAGATGGCTAGACTAATTTTTTAGTTTGCTTGAAATTCAAGCAAACTAAATAAAGCAGACTGATACTTGCTGTAAGTCTAATAGCTGGAATTGAGCAACAGATATTTCCTTCTAGAAGAAACATCAAGCATTTATTTTAAAAAGTATTCAGTACAAGAAAATTCCCTACAATTCTTTCAAATTGTATTGGTGACTCAATTTTCTTCTTCCTACATGTGAAAATAATATCTCATCTGCATTTTTCTCTTGATAGCTTCTACCTTTTGGATCTTTTTACATTTGTCTATTAGGTTGAAAAACCTGTTATTTAAACATCAATTTTTCAACTATTAACTTTACCTTTCAGAAACAAAATCTCTCGCATTATCTTACATGTTCAGGTGCATCTTTTTTTACCTCCTGGCTTTCTTCTGTGAAACATCTCTAATTTTTCAATTTAGTCTGGAAGGGAAGGTATCACAACTCCTCAAAACATCTAGCTGTGGTGGAGGGTTGAAGAAAAGAAGGAAATACACCAGATTTTGCACATGTATTTTGCATGTAATCTCTCACCTTCAAATTACTTTTTGGTCTTGAATGGTTTTCAGTTATAAAAAGCCTTTATCTCATATCATAATTTTTCAGATGCTTGCAAGGATGGGACGTCCTGTCCTGTGTACTTAGCTCTTACTCTTCTTTCTTACATTTTGACCTTGAATTTGCTTCATCAAAATAGATGTTTTCTGTGCAGTTTGACATGGAATCAGAATCAATCCATATTTTCTATATAATCCCTTCTCATTTTTATTGAGTAAGCTCTTTAAAAAAAACCAAAACACTTTTTGTCACAGATTGCTGATAAATTTTGAAGAAATGTATCCAAGAGGAAAATGTAAATAACAATAGCTAACTAGAGTGACAGAGGCTAATAATCTACCTTTCTCAGAGTACTATCCTAATTCGTATATCTAAACATCATGCAATATTAGCTGTATGCCTTTAAGAGTATCAGGAGGACATTTCTGGGATGATACATTCATTCCCAGGCTAAGATTGCAGAGATTGTGGTTGAATAAAAATAAAGCTGTGTTTTGATAGAGAATTGCATCTCATCACTTCATTCAGTTCTTGTAACTAGTGGTCTGAAGTATATTTAAGTTGCACATTCAGTAAAATTCATATCTTGTTAGGCAAACCTGTTTTAATTCTTCAGAGCAGTGAATTACTTCATCTCTTTTCTCCCTCATGACAAACAGTGAGGTAAAAATTCAGCATTTCTCAGTGGAAAATAACTAAATATTTTACAGTGTAGATCTGGGTATTTCCACCCAGGGTAGACAGGTTATAACAAACCTGATTCACAGCTGGAAAGGCTGTGAAGGGACTGGGAAGATGCCGTGTTCTTGCTGCATCCAATACAAGACGTAAGAGTTTGATTTATTTTGGTATTGGGTAGAGCTATCTTATTTGCCTTTCAAAGAACTTTATAGAAAAGACTTTGTAAACACATGTCAATAACAAAATCAATTCAGTATTTGCATATTTTCACTTTATGTGAAACTTCTGAATAATTTATAGTCAAGTTTTGCACTTATTTTCATGGCCATGCATACATTGAGGCATGTTTTTGTGTGCCCAAACAGGTTTTTTTTTAAGATTATCAGAGCACCTTGATTAGGATACACATAAGTACTGTTTGTGCTCCAGCATCATAATTTGAATGGAGAGAAAGCTAAACTTTTGACATGTTAATTCCTCCAGCGGGGAAACTGGAAGGTATTCTGAATGAATGTCACTTGGAAAAGCCAAATCTTACAGGAACCAGTATAATGTTGGGGAAAAAAGCTAAGTAATACCCATGGAATGGCCGGTATCCGGGCATTCATTCCTCAGTTTAATGAAAAAAATGCAGTATATGACCTCATGAACTACCCACCCATCCTCTTTCCCACAGCAGCTGTGGCTCAGGTTGCTGCCAGCTCGCTCATGTGAGATGAAGCTGCCAGGTCTCCCTGCACCACTCCGTCTTTCAGACCCAAAGCAGAGGACTGGTACTAGCACTAACAAAAATGCCTCTGTGCAAATACAAGTGCAATAACATTTCAGTTTATTTATGTGACTGACAGCAAGCTGATACTGTCGAGTGCTTATGCTGGTACTACGTAGTTGATGCTTGTTCATTGCCAGGTTCATGTCAGTCAACTAATTTTTTCTACCATTTCCTATTTCTCAAAATCTTCCCTGTATAACAAAGAGAGCTTTGTTATGAGATGTCACTGAAGTAAAAGACAGCAAATAAATGAGTATATTTGTGTTGAGTGTTCGATAGATACACAACTAATTATTTATAGTACTTTTTTAAAGGGCAGACTAATTAAAAAAAAAATCTGACAGCTTTAAAATGGACTTTAATGACAACTGCATATACATAGAATACGTAATAGTCAAACAATTTTTTCTGACAAAGCAAACCATTGTGGTGAATGTGATTTCATGTCTCCACCAGAATATCCCTTGTGGGTAGAAAATAGCAGTAGCTAGTGGGATGCAGCAATATGCCATAAATCAGTGCAAAATTAATGGAAATATTGTATATAATGATATAGAAGGGAAAATTTTGATGAAACAAATTGGAATCTGACCAAGTAAATGGAAAGTAACATCTTTGCTCTAAAAAAAAAAAATCAGATAAAGAAGTTCTCAGTAATTTTAATATTTGCACCCTTAGGGCTACAGACCCAGATCACTGAGCCTTCTCAGGCCAGACAGCTCACAATGATGGTATGTTTGTATCATGTGCTAATCTCATTTGTCTTGGACTCCAGTAGTTACACACTGACTTCTTTCATATTGGCTGGTATCTGCAGGATTTGTAGATTTTTTCATCTCTTTTTTTCTCATAATTGTGGCTGTTGTCAAAACACTGGTTCAGTTCCAGTGGGGAATTGCCTGCAACAATTATCCCCAACTCTTTGAACAACTACCTCTGTTAGCCAAATCCATTACCTTCCTCACAAACCCTGCAGGGCAATTTCTCACCTCTGTAAAAATTGTGGACAAAATACTTCCTGGAGATTCTTCTTGTATATACTGTTCCTATTTTACAAGTGAATCCTTCAGGTGTATAATGATGACACTTCTTGCATCAATAATTTGATTATCACTGTCAGTATGAATCAATGTTTTTCTTAAATACTTCGTTCCCTTTCAGGACTCAGATAACAAGCACAAAAGTTCAGTCACTTGAAGAAGTTACAGAAACACACAGAAAAGAAAATTTTCTTCAGTGACTTTATTATCTCTTCTTTAGCAGTTTTTCTTTTCTAGAATTTTTTAATTACAGGATTTATGCACAATCAAAGATTGTCACTTGATTACTAACTACTGACTATAGTTACTACTGACTATGCCTGCCTTATTTTTAACTTAGCTAAAAACTTATTTTTAAATGGAAGCTTCATTTTGTTTTGCATCCCCTCACAATAACATATGTGGAATATTAGATTGTGAACATTAATAATGGTTTTAACAAAATAAAACCAATTTCTCTCCCTCCTATAAGTTCTATGTAAAACAAAATTAATTGTGCCAATTTTGCTATGAGGAAGTGAGAAAATACCTGAAATTTCACACTTTAAATAACAAATTTAAATAACCTTTCAAACCATGATAGAGGCCAATAAATTTTTCAACAGCATTTTCTATCATTAAATTGCATATGTTTTAAAATTTCATACGTTTTTAAATTGTATATTTTTAAGTGTTAAGGACTGCTCTGGTTCTTCTACTGCACACATAGAACACTAAAGCTTGTGCAAAGATAGAAAACAATATGCAATTTCTGAAACACCCAGTGAAATCCTGGTGCTTTCATTGAACCACTAGTAGATCCTCCAAGCAAAATAAGGAAGAAAAGTTTGAAGGAATGACAGATGGTAAAATAAGTTGTCGAGAAATGTTTATTAGGAATAGAATATTTTGTATTTCTCTGGACACAGAGAAGTGTGTGAAGCATCCACAATTTTGAAGACTGAAAAAGGACAGGTAGAAAACATTCTTTTATCAAAATTTTTGAGTTTCTCAAACCACTGCTCCCACTTCATGTATAGAAAGGTTTGTGACATGATACCTGTCAGAGAGCAAGGAGTTTTTATTTCTGTGAAGCCAAAAAGATTCTGTATGATTTTGTTGCCTGTAGCTGAGTTTTCGTAAAACCAACAAGCAGGTTAGCTACTGGCAACAGGGAATTTATTTATTCCTTTCCAGGGTTGTATAATCATTGCTAAAAACAAATGTAGCCTCAGGCATCTAGGAGGTAGTCCTACCTCTTTAGTATATCCTGATTCACTAGGTCTAGTTTTCAGAACCAGAGCTCATTCTGTGGGCACTGATCTCAGCATGGTCTAACAACAAAGGGTTAGGGTTAGGGTTGGCATAATTTGTTTCAGCACAGCTTTGCCTGGGAGACAGGGCAGAGCCATCACTCAGGTCCTTCAGTTCCCTCACATGTCTGTGTGACAGAGGACCATGGCTGTAGGGGAGATGCTGTGCCACTTGCCCCAGAAGAGTTTCTTAGCTGAGTGCAGTTCCTGCTCACACTAATGTCTATTTGATGTAGGATCTTCCTGCAAAGTGAATTTACCTGGAGAAATTTAATAGAGTTGTGATGACCACTGTCTGTGAAATTGACATTGGAAAGATTAACAGGATAATTCTTAAACATCATTACTGACAGGAACACGGTATCAGGCAAATTATAGTGAAGTCCCTGGTGTTTAAGGTTCCAGGAAGCACAGATGTACAGAGAGGATTTCTTGCACTGGGGCAGCTTAAATGTCTCAATTATGCTTGAGTTTCTATTACAGCAGCTCTCTGACAAATGTAATTCTCAGAGAGTTGCCCACAACTTATGAGGACATCTTTATCTTGGCAGCCAGAAAACATTTGAAATGTCCATTTTGACATTCTGAATAGAGGTACTTATCTAATGGGATGCAATATGCATTCCACATAAAAAACCTCCTCTCTCAAGAGGTTTGATGTGATTTTTTAAACTAGTATTGATAATGAGAGAAAGACAAATGCAAAGAGCTTCTTATTTTTCATGGTTTCAAATCCTTTGCAATATTTACTCGATTCTGGAACATGTTTTGGAATGTTTCACAAAATACCCAGTGAACAGCAAGGGCACAGTTAATCACAAAAGTAAATAATGTGATTTTCATCACTCCCTTTCAACAGACATTTAATTCTCATAGCTTTGCCTTTTCTCAAGTGTTTAGATTAGCCAAAACAACTTCTACTTCGTTTTTGGTCTGCTGAGTCTTCTTTTCACTTTTTTGTCCAGCTTCACTTTTAAATTGCAGTTGAAATAGGAGAGAAGTGCATAATACCCATGACACACGTGGATATATGCCTGACTCTTTCTGTGCCTGACTCTCGAGTCAAACCTAACATCTCCAATGCCATTGGCAATGTGGATTGGGGAACTACCATTGCATTCAATAAGAATTGAAAGAGGGCCTCAGTTTTTGAATTTTTTTCTGATACTTTATTACATGCAACTTTTCAGCTACAATCCTCCCTGATAGCATTAGCCATTGAAGATCTAGATAGCAATTTAACTTAGCTTTTAAGACTGCTCTAAGTCTTTAAGACTGATACTAGTTTTGAGAAAAGGCAAACTGTCTTCTGGGCCTACAGCCATCTGTATTCTCAGGTATAGTAGCCAAGGGAAAACATCTAACTTCTAGGTACTTCCTTCTAGTTATTCCTTTAATGAGAAAAAGAAAGAAAGATTTCCTCCAAGACTAGGTCCTTCAGGTCCACTTCCTCAGGAATTGTTTGATCAGAAGTCAGTTGGAGTTTCATCATGGACTCAATAGATAATAACTCAAACTTTGAATGAAGATTTAATGCTCATTTTGCATATTGATAAAACTATTCTAAAAAATTATAAGGGTATCAGAAAGTGTCTGTACAGTTGACCTCAGGTAGCATCTAAGCACTGCACAGCTGCTCACTTAACTCTCTCCCACACACAGCAACATGGGGGAGAGAATAGGAAGAGCAAATGTGAGAAAAATTCCTGGGTTGAGCTAAAGGCAGTTTAATTAGCAGAGGAAAGAGGAAAAAAGATCCAGCCATGTAAGTGAAATGATGCAAAGGCTGTCACTGATCACAAGCAGAACAATGACCAGCCAGTCTCCAAGAAAAGTCTGAATTCCCTAAAACCCCTTTGCTTGACTTTTATTACTGAGCGTAAGGTTACATGCCAGGGAATATCCCTTTGACCAATTTACATCAGCTGTTAAGGCTGTGGCCCCTCACAAATTCTTGCTCACCCCTACTCTATTCAATGGGTGGAGTAGAGTAGGAAAAAGATAAAGCCTTGATGCTCTGTGAGCACTGCTCAGCAATAATCAAAATGCTTGTGTGGTCACTCTTTCAGTCACAGATCCAAAATACAGGTCCATACAGGCTGCTGTGCATAAAATTAACTCTGTGCCAGCCAGACCCAAGAGACCTGTGAGATCCCTTCATTAATTTTCCCAGGTGATTTTAGGAAGAAATGTTATGGGAGGATGAATGGAGTAACAAAATAATAAATGAATAAGATGATAAGTGCTATTAGCGAATACATGCACAGTTTCAAATTTCTCATGTTCTAGATACAAACTGATTTTAACTAAGAAAAATACTCAAATATTCAAATGACAAGATGAATATTTCCCTATGTGTATATTCAGATCTACTTTTTTTCCCTAATTTAAATCCTTTCAGCATTTTGTTTTCATGTGTCTCTGTTTTGCCTTTCTGGCTCTAAGATAATACTTAAAAGCCCATTGTCATCAGCTTCCCATCCCATGGATGAAAAAATAATACTAAAATACTATAGAATACAAACCAGTGGTCTGATTCTGCAGCATGTGAATTCAATAGAAACTTCTGTATGCAACATTCACCAAAGTGAATTTCCCTGCTAACTGGAATAAAATGCTCTAAGATTTATAACATAAACATAATATAGTATTATTCATAAGTACTTACTTTAAAATTAAGAATATATTTTAAATGCCATTCCTATTAAAAATATGATTCATCAGTCTTTGATAGACTTTCCACTCCGAAAAGCCCCAGATGTAGCTCACATTTTTTCTTGTATTACCCAACCCTTCACCTGTGAACAATAACAGCAGTTGATCATAGCACCGTTTTATTACACTTTCCTATAAGGAATATCTTGTTTCCATGAAATCTTAATAATTATTTCTATAGAGCAATTTTAATATAGACTCCTTTTTTGAGACCTGACAGAAAGCCTAAAGTCACAGAATATTTTTTGTCAAACTGAAGGTTTCCATATATAAGCACATAAGACTTAATTTGCAAAGACAACATTATCCCTCTATGGAAAGGATAAAGGCCATTATAGTTACTAAAGATGTTTCATCTTCTGAACCTAATTTTTCTTTTATCATCCCTGAGTACCTGCAGCCATGTAAACAGACTTTCATTTAGAAGCTATTCATTAGGGTACTTTAAACTAAACAAGAACTACTCTTGCTAGAAAATTCTTCAGAAGGCTTACCAGGATCTAGTTCAAAAATATACGCAAGCAACTCTTCATTTTGCAGCTATCAAAAATCCATATGCGAACCTTTGGAATTTACAAATGATGGTTATCCACTATAACACCAGGTTAGATCATAATTCTCTATGACATCCCTTGACAATCTCAGTGACTTCAGAAGTTCTTTTATTTTTGTGTGTCTTCCTCAAGACACAAGATTGTCAAAAATTTTTATTACCTTAATTTCTTCACTACTTCGTTTCTCTTCTCTTTAGTGGTTAATATGGTGGGAACATTTGCAAGGAGGTGAATTTTTAAGTGAGTGAATTGCCTGGCACTATGTATGAATCAGATGCAAGAGCCATGACAGAATGCAAATATTCAGTGTAATTCAACTAGCAGCTATAAAGAAACTATTCTTTGGTTTTCTACTGCTAACTTTTTCATTGATACATGTCTTTTGAAGTTAGAACAAAAGAGACAGCAGTCTGAAAGGCAACAGCCTCATTAAGTAGTCAAGATTAATTAGATATTAGTCAAGATAATTAGACTAGGATCATTATGGACCTGCAGAGAAGTGGGGATTTTATCAAGACATAGAACAGTGGCTTCTACATAGCATTAAGCATCCCACTGTTGCGTCATGAAATGGGTGATGTGGGTGGTAGATTGACAGAGCCAGAGGTTAAGATATGGCAGCTGAAAATAGTCATTGAAAGTATAAGAACATTTACAGGTAACCACCACTAATTCTTGGCATAAAATCTATTGGCTGGCATACAGTACTAGTTTTTAGGGTAACCTGTAATCATCCTTAAATTAAGTAATGAATGCACAATAATTAAAATTATATTGAAAATAGGAATTTGTTCCATGTATGAATTTTGACATATCCATCTATAATTCCAGTTAAAACTTGCATTGAGTTGGAGCTGGTGTTAAGTTCTTCATTAAGTTATATGTTTAGATGGGTCTTCATAAGTATTTCCACCAGGGTAAGCACAACTAGTGGCTGTTGTTAACCCTGACTTAAAAAACAAATAAATAAATTAGGGCTACATTAGTATTGCATTCAAATAAAGTGTTCCAGAAGGGAAATGAATTATATATATATTTTTAAGATAAGCTAGTCTAGTGAGCTGCCCCATTCCATTTTTTCACAGTTCTGAATGTCACTGTTACTATATAAATAATTTAGTATGTTTAATTATACAAGATGTTTTCAACTTAGTAAATAAACTTTGACTAGGTGTCCATGTTAATAAGAGTTAATGACAAATCAAATATGAGAATATAAACACCCATACTAATATTGTGCCCTTTTAGCAAAAAACACATATATTTTTTCAAAATGCTGTAAAAATCCAAGTTTTGCAGACTTGCTATGCTGGTTTGCATATATAAATTATTTCAGTTTGATTTTAAAATTTATGTGATTCAAAACAGAGCTTGGAGGAAGCCAGTTTTCCTCTTTCTGTGGAAATGTGGAAAGGAGAGGAGGAGAGGGGAGGGGATAGGAGAAGATTCAGGGAAGGGGAGGACATGGGAGGAGAGAGAAGGGGAGAGGAAGGGGGGGAAGACCACTGCTATTTCCTTTAAAACAAACGTATTAAAAACTAGATAATTCAAATATTTTATTTCAGTAGAACAGAAGTAATAAATTTTGATGTTGATGTCTAAAACTTTATAGCATAATCTGGAAAACAGTCATATCAGTGTGGATATTGGAAAATTATTTTCATAAAAATATCAACACAGAATTTTTTAACATGATTTTTAGTATGATATATTTGCAATGTCATCTATCTTCTCCGTCCACTGAAATTATTAAAAATTGACTCACTTCTGTGAGCTTTCTCTTGTGAGTGACCTTTTTCATAAGCTTTTGATCTATTTCTACCACAAAGACATTTTGCTACAGTATTTTATAGAGATTAAAAAATCAAATTACTTCCCCCTCCCAAGAAACAACGCCAAGCATTTCCACCATGCAGCATTTTATTTTTAGGGATCCATATGAATAGCCTGATTTGCACAAGTGCTGCACACTCAGCATTATCTATCTGTGGGAATTGGATACTTGATGCTTTTTAGAAATCACAAGAGGATCCATTGAAAATAATACTTAAGAGGAAAAAAACACAGGATATTTCTATATGAACATCATGCCCTTGTGATGAGCTTATCTGCAATTTTTCAAGCTTATCTGCTGTGCTACATAACACTTTCCTCCATTTGCCATGCAAAAAAGATTCAATTAAGGGCACATGAATTAGTTTAAATAGTGATAATTTGAACATCTGAATCTAAAAGAAAGAACATTTAGAAAGAACATTTCTTTGCCTTTAGAAATTGTTAGTTGAAATAGTGCTGTATTATGCTATTCTTTTACAAACTGAGGACTATATCATAACAGTATGAATTTGAAATATAACCTAAAACCTCCGCATTTTGATATTCAGAACAAACTGTTTTCTTAAGAAAATAAATCTCTCCAATGTTGGAAGAAGAGATTGCTCTTTCAGGTATTCCTTTCCTAGAGTGTCTTTTACAGGTAGATGGAATAAATGTCATGACTTTATGAAACGACACTGCTGCTGAAGTACCGTGTAGTTCAACATCTTACCATGCCTGGATGGAAATGGCTCACACTTTAAAGACACCTGGATATAAAACCTTTGTGAAGAGCTGATCACAATGTTGTGTAGAGAGATGCATGGGATGACTGAGGACAGTGTGAGACTCAAAGAGTCTCACATAAGTTTGTTTCCCAATATTGAGTTCTTTTGGTATAGATATGTGAAGGGCATTAAGGGTCTGTTTTATAGATCCTGGTGTAGCTGTTGAAATTGTTTATCATAGAGCCAGGAAAAAAAACAAGTATCAGGGACTAAATTCTGACCCAGTGTTCACCAACATGAATTCAGAAGAAGGCCGGGGCAGTCAATGGATTTCTACCAGATTTATAGCAGTGTAAGAGAAAAAAACTTGGTTCAAGGTCTTTCAGTGCACTGTGACAGAATGCAAAGTTCAGCTGCTTTCTTCAAGGATTAATTTTCTTTCAGACTGTCCGTTCATCCGATGGCATTTGCATTGCTGATTCCTACCCTGCTCCTCAGAGGACATGAAAATATGTAGCTGCTCATCTCCCTGTTCAGTTTTTATAGATTACTTTGATGTTCAAAATAAATCTCATTATGCTGCAGATCAAAGAGGGCAATTCCTTTCACCAAAGCAGTACAATAAGTCAATTAACATTTTTAAAATTTCTTTTTTAATAATTTAATGCAGAAAATGTCACCATAATGTATCTGTTGTGAATGGGTTGGTCTGCAGGTTTCCTCCTTTCTTAAATTAAACTGACCTAAAATAGGTCATAAATACAATTTCATCGTTAATAATGGTACATTTATAGTTTGAATGTTTTGAAAGTAAGCATATTGGAGTTTGACATTTTTATTTGAGTATGGGTTTTAAAATTTTAAGAAATTAATCTAGATTCTGTACTCATTTTTCATATTGTGATTGAACTTGGTTTTGGTTATGATTAATATTGATTGAGCATTGATGTTCATTTTCTGACGCAGCTGATGGAGGACCCAATGAGGAATGGTGAGCTGTTGGACCTTATAAGAAGGTCCAACAAGAAAGGTCTGGTTGGAGATGTGAAGGATGGGAGAGCTTTGCCTACAGTGAACACAGCTCCTGGATTTCAGAATCATATAGGAAGAGACCAGGACAGTGATTAAGACTGTAATCTTGGACTTCAGGAGAACTATATTTGGCTTCTTCAGGGACTTTCTTGAAAGAATCCCATGGGAACATGCTCAAGAGGGAAGAAGTGTCCAGGTGAGCTGGTTAATATTCAAGGATCCCTTTCTCCAGGCTCAAGAACAGTGAATCCTGACAGGAAAGAAATTGAGCAAAAGAGACAGTAGACCTGCATGGATGAACAATGAACTCCAGTCAAGTCCAAAGCATAAGCAGGAGATGCACATGAGGTAGACTGAGACCTGGCTGAATGGCAGAGCTCAGAGGGGTGTGATCAGTAGCACGGGGTGTAGTTGGAGGTCTAAAAGTAACAGTGACCCCAAGGGTTAATACTTTAAATTATTCATCAATTACTTGGATTAAGAGGCAGATGCCTCCTCAGTAAATTTGCTGATAACACAGAGCTGATACCCCAGGGTGCTGTGCAGCCCTTCAGAAGGACCTCAACAGGATGGAGAGATGGCCAGAGAAGAACTGCCTGAAATCCAGCAAAGGCAAATGCAGGTCCTGCACCTGGGGAAGAATAACCCCATGTACCAGCACAGGCTGGATCTGATCTACTGGAAAGCAGCTCTGCAGACAAGGGTCTGGGGGTCCTGGTGGACAGCAGGCTGTCCGTGAGCCAGCAGTGTGTCCTTCCTTGTAGCCAGGAAGGCCAGTGGTATCCTGGGATGCATCAGGAAGAGCATTGCCAGCAGGTCCAGGGAGGTGATCCTCTATTCCGCCCTGGCGAGGCCACATCTGGAGTGCTGTGTCCAGTTCTGGACTTACTACAAGAGAGACTTGGAGCTCCCAGAGTGGGTCCTGTGGAGGGCTACAAAGATGATTAAGGGACTGAAGCATCTCTCTTACTAGGAAAGAGAGGGAGCTGAGCCTATTCAGACTCCGAAAACATGACTGAGAGGGGACCTCATCAATGTCTACAAGTATTTGAAGAAGATGCAGCCAGGCTCTTTTCAGTGGTGGCAATAGAATGAGAGGTAATGGGCAGAAAGTGAAACGCAGTACATTCCCCCTGAACACTATGAGGAAGTACTTCTTTACTGTGCAGGTGACCACACCTTGGAGCAGGTTGCCCAGAGACAAAAAAAAAAAGCAAAAAACAAACAAACAAAAGCCCTCTGGACACAATCCTGAGTAATGTGCTCTGGGGAGCCCTGCTTGAGCATGGAGGTTGGACTACATGACCTCCAGTGGTCCCTTCCAGCCTTACCATTCTGTGATTCTGTGACTATTTAGTAAATAAAATTTTCATCTTAAAATTTATCACAGATGTCAGAAGATGTTGTCCTACCTTAACAAAATTATACAGAATATGTCATGGGTTATTTTAGTCTATCTGAGAAGAAAATATACAATCTATTCATTGATTAGATTACCTCTTTTTGCATTTCCTCTATTATTTCCCTTTGTTTTGTTTTCACATTTTATTAGCAAATGAATTAGTTTATACTGAAGTACAGAAATGTATTTTAGACCAACACCTCACTGCCCACAAGGAACCATATGCATCAACTAATCTCCCTTTTTGTTGGAATAATTATATGAAAAGAAAATCAGCATTTTAATTAAGCTGATAGTAAAGAATATAAATCAGGAAAACATTTCTCCTCACCCTCCTAGCATGTTAAGCATGAAATATTTTTTGAAAGCAAGTCCACTCAGGGTTATGAGCAGTAAGGAGAGACTATTTAACATTTATTTAACTTTTAACTGTTGAATGGCTTTTGAATTTTTCTATGCTTGCCACAAGTCAGTTGATAGATTAATTGCATATTTCAGAAATAAAGTGAGTGGTTTTTCTGTTTTTTTTTTTAATAATGGTATTTCATTTTTAAATGGGCCTGAATAGAAAGACAGGTATAAATCTACAGCTTCGCAAAGTGACAGAAAACATATCAGGCTTAATAAACTTCAAGCTGAGTTGCTATTGCAGCTGTATAAAGTACAACTGACAGGTTGACAATTTCACCCGAGAATAAAAACTCTTGGTTACTACATTAAAGAAGCCTGACCCTGATGCTTGAAAGGAGGTAAAAGATGCAACTATTACTAAGAAAGCATGGCTTGATGTGTCTGGCTTTTCTAAATCTGAATGTCCTGGATACATCACAGCTACAGCTGAGTAATAATCCAAGTCTTTCAAGTATATTTGTATTGTTAAATAGATTTTCTTTTAGATGCATTCTCATAATTTCAGTATGATTAGTAATCTTTATCATAATATTTAATTTTTAGTATACTAAGGGGCATTTCAGTGAATAAACTTACCAGTAGGAATTTCTACAAATGCAAAAATATTAATTTGTTACTAGAAAAATTTAAAGAAAGTGAAAAAATAACATTGCATGTCACTAGAATTTTCTGAGCCTGAAACCTGAAAGCTAAAATCAATTAATTCCAGGATTACACTATAGAAACAAATATATCAGTCAAAACTCTGGTTCAAAACACTGCTGTTTTCAGTCAAAATTTGGCTAGTAGATGCTTGCTGTGGATTGCATGTGAACAATCAATGTACCAATAATTACTGACAGAAATTATATGATGATTCATGTCTATAAAAATTCCAGTTCAACCAACAGCAACCTATTTGCAGTCAGTTTTTCAACAGAATGAGGAGTAATACAATGGATTTATTAGTAGTAAGTTATCCATGTTAGCATAAAGCCTGAATAAATTTATTAGACCTGCTCAATGAAGCTGTATGCAGAATGAAAAATCTGGTTTAAGAATTTTCTCAGATATTAGAATGTGCAAAATAAAAAAGAAAAAATCTGAAAAAAAAACCCCGTGATTTCAGATTCATCTCAAGGACAAGTGAAAAAAAACCTGGTTTTGAATTGTAAAGTAAAATGTTTTTATATATATTTTGGTATATATCATATTGTCATGTATAGCACTGATGTATCAAGATTTTTCAGTGCAGGTAGAGTCTGAGAGTTGGTTTTTTAGTATAAGGTGGCTGTTTGTCTATTTCTTCCTATTAATTTAGAGAAATTATATTTTCCAATGTTACCTAGAGCGTGAAATATGCAGGATATAATCTGATTTTATTTTAAAAATATGTATTTAGAGAAAATACAGTGTACATATTAAATTCATATAAGATATGTAAGCCATCCTGTGGGGTGACAGGTCTGGTCATAAGGGTATCTTTCCTCAGTATGTATATGTTAAGAGATCAAAATGATTAACACAGGTTTTGAAGCTTTGATATGTACTTACATTACAGTGCTCTATCGTGCTTCCTGTCATCCAGAATTTTCATTTTTCTATTATGTGTCATGTTGGCATCCTTTGATACATTAAACCCAGAACAGAGCCTTCCAAACCAAATGTACAGACCCTTTTCTGTCACGTGCTAATCTTGACTAGTTCTTTCACTTCTGAGTTGACAGTAAATAGTTGCTGTCAGCTCAGAGGAGAGCTTTTGAGATGCAGCTATAAAAGCCATTTTTCTGACTGTGATAACCTAGTCAGTATTCTTCCCATCTATACACCCCTGAATAAATGAGTGGTCCTCTTACAGCTGTGCAGGAATGCTGCCTGTTGAACTATGATTTATGACTATTGATTGGTGAACTAACAATAAGGACAAGGCACGTGAACCCTGCAATATCTCTTCAAGAGTGAGGAGATTTTTTGTGGAGATAGATGACATGAACTTTGAAAAAATTAATAATGCAAAGCTTAAATAGAGTAGTGGGTACAAATATCTAGTTTTGGCTGCCTGTCTTCAGATTCTGAAGTTTATGCAAATATGCAGAGTAGGATCCAGCTGCCCTTCCAGCAGTGAAGGTGTGCATCCATCTTCCCTGTGATGTGCTGCTGGACCATCTGCAGTGGAGAGCTGACTTGACATTGCTGTGTAGCCAACATGAATTCATGATGCCAGTGGAAATAGCAGGGACTTTGAGAGATGCTTTGACAAATTGAAATGACTCACGTAGAATAATTTTTTATGACTGACAAGAAATAAACTTGGCATTTTGTATGCGTAGTTCTTTCTTCCAAGACCGTGTTCTTTGGAAATGTTCAGGCCTCTTGTTGTTGTTCAGGTCTGGTTTTCCACCACAGCCACAAGGCCAGTTTGTTGCTGAAGGGACAGAAATAAAAGAGGAATTAAAATACAGAAATACAGTCAGAAGCAACCCTAACCGGTATTAAATAATGAGTAACTTTGGGGGGGACTCTGGAGACCATTCATCCTTTTAAAGACAGTGGCCAAACCTGTACTCAAACATACCTATGTCAAGACAAGAAAGTTTTGAGAAGCCTGTTATTAAATATAGGGTCTCCAGCTAGAAATTACTGCAACTATTAAAAGAGGTTAAAGTTGGTGGAGAATTTAATATCTACTGACATGACTATACTACTGTGCATAGGTACGTATATATGCACAGATCATCTTTCTGAAAATGTGCACATTAAGATAATGCCATGCAGTACTTTCAGTATATGTTCACTTTCCATTTGAAATGGCACCATCTGCTTCCATTTTTCACTACAAAAAAAAAGGTGATTTGTTATTTAACATATTTTGTATGAAGCCTCTCTAATTGTGTACTTAGCAATTATCTTGTTCACTTTCTCTAGCTCTATCTACATCTTGTCATCCAAATGTAGTGGGTAATGATTGATGCTGTGCCCTAATATAAATCCATTGGGAAAAGGTCAGAATAAATTCTGGAAGCAAAATACGTTATTCATTATTACAAATAATCTTGGGCCTTTACAAGATTTTGTATAAAGTACCTTCTGTTAGCAGTATTTTGGCAGATAAAAATACCTTTTTCCTTCCATATTTGATGAAAATGCAAGCAGAAGAAAAGAAAGTTATGGAAATAAAAATCTCATACTTACATGAATTTATAATCAATTATACACTGATTTTTTTAATACACTCTGTACCTGGAATGTAGAATGACCATGAACTTGCATGTAAGCAAGAAAAAATGAAAGTAAGCTTATGTTGCTTGGTATTTGCTTCACAATATAGTATTTTTTAAAAGAGAATATAAAATAATTGTTTTTAGAGAAGATTACTTCAAAAACATAATGGTACAGTTTTGATGTGGAAAAGAATCTGATGGCTAGATAGATATCTGGGTTACATAGAACATATGCATATATAAATAAGCTCAATTTGATTCTAGCATATTTGTAGTAAAGCTAAGTTGTCTTGACTCACATAATTGGAAATCTAATCTGGAAAAAAACTTGTAACAGCTTGCTGTGGTGCACTTTTGAAGTCACCAATATAACACCTTTAAAGATATTTTTCTTTTATGATACTCTGCCTTAATAACTCCTTTTATCAATTTCCTTTTGTCAACCTGCTGCACACGTTACCCTTGATCACATCATCTTCCTTGAATGTCAAAATAATTAATTAAAAGATTTTTTTATGTATTATTTGTAATGATTACTTTCCTTTATACTGACAGATTCTGAAGTTTTCTGTATCTGGGGGTATGCAAAATCTAGTTTCATAATTGAAAATGTTTCAGTTTAACTTCAGATTACACATATTGTGCAGATCTTTTAAAAGAATTCCTACCAAATTCCCCATCCAGTTTGATTTCTAGTATGTCCATTTGTTTGGTCCTTTTTTTTTGGTCCTTTAAAGAACTGCAATGCCTTAATCTTTGCCCAAAATAAAAACCAAGAAAAGTCAGAATACACTTTTCATAGATTTGCATTTTCACAGCAGCGTCCATCCTCTGTGGTGGAAGACTCTTGTGTGAAGTTTGTTCTTTCAGCTGCATTGTCAGATTTCTAGATTCTGGCCTTAGCTTTCTAGCTGATTATTGTCCTTGACAGAAAAGGAGACTTTGCTGGCTTAAAATGGTAGAGCTGAACTTTGTATGGGAGTTGTTCCTCTTCTGATGAGTGGTCAGACATCTCTGACCAAGACAGATGAGAGATCCTAGGAATTTAGTGGGTTCATTCCACCTTTTCCCATAAGAGAGTTTTTAGGAGCTACATTCTAATTTTGAATTTTGAACAATCCTTTTGCTGCTTTAACTCTTATTTCAGCTAGCAAAATGAATCAAAAATTCAGAAATCTCTAAACATAAACAAACCCACTTATTTCACTGACATGACTTACCTTTCCATCCTCCTTCATACCTCCAAAAATTAATTTGTACTGAGAAGAATCACCTGTTTTATGGCTGGAACAGTAAACAGATTTGAAGAAGCACTTTCATTAGCACTTTAATAACCAAACAGAATTCAGAATTAGAGAAAACTCATGAGTTTACAGTTGGGAAACAGCTAACCATATATTAAAACTGAATCCAAGTTCAGGAGTGAATTTGAGAGTGTAACTGCTGACAGTGACTGAACACTAAGTATTCTGCAGTTGTCAGCAAAAAGTGTTTCACAGCCTTTTAAAAGTTTGAACAGTAGAGTTTTTTTTTAATTTTTTGTCAGGTTAAAAAGTCATCGTTTTTTCAGAAGAGTGAATACACTTTTTATATTTCAATCTAGATGTTTAAATATGGTTTTAGCTGCTTTGTTTAATTTTATAGAGAAACATGAGGTTTTTTTAAGGTCGATAATTTGGCCTATTTTAACCTTCCGTAAAGAAAAATATACCCTTAAATTGCCTGTTACTCCCCATTGAATATAACACAATCCTGGAAAGGAACTAAGAGGTAGATGTCCACATTACAGATGTCCAGAGTCCTCTAAAATAATCCCAAACAGATTACCTGAGAGAAATTTGAGTTGTATTTCCATTCAGTTCAGACATCAGGATGTATTCTTATTCTGACAGGTTTTTTAACCACTTCAGTGTAATCTCAGAAGACCTTAAAGGTTGACTACCACCATATTCCTATGGGTGGAAATGATGCATACTAAATTTTATGTCATTATGTAGGTCAGAAATACTTTTTTTCACTTGTTCTCCAGCCCTGTTAGAAATTAATCTATCTATCTCTTTTCAGCAATAACTGATACTATATGAGCAATGTTTTTGTTTGGTATCAAGAACTGGTTGAGATATTACTATCTTCCTCAATTTTATTTTACAATAGCTGTTACTAAACCTATGCAATCAGACACTGATTACTTTTAACAGGCTTACATACTTCAATTTTATGTTGTTGCACTCTTTCTACTTTTAGTAATTTTTAACAGGTTGTTCAATTATTTTACAATTTCCTGCATTTCTATGCAGACAATGTATTAGAGATTATTTCATAAACAGCAACAGACTTTATCAGACACTGTAAGTGTGTGGGACATATCTGAAATGTAAGGGCCCAATCCACTTTTTTTATTCCTGCTATTGTAAAAAGAGGTGAAAGAAAATGTGTTATTTGGACTGGTTTGGAGGTCATATCAACCAGATGCAGATCTGCTAGGTATTTCTCCACTATTTAAGACTTTTCATAATGCATTTTTTTTTCCCCCTCAGCAACCTTCACATTCAGGTATAGGTGAATGAGGGGAAGTGGGAAATTTGACCAAATTTCCTGTTACCATGGTTTTGACATGGCTGAACTGCACTCTTCTTGAGATTCCCAGACCATGGGAACTCCCAGACCTCAAGAGTGGTTGTTCTCCAACCCTGCTCAATGCTTTTCCAACCTCCTGCACCTCTGTGGAGTCTGTAAGAATACGGAAGGACACAAATAGTTGAGGTGGATTTCCCTGAAATATTGCCTTTTTCTTTTTCTAAACAGAACACACCAAAAAAACACCAGCAGCAATTAAAATCCCTAAAGGCATGCTTTGTTAGAATTAGAACAAGTCTCTTTCTCAGTCAGAGAAAACAAACTTCTGAGTAATTCTGGCTCTTAAATATTTTATTCTACTACATTTAAAGATATTTAAAGATATCCATCCACTTCCATTAATCTATTTTTTGCCTCAAATAAATGATAAAACTACTTCAATATTTCCATAGGAATGCACAACACTTTTCATCTACCATTTAGGCTTCCACCTCTGTTAGGGAACACTAACTGGGTTTTGCCAGAAGAAGTTAATTTCACTCTTTAATGCTTCCATTGACTTTCTATTTATTTACAGTTCATACCCTACAGAAAACCAGAAATACAAAAGCAAGGCTTAGAGCTGATCAAAATTAATTGAAAGCAGCTTCCTAAAGTTCTGTGAGATGATAGTTTTTTGTGTATGTGTTTTTAACAACAATATGAAAACTCCTTCCCCATTCAGTGCAATTAGGTATTTTCTCTTACTGTTATGAACCTGAGTTTTGGAACAGCTGTTGCTATAGGCATGGAGATGCCTTGCCTAAATAAATGTTAGAAACAGATTAGTAACTCTGTTAAAAGCTTGTGATTCAGTTGATAGATGTGCTGTGTACCATAATAAATTCCTTGGAGTTCTGATGCATTTAGATTCATCTATGTCCATAGCAACAGCCTGATCACACTGGACACTGAGACACAATATTACAGCAAGCTTCCCATACACTCTTAACTTTTGCTCCTGAAGGTGGCCCAAACCATTGTTATGTTTGCTAGACACAGCTAAGTCGAAATGAAAGGCTCTGAAGAGTTTGTAAATTCAAGGTAGATTAACTGAATAGCTTATTTTCTTCATTATGTCATAGGAAAAAGAAACCAGTGTTATATTGACAACCTGCTGATTAAGCAAAGGAACATGGCCAGAACATCATAAACTATTTAGAAAGGCAGTAATTGAAATTAATGAAATGTTGAATGGACATGACAGAGTAAAGCAATCAGAATGGAGACTTCACTTCTTTTCACACTCTCTGGTATAATAGGATTCAAAGAAAACCCATACCCATTAGAGCTAATAACAGTGATTATTTTGAAGTGGATTCAGGTTTAATTCATGTTTGTTTAATTTCATAATGCTAGAGTTTTGGCCTCCTTCAAGTTCCAAGTGAATGTAGATGAGATGTCAGCAACATCAATCCATCTGTTTCTGGAAGCACTGGAAATGCACTGACTAGGTTGACTTTGGAAAATAATCAAAGTGGTTTTCATCGTCTTCTAATCCTTTATGTAGTTACTTTTCTAGCACATGTGGAATTGCATGTGGATTTCTGCAGACAAACAGTCTTTAAGAGGTGTTTCCATTTCCCAGATTGCACCAAGACTTTCAAGGACAAAAGAAATAAACAGAAAAAAATACAGGAAAGAAGAAAAAGATAAGGTTTGGGGTGGGGATGCAATGGCTGCTGGTAGGAAATAAAGACATTTTGGTTAGAAATTGGGAGAGTTAAGGACTGAATTTCCTTTGTACCTAGGGTAAGCTGTTGCTTGCTTTTTTCCATGATCTTTGACCATTATTATTGTTCTAATAATTACTGTGAGTTAAGAGAATTCATGTCTTTTCCAGAGGTGGCCTTCATGTCAACACGTATCCCCTATCCTTCAAGATACTTTAGGACTCAGTTTGTGGTAATCTAAACTCAGATCAGCCTGATTCTTCCCCTGGACTCTGGGTATATGCTCCTGACATTTCACTGAACAAAAGCTTGAGCACACATTGCTCTCAATAAGATGATTCAAGAATACATCCTCAGGAAGAGGTGAGAGTAGGGATGTGGTAGTAAAAAACTTGAGTAGAAGTTGGTTTGCAGCATGAAATGGGGCATATTTTATTGACAAAACATAATTTTTCTCATAATTTGCATCTGTACAGTGCAAAAAATGAAACTATCTCTGGAAGCAGAATATAATTATGTCAAATTAAAATCTGGATTATCAGGCAAGGGAAAGCAAAAAGGCAGTGTTTCCAGGAGTATCATTTGTACATTGCTTGGACTAATTCCTTTAAAAGAACACTCTATATAATGCTTAAGTCAACTATTTTTTTCCGTGTAAGATTAAATATTTTAAATTTTGGATTGTATTTACTGCAAATAATTAATAACTATTGCCATACGCATCTGTCTGTCTATCTATCTATCTATCTATCTATCTCAAAAATTGCATGTACTGGAGCCCAACAGGAAGGAATAATGAACGTTAGTTCAATAACAACTGTGCTTAGCCTCTTTCTCTATATATATTAAGATATCTTTGAAGATCACTCCCAGTGAGGCAACTCAGGACTTCTGAACAAGATGAAAATAACTGTCATGTAAAACCTGTGGAAAATGGAAGGAAATTTTCCCAAGCAATTACAGAATTTGCAGAGCATGTACTGGATTGTTAATGTGTTAATTAAAAAGGGCTGTTCATAAATGAGTGGTTGCTTAGCAATGTATGATTGTTGATTGTTATAGAAGACCATTCAGTCACCATGCTAAAACATAGACTGACCACAGCTGCAAGAACTCTCAGATTTTACATAAATTATGTCTATGAAAACATAACTTAGGTCAACTGCAAATTCCTTGTCTTTCTCATCAAAATGGAAGAAATATACTTCCTCATGTAAAGTAATAGCTAATGGCTGAAATATCTCAATTTTTATTTAGAATTCAATTGGTCATATTGTGAAAAATTTTCATCTGTCAGAAACAAAACACATTTTCATTTTCGTACCTCATGAAAGATTTTAGTGATAATTTTTTCCTCTTTATTTTTTCAGAAAGTGATACATTTTATTTCTTAAAAACATATTCTTTAAATACTGGTCCTTCTAGCTGAAAAAAGTATCCCTCCAATCTATGTTGCATGCTCATATTTTAGACACTGTGAATGTTGCTGCCCTGGAATAATAATTACCATAGGCTCACATCTATTAATCATACCGCACTTAACTAATTTTCCACATATCTCTAATGGAACATCACATTCCTCAGTATTTTCAATTCATTTGAACCCTGACATCAAGGATCAAGAGGCACATTTCAACTTAAGATAAACTGGGAAAAATCCAGTAATAAGTAATAATAATAATAATAATAATAATAATAATAATAATATACTGCAAGATTGTGGCATTGTGTATTTATGGGAAGCATCTTGCCCATGGGAATACTCCTTTATCCTAATGAGATCACTTATGACATTTAAAATACTTAATTTCCTGAATGTCAATGCACAAAAGGTGGGATGGAAATGAATGTGCCACAGGCTTGAACTGGGGCAGGCTTACAGCAAGGTCTCATGTAGTTGCTGCTTACACAAGACTAGATCAGTCACTACTGAAGTCAACAAAAAATTTTGAGTGGCTTGAATTGAACTTTTAAAGTTTGGGTTGTCTTGTATAGCCTGCCTTCAGTTATAATTATATTAATATTACCTTTCAGGACAATTCTATACAAGAGTGTAATTGACAGCAGATTAAGCTGTTAAATTGGTAATTCCCGTCAGTCTTTTAATTTCAAAGACTGAATTTATTCTCTCTTAAAGCAGACTTCTGAGCACCCAAGTGTGCTCAAATTTATGGTGACAGAAAATTGTAAATTTGTTTCTTGATAACAAGAAACAAATTGACCTCAACCATCTACAAGTATTCTTTGCAATAGCATAAATTTTGTCAAATCGCTTACAATCAGCAATTTTCATTGTATGGTAGATAGAAAGCACAATTTAAAAGCAAGTCTGAAATCGAAATCTGAACCTGAGAAAAAAGGAATGCTTTTGTATTTTGTTTTAATTAAAGAAACTGATGTTGCTTCATGTTCCAAGATGCTAAACACATTTTATAGAAAAAAGGGTGGGGAAATTGGCAGAATAATTTTTTGTGCCCGAGTTCTTGCTGGTCTGGTGCTGAGTAGTCACTGAAGTCAAAAGTAGCCAAAGGTAATCATCATTTTATGATTTTTATCTTCTTCTCACCTATGCGCAGCAGAAATTTTTTCTGTCTATCTTCCTGAACAGCTGCCACAACAGGATTAGGATCTGTTTACATGCCCAATAAATAATCAGCAACTGCTGAGTTGACGTTACATTGATACATACACAAAGTTTATGCCTTTTCTCCTTGCATTTGATCTTTATAATGGAAGCAGCCTAATATTATCCAATTAATCTTATGCAACATACTCAGCACACAGAAGGTTTAGTTTTAATTTACTGGCCTGTAAGTAGCTGTAGTCTCTCTGCTGTGTGTAGCATTTTGCAGCCATAAATTATTTGGTAGCAATTATCTCTTAAAATGTAAGGAATGCTTGTTTTAGTGACCTGGATTCAGAGCAATTGCAAAACTGAGAACAAAGATACTTGAAGAGTTTAGTGCTCTGTGGGTCTTTCTCATAGAAAAATTACATCTGTGCATTTTGATTAAATAATCTCAACAATAAATATATATTTCATGTATGAAAATGGTTTGACTAAATATATATAATATATAAGTTGCATATTTTCCTTCCCTACACTGTCCACAGGCCCTGCTCAAGCTTATTTAAATAGGCTGGAAGCTTAGGATTGATATCATTATTATAATTATTAATAGTGATGCTATTATTATAAATTGTAGGCTCGAATGCTGACAAATAAGACAGCAATGGTGAAAACTGAACCAGGCAATAACTTCTCTTTTGAAAAAAGGATCCCTCGCATCAAAACATGTTAGGAGTCTTGGGGAAAATGAATTTTCATGTTTTAGATGTAATTTCATGTTTTAGATGTAATTTGCTTCTCATCTCTTTACCACTTTTTGATATATCTGAGACACTACAAAAATTCTTGATAATATGGCTTGGGAAAAGAATTTTAAAGAACATGACTATCACAAATGAATCCCAGATAATATTTTGTCATATTCTTTGTAATTTTGGGCTGAGCAGTCATATTTCAGCTTTAAAATGTCTCAAAAATCCAAAGTAGGACCTGGGCAGAATGTACGATAGCTCTTTCCTGACCCATATTCCTAGTCTCCATCATGCAGCAGCTGGAGCATAGAACATACTGGAGTGTCATTTTGTCAGGGAATTAGAACAGTTCAAAGACATGTATGTGGTTCCTAAAGAGTGGAAGAGCTCTCATATCCTGTTGCATAGACATAGTCAGAAGTAACTCCTTGGGCATTAAATACACTACTTGAACATGCGTAACTACAAAAAAATAGTATCTTAATAACTGGAATGTTTCTACACTTAGAGCATCCAGATAAGTATTACTTGAGAAATCTGGACACAAACCTGAAACAGTCATTATCAGATTTGCACCCTACAATCCATGTTATGGTCTGCCATTCCAGAGGAAATTATGGATCATTAGTTTTAATAAGGAAAAATGCTGGGAAGCATTCTTTTTTTCCATCTGTGTTTAGAGTAAAAGCCTGGTCCTCCCTGAAATTAATTGTGGTATGCAATTTTCTTCACTGGGGCTAGGATTTCATGCTTGGCTTCCTATACTTTGCATTTCCAGGGTTTTCTGTTGCCTTGCAGGTATGCATGCACTTCCTCCATGATTTTTCAATCCTCAATTTGCATACGCTGCTTCAGGTGTACTGTGATAACTCACATCATTCATAGCAACACCTTTAGGGCACACCTTGGAACACATTTGGCAGCAGTGTTGATAATATATATTTATTAGTAAGTATTTAAAAAAACACGACTTCCAAGCATTAGATATTCAAGGCACATTTAACAGCAATGTACCAAGTCAAAGATGTTTTCTGTATAGAGAAGCCTTAGACATAATTAGAGGACACTAAGAAGGAAAACTGTGGATAAAGCTGTGAATGTAGAGAAGGATTTCTGCCCACTAAAATCTTGGATGACAGCAGAGAATAAAGGTAATTTGCCACTTATGTTTCTTGGCAATATTTATTTATTTATTTATTTATTTATTTATTTATTTTTAAAGTGTTCAAAACAATGAATATGATTATTTTTTAAATTAAAATGGACCTGAAAGTGATTAAAATGGATTTTAAATGGATTTTAAAGTGGCTGAAAATTATTTTTCAGAGAATGTGTTACACTTCAAATTTAAGTAACACAAAGAAGAAAATTATTATGTCCCCTGAAACATCAATATGTAGCAAACTCTGTTACAGAATTTGCAACTTTGTGCCTATCATCGGGACTAATTTTGTGACCCTTTGAGTGAGAAACTTATGTAAGTAATCAAACCAGGTGGAAAACTCAGAGCAATGAATGTTAAAGTAGAATTCAGAGTCTGAATATAAGTGGACATACGGGCACTTCCGCTACTAAAGAAGAGAAAATTATGTACTGAAAGCAGGCTCCAAATAGTATACTGAGCTAAAGAATTGGAGCCAAGACTAAATCATGCTGCTGAGTAGCATCATAACATTTTTCCACTTTTGTTTCCCTACTTATAATATACAAAAAAACACCCGTGGTGAAAAAAAAAGGCTTGTTACAATTAATATTAAATCTAATTTTATTTATACAACAATTCCCATTCTCCTTCTAATGTGCATAAGGACTGCCTAAGGAATATTAAGCACAGTCAGAATAAAAGAGAAATAAAATAAAGTGTATTTCCATAATCACTGAAGATGAGTAAACTTCAAAAATTGATGAATAAACTTCAGAAATTGAACCCGAGCAGTTAAATTTTACCTAGGGCATATCAACATCTACCTCCCATTATTGTCAGGTTGGCTATTATAAGAAAGTCACCTGTAAGTATAGAGAAATCTACTCTTCTTGGTGTCTATTAGCACTTGTGACTCTACTTGAAGCCAAAATTTCCAGGGCAGAAGCAGAAATTAAAAACAAAAGGCAAAAACCATACAGGAAAAAAAAACCCTGATAGATATAACTGACATATTTTTGATATGATTTTTGTCTACCCAAAGGGATTTGGTGGAGAAACCAGAATCTGTATCCATTTCCAAGGCCAATGAATTCTCAGTCCTGGACTTTGGAAATACCATCTCATAGTTATGTTTAAGCTATTCTAGGCAGTTATTTTTATCAAAAGCCTCAAATAATGGAGATCTTAAACTTCTTCCCTGGCATTTCTTACTCTATCCATAGTGAACAAGAAAAATTTTGTTTACTTTTACAGCATCCTTTTACCTTTTCAACATTTCTGCTGTATCTTACTTCAGTCTTTTTTTCTTACTCAGTTTGATCACTCTTTCATCCTATGTCTTTTGTGAATGATTCCTTTTGTAATGAGAAGGAAAAGATTCAGTTGGTGCTATATTTTTCTTTTTATTTTTTTTTTTTTTAATCCATAGACTCAAACTTAGTATTTTAGCTAAGCTTTTTAACAGTGTTGAATGACAAAAGCAATAGAACAGCAGGAGTATTTAATGTGTTCCATGTGCAATATTGCTGTGTACAATCTGAGTAGGCTGGTTTTCTTTCTTTTCTGTTTTTTATTGCCTAAGTGTGAGCTCATTGACCCATGCTTGGTGCTTGATAAATACAGTCTTCAGAAAACTCTTCTGAGTAATTTCTTCCTTGCCATTTGTTTCCATCTTACACTGTGAAATAAAGTATATCTAGTAAAAATAGAACTGTAGTTCTTCTTAAACTCATTCTTGTTTTTTCAGATAATTTAGCAAGGTTGATTTGAATTCCAAATCACATTCTAATGTACTTTCAAACATTTACAGCTTCATGTCCTCTGGAAATTTAATAAATGTGCACTAAGATCTCATTCCAGTCATTAATGGAGAGCTGTGGACCTGGGATATCTTGAAGACTGTGACATTCAAAATCAAGATTTAAAGTCTGTTGGCAATCTGTCCTGTTTCCTTAGTGAGCTTTGCCTCCCATTTTAAAAGTCTTTTGACAAAATGAGATTTTAGACTCTGATAGAGACATATGCAATGCATTTGCGCTTGCCTATGAGAGGGAGCAATCTGATTTTTATTTATGGCTCAACATATGCTATGCATGAGGCAAAGGATTTCTATAGGGGCTGCACACGTGCTGGGAGCCCTGTCCCGGGGAGGCTTCGCCTGGCAGCCGATCAGGGCAGAGAAAACTTCCGCGATCAGGCTCCAAACAACCCTCCCCTTGCCTTTGGGGCAGGTGCCCCGATGCCTGGGGAAAAATGCCCGGGAAATCAGGCTATGGGAGGAGCCTTAGCACATAAAAGCGTTTAACTACGACACAGCCAGGGCCACTTTACTTTGGGTTTCTTGGGGGGAGCGGGGGCTTGCCCGGAGGGTCAGCTTGCCCCGGCTTTTTCTCCCTGCGGTCCTGCTTCTTCCCTAGCTGTCTTCCCTGTCCTGCCCTGTCCTGCCCCGTGCCCCGCTGCGCTGCTTCCCCGAGGCAGCTCGTCTCCGCGACCACCTCGTGCTCCGCTGTTCCCCGGCGGAGCGGCCGCAGCCGCCCGCAGCAGCCGCGCCCCGACCCGGAGAGCCGCAGCTGCTCCAGGAGCGCGCCCGTGCCCACGGCAGCCTGTTCTTGCCTGTTCTTGCCTGTTCTTGCCTGTTCTTGCCTGTTCTCCAGCGACGGGACGGACACGCGGCCGGCTGCTGTTCGGAAATCGCGCCCGCCCGCCCGCCCCGGCAGCCACGCAGACTCACCACAGCTTGCGGCACACACGCTCCGTCTGCCGCGCTGACACCGACGGCGCCCGGGGCACAGCGGTAACCATCTGTCCCGGTGTTTTGTCTCTGTCTCTGTTGCTCTTTTCTCCTCTTTGCTCTCTTTTCTATCCCCCCTTCGGTAGGAACACTTACCCTCTCTTTATCAGTAAAAAGTTCTCAGATATAATACTGTTCCGTTTGCGCTTTATTTTCGTCCGAGAAATCTATCAAAAAGAATCCTCCCCTTTTACAGCGGGACAGGGCAGCCTACTAATGTCTTGACAACTCCATCAACAAATTTTATCTCTTTACACCACTGCTGTTTAAGTAATCAATTTCAAAGTGAGCAAAAAGTTCAAACAAATGTTTAGAGCTTAACTGTTGTTTCCTGCTCAGGCCAGTCCTGTCCATGACATATTGAACAGTCCTCATATAGAAAGTATAAGGTCTTTCATGTTTCCGTATCATGTAGCTGTATACAAACTGATCATTATGTTTTACATCAAGCCTTAATCAGGATTGCAGTTGCTGGTCTGGTCTTATGACTGAAGTATAGAATTTCCTGTTATTCCATTACATGGTGAAGCATATTCTAAATTGTCTCATGAAATACGGAAAGAAAGAAAAAAAAGGAAAAAGGAGTGAATTCTAGATTACAGATAAAAGGGAGTAAATAAGAACATTACTTTATCTTGAGCTTCGGTGGGTTGCCAGCAGCCTTCTCTGAAATAAGCCTAAGGCAATTGAACAAGTAACACTGTTGAAGACCAATGGAAGCACAAAACACAGAGTACTCTAAGTCTCCAACTATACCTTTTCTGAGATAATGAACCTCTGATAATACAAACAAATTCTAGCTGGCAAATAATTCCCTTTCATGTTAGTGATGTTTCAAGAAATCAAATAATGTAACCACAAAACAGTCAGCAACCTTAATCTGCAGGATGCCAGGTGAGAATTATAGGCAAAATTGAAGGATGCACAATTCAAGTGGGCTTGGGGAAGTGTATTAAGTCACAAGGATTCCAAGTTTTAAAAAAATAGATCTGTGGGCTACTGCCATTTACAGCCTACTCAGCCTGGGAATTAGATCTTGATGATGTATGGTAGCTATTAAATTGTGGAAAGTAGGGTTATGCTCTGATCCCTACAGAGCCACTAATTGAGTTGTTCCTATATTAATGGATAAATGTTGAATACAGCTATGGAAACTAAAGATATACAGTTCTGTATATGATGGCATAAGCACAGACTCAGAGCAAATACGGCATTTATCAGCCTCCTATGGTCCCCATCCTCCAGTAAGATTTCAACTACTTCAGTAAATGATGACAAATGCTTGAAGCCAAGATATGTGAAGAATGAAATTATTTTTTTAAAGTTAATTCCTCCAAAGAATCATCACCTTAAAGGTTACTGTCAAAAGCAGGTGGATTGAGTTTTGCTACATACTGGGGAAGAAGGAGATATGTGTGTGAGAGAAATATGGGCTATACTTGCAAGGAGTTTTTTGTATTTTTTGGTTTGACATTTTTGGAGCAGACAGTTTTTTGTTTTGCTAAGTAGGACTTTGAATATAGTAACTTTAATTATCTTTGCTGCCATTATCACATTGTTTTTACCTATGCAGTTGTTTTACGTTTTACAGATCAGGATTCAAATTCAATGTTACAGAATTATGAAAAATAATGTGTGGGAAAAAACTTAAGAGTTTATCTAATTAAGCTTCCTGCTAAAATCTGCTTATTAGGCACAAACACTCTAAACCCAAACCAAAAATCTGGAAATAGCAAAATCACCGAAGAAGAAAGAAACCAAACCCAAACCGTTCTGTTTCCTAGGCAATGTTTCAAAACAAAAAGAAAGGAAGCTTTCCTTTCATGCCAACAGCCAATACAGCAACCTTGTGCAGACAGACTTGTTGCGTTTTCAAGCAAAAAACTAAATTAGGAAAATCAACTTTAAGAATGAAATGTTGTCAAATTATTCTGAGAATGATGAAAATCAAATTTTTTGTATCATGTTTATATTATTTTGTTTCCAGACATGATTAGGAGTCTGGAGATTGTTAAGAAAAAATGTTAAAGCTTATTTTTAGATGCTCTGTTAGTCACTTATGTTATTCAGCTAAATTTAACATCCCTTCATATTCTTGATTTCACTACCTTCAGAAAGACAGACTTTATGTAAACTACTCACCAAAAAAATTTCATTCCAGTTGTTTTGTTCAGAACCTCCTGATGGAAATCCATGCTCTTCCTGTGTGAAAGGGCTTGCTTTGGAATGAAGGCATAACATTTAAACTCCACATCTATCCCTTTGTTTGCATACCTTTGTGAAGGGCAAAACACTTAAAAGGAACAGCTTGGATTTTTTAGCAATTAACGAGTGTACTAGTAGAATTCACTCCTTCCTCCCTTTTGTATTTCTTCTGCAGAAAGGAAAGCTAATGTTACATATTGCTGCTTCTCATAAATACTTTGCAAATACCATCTTCCAAAACAATTTTAAGTTACAGCTACAGACCAATCATTAATTTTAGCCCTGGAGTGATTCCACAGATGTAATTAACCCCAATGCTGCTTATTAGATCTAGTGATGAACAAATCTCTAAAGGGCCCTCAAAGTGAAAAGGCAGCTAATTCTAGAACATCTGCACCTTTGACATGAGGAAAACACTGACCAAGCTCCTGGCTTTAGCCAGTGACAAAACGGTTAGCTATCATATTTCAAAATTTAGAATAATCTGAAAATTCTGCAAACTTCCAATGACAGAAAATATCACAGCTGTATACTCAGCATATTTCAGTTATGACTCAGTGAAATGCATTGGAAAAACCAGAATAAAACTACTTAATAAAAAGAGCTTCTAGAGAAGAAGAAGTAATAATGGTATATTCTTCATTCTTACTGCACATTTTCCAGTACTACCATTTTTAGTCCTATGGATTTAGACAGTGACTCAGTGTCAGGTATCTATGCAGCGAAGTTTAGATTTCCAGATGGCCAGAAAGCCCAGTGCTACTATTCATGCACAGTGACACATAAGTCTAGGACACATTAAACTCCTGTGGATGCAACACAGAGACATCACAGCTTATCTGACAGGTGACTCACGTTGCATCTGCCACCGTTCTGACGTGTGCTAGACAAATGCAGTTCAGCTTTCCTTTCACAAGTCTATGAAGCAGACCAGTCAGGCACAGGAAGAGAAAAGGGTTGCACAAATCCATTTTTCCTGTCCACTTTCCCCATTTGTAAATCAATTCTTTCAAAGCAATTGTCTCCCTGCTGTGCTCAGTTCTTCTCAAGAGGTGATGTGGTTCAGAATCAGCCTCTTTGTATGGAAATGGCAGGTCGACATTCTTAGAACAGAGAAGCCAGGCTGCTCATTCCACACAACAGGAGTCAAATCACTGAAAAAATAAGCAGTTCTAGGGCCCAAATTGAATGGTTATTAAAGCCCTGTTTCTGTTAAAGATATGCTTTGAGAGTTCAAATTAAGTGATTTTAATTTTACCTCTCTAACAGCCAGAGTTTTTCTCAAATTCTCTTTAATGTTATTTTCAAGAAGAGGTGTTTATAACCTACCTGTCTAACCATCCAGGTCTTTGGTAGCTTGGTATTACCTGAATCTGAATCTATAGACAAAAAAAACCATTTTTCTGCTTCTTTGTATTTATTATCAAAATGGTGTTCATTGAGATTCCCATTCAGTTCTTGCTCTCTGACAGAATTTGTCCAAAGAGTGCCAATCCATACAGACTGTTGTAACTGTGAGATAGAAATGGGTCTTCTTTTGGACTGCTAGGAGAAGTGGGACAAAGTGTGTCAAGGAAAATAAATGGTATCCTGGGCTTCGTTAGGAAAAGCATTACCAGCAGGTGGAGGTCCTTTTGTCCTAAACACTGGTCACTGTATCTAGTTTCACACCTGCAATACTGTGTCTTGTTCTAGGCTGCCAACTACAAGGGAGACATGGAGCTAATGGAGGGAGTCCAGTGAAAGGCCACTAAGTTGAAGGGACTGGAGCACCTCTTGCATGAGGAAAGACTGAGACAGATGTGACTGTTTAGTCTGGAGAAGAGAAGGCTCAGGTTTGGGATCTTATCAATGTGTACAACTATTACTTGAAGGGAGGATTCAAGTAAGTGGGAGCCAGGCTCTTTTCTGTGGTGCCCAGTGGCAGAAAAAGAGGTAATGCACTCTAGCTGGAACACTGGAGGTTTCTCTGAATATCAGAAAAAGGTTTTTTTACTGTGAGGGTAACAGAGCACTGGCACAGGTTTCCCAGAGATGTTGTAAAGTCTCCATGCTTGGAGATATTCAAAAACCATGTGGACAAGATCCTGAGCAACCTGGTCTAGGTGGCCCTGTTTGAGCAGGGATTGTAGATGACCTCCAGAGGTCTCTTCCAACCTCAGCCATTCTTAGATTCTGTGACATGAAACTGTAAGGAAGCTGTCAATTCAGATCAAACTTATACCAGATTTTCACTATTCATATAAAGCTGAAAGGCTCAAACATTCCCCATGATTCAAACATAACTATTGCATTGAACTTTCAGACAGACTTTCAGACTTTCAGTCTTGTTCAATGCTATTATTAAAGATACATTTTGATTTGTTTACTTTTTACTATGTTAGATCAATGCAGAACTGCGCATTCATTTAAACTGAAAAAATCAGCCAAAGCAAAAATTTCAGGATAGGTTCCAATATACTGAGTTAAGATCTGCAGCATGGAGTATCACCAATAAGCACATTGTCTGAAGTTACTCAGTAAATTGCAAATAACCTAGCTTTGCCAAATGTTCATACCAGATAATGGAGCTTTCAAATTCAGAGAGTAGGTACTTTCACCAGCACTCATTTGTATTTGCAATATTTCTTTGATATTTTGGAGCCAAAACATCTGAGCTGAGGAAACTGTAAACTCCATATAGCTGGTGGAAAACCTAGGAGCTTTTTGATGTGACTTTTCGATTGCCTTTCCTAGGAGATCCCCTTCTAAATCATGTTTTTTTGAGAGTGCATGTGGAGGACCAGAGTGTCTCCTGTAGGTCATGTATTCTGAGCAATCAGTGTTGTCTCAGCTCCTTTATCTTCTGCAAGTGTCTCTGCTTTAACTGCTTTGCTTTCACCCATGAGATTTAGCTGGACATCAAAGGTACATAACACAGAATAAAGAGGCATTAGTTTAAGTTGCCAATTTAAAAGTATTCATAGATAAGCATTCTTGAGATACTATCAAAACTAATACAGTCAATGACATGCTTTAAAAAGGGTCCTGAAAGTGCTTCTATATTCAACTAGATAAGAGTGAAATAATAATTTCAGGAATTTCACAGTGAATCTAATATTTCAACCAAGTGCTAGCCACAGGGAAAAAAATTATATATGCTTATATAAGTCATGACAATTTCAAAAGGAAATGCTTTATAAAGAGCAGAAAGCATCATGGGTAACAATTCAAATTACCATGTCGGCAACCCTAATTAAATTTCGCTGAACTTACCATACGAGATAGTGGCTAAGGGAAAAAAGTTCATATATTTTGTACATCTCTTATAAAGTATGCCACATTCATGCTTTTCCCTTTTCTTGGATTCATTATTAGAGATTTGGAGGTGCCTTCCATGCTAATGGAAAATCAAAACTGAGTAAAGTCATAGAAATACAGATTTTCAGATGAAATAACCTAAACTAGCACAGCGTTTTTTTAGTTCTATAATCTCAGAACTGAAGCCTGAAAACTACTGTGATAAATTCAACATCTTTCTCTTTTTACATGTGCATCCAGAGACAGAATTACTAGTTTGGCCTAAGCTTTATAAGGGGGATGAGAAGAATGAAAAATGTAATATGATTGAACCTTGCGTTTCTGAAAAAATAGTAAAAAAATAAATATAATCCTAATGGATTAGGAGTTTTCATTTATATTTCAACTCCTGCATGTATCCAGTTAGGGGCTCAGTGTAGTATTCTCATGCATCTGGTATGGAACAACTACACTAATAGGTAAGATAGGTTGGGGGTGTTTTTTATGTACTGTCCAAAAATCCTTTTTTCATTTCTTGTAGGGAAAGCTGAAATTAAAAAAAAAAAAAAAATCAGAAAACCCAGCCAATACAAAACAAACAAACAAAAAACAAAACAAAACAAAAACCTCACGCCCAAAAAAACCCCTTAAGGATTCTAGAATAATAAAGGACCAAGATTAATGAGTACAGCATTACCCACAATGCTCCAGAGTAAGATCAGAATTCAAATTCTGATTCTGCAACCTCCAAGGAAGGGATTTACGCTGTATATTCTCCTGCAGTGTGCTTAAACAAGGTTGAACAAAGGTGTGCCATGGAAACAGTTTTAGTTCTTAAAGAGATTAAGCATTCACCAAGCCAAGCTGTCTTTCACTCTAACTGCTAAAGACTGTCACCTCAGATGTTAGGTAACTAATTATTAATCCCTAGTGAAAATCAGGTTATAGAGATGCTTAAACTTGTGATTGTGTGAGACAGTTGATTCAAAATAGGGTGTTCTCTGTCAGCCACTGAGAGAACCATTCTATGTCACGTTTGAAGTCCCTTTCGGATTATTTTTAGACCAGTTTTCTGCTTGTAAAATATTTCAGTTTCAAGGAATCAGCATTTTCCTGTGAAGAAAAAAATAATGTCTTATGAAACATTTTCCAATCGCCTTTATTTTGATATATTTCAAGTTGTTGAAAAGCAAAGTTCATCTCTGGGAATTGCTTAAATGGAAGAAAAAAAAAATCTGGTGAAACTTATTATAAAGGATAGATATTAATTCATTCTTATGGCCCAGCACTCCCCTCTGGAGAAGTAAATTCTAATATTAACACACTGGTGAACGTATTGTTCAGCACATTTGTATTTGTTACTGACCAGATAATATCCAGGCACTACTTCATAGTGTCATTGGATCTAAATTATCAGGGACTCTATTGTAAATAATGGATGACATACAGAAAACCTGTTGAAATTTGCTGGAAAATGTCCACATTTTCTCCATCGGAAATGAGTTGTGTAAGGTGGCAATGAACTGGAAAATACAGATTGTAATTAAAGAAGACCTAATCAGTTGGGAAACTGAATGAATTCAATAGCAGAACCTTCCACAGTCTGTAGTTACTCTAATGTGCCTCTGTTAGTATATCACTACTTTCTGAGATATGTTTCTTTGCATCCATTTCCCAAATGAATTCCCTTATTCACATTTGTCTCCCCAAACAGCCTTGTTCAATTTAGAGTGATACAACTATCCCACTTCAAGTAAAGAGAACTCTAGACAGGCCTTAGCAACTCACATAGGCACAAAGCAGTAAAGCACACAGAGTAGAGTTGTGCATGGAATGAAAACATTTCTTCTTTTGCTCTGCAAAGGTGGAGTTTGACAGTATAGGTTTGCTGCTGAAATGTGTAACTTGTTTTTGAAGGCGGGGCCAATTCACTCTCCTGTGGTGGGAGCTCTGTTGTGAAGTCCTTGCTGTAAGAAAATGTTAACTTTCTCCTTAGGCTACTTTGCAGAAATGGCATAAAAAAGACCTAACTTGGACAATATCTTCTTTTATTAATGACCTCTTGAAAAGGAATGGGAAGCTTTGTAGAAAGGTCAGTGATGAAAGAAAAATGTGAAATATAATTACAATGGAAAAATTTCTCTTAACCAAATGTGACCATCCATCATCAGCTCTTACTTTTATGCTTTCAAACATGCTGTTTTCTGCACTCTTAATACTATTTTACATATGTAAAATTTCTTCCAGGCACCATATGACCATAAAAAGAACAGTTTTTAATTTCTAAGATTATATAATGAAAAATTTATATTGGCTTGCAGAACTCTGACCAGTCAGATTATGTATTGCAGGTGTTCTCAGTGAACAATGCCTCTCCACTCAGAAGCTATGAGTTAAAAGGTTTAAAAATAATGTTATTGAGGAAATACAATAAAACACCAGCTTGGGAAAATGAATAAATATCAGCAGGAGGTGTGATTACTGCAGCCAGTGTAGTTGCCAAAATTCCCAAACCTGGTCATTTCAGTGATCTACTTGTGAGGCTGATGGGGTGCTAGGTCCTCCCTTTCTGCCTTTCTCCACTGTTTTTTGGTGTTGTTTTGTTTTGTTTTCCCTCTTCACTGTGCAGTCAAGTTTATCAGCAACTTACAGGCATGTTTGGGGAAGGATGAGTCTACTGGGTTAGCTAGTTATACAATTATAACAGTTATACTAGTTAGAAATAATCTCTTGACACAGTGAAACTGAACAGTAGGCTGACATTTAGGCCTCTGGTTTTGGCATATTTGCCCCAAGTATATCAGTCCCCAGACCCAGTCACACACATGCCTCACATTATGGTTCCAAGCTATACTAATTGTCTTGAGGGAGACTTTTCCTTAGGTCATTTCCAGAGAGAAATTGGCATAATTCCCAAATCCAGATTTCTCTGCATAATGGAACTCTGTTGAATATGGCCATGGTCCCTTTCTATGTTGCCTTAACCAGCACTGAAGTCCAGAGGGCTTATGGACTTCAGCATACACTGCCTATGGCACAAGCCATACCAGATGCTGGCCTCTCACCACACCTACCCCAGACATTAAAAACAGTGGCCTCCAAATTGCTGAACTCCTGTGATCTGAGAAACGATAGATTTGACAGATTCTCCACTGTGTGACGAGACAGTTGACCCCAGATGACCTGTCTGAGCACAGCTAAGCTGATGGCCAGAGAATGTGAACTGTCTGTAGAGATTCTTATGCTTATGTCACAGTAATTTGGGGCCATGTCCTCACAGGGCATGCATTATCCACATAGTCAAACACCTGCCCCAACATTAAATCTTAAAAATGTTTTAACAAATCGGCATACTTTGGTAAAGACCTGACCCACACAGAAATGCATCAACTCATCGATTCTTGAGATGCCTTTTCTTCAATGGGGACACGATCTCAGAAAATTAGGTAACTCCTCTTATTAAACAATGGGGAAATGTAAAGTGACCTCTCTTTTTCAGGTCCCTAGGTTGAATTAGTTACATTTATTGGAGATATTTATTTTTAAGGGATTTATTCAGCTCTCTCTTCTTTATTATTGAAGAATGATTATGTATTTATACATAGTCAGCTGTTATTTTCTCGATAGCCACTGTTGTCCGCAGGCTAAAAGGAAATGAAAAGGAGAAAGAAAAAAAGAACATTAGTTCCAAGAAAGTAAAGGGACTGAATCACAGTTTGGGAACTTTCTCTTGGGCACTGTTGGTGTAGCAGCAGCAGCAGCCAGAAGCAGTATTCTGTTTGCAGGTGGAGGAGAAGGAGGAATTACTCTGTTTCACCTCCTCTTAAATTAAAATTTAGTTTCAGTTCACTCTGCAATAAGCCAGGCTGTGACAGGAACAGGCACAAGAGGGAGTCAACTGTATTTGCATGTTACCCCAACTACTGCTGTCTGATTAGGGCTTGGTGGTGGTGTCCTGTAAACTGGTTCTATCCCAAAATTACTAGCTGCAGTGTGCTGATCTACATTATCAAGGGCCAAAGAGTGCCTAGCTGAGTAATACAGTACTCATACTGGTTTCTGGAGTTGGGATTCATCCTTCAGCTCCACACTGAAGCCAGAGCACTTCCATCCTGGTTTCTCCTTTAGGAAGAATTCTTGCATTAGGTTAGGTTGAGAAGAAGTAACTCAATGAACTTGCCTTTTTTTTATGTTTTGAATCGAGACAGAAAGCTATTCACTGACTCATTGCTGTAAATCTCACAGCTGTTGGTCTGGAGGAAGTGCTTAAAGTGGCTTCCTGATGACATCACAACACCACTAAGAAAGAAGCTAAACACTCCAGATTGTTTAGGAATTCAGAAAGTCTGGCCAGTGCTGCTTTATCACTGAGATAATCACTGTGCTAACTTGTGAAAAGTATTGATTGAAATTCAACAAGGCCAAGTGAAAAGTGCTGAACCTGGGTTGGAGTAATCCCAAGCACAAGTGCAGGCTGGACAGAGAACGGATTGACGGAAGCCTTGTGAAGAAAGACTCCCAAGTGTTGGTTGATGAGACGCTCATTGTTACCTGGCAATGTGACTCAGCCCCGAAAGCTAAACATATTGTGGGCTGCATCCAAAGCAGTGTGGGCAGCAGGGTGAGGGAGGGGATTCTGCCCCTCTCCTCTGATCTGCTGAGACTCACCTGGAGTGCTGCATCCAGCCCTGGGGTCATCAACACAAGATAGACATTTACCTGTTTGAACGATTCCAAAGGAGAGCCACTAATCTGATCACAGGGCTGGAACACCTCTCCTAGCTGGGGCTGTCCAGCCTGGAGAAGAGAAGACTTCAGGGAGGCCTTATGGCACCCTTCCAGTACATGAAGGGAGCATACAAAAAAAATGGAGAGGGACTTTTTATTTACTATGTAGTGACAGGACAAGGGGGGATGGCTTCAAACTGAAATAGAGTAGATTTAGATTGGATATTAGGAAGAAATTCTTGACTGCAAAGGTGATGAGGCACTGAAGCAGGTTTTGCAGAGAAGTTGTGGATGCCCCATCCTTGGAAGTGTTCAGCGTCAGGTTAGATGGGGCTTTGAGCCACCTGGTCTGGTGAAAGGTGTCCCTGTCTGTGGCAGGGGGGTTGGAACTAGATGATCTTTCAGGTCGCTTCCAGCCCAACCCATTCTGTGATTCTGTGACTGGAGTATTATTTTCTTCTCCATAGTTCTTTCTGGTTATACGTGAGAGTATGTCATATATTGAAAAATGTGACCTACATTTAGAGGGTGCAAATGCAGCTGGAACTGAGGCACTTGCCCTTTCAGCTCTTGCTTGAGTCCCAGATTTCATGGGCAGGTCATGTTCCCTCTATGTTTCAGCTGCCAACTGTAATATAAATTTCATAATAATACTCACTTCTTCAGACTTTTTGTCCATCTTAGTTTCAAAGACTGGATGGGGATGATGTGTGGCTTTATCTGTGCAATGCTGTAGAGCTTAGCCCAGTAGGGGCCCATAAATGACACTGTAGTAAAGAAACTCTTCCTTGCAGTCCTTTCTTGTAGCTCCCAGCACTACAGTAATGGGCTTTATTTCATCTGGTATTTCATCTGGACAGGATTCAGTTTCAACATACCCTGTTTCTATTGTGGCAGTTCATGATGCCAGATATACTGATATTATGAGGAGATTCACATTTTCCCTGTGGTGATAGGAAAGATGTAGCAAGTTCCTACAATGTGGCTGATTGTTGGGGTCCCTCTCCCCTGCCATGTAGCCCTGGGAAAGAGGCCCTGGGGGGAGGCAGGGGGTTTCCCTGCCCCTGGTCAGCCTCGTTCCCCATTGGTTGGTTTGTGTTCCCCTGCGCGGGGAGGGACCCTCGGGTCCCGGGATTGCCTCAGTTCCTCGGCAGAGCCCGGCCATGTGGCTGGGGAAATAAACATCTCTGAAACATCTAGCAAGAATCTGTCCATAGATATTTCTTTTCCACGGGACTCCTTGTTTGATACATCGTGTTACAGAATCCCCACTGTAATAGCTGATCTCTCAATCTTAGTCTCCTAGTGAGATATTTTTCGTGTTTGTTACCACACAATATGTTTGTGATTGCATTGCTACCCTTAACAGATTTTTTTTTTAATGGGAAATAGCCCAAAATTAAAATATTTCTTTGGAAATAACCATTTGATACTCTGAGCAATTTAATTCTTTCTTCTTTCACCTGAAAGTTTTTTATCTTGCTTTTCTCTGCTTCACAAAGCTCTTAATTTTTTTCTTGATGAAGTGATAAGGAGACAGCTTGGCTTCTACACATAACAAAAACCACATACCAGAATAATTTTTATCATTGAAGCTGCATTAAAGCTGAATTTACTGGGGTATCATTGGTCTGTACGCTCTACAAAACCTTATAATGTCCATGAGAAACCAGCCAGAACACTGTGAAAGTTATTAAGCACTCCTGACGAGCGTTTTAAGCTCAGTGTTTTCTAGGATTATGTGTTCATTAATACTGGATAAACTCCCCTCTTAAAAGTGGTCATTTATCTTTGGCTAAATGAAATGGGATCACAGAGAGAAATTACATTTAGAACAAAATTAATTATGCTAATTTTAACTCTAGATGTTCTTAAATTTTTATGTCACTGTGTTGCTGGCCTTAAAAATTCAGACATTTGTAAATACATAATTTAACAAAAATAGAAACAAACAAAAAATATAATCTGCTTATGGAGTTGTTTGAAAAATGTTTAGAAAAATGAAAATAAAATATAGCTTTTTCTAAAAAATGGTGAATTTCAAGCAGTCCCAATGAGAAACAGGGTATGTTGAAACAATTCATAAAAAGGATCCTTTTTTTCAATGACCAGGTATGGTGGGAGTAGAGGCAATCATATAGCAGATGTCAGAGAACAAGTCATGTTCCATTATACTTATGAAATCGATGGTGTGATGGTTTTTAATCATTTCTACAGACCATGATATCCTATTTATCTAGAGCACTAACACTGATTTTCAGTTATATTGAACTCTTCAAGCTAATGTGGATAAAATCCTAAAGAGGCAAATATTTCAGTAAAGAATTTCTCCATTTATATCCAGAACTGACTGCTCTTTAACAGATCATCTAATGTACAAGTTCTCTAAGTAGTGCAGTTTTGATATTGACTTGGCAAAAGCAGAATGTAAATACACTGTCCTTATATAATTTGTATGTGTATGTTTTCATTCTGTAGATTAAGTAAAATTATAAATCAGTGGTAATTCTGAAGGCTGTTTTTCATTCTTATTGAACTTCTGCACAGTTCCTCATCCATAGCTTTTAAATTACCTTCCAAGCATGAAAGTCATCCCTACCTTTTGCAGAAGAAGATGCTAGTGCACAGAAAGGAGCAAATAATCCCAAACTCTCACAAAGCATCAGCATGACAGACCTTGTACAGCTTCCCCACGAGGGGAAGGGGGGCTGGTACTGATTCCTTCTCTCTGGTGACCAGTTACAGGATCTGAGGGAACAGCATGAAGCTGGATCAGAATAGGTTTACGCTGAATACTAGGAAAGGTTCTTCATTCAAAGGATGGTTGGGTGCTGGAACAGGCTCCCCAGGGAGCGGTCACAGCACCAAACCTGACAGAGTCCAAGAAGTGTTTGGGCAATGATGTCAGGCATGTGGTGCAATTTGGGGGTTTTTCTGTGCAGGGCCAGAAGCTGGACTTGATGATCCTTGTGGGTCCTTTTCTATTCAGGAGATTCTATGATTCAGTGGTTCTAGATGCTAGCCATATTGCTGTTTGAAAAAAGGTAGATAAACTCAGCTTTAAAGTTAATTTGTGTTTCACTGATACTTAAACTACACACACAAAATATGGAAGCTTACCTTAGTAAACTGACTTGCATGTCCAAAATTGCCATCGTTATCTTTAAACACCTGTTAAGATACTCAATTCCACATACAATAGTGTGAACAAATAATTAGGAATGTAATGGTGAGCAATTAAATGTTTCATTACATGTGTCAGCATGAAAAAATTATTAATCCTCTTTACAAGTCTCTCTGAGAGGCAGGACAGACACTGGTTATAAGTGCAGATATGTTATGATAACAAAACAGGTACTGCTAAGACATCTATTTCTTATACATGGTTATTCTTCTAAACTGTTGCCCATAGACATTACTTTTCATATGAGAAATGGACATATGCAATGTTCACTTTTTGGCTATATCATCTGTCAAAACGTGTCTCATTCCATATGTAACTACCTTTGGAAATCGCTGTTACGTTTCATACTTGGTCTAAATTTATAACCTTTAATTTCCCTGTATGGCTAAGGATACTCTATTAATTTATGCATCTCCTTCTTAGTAGGTTTCATAAGTGCCTTGAAATAGCTTGTTTAATGGAAAATGTTAAGTCTTGAAATGTGACCTTGCATAAATTTCTTTTCTCTGTAAGAGTAGGTGGCTCCCCTTTTGTTATTTTTTCTCAATTACATAAACACAGGGGTTACTTCTATGGCTTAAGGTCTTGGAAACAGTTAATACACAAAAAAAATTAATGTAAAGTGTTACTAGGCCTTCTTGCTGCCATCAGAATTGCATTTAGTCCACATATAAAATAGCCAAGATTTGGATTTGTTAGGACAGCCTTCTGCAAGGCTTTTTTTAATTTCAGGTATTTTGAGTCTGTAAGTTGCTCTTATGTTTTTGGAATGCAAATGAATTCTAATTTAAGGACAATGGTGGATTCAAATGTAAGAAAATGTCCATGTGTTTTTGATGATAGCTTACATACTAGACAGTGCCAAAGATTTGAAGCCCTATGTTCCAGGGAGAAGAAACACCAAAAAAACCATACCAGTAAAATAACTCAGACTTTGGCAGATTTTTGTAAGAGGGAAGAACAGAGGGTTCTACCAAGGTGAGTGTTAAATATAGCAAAAATGCTCTTAGTTTGATTGGGCCACTTTGCACTAACTCTGAAAGGATGTTAATGACCGCTGATAGTGAAGGGCAATGAAACAATTAGACACTTCTATTTAAATAATGCATTTGCATTCTGAAAAATGATCAGTCATCAACTTTGCAAGCTGCATCTCAATCACTTCTTGTGATTCTGCTGCACTATATTTTTCCATTTTCCTTTTTAGCTCAAGATGAAAGTCATGAGACAATTGTGATTTTGTTCTGTGCATTGGAAAATACTTCAGTGGTAACTGACATGAGTACTGGGAGCTTTGTGTGGAGAGAGGAAGAAATGATAAGGGATAGGGATATGGAAGAAGTTCTGCCCAGGGAGGGGGGAATAGAAGAAATGCATTTTTTTCTGAGAGAGTAAATACTTCTTTCTGCAGAAGAATTAATCACTCAGTTAAAAACAAGAGGGCCTGCTGGTTGACTATTGTAGAAACATCTAACTACAGTGAAATTAAAATTTTAATAGATGGGCTTGGAAGAGTTTTCAAAGCTATTGCAATTGGCAATAACTAAAGAGATAGGTAAAGCATATGGTTTGGAAATATTTATTGTAGACTTTTTTTCCAAATCCTTGACACTCTGATGCTGAAAAACATCAATGTGAAACAGCAAATGGGGATTTCCTTTACCTTCTGCATAGGGAACATGTTTGGGACATCTGAGGAAAATGAGGAGTAGGAGTGAAGTGTGACATGCTTCAACAAGTATCCTCCAGCCTAATGGCTCCTGGAAAACAAAGTACTCATGTACCTGAGGATAGAAGCAGGGATCAAAAGGGGACCAGGAAATGGAAAGGGAATATAAAGGCACCTTAGGGGTAGTCTGAATCTGAGTCACACAACATTGCTGTCTTCTGTATGTTTTTTTTTCCCTGTCTTTTGATGTTATTTAAGGGGGTGTACCCAATAGCCTGGCAAGTAGTTAAAATTCTAGGTTTATATATTCTGAGTTTCTTTTATTTACAGGTTGATATGTCTGAATATTTGATAGTCCTGATCCTTTGGATCCTGAATACAGCCACAAATCAGCTGCTGACTGCTGACTGTAACTTCAGTAATTACAAGAGCTCTGAAAAAAAACCTGTTGGGACATACAACTCCTTGTTCTTGTACTGCTGTTTACTTATTTTTATATGCCAGGATGCATCAAGAATTAAATTGAATATTTTAGGGCATTCTAGCATATACTGTATTGATTGGGTTAATTATTCTTTATGTTCAAGGAACTGAACCAATTGAGTTTCCTTTTTGTTTTTAAATTTTGCCTTCTCCTTTCTCTGTAGTGAAATGTACAAGGGTAGCTTGTGAATTTCTCCAATTTTTATTATTTAGGAGGATAATTGGATTAAGCAGCTAGAATGAATTGAAATGAGTTCTTAGGTAACAGTGTTTTCTTGAACCATAGCAGATTTGAGGCAATAGAAGTATAAAGACTTCATTCAACAAATTGCTAAACATTATCTTCTGACAGAAAATCTTAATGAACCTCAAAGAAATTGCAGGTAGTTGTCATCTCCCGAGGTTGGAGTCTCTTGACATAATGCAGGGAAGAGATCCCAGAAAATATTTCAAGGAAAGGAATAGTTTACTGATTTACTTAGGATTTTATTTATTTTAGTTTTTCTTTAATAGTTTTCAGTTTTCTTTTGAATCACGTGCTTACTAAGCAGGTGTAGATGCTGTGTACAAGAATGATGAAACATGGGAGAGAATTATAGCATGTGAAAAAGAAGACATAAAACAGTTAAATGTCAGTGAAACCAGAAATACAATGCTGTAAATGATCTGGAGAAAAGGTGAACAAAGGAAAACTTTGTAAGCTTGTGTCAGACACAGAACTAGCTAAAGTTTAATCCCTATTTTAGATCAGTGGTGTAAATGAATTAAACAGCATGTTATCTTGTTACTGTCAGAAGCAAACCAGACTATTGATGGAGAAACATTTTGCTGAATACTGCTGACACATAAATGACAGATGGATCTCCAGCTAGGGTCAATCAGAGGATGAGGGAGCAGAGACATGAGTGGGTGATCCCTTGCTGCATCTCTGCATGTCTTCCCAGCTTGGTCTGCTGTCTGGCCACATTGACCCCTGGGTGCACTGACTGCAGCCACCAGTGTTGACATGGGATTGTTTCTGGAGACGAGTTGCATATATTATGTGTTTTGTATAGCCTCACAAGAGTGTAACTAAGAAGAATAGTGCTATCCTGGGCTGCATTAGGAAAAAACATGGCCAGCAGGTTGAGGGGTGTCATCCTGCTCCTGTACTTGCCCTGGCAAGGCCATATCTGGAGTGCTGTGTCCAGTTCTGGGCTCCTCAGTCCAAGAGAGACTTGGAGCTCCTGTAGTGGGTCCAGTGGAGGGCAACAAAGATGCCAAGGTACTGGAGCATCGCTCTTACGAGGAAAGGCTGAGGGAGCTGGGCCTGTTCAGCCTTGAGAAGAGACAACTGAGAGGGGACTTCATCAATGTCTGTAAGTATCTGAAGGAAGGGTGTTAGAGGATAGATCCAGTCTCTTCTCAGTGGTGCCAAGTAATAGCATAAGAGGCAACAGGCAGAAACTGATGCACAGGAAGTTCCACCTGAATATGAGGAAGAATTTCTTTACTGCACGGGTGACCGCGCACTGGAACAGACTGCCAAGAGAGGTTGTGGAGTCTCCCTCACTGGAGATATTCAAGAACGGTCTGGATGCAGTCCTGTGCAGTTTTCTCTAGGATGACCCTGCTTGAGCAGGGAGGTTGGACCAGATGACCCACTGTGGTCCCTTTTAACGTTACCCATTTTGTGATTCTGTCATATTTAATCCATTTTCTTACTTCATTTCCAAATTTTCCATCTATGTAACCATGAGTGGATATTTGGATTTGTGTCACTTCTTTCTGCCTACGTTGATTATAATGATGAAAATGGATAGCATTCACTTATATAGCTACTTCTGTGTTTGTTATTTTCTAAAAACAATTTTGTTACAAAGAATAGCAAAATCTATGTTTAGTACTATACAGGGTTTTTTGGTTTGTTTGTTCATTTGTTATTACAGCTGGTGATGGGGTCAGCAGCTCTGACCCAGGAAGAGGTGACCGGTCCGGAGAGATGGTCCTGAAAGGGATTGCCTTCCCGAGGCCCGGTGTCTTCCTCTCAGCTGCTGGCAGAGGGGCCCTTGCAGAGGCTATCAGCTCTTTAGTGATTGTCAGCTCGTGATTCCAGCTCAGCTCTGCAGGGCATCCTCCAGGCCAAACCAGACCAGAGAGAGACGAGAAGGCCCGTGTGGCTGGTTCCGCACAGAGGTAGCTTTATTGTTGATTCCCTCTGGCGAAGGGGAAAGCCAGGGACGAGCTCTCTCCCCCACAGAGCCAGGGGGCTCCCTTTTATAGGGATACAGGGGATCAGTAGGGGACCAATGGGTTACAGAGGGTCTGGGACAGACCAATGGGTTACAGAAAGATCTGCATAGTGTCTCTCAAAGGATTGTGGGTCCACTTTTCCTTGCCATGACCCAAGAAGTGGCTGCCTTTTCAGGGAGTCCTGCTGGGCGATTGCAAAATCTCTTGTCTCAGCAGAGATCCCTTCAGGGCAAGGGCTGGGCATATCCCACAATTTGTTTTTTGTTGGAAAGTCTTATGACTGGTATCCTTTTGAATGTTATTCAAGGTCTAGTTAAATATTTTTGTCTTGAACTTTAAGTTACCTCAGAAAAGATAATCAATACACATGAATTTGGATACTTTTATTTCCAAAATTCTGTCATATTTAATCATGTAATACTCTTATTAGTGCTATCTGAAGTAGAGAGAATCTTGAATCATGAGTGTGAACATTCTGAAATATGATGTTTGGAATTTGGCCATATTTCTGCCCATTGCTTAATGCCAAGAGTTGATCTGTTTTTAATTTGCTGCATTGAAATTTCTGGTCATAAAAACTTTACCCTTTTGTCTTTATCTAGAGTCTGCCCAACATAATCTGAGCTCTACAGAGGGAGACAAGTAAAAGAAACAAACACAGGCCATATAGGTCCAAAGAAGTTTTCCATCACACTTCAAAATTAAGTGACTTAAACTGGGCTTTAATTTACATGTTAGATTTAATGACATGCTCATTGCATATTAATTAAATAGCAATGGATCATTACCAGTCCATTTAATGGGGTGTAACAATGGCTGCATATAAAATATGCAGACACTACCATTACACTGTCCTTAAACCTCAGTAAATATGCTTGAATAATTGCTAGTGCTTCAGCAATACACAGTTGCTAATGCACCTCTACATCAATTCACTTGTGTAATTGATATAGACAGGTCCCAAGTAGCTTCCAGGAGTCTGTGTTCCTTTCCTTCTACAAAATCACTGAGAGCATTATGAGGTTGCTGCTTATTCTTATTTTTAAATCTCTTAGAATGGCATCAACACTGTGGGAAAATGACTAGCTTGCATTACTTCATGACTAGAGGTACCACCTAAATGACTTCTCTCTTCCTTTGATTTCAACCAACTTATGTCTGGGCAGATGACTGGCACAGAGAAAATGATGTCTTGATTGCTAACTATTTCTCTCTTTGTAAGAACAAGTGACTTTCTTGTGGCAGTACTGTAAGTACTTCTTCTCCCAAGTGAAGTTTGGTTTTAAATAGCCAATCTTTTAACTGATTCTGGCTTGATTTTGGGAGCTCTCATCTCCACACCATTTACCAGTAACTGGTGTTGAGGTTAAAATATTGCTTATGTAAACCTCAATCTGACAATACCATAAGTTTCCTGGTGATGCAGTATTTTAGCAGTACCACCTTAGCCAAGTCACTTTCAGTCAAGAAAGCCTAGTCAAGAATTTTCTTCATATATCGGCTGGAGCTCCATAGATAAAGTAGGATGGAATGGATTTAAATAATAAATTAAATTTTCTTTTGTGAGTTTAAGTATTGATATTTTTCCTGCTCTTTTCAAGTTATACTATTTATTTCTAGTAAGTGGACGTCCTTGCCTGCCTTAGTTAGATGTTCTCCAACTCATATTCTTTTTTTTTCAATGTTTCTAATACTTGTGAGCTTAATTTTTTGTAAATGATTTCTTAGTGATCTGAAGGAGGAAGCAATTTTCCTGCCTCTGTCCTTACTTTGTGAGCGATCCCCAAAAAAAACAACAAAACAAACAAAAAAACCCCCTGACATTTAGTTGGAAAGAAGATATAACTTGCCCCTATGTCAGAGGCTTTGAAAAGCTTTAACAATATTATGTATAATTCTTCTTCTTAACAGAGAAAGTTGCCTTATTTTTTTGTATTTTGCAGAAGAGAAATGGGGAGGGGAGACAAAAAGTTTGGGGGAGGTTCGAAGTGTTACAGGAAGTCAATCAGTTACTTATGGCCAAACTTCTAAATATTTATTCATATGTTAATTTATATTCATGCTCATAGTTGTATATCAGAATATAGCTTTTTGTGCAATACAATTACTATCAACCTAGCTGACTAAAACTTTGAGGCAAAATAAAACAAGGGATTTCCTGCCAGCTACAAATCAGGGGAAAAAATTGCCAGGAGGCCAAATTCTTGCCTAATTTATATCCTGCACAACATCACAGAGTTCAGTGTTGTTGTATGATTAATGATTTCTATAGTTAATGGAGCTGTACTAGAGTAATGAAGAGAAAAAATACGGTCCATTGACTTTCATGGAGTGACACTGACCATATATTAGTGCAAGTCTAGGGCCTTATCTTGTGCAAACTGATCAGGATTTTCAAGACTCTCTATTGATTTGTTATGTTTCAGGATGAAACATATAAAAACAAAGCTATGTAAACCAGTGTCTTACCTTCAACAGTAGCTGGTGCCAGATTTTCAGAGAAAGAAGCAAAACTCAGAAAAACTAGCAAACTGTTCCAAACTATTACAGGTGAGAATGGTATTTCCCTCTAGTCAGTTTTTATGTTCACATCTATGTCTAGGTCCATGTGTCATACATTTTTAGCCAATCTAATGTAGCAGTTTACATTCATACTGTTCCTCATAGATGTATTACATACTGGGGTTTTTGTTTCACAAAGTCAAAACAAGCTCTTCACATTGAAACACATAAATACGGAGTAATTTGGAGGTAACAAGAATTTTTTATTAGGGATGGCTGGCCTTCTTTCAGTCCTTGTGTCTCACCAGGAATGACCTTTCAGTTTACAACTTTCTGTTGGCCTTTTCAGTTTGACAAGATCTGCTCTCTCTCAGCTTCACAGGTAAACACTGCCTATATAAATTGTCTGTGGGAAGTTGGTATTTTGTCACTTTCTGACAGGCTTGGACTTCCTAACCATGACTTACTTGGCATAGAAAATGGGCTGGTCAACACAAAATGACAGTACCAAAGCCGTGTCTTAGTATGATAATGATAGAGGTCTCCTCTTGTTGTGTCCAAGAATCTGATAGCTCTTAGGCTGTAGGTAAACTGTAAGAGTTGCTGGGGAGGCTGATCAGCCTGGACTCGTCTTTGAACTCTGTTGGCTGCCCGCATGGTTGTTGCTTGTTTTGGATGTTAATGGAAAAACACTTGAGAGCAGGGACTGTCTAGGTGCAATACGTAGAATGATGGGGTTTAGCTCATGAGGTGCATTCCCTAACTCTATAAAAATTGGAATATATTACTTGTATATATTGTTGTGTAGTTGGCAGGGTTTTTTGATGATAAAAAATCCCCAAAAATTTCAGTCAACCAAACCAACCTAGAAGGGACTGGATTATCTGAAATTTTCCCCAACTTTTCAAGGCTTACTTTTGAATCTTAGCTTGTGTTAAATGATTGTAGAACAACTCCATTTAAAAAATCCAGAGATCCATACTCAGAGAAACTGAACTTGGTCACAGACTCAATTTTAATCCCAGTAGTAGCCTTTGCCTGTTCCAGATTGCTCTTGGACAGTAGAACCATTGCACATATGCAGGATAACTGCTGATTTTTAATTTACAATAGCAAGTTTTCATTTTTTATTTTGATACTAAAGTTTGAATAGTTTGCAGAGTCTCTATTGTATAGTTTCCAAGAGTATTATTTTTCATTCATTTTGTATGGGTAAGGAATGATTTGTGGTAGTATTATGTTGATGGCTGTCATCTATTGACATTTATAATTTAAACATGATCTAATATAAATATGATCTAAATATAACCAAATATATGTATGATGTAAATATAAACTAATAATCTATATTCATGCACAATTCAATAGTATATGAATCAGAACTTTCTCCAGCATAGTGATAAAAGTGTTTCCATGTCCTATTATCAGAATTGCTTTCCACTGAAGGAGGTGACTGGAACTTGAGTAATTAAAACCAGAAATACCACGAGGTCTTGTATCATTCTGTGTCATCTCTTCAAAATATACTTACATCAAGGGTACCCTCAAAAAATAATAATGGTAACTGTAAGTGATTGAACATGAACTTAAGATAAACTCAGTAAAAACTTGAGGGCTTTAATTTGTTTATCTTCAGTGTTTAGAGAAGAGTGAATGCCCTACATACTGTCTGTCCTGTGGAATATGACCATGACAAAAATATAAAGTAAATTTAGGGCTGTAACTTCCTTGTATACACAGAGGAGGTGCTGCAGATGATAGCTCAGAATGATATCAAATGATGGCTCAAAAGCACTGCTTTTGCTAAAAATAGAACCTAACGTATATTTGCATAATCAAAACAATAATAATTATTTTTCCACAACTATTTTTAGTCCCCTTCTGACATTTTCACATTGAGTCATAGGATGTATAGACTAGGCATAATGACACCTCACACTCTGCATGTAAATTTTCAAGATATAAAATTGAAATTTTCAGCATATAGTCTTGTTAAAGATGAGTGTTCTTCAAGATTATAGTTTTGTGTACTAAAATGACTTGCTAAAAGGAAAGACACTTCTTGCATGTCAGCAATTCACCTGGTCTGCTATGAGGTCTCTCGGTTGTCAAGCACCAGCTGGGAATGAACAGGGCTGACAGTGCATTAAATAGTGTTGTACTGTATCTGGTAACCAGTTTTGTTGTATTGATGAAAAGCAATACTGTCTGGGGCCATTCATTAACTAGGAAAATGAGCTATTCTGGTCCCCCAAATTTTCTTTTGTATTCCTATGCATCCTGAATTATATCCTTTTATCTTCAAAGCATACTTGTCAGTGACTGTTGACATTTTTATGAATATACACATCTAAAGCCTTGTGTTTCCCTGCATCTTAATACCTATTGTTTCTCTTCTTTTACTTGCATTTCCCCTGATTACTTCTTTAGAACATAAAAATAAGAATTGCTTCAATTTTCTTTAAAAAAATGAACCTGATCATAGGAGTATTTGGATAGTGGAACAACCCAACACAAAAAAGTTTAATGTACCACTTAAATAAACATGGCAGCTCAAACTTAGGTTTAAGTGCATATTGAAATATATTAATAGAGCAGTTTTTAAATCTATATCCCAAACCCCCTCATTCTTCTCTCATTTCAACTGTATATCATACTATCTGTAAAGAAAGAGTAATTTTCATGCAATATTTTCCAAATTCAATCAAATATACTTGAACTTGTAATACTGAAATTGTACCTAAATAAAAATTTCTATATACAATTGTTCCAAGTTCTATTATTTTTTTTTTTAATGAGTGCTGGTCATCTGGAAGGGTACTCATTTTATTATTTTAGTTATGAATTTTTTTTCTTGTAAGTTCCTGGATTTTCTTTTTTTCTTTAACAGCTGTGACACCTGTGTTCAACATATGCTTTAATGATGTGTATATCATGAAAGTTAAAGTACACTATGAGTTAATAGTGACAGCTTTGACTTTTCTATGTCCATATGTGCATGTGGAAACTTATGCACATATTTCATAGTGGGAGAAACATGTGTGTAAGTGTTGTGATATGAGTACAGAAATCTCTCAAGGCTTTTCTTTTTCATAGATGTTGATTTGACAGCACGTGTTTTTAAGTACAGGTAAATGAATAAATGCAGCTTTGTATACATTCATATAGAAACAAGCGAGAAACACTTGCCTTCTTTATGCTCTTAAATGTGCTTTTGCAGCTAGTGGTTGCTGTGCAGGTACTGAGCAAAATGAAATTGGTAGAAAATACGAGAAGCAGAGGGAGGGAAAATGCACCGGAGAAAAGATTTCGTAACAGAATTTCAAAAAATGGATGAAGTGTTAGTGAGGTAAGGAAATGAGGAATGTAACTCCAGATGTCAAGAGCAGGAAGAGAGATGGTTCTTTCAGTGATGGCAACCAGACCATGTGAGAGTAAATGATGGAAGTCATATTTGCACTGGGGAAGACCATACTGAAGATAGTTACTAAAGTTTTTACAAACACTGTCTCTCACTCTGTTTCTTCTTTCTATGCAGTATCTGCATTACTGCATCTGGAGGAGGACACTCCCACCAGATGCAGTACTGGGGACATCCAATTTGTAGAACATTTTTCTCTTATGTGTCTCTTTTTTCCCTACTAAACTAGTGGTGGGATGCTTCACACCTTAAACACCTGTGATCTAGCCTTTCTGCAGGGTCTTGAGGCATTCCTTAAGCCTAGATCTAGTGGAAACTCTTCGTAAGATTTGGAGCCTAATTACAGAACTAGAATTTTTAAAACACCTGCTCAGAGACTAACTGCAGTGGCATACAAGATTTGGACGCTCTTCATCTGTTCCTGATGTAAAGAATATGCACACCAGGTTTTCCTGTGATTTACAGTGGAGAAGGCCTGAAGGTGACTGGGTGAGTTTTCAGGTAGTGAGGATTTGGTGATATTTTCTCAATGCCCATTAAGACTATTGCATCTTCACACATTTCATTTGTGGTTGTGACTTCCAGAGTGAGATTTTAAACTCTGCTTACTTATGCAGTACTTATGCTGCTTAATGCACTCTACAAATGGATATGATTCTATTGTCAGCAATTAAGCATCTTTCTGCAGATCTGGATATTAGGCTCCCTGTGTCTCACTTCCAGTCTGTAAAATGAAGACATTCTTTTTACACTAGAAATAAATCAATTTCTGAAGTAAACCAAATGTATTCCTGAAAGTATATTCATTCTTTCCTTGGTCTATGCAGAAAATTGTAAAAAATCATTTTCTTTTTATTATTGGATACTATGAAAGTGTAAAAAAGTGAATAAGTCAGACTTGGCAGACAAATAACCTGTGGAGTGCTACAGGGTGTTTTATTTTTAAATTATCACGAACACACTAAATAACCACTAGTATAAGTTTCAGCTGATGGATAAGTGGGATTCCACTGGGATAAACTGATACAGACTAATAGGTATGGTCAGAGGTGCTCTGGAAGGTCAATAGAGAATACCTGTATTAACGGAGCAACCCTTCCATTTAGGTTTTGAGACCATAATTAGGGAGGCATGCCTGAATTACTGTGGGACCCACTGCATTCATTCTCTGTTTAAGCAGAGTTCAACTTTCAGGCCTGGAAGTTGGCAGTCTTTGCCAAAGTAAATGAGCTGAATAAGATCAAGGACATATAGTTACATATTTCAAATAATCTTTGTTCTCTCGCTCACTCTCTTGGCGTTCAGGGCCCTACAGTAGGATTTACTGGGGGAGAGAAGACCAGGTGAATTAATACTAATGTCTCACAATGTTGTTCAGTTGGTTGTAAATTGAATCTGTGGCATTAAAACTGATGACAGTAAGCATGGCAAAAATTAATAGTAGTGCTAATTACATTTCAATAAATTAACTTTATAGTCTTTCAAACAGCCTTTTACTAAGGCAAGTGAGCATCAGTCCCATTACCTGTTGGACAAGACCATTATAAATCAGAAAATCAAAATCCCACATAGAAAGAAAGCTAGGGAGATCTCTCTAATGGTCTTTCCTCAGTGTGTATCATGACTCTAGATGAAGCTGCATCAGGTAGCCCTTCTGTATCAGTAATGAGTGGGAGATCTAGTACTGAATTAGCCATAGATTCAGACTGTCCATGGAAAACATGAAAATTACCTGCTGTTTTCGAAACTTTGCTTATTGTGCTGCTGGAACAATGAAGGAATGATGTAAATATGTCAGGGTTTTTTTATGTAAACTGTTCTTTGAGGATGACATGGCAAAAAGAGAAATGTGTAAGGAGAGAATTCATAAAGTACTTAGGTCATCTCTGATGCAGGCATGGGCCATAACTTTTAAGTTGCATATATGTCTTTAACGTCACCTTCAGTGAATTTTGGTTAATGGGATGTTTCTAAGGGCTGAAAACTTTTCTCATGTATTTCAAAAACTTTTGGAAAGGAGTGGACAAAATCCAGACTGAAATTCAAAGCCTGTGATTTGAGCACAGCATATTAGCTGAAGTGTAACTCTATGCAGTTAGAGTGTAGCTTTATTTAATTCATAAAAGTTAGTTGTGCTTCACTTAGTCTAAAAATTACACAAAACTGAAGCTTGTGAATCACAAATGCAATGGACTACATGACACAAAAGATACTTAAGAGGTAACATTCTATGTAATCAGAACAGCCATGAGTGCATCAATTGCCATTCATGCATCAATTGCCGTTCATGCATCAGTTCTGTAATCCTGATGTGTGGATAGAAACAGTACAGGCCAGTCAATGCACCTCTGCAAGCATGTGCATAAAGTGCCCACTGGGTGCATGAATATATTAACTCCATTGTGATTCCTCATCCCTTGCTAATTCACTGCAAACCACTAAGATGCTTGACAAAAAGTTGTATTCTTCTCCCTGCCTTGGTATTTCAAAATACTTTTTCACATATGTGTTCTTTCTGGATTGAGCTTTAAGATTCACATGAAAAACAGAAAATTAAAGAACTTTTCATTTCCCCTTTATTGTATTATATAAATTTTGAATTCAGCATATACACAAGCTCTCACACCCAGACCCAGCTGTTGCCAATAGGAACTGTGCACACAGATATTTAGCAAAATCAGACAGACAATTTTATGGACACTGAAATATTGGTAAGATATGATGAGAGGAATATTTTCTAGCCTGTCTAGACTGTCTTTCTAATTCTAATACCACAGCCAAGTGTACATCTGGGTAGCTTGCTCTCTGTTCTATTTTCAATGTGCAGCCTATGAAAATGTTTTCTATGCTGTTAAACAGAATTGCTAAAGCTGGAAGATCTGGTTAGAAAAGAGCATGCCGTGACTAAATCTCTAATTGCTTTTGATGGGAGTCTGCAGAAGGAACCCTAAGCAGACTGTCCTCACCAACCTGCCTGCTTTCCAGATAACTGTGCTCTTCTGTAAAATCTTAGAGTGACTCCTTTCAACTCACAGCATAGAGAGGTTTGATGCATGCTATAGATAGTAAGGAGGGAATTTAGAAAGGATGAAGTTACCTTGCTTGTCATCCTGGATTATTCTCCAGAGTGTCAATGTAGTCAATATTCTCCATAGCCAGCTATGGTAAGTTCAGGGATGTTATAGACTTGATGATGTTGATGAGCTAAAATAGAGCTATTGCTTTCGCAAATAATTGTTCATCACTGATTATAAGTAACAAACATTGAATATTGAGACAATACTATAACTTAAGAGGACTCCAGCTAATGTAACTGGAACATAGAAACTGCATAAAAATAAGATTCAATGAAAACTGGACTTCATTAATATATTTCTAGAATAGGAGAACAGGTTTTCCAGATAAGTTTTAGTTCAAAAATTTGTCTTTGCTGCCAACAGCACAAATAATGCATAAATGCACTGAAATGTACTTAGGAAGCAGATACTGAAAAAGATTACATATATAAATATCATATAAATGCAAATATAAATAATAATTAATTTCAAAAAAAAAAAACTTAATTAAACAAACAGTATAATTCAAAATAACTGGATCATTTATGGATGTATACAATCATTGTTAACGTTGTCTTTGCTTGATAAAATAGCTTTATTTAAAATTTAAAATGAAGTAAGCTAGAGACGCAGGATCTCAAACTCTCAGACACAAGTGAACAAGCATAAGGAAAATTTTCCTCACTTTACTGATCTGAATTATTCATTCCTAGCTCTAGATTTCCGTTTAATTTAAATTCAAAATTTCCTTAGCATAGTTCATTTTGATGTCTCATTTTTGATGACCTATTGATCTCTCGTGGAAGAAGTCCCTTTTTGTCTGTCAGCCTTTTTCATCCATTTGATCAGAGTAATTGTCAGCCTCACCAAGGTCAAGGGCCTGCTGCTAGATAAAATCAGCATTTATATAGAATCCTTGGGAGGTCAACCATCTTCATCTCTCAGCAAAGGGGAAATAAGTGGCAGAATTTATTTATAGTCCTTTTCTTTTTTCTTTTGTTAAACACTAAATGGGCCAGATTCTTAAAAGAATTTGGTAATGAAAAAGTAGAGCAGATGTCAAACACATGGCATTGTAAGAGTTTGCAGATCTGCTATGCTGTTTCAGATTACCACAAAGATAGGAGCTGCTCACAGAAAAGGATTAGACGAGCCGTTTGTGTTCAGTACTGAGGTTTTGGTGGGTTTGACGCATCTGAGTATCTTAGATCCTCTTTGGTATATTAGGTATAATTAGGTAATCTGGACCTGGAAATGAATTTTTGCTTTGGATTTAGCCTACCATTGGCACAGTAATTTTAAGGTTCTTAAGTGAAAAATGCTCTATAACCATAAATTGCCTTATTTTAGCTCAGAAACATTTCTGGCTTATCTAATGCATCTGGTCACCTTTGCTGAACAGAAGCAAGAAAAATTTAAATAACTCTGCACCAACCTTGCTGCACGCCTATCTAGTCTTAGCCTTCTGTGTCTTCTATAGCCTTGTATTAACGGAGACAAAAATAAAACTGAAAAGTTGTGTTAGGCTGGCAGCAAAGTGCTGACTGATGTGTTCTTGGGAAGGTTCCTCAAACTCTGAGCAAATTGCTGGTTGGGCAGACATTTAATTTTCTTGGCATACCTCCTCTGATCTGCAGCATTGAACTTCTGTGTATTTGGGGAACAATTTATCATATTCCTTCTAAAACAGGGGATACATTTCAGGAGAAGAAAGTTTTTCTCTCAGTGAAATGTTATTATTACACTATACAGAGACCCACTGATGAAGTTTGTATCTGTTTATGTTACAGGTAGTTCTTCAATACTTTTCCAGAGACACAACAGAATAAACAGACAGAGCATATAATTAAATACTGTTTGTTAAATTCTGAACACAAAACCCGGGTTTTGACAGCGGGGATTGAATATTTAAGAAAGTAAATACAGTATCAATTTTTTATTTCCATTTAATATTGTCTCATTAGTTTCACATATATGCCCACGTGTTTGCAAACAGGTGGAGTATTTATCTTTTTATTAAAGTCCTGCAATGAAAGCTCACACAGTATCAAGTAGTTAGATTAATCCTAAATCCTTTCTGATCTTTTCTTTTCCCTCCACAATAGATCTCCCTCTCTTGAGGATAACCTGCCTTCTTTTCCCTCTTAGTAGTGTCTTTACCTATATTAAGACAAATACTGCTAAATTTTGACTGTTTAAGCATTCATAAATGCGAGATTATCTAAAAGTCTTGGACAGTCCACGTGCAACAATGCATAGAAATACATATAATTTACATCAGTGGAACTACCCTTTAGACATTAAGTCACATTCATGATACTCTGTATCACTCAAGATAGCCCCTATTTATAGGAGGTTTTATCAGTCATGTCTTCAGTAAGACACTCAAACATTAACTGTCATTTGTTAAAGATGTATCATCAAGGGTCCTTTATTACATTATAAAATATTTACTGGTTAAGCTAATGCAGTCTTCTCAAGGTTTCACATTAGCCCATTGCTGACATTAAAAAGCAAATCTGGACACTAATTTCGTATATAATATATAGTTGTACAGGTGCAATTATGAAGAAGGAGTTTAGCTTATACTAGCTGGCAAAGGAAATATTTCAGTCACTACAGATTCTGGAGCAGCAAAAGAAGTGGCAGATGTAATGCAAAATATCAAACAGAAAATGATTTTGAAGTATCCATTGGTGACTTCTCAGATATTATTGTTTATTTATTTCTGAGCATCTCTGCCCAGTAAATTTCATTTACTACCTCTCTCGTTTTCACTTCTCCCTAATGATAACTGCCTGCTATTGATAATTAATCCAGATAACGACAGTCCTGGATATGATGCCACATCTCTGGACACTGAAGTGTGTCCAACAGGCCATTAAAATCCCATTAAATCTTTATTCACCAGTCCCAAATTAAAAATAAACATTGATGGTACATTGGAGACAATACTGATTTCACTGACCTTGCAATGCACCTTCCAAAAACTCAAGCAGAAAGGATTTTCATGTCACAAACTGAGATGATATTTTATTTATTTCTGTAGCAGGGCAAATACGAATTCTCTTTTGGTTATTGGATCTTGAGAGTCCAGTTTGTAATTTGCTGCCAAACAAGAGTATAACATACTCTCATACAGCATGGGGGACATCTCTTTTCCTGTGGAAATTTTTACATACTCCTTTGTATCAGTCCAGAAAACCAGTCCCTCCTTACTGATCAAATTTCAATCTTCATAATTACACTTTACCTACGTATGTCTAAAATCAGCTCATTTATTTATTTCCATTATCTGTTATCACAATGCTTTCTGCTTTCTCTTTCCCCAACATTTCATTTTTTAATTTTTCTCTTATTTCAACCTTGCTGTTCCAGACAGTTGCTTTGAAGATACACCTGGTTTCTCTTGGTTTATTCTTAAAAGTTGTCCTTTAAATAGGACCAACCCCTCTCCCCTTTTCTGTCTTTTCCTGTCCCACTGTCTCCAGCTGGTTCCATTCTTTAATGATTTCTGGAATCATGTCACCATCTAACCATCTGACAACCTAATATTTGATCTTTAGCATTTCTCATCTCTTAGAAGCTGCAAAGAATGGAGTGTTGTTTTATCTCAGGAATTTGCTAAGGGAACATCCCGTTGCTAGAGAAACCTTTAACTAAGTGCAACTGCTCATTCCTAATTAGCAGGTGTCATGCAGAGTTGTTTTTAAATGTACTCACAAATTTTGAGTGAAGCAACCTGGATTGTAAATCAGAGACCATTTATTTTTGCTGTGAAACTCGTCAGAGATTTTGTTTCAGTGGAAGAAAAAGTACTGAATAGCAAAGAATTATTCACAAGGATGATTATGTGTAAACACATAATGCAGTGATAATCTTCCAGGGACATAAAGGAATTTCCAGAGAGAAATGTTTGAAGTAATGATTATACAACACACTAACTTGCTTTTTAGGTTCCTTTGTTAAATACATCTGTGAGTAAAAGTAAGTTATTAGCTAAAAAATATTTAATCTCCCCTTTTTTTCCACTGTATGATTCACTTCACATATAGTAAAACCGTGGTTTGCCTTTTAGTTCATATTAGCTCAAGGTGCCAAGCTATTGATTGTTCAAAGCTACAATTTTTAATTGATGTCATATTTTTTTTTGTTGGTACAGGTACTTCAGATGTAGATGTGAAAATAAATTAGAAGGAGGGAGGGGATATTGGTCAGATTTTACTGGATGATTTTTTCATTTGTGGGTGGAATAACAACACTGCCCTGACCATGACTTGATGCAGCACTGTAATCAAGATACACCTCTGTCATGAAATTCCCCTCTTGCTTCCTCCTTGGTATAAAATTTATGACTATACAATCTCTTTCAGTTCAGCAAATATGGACATTTAGCCAAAGGTATTCCCCTTCTTTCATTTAATGCCCTTGTTTCAAGTGTGCACAGCTCTGGACTGAGACTTGGAAGGCTCTGTGGCTGTAAAATTGGAAGATGGCAAGGAAACTGGAGGGAGAAAATGTTAATGAATAATTGTTTTCTTTTTGTATGGATAAATAATCTGAACCAAAATGTAGGCTGTTAATTTCATATATTACATGTTTTGCAAGGATTGGGTTTTTTAAAGCAAAATGTAGGAAATTTTTAGTATTACTGACAGGTGGAATAGCAATTCCAATTTTCAGCAGGGAATAAGCTTTGTTCCAGGAAAGGAGAGGAACTGTACAACTGTAACTACTACTCAGAAATGTGTTCCTTGCTGCCTGCCTGTGCTGTAGACAGAATATTTGTGTAGATACCAGGTGAGTAAACAGAGTAACTTTATAAACAACTTCCAAGGAGATAGGTTCCTATTGTACCAGTATACTTGATGGTTTGAGAAAATGCTCACATGTAAATCAATTCTAAAAACCTGACCTATGGCTTCTACTTATTTAGTTACTATAGTAAGATGTCATGTTTATAGTGACTGATGCTTTATGTATAACATCCAGTGTTTGGTATCCCTTAAATGGTACGGGAGTCTGTGGAAAAGGTACCTTACTTATCAGTGCTGAAAGTAAATGTTAATTAAAATTATTCAGCCAAATACAAACCAGTATTTGAGTGATGGAATAATCAGAATGCAGTACATAAATATAATTATCATATAGTGTCATTTATACAAAGATTTGTAAGCATTCACAAATGCTAATAAATTAGTCTAATTAATATTACTTGTAGATGACATGTATCATATTATACCCACTTAATGAAGAAAAGAACTGAAAAAATCACAAGTCTATCCTTGATTTTCTGAGTTTAAATCCCCATGGGTTTCTCTGTCTTCACATCTTCATGTGGGTGAAGTGCTAAAATCTCCAAGTGCATTCTAAACACTTTTTTTTTTCTTAAATACCCAAAAGAAAATACTGAAGAAAAGAGAAAATTTCACAATAAGTTATTCTGTTGTACCTTCTGTATAATTCATACGCCTTCTCAGAAACTGTTAGGCTACTTTAGAATGGCAGAAAATATTTTTTAATGTTTCACTGATCTCTAGCTGTGCAAATCACAGCAATATAAGGATATAAGTGGACTCCCTCAGTACCTAATAAGGAAAATTAAATATCAGAATGCCAAAGTGCTTCTTTAGGAACATTCCTGTATTTTTTGATACAGGGAAAATTTATCATTCAATGAAAAATGTACACCAAAAAATTTTGCATTATTGAGATTGCCTGTTCAGATATCTAAGCTACTAAATATTGTATGGGTACGTAACAAGTCACAATCATGGTAACTGGAAAAAAACAAAAAGAATAATCTCAAAACCTTCAATACAAATAAAAAATACTCCGTAACAGTTTATTTCTGATTTTCCTACAGTACTATTTTTGCCAGTTGATGCATACACAAAATTTGTAGATAAAACATTTCATATTCTTCTCTAAATATTAAAAGCATACTCCAATTTAATGTGATCCTAATAGATTCACCTTTGAAGCCCCTGTATTATTCAATGAACTACTGAACCTATATGAAATTTTGTATGAAATATAGCAAGATAGCAAAAAAAAAGCTTGTATTTGATTAATAATTAAAAGTGCAATATGGAAATGGGTAAAATTATATATTTAGAAATATATACTAATCTTTAATATTTCATAGACTTTTGTTACAGGCTAGGGATTACTATAAAATGTTTTCATAAATACTGCTGAGATGGTAAAAAAAGACATGGGTTTTTTTTACTTTTTGTTTCTATTACCTCTAGGTTGACAATGTTTACAGAAACAATGTAAGTAGAAGTGAAAATTGAAGAAAAGGAATATTGAACTTCTAGCAGTTTTGACTGCATCTATGTACTAACCAAAACTCTTCAGTGGTGAGTGATTTGCTGTCCAATAATCACATGGAGATTAATTTCAAATAAACACCTTTTGAAAAAAATGAGAAGCTGCTATTATGCATTTAAGAATATCAAATTATTAGGAACACAGTAAGAAGCAATCTCTAATATAAATATGTCACTGTGAAATATGCAAACAGAGCTTAAAAATATTTTTGTCCTCAGGATCACACAACTTGGAGCAATACTTTTTGGCAGGTGTGAGCTTTCATAGAAATTCAGTGAAGGTTCAAAGATGCATAGAATGGCTTGTGTTGGAAGGGGCCTCTAAAGGCAATGTAGTCCAGCCACCTGCAGCTGAGTGCATCTCAACTAGATCACATTGCTCAGAGCCCCATCCAGCCTGACCTTGGATCTTGCCAGGACTGGGGCATCTACTGCCTCTCTGGGCAACCTGTGCCAGTATTTTTCATCCTCATTGTAAAACTTCTTCCTTATACATCTAATAGAAATTGGGCCTCTTTTAGTTTAAAACTATTACCTCTTGTCTTACTGCAACAGACTCTGCTAAAAAGTTTAACACCATTTTTCTTATAAGCTCTTTTAAATATTGAAAGAATGCAATAATGTCACCCTGGAGTCTCCTGTTCTCCAGGCTGAACAAGCCCAGCTTTCTCAGCCTGTCTTCATAGGAAAGATGCTCCAGCCTTCTGATCATCTTTGGGGCTCTCCTCTGAACCTGCTTCAACACATCTATCTCCTTCCTGTGATGGGGACTTCAGAGCTGGAGTCTCACCAGAGAGGAATAGAAGGTCAGAAATACCTCCCTCCCTGGCCATACTGCTTTTGATGCAGCCCAGGGTACAGCTGGTATTCTGGGTTGCCAAGTACCCATTGCTCTCTCATAGCCAGCATTTCATCCAGCAGTCCACCCAGAACGCTGTCAGCCGGGATGCTCTCAATCCCTTCCTCCTTCCTACTCTTTCTAAATATGGGTGCAGTATTTTCCAGTGGGCTGACCATGAGCTGCAGAGGGGGGCACAACGCAGACCATCTGAGGCAGCTGTCAGGCAGGAATGGGAGGAGGGGAAAAACAAACCTGTCACTGGCTGCAGGTGTTCGGGCTGAGGCAGTGGTGTCAGGAAGAGTGTACAAACATCTTGTCAAGGGTAAGGCTGGGGAAGCATTGGAACTGGCAATTTGCCAAGGAAATACACGTAATATGGATGATGTTTGAACATGTGAGCTATGCTTTATCAGGAAAGAATGGCTGGGTTTGTAATTCTTTAAACTGCCAAGAAAAGCAGTGACATGTTTAAATGCTGCCATGTATAGGAAGATCTGACAGTGCAAAGTCCTAAGACTAGTGTACTCAGTCTCAAATTTCCTCATTTCCTTTTGATAGAGTGGGGGTGCCTTGCAGTAAAAATTTGTTGGGCCACCTCTTGAGGAGTGGCCAAGGATAATCAGTCACTTGTAACACCTCATCCCTGTCCTTGATGCCATCTTCCTGAAATAGCTTCTTCATCAATCCTCCTTAGTATTATCTTGTCCCTGATATGACGGCAAGAGGCCATGGGCTAGTTCTGACCCTTTGCATAAAAATAGGTACAGGGCCCAGCTAGGTGACTGGACAGTCAGAGACATGACAGGAGCCAGTGACCACAGACTTCCATACACTTAGACTGGAGGGGTATAAAAGCCCAAGTAGTCCTTTGTTCAGGGTCCGTCCTCAGAGCAAGCTCGAGCTGTTATTCTGTTGTTGCACCATGATGAAATTATTTTAAGGATCCAGATGTCTGAAGCCCTGCTGTGGGAAACCTGGGGTTGAGCTGGCAACAGAACCTTACCAGACAGTGAGTGTGGGGCGTGTAGGAGGTCAAGCAGGGCACCTCTTGGGTCACTGGAGCCACATGCTGTGAAGTGAATTTGGTCCCAGCAGTGAAAGTCTGTGGTGGTGTGAGTGTTGACAGAGTGTCTCCTGGATGGTCAGACAGGAAAGTTTCCTCAGCAAAACACAAGGCTGTAGTAGTGTTTTAGGACATCAGTTTGAATGAGACTCCTTATGTACACATGTATATGTAGTGGCAAAAGCTAAGTTCTCCAGATTATAAATTTTGGAAAGGGAGATAGGCAAATGACTTCCACTTTATAATTTCTTTTTTTTTTTTTATCAAGTATATTAAAAATCATTATACATACATGGATATCTTTTTACAGGTGGTCAAGTCATAATGAACCTTTAGGGTCTGGGCAAGTTTCAGGCATAGCTTATGTCCAAAAGGATCAAGAGAGATGCAAAAAAACCATAAAAGATGCACTAATTGCTCTTAAAGTAAACAGTATTTATAGGGCATTACTTATATAAGGAAAATGCTTAAAATGAATAAAGGCAACCTGTCATTTTTGGATTTTCTTATCTGTCTACATTTGCATGACAAGCATGATGAAACAGTGTTGGGGTACTGGACCAGGCAGAGTGAAAAACCTAACATAACCTCATCCATATCACATATTGGAGAAATCCCTTGAGGTGCCTGGCATACAAACTAAAGCCCTATCTCTGTCAGGGGGTACATTTTTGTTCTATTTTGGGAGAATCCAGCACTGACTTTTCATCCACAGAGTATTTCTGCCCGAGAGAATAGTGCAGGAGGAAACAACAGAAATACAGAGCAGAGATTTGAAGACTTTGGTGAAAAAGACACCTTTTTATGGGCAAGCAAAAATGTATTATTTTCTATAGACTGGGCTAGGCTGCTGGGCTCTCCTAAGGCCCAGCTGGAGGGCAGAACACTACAGTTTGGATCAGAGTGTCATGAGCAAAACCAGGAAGAGCTAGATGTATAGAAAACACAGCCTACACAGGAAATTGAGGGATCCAGACTAGTCTGACCTAAGAACAGAAGAATCAGAGGAAGACAGAAAAATACTTGGATTGATGATGGATGTCAAACAAAAATAAATAAGAGGCTCTTTATAATGACAATGGGTAAAAAAATAGATTTCAGGTAATAAGCTTGAAGTTCAGAGAGGGATTATTGGAACAGTGAAACATATTATCTGTAGGGGCCATGGAACCTCCTTTGGAGACTTTTAATAGGAGTTTGGACAAATGACTGAGAAACAGCCATGGTACAGTTGGCTTTGAATTTCTAATAGAAATGCAAATCTTCTGGGTTAAAAAAACTCCATAAAATCAAGCACCCCAAACACTACTAAAAACACACAAGTTGTTTGTTACTTACTGAGAATGCAAACCACCCCAACCTTTGTGAGGCTTTTCTTCAAATATAGGGGTTATTTGCATAGTATGCTTTATTCAAATTGACACCTATAATGTCATGGTTACTTACCCTGAGTTTCAAATGTACTGCTGTCTTAGAATTGACAGTATATTGACTAACTCTATGTCACAAGAGCAAGCTGATGCTACCCTTTTACTCAGTGTCAAGCCTATTCACCCTTATTCTTGGTAATTAATTTCTACAGTTTATTTTTACTGAACACTTTTCCATTAGCATACCACAACTGGAGAAAAACCCTGGTGTCATCCTTTTTTCCTCCATCTTTGCTTTTGGAGTCCATTGAAAGGCTCATGAAAAAGATAACAACAACAACAATAATAATTTCAAAAGGTAATAATAACAGTAATAAATTTTAAATATCACAGAGTCAAACCCCAGGAAGGCATAGTGGTTTAGACCATCTTTTCTGTGAACAAGAGACAAGGGAACTACTCCTTCTGACTGTGATTTGCTATAACCTACACAGTCTTTTTGTATTTAAGGATGAGTTTCTCTGCCCCTTACAGGTAAGTGGGAATTCATTGATGCTAATGACTCAGATAAGTACATTTCAAAGAAGCCAGTTTCACTAGGACTATTTCTACAGATGGGATTTTGAGCAACAGAAACTCTTCGGAATGAGAAAAAAGTTATTAAAGGAAAAAAGAAAGGAAAGAGAACAATGTGGTAGTGTTCTCGCCAATGATCTTTTAAAAACAGCTTGCTGTTTCTTCCTATTCATGTATGTAATCTTTTGTCTTCTGCAGTTTGTCAGGATTATTTGAAATGAAAATCCTCTTTCTCAGATACCTTACCTTCTCCTTCTCTTGTTCACTGCCTGTAAAAATAATCAGAGGACCATCTAGTCAGTCACTCAAGTTATTAAAGATAAAATGAAGCTGCACCAAGCTCAGAACAGAGATGTCTGGGGTTTTAATTGATACCTTCATTTAGGTGTCTTGGCACATTTTTGGAAATACTGTATGAAGCAATGATAGAGGGTTATTGAAACTCAAGTTTAAAACAACTAATCATTCCTCTGTATTTATAATAGAATAATAGATTATGTAAGGAATTTTGATTGGTTTGCTGCAATCTCTTCCTGCTAAGTCCACACCAATTGCAACTAATCTCCTATCCTTTCTAAGCTTACTAGAAATAATGATTAATTTGTTCCAGTAGTGCGTACTACTTAAGCTCCTAATTTTCAGTGTTTTCTTGGGGTTTGTTTTTTAAATGTAGGTAGTATGGTTAGGAATCATACTAAATAGCTTTAAACAACTTATATCATATGGGAGTGTAGTTGCCATAAGCTAGAAAAATGATGCATTTATTTTAATCTGAATTTCTAACTATTTGTCACTACCCTCAGTTACATTAGCAGTTTCATTGCTGTTGATATACTCAGTGAGGACTGATGCTAAAGAGACATTAGATTTCTGGGCTTTGTACTGTCTTTTACAAAACAACCTTCTGCAGAAATTTTTCACCAGTGCAGAAAAGCCCTTTCCTCTCTGTTGAATGGAGGAAACACTTAGCCTTGATTTTAGTACTAAAGTGCTTAAAAAATGCATTAATATTTATTTTCATGACAGTTGGAAGTTGTTTTAGAAATTATCTAGGGTGACAAAATACATGGATTATTTTCCCAGGATCTGTTTATTCCTTGAGCTCTTTCAAGTAAGTCTTCAGGTTTCTCTGCATCTCAGTCTGCCAGATTTGGCTGTGTCCCTGTGGAGCTGAGCAGTAACCTTGAGAAAATAATTTAAGTTTCTGGCAAACCTGAGGGAACCTGGGGTACACCTCTTCTTAAGGCAACTGGACTGAAGTTTTTTCCATATGAAATAATCTTTGAAGTATTCTCTGCTTTGCTTATGTGTGAAAAAAAGTGCGGGGGGGGGGGGGGGGAGCAAAAAAAATGCACTGCTGATCTTTATAGAGTCAAGCAAATAATACAACATTACATTAAAATTTTTATGTGGCAGGGGCATGCTGCCGGGTTTGTATGATACCTCTATGATATTTTTATATATGTTAACTGTCAGGTTCTTAGAATGATAGAAATAGAATGAAAAAAGATCTCAAATCTTTTTCTGCATGACCCATGATCTCTTTTGTTTTTGCAATCATCCGTGCAAAATTGGAATAATTAGATGTCAATGACTGTGTAGGAGTTTGACAGATGAAATAACTTACTTAAAAGGGTAAATTTGTCTAAGAGCAAAATTGGAAATGGAGTCTTACACAGAAGGAAAAGATGTCACAGTGACCGCTGCTGTCCACTGTCCAGGCTAGCTCCAGCGGTGTGAGGCCGGAGTGGGGAGCAGCCAGAGGCACGGAGCTTTAAAGCTGCTCCTCTGAAGCCTCTGCTCTACCCTGCAGAGCACCGGCTCCAGACAACATAGCAGTCAGCAGCCCTCCACGAAGGGAGAGATAAAAGTAGCAGGGAGGCTTGCCACGGGAGGGAATCCAGGTTTATTGAAGGGTCTCCTCTGAGGACAAGCAACAGTTGTAACGTGACCATGCCTTATGAAGGAGGGCTCAACAAGGGGCATAAACCAACTAGGGACCAATAAGGATCTTTAGGGGAGGGATGTGGCCAGGGATGGACATTCACATGGGCCAATAGTCTTGAGGGGTGGAGGGGAAGGGGTCACATGCCCCAATGGGGCATCGAGGTTTAGGGGATTTCCAGTGGGGAGGTATCAGAAGGGGCAGGATCTCAGGGGATTGACAAGGACCATATTAGGATAAACAGGGAGGGCTCAGGTGATGGATACCGAACTTTCTGGAACAATAGGAGGGATTTGGATGATTGATAGGGAAGGAGCCAGAACAAAGGGGAGGGGATCACCATATTGGGAGCACCGGGGAGAGGCTTGGATCTGGGGCGAACCAACTGGGAGCAGGAGTGGGGAAAGTAGGGATGAGCCATTGGGGTACAGAGAACATATGAAAATACAATAAAAACATCGCATCACCACAAAAAGAGTACATAATAAACAAAGCCTACAGAGGGATTTCCTGTCTTCCTTGCTCCAGTGCTAACCATGAGCAATTTGACAGACATTGACAGATATTTTTTTTTTCAGGGTTTTTTGTCCTGCATATATCCACAGAGGCTGGTATGTGAACACCTAGGATTAGATTAGGATCTGATTTTCAGCTAGTACGATGCCATATGTCTCATCCTAATGTTTCTGTGGACCTCACTGTCACCAAGCAGCTCTTCTTTGGGAGTATTAATTTGTTTATGTCTACGTTTTCTCCTTTCTATCTTAGAATCTGATATCAGATATCAGAAATCCAATGTATGTACCATATATATTTTTTCATTGTGTGATCTTATGTGCACTGTTGTTACATTTCTCACTTTTTTTATCCTTTCATTAGCTTTTATCGAGCATGATTTCATCAGGAACCTATTTTGCAACATGAGTTCAACTGAGCATTTCAGTAATCTTTTATGCATTCTGAGATGGGTATTTATTCAACAGGATAGAGAGGGAATCCTTCTCTAAGGTCAATCTCATACCAAGCACTTTTGATTTTGGCCTGGTTAGGTCAGTTGCTTAAAAGAAAAGAATAATAAAAACCATTTTTAAACTACTTTCCCATAACGTGCTGTAGCAAAGTACATTTGGACACCAATGAAAGGCACATTAGCAAAATCAGTTAGCCAAGAATCCATTTCTAGGGAAAAAAAGAATACATCAGTGGGAATACTGGTAGAATAAAACTGTTGTTCTAGAAGGAAACACTATGATTTAAAAAGTCATTATTATTTTTTTCAGTATTATCATTGCTAAGCCAATATTTTACTTTCATGGGAAAAAAAACAAAGTGTAAGGATTTCAGGAAAAGAAAACCATGACAGATCATAAATTTATGGCCTCTGAACTTCTCACAGATAAAGTTCTTAAATCTGGGTTATGGTCCGTGAATATCCCAGGATGAAATTAAACGGGATGGAAACATAGAGAGGGAAAGAAATCAAGGAATAGCAAAGGAAAGTTGATGCTTCTCTTAAAATCACTCCAGAATATGAAAGGTCTGGCTTACTCACAGAAAGTGCTTGTCTTTTCTGGATAAGGTTGCCAGAAGTCTAATTTAGGTAACAATTAAAGTTAAGTGCTTGAATTAGATATGTGGTTTCACCTTGAATATTGTGAGCAGTTTTGGTCACTACAGTATAAGAAAGATATCAAGCTATTAGAGTGTTCAAAGGAGGGCCATGAAGATGGTGAAGGGCCTTGAGGGGAAGCCATGTGAGGAGTGGCTGAGGTTGCTTGGTTTGTTCAGCTTGGAGAAAAGGAGACTGAGGGGAAACCTCATTGCAGATACAACTTCCTGGGAGGGGAAGCAGCGGGGCAAGCACTGATTTCTGCTCTGTGGTGAGCAGTGACAGGACCTGAGGAAATTGCCTGAAGTTCTGTCAGTGAAGGTTTGGGTTGGATAGTAGGAGAAGGTCCTTCACTCAGAGGATGGTTGGGTACTGGAGCAGGCTCCCCAGGGAAGTGGTCACAGCACTAAGCCTGACAGAGCTCAAGAAGCATTTGAAAAATGCTTTGGGGCTCATGGTGTGATTCTTGGGGATAGTGCTGTGCAGGGCCAGGAGCTGGACTCGACGATCCTGATGGGTCCCTTCCAACTCAGCTTATTTTGTAGTTTTGTGATTTGCTCAGATTTAGTAGGCAGAACACAGTCTGTAAAATAGAAGGTAAGAAAAAGTTGTGGTTGAATGTTTATTGTTAGCTTTTTGATTCACAATAGAAAAGCAGTATTTCAAGTCTTTGCCCAAGTTAGGGGTGGATGGGAAAGCAACCTTAACATTTTGAGGATTAGTAGACAACAAATAAAAGCAATAAACACATACACAAAAAGCCCTGAGACAAGCAAGCCAACAGTAACTGTCCCCCCCAAAAGCACCCCAAACAATAAACCTACCCAAAATAAAGCTAACAACAACATAGGTACACAAAAATGAGTAACCCAAATCCACAAGCATGTTGCAAGACCTTAGTTGTGAATACATTCATGATCAGTCACAGAAGGCTTCAAAACATTCAGGATGTTCTGAAGAAAAATTTCATGATTTCAGATTATTGAACTATGACTTTTTTAATTTTAATCAGCTTCTTTGAGAACTTTTCATCCAGTTTCCTAGTGCTGCTGAGTTTCCACTTCGATGATACAAGCTCCCTCTGCTTAAAAGGAATTTATAGAGCTACAAGGTGTGAATGATCTGAGTTTGGAAGACTGAAATAATTTTCCAGAAAAGATCAAGACAGGTTTTTTCCAGTGATCGTGCAATGTACTGGCCTTTGAAGCAGAGAGGAAAAACTGTTGCATAAGATAATGAGAACAGCAGCTACCTCTTGAATCAGTGACATCTTTTCTGCTGCTTGTATGTGTCATGGTTTCACTCCAGCCAGCAACTGAGCCCCACAGAGCCACTCACTCCTTCCTCCGTGCCCCCACCCCTGCAGTGGGATGGAGGAGTGAATCAGAAGGGTAAAGGAGAGAAAACTTGGGTGCTGAGATAAAGACAGTTTAAAAAGTAAATCAAATGCCACACATTCAAGCAAAGCAAACCAAGGAATTAATTCACTGTTTCCCATGGTCAGGCAGGTGTTCGGCCATCCCCACGAAAGCAGGGCCTCATGTGCAATGGTGAAGGAAGATACACACCATCACTCCAAATGTCCCCCCAACTTCTTTGTTCTTCCCCCAGCTTTATACACTAAGCTTGATGTGATAATGTCTGGAATATCTCTTTGGTCAGTTGGGGTCAGTTGTCCTGGCTGTGTCTCGTCCCAATTTCTTGTGTACCCCCAGCCTTCTCGGTGGTGGGATGGAGTAGGGAGTAGAAAAGGCCTTGACTTTCAGTAAGTTCTGCTTAGCAATGATTAAAACTCCCTGAAGTTTCAACACTGTTACCAGCACAACTCCGAAGCATAACCCCATGCCAACACTATGAAGAAAATTAACTCTACCCCAGTCAAAACCAGCACAGTATGTTTTACAGAAAGAGGAGGTGAAACCACATCAATGGCACGTGAAACTAAGTATCTCCTTAACACAAAAAGCAGCTCTGTGGCCATGAACATTTTCAGTCATGTCTCTATTTTTACCCTGCTTTCCTGGGGTGGTAGAAGCAGGCTTAAGAATGACACCCTGAAATGCGGGGAACAAATCCGGTGGCAGTCTAGTGTGATTAGAGTTTGGTTTTGTGAGCATGACATTGCAAGCTCAAAGAATGAGAGACTGTAAAACAAGTAGTTATTCATCTGTCAGTGTAAGGAAGTCATTCTGTGATAACCAAATAGAAAGTTTTACCACATGCTGCTCATTTGGGTTTTTAAATAAAAACACCTTGCCTGTCTCATATAGGCTTGATAACAATTTTCTGCTTTGTGAAAAGATTTGTGGATTGAAAACCAAAGGCTAGACAGCAGTGGCTAAAGGGCTGTGCCTGGCAGGCAGAACCATACTAAAACTTTATTTTTGGCTTCTTGCTAGGGTTGTTCCAAAGCTGGGAACAGGGAAATTGATCAAAGTCTCCATTATCGCTCATGATCCATTAACAGGTGTATGCCAACATATCTTCAAGCATTAAGTTAAAAATTAACTATTTCTATCCTGTGATTATGATGAACTCTAACGATGCTAACCTTACTATCATTATTTCTAAATTATTGGGATATGGGTCCAGAAAAAAATCATGAAGCATTAGGAACAAACGTGTCACAATCCTGACAAATAAAATTGGTGAGGTAGGAACTGTTATACAGGGGCAGCTTCCTACAAAACAATGAGGTAAACCTAGGCACATCTGCATCCTGCGTTTACATGGAGATGTAAGAACAAAATTAATTGTCAAAAGTTGTCCAGAAATTGTCTTTAATAAAGATTAGTATACAAATACAAAGGTAAGATTATCAGCATGGCACAGTGTCACACTGTAATCAAAGTCTGACATTATTAAAGTGGTGTATAATTTTTTTCTTGACTTTGGTAGTGGCAAACTGCTTATCATGCTGGACACAGGCCTGGAATATATTTACTTGATGAGCTCCTTCAGCAGCTGTGCTTTCACCAGTGCAACATGGATAGTAGATGTTTTCCCATTTACACAATGCAATTACAGACATATATCTTCATAGTATCCTATTTCTTTCCCTCTGCTATTCAAATCTTGATTCTATTCAGGTGCTTGATGTTCTGAAAGTGTTCTGGCTTGTACAGATGCAACTATGTCTCCTATACTCAAGTACATTTAAGAGCTGCATGAGAGAAAAGCATCTGAAAAATGACAAGATTTTACAGTGATTCATAAAGTCACAAATGGCTGGTCTGAAACTTTAGAGATTGTTCTGGCTAAGCACTTAAGTAACAAGGTCATTGTTTGAATCCATAGCCTCTGAAATGTTTGCCTCTACAATGTTTTACAATAAATTTCATCTCGGTATGTGAGTTCTCTGTCCACTTTAACTATTTTGCATGTTCCTGTGTATGCTGATCTTTCTGTATGTGAGGGAGGCAGTGGACTTTTAGAAGTAAATGTATGCAGACCAGTGACATATTACTAAAGACTTTACTTTGCCCTCATATAGTAAAGACAATAGGTATCCTGTCATTTACAAATGCTTCATTTCAGGTGGCTTTGCAGGACTGAATGTTTTGGGACTGGAATCTTGGGAATCATACTTATTTTGTTTTGAAAAGACATGGCCTGTATTTCTGTCAGCAACACAAATCAAACTATTTCTCAGATTTTCCAGAAGGGATTGGTGAAGGCAACTTATTCATGTCTTTCAGACAAACTGTATATAATGTTTCTGTCAAAATTAAATGCAGTAAACCATCAAATGACATTAAAGGTTTCATTTTAATAATTTATATTGCAAAGAGTTTAAAAAAAAAGGGTGTCATGCTGTCATGTGTGCACTAGAGGGCAATGCAAGAATTACAGTTTTGAGGGGATAATCGTTATTTCTTTCCCTCTGTCCTCCCCTACAACTTTTTTGTAAACTTTTATAGGATACAGAAAGCATACATTAATTCAAAATATGCGTGAGTGGGATTGTGTTAAAAGTACTTGGAATGTACCTTTTCGTTAATAGATACGAACTGCTGGCAGCTCAGATCCTGCTTCACAGAATGGCTTGTGTAATGAATTTTGCAGATTAAAAAATACAAACAACATGTACTAAACTCTTTGATTTGCTTCGATACCTTAGGGAGGAAAGAGAAATAATTCAGTGTCGTTGTACATAATCTGGTAGGTATATTATTACTCATTCAAATGAAAACACTTAGTGTGTAAGAAATAAAGATTCTTTCAAACTGTTGTGGACACCTACCTGAGGTGTCAAGCAGAGGTTAGTATTTATGGTAATTAAGGTAAACAAGTTTCCTGGCCCTTTTGTTGATGTTCACTTTTACAGTGCTTTCAGCACTTAGGTGCCTGGAGTTCTCAGCACAATGACTTACACCTAGGCTAGTTTATGGTTGGCACATGAGCCCTTTAAGGATGGTTATGACATCCTGCCCTGAAGGGGTATGACACCCTTCCTGAAGGGCAGCTAGATCCCTTTTGATCTTGGACAATCTACTAGGGAGATCAAGAGAACTTGGAGAAGCATCAGACTATGATTTTTTTATACCCTGCCCCTTAGCGCCCTACCCCCTCAAATCTGCTTGCAAAACGTAAAAGAATACATTTATAAACATAAGGCACCAGAAATAAAAACATCCTTTCATTCTTTTTTCCTGCAGTGACAGAAGATATATATTCTAGATTGTAGACAGAGCTGCCTTGGAGATAAATTGTCTGATTTCAGCATCTCAGCAGTAGATAATAGATTCCCTTAGAACCACATAATTAAAAAATGACATTTCTGCTACAGTGTGCCAACTTGCTAGTGCCACTGCCCTAGGATTCTGGGGACATGGAAGCCCTGCAGGGCACAACAAAACCAACTTACATTCTTCAGGGGGGAAACATAAGGTTGTGTTAACAAAGATAAAGATCCTGAAGGGGGCAAAGGGTATTTTTTCTTCCCTTCTTTCTTTCAAATGGGAAATGACTGAGGGAAATCTGTTTATTAAAAAGTGAACCAGATGAGAGAAAACATATGCAGAGTGGCAGTAGAAATTAATATCTTAATTTCCATTACAGTTAAGAGAGCAGGGATCTGGCATGAATCAGAAGTGTTCACAAGTGAGAGACTCATGGTGAGGGCCTTTTCCCACTATGATGGTCTTTTGTTTGTGAATGACATTTATGGTCCTTTAACTCAACAAAGCAAAAATTTTCTTGTATGCAAGAATAGTTGGTTTTAAGACTTACCATGAAAAAACTCTCCATGAAGAGATTAAGTGTGTGTATATTAGTATTGCCTGAATATAACCATATTAGTATTGCCTGAATATAACCGGTCTAGCAGCCTATTCTGGTAAGAGCAAGAGGGTAGGGTCTGGACTTTCAGGGTGTCTGTCGTCTGACTTCCTCAAATTCACACTGCTCATGTGGTTTTCAGGGGTTAAAAATCTGCAGTCTGTTATCCTTACTTAGACCAGAGGGTTGATCAGGAGATCTCCATGAATGATAAAAGCCTTTCAGTAGAGCAGAACACACTCAGTGAGAGCTCTCAGAGAGTGAATGTCCTTTCTATGCGGAGTGCTGGGAGTCCAAGCTGGCTTGGGACCCTGAAGTGGCAAACTGCAGAGTCATAAGGCAAAACTGTTCTCGACTTCAGTGGTTGCTTAAGTTTAGAGCTGACAAACAAAATATCCTAGGAGAACCACAGCTCTTCATACTTGGTTTGTACTCTTTAAATGTTCTCCAACAGAGCCCTTTCTACATTTCTTGAATGGCATTTTGAATTAAAAGAAACAGAGAACAAGGAAATCTCCTTTGGGACTTTGTAATTGTTAATTAAAATGCTGATAAGAACTGGCATTCACTACTTGAGCATACCTCTAGCACGAGTAGCTAGATTGTTGGCAGAGTTTTTTAATTTTAATTCTGACAGCTGTCTAAAACATCTCATCTTGAGAAATTATACTAGGTACATCTACTCCTTTTCCTACCAAAAAGTCTGACTGCTCTCCTTTCTGTGTCCGAGGAACACCTCTTTTGAGAGTAGTTCCTCTGGGATTCTGTCCTGAATAAAAGCAGCAGAAAGGAGACAATTGTAAAGTAACTGTTTTATAATGTGAGGATTGTGAGCAACAGTTCATTTCCCTATGAATTACAGTCTCTGCTGGGTCTGAAATGAACCAGCACTGAGGAAAATACATCAGCAATAAAATACTCCAGATTTTCGGTAGTGTTTTAAGCGAATAGCTATTTTATACTGGTCGATTGTTAAGCCCACTGTTCAGAACAATGGATGGGGATTTCCTTTATCCACTGGGAATTCAAATGAATAATTTTCAGTAGTCAAAGAGTAATTACTCCAGTTTGAGTAGAAGCCAGGTCCTCTGTCATTATGATATTTAGAAATAGCAATTTTCAGTGGTAGAACACAGAAATATTAGCTTGACAATGCAATGAAAACAACAACTTTTTGGTGATACCTTGGGTAAGTGGAAGAGTACCACACCATTGCCCTGGATCATGGCAGACCTGCAAACACTCTAATTGCAGAAATCAAAGGGAGCTAGTGAAAAAAAGACAGTGAGGAGATGATGATAAATACTGGAAGTGTGTTTATCAATTCTAGTATAAATAACAGAGCTGTGTTGGGGTCCTAAGGAGTGGGTTGGTGAAAAAAAAAGGAGATGGAAAGTGAGGCATAGAAAGGAAGCTTTCTAAAAGGCAAGGGGTTTTAAGTAGGTATAGAAAAGCTTAAGGGTTCATAGAGAAAATTCTTTACTCCCACACCTGCCACTTGGAGTTTGTAACACAGATAAGGGAAAAAAAGTCTTTGCATGAAAGAAAGAAAGATGTGCTGGATCTGATCAGGAATGTGTTACAAGAAGAAAGTTAATCAATTACAATTAATGACAGGGAGATGTAGGAGTTGTAAAGCAACCTGGGCTTTAGCTCTATCAGGGCTGAAAGCGTCAGAAAAGGAGAACTTCAATCCAGATAACAATGAAAGAAAGCTTGATGAAGACCTGTGGGCTGGATCAGGCTAAATCATAACTAGTGACAACTGGGAAGAATGTAGAAAAGTCTGATGCAGATCATCTGTCTTGTGGATCAACATACATTAAAAATATAATAGTGACAAACAACCACTTGTGTCCCCCACTGTCACTGTCGGACTCAAAGAGGGATCCAAAACACTGTTCAAAACAAAAATTAATCATCCCTTCAGTGCAATTCTGTGAGCCCTCCATTGTCTCTTTCCTCCAAGCACAATTCCTCTCTCATACAGATGAAGGGTCTCTAATAACCCAGCCTTGTCTGGTATTTTTGGAGGATGTCATCTAGGATGAAACCCATGGTTGTTGTGAAAGCTGCAGCAGGTATTCATTAAGAATTTCCCCAATCTAGAAGAACTCCTGGTATAGCAGAGGATCAGGAAGCTGATTCAGTGATATTTTAAGTGGCAAATAATGAAAAGGAATACAATGCTTTTTCTCTGAGAAGTTGCTCCAGAGTTACCATTGTCTTATTATTCTTTTCAGTTTTTAGGAGAAACTTTCAGAGATAAAACTACATTATGTACATGGGCTTCATTGTCAAACAAATCCAAGAACTTTGCCATTGTGAATAGTTATTTGAGTTAGTCAAAGCAGTGACTCGTGTTTTAGGTATATTCATATATTCACAATAATGTAGGAGCTACTCTTGCACAGAGTGGACCTTTGGCAGCACTGACTTGAATTTACCTATGTTATTGGACAACAGCAAGTCAAATTTCCGAACATTTTTTGGACACAATCTTTTAATCTCTTTCAGTTATTCTAAGGCTGACTTGCTAAAATCCTTTCTGAAAATCTGAAAATGTTTGGTGGTGAGCTCATTTAGATTGATCTTTGCATAGCTGCTATATATTTCTAACTTTATTTTGTTTAAAACATTATCTATAGCTATGAGCTAAGAGGCATTTAACAATTACTAAATTCCACTGCTCCCTTGGTAGTAAAGGAAAACAGTAAGAGCGTAGTCTGCCAAAAAATAGTAGTCCCACTTACAAAAAGTGGCCATGGCTACTGATTTCCAGTATGAGTAGAGAGAAGCATCTGTATTCCCTAAACCGCAATTTTATTTGAGATTGAGCAATATTTCTCTAAATAAATCACTGTCAGCTGGGAAGAATGGCCCCTAAATTAACAGTCACTTTTCTATTCACCTTTCTTGCACAATCAAATACTAACCATGATGCCAAATCAAATTCCTTTCTGTCTCATTTATATGGACAGCTCCTCCTCTGATGGCAACAAAATTTGGAGTCTCTAGCATATTATGCCTGCTCTATGCTTGGCTGAGCCTTGCTAAAAACCCTTCTGTCTTTTCAGAAAACTGCAGGGCCACATTTCCTGTTTCCCTTATAGTCTCTGTCACAGAAAAAAAATACCTAATCACAGTCCATAACCATAGCTCAGTTCAATTATATCAGTGATGGTAACACCCTGCATTTTCAGATGAGAAACTATCTAGTAATTGCAGATGTTCTGCCAAGAGCACATGGTGCACTTGATGACACATAAACAGATGATCAGGAACAAGGAATAGCAGCAGTACGTGTGAGACTGATAAAAGCTGTATCACAAGGCATATAAATTTAGCAGGAAAAAAAAAAAAAAGCCAGAAAACAAAAAAGTACTACAAGATGAAGCTGAATGAGAGATAAAAGAATTCTTCCCACACACATAGCTCCAAGGGAGGGAAAAAAAGAAAGAAAATTGGGAAAGGGACAAGGAGAAAGCTGACAGAAACTTGGTGAGCTGGATAATACAATTGCAAAGTAAATTCCATTAAAAAGGGTAAAAAGAGTGACAAATTTGAATGCCGAGCAAGAAGGTAGTGAAGCAACCCAGATTTCGCACACAGCGTGATATACTGAATAGACAAGAGTCTGGTTTGTGATTCTTTCTGCATTTTACTGTTTCAGATTGAATGTCTTAACTTTATGACATTGTAGGGGTAAAAAGGATTTTCTTTCACATACTCCTAGGTGTTATTATGACTGCTGTCACTATGCTTACAGCACAAAAATCCTGTTGTTTATTAAAATTACAGGGTGATTAATTGTCTAAACCACTTTGTACGTACTAGTCCTATGATGCCCTGCATTTCCTAAAGCTGTGTGAACCTCAGTGGTTAGGAGACAACATGTTTATGGAGATGGCATTGAATCTATATGATATTTGTCATTGCTGGATCATAATTTCCCATAATTCCCCATCGCTGAGTGAATAGAAAATGTTACAGAATATCACAATATTTTAGGATACTATAGACAAGGGAATAGAATATAAGGACATGCTAGCAGTCTCAGACACTCAAACCTGGACAAGGCCTGCATTTTCCTTTAAAAAACAAAACAAACAAAAGAAAAAAAATTAAACCAAGTGAGTTCATTTGTAGTGAGAAAAGAAAAATACCTGAAGTCCTGAGGCTAATTGCTAGTTGTAAAGTGCAGTCTGCTTCCCTCACCATACTGAGAGGTGCTTCAAATTTATTACTTGCTGTGTTGCTTTAGGGGCAGATTTGTGAAAGGGGCAAGAGCTTGAAATAATTCACCTAATGGACCCTCAGTCATTTAACCAGCTATTTCAGATGGAAGCAGTGCTCTGATTAAAGGGGAGCTGCTGATACAATGAATGACTGCCCTGAAAGTCAAATGGAAATGGCTTGAGGAGGGAGGGGAAGGGTAGAAGAGAAAAGATGAAGGTAGGAAGCAAGATCACTGCAATGCAGGCTAGCAAATGTGGCAGACCAATCTATCATGGCCTGCAGAGGTAGAGGGACGTTCCAAAGACTGTGAAGCAGTATATAACATGACTAACAAGACTGTAACCATTCACACATTTATTGACTGAACTGTATCCACAGATAACATTACAGATAGCTCCGTCAAAAGATGACATCTTCTGCATGAAGAACAACACCTACTGTGTTTCTTTTGATGGACTACAAAGGTACTTTTCTCACTCATTTAAAGTATTCATACACATGTGGAAAACAAACCCAAACCATGAAAACCTGCTAGCTTTCTTGTTTTCCAGTCTCATCTTTCCCCTTTTTCTGGTATGATCTGCAAAGGTCAACAGGAAATCAGGGTAAGAGCACCTGAGTGAAATTCATGTGGGTGGTTCAGAGTCTCTAACTGCTGCTCCTCAGAGTGCAACAGCTCCTTGGAACCACATCCAGCAAAGAAGGTAGGACTGACACCTTTCTGCTGCAGAAACCTACCTGAGCAGTGGGAGCATCCCTGCTGTCAGAACTGGGTTTATGACTCACAGGCATTTAGGCTTTCATTTAGCAAGGGACAACAACTTGCAATAATTGCAAGCCCACTTCCGTTTCTCTTGCTCCTTCTTTATGAAAACACACAAAAACCTAAATACTTGTGTATGTTTGGTTATTTCCACACATGCACAGATTTATATATATATTATTTATATATTTATATATATATGTGTATGTTCCCTGTGTATATTTGTTTAATCAACAGATTTAAACTGACACTTATATGTGACTATTTTTAAAATACTTAGGACAGAGTATAGGTGCGCTATGTCTTTGCTTTTTTACTTTTGGTTCTTTATCTATTTCACTGAGTTTACACAATCAGGTTCGTCGCCTACATATCTGTTACTAATGATGCAGTAAAATTTGAGTTTTTCATTGTGTCTTGTAGTCTGTCAGAGTTAAAATTACTAGTTAGTTAGTTAATTTCAGTTAGTTTTAAGTAAATACTTATTTTTCCTTTTGACTCTTAACATGCCATGGGAAGCAAAAAGAATGAAGCAGAATATGGACCTATGGAAGCTGTTTTTTCCTAAATAAAAACCTTTTTATGTACCAAGCTGGCTGACCTTTGTAAAAACAGTAACAACAAAGTAATTCAGGCAAATAACATATTTTAAAAAATGTTATATTTCTATGTCTTATGATTTTGTCTGGTTTACATTTTTCGTGAGTACAAAATAACACAGCTTTGAATTTTTTTGTGAACTGAATCCATTTGCAGAGTCTGACCTAGAACTTGATCAGTCCTATATTCACTGTTACTAACAGCAAACTGGGGGAGAAGACAGCTCATTTGTGACCATCCTGCCTGTATAATTTTCTTGATGTTACAAAGCCCACATGTACTTTTTACAGTACTCTATATATAATCTTGCAAAATTCAACATTAACCAAAGTGAGATTGTCTGTTGACCTCTGTCAGATCAAGGATGTCCTGTATTCAGTTTATTTAGTAATTTAGCAGAGCCAGAACATGTGTATGTCTCAATATTTGTATGTTGAAAGCGAATTACTGAAAGGTATAAATCTCTGCTGTAGTGCAACTTAGAGTAAAAGCCCACCACTAGATAAAATAACCATGAGCTTTTAATATAATGGAATCACAGAACATTCCGAGTGAAGGACCACATTCACTAGACCAGGTTGCTCCAACCGACCCGGCCTTGAACACTTCCAGGGGTGGGGCATTGAATCCTTCTCTGGAAAACCTGTTCCAGTGCCTCACCACCCTCACAGTAAAGAATTTTTTCCTAATATCTAATCTCTACCTATTGTCTTTCAATTTTAAACCAGTCCTCCTTGACCTATTACTATATGACCATAAAAACTTTCTCTTCATCTTTTTTGTAGGCTCCCTTCAGGTGCTGGAAGGCCACAACTAGGTCACCCTGGAGCCTTCTCTTTTCCAGGCTGAACAATCTCAATTCCTATAATCCTGGTTATTGTTTCTATATTTAATTATGTGAAGTATGGAAGTCAATCTTTTTGAAGGAAAAAAACCCCAAAACAGTAATGTAGAACCTGTACAGAAGGGATTATTTCAGATTTTGTCACACCAGAGGCAAGTTAAATCCATCTTTGGGTTTTTAGGTTTTGTGCTGTAACCCTCTGTTAATTGCATTCTCAGTGGGATGTGATAGAGTGGCTCCCATTCCCTTACACACTTCTGCCCTTCATCCACATTCCAGCTGCATTTAGACTCAGCTGAATTTAGTAAGCAACTCTATTTAATCTTCACCTATTTTTACTGCAGGAAGTGATTTGACAGTTTAGGGCCTTCCTTTCTCTAGGCACTTGGATGCTACCTCAGATACACCTGAATGGATCACATAGGGCTGTTAAGAGCTTGATAAGGTTGCCATTTTTCATGCAAATGAGAATTTGTCTATTACTGATATGCTATTTCTCATCTATATTTGCAGAGAAAATATTAAAGTGTTGAGATTACAAGGTTACAAATGAGGAGTACACACACACACAGCCCACCCTGCCCAAAAAAAATAAATGGCTTGGTGGTATTGCAACTTTATCTTTCCTACCCACAAGGATATCTCTGTTAGCTAGGGGTGATATGTTATTTTAGTTATCTTTTGATACATCACCCCAAAGGCAAGGTGGGGATATCAGTTAAGTGAATCGAAATAGGGAGAAAATTCATTGAACTTGGCAGTTGCACACACACTGTAAAACCTACCAAAAGAATAGAATGAGGGAATATAGAACAATTCTCATTTTGCTATAACCCTACAGATTTCAGTGGGGACTCATGGCTTATCATGACATCAGTGAGAGGAGGACTAGACTCTAGATACATTAAACAGGTTTGGAGGGATATCTTGCTTAAGTAGGAATAGGCATTCACAAAGCTAATCCTTTTCATTTTCTGGATGAGTAAATGTTGCTGTTTTTCTCTCAGACTTACTGGGAATGAGTGTGTAAGGCCTGACATTGATTTCAATGCAGAGCAAACTGTCACCAGTAAGTCTGTGTTCAGATGCACTGAGACTTGCAAAGGCCAAGTTGTGAAGTTAGTTAATTAAGACAATCTTTCAGTGATCATTGCCAGTCTCTCTATTTTATGTCCTGATTAAATATAAAATATAGTTAATACAGTTTAAATCGTTCTAATGATTGTGCCACAAAAGCAGTAATAGAACATATAACATGCTAAGAATGCTTATTGTTACATAAATGAAAAGCTATACTTGAGAAGAGATGGACCATAAATCCTGTAACTGTCATCCACTAAAAAGGGAACATGAATTTAAGGGTATATATGTCCTTGTGCCCTGATGTCAACTAAATGTCTCTTCATACAGCATTTTTCCTTGACAGAGTATCAGGGTATCAAGTTTCAGACTGAGTGTTGGCTCACCCAGCTACGAAAGGGGACAAGTGAAAAAAATAGATCAGAAACTGTTGGCATGTGACAGCAGAGTTGTGTGACTCTCACTGAAGTGGTCTGAAATAGAAGCTGGACCAGTCACTGGCTCCCTTCATTGCAACAGGGCTGGGAGGTGGTTCTAGTCCATGGCCCATCCCTGCTGAGTTGCAGGTACTGCTGCTGCTGACCCATTACCACTGAATAAACTCATTTAAATACTATAAAATGTACTTAAATAAATCAGAATGGGGAAAAAATAAACCCCAAACACAAAACATTTAATACACTGGTGGTCTCAAAATATGTAACAGGGCAGCTATAGAGCATAAAACAAGCTGGCACCTTTTACATTTTCTGGGTCACTTCACAGAACAGACAGTTGCAAGAAGAGCCCAGGAGAGATGTTTCTTGTTAAGGTGTAGAGAACCCTCTGTTACTGTTTAGGGTGTAATATTGCTATGGTATCAAAGGTAAAATCCAGCATTCAATAGCTACAGATGAGTCATTTTCCTGAGGAGGTTTTAAGGTACTGAAGTGAATTAAGATAACTTTATACTGTTGCTGTTCTTACCAGTTCAAAATAATGGCTGGTTGCACTAGAGGAGTAAGAGAACTCCACTGAGTTCCTAGTGTGCCCAGTGTTTTACAAACTCATAGCACAGATACAGTTCCTTTCCTGGGGTCTTGCAACATAAATGATCAGCACACATTCACACATGCGTGCACACACAAAGAGTGCAAAGCCCCAGAACCACTCAAATAGGATGTGTTGGGTACAGAAGCAGAAATATAAAGAACATCCACAGACTGTTCCTGAAAGACTGTAGGGTAACTTTGAGCTGAACTTCTGTGTGCACTGCGTGATGGCAGATAATGCTTCCTGACCCCTGCTAACAGACATTGAACTTGCAGAGCACAGAGGTGGATATTGTCATTTCCATCTTGCCAAGTATAAATGGAGAGACTCTTGGCTGCAGATGTCTCTTCCAGTTTGAAAGGCAGCTAGCCCTCTGCCCTGGTAAAGGACCAATCAATTGACTAAAAATACAGCTTCTGACATGAAAATGTTCCCTGCTGAGCAGATTTCATAATAGACTATTGAGATAATAGAGGAGAGGAAAGGACAAACTTTAAGACAACAAAATCATTTCAGTTCATGCTTTAGTTTCAAGATACTTCATAACTACATGAAGTGCTGTTATTTCTCATTTTCTTCTCATTTACTTCAATGTTTCTGTTTTGTCTTGAATGAAGACTACCTCACATTAAATTCTTCACTCTTCAATTGATACAACACATCTCTTCTCTCTCTTTTTTTCCCTTCCTCTCTCTGCTGAGATCTTAACACAATCTTGAAAAAGAATCAACACACTTGAGAGAGTAAAAGTATGTCAAGGAAGGTATATTGAAACACTAAATCAGGAGAAAACAGTGGATGAAAAGACCTTCTATAACATGTTGGAAGATGTGGGGAAGAAAGCATTTATGGAATTAACCTGTCACGCTATGGGTGATCCCAAGCTCTACAGCTTTTCACACTCTGGTGTGTGTCTATTCCATAATTAGGGTGGGAAGGAGAAAGATTGCTCCTTATGAACAACTAAAATGAAGGCAATTATTAAGCTGTGCATATTTTTCTTCTCATTATGATTTAAATGAGAAAACACCAGTTTATTTCCTGCTCATTTTTATTCCCTTCTCTTGCTAAAAGGCATTAAAATCTTTTATACTACATGGAGAGATGGGAAGCTTAATTACAGTGCTTCTAAAGTGCTTTGAGATCCTGAAGTGAAAGATGTTATTGTACCATGAAAAAAAAAAAAAAGGTTTTTGTCCTTTTTTCTGCTAACTACTTTACAAAGCCTCTTTTGTGTTTGTGACTTCATTTCACCACCTGCCTGAACAGAGGGTTGGCTTCCTATCATACTAGCCCATAAAGTAGAATATAATCTACTACAGAAGGCTATCACTAGAGATAGCTTTGTAACACATAGCTATGTGTTACAATTAGAGTTGTAACACTCTGTTCTTTTGTGTATAATAATGTCACACTGTACATAAGCTTCTCAGTATGAAATTCTGATGCTTCTGGAACCCAAGTAACCTGAAACTTTTCTTGTGGCCTGCTGAAATATCTCACAGATACGGGATACTGACTCTGGTCAAAACAATGTCTCTATGTGATTGGAGCTGATATATTCCATCAGTTCTAGACTGGAAAACTATAAGAAATAAAGCCAGGTCTTTGGACCTTAATGTGATCTTCACCTCTCAAATAAGTATTCAAAGATTTTTTGTGAACAAGTGCAAGGGAGGCCAGTGTCATCAGGTAAGCAGAAAGTTTGGTTTCTCTTCACAAAACCACAGTACTCAGTTTTGTGTCTCTATTGGCTTTCAAAAGAATTTTTGCTGTTCAGAACACTGGTGGTTCAGAGCTCTGATACAATTTCATTTTATATTTTTCACTTATAGGGGGTGCAATTGAAGCCCAAGCCTATACTGTTATTTCTGTCTCTTGCAAAAATGGGTAGGTAATTTTTTGAAAGTACATGAAATTTCTGTATCCAAACATCCCCACATCATGCATGTTTGAATGCTTATAGAACAATCTTTCCTCTTCAAAATGAAAGACGCTTCCCTAGCTAGTCAGAACAGGAGAGCTGTAGAGTCCTCGTAATAAGTTTCCCTTCATATCGTCCATGTTGGGGAATGTATTGGATTGTTACAGAGAAATGCATGAACTCTTCCAGCTGAAAGAAAACTGAGTACTGTTGAAACACTTCTGACCTCCCACCCCATCTGCAAACATGTAACACATCTGTACCCCAGGGCATTGCAACACCATCCTTCAAAATGGACGGGCAGAGAATAAAGCAATTGCCATATGGCCTTAGATCAGTCCATCACTAGTGGAAAATGTGTATTCATCGTGCATTTGCAATAAGCCCAGCTGCCTTCAAGTGTGAGCTGTACATAGTCGGCTCCTGCAATATTTCTCTTCCTTTACATGACTCCCTTCTATCTTGTTAAATCATCATTGATTTCTTCACAGTCTCTCAGCACATGACAGCCTGGTGGCAGCACCCACTCAGTCCAGCTGTGACTAGAGCTGTTGCTTTGGTACATCATCCTTAGTCATTCTTGTAGGTTTCAGCAGCTTGTAAGTCAAACACACAGGTGAACCCTGCAGCTGGCCAGAATATGAGTAATAGGTTGGGGTGCATCTTAACGCCAAAATGGTTGCAGCAAAGCATATCCATCTGCGTGAAGGAGACAAAGGAGACCAGCAAAGTGGAACAGCTTGGCTCTTACATATGTGTTTGCATACACACAGACATAGCCAGCACCACAGTCCTGTGTGCTAAACATCTCAACCAAGAATGAGGTTTTGGTCCAAAAAAAATAGTGAATATTAGAATGTGTTTTCTTTTTCGTCTTCTACACTTTTAATTTCTTCACCATTCCCCAAAGAACAGGTGCACTTTATCATAATCCTAGACTGACTGAAGGGTTCTTGAGGAAAAAAGAACCATTGTGCTGTGCAGTGCTGCAACCCAACTCCAGACTTCTTGCAGCTGAGAGTGGGACAAGTCAGTGACGCATCCTGAACACAGGGAATAGTATTCATCTGCTCATCATGTAGGTAGCACATTGTGATTACAAGTGGGCATATGCAATGTACAACTTGGCTTGGCCAGAAATTACCAAAACTACAGGATGATTTTTGGACAATAGTAGAGTTTTTGAGAAAATGTGTTAACTGTAAGCTCTTTAAGAGAAGGTTTAAATCAACATAAAGAAAGGAAATTATGTTTTTTCATGGGCTGTTTTAAAGTTCTTTGGACTCATTCTCTAACTAATTTTCTATTACAACCTTTGAGTCCTTTTCACATGCGATATTTTAGTGGGGAATGTTTGTCCTTTTATATTTTAAGAGATACAGGACAAAGATCTTATGTGAGCTGGTTTGTGTCCTAATGAAAACGGTCAAAACTGCGTTTGCTCATGCAAAGAAATAAATTTTGCCCTGCTATTTCCTAGAATCCTTTTTTGTTTTCCCTTTCACATGGCAGTTGTGTTTCTGACCTTCATAAAGAGAACCGGAACAGATCCTATGTTTGTTCTCAAGCGAATTGCCCTGAACCTGAGCTGCTTCTGGGCCCTGGGTCTTATGCCTCATAGGCTTGATGTACAGATTGACAGTCTGCAAACAAGTTGCCTACACAAATTATATGTACAGTTGGCATGTATTGTAACAGCCCTTTCAGGATATTACCAGGAGATAGGTTGCCTGGAAGAGGATGAGTCCAGCACAGCAGACTTCCTGCAGCAATACTGCAGAAAGCTTGCAATATTTTTATATCAAGGGAAATGTTTTTCTCCTGGACACTCTTTGTGAATCACATAATACTAATCCCAGCTGCCCTCTTAAGTAAAAACAATGCAGGGTCATTCTCAAGAGTCATATTTAAAATACAAATAAGGCAGTAAAAGACAAAGAGTGCAGTGGCATCCAAATGTGTGTGACATACATGCTTCTTTTCTGTATTTCTTTTTCGAAAAGGATGGGTAAGGTTTATGTCTAGCTGCCTGTGAGCCTTCCTACCATCACTTCTTTCTCTTCACTTTGAAAGAAAAGACAGTAAATATGAACTCATTACATTATGCAAATTTGATTAGGATGTACAACAGCAGGAACAGTAAGCTACAGTCAAGAAAAAGATCCTTATAAATCCAGAGTTAGCACAAAGTGATTTTAAAGAAGTGGGATTTATTTATTTTGCAAGCAGAGAAGTCTTTGATGTCATTTACAGAATAGGCATCCTATTAGCTGGGAACCTGTCCTAATTTACTCTTGTCAAAATCCTAGACAATGGTTTGATAGGCTTTAAATAAGGCAGAGATGGTTGTAGAATTGAATTTGAGTTTAGTAAATATTAGCTGCTATTTTTCCATTTTATTCACTGATACATTTATTTTACCATAGTTATTACCCCACCATTCTTGGTATGTCTGCTATGAGTTTTGTCAGTGTGAAGAAATTCATGGCAAAAGACTAACTGACATGTAAAATTGGGGGTTATTTTATTGTAATGTACTTTGAAGACTGATTTAGAAATAACTGACTTTAAAATTAACTGCTTATTGTGTTTGGGTTTTTTGACTGATTATTTTTAAGCATTATCTGGTGAGGAAGACATTCTCTCACACTGCGTTTATATATTTTTGCTTGAGAAATATTTCAGTTTGGAAGTAATTTTTGTCAACAGTGAATGTCTTTAGCAAGTAAAACCTGGAGTGGTAGAAAAAATGTCTTGTAACAGTAGTGGAAATTAAGGAATGTATAGTCTCTCAAACTACAATTTGATTAGCACACAAATACAGCCCTCATACTCTTTATACACCCAGACAGAAAAAAGACAGTATCTTTAATGTTAGTGACCACTCATTGTATGTCGATAGCATTACTGAGAAAAGTATGTTGAAATAGGTTGCTGTTCTTAAAAATAGATGAAAACTCACTGTTTGTAAAATCAATTTTCCTTTGAAACTGATGCACATCTTGGTGTGTTTGTCTCTTCTGAAAAGTCACTAGTATTCAAATTCATTTAAATAATGCATATTGCATACATTAGAAGAGAATTGCTAAACCAAACAGTGAGTTTGTTCCCACACAATTCAAAGACAGACATGCACAACTGATCAAATAAAAAGTGTAAGCATACCTGGTTTAAATTTTTTAGTACTTGAAAGGCAGTTATAAAATAAATCTCTATAGCAATAATAGAATTTTAGAAGACCTTGTTTCAAATAAATAAATAAATACATTTAGGCAAATCATAATCTATCTATATGCATTTCTGGAAAAAAGGAATGACACAGAGGTGAAAACATAATTTATCAGCACTTATTTTCACAGTTCCTTCTAGAGCATTTGTACAGTCTTGACTTACACAGAATTACGAAATAACACTTCCTTTTGCCAGCCCAGTATTAGAACTGTCTTGTTTCTTCTCTATTGGCTGTTGATTTTCTCACAATTATCATTTAATCTACCTGTGCTGTTTTTGAGTGGGATAGAGTTAATTTTTGCCATAATTGCTAGTAGGGGCTAGTAGGGGCTAAGTAGGGGCTAGTAGGGGCTATGTTTTCACTTTGTGCTGGAAACAGTATTGAAGATTCAGGGTTATTTTTGTTACAAGATAATTTTGTAACAAGCTGTCCATGAGACAGCAGTGTGCCTTCCCTTGTGGCCAAAAAGGCCAGTGGTATCTTGGGGTACATTAGAAAAAGCATTTCCAGCAGGTCAAGGGAGGTTGCTTTTTTCAAGGCACAGCAAGAACTATCACAAGCCAAAGTGGCTTCTGTGTACTGGGGAAAGTGACACTTCTCTTCCATGAGCCAAATAAGACCAAAAGTTTCAATCAGAAGTACATCTGACAGTGTTTTCTTCTTAAGAACAGGAGATGTGCTCTGGTTTTATATCTCATATAACATCTATATCTTACTGGCTGTGAGGAGATGTCTAAACGTTTCTAGCAGCCTTGAGTAGTTTTTTTCTGATGGGCTGGATCAGACCAAGGACACTGGTAAATCATGTAGTATCAGCACATTTATCATGCCAAACTCTGCACTGGCTCTGCAATCTCCACATCAGGGTCTAGAATTTTTTTGCAACATAAATTTTGTTTCTGATTGAAACCTGCATCTGCAGAGGACATTCTTCAGCTTTAAGTTTTAAATAACTCCAGTGTTTTAATTTCTCTTCCTCATCCTAATCTGGGGTTGGGAAGGAAGTTCAGTAGATGTGAGAGTGTCTGGTGGTTTCACAGAAAGAACACTATGTTAAAAAGTATACAGAAATGTTGGGAAGGAGAACAGCATATTTGCATCCTATTTGTTGGCATGTGATTTAATGAAGACTTAAAGAGCCAGAGTTTCACTATATATTTGCTAGATTTCTGATGGTATGGTTTGATGCTTCCACCTCACCCTAGCCTGACATCAGCTGAAATCAAGTGTAAGATGTTGCTCAGAAGCTTAAGTGTTAGTAGTTCAGCTATAGACAATGTAGGATTAAACAGTCCCAGATAATAGATAAAATGGTAAGTAAGAACAGATGGTTCTTAGGTTGTGCATAGTTCTGTGCACAATTCTCGCTGGGCTTTCTTGGCATAGAACAATGGGATGGGATTGATAATTTCTGATTTACTGTCATATGCAAATGAAAAAATAAGCAATATTGATTGAGCTCATTGGAATTATGGGAAATATATTATACCCAAATATAGGAGATAATTATTGGCTCTCTTATAGGAAAGGAGCATTTAGATTTCAACACAGGGCATTGGTGCTCTCAGTCAGAAGGAGAATTTTGTGCACAGAGACACAGGAAGACCTGGAGGAGTTTGGTTTAGTGAATATTAGGAATGTGTAGGCTCTTGGTTTTGTGCGGTTGTGTATGGTAAAACCCAAGGGAACTACTTAAAGCTTTGCAAGGGGATTTCATATCATCCTCTACATGGACTTCCATCTCAGCAGTTTGAAGTCTTAGATTTATATATTTGCAGGTGAAATGGTGGAGGTGATTCTCCAAGAAAAACTGACCTACGGCAAACAAATGAGGTACAAACTGATATATAAATGGTCTCATTTTTCTTGTTTTTCTTAAAACTGTGATATTTCTAAATAAAACCATATTTAAATATAAAAATTCTTGAGATTATTTGAGTTGGTTTTGCCCTTAGCTGATCCTTATTCTGCAGTAGTAGTGCACTCTCACTATTGTGTGACCATAGTCAGTCACATTCACAAATTGAATAGTAAAATATGAAGACAATTAATGTGAGCAAAAAATTTAAAAGCAAGTCTGAAGCCTTTTTTGAAATTGTCACATGGATGAGTTTCTCTTTTGGAGGAAACAAAACCTACCCATTAATGGATGAAGTAATTCCATTGGCATTCCACTGCACCCGGCTGTAAGAAAGGCTTGCCTGTTACTTAGCAAATGCTTTCCTTTACTTTGAGCTCCCAACACTTGCTTTCAGGCCTAGGGGCTTTCATTAGGGTGTCTAAGAGGGACTGAAATGTTTAAACTATATGCCTGAAACTATCAAAGAACTTCTCCAATTCAATTTCCTACTGTATTCCCAGCAGCAGGAATGCAGCAGTGACTGTATTCTGAGGTACTCTTCACCACCAAAAGTGTATTGGAACAGAAACTAAATCAGTGGTAGTAATTGAGTTCAGCTCTAGTTCCTATCCATTTGAACTTAGTCGTAAAAATCCCAGCACAACAAGGCTTATAAGAAGTAAAAGCTACAAAAGAGACAAGGAAGAATGTGTGAAAAAACATTTTAAAATTGGCCTGGAGAAACCCACATTGTGACTGTAGCTAATCTTTGGAATAAATTCCTAAAAATGTTAGAGAATTCAAAATTAAGTATTTGAATGATAAAACATGCAATCAGTCAATAAATAGTTTCATGTAAAACAATGTAAAAATGTAGAGCTAGGGGCTGGCACGAGCTCACCCTTTCAATAAATGTATAGAAGAATTAGCGGCAACTTTACTTTATGAAGCCAATGGTTAGGCTGAAATACACAATCCTATACTCAGTGTGGGTGGTATTTTGTCTGTATTCAGGCATGAAAACCAGGTAGTGGTACTGCCTGTGCCAGTCTGACATTTAATTCATTTTAACAATATTTTATTGGTATAAATAATTGCCCATTATTTCCTTCTCCAAGTCCTCATAGTCACCCAATGGTGATTACTGCCCGCACTTACAAAAAGATTAGACTTTTAGTTCGTTTTCTTGTTTGTTTTCATTTTGTACACAGAAGCGTAGAATAAACCAACAAACCCAAAGGAGAACTGTATGTTTATCCATAAGGATGATTTAGTCAGTAATTCAATGACTTTCCTCAGGACAACACTGTTCTTTCTCTGGCTCTGTATTGAGTAGGTGTCCACTGACAGTAATGTGGCCCAAGATATCTACATTACATGAAAAACTATGCATTCAGGCATGTAAATGTTTTTTTTTAGTTTCAAACTTTATCCTAACACAGGCAACTAAACCACAGCAGATGCAAGCTGAAGCTACCAGTTCAGTTTGTGGAAGTATCAAAGGAGACTTACCTTTCTATTGACATGGTAGGAAGAAGATGACTTTATCAGGCAAACTCCTCCTGACAGATCAATCCTCAGCTATTTTATCAGATCCTTACAGAATATTAAGGTCAATGAATGAGAGGCCTTCAGTCAGCTCCCATGGGGTGATGGGGTAATTGATTTTACAGACAGATTTCAAGATCAGGACAAAAAGGTGCCTTGAATAGATATTTTGCACAAAGGAGCCTAATATAGAGTTTATGAATTAAAGATATACCTAGGAACTTTGACCTATCATTCCTTCTGACTTCCTTTTTAAGGGTAATGTCATTCCTTGTAATCACTGAATTTAATCTTTGCTGGATTTTATAAGACAGATACCCTCCCTTCTGTAAACTTTTGAACAGGACTGAATATAGCACAAGCTTAATTTATTGCAGCTACAGCAGTGAAAAAGCAGAGTGTTGGTATTGGTTAAACTGTAAGTCAAAGCATATCTGAGATATGCATCCATCAGTGGAAATACAGTTACACCTGTCATGACCTTTTCCATTGTTTTTTAACAGGGGAAAGACTGGACGTTTCAGGAGTTGAATTAACCTGCAACTGGAATTAATCACTGCAGAGCAAATCAAAATTTGACTTTGCAATCTATTATCAGAGAAAATGCCACCTGAGAGAAACATCTGATACAAATCTGGCCTTGCGAATCGAATTGACTTGGTTAGGAAGTTGGTCTAACAGGAATTTTGGAATTTGCAAATCCTGCTGATGTTAAATATTGTTATCAATAACCCTCTTGCTTTAATCAACAACACTGCTAATGCATAAGGAATAACTGTCTCAGATTCATCAGGATACAGACTAAACAGGAAATATTTGGATGACTTTAAAAGCTCTTTGGGAGAAAATATATATATACATCTTATTTACCTTTTGCTGTGACTGATCCTGCTTCTGATATCTCCTAATAGAGAGATGCAGGATCCTTTCGTGCTTAATGAGCAAAAAATTCATCTTTGGGAGGAATGAAGCTCTCAGTTAGAGGTAGAGTCTGCAGCTTATTGCTATTCAAAGTGCAAATTTCCTTACCTCTTTTAGTCACACAGAGAATGACATTTGGGCTAGTTCTTTGTAGCTGAGCTTTTGCTGACTCTTGGAAGAGGAAACATAAAAAAAACAAAGATGTTCTCTCAACTTTCAAAGAATTCTGACTTCTCCCAAGGCTCAGGCCTGTAAGCAAACCTGACCATACACTGGGTTCAATCGATGTGCTTGAACCATTTCGCCCTTATTTAATAGAATGTGTTAATTTGGTGTTTCTGAAGTAGGTAATTGGTGACAGTAGCAAGCTCAAATCTCTGCTCAAATTCAGCTTGGTTTTTGGTGTTAGTACAAAATGCTTTTCCTGTGTTTGAGACCCCACACGTATCTGTTAATGCCAGATATAATACCTCTGGCAGCACAGCAAGTCTGCAGCAACAGCTCTTTCAAATCCCTCTCTCCAGACTCTCCATTTGAATTCCCAGGCAAGCTTCATGCAAAGAATTGGTTATCTCTTGGTCCTGTCTGTAGATGGTGAGATATAAGTAACTGCATGCTGGAGGGTAGAGTGAAAAATCATATTTAGCTATCAGGTAAGGAGAGAGAAATCCAGTGTAGTGGCTGTATAACCAGTAAACACTGAAGTTCCATAACTTTCCTTTAAAGAGATGGGATTTAGGACTTCCTATATGCTACAGTTACTTAAAATTTAGCTTTTGTATACTACAGTATTTAACTGTCTTGTGCTTTGTAATCAGTAACTGTTTATTTTTCAGATTTATGCAATTTGTGGACCTAAAACCACACACATGCATGCTCACACATATGTCTTTCTACTTTCCTGGAAACTTTGCTTCTCATTTATAGTGTTGATTTCCTACAGTGAAAATATTCCAAGAGAAAAAGTAACAGAAGATTACTAAATTTTCTTCTGGAGGGAGAAGCACAAGCTCTAGAAATACTGTGTTATTTCATTGGGTTCCCACACAGGAAACTGTCTTAACATCTCTTAAAAAAAAAAAAAACAAACCCAGAACAACCCTATGAAACCCTCACCTTGGGCTGTACTCTCACTCTAGTGTTTAAAATACAATCTTTTCAGTTACTTCTTAAAGTGTTTGTTCCTCTCACATAGACATTAAGATAGTCTTGGCTATATATAACCCCATTTTCAGGAAAAGAAGATAAAAAAAGGAGGAATGAGGGGGACAATCTGACAGAGTGGGAAAATGTTCATATTTTCATACCATAAAAAAGGCAAAATGGAATAAGAGCTTGAAGATGCTGGCCATCTCTTAAGACCAATCACACAATGTCTGGCTTCCCCAGGTATTATGTGTTAGTTGCAAAATATCATGCTCTAATGATCATGGAAACTGGACAATTTCAGTTTGACAACAAGGAATCTGTGGAATTTGGTTTTGCTGCTCTGGACCAGTGTCCAGTAAGACTTGTTACACTGGGAGCCACTCTGCAGCTCAACCTGAAAATGCCTCTCTGTTGATGTGAGCAATTCAGTTAGGCTCAATATGAATTCCTCTCTCTTTGGCTCACCCTCTGCTGCGTTCTGGCTCTTCAGACAGAAAGTCAGACCAAAAGAGGCTATTAGTCAATACCAGTGCTCCTGACAACAGAGCTGCTGCTTCTGGGCACAGAGGTATTCAACCTGTCTTGGTGAATTTAGGTTTGGCAGTGAAACAGGAATTCACACCTGACCAAGAAGATACCTTTACTGCACAACAGGTTTCAAGGCTTTCCTGCTTATTTCTTCAGCAGCCATTTATCACTGACATGAAGAGGTCATGCATAAATCCCTACTGAAGAGAACTGCAGGGTGTGGAATTGCAGGTGTGGGAAGTCTCACAAAAAGAATAGATAGAGCTGACCTGAAGGTAGAAGAGAACTTCTACCTCCCTGAAGGTAGAAGTGAACTTCATTCCCTTTATATCTTCTAACAGTAGGACATTCATAGACATAGTTAGATGTCGTATTTTCTGTTACTTGGCCAATTCCTGCTGAAGTATTGTCAGAGACTAAAAATAGTTCATGCCTCAAACATTGATATAAAGTTTTGCTCATTATAAAGAAGCTACAACTGAAGAAGTCTCCCTGAAGAGAGGGACTTTGGACTGAAAGTCAAACTGTGGATTAGATAAAGGGAAATGCATTGTTCAGTCATTTCAGGCTGAGGGAAAGGTGTGCATCCACAAAAGGCCAAAGCCACCAGCTGCAACTATCCCCAGCTGAGTTTGGGGTGGGGGGAGAGCACATCTCACAGAAGCCAGGTTTACACAGACTCCCCCCAGCCGAGGGAGGAGGAGGAGGTTTTGGGTGCATGGTCCAACCTCTGGTGAGAGGCACTAAACACCCATCCTCTGTTACACAAACTGGCCCAGCTGTGGAACCCCCAACCCCACAGGGCACATCCACGGGACTTTCACGTGGGAGGCTTGGCCCCACTGGGCTGCACGTGATGCAACAGACCCAGAGTCTGCTGGGAGAGACTGACCCCCACCCCAGGGGGACATGGCCAGACATGCCCACCTGGCCTGAGCATATACCCCCATCGGACTCTGTGCCTCCCAGGGGGGCCTTCACCACCAAGAGATCAGCTGGAGAGGATCAATGAACATCGCTGGGATCCACAGAGTGGTGATATTTTCCTTATTCTGTCCCTGTCACTCTTTCTGTGTGCCTGCCCCCCCCCCCCCCCACCTATTTTCTACTTCTTTCTTCCTTTCTTCCTTTCTCTCTCTCTCTCTCGTATTTACCATCAAATAAAACCCTTACTATTGTCACTGGTATATGGTCTCATTTGCACCTTAATTCCGGCAGAGGCATTTCTAAGAACCTTAAAACTGGATCATAAGAAGTATGCTTCTTACTGGGGGATCTGCCATTTGATTGTCAAAGTCCTTTTCTTAGGCCATCTGACATTCACTCAAGGAAAAATTAATGAAGAATTTCACAAAAATTCTTAAAATTCTAGATTTTGGCTCAAGATTTAAGAAAAGAATAAATTAAGTAAACATGGCTTTTTTTTTTTATTTTATTTTTGTTCTTTAATTTCTGCCTTAAAGTGGCAGCCTGAGTCATTGGAAGAAAGCTGAGGGAAAAAAAATAAATTGTTTTCTTCTTCACATCTTCATATGATGTCAGCAAACACAACACCTGACTTCAAAAATTCTATTAACAGATTATTTTTCATTTTAAATTCATTACTAGAACTGAGACTTAGAAAGAAATTAATAATTTGTCCTGTTGGGTAAATGAGTATATAATTAGGCTAGAAAAAAATTGCAAGACCTCTCAGAAGAACTGTTGCTGCTCCATGTGTTTCTGACTTGATTTTCTTATTTAAGACCTTGATGATTTTAACCTTGTTTTGGTGAATGCTAGTTAGGATGGTAAATAAAATGGTAGTTCAAAGGACCACTTATTTTAAGAGCAGAGACTTCGATATGTTTTTAGATTGTCTGAAATATGAATTGTTAGTTGAGTTATTCTGGTGACTTGTTCAGTAGTATTTAGGCACAGTTATTTACCTACTAGTATATTTGAAGCTTGAGATTGTAAAGATACGTGCCTCCTGAACTTTCTGTATAACAGTCCTGGTTTCTTAAGTGAAAGACAGCAAACAGTGAAATCCACTGTATCAATTAATGCACACTGGAAAAACAAGATTTGAGATAGAGGAGGAATGATTGATTTTAGACTGCTTTCAAATGTTCATGGATGGTTGAAGCAAAATCTCTGTTTAAGTACCATTTTCTGTCTCAGCTGGCGAATTCACATGCATTTCCCTTAAAGACTATGAATACTTTACATGTATACTATTTTATGTCTGTTTCCAAGAGTTACATGCTCCCGTTTGGTCTTTCAGGCATCTCTTTTTTTTGCTTCTTCAATATGAAAAATTCCACACAGCCATGTTTTGCATGGAAAATTGCACAGTTTTCTGAAATCAACAAGTATATCATCATCTCATATAACATCATGTTAATGGCATTGAAATTGTTGGAGTCACCATGCACCAGAAATAAATGCAGAAAAATCTTAGTTCAAAGACAAAAACATGTTTGGGGACTGTTTGACATTTCAGCAAGAAGATGTAAGGCTTCCTAAGAGCCAGATATATCCTAAATAACTAGAAAGTAGAATAACAGAAGAAAAGCAGTTTACTCTGAATACACTTTAAGATGGTGGAAAAAATTCTTTATAATCCTTGATTTGGCTGTATTGTTGTCTTCAAAGGTGTTTAGAAACACCCTATAATTAATGATGAATGTATATATTACAGAATCAAGAAATATTTGAAGTAAAAGAGATACTTATGTGGTTTGGATTCTTTTCCTCCCCCTTCAATTTTCTCAGTTGTGAGTGTGCACTTCAGTCACATATTGAATCTTCCATCTTCATATGTCAAGTAGAAAACCAGAATATCTTTTCTGTAAAACATTTCAATAAACATTGTCTAGCATATTTGTCTAGCTTAGAAAATCCACTGGAAGCTAGCAGTTGGTACTTTAGGTGCCTCTGTCTTGTAGCTGAAACCAGTAGAATTTGTGGGCTATTCTGAAAACTGATTTGCAAGCAACCTGAATCCTTAATTAGATTTCTTAACTGGTTTTCCTCTTCATTTGGATTAGTATTGCAGGTGTCACTGTACAGTTTTAACAATCTTTAAATTTAGACACTCCTAGGATTATATTTACTCCCAAATTGGATCATCATGTATAAACTGATGACACAGTACCTGTTACAGTAAAGACTGCATGCAGTTAATGAGTCTGTAATTTTATAGACATCATAAATGATATTGATGCTTCATGCAATGAAGTAATGTAATTAAAACTTTCGAATTTCTGCACTCTGAAGTGGAAGCTAGGATAATTAATGAAGCTTAGTTTGGGGGTCAGATCTTGCTAATCAATAAGATCATCTGGATTTAATTTTTCATCTTGCTCACTTGCCCAGCCCTTATTCAAATTGAATTGATAGAGAAAAATTGTGATGACTAAAAAAATTTTATCTCTATGTTAAATATGTAATGAATGGCCACTCTGGTGACAGTAGGAAACATTGATTTAAGACTCTATTAAATATAATTTGAGAGATGGATTTAATTATGAGCATTGTTAATGGTTGATGTAGAAATCATGCTGCACATAACTAATTTTAGATAGCTCAAACTGGGGATCCAAAGAATGAAAACAAGAATGAACTACGTTGGAAATACTTGAGTTTCTCAGAGCATGAGAGTATGATCCCTCCCAGGGCAAAATTATGTGGATTTCTAAATCATGATGTTTAGAATAGCATACAAAGAGCTCCCTAATCAGTGCTTTTTTTATGTGTTTGTTCCTGTGCCAGATGAGTCTATGCTGAAAGCTGAAAAAAAAATTAATTAGCTTAGGAATCTACAGTGTATCTACCATTTGATGAATACAGTCCATGTTCCTTAAAAAGAAGAGGTATCTATTTAGTTTTCTTCTATCTCGTTTTCTCTTTCTTTTCCAAGGGAAGTTTTCTCTTATTTGTTTTAACTATAAGCAAGAAAACAGATATTTTCTGTTTTCTTGCTTTCTTTTTTCTATGTTCTGATATTTCTTTCTCAACAGGATTTTTGTGTTTCATCTCCAGTTACATCCAACTAGAATATGATTCAAGGTGGAAATGGGTGCGGGTATGTTAATGACAGAAGATGTGGGAGGTATTCAGTGTTTCCTTGGTCATTCAGCATGAACTGTGTAATCCATCCTGTTTCATTTTGAGCCTTTGCAATCCCCTTTCACTCATAATACATCCCCAGGAGATAGATGTCCTCCACATGCATGCAAACATGGATAGCATGTAAAAGACTTTTCCAGTTACAGCAGTTCTCTCTTACCTATTCTATGCACAATTCTATGTTTTAGCATTTCAAAAGTTTACTCATATCTCTTAAAAAAATGCCAGAGCACAGTCCCCTCTCAGTCAAGGGTTGTACAGATCCAGCTCCCTCAGCCATTCCTTTTAAGGCAGATGCTCCAGTCCCTTAATGATCTTTGTAGCCTGGACCCACTCCAGGAGCTCTGTGTCTCTCTTGTACTGAGGAGCCCAGAACTGGACACAGCACTCCAGATGTGGCCTCACCAAGGCTGAGCAGAGGGGCAGGATCACCTCCCTTGACCTGCTGGTGATGCTCTTCCTGATGTACCCCAGGATACCACTGGACTTCTTGGCCACAAGGAAGGGCACACTGCTGGCTCATGGACAGCTTGCTGTCCACAGGACCCCAGATCCTTCTCTGCAGAGCTGTTTTCCAGTAGATCAGATCCCAGCCTGTGTTGGTGCATGGGGTTATTCTTCCCCAGGTGCAGGACCTGCATTTGCCTTTGCTGAATTTCAGATGGTTCTGTGCTGTGAGGAACAGAGACAGAATTTAAAAGATGGAGGAAGCCTGAGAGAGAATGGCATAACGTTGTTGGAGGGAAAATCAGGATCTGTGAAGGCAGAAAAAGAAGAGATTTAGCAGAGAGACTGAGCAGATTTATCAAGAAGGATGAGCATATGTAAGACAATCAACTAAAAATGAACAAAAAAATTGTAAATGAGGTAATGCAGATTCTACAGAATGCCTATTAGGGTACTGCAGCATTTGAGTCATCATGTTGCCAAAGCCACAAACACAGAGTGCATGCCTGGTTTTTCTGAAGTATTAAAATCTTCTCAGGTCCATTGGGTCTTTATTACAAACATTTTGAACAGCTCTGATTACAGATAATTAAAGCTGGCTTTTTTGGTTACAAATAACCAAAATAATCATGTTAGAAAGACAATTCTCTGAAGTAGCATTGCCTGACCTGGTTTTCTTTGCTGCATTTTGTAAGCAAAAGAATGACATTTATTCTTCCATAATAAAACCTTCCATTTTAGAAATGTTACTGGCTTGACCACTTCTGAATAAAAATAATCTTGGTAGAAATTACCACAAGACCATATATGCAGCACTGAAAAGCACAATTAAAGACATTTTCGTGTATATGGCATAAAATTTTCTCTGATATATAGTTTTGATTGTGCTCAGTATAATAGGGCCTGATTTTAATTGAGTTCTGGGCAATATAAAAGCATGGATACATAATGAAAATAATAACATAACTTCTATGCTATTTTTCTTTATGAATATTTGCAAAAAGAATGTCTCATAAATTATTCCTTAGGTCAGACCTCTGCAACATGCATTGCATTATCCTGGTCAAAAGCACATCTTTCAGGTCTTTACTTCTCTATGTTTAAAACTTGGGAGAGATATTTTCTGTACTTAAGGACTTTAAAGATAAATGGACATAAATGGATGTACAGAGAATCTAGGTTTGTCTGTGTGGTTTCAGGGCAGGGTTTTTGTGGACTGAGGCTGTTGTCAAGACTAGATTCAGAGGCTTCAGCACACATTGAATTGGGGTCTGCAAGGAACAAAGTGATTATGTTAACAAATCTTTGTGCACAAGTCTAAGCAGGAAATCTAATATCCTTAGTTTCTCCCTAAGAAGGTCTTCAAATAATTGTGACCTCTCTCTGCTTTTTTCAAGAAAAAGCATTGTCAATCTAACCCTATTACTTTGTTTGATTTAGGGCAATTTCAAACTGCTAATGAAGAACATTACCCTGTTGAAACATTCCTTTTCAGCATGCATACAACTTAAGACACACTATTTTTCAGAAGACTAGCCTGTACTCTAGGCCTGTTTTGGTGCAGACACATTCCACTGGATGCAAATAATTATTTTAAATCTGCAATTTTCTTAGTATGGGTGCATCCAATATTACACCCACCATATCATTAAAAGCAAAAATATAGTGCACCTTATATGTAAAGGCAACAACTTCTCATATTAATTAAAATCCTAATAATCTTATTAAAACTGACAAACAGCTTTTACTAACCTAGATGCAAAAGTACAAATTAATACAGAAAAACTTCCTTAATAATAGTGTTTTAAAAACAGTTGTGAAAAAAGCTTACCAATAACTCCATCTTTCCTAAAATCCCTCTGGGTTCTAGGTTGACAGTACCAGTGTTCCTGGAGTACAGACTAGGTGGGATGCCACACTGAGTTGTCAATATCCTGGCTTAATTTCAAGAGCTATTGTTCACCATGCAGTGCCTACATATATTTGCAAAGCCAAAAAGCTAAAAAGTCAAGGCGAGCTCAGACAAATCCCAAGACCTTACACTGTCAGATAAGTACAAGGCCTACAGCCTTTATTAGTATTGGCAAAAGACATGTTTGATAAGCTACACTAGTACACAGCAAACATACCACTTCTATCCCAGTGTGTCCAACAGTCTTTCTGGTATAATGACATTAATAAATATTTCACCAAATGGCTGCTCTGAAAAGTAACAAGCATATTTACAATTGGATAACAGACTGGTAAACACATTAGTTAAAGGCTTGAAACTCCCTGAATTGTATCTCAAGAAGTAACTGAAATAGTGTAGTGAGTGCTCTTTTAACCTGGAAAAGATACAAGCACATAAGTTTATGGTTTCCTGATATTCTCATTGTTCTGACAGAGATTTCAGAAATATGTATCTGCAGATCCTTATTTAATGCAGTGCATATTGCAATTCAGAGCATTTTATCTGTGCCATAATGCATTCATTTTTTTAGAAAACCATGTAACATGTTCTGTCCCGGGCATTCTTGCTTACTTATTTGTGATGACCTAACATCCTTTGCAAGATTTCCAAGTGAAGCCTGGAGATACATTATCCAAAGCCCCAAAGAGAAATGGAGGAAGCTGACATTGCATATGCTTGCATATTATTGTTCTGTTTGTAACATCAGTGACTTTCCTTAATCATTTGCAATATTGAGAGTTCTAAAAACACAGCCGACAGTCTCCAAGATCAATACCAATAGCTCAGTGCTGATGAAAACGAACAATGAGCTATTTTACACCTACTGGAAAAGAAGTCCATCACTTTACATTCATGCACTTACACACATTTTGTTCAGCAGTTCTTTTCTCTTACATGCTTTCTTTGTATTCAAAGTGCTATATCATTTTATTGCTAATCCTGAATCTTGTAGTCTTATGTTCATCTCAATTGGTAAGAAAACTCAGGCACTAAATACTGCTGGAACTATTTTTAAATTTACTTATTTACTATTCTTAGGGTATCCAGGTTTATGAACAGGATAAGATCAAGGTACTTTTATATTAAAAAAAATAATCCAGGTCATGAAAAAATATTTCATCCTGATTATGTCATGAATTTTCCCCAAAGATAGTACAGGGCACTGAAACACTGTTTGTGCTTAAGGATATTAGTAGTTTCTTGAGTATTTTCTTTTCTGAAACCTTTAGAGTTTTTATTTGGGCTTATTCAGTTAAAAATACATAAGATCGCTGTCAGTTGAAAAAATGCTATGTAAGTGCTTACCAGAACTTGATATTGGTATACCTAGAAGAAATCTTGGACACAGAGAATCTCTCTTTTTATGAATGCCATCCTGAGATCTGAAGAGTTACGTTAAGGTTGGGAGTACTATTCCTCTATAATTAATTATTTTCTGTTAAAATAGTGAGCTAAATTTAATATAAATTTCTTCTCTGTCAGTGTGATCTTGTGATATGCTGTCTAGCTTTGAGAGGTGGTTCCAGCAGAATTCAAAAGCTGGACATCTGTCAAAGTTCCAAGTTTACCAAAATGTGGGGGAGTTTTCTTCTACTAGCTTCATGGAGACCAGGGTTCTAAAAATAGTTATTACTTATTATTATATTTTTCTATTTGCATTACCAGAAAATCTAAGTCTTTAAAGAAGTCCTTGAAGAGGTGCATTAGGAAAGACGCTCCTTTTATTTCTCTGCTGATTACATTGACACAGAAAAATGAATTATTTCCTTTAGTATTGCAAATTTTTACATTCTTGCTAATGTGATGGTATTTAAGCTGAACTTGACGAGCCTCCTTGAAATGTCTTCCCATAATATGCTATCATAAGAATCCATTCCTTATCTAGTATGATCAGGACTAAAATAAACATATACATAGCATACCATAAACAGCATATAATATGTAACCAAATATACACAACAAAAGCAATAGGGCATGACATTTTACACCCTCATGGAGGAGGGGGAAATAGTTTTATACTGAGCTTTCATAAGAATCACACAAGAAACTAAAATCATCAAAGAGCAGAAACTGGATTCTGAATGTAGGGAATCACTTGCTAAGCGGAACAGAAACACTATTAGAGATTGAATTTTACTAGGACACGTACATTTCTTAGAATTCCATAAATAAATTAAAGGTGAGGAATCACTGTATAATGAAAGTAGTTTCATTAACAAGTCTCACTAGAAAAATGGGACATCAACTAACATTCATGTATTTTTAGTATGGTTAGATAAGAGATGCAATGAAAAAAACAAGTGAAAAGCCAAACATATAGAGGAAATCAAACCCCTGTTAATGAACTTAACATGATAAAGAAATGAATAAGCTAATAAGGTTCTAGAAGCCACTTCTGAGATTAACAAGAATGAAAAAGAATGGACTATAATATGATTTCTGTTAATATTTTTTAAAAATTTATACCTGTGAGTAGTAGTACACATAAAACTGAGGAAAAGGAATAGGCTGGATAACATCTTGAACTTCCTTCTGCATATGCTTTGCTATAAAATGAAAGCAAATTGAGATTTGACTAGGATATTAGAAGAAAACGTAAAGAAAATTTAAATTTCCAGAGATATTTGCAGAGTACAGTCTCCTCTTGCCCACAGTCATGCTGTTCTTATGACTTTGCTCAAGCGAAAGAGCTATCACTGACCTATTGTAGCTGATCAGAATTTTGCTAAATAGTCACAGAATCATAGAATGGTTTGGGTTGGAAGGGACCCTAAAGATCATCTAGTTCCAGCCCTGTAATGGACAGGGGCATCTTCCACTAGACTGGGTTCCTCAAAGTTCTGTCCAATGTGGCCCTGAACACTTCCAGGTATGGGACATCCACAACTTCTCTGGGAAACCTGTGCCAGTGCCTCACCACCCTCACAGTAAAGAATTTCTTCCTAATATCTAATCTAAACCTACTCTCTTTCAGTTTAAAGCAATTCCTCCTTATCAAATCATTCCATACCTTTGTAAAATGTCTGTCTCCAGCTCTCTTGTAAACCTCTTCAGGTAGTTTTGTAAGATCTCCCAAAAGCTTTCTCTTCTTCAGGCTGTACAATCCCAGCTCACCCAACCTTTCCTCAAAAGACAGGTGCTCCAGCCCTTTGATCTTCTTCATGTCCCTCCTCTGGACTCACTACAACAGGTCCATGTTCCTCCTGTGTTGGAGGCCCAAGGTCTGGACACAGTACCAGGTGACATCTCACGACAGTGGAGTAAAGTGGGGGGGGGGGGGGAGGCAGCAAGCGCCGTAATATCATCTTTCTCTTAAAAAGCAGGTAGTGGCTTTCAACTTTCTCACATTGCTACTTCATTGTAATGAGAATGCAGACCAGAATGCAATTCCAAACAAATTGGGATGATGGTGGGGTTCAAATGGATGTGCTCCCATTCAGCTGTCGTCAGGTGTTAGAGGAGAAAGAGTGAACAATCTTTGCAAGTGCAGCTAGTAATGTAGATAAATAATGGATACTGCTAGTGGCCTGAATGCATTTAGAGAATCCCAGCTGCTCCACTCAGTGTTTAATAGGCTGGAGGTGCAATTTCTTGCTACATAAATATTCAATATATTCCTACAGCCTTGCCACATAGGTGTAAACAACAATCAGCATAAAGAGGGACATAAATGTTTATTATAGGCTTCATTTTACCTAACAGATGCTCAATGAAAAACCTGAAAGTTACGGTAAAAAAAGGTGACTCGGGAAAACTTATCAATGACAAAAAATTGCTATGAAAGCAGCTTCATAAATACAAGGATTTTATTTTCAGGAGATATATTCCAGTTATTGCAAGAAAGAACCAGTTAGCAGTATACTTGCATCAAGGCAAGTATCTTGTGATGGATGGGAAGCTAAAGTTTGGGATGATATGACTTTGATTCTCTACACTTAGAACTGGGCTTTTTTTTCTGTAATTTTCCAAAACTCTTCCTTAGCATATAGCTTTGCAGTAAATTTTGTTTATGCTTATCTATGTAGGATATAGTAAGAATATTTTCACAAATCATAAATTTAGTGTATAATGTCAAATTCGCCAGAAGAAGAGCACGTTCAGGCAAAGCAAAGTGAACTGAGCATTCACTTTGTTTCCTGTTCAGCAATTCCCAGTTCAGTTAAAGCTGTGGGGGAATGAAATACAGCTTAGCTGAATATTCTCTCACGTGACACCTGCATACTAAGGGTGATCTTTATTAATTTTATTAGAAGTAGAATTAGGCAAGTGCAGCCTATGTTAACTATCTTAACTTTCTTTGACTTATCTATTAACAAAGTGTCTCAAACTGTCCAGAGACACAGCTAAGTTACCTGCTTTCTGCTATAAGGAAATACTTTATAACTTCACTACTCAAACCCATGTTACTTGATACGGCTGTTGGTGTAAGAGATCACTATCTTATCTTGATCATTCACCAGATCCAGAGTTGGTTTTGGGGGAATATTCTCCTGTGTAGGAGAAATTAATTTTTCAGAAATAGGTGTGAAATTTTGATATTCATATTTTTTAATAAAGAAGTAGTTTTTACAATAGGGAGAAAATTACCAAAGTTCCACTTTCTATTAACCACCCTTTGGCTCAATTTGAATGTTTTGTTCATTTCTCATTTGTTCTTCCTTTGCACTTTCAGTCCAATTTAACTTTTCCTTGTATTAAATATCTTGCTACTTCAATGCATAGCATTAGCATATGTAGCAATATCCATGCTCACTGTGAAAAATTTGATTATCCTAATCCTAGAGAGAACAGACCTAAATACTTCTAACTTCTACTGATGAGTACAAGGACTGTGTCTAGAAGTACTGTGTCTAGAAGTTTGGTACACAGCAGTGGCAGCAGCAAGGCACTGTGAGGAGCAGCAGGGACAGGCTGTTCTCCCACTAAAGCAAGAGCAGTGACACCTGGGTTTTATGTGTGCACATTGCCCCTATCCAGCCTAGAGCCCAGACTTCGTGCTGAACTGTGCTGATTTCCTCCTTCAGCAGTTTCATAGGCATGTTCTCTCCTGCCTTATTAGAAGGTATACTAATTAGTATGTATACTCTTCCTATGATTTATACCAATACCAGGTCACCAAGCCATTCTTCAATCTTGTTGCCCAAAACTATCATTCCTGCTATACCATACATCTTGTTTTTATGGAACACTACATTCTTTCACGGAGAATGGTATAAAAAATTCAATTCTTATATTGCTGAAAAAGCTGGAATTTTGGATCTGGAGCTGTAGACCAAATTTAAATAATTTATACTGCTGGAGTTTCTGAATTCCTAACAATTGTTGTCAAGAAACAAAGTTGAAATGGGGCAGCCATGGTGTGTCACAGTAACAGCAAACCACGAGCTTAGGTCCTTCAACATGGAAAATGTAATAGCTTTTCTTTCATCAATTCATGGAGATGATATCTTAAATGAAGTTTTTCTTAGAATATATGTGTCCCATATTTTTTCTTAGGATAACACTTAAAAATTAGACAGCAGGCCAAGATAATGGAGCCATGATTCCAATACAGAATTTCCCAAAGGTTTCAAAATATTCAGATTATTCCTTTGTTTGAAGTTGTTACAGAGATTTTGGTAAGACAAGGAGCCTAGTCTCTGTTTGAGTGTCGATGAGGTCAGCCTGTACTGCACCTGGCTTTATTTTGGAGTCAGATCTATTCAAAATCCAAATAACTTTAAAAAATACCTTTAAGCTATACTTAAAGAATTGAAAGGGTTTGGAGGGTTGTTGTTGTAGCATCTTTAGAATTTTATTGAATACAAAAGGCTTCGCAGAAGGAATTGTTACTTATTTTTCTGAAGTCAAAACACATTTGTACTTACTTTACTAAGATCTGAGAAAATCTGAAAAAAAGGGAGACTAATATTTCAGAGATGATTCACAAGAGTGCTCTCTACTGTGATGTAATTTCTAATAAAACAAATACATCTTGTTTAAATAATATAGAATAGTCTGTTTAGTTGAGATTTTGCAGGATAAATAAATTCTTGTATATCAAACCTGAGATCAGCTTCAATGCAGAGGGCTGATACAGCCAGTAATAATTGTTTGGTTGGTGTAGCATTACCCAGTGTATGTAGCTATAATAAATCATGCACATTATCATTACCCCCTCATGTCATCAGCTAATGTTAATACATAATCAATTTTACCAGACATCAGTCTACTTCCTCAATTCTCTGTGAAAACAGAAAAAGTGATTCTGAGGGATCCTGATACAAATGTTCATTTTTTCAGCCCTCGAAATGTATTGATGTTTCCTCATTTTTATGTGGTTTTACATTTATTTTGTAGCAGGCATTTCCTGATCAATACATATAAACTCTCAGGTTTTCACAATCTAACTTTCTTGTTTTGTTTTTACTTCTAGTTAACTTAATGGTAACTGTTCATTCTCTACAACATTGTCAATCTGAATAAGATCCATGAGAGCTAATGGATTTTAAAAGCATTAAGAGCAAACACGGTCGAATAACAGCCAAGCACTTTAGTGTTGAGTGGATACTTAATTTCACTGCAAAGTGAGGGGTGATATGTTGAATGCCACTGTGAGATCTCACTGTCAAAATTAGGTAACTCGGCAAGTTGAATAAGAATTAATCAGTAATTTCTCATGTATGAAAACTCTCTGTCTGTATTACAAGTATTTCTGATCATTACATTTTTCCTGCATGGTTATTTAAACATTATTCGTTAATAACAATTTATTATATATAAAAATATGTTTAAAGAACAGAATTTTCTGAGTAAATTCATGTGATACTGCGACTTTTAATATATAATGAATGAGAAGAGAAGCTTATAAATCCTTTACACAGATACAAATATTCTGACCAGGAACAGTTATAATTTAGCTTGCAGAATGGCATACATAAGGACATACTGGCAGTGTTACTATTCTGAGGAGAAACCATGACTGAGTTTCGATGAATTTACTTCTCACCTTTCATTCCATGAGCTTGCTTTTTCACTCTACTGAAACTAAAACAAAGCAAACAATAAATAGGTTTTTTTAATTGGTAGAAAATCAAGTCACATGCTGTTAATAGCAACTGTTTTTTCAGTTCTTGATACAAATACAAAGGCTGGCTATAAATATCTTGACCGTGTTGCTCACACAGTGGACACATTTATGAAAATTCACTATAGTGCTGTTGCCCACAGGTGTACCTTACAGGCAGAGTTGTGCTGTTTGTTTGATAGTTTGGGACCAGAAACCAGGGAGCAGCCATTAGTTCCTCTCATAACCCCCTCCACAGTCTCTCAACATGGGGACTCAGGGGCTTAGCCTACACAGGAGAAGGATCTGCACATGTCAGGGACCAGAGGGAAGTTCTGAGGTGGCCACTGCCCTCTGCCACCCTTCATCCTCAGTCTTGCATGGGGAAGGCCCCAACCCTGCACTGTCCTGGAGAAACAGTGACAAGGAGTCTGCAGAGGAGGGCAGGACAGCTGGTTGAACACACAAGGCAGCACAACAGAGCAATGCACTTCTGTCACAAGTGCAGAGCACCTAGACCACACACACAGCCTTGGTCTTCTTGTGGGTCCCTTCCAATTCAGTATGTGATTCTGTGATTCTGTGGTCTCTATCAGTATTGTTCAAGAAGGAAATTAGGCAGTTATTCCTTATTTTATATGTCTTTGGATGACCAAATATTGCATAAAGGTAGATTAACTTGTTTTGTGTATGAAAATGCTTTTGTAATAACTCCAAGTCATAGTTTTTCCTTTGTATCATTGGAGTATCTCCTGCATCCAATATTGAAAATCCAAGAGTAGTTGGCTCCAGTGACATGACTGAGTGCTTATTGTTCTGTTGCTCTTTTGGATTTGGTTGTCATTAGTCTTGTTTGGATCTGACTACCTCAGAACAACCTGGGAAACGATGCTAAGGAATGCATGACCAGTGTGAATAGTACTTTTATATTTTGGCCGTAAAAAATTAGTAAAATGTCCAGGATTGAGGAGAGATTAAGATTATATGGTCCTAAATTGTTTTATGTCAAAATCTTGAAAGAATGGCTCTAGAAATGTCAGACCCTAACCCTCTCTCTTTCTATGTGGTTTTGGTTTTTTCCCCTATATACAGTCCTGTTTATGACCTTATCTAAATATGACAAAAATCAGCAGTATTTTTCTCTAGACCTTTGGCCACTAAACTGGATCCAGATCCCCTACTTAATCTACCTCCCATAAAATTTCAGCAAGAGAAATATAAGAATATTTTGGTATCATCCTCTTGTTCTGCAATATCAGAATACTGTAAAGATTGAGGTTTGATGGATTTATTTTTTTCTTCTAATGGAACATCCATAAAACAAAATTCATAAGCGTATGCATCATGGCACAGTTCATTCTATATTTCAAGTCAAGAAGAATTTGGTATGATACAAATTTCCAATCTTCCTCCTATTGCTCCAAAAGACTACATATCCTTTTTAAAATTCCTCAGTCATCCCTGGCCCCAGAAGTGAGCATGGCAATGTATTACTGACACAACACCTGCTCTGTTTTCCTTTACCCAGTTTTTCCTGTGCTGCCTATGGTAGATGCACTCTGCGATACAAGTTGACAGCAATGCCCAAAGTAACCTCACTATCTATTAGGATACTTCTAAAACATGCTGTAATCAGGAACAGAAAGTGTATTCTGCAGCACTCAGTAGATCCACTAAGGCTTAAGTGCTTCTGCTGCAAAGTGTAGCCTTTTTACAGAAAAAAAAATCCTCTTTACAACTGGAAAGCCACTTTGAACACTGGTGGTTAATGTGTTTCACACTTTAAACTGTGTGCTGGTTTTCTCTGGGATAGAATTAATTTTTTTCCTGGTGCTTAGTATTGGACTATGTTTTGTATTTGTGCTGAAAACAGTGTTGCTAACACAGGGATGTTTTCATTATTGCTGAGCAGTGCTTACACAGAATCAGGGTCTTTTATGCATTTCACACTAGCATGAGAAGCTGTAATTAAATTAAATTATTCTTTGAAATTCTTTAAATTCATATAAAGGATAAGAATAGTATATTATGGATTCGTTTATTTAAATATAATGGCAAAGACACAGATTAAATAGAATTCCTAATTACATATTACATGATTACATAAAGGAAATATAAGATGTATTGAACTTGGCCACTAATATGGGATCAAAAAGGTGGCTGTGGCAAATTAATAGGTTACTTAATTGGTAGAATTCCATTTTATGCTCAGAGAGGTGTCAGGCCTAAATCTTCCTAACAAACAACTGATTCTGAATAAAATATAGATATGCATACAGAAATGTAAGGAATTTTGAACCAAGAAGAAAATACCATGTTCAGTTTTTTCTTGAACACCTCCCCACCACCCTGGGCAGCCCGTTCCAATGCTTAACAGTCCCTTCCATGAAGACATTTTTCCTGATGTCCAAATCGAACCTCCCCTGGTACAGCTTGATGCCATTTCCTCTCGTCCTGGCATTGGTTGCCTGGGAGAAAAGGCTGAACCCCACCTTGCTACACCCTAATTTTTTTTTCTGTGCAGAAGAAAGACCATTCCAAATCCCTAATTTTTCCTCTATAAAAATAATTCTAGTATGTTTATCAAAAATGTTTATTTTCTCTCATTTTAACAATGCTATTATTTATAAATCTGTTTACATGTTTAGTAATAATTTGGGTAACAAAATCATGTGGTCATCTAGACTCCAGACAAGAAATATTTAACACTTCAATCTCATTGATTTCAGCTAATGTTTGAAACCTTTCTCTCTTTGTGGATCTAAATACCAGTATTTTCCCCTACCTATAATAAAGCCAGATTTCCATTTAAGATTCAGCCACTCACAACCTTAACAGAACAAAACAGGGACCTCAAAAGGTGCTATCAGTACTTCTCAGAAAATATCATCCACATTTGTCCTGTTCTATTCATTTGAATGAAGAGTGTTTGTTCAGCTTCTTGACATTGACAGCAATTGGCAGATCAAGAACAGGTATTAAACTGTTTAGATTTTTTTCTTTCTCTAGGGCTCCTTGAGATCATTGAACAAAAGCCATTTGCTGAGTGAATTTCAAATGACTTAAGAGTCAGCTGTGTAATAATTATTTCATTGCAGAATGGAGGTAAGTAACATTGAGTAAAATTTTATACTGCATCATTGAATTAGCAATATTCCTAAAAACTCCTCAGCATATTAGTTTTATGTTATTACTTGTTGTAGATATGGTCATGGATTTCCCCTGCTTTTTATCCAAACACCATAACTAATGGGAGACTTGGAGCTCTTTTATTCTTTTAACTTAGAGGATATTAATCTTCTGAAAATACAGTGCTTCAGATATGGTGGCAGTTCCAGAAAAAAGATACAGTCACATTATTGTAACTAATAAGGCAAACATCATTTGCATCCGAAGTTTCTGGGGAAGTATATTTACATATCCTTTAATATGAAAGCTGACTTGACATTTTTCAACAAAATGAATTACCTCTTGACATAGTTCTACAACAGAAATTACTCATACTACCAAATAGCCTGTTAAAAAGCAGGGTATAACTACGCACAATCAGGGATTTGCCATTTTTACAATCTGCTAGGCAGGACTTCAGTGCAAATTTTCTGAAAAGTTTTCTCCCACTAGGAGATTTCAACCAATTTTCAAAATATCACAGTACATGATGAAGGAAGCTGAGTGTGTAGTGCTGTGGATTATTCTCACCTGTATGAAGACATGGAGCTAGAAGAGCAATTTACAGGTATCTGTTGGTTTGAGAAGAACCAAACTCGTAAACCACCCATCGGGACAAGGCGGCTTTCTTTGCCTGCTGAGTGTCATTCAATTCTTAAGCAACATTTTCTGCAGCATCAACAATTTTTTAATTGAAGTTTTTATTAAAAAAATGGGCTTTTAATGGAAAGACAGTAAATGGATTTAAAATCTCTCTCTAAAAATTATCCAGGTTAGGAAATAAAAAATTCCTTTTGTCCATATGAAATGCATTTAACCTGAAGTACAGAGACACTTGGAGAAAATGTGGGTTGGCATTTTTCATTTTTTTTCCACCTCATTGCTTTCACTCAAAATCTGTGGCGGGGACCATATTGTTAGCTGTGGGTAACACTTCATAGTATTATAAAGACTTATTGGAGGGGTGAGTGCAGAAAGTATGTAATTTTTGCATGTCTGAGACTAGTTTTCCACTGGTTTTTATCCCTAAAATATGTACAATCTATTTAATTGCATCTGACAGGAGGGATTTGAAAGAGAAAAGAACAGTCTGGGTTAAGACATGTGTTTCAGGTTTAAGAGGAAGAATGGCAGAAAGCTTAGATACAGGAATAAGAGAAAGAAGTGGTAATGACTTTAGCAAACAAGCTTTCCACTAGCCAGATATGATTCCTGTTACATGTCAAATACACCCCACTCACAAACATGCTCCCTCCTCTGCTTTCGTTCTTCTTGGCCTGAAATACAACTACATCAATGAGTCTAAATGGATATTTGCATCTCCTTTGTTCTAAGCCAGCTTTAGTCCTTTTAGACTCACTGCACTTTTTAAGTGCTGTCGTCGTGTGGCATAACATATTCAACCCAGCATGATATTTCTAATATGAACCCCTCAAACTGTAAAACTTTAGGACTAGCTTCTATGTCTAAGCTGAAGGCAAATGTTCTGAGTTGATCTTTCTTAATTCCAGGATAGTTTTGGACAAAATGCTACCTGAACATGTTAAGTAAGTTCCTACTTACTACTGTTTTTTCCCCTCGCTAAATCCTGGGATTTGCAAGTAGAAAAAAATCAACTCCAGATGTCCATGCAGCGCCTCTCACCATTGTGACAAACCTTTGTACAAATTCTGGTGGTAAATCCAAACTGAAATTCAAACACTGTCTTGCCTTAAACATGGAGTTTTGACCTACTTCAATTTGGTTTCTCTTGAAAGAAAAACTGTTCATGTATCTGTATTCAAAGCATTGGGTAACTTCAACAGTGCATCTGATCTGCCTTATTTTTGTGGGGTTTTTTTTGTTGCTTTGTATTTTTTTTTAGAGCAGTTGCTCTATTTAATTGCCTCATCAATTCCTGACTTTAGTTTCCTGGTTTTTGTGAATTGCACTTCACTGGAATAGCAGCTAAGGCATTTCTGATCTAGCCAAACTCAGTTTTGTGTGACACTTTTACTAATTGTTTAGGAAACTCTGCAGATAACACAAAACATATCTAATGATTTCTGTATGATTGTCAGTACAGGTTGTGAATGTGTAAAGTCTTCTAGGGCTGTGATCTCCATCTCTTGTAACAATCATTTAAGGTAATCATGACAAAGACTTGATTGTACACACTTAGTGGAAACTGGGTCCTTGCCTCAGACTGTGAGCCATTCCATTATTTTCAGGTTAAAACCTTTAGGGCAAAACATAAAGAAAAAATTGTTTGTTACATCTATTGGAAAAGCCCTTATTGATTTCTGTAAACATTAGTACAATGTACATTCAAGTTGGAACATGAGATAGGTAATGACAGAAAATAATTTAAAAATCAATATTTTAAAATGAAAACAGCAAATTCCTTTTTCAAAAATATTGTGATATTTTTAAGTATAGGCCAGTTTCCACTCCATGATGGGACATTTTAAAAAACAAGTCCCTCAGGCTTGTGTGAACAAAATATTTTATTCATTTTAAAATCAAGCCAAGTGTGTTGGCTGTTTATTTCTCCAAATATTTATTTTCCAGTAATTTGTATACAACCATACTAAAATTTTATTGTGCAGTTTATAAACTGATACAAATCATCCTGTGAAATTAGATCAGAACCATGTAAATCACCAAATGAAAAAATATTTTTAATATTTATTTACATTTAGAAGCAAATAGTAATTTGCCTTTTTTTCCCTATTTTTCTATAAGTATTGAATTACTTGATCACTTTTACATTTGAAAAACTTAAAGTTCCTTATGTTACATTTCATGTTATACATAATGATCAAAAGCTATAATTTTTAATATTCATAACCAGGTAAGCCATACAACTCATACAAGTCATCCAGAACACTAGTAGGGGAAATTTAGTGAAAAAAATTTGAGAGTTATGTAATAAGGTTCCTAAATTATAGAATCATAGAATCATTAAGGTTGGAAAAGATCTCCAAGACCATAGACTCCAAACATTGACTGATCAAGACCTTGTCAACTAAACCAGAGCACCAAGTGCCATGTCCACTCTTTTCTGGAACACTTTTGGGGAGGGTGATTTCACCACTTCCTTGGGCAGCCTGTTTCAATGCCTAAAAACTCTTTCAGTGAAGAAATTCTTCCTGGTTTCTAACCTGAACCTCTACTGGCACAGCTTGAGCTATGTCTTCTTATCTTTTAGAAAACAAATTCATCTTCAAATATTTAGGAAAATGCAGAGCCCACCCATAGAAATTTGTGGGGGGAAAAAGTGAAATACCTGTAAAGGTAGTGCTTACCTATCATGGTTATTGCTGCTTATCTAAAGACAATTACATAAGGCAGGGGAATAAAAATCCAACCCACATTTATTTTCTTCTATTCAGTACCATTTTTCCAAAGTTGCCTTTGCAACAATTTGTCTGTGTGAAGTGATAGCAAATGTATACTGGCAGAGTTTGACTCTCTCTTTCACCAAAATAAAAGTTACTCGATGCATTTACTTCTGATTTCTTATGAACAGGGTTTCTGTCCTCTGTTCTTAAAAAGGATAATTAATGTCTGTCCTAATAAACCATGCTGTTAGGTAAGTTTCTTGATACCTGTGCAAAAATTTAGTATGTTCGGTTTCATCTCAGTGTTTCTTATTACTCCCAAGAAAGACTTAAACCCAAAATCAAACAATTAAACAAACAAAGCATTCTTTTCTTTGGCAATCACACCATAAATTGGAAATAATTTATCAGGAGGTAAAAATCACTGCAGCATTTTTTTGGTGTTACTTGATATTACAGAGTTCCACAGAAATTATTCTTCAGACTTAATTATATTGAGGAACTTCTGAAGAAGTTTTTTTCTAAAATAATTCACAAAAGGGTAATTAGCGTGATGTTAAGGTCATGTATAATTTGCTTTTATAATAGCACATTCTATATTTTAAAGCATAGAATTATGGAAAGGTTTGGGTTGGAAGGGACTGATTAGGTTGATTTAGTTGTCAACTTATGATCAGTAATGCCTTAGTGCTACGTGAAAATTTTAGCTCTGTTGTTGAGTGTCAAGATTTTTTCTGGTGCATTTGACAATTTGGATCACTGTTTCTGTACAATGAAGGGACTTTTGTCACTTTTGTTGATATTTTAGATTACAAGGGACTGTGAAATAGTCAGTAAGAAACCATTAACTTTGATCAAAAGAGAAAATTCTAGGCTACAGTGTTTGGTATTTTAATGAGATCACACTTGTTATTAAAGATTTAATTTGGTCCAAAATCAAAGAAAATTTAAAGTTTCAGAGATATTTGCAAAATGCAATCTTCTCTTGCCCTTTATTCGTGATGTTCTTTTGACTTCACTCAGGAGAAAGAGTTGGCACTAACACAGTGCAGCCAATTGAAATTTTACTAAAAAAAGTCAGACACACAAATTCATGAAGTGTTCTCTATTTAAAATTTCACAACAAAGCTTGTGAAGGGTCTGGAGTACATATCTTGTGAGGAATGGCAGAGGGAGCTGGGGTTGTTTAGCCTGGAGGAAGGGAGGTTTGGGGGGACCTTATCACTCTCTACAACTGCATGCTGCTCTCCACCGTGTCGTTCCCCAGTCTGTACACACCACCAGGGCTGCACTATTCCAGGTGCAGAATCCAGCACTTGCCATTGTTAAACTTCATAAGGTTAGTGATTTCCCAGTCCTCTAATTTTTCAAGGTCTCTCTTCAGGTCCTCTCTGCCCTGAAGGGTATCAACAGGTCCTCCCAATTTAGCATTGTCATTGTCATTAAACTTTCCCATGAAGGCCCCTTGGCATTCTTCTGGCTTCCTCCTTGCTGGGATGCTGAAATGCTCAGGTGAGCTTGGAGTTTGATATTCCTTGAATATCAACCAGCTTTCTTGGGCAACTGTTTCCTCCAGTGCCACAGTACTGCATCAGATTCCAAAGGCCAAAGTTTGACCTCTTTAGGTCCAGGGTAGTGAGCTTGCTGTGGGCCCTCCTCATTGCCTCAAGGATCTTGAATTCCGTGATTTCTGGTCACTGCAGCCCAGACTGCCCTTGAACATCACATTCCCCACTAGCCCCTCCTTGTTGGTGAGAACAAGGTCCAGCATAACACCTTCTCTCTCTGGATCCTCTATGAACTTGGAGAAAGAAGTTATCATCAACACATTCCAGGAATTTCGAGGATTGCTTATGCCCTACTGTGTTTTCCCTCCAACAGATATTGGAGTATATGTTTGGTAAGCTATAACCTTCATCAATTTATGTTGTGCATAAACTGTACATATCTACATTTTACGTAAATAGCTGGACTAATATATAGATAAAAATATATATATTATATATATGCACATATATATAATATATATAATAGATGTATTTTATATATATATATCTATATACATATGTACACATACATAAATCTCATGCAGTTTTTTGCAAAATCAGGACAGTTCTGTCATGCCTTGGGAGATAGGATTGACCTACAAAAATATGTTTCTTAGTGGGAAAGTGTTCTGCTGACTTTCTCTCAGATAAATCTTCCCTTCCCTTCCTCTCTCTTAAATTTACCCTGATGCTACCTGTCTTAAGTTCTACTCAACAGAAACATGCCAGTAGATTGGTTTGTGTTTTGTGATCTAGTTTCTAGATTTATCATCTGAGAAGTTAGGTAATTAGAGTTTGTAGCTTGAAAAGGGAAGTTGCTGAAGTTGCTGTTGTAAATTTTAATGTTCATAGAGCACTATGTAGTTATTATATAGAGGGAGACACTTCTTCAGAGAGAAAAGAATTTTTTTTATTTTTATTCTAATCAAAATGGAGACATTTTCATGAATGACTCAATAATTCTTCTGTTTAAAAAATCATATTCCTTTTCCTGTTCAAGTGGTAGAGTTTCAGATGACGATAATAAAACAATTCCAGGCAAGAGATAGAATCAGAATTGGAATTTTATATTTTGCATTTAAGATTCAAGATGCTCTGCAATGCATGGTAAGAATGTTCTTAGCTGGCATCCATTTGTAGCTCCTGAGTTAGAAAATAGCCATTTTTTTAGTTTTGTAGGGAAATGAAACTTGACATGGAATTAAATCATCTAGATTACATACGGACACCTCGATTATGAAAACCTGCAGCAGACTGGTCACTCTTGGCAAATTCCAGAATGAAGTCAGACTGTTTAGCACCAGCCTGCTCCACAGTTTCCAAACTTCCCTTCCCTGCAGGCTTCCCTTTAGGGGAGGACCACAAGGCATTGGTCTTTATTTGTGTTTCGGTCTCTTTAATCAGGTTTCTGTGGCAGCAGGAAATTACTTAGAGTAGTCAGTCTGGTCAGAGTGGAAGGATTTACACAAGACTCAGAACAAGCTTGAATGGTTTCCACTCTGTATTGGGGCAGCTTCTTAATTCTCTTTCTCCATCCACTTATTTGTGTAACTTTGCAGATACCACATTTTGATTTTCCTTTGCCATTTCTCCAGCTCTCTGAATATTTTTCATGTGTCTAAACTTTCACTTCAGGTTCATCTTGCACAGAAAGATTTTCCTCCTCAAATCTTATTTGTATAAAGAAAGCAATAGGTAAAGCTAATGCCAAAATTTATCTTTTAACTCATCTTCTGGAAAAATATAAAAAGCTAAGTTCATTTAAAGTTGTAGCTTAATAATATATATAGAGATTGGACAAAAATTTGATAGTTGCCTGGGTTCAATTGAGATTTTTATTTGGCGAATCATAATCAAATGTCTTTAGTCCTACTGAAAACAGATTATTCCACTACAGAGAGAGGCATTTAATTACCTGGGACAGATGAATCCTGACAATAATATAAAAATTTCAGGGAAATGATAGAGAGCCTTATATTGGAAATTAAGTTACCAGCAGAGGTATGAGATGAAAATTTTTTAAATTTGTTATTAGGACAATTCAGAATATAAATTACTAGTTTTATGAGCAATCCATGATTGTTCTTAATCTTCTATGGGAGCAGAATTTTACTGGTAATTACATTTACTTTTGTAATGGAGGTTTATGTCACTTAATCTAATTGTGTTTTCTAAAAACAAATATCACTATTCTTAGGAAAAGAAGAAGTAGTCCTTCTTGAGCCACTTAAAAATAAAATCGGTTCTAAAAATCACATAGCATTGGCCCAAAAGCTTGATGTGCTTGATTTCTGTTCAGAGTAATTATCTTTTTCTTCTGGGGCACTTTTTATACCTCACTTTGTTGAAGAAATGTGAAAAGCATGGAAGTTTTATCTACATCCTATGCAATCTGAAGATGACTGAGTTCTTCCCAGGTCTTACCCTGGTCATGTGGATTGATAAAACGATCTTATATTCACCTGTTTTGCCCTACATACTCTCTTCTCTTTTCAAGTGTTGACCTTTTTGTCCTTCTTTCAGCAGTCCACTTTAAAGCTTTTCTTTGTCCCTCACACCACCCCACATGTTTAAGATGTTCTTTGAGGCAAAGGATCTACCTTATCTCTTTATCTTCAATTCAATAATTTGAACAAAGAATTCCCCAAACTTAGTTAAATTCACATTTTATGTTTCAAGTCAAACTGAGAGGTATCAGTTAGGGAGTCATATTTTGGCAATTGCTGAAGAAGTTTTGCTCTTTTTTATATAAATATGATAAATGAACTTATGAACAAGAGTGTGAGGCTTTTGTCACTTTCATATTACATTTTATGACATTGAGTCCACTGATGCTCTTCTCCCCCCTTTTTGCTTAAATGTTATGACTAGCTGAAAAATTAGCATTAGAAATTGTCATGAATCCAGTTCTGCTATTTCATCACTAAGAGGAATACAATAACCCGTAATCTTGAGACTTTCTGTTCAAATGTGTTTACTTTTTCTTTTGTAGAGATTTTTATTTATTTTTAGCTTAGCATATTTATAACTGTCACTTAGATCCTGATTCCAAAACCACTTTTACATGTGAGAAACAGTTAATAGAGATTTTATCATTTTTTCTGTCTAAAGCAAAGAATTTTTCTGCTCATCTTTCATACTTCTCTTGACCAATTTGTCAAAACCATATTGATATCTGTTGTTCATTCTCCCTAAGAATCTCCAGAATATTTTGTTTCATCCCGCTGAGTTACTTCTTTTGTCTTATATTCACTTTTCTTCAAGAACCCAAAGGGAAGCTGCAGTCAAATTATCTTCCTTGTTGATTGCACTGAGCTTATCACTCTGATCTTTTTATATTTTTCACTTAATTCCTTTCCCCATCATGTCAAGTCCAAGCTTCAAAGGTCTCCTTGTGCTTCCAGTATTACCCACCACCCTTTTTTCCTGCCTTTGTCCTGTTTTAGTACCTTCCCTGTAGAATTAATATGCCACACTCAGTGACACTTGGACACCATCCACATATTTGAAGGTCTCTGTGAACCATCAGTGTTTCTACTCCTGAAACCATACACTAATTTTGCTTTCCTTGTAAATGAGGAAGTCCTTCTAGAGGGCCATATCTCCACAGATTGTGGAGTGAAACCTGTTAATAGATATTGCACTTTATCAAAACAGAAAACATCACAGTCACACTTTGCTTCTCCTCTTCTTGAAAATCTGTCCCGCATGTGGGAACCAATCTTTGTTCTCCTTGGAGAGCAATGGGCTTGGGAAGAACTGATATGGTTGGTTTCAGTTGAAAGACTGTGTTACTTGCTGGCAGACTTTCAAAGTACAACATAATTTCTGGGGAGGACATCAAACATACTGCAAAATGCCTCTAAGTCATGTTTAACTATTTTTTTGTGTTTTTATGATGCTTTCTCCTGCTTTGATGGGCACCACATCCTTCTCTGGGAATTCTCCTTACTGCAGTGAGCTGAAAGAATTTCCTAAATACAGAATTTTAAGTATTTACCAGACAAGACTGGTCTTGGAGCTATCCTAGTGGATATTTAGTAGAGGGCTTGTCCTGTTCCACGTTTATTGTGCTTATAATTGGGGAAAATGTACATGTATTAATCAATTGGAAAAAAGAAAGAATTGTTGTTTCCATGAATTTATGAAAGATACATTCGTAAAACTAACATGAAATGTCAAAGATATTAAAAAAAATAATTTGCAAAGGCTTATTTTTTGTTTCCACAGATAAATGATCATTACTGAAGCAGGGTCTAAGTCTGGGGTTTGCAAAGAAAAAAAGAGAAATTACTGGCAAAAGAAAAAAAAACGAAAGAAAAGTGGAAAGAAAAGTTCATGTTCAGTAATAGAAGACAGAAACAGCTGGTCTTTCTAATGAAACAGGTTATATAATTTATTCTTATTTTTACATCAAAGTAATGACACAAGTTTGGCAACATTGCTATCTTACACCAACTTATTGGTCTACCAGAAAATGAAAATATTCTAATGCTACTGGAAATTCTTTTGACACTGCAATCATCTGGCTTGGCATCATGTGCAATATAAAGTCTGTTCATGTGAAGTTTTGAAGTTCTGAAGATTTTGGATGTGTGCAAACTTCTGCATATTTCTGTGAAAAGCCTTCTTAACCAGTTCTTGCTTTCCTTAGCACGTAATTTTTCCTTATGTCACCATGTTTCCTTGAAATAGAGCTAAGAAAGTTTGTGTAGCTTTTTTTCTGTCTTTATAGAGAAGCTGTAAAAGATTTTGTTTCTTAATATCTTCTTAAGGGTTTAATAATAATACTTGATAATGCAAAATATATTAAACAGAAGTTACGTGAGTCCAGCTGAAAAGAATAAGCCAGAACAACTGAGTTTGGAATTCAAGATACTGAGCTTTTCAGCATATGTTTCAACATCTCATAACTTACTACTTACAGAACAGTTTGCCTCCCTCTGTTCCCATCATAAAGAAGGTTATAAAATGAAAATATATAAATCATTTATCTTTCAAGTTGTCACAGATGTAAACCTTCGAACATCTGTGCATTTATGGTTTGACTTGCAGTTTCAAAGCAAATCTCTTCATGAAACTTACTCAGCATCGCATTTCTTTTATTCTTATATACACAAGTACATATAAATTTTTTAGAAAATCTTTTTTTTTTGCAGTAAGATATTCTTCTCTAAGCAAAGCTGCAAAGGTGCTTTCTGTTGATTGTTTAAATCATGAACAAAGAAAAGAGATATCTAAATAAGGGAAATAATCCTACCCATTACTCAGCAAGCACATTGACTCATTTAGTTTGATTTTTTAGTGCACATATATTTCCTATTTTTATAATTGTCAATACGTTTGTCAGTAAAATTACACATCAAAAAGTAAAGACAATACCCAGCAATAATAGCTATTGGAGAAAAACGGCTGGAAGCAATTTGCAAAGAAATGTGAAGTAGCACAAAGGAAAATATGGAGTCTTGACTATTTTCATTCTATTAGGGAAAAAAGACAGTATACTGTATAACTGTGAGCAGCACAACTTAAATTTTCCATACTCTCATGAGATACTTGAGAAAATGTTTGAAATTGCCTGTAGAAATTACTCTGTACATCCTTTAAAGAATAAAAAATTAATAATAGCAGGATGTCAAATCTTTTTTATTCTTCATTTTGGAAATTCTTTATCTTTTTTCTTATTCAACTAATAAGACAATACTAAATCTCTTGCATAATGATGAAACAGTGAAGCTAAAGAACAGAGAAAAATCATCACTGAATTTTTCAGCCTTTACTAAATATTTATTTTGGACTTCTGTGTGACAAAGAATAGCTGAAAATGAAACATCTTAAAAAATATGATAAATATGTATTTTCTAGGAAGAAAGAAAACTATAAAATTTGTGGGCATTTCTACTGAATTTTCAGAACAGTGTAACTGAAAACAACTCAGAAAATGGTATAGTCACTCTACTGTTGGATGCTTTCCCTATTTTGCAATATTTATTATGTTTCCTTTTCTATTTTATACATCTACTTCTCTTAACTTTTGCCCATCCTTGGAGTGTTCTAAAATTTAATCACTTTTCAGGTGGTCAGCCCTTTTGCCCCTGAGCCAGCTGTAGTCAAAGATGACAGTAAGGAGCAAAGAATATGGAAATTGGGATTTCTACCCTTTTGGATGAGGTAGAATCTGTGCTTACACATTGTAAAACCCTTCGTGTCACTCAACAGGTGACTTGCTCCTGGGTTGCTGATGCTTGTGCTTGCTTGGTGTAGGTCTCTCATGTTCTCCTGTCCAAGGCCCTGCTGTTTTCCCTTGAGGCAGCCCATGTATGCATACAGGTAACTTGGTGCACTGTTCCTCTGGCTGCTTTTCTGACAGTACTTCCTTCTTTTTTAATCTCAAATACACTGTATAGGATCAGTGTAGATATTTGCATATTGGCCCATGACATATTTCTCTAGCACATTATCTCCTCAAAAGTGCAGTCAGCAAAGCTGACTCCCATATCACCTGGAATAAGACATTTCTCTTTTGAGCTGTCATGTTGAAGGGCATCTCTGCTGCAGATCATGCAATTCTCATATCCATATAATAGTATTGTAAGTACATATATTTTATGCATTTAGAAAAGTATATAAATATAGGTGATATTCCACATTGGCTTTGTTCTAGACTCATAAACTGGAAAAAAACCCCATCTTTACTTGCACCTATAATATTCTTTACTGTAAAATCCCACATCACCTTGCTTATTATTTCTCTGATTTATGTTAGAGCAGTTGAATACAAAGCAGATAACTGGATGAAATACTCCATCTTTTTTTGGGGTCTCAGGCTGTACACCAATCTCTTCATTCAGGTGGTATATTATCATTTTTGTGGTGGATTAAAACCAACAAAGTGATAAAGACAATATATTATCATTATTACATAATTTGTGATGAGGAAAGAAATCTATACCCTCTGCCAGTTGAATGTGTCCTTGCTTTATGGAGGTGAATGACTCTTGTCTTTGTTTTTGTAGCAAAAGTTCAATTTTGTCTTTGATAGAACACTGTCATATATACTGTACAGCTTACTCAAGTAGGTCATTAACTTAATGTGCAGCGAAGTTTTGCTGGCAGCTATTGATTTTTAAAGCATACCATAGCAGCATATACCAGCAGAAGATAATTTTGGGCTGATAATAATCTGAGAGTGCTGGACTTCCACTGCATACTGAAGCTTCACACTGGTGATAGATGGGAAGTTGAAATTAAAATGAGATTTTTTTAACAAAAAATAAGCACAGTCCTGTTATTTATTTCCATTTGTTACATTCACTTTATCTGAAGTGCAAAATTTGTGATTCTTTGAATGTACAGCTAGCATTTAATGTGAAGTTTTTCTAGCATGAATGGCTGGGTTTTGTCTGTGGATTTGTTGGGGGTTTTCCCTACATTTCTAGCAGAAATATGTGATGTTTTTATATCTTATAACTATGAAATTATTTGATCCTGCTCTCCTTTTTCCTTTTATCATAGACTGGATTGTTCCAAAGAGTATGATTCTTAGAGATTTGTATAATCCATTTTTAAATCATGCAAAGAAGAGGAAGTTTCAGCAATTTTCAAGTAGTCAATTGTGTTTAATTAAGTACTGCTTCTTGACATTCCTCCACATCTTGCCATTGATCTCAAGCCATATAAAAGTGTATCACGCTCCAATGAGTTTATAATCTTACTAAGTTTATCTTTTCACTGTTCAGGCAAAACAGTATTTAGTATTAATTTTTTCCTTAAGAAGTCACTTTGTATCAAACCCAATGTTAATACCTCAGTAAAGTTTCTGGCAATGGGTAGATACCCAAACTTTTGCCAGCAAGCATTCAAATTTAAAAACTTGCTTTGTCATAACTAACTCTCATAGGCTGTCAGATTATAAAGCACTAGAACTAAAGTCAGCTAAAGTCAGTTTTTAAAATGGATGAAGTTGCCTCCTGTGACTGCTAGGTAGAGCATTCAGGCCAATATAGACTTCAATTATAGTGTCTGTTGAATAATAAATATTTAATCCTAGTAACTGTGTCAGATTAGGAGTTCATATAGGGGCTCTGAATTAAACTGAAAGTATTTATGACAAAAAAATACCCCAAACAAACAAACATAAAACTACAAACAAACAAACAACTTAAGAAGGGCATTTTGAATTCCAGAAAATATATTCTTTCCTTCAGTTATGTAACTCAGCATCAAGCAGGTCACATAAGAAGTTATGTTTTCCAAAGCCTTACTTCTATCTTTGTCATTTGAATGTCCTCCGTTGTTAAAATTAAGAGATCTAAGGAATTCTGCTTGTTTCCGAATACTTTGTCTTTTCACCACTCATACAGTCACAGAGTTGATATTTTGAAACTTTTGAGACCAAAGAAATAAATTGGACTGTGTAACAAAAAGTTACAAAAGCTATCAGTGAGTCGACAATGAAAGTGTGGTATTATTAGTAGGGCCTGTTCTGCCTCATTTAGGCTTTTGTAACAGCTGCACTTTTGAAAAGAAGGAAATGTTTTGACAATTAGGGTAAGCAAATTGCGAAAGGAAATATGGTACTAAGTTACCAACGTAGTCCCTAAATAAAACATGCCATTTCTAATATAGTCCTAATGCTGTTCAGCCTTCCATTAGCAGGGACCTCTGGATAGCCATAGGCAAGCATCAAATATACAGTAGTTTATAATGGTAATTCATACAGTGATAAAGCAAAAACATAACTGTGCACTGAGAAAAGACACAAACTGAAATTTGCCTCTAGGCAAAGCCTTGTTTTCCAACAAATTAACGTGCAAACTTTATTTCATTGATGTATGGAGCATTTAGTTACATATTTCTCTTCTTCTTCTTTTCTTGCTTTTTCTGTATGATTTAGAATCAGATACTGGTCTATCTCATGTAATAGTCAGGAACATGAATAACGGACCTTAATATATGCTGAAGTATTAATGACTTTTGCAGTGCAGGAAATGTTTCCCTTCTTCAGAAGGAAAACAAACTGATGTGAATATACTGAATATACTGCGGGAAGGCAAAGCTGTTATGTTTTTACAGTATTTGTAGGTGCAAGAATCCTGCTAATAATGGCTTATGTAAGCTATATAACATTTAAAGAAGTTCTCTTACATTCAAGGAAACTAGTTAAATGAATGCTCTTATTTCTGGTTTTCTTGTTATTTGAATGAGTGAGGTTTTGGCTCTTTTGTTGTTGGTTCATAGGTTGGTTTTTATTTTTATTTTAATTTCTTCTTTTTTTTTTTTCTTTTTTAAAATTTCTGACCAAACTTGTGAGAAGGGTGTGGAGATTTCAGCCATTCTTTGAATGACTCCTACAGTACCTATTTGTTCATTTCTAAATAAAGGCATTCAAATTTTGTCCTGGATTTCCCAGTCTATTTTCTCTAATGCCAATATTTGTCATAAGCTTTAAAAATACAAGCCTGTCATACAGCCTGCCTTATGAATAACCCTCAGACATGAATAAGTAGTTCAAAAGAGAAGACTGTTCAGTCTGCTGACAATTAAATTTCAGACCATCCACTGAAATTGCAAACTGCCATATCATTGTAGGGGAGAAGTAAACAAAACCTGTCTGAAATAAGGAATTCTAGGCCAATGAGTCACCAAATAGCTACATTACAACAGATACCATGTTGTGGAAATTTTGCAATCGTGGTGTGAAAGCATCAATAATACAATATTCTTTCAAGTTACTTAGTTATAAAGCTTAAAGTTTTAAAGCCTTCAGAACTTGAATGAAAAGTTCTACACTCATAGTTAACCCATTTATATTTAACATATTGTGAAATTTAATTACTTTTATTCTAGGAATACACTTGTCCCAATATACACCTGTTTTTAAAAAAGATAAATCTCAGTCAATCTGAACATTTTTCCATTCTTTGCTTCAGCACTCACTGCCTGCAGTCTTTCGAAGAAATAGGCTTTTGTGACTCTCTTAAATTATTAATGTGTTTTCTTGATCAGAATGTTGAAGTTTCAAGTGGTGGGATACACCTTTAATGCAAAGGCTAACCATGATTTTTTCTGAATACATGCTCTATATGCAAACTATAAAAACACCTAAGTCAGCTTCTTCAATCATAGAAGAGCAAAGGAGAATTTGTATTAGGCTGTCTTCTAGAGGTTTTATGTTATCACAGTGAAATTGAGATACCTACAGAGGACCAATAAATAAAAGGAATCAAACCCCATAAATGCTTCAAAATTAAAAAAATACATAATCAACAAGCAGTGAATAACACTTTCCAACTGACTTTACTTACAGAAGTCTTCAACTGGTGAAGAATAAGTACACATATACCTAATTTGTTGGCAAGCTTGTTGTTAGTCTACTTTCTATGAATTTTCTGCAGGTTTATGGCTGAATTTTCTATCAAACTGGTGAATTGAATCAGGGCATTTTTTTTTGTAAAACTAAGTCTTCCATGGATGGAGATCAAAGAAAGGAAGGTTGCAGCTGGCGGGAAGAAAAGATGCACTGACAAATGCATTAAAGCTGCTTGCTGTGAGATGAATGAGAATGCATGATAAGTGCTCTTTGATATAGTTGTGGCTATGCTAGTCAATGACTTTTAACTTCATATCCTGTTCTGCACCACTCCTTAAACTGACATTTCTACCATGGACAATCTCACCTCTCTGATCGCATGCTTCTCTTGGGACAGCTGTAGAGCTCATTATATGGAAACTTACAAGATTACTAAGGAGACAAGATGATTATAATTTCATGTCTAATTCCCTGCCCACATCAACAATGGTCGAACTCTAGTGGCTAGTAAAGATATAGGATGGATGTACATAAGATATTTCAGATTTAAGTGGTAAAACCTATTGAGTTTTTGGGATTTGAGATTACTTAAGACTGAATATTTAAGGGACAAATTATACTTGGCAGAAGGTATTAAAATTATAGTGCTCATAGATAGTGAATCTTTGGGAAAGAAAACATGCCATGAAAAACTGTATTTTTAAAGACTTTTTTGTTTATCAAATAACAGAAATAGGAAGGACTTCCTGATTTGGAATTGCTCTATGGATCACAGCTGGGATGTTCAGCTGAGCTTGTACAAACCCTTGTTCAGCTACAAGAGTTTGAATATTAGAAGTAAAAGCTTGCATATTCAGAGAGCTGTTTTGTCAATCACATTGGAAAAGTAATTGAAGAACATAAGGAGGAAAATTGTGCTAATAAAAGAACTTTGAAAAAAAATTCATGCTACAAACATATTACAAAAATATGCTTTGTTAAGCCATTTGTGTGAACAGCAAGTGATTAATAGCTTCAAAGGAACTGCGATGAAACTACTTGAAGTATTGAATCCTTCTCCTGTAAAGACATTTCGTCTTGCTTTCTGAGCAGTTTCTGGGCACTGCTCATCTGAGATCAGCATTTCAATGCTCTTTGATGCATTATCTTCTATTTCTCCCAGTACAATCTAATTCAGCAACATTTACTGGTTATTATCTAGTTATCTTTTCAATTATATATGAATCACTTTTTTTTTACATGAACATTTACTGGACATAAATTTATTAAATACAATTAGTGAATATGAGATGTGTTTATAGCTGCATGAGGTCTAGGCCTCTCCATTCTTCAGGAGTACTGTTTGTGGCCTTATCATACTCCCAAGTAAGAATATTCAGGTATTATGGACCAAAGAAATCAGCAGGTTTTTTTAAATCCCCACATATCACAAAATTTCGGTAGTAGCAAAATCTCCCTAAAAAATTATGTTCAAGATTAATTAATGAGAATATGTTAATAATTATAGTTGGATTTTGTTTGTTTTTTAAGTAAGATATGAGGGTAGGGTATGCAATTTCATATTTTTTTAATGACTTGAGATCTCAACTTGAATCTACATGTGGAATTCATCAAACAGGCTTTAGTAGCACTTGCACATTTCCCCTTTTAGTAACTGTTTCATATTAAGCCTGAAGGAAGCCGAGGATGATTTTCCCTGTAATTTATGATATTTGTGTCTATTTGCAACAGTTGTAAAAATACTGTGTAAACAGAAACATCATAGAGCAGTCATAAAAAGTCTTCTAAAACCAGAAAAAGAACAGACTTTCCATGGCAGTTAATGATACAAACATGAATTACCCCCCAGATATGATGGCATTCAGCTTTGTTGCCTTTTTAATATTGTTTTATCATGTATTTATGACATCAAAATAAAAAGAAATTAAAAGCTATATGAAAGGAAATTTGATGTCATGGTATTTCTTGAATATGGGGAAGAGAGATTTAAAATTAAGGGAGCTAATCTGTGATGGTGGCTATGCAAACTCATAGAAGGGATGATTTCATCAGCCTTGTTGTTTCTCACAACTGAGGAGTGCTTTTGTTACAAGCAGACAGTCACCTCAAAAAGGCAAATACTGTTTCAAAGGAAATCTCTGAAAAACTTTTATCAATTATTCTTTTCTCACAGGTCTAAAGGTGTAAGTATTTTGCTGTTTATTTTTTCTTCACTGTTGAAAAAGCTTCACTGAGTCCTAGGTTTTATTAATTTCTTCTCTTTGTTCCATGGCCATAGTCAAAAATTTCCACTTATAACACTGCAAAAGGCTGTTAGGATGTTGTAGTCTGAGAATTAAGCTTTATCCATTTGTACTCTTTTTTAAGAATGACTTCTTTGTATTCTACCAGAAGGACAAGAGCAGATTTTAATTCGACAGTCACTAATAAAATGTAGCCAAATTATCTGACTAAAAAGAGAGACAGAGGAAGAGAGAAGTAGCAAGAAAGATGAAAAAAAGAAAAAAAAAAAGCTACATAACTTATACTCTAGATGATAGAAAAAAAGCATGATGGAATAGGTAGAAGAGAGTGAGAAATAAAGATAAACATATTCCTTGATTTAAATAATGAAAAATAAGAGGATTTTGAAACTTCAAGAAGTGTACAATGAGTCACCTACTGAGCTTGTTACAAACATACTACTGCATTTATAGAATTAGTCTTAATACTTGGTGTCTTATTTTCATCCAAGTGAATGTCGAGGTTATTTTAATTTGTTCACCTAGCCATTCTTGGAATGTTTATTGAAAAAGCTCTTTCTCTTCCTATGTGAAACTGCACAGCCCCTGGATTGACCCGATGAGAGTTTCTCACCAAAGGGGTCTGAACATGGTTTTGAAGCAGCTCCAGTGTAAAGATGTTAGAAGCAGAAATTACTGTTTTCTTAACTAGTTTGCAAATGGGTTTTATTCCTTTATTCAGCTTTTGCAGAAGTACCTAGCTATGTTGACAGATTTCAGGTTTGTATATTTGGACAGATTTCTATTTTTCTAAGTAACATTAGTCACTGCTGACCTATTCAACCCCTGTGCTCATGTTGGGCTTCCATCACATTAACATATTTGGTTTTTTTCTGTGTTTGAGTTGTTCTCATTGTAATGTTGGTTGTCTCCTGCCATCTCATTTCGCTTGTTCTATTAGTATGAATGTCATATTTTTATTGAATGACCTTTTCTTAATCTATTCCTACATCTCTGGTGAAATTTAACACAATCTCTAACTATTTTGTGTTTGAAAGATAGACTTAAAATTTATGCTAAGGAGAATAAAATTGCTTTAAATTTTTTATATTTTTTTTTCTTAAGCAACTTTACAAATAAACCTGCTCTGTACATAGAGGGCAGAATAAAATATATGAAGTAGCAGCATGGTTCATTTTCTTTTCCTAAAATGATATATTTCAATGAAGAAATGTGTATTTTTAAAAAATATTGTAGGAAGTTGAGAAAAAATGTCAGAGTCATTTTAAAAGTGACAATACCTATACCTAAGGCCAACTCTCTTTTTTAGAGAGTTATAACCTTTATTTTTAACATCCATTTGAGTCACTGAAATTACTTATGTTGTTTATAATCAGTGTTTTGTGGTCTTGCAAGATGTAAGAGAATTCACAGTTCCAGGGTTAGAGTCAGGGTTTGAAAGAATTGGTTTCCATATTTCTAGAGGCAGAATGTTTCAAGAGTTTAGAATATTGGACCGTCATAGTGAGGCAAATAATAGATTTGTATGAGCTTTTTCGTAGCAGAATAACTTTCCTTCCTTAATGTTACCTTATTCAAATGTGGAATTTCCTTGTTTTAACATTAAAGTCTTGGACATGGGAACACAGGTTACTTGGAGACCCTTCATACAGGTGTGTCTGGGAATTGCTCAGACAAAAGCCATTCCTTTCCGGCATGTCTTGTCAACAACATTGAAAAAGGCTTATGACCCTCTTTCAAACTCCTGCAAAACATGCTCAAGCCACAGGAATTTGCAGGCTACCAAACTGAGAAGAAATTCAGTAGAGACACCAAAAATTTTATTCAGCAGCCACTGTCATAACCAGAAATTTTCCCTGGTTGCACATTTGTTGCCGTTGCACATTGGTACCATATTTGTAAGTCTGCTAGACTGTTTTTTATATACAGTGTCAATGCATACGAGCCTGTCACCCTTTGAGGTGTAAATTTATAAGACTAAATCTCAAGAGAAGTGTAACAAAAGTATTTCATGCCAGAAATGCATCTAGCTGGAGTCTCTACCAGCTCTCTACTCTCACTTATCTGAAAAAAATTCCAAAAACCTCAGACTGAGCAATTACAGACATGTCCTCCTAACACCTATTAAATAATATTTGAATTATGAACAGAGCTGTGAGTGTACTTCTTTCCATTTTTTTACATTATGAAATTATGCTGGTTTTGTCTATGTGTTTTCATTATCCCATGCAATATTTAAACCTTATTAGAATCCTTGGTTTCAGTATGGTCAGTAGCTTAATCATGCACTATTTAAAGATTTATTTTCTGACCTTTTGACTTCATTCAATGCTACTTATGAACATACATTCACAGAAAACATTAATATATACTCTGTTTTTATCTTTTAATTATTCAAATTATAAAGATAAACCCGGTAGAATTTAGTAAAAAATACTTTTCAAGGCTTGTACTTTAAAAATGGTAAAAACAATTGTAAATTTTTATTCATCTGCAGAAAGGGAGAGGACCTTTTCAGGGAGAGTAAGAGACTTAGATTAGAAAAAAGAATATATATACATTTAAAAAATACATTTATGCATTATTATTTTTAAGGTATACATGCAAGAAATTATTCTGGACTTACCAAAACAAACCAAAACCAAGTAATTGGAAAGCACACTGGATTCGGTCCAAATTCTCATTTGCAATCTTGATTTCTTTGTTCAGACATCAGTTGTGATGAGTATTTACATTGCAGAATATAAACTAATTTATGGCAGTTACATCATTACCTAACATGCTGTTAGTCATCTTCCATGCTGTGAAATGTTCTAATGTGAAACAGCCTACCTCCGCTTTGGAATATCATTGATTCATTGCTTACACTTTTCCTTTAAGGAACTGAGATGGATGCTCTCAAGATGCTGTCTATATATCTAATGTGATTCTAACTTGTACAATAACACAAACATACTGTACACAGATGCTTCACACTCTTTTTGCCTTGAATTCACTTTTTATTTCTCTTAGTAAGATAAATGCTATAAATTGAGGGGAACATTTTATTCACACTGATTGCAAATGAGATGAAAAACATCACAAAGACATAAAATAAGTTGGTTGCATGGTACACCATGAAATGCAAAAAACAGTGTTTCAGAGAATAACACAGTGAAAAACCTCTCTGCTGTATTAAATAAAAATAGTTGGAAGCAAGGATTTATGTCTTGTGATATTTTATTAGCTTATTTTATTGTTTATGCTGACTTTACTCTCCCTTAAAATCTATACAACCTTCATTGTTCTTTCTGAAATATAGTTTTTGGAGAAATTATCAGAGAATCATATAATGGTTTGGGTTGGAAGGGACTTAAAAATCATCTAGTTCCAATACCCCTGTCATGGGCAAGGCCACCTTCCACTGGACCAGGTTGCTCAGAGCCCCATCCAACCTGGTCTTGAACGCCTTCACGGATGAGGCATTGGGGCATCCACAACTTCTCGGGGACCTGTTCCAGTGCCTCACCACCCTCACAGTAAAGAATTTTATTCTAATATTTAGTCTAAAACTATCCTCTTTCAGTTTGAAGCCATTTCCCCCTTGACCTGTCAGTCCATGAAGCCCCTCTTCACCTTTCTTGTAGCCTCCTTCAGGTACCTGAAGGGCTAGTACAAGGTGTCCCTGAAGCCTCCTACTCTCCAGGCTGAAGAACTGCAGATCTCTCTGCCTGTCTTCAAAGGAGAGGTGTTCCAGCCCTCTGATTATTCTTGTGTCCTTTCTCTGGACTTGGACAACAGGTCCTCATCCTTATGTTGGGCGTTCCAGAGTTGGGCACAGCACTCCATGTGGGGTCTCACCAGAGCAGAGGAGGGGGCAGAATCACATCTCTCGACCTGCTGACCACACCGCTTTTGAGGCAGTCGAGGGTGTGGTTGGCTTTCGGTGAGAAGCTAAAGACTCTGGAACTGTGAAGTATGCCTAGATTCAGTGGCTTAGTCAGTGATATCTGTACTCTTTTTGCTATGACTATAGTCGCATGCACAGTTTTTCTTGATTTTTTAATACTTCTATATAGGTTTCGGACTTCTGATTCTGAGGCACTAGGTAGATATCAATGCAAAATCATTCCACAAAAATCTGTGAATGAAGATTTTTAATATTAAAGATATTTCTATTATTTATTGCAATTACAATTATGGTATTAATAGTTTAAACAAAGACATAAGTCTTTTTATATGTTGAGATATTCATCTGACCCACCTTACAACACTGATGCCAATGCAATCTTCCACTGAATTTATTCTTAATCTTAAGAATTATCAAAATTTTGGGTTTAAAAAGTAAAAACTTATGATTGTATAAAAATTGCAGCTAGTGGTAAACGTATTTCTGAAAAGCTGAAATTTTGAGATCCCATCATGAAAAATGTAGTATTTGGCCACAGGGAAGAGATGAAGCAGAGGATAACAGTAGGAAGGAAGGGAACAGTGCAGAAAGATGCAATAAGCTCTACTGTCATGGCAAACAAGCAAGGAAACCCAGATTTTTTGATTTAAACATAGCTAACAGTGTTTATGGATCAATAAATATCACAAGTCAATTTTTGAAAGTGTGGAATGCTTGTGGGACTTTTCCCTCATTTCAGCTTGTGATAAGTTGCTCTGGTTATGTTAATTTTCCTATTTTTCATCTAGAAACTTCATTCCAGTGGTAGTTCTGCCATATGCCACACAATCTATCCAAAAGTTTGATGACTTTCATTAATAAATTAAGTAATTATCCTTTATAGGCTTCTACCCGCCACTTAAAAATCTCATTTGGGATTTTTAGTTATCAAAGAATAATGAATTAACTTTGCAGATAACGTAAGTCTTACACAGTTGCATTGATTGAAATTAAGTCCTTACTGAGTGAAAAAAAAAGTATTTTCACACTAACTAACTAGCTTGGCTTAGTAGTCTCAATAGAGGGATGGAGCACCTCTCTTATGAGGAAAGGCCAAGAGAATTGCATTTATTCAGCTTGGAAAAGAGAAGGTTGACCTAATTGTGGCCTTCCAGTACCTGAAGAAAGCCTACGAAAAAGAATAAGCTGAGTTGGAAGGGACCCACAAGGATCATTGGGTCCAACTCCTGACCCTGCACAGCACCATCCCCAAGAGCATTTTCCAAACACTTCTTGAACTCTGTCAGGCCTGGTGCTGTGACCACTTCCCTGGGGAGCCTGTTCCAGTGCCCAACCACCCTTTGGGTGAAGAACCTTTTTCTAATATCCAGCCTAAACCTCTCCTGACTCAGGTTCATGCCATTCTCTCAGGTCATTTCACTGATCACCAAAGAGAAGAGGTCAGTTCCTGCCCCTCTCCTCTTCCACTTGTGAGGGTACTGAAGACCTCAATGAAGCCTCCCCTCAGTCTCCTCCAGGCTGAACAGACCAACTGGCCTCAGCCACTTCTCATACAGCTTCCCCTCAAGGCCCTTCACCTTCTTCATTGCATTCCTCTGGATGTTCTCTAATAATTTTACATCTTTCTTATATTGTGGTGACCAAAACTACACACGATATTCAAAATGAGTCTGTAACATCATAGATGGAGAGACATTTTACAAGAGCATATAGTGACAGGACAAGGGTGAATGGTTTCAAACTGAAGAAGTGTAGGTTTAGATTAAATATTAGAAAGAAATCTTTAGGGTTAGGGTGGTGCAGCACAGGAACAGGTTGCCCAGAGAAGCTCTCATTGCCCCATTCCTGGAAGTGTTCAAGGCCAGGCTGAGTGGGGCTCTGATTAACCTGGTCTAGTGAAAGGTGTCCCTGCACATGGCAGTGGGGTTGGAACCAGATGATCTTTAAGGTCCTTTCCAACTCAGGCCATTCTGTGATCCTGTGATATAAAGTTTTAAAAGACAAAAAAGAGATAATTTTATCTGAGTACAATAATTTTTATGTGTATAAACAGTTGAAAAGTGTTTTTTTGAAAAGGATAACTGCTTTGTTTCTGGAGTCTTAAGCTACATATCTCAGAAGTAAAAAAATGCATTTCTGTTTTTAATTTGAAGGAGTTAAACCAATCCCTGACACTATTTTTTTTTTTTCCTGAGGAGAGTATATGATCCTACTCTTATTAATTACAAAAACTAAGAAGTGGATGGCAAATGTCAAAATAATTTCCTATCTAGGTACCATTATATTCAGAAAATATGAAGTTCCTGTCTTTGAAATTTAATAGGTTCTTTTTTCTAAAAACACCAGTCTCTTTCGAAGTGAACTATAGCTAGAAAACTCAGTTAGACAGCTATGGACACCTATTGAGTTATTAGGTAATCTGCTTGCTACCTGTCAAGAGAAACATGGGAGCTAATGAACGCAGAGGTTAATGGCCTCTGAAAAAAGATTAAAAAAAAAAAGTCATATAATACTCAATATTTTAAATAACAATAATGATGTCACTTCAGATTTATACTTGCTCTTCTAAATATTAAATGCCAGTAGACCTAAGCAGTTTCTCAGTAACTGGAGTCATCATTCTTAGAAATAAATTTTAAAATATAAACTTCTAGAACAGGCGCCATCCCCCTTCTCCAAAATACAGCTCATGCTAATGAACTTCAAATTTTGCTTTTGTACAAAAAGAAAAATCAGCCCTTTTTGAGGCAGTTCTGTGAAGCCATAGATACAAGCATGCAAACAATAATTGAGGTCTAATAACTTCAGGAATAAACATAACCTCTAGTAATTGTATCCATTACGTATTATGGGGTAGTAAATGGAGAAAAGGAAATGCGGAAGAAAATAAAAAAGCACTGGAAAGATTCCTCACAATCTTTTTTACTCTCACATCCTTGTAAATCTACTCTAGTAACTCTTCTGCAATGAGACTTAATTCAGTCTTTGAAAACATAATGAGTGAAAAAGACTTCCTTTACTACTTACACTTTGCTGCTGACAAATCACTGGCTACCTATGCACTATAAGCAAAGCAAAATCTTTGTAAGGAATTATTTTAACAGAATGTATCTGGCAGCAATATCTGGATGATCACTGCATTTGTGTCAAAGTCTTGTTTACAATAAACATCTAAGGTCTATTTTTTCGTTTTGCCTTGACATTATAGTTTTTGTTATTGTTCCAGAACACTAGTACATAGCACATCTATTAGGCCTTCCATTAAGTGCATACATTATTTTGGCATTCCTTTGGTCTTATTACTGGATTTATTTACCAGATGCTTACATTCTATATTTATACCCATTTTTTAAGGGTTTATATAACATACATAGACTTTAACTCTGTCAGAATTCTCTTACCTTTCTGTTTGAACTTGCAGAGAGTTTCCTTACACTTTCTTTTAATTTCATTTTCTTTGCTCTTCTAGGCACCACTCAGGGCAAAAATTACTGAATTTCCACTTGAAAAACTCAGTTATAGTTTTTGTTTCTGAAGCTAAAGAGCAGTTCTGTCTGTAATGACCTAAAATAAACCTTGGGCAATTCTGAAGTTATAGTCATATAAAACTCATTAAAATTTTGGTAATTTTTGTGGCCCTACAGGAATCTGCAAGGTGTTTAAATCTCTTACATTTTTGTATCAGATTCATGAAGGGGAAAAGAAAAGGAGGACTATGAAGAAACTGAAAAGAACATCTAACCTCCCTCCTGTTCAAAGGTGGTTTAGGATTGCCTAAGGTAGGTACTTATCAATATGCAGTTGAAACCATAAAGGAAATTCTTCAACCTCTCTCCTTGATTCATTTCCATTCTTTGGCCTTTTAGGTAAAAGGCTTTTTATATCCTAAATCTTATCTAAAAATTAAAAATTAAAAAAATTCTTATCTACTTGGGCAGAGAATACAGGAAATTATTCTTTTTTAATAACAGCCTCTTTTTATTTAAAAAAAAAAAAATCATGTTTTTCTTCATGTTTTATTCTTGTAATGCAGCAATTTTGGGGGAGTTTCATATTTGATTTCCAAGCCTTCTTAATGGCAAAATTTAAGTAATGAATTAGCAAGGATAGTAATTTGCTTATTCTTCATGTACAGTGGAGTTCAAAAAAGATAATCTGTCCTGAAAGAGAGAAAGATGTTATTTTACAAACCCTACATGACTTTCTGTGTGTTCCTGATGAAATATTTCAGAATCTTCTCTGCCATACATGGCTGCAATACTCTGACTGAGGTCTCCACACTACTGAGTAGAACAGGACAATTTATCTTCTTGTTATTCTTTATCCTCCTAATACATTCCAAATGGTGTTTTTTCCATTACACTGCTGTTCTCTGCTTGGCCCTTCTCCACTGCAATATCCATATTTTTGTCTGACTCTCCAAATATTCTGTTTTGTATGTATGCATCTGATTCTCCTGGGTGTAATTCTTTATATTTCTGTTTATTGAAGTTCTTTTGGTTAATTTTGTTCACTTCTCTAATTAGCAGAATTGGTTGGAGTTCTAGTCCCATTGCTCAGCATGTTTGCAAAGGTTTTTTGCTATCAATTGAAAAGCATGTAGATTAATTTTCAGTTTCACATTCCAAGTTATTGTAATATCTCCATTATTATCAAATAATTAAATACATTATTAAAAACTTCATGTATCATAGCTTAGCTTATCTGGTTTTATCTCTTAAAAAAAGCGCTACATGAATTTCTAAATAAAAACTGGATAGTTTAGAATGCTGCATATAAACAAAAAGAAGGAAAAAACTCCCTTTCTTAAAAAGAAACGTCAATTTTTCTAGCACTAAGAATTTGTTTCATAGTTTTCAGCTATATCTTGAGTATTGAAGCACATTTGCACATTTACTTTGATTTTACTTTTTCATTGTTTCTAAGTGCTGATAAACATTATTTCACAGAATTGTGACAACTGACATGCAAACACAGCACCTCTTCCTATACATGCACACACCACCTTGTGTACTACTTGCAACAGTAACATTTGAAAAATTATGATTTTTAAATCATAGTGGTTATTTACAGAAATCTTCAATCATTCAATCATTGCAGAAAGTCAGGTTGTTCTCATATGGGAAAATTTACAGAATCCATTTAATATAAAGCTATGAATTTTTTTTCTATTTCTTCATGGACTGTACTTATCAACCTAACTCTCAAATCCTCCTCTGTTTTCTTGCACATGAGAACTGCATGATTGTAGAAAATCAGTTCAAAAGGACCTCTGAGGCCTTATGTAAACAAGTTTCATTTGCCCATCACGACTGATTAGTTCCTTGAAGCACCTCCCAGTTGAAGGCCAATGATTTCCTTCGAGTCGCACTGCTCAGTATTTTCAAGTAAAAGCCTGCCATATGGGCTGCAGTAGGCAGCTTAAATAGTCAACTGCTGCTGTCTTATTCTGACTGCAGTGGGGTAGGGAGGAGCAAGAGCAGCAAAGCCCAGGCAGCTCTGAGGGTATGGCAACCTCTGGCAGGAGGCAGCAACACACAGCTGGCAGTGGTTGAGACAGTAACATCTTCAGCTGACACAGCTGCCTCTGAAAAATGATGTATGAGCAAGCCATAAATCATTCTTGTTGCAGAGGAATATTTAGTAAATACCTTTCAAGGCCTTTATTGCTTCCTCTCTCAAAGAATTACATGAGTAAATTGCTGTAACAGAGCTTAAGTGTGAGGAAAATCCTGCTGAAGTATTTAGAAATATGCAAACAGTTTTTCACCCAAGCAAACATTTCCACTGGAGGGACTGACTTGTAAAGAAACATCCACTACTCTCTTACAACCGTTATACCCACGTATATTTATTTTCTCCAACATTTTTATTTCAGCTATGAAACCATAAAAAATTCCTAACCTGATTTATCATCTAGAATGTTTTGTTGACTAAAGGTATTGTGTGAATGCTTGGGAAAAGGAACTGGTTTTGGAATGAAACCTATTGAGTAAGGATGAAGGCAAATGTTTTGCTGCTTAAAAGGCTGTATTAAACAATAAGTAATGAGGTTTAACTACTTGCTTTCTACTTCCTGTAGCAGTGCATGCGTGACGATCTGCCGGAGCGCGCTGGCAGTTCTCGGCGCCGGCGGTTTGCAGTGACAAGGTGCTTCACACTGAAACACAAAAACTGCACCAGGCTTCACCTCCAGCAGCAGCAAAATGGCAAACGTAAAAGAAACCACCCCGGGGACCCCACAGAAAATTCGTGGAAACTCACCCCAAGAGAAGATGGGTCCTGGGAACTAAAAATTGCTGCTAGGGTCCTTCGCCGTGACCAGTCCTCGAGCTAAGGTTTGATCTCCTCGCGGAGCACCACTGCTAAAACACAGTGTGCTTCTACAGAAGGGGTGGCTGTCCCGAAGCATGAGATCCCTCGATGACTGAGAGCCACCTTAGGTAGAACAGGGTCTCTCCCCTTGAGAAGTCCCTGCTCTGCTCGGGTGCCACTTGGAGGGGTTTTCAGGCACTGGGAGCTGGCAGAAGGGGGTTTTACCCCTCGTGTGCCGACACAAAGAAGCCCGGAGGTCAATGCTGAAACCCCTCTGGAAGGCAGCACTCAGTGCCCAACACACAATGAAAACGGGGTAGAGCTCCTCACCCAAAAGGAGCTGTATCCTTCTGTCGCAGTTTAGCAGGCACGCAAGAGAAGGCAAAGAATTAAAGAGAGGAGACTCTCTCCATATGTGTTCCACACAAGTTTATTCCTGTGAAAAGACAGGGACAAAGAGACCAATTGGTGAGAGGGTCCAAAGATCTTATACTGGGTACAGAATAGGTGGGCAAAGGGCTCTCAGCCAATGGGATAGAGACAAGCAGGTGGGATTGACAGGAAGGGAACCAATAGGAACAACACACTGGAGGGACTCAGCAAAGGATCCCATGGGGCGTCGAGGAATACGGAACTTTCTAGAACTAATACATATTAAAGAAGGAAAAATAATTATACATAACTTCATACATAAAACAAGAAGACAAAATATTAACCACTCAGGGGAAAACATGCAAAAGGCAAAACCAGGGAATCATGGGTTCTCACCATGACTGTACATGCTAAACTTGGGTTGCTGACTACCACAGCTGCTTATCTGAGTTCTTCTCAAGACAAAGAGTAGCTGCAGCCACCTGCACCGCTGCAACCTCCAAAGCATTCCTGAGAGGATCCAACAAGATCGAGGTGTGTCCTTCATAATTTGCCCAATGGAATGATAAATCTATTCTCATTGTTAGCAATTATCTAGCACTAATCTTACCTATTTAACATATAGTACACATTAAGTCACTGCATATAATAAAATTTCATTGTGCATTGCAGAGCCATTCTCTATTGTCCTATTATTACTAAACAAGTATTACTATTATAGGATTAGATGTGCATTATATCAGTGAATATGTATTCAGACAGAGCTCTAGAGACTGGTGTTACCATTCAATCTTCGATCAAAAATAAAGAAGTATATTAATTTGGAGTTTTGTTCTTCACACACTTTTAAGGTATTTATTTTTTAAATTGGATATATGGTATTTCTGTCTCTTTCATTGCCATCATGCTTCCGTTTACACTTGAGTTATCTTTTAAAACACAAGAAGTTTTATTAGTGGAAATTAGACAGTTCTGTCAAGAATGAAAATAAGAAATACAGTCTCCCCAGAAAAGAAAATAAAAACTGTAAATTTGGCTTCATATCTGCAGTTTCCAACTCCATAGCCTAGCTGGACTCTGAATGGCAATCAGCCATCTACAAAGCTGAGCACCCAGTGCATACACAGTGCAACCTTTCTGCAGCAAAAGTTACTATTCTGTAGGTATTTTCATTACTGAGATTAGAAAACATGTGTAGGACATCTGAATGACCTGCAAGAAGCAGTGCCTCCAATGAAAAAACTATAAGAATAACACATTACAGAAGTACAAAGATGATTTGAAGAGAAACAGGGTTTTAAGGTATATTTGCTGACTGAAATTCCTCTCTGCTGCTAACTCAAAAAATTTTGCATTCTTTTTCAATTAACTTGTCAGCATTTTGGAAGAGATGATGAATAATGAAATGAATTCAGAAGAAACTTCATGAAGCAAGAAAGAGAGGAAGGAAATATCTTCAAACAGGAATAACCTTAGTCTCAGAGCACTTGAACCTTTACATTAGTAGTAGTAGCAATATTTTATGAAAAATACGACCAAAGCATTGGACTCAGAGAGACCATTTCTTCTGTAGATACCATTGTTCCAGAACACATATAACAAGAAACAATCTGTTGCTTCTGTATATATTCCTGCACATGTTCCTTAGGCACCAAACTGAATGGAATCTGCAGAAGAGAAAAGAGTGGTAATGAAAGGGGGATTGAGAAAAAACAAACACAGTCTAACAGGAATGCACGAGAACCAGGAAACCAGCTAGAAATCCCACTTCATAAAAAAATCCACTTTCACAGTTACTCCTGGATTTTTCAAATCAATTAGTCCACACAGATTATGGTCTTAAAGAGTTTGTGTAGGGTGTCCTTAGCTCTAAGTCCTTGATAGAAGGGGGAATTGGACATCTGAGAGTAGGAGCTGTTTGATGATAAGACAATCTAGATGCATTTTAGCATCCTGAACTGTAGGCTTGTGTGCGTGTGCTGCATACATTCTGCAGTTGTTAGCTAAATGTAGACACCTACAGTTTGGACACGGCTGGGTAGTGACAGTACAACAGACATACAATGATGGATGCTACAGAGACATTTAACCCTAAAAGAGCTTTAAACACCTAGATTCTCACAAAACCCGCCGTCCTGTCCTTCACTTCACTGCAATGAGCTTTTTGCATTTTCACTGCATTTCCATTTTCAGTCCCACATTTCCCTTTTCTGTGGGAAGGTTCTGTAAAATCTAAGGTAGATAGACATCTTGTGCACACAATTTGAAGAAATAAAGGAAAAGGTGCTGTTCTGAATTTTGTAAATAGTATGTAAGCTGTATGATCTTCCTACTGACAGTTTCCTTAAGATGCTTATTTCTCACAAGAGATTTGGTTCTGTGCTTTATCTACACTCTTATGGTGAATGACAAATGCTATTTAACAAGCCCAATGTTCTTGCTTTTGCTATGTGCCTTTGGAGTACTGAAGAAATACAAAGTCATGTCAAAGATTTCTGAAGAAGACTAATAATATGCGAAGTGTACCAGACTATTTACAAGGAGTGAGTAGAGCTTGATATAGTCAATAGCTGGGGAAAAGTGTCATTTAGAAATTTATGTATTCTATTTGTCTCTCCATAATAATGAATCCCAGTATCTCTGTATTTATGTATAGCCAATGGTTACATAAAAATTGAAAGTATAAGGTAAAGTTTTGATTGTCTAACTAGGAACTCAAGTGTTCTGGCAATTGTAATAAATGCTAACTCTGAACAGAGGTCAAATGCTTTGCTGGGAGTATTGCTTCAGATTTTATTTTTCTCTTAAAAATTTAATTTAATGCTTTTTTATCACTCCAAAATTCGATCTGTAAATGTGCTTTCCCCTAAAATTTGTTTCTACCACATAAGATGTTGAAGCAAATTACTCTAAATGTTTCCAGGGGATGTTGTCTGAGGGAATTTCTAGTGCTTTAGTGGAAGGATTGTTTTTGGACTGTATTTCTACAGTACCAAGGAGATCTTTGAAAGATTTAGTTTAAATGTAACACCAGAAGTTAACATGATACTGCTTTCTCTTTTAAGTTTGGGGGCTTTACACAATTTTCTTTCAAGATGATATGTTAATTTGCATGTGTGAGAAAAGCATCTTTATGTTTCTTTAGAGAGGGTTCCCTACACAGGAGTATGGTGTGGATACTGCTGGAAAGACCATGAGATCAAATTTGGGTAACAGATATTACATGTACAAATGCCTACAGGAAAGGCCACAGCAAGATTCCTGCAGCTAGATTTATTCTAAGGTTCATCACCAATAAAGCTATTATAAGAATATTAGTTTAACAGAACTTTTCTTAGGTAATGGGATCAATTATGCAAATGAGTGTCTAATTAACCATAGAACATAACTAGATTTGGGAATGCAAAAAGATGCAGATATGGAATTAAATCTTATCACACGGTTTAAAGGGAAAGCTTGGCCAAAATGTAAAGCTCCAAGGTATAAAAAGGGAGCCAGCTTATGGACAGATTTCCATATGGAGTTCTGTTTAACCTGGGCAGACAGAAAACTTGGAAGTAAAAATGATATATCAGCATAAAAAAGGAAATAGGGCAATTCAAGCAACAAAACCTTGTCATTTTCCTATAACTTCAAAAGACAGTATCTGAGTCGAAAGCTGTCTTAGTGAATATTTATAGGATGGCTTAAGGATATTTCCACATAGTTTCTGCAAGAAATAAAAAGAAAAACCTCAAACACATCATAACACTTTGAGATTGTGGCTGATTAAAAGCATACCATTATTTACTGTATTTTACTTAATTTCCTGATGCTCCTCCATTCACTCCTGCACCCCCTGTATTTCTGTTTATTCGCATTCTCTCTTTCTTGTATTGTGGGCTGTGAGGTCCTAACCCTCCTGTCTTTCACTGTAAAAGAGATTTGTGATCTACATTAAACAATTACCTCTTCTTTCACATCCTTTCTGATGTTCTGTATTTTCAGGCTGCCTCTGTTACTTCTCTTTCCACATTATTAACTCCCAAGTAACTTCTTTCTCTACCACTGTTGTCGGGTCTCTAGAGTTTGGAGTGGGGATTTCAGTTAATGCACTGTAAAGCCCTGATTGCACTATTGTGGACGTACTGATTTCAGCTGAAGTACAGAGATTTATGCCAGCCCAAAGAGTGGTCATTGTGTATCTGAAATAGCCTAGGTTTATTGAATTAAACCTATTTACAAAGGAAAGTACTACTCCAGTCCTGGTTTGAAACCTGTAAGTCTTTGTAGAATCACTTGACATGAATGATTACAAAAGTATTTGAAAGTTCATGCCTGTGAATCATATTACAGCATTCATAAAATACTTACATTAAATTTTAAGTAGTGCAGAAATAAGGATTTTAAAATAAACAGTAATAGAGTGAGATGAGTTTTTCAGAGAGAAAAAAGAACATTTTGTCTTCTCAACCTATTCACATCTCTTCATATCTTTAGGCAATGATCTCCCATTGCAATATATAATCCAAATTAAAATTTGCTATAAAATGTGGCTAGCTGATTCCAGTCAGGTTTTTCAGTTGTTAAACATTGTCTCTTATCAATAGATCATGATCTTGATTAAAAGATAGAATAAATCATGTCGACTCCTCAGCAGTAAGATATCATTTCATTTATCCAGTGCATGATCAGAGAGATTGACAAACACCTAAAATGCTGGTAAGACATTTACATTAAATATATTTATTATTTAAGAATTCTTTCTTGCCTTCTGTTTATTTTTTTTCTTAACAATTCCTTTGTACAGGGATAAATCCTTTTTTTTTTTTTTTTCTTCTGTTTCTGTGCTCTTTAACAGATGCAAAAACAGCTATTACAATATAAGACTTTTTTTCAAATTAGAAAGATAAATACACAGCATCTATCAATCTCAGGCTATGATGTTTTCAGAGCACAATGGCAGCATTCAAGGAAGAGTATAGCATAGTATTCCTAAAGCTTGCTCTTCCCATCTGTAGTTTATACAGCTGCAGATTAGAAATATCTGAAGAAATATTCACATTGACTAGAGTGAGATCAAGATGAAAAGAGACAGCTATTGAAGAAAGACACAAAACCTCTGTCAGATTTCCAGTGGACAGGATCATGGTGACACCGTTGAATCAAGTGCTCACCTCCAGTCTATCTGTGGGTGTCTAGTAACTGCTTACCAGACTTGCAGAAACTTGGGCATCTGTGCATCAAAAATGGTATCTGGTAACTATGAAAATTAGCATGGAAATCTATTTGAAAGGGACATGGGATACATCTAATCACTGACAGTTCTTGGACTTCCAATCCTTTTTTATGTGATTTGCACAAGTAGACTGCTAGATCTGTAAATCCAGTAGTTTTTTTGAGCATTCTCATGGACAAGGAGAAAAGATGAAATTAAGCAGCTTTATCTATACTCCAATAATAAAATTCTCACCCACAATTATAGTACAGAATCCTTAATATTTTGTGGGTAGCACAGTCTTTTCACCACATTTAACAATAAGTCATTTTTGTTTTTTTTTCAATTCCAGATAAGATATTTTGGGGAAAAATAAATCGTTGATATTGAAGAGAAAAAGTCCTGAAAAAATTTGTGACAGAGTGGAAGGTGGTTTAGTTCTCATGTCCATAGTTGCCAAGGAAGGAAGCAATGACAATAATAGGTTTAAGGCCTTTATGCTTTTTGTACTGATATACTGACATAGTTCATTATTTAAAAAAAGCATGCAGTCATCTGCATACCCACACAAGCAACATTCCCCACATATTCATTTAAATATTATGCAGCCATAATTTTCAAAACCTGTGTGTGTTGTCACTTATCTCTCCACTGATACTAGGATAGGTGTGTAAATTCTCTGGTTTAATAAGTAAAACTTCAAAGTAGAGAATTCAGAACAGACCCCTTACTTTTGTTACTGCTCTCTACTTCTAAAAGTACTTCTACATCCTTATAATTCCAAGGAAGTCAAATATATCTTAGAGATGTCTGCAGAAGAATCACTCTTCCATTTAAAAATTCTCATCTGTTTGAATATAAATAATATTAATTCAGAAAATAAATTTTCAGGGTGGCAATGGTATTTGTACTTAGCATGTGTGTGGCCCATTTCCCTGTACAGGAAATAGAATAAAATTGTTATTTCCAACAGGGTAAAATTGTTTTTAAAATTGCCCCTTGAAAGAGAAAGATTGTCTTAAAATAATAAAACATCATTGGCAACTAATGAAACCTAAGCTTTTTTTCAGATTATGTACCTACTTCTAAAATTTTGTTTTCATAGTATTTGCTATCCATGTAATCCTACTAGATTTTTATAAACCAAGTAAAATTTGGAGAGAGAGAAAGCATCTTTTCTGATTGATTCTCATAGTCAATACCTTTGTAAAAAGCTAGTTGACTATAATTACTAAAATGAATATTATTCTAATTTTGGTGTTATATTTACCTGAAGCAGTCAGAGACATAGTAAATAATAAACTGTGAACGTGCAAATGAAAAGCCACCAGTAAATTCCAGCTGTCATAGTATATATGTATGGAGAGCTTAGCTACATGCAAGAAGGAAGAAAGTACGCTCTTTTTTCTGTAAAATATCTTCAGACCTTACTCTAGTAACTAATGTCACCCTCAACTTCATCTAGTCTTCTGTGAATATAAGAGCTGATATTATCTCTCTGTGTATAGAATTTATATCCTCACTTTACTGTCTGATATTACAGCTAGTAATAAAGATGTTCCTTTAATAAGCAGAGTAAAAGGTCATGAGTTCATTCCTCTTGAGGGTCATGATGCCTGTAGAGAAAAGCAGTTATTACACACCTAAGAAAATTGCCTAGCTCTTCTTATTCCCACAGATTTCTTGCTTTGGTGTTGATCTGAAGGAAAGATGGGGGTGAGGGAAGAGAGAGTGAAAGGTGCCCTGAATTATGCCTAAAATGTTTAACAGTGGGATTCAAAATAGCATAATTAGTACAAGAAAAAAAGAAAGAAGTTTTTGTAACCACTTTTTGGGTGATTGATAGAAAGTCAGTGGGGGATTAGCAAGTGAAAATTTATATAATTTTACATAAAGAAAAATTTCCATTGCTTGTCGTGTGGGAGAAGTCGTGCAAAATCCTCACTTGCCAAAATGGCACCAAACAGCATTTATTTTTCAGTTCCTCCAGGTTGTTGCAGGCATTTCCTTACACATTACACTTTTTGCCAATCTATGTGCACAGATATGTGTCAGGAATGACAGGAAAAATGTCTGGATCATAAACAAATTAATTCATAATTGTTCCAAGTAAGGATCCCTAGTCTTTGCAGCCTGTACTATTACTCTAGTTCTACCTCTGAGTTAAGAGGGGGAGAAGATGAGGGCTGGGATGAGCAGAGAATACTGCAAGATGTTGTTTTAGAGGTGTCACAGATTGTAGAAGGCATCTGGAACCAGTTTTGACCATATGTATAAAAAATGAAGTTTGATTCACTATGCGTATAATTTAGTCTGGCGTGGTTATGACTTAGAGATGCCCAGACTTCTGCTGATTTGCAAATCCCAAGGTCTTCAGCTGTTTTGCCAATTGAGTTTCTTAGTTCTAAGAGAGCATCTGAAAAGCGACAAAAGCACTACCAGAATTTAATTTAGAAAGCAAGGGAGTCCCACTGACACAGATTGTTCCACTGGGTGCAGCAAAATCAACCTGTCAGACAAGTACACAGCTCACTGGCTCGGACATGTTTAAGAAAGGGTGGTAGACACTGGTGCAGGATGTACATGAGACCACATGAAGGGGGAAGCAGAAGGAGATGTGAGACAAGACACAGGAGGTCACAAAAACACTACATGTGAGGAGAAGTATGAAGAGTCCTGTCTGCAGAAATGAAATGGAAGAGGAATGTGTAAGAGGCTATTGACAGAGACATGATGGAAATGCGCTCTTGGAACAAGTTGCGCTTTGGCAGAGAAGGCACTGTGACCCATGGGCAGCCCATGCTGGATCACGGATAGCCCTGAGGGACTCGGCCCAGGGATGAATCCACAGCAGGGCAGAAACAGACCTACAGAGAATGCAGCCTGCAGAGGGAATGGGGTAGTGACACCCCCGGGGGACTTAGGCCCATGAAGGGATCCTTGCCGGGGCAGGGTCACCCTGAAGTGTACAGCAACCCATGAATGCTCCACACTGGAGCACAGGAAATAATTAAGAAGTCAGAAGCAGTGGAGGAAAAGAGTAATATGCAAAGGGCAGCAGAAAGAAATAGCTATGCATGGACCTCAACCTCTTGCATTGCCCATTGCCTCTCCAAAGGGTGTGGGAAAGATTGCATGTATTGTGCTGCAAAAGCAAGGGAAATTGAGACTAGAAAAGGGGGAAGGAAGGTGGTGGACTGAAGCAACACCTGAGAAACAAGCAGAAAGGTTGGGGCTTTTCCCTAGTTCATTGTTGTCTTTCCTTTTTCAATACCTGAGATTATAACTAAAAATTTATGTCAGTTGGCAATAAATGAAATGAAGTGATATTCCTGGTATCAAGACTGTTTTGCCCATGGCAACTGAAACACTGGTTTATAATATTATTTGAACTAAAATAACTTTCATTGGAGGGTTGGTTGAAGTTCATGTTGTACGCAAACTGATTTATTTATGCTTGGCCATGTGCAAAGTCCATGTCTTTTGCTTAGGTACCAGTTCACCCCTCTCATAATGCCATTTTCAATGCTCAGTTTATTTCCACATGTCCCACCAATAATTTAATGTTCCTTTGTGTATTTTGCTCATATGGCATAAGTGAATACATCGGGGATATACAGATGCCTTTCAGTATGATGTACTTCTTAGCCAATATATGAAGAGGAGGTCAATGTTTGAGAGAGAAGAGACTATGAGGGCAGTAAAATCAATGAACTCTTTATTTAATTTAACTTGCAGGATGACCACCAGCTGTTACTGCATCAAATCAAAAACCAAAACAGGCACACAAAGAAATGCAAGAGAGTTTCCATGGGAACTGCTGTGAGATTTGTGATGACAGCATTTTCTGTAGGTACAAAATATGCAGAATTGAATTCAAAACCAAACAAAAAACCCCAGATAATCTTTTCTAGTCTGGAAGTAATTTTTTCTCTTAGATACAACTTGAGAACCAAATCAGTTTTATGCAGCAGGTAATTTCCAGAATTCACAATATTAAATATTTGTTTACAGAGTGTTGTGTATGAGTATATATGAAAGAGACAACACAAAAAAACCCAATCTTGTTGAAAAGCTATATGAATCTTTACAGTAAATCTTATGCAGTACTGATGTAATCCCCTCCCTAATAAATACTGTAAACCTAACTAGTTTGTAGTAAAAGTTCATTTTAAAGACACCTGCTACTTGCTGACCTACTACAGTGCAGTTAAATACCATCCTGAAAGCTTGGGTTTAACGGTTTAATTTTGTCCTAATGTGGCAACTGTAAGGAAGCAGACATATTGCCCTTCTAGCACACCATCCCCTCTTTGATAACGAGAACGTGAATTGGAGCAGTGCTCTCTCCTCATACAGAGCTGGAGGTGAAAATTCCTGAAACCTGCAGAAGTCTTAGCTCAGAATTTTTTTTTTTCTCTTTGGTGGTCATTTTGCAGCATTGTATGTTAATCCATATAAAAGAGTAATACAGCTAATCTAGACATAGAACAGCTTCGTTACCATACCAATTAATCAATAAATGGAAGAGAAGATATACCTATCACTGCTTTCTAATTTATAGGAAATAATTGAAAAACACTGATACTGAGCATATTTTTTCACATCTCTTATGATTTTACAAATGAATATTATCCTTAATGTGTTGCAAAAGTATCCCAGAAATTTCTTCTGTCCCTTTAAAAAGAAGTTGTTTCAAGTATCTCTGATGTTTCTATTTGTTTTAAATAGCAGTTGTTTTTTCAAACTGGAAGATCCTTATTCTGTGATGAAGGAAGTAGGCTTGGCTTGTGAAGCACTTGGAGGTGAAAAGAATTATTATAGAAACAGATGAAAAAGACAATGCATTTAGCTTCCCAACACTTTTAGCTATAAAAGATTAATAGGATTCTTTGAGAAGTGGTAGCATCTCTGTTACTTACACTTCATCTCAAAGATTTTCCAACAAAAGTCACCAGGTTAGAGAATTTCCCTTTATTTCAAACTGTGCTTTGTTTTTCTAAGAAAGCACTTATATAGGCCACAGTTCTCAGATGCTTATTTCTTGAAAAAGTGTTGGGAACATATCAATCAAGTAAATAATGGAAACATTTAAATGTAAAAGCCTCATAGTCACAAAATAAACATGGGAAGTTATTTACCTAGAAATGTATGGGAAGTCTGAGGGTTCTCAGGAGATGAGAATTTGGAGAACTTTTAATAAATCTTTTGTAAGATCTGGAAAAACACCACCTCTATCCCTTGATTAAACATACAGAAAGATTCTTCTAGGAAAGGGAGCTGTATGAAAAAATAACTTTCACCAACACAGTATGTGGAATTGATACATATGAAATAAAGTCTTCCATTGACTCAGTTATAGCCACTCAGTCTTCAACTTCTACTGGTGGAATATTGAAGTATTGAAAGTACATTGTTTAAACTTAACTTTAAACTCACAGCTGAAAGATTCTTAAAGAAGCAGAAACCAGAGTTTATTTTTTGTTACTTTGAACACAGAATTGTCAGGAAACTGTATGTGAAATAAATACTTTCTAAAAGATATTTTAGAGCTGTATGGTTAACCACATAACATTAGGAAATACCAGTTTAACAGAAACCTGGAAAATTTCTTCAGCTTCTGGTGGGTCTGCATCACATTGCAATTAAAGACTGCATAATCATGTTTATTTCCTTTGCTTGTGCGTGGCATTTCTATATACCCAGCCTTTTTTCATGACTACATATAGAATATGTTGATAGCCGCAAATTGTGGGAAAAGCTTTGCAAAAGGCTGTGTAAGACCATCCTTTTGAATACCATCCAAATACTAATTCTGTGCTTCTGAACACTCAGTGAACAGAAATACTGAAGTATAATACCAGTATAGACTGGAGAGAATGAGGGTAAAAACTTTTAGGCGTGGAATAAATCTGAAGACCAAACCAAAGTCTCTACCGATCATTCTTTATTAAGGGGAAGAAAAAAAAAAAGAAAAAAAAAAAAGGATGTTGCAATGGGAATGTTGCAACATGCATATCAATCAACGAGGCCCGTGGAAAAGAAATATAAGGACAGATTCTTGCTAGATGTTTCAGAGATGTTTATTTCTCCAGCCGCATGGCCGGGCTCTGCCGAGGAACTGAGGCAATCACGGGACCCGAGGGTCCTTGCCCGCTCAGGGGAACACAAACCAACCACTGGGGAACGAGGCTGACCAGGGGCAGGGAAACCCCGTGCCTCCCCAGGGCCCCTCTCCCAGGACCACACGGCAGGGGGGAAGGGACCCCAACAAAAGAAAAAGAAAAAAACACCCCAACCCCCCCAAACAAGACAAACCCAAACACATTGGGAAAGTATGCATTCTTTATGAGAAAAAAACCCCAAAAATATCTTAGAATTACAGAAAAAAAAGTTGATATACATGAGAGAATTACTTAAGAATCTTCTTACATTTCCTCTAGCCTCTTCCTTCAGCAGTTCTTGAGGCAAGAGGCAAACCTTTCAAAAAAGCCACATTCAGGGAACTGTTCAGGAAATGTACTTGCATAAATTGCAGATATTTGTCTCACCTCACTGACTTTGTATCTCTGTTTGCATGTGATTATTTCAACAACAACAACAACAAAAAAGACCACTATTCTCTAAAGAAATATTTAAAAGTAAACAATCAAATGGTATTTGTGAGTCTTACATGTTCCTTTCTCTAAACCATTAGATTGGAAACAGCCTAGTTTAGGAACATGGAATGAGATTCAGAGAAAACATGTTTTCTTGTTCTGTCACTGAACTGACTAGCCTTAGTCGAATTGATTCTCTTCTCAGTCCTGCTGTTTCTGGGTTAAATGCAGAGAAGACAGTGACCTCATTAATGTGGTTTGACCCACTAATGAAAACGTGTAGCTATTATTCATTGTTGTTGTCATAAGGGAGGTTTGAGGAAAGCATGACATCTACCCCTCTGGAATAACATGTTTTATATGTATCCTAAAGTGCCTGCTCTGAAAGAGATTATAAGTAAAAGAATCCACATTATATTAAAAGCAGTTTTCAGAAGAAAGGAACAAAGTTATACTCCTGTTCATTTTTAATGAAGTACATGAACTTTAACACATATTTTACTGTGTATGAAGAGAGTGTAGCATTTTGGGAAATTATTGTCAGTGGTTAAGCTATATTTATGTGCACCATGTAAATTTTTTTTTTTTTAAATACTGCCTAAAGAAGATATTTCTCATTCAAGAACATAAATAAGCACCAAAGGTTACTGAAACATAATTAAAGATGAATAAAGATTGAGTAAAAGTACAAATTTATTCTTCAAGCAGGTTGAACTAAGATTTTAGCATGGCTTTTTAAGTGGAAAGTCTAAGGCTTTCATAGGCTCTTTTTCAGGATAGTATGCGTAAGCCCATGGAAATGGCTCTCTGCTTCCACTTACTGCAGAGAGAGGTTATATTATTGCAGTCAGAATAGGTATCTCACTTTTAGATAACAGAAATGAAATAAAGTGAAACCCACTTTCACTTACTTTATGTTCTATAGCCTAAAAGAAACTTGGAATTTCCTCTACTGGTGCTCAAAATGCAACTTGCTTGCAAGAGAAAACAAGGAAGGAGAAACTGTGTACACTTGCTTGAGAAGAGTTTTACTGAAAGTCTGTAAAACTTCATCTGCATTACAAAATCCTGACTAGTTCATTGACTGAAAGGCTAGGTTTGCTTGAATAGCAGTAAGATTGTAGAATTTGAAGTGTGAGTTGAAGAGCCTGTTATCTAAACCCTTTTATCAGATTAAGCTGTGTTCTTATCTTTATGGAATGTCATTTTATTGTGCCGTAGCTGTGGAAATAACATTGCCTTTAAAGGTAAAAAATGATTTTTCTTCAATAAAAAATAAATACATCTTTGTTACATTAAAATTTTGCTAGCTTGGTTTTTAAACAGTACTGAATGGAAGTAGAAACCATCATTATACTATTGTCCCTATAGAATCTAAAAGATTCACTCAAGAGTATGAGAAGGACAATTCGAAAGCCTTGTAGGGTGGTGGATATGGCCATGATGTTCATTTAGATGCTTCACATGGCCGCTATTTCATTACATCACTCAGAGATGTTTTATCTGAGGCAATATTAAAAGTTCCTGCTGTCCTCTGATCCACTGTATATAATTTCTACACAAAAGAAAAACAAACAGAGTAGAAGTATCTTTATGCAGAAATCACAAAGTGACTAAAAATTGCTGAAAATACAGGTTCAGAGGCATTCTCAGTGTGTTGGAGATATAGGATGTCTTTTGAGGAAAAAATTAGTCACTTCTGTAGAGTACTAAGAAAAATGTTAAAAACCAAAAAATGCATCATCATGGTTTCAGAGAGAAATATTAAAATCTTATAATCTATGAGCAACAAAAGCTGGTATGTAATATTCCTGATTGGTAAATGGCTCTAATTTTTCAGTGCTATGCAGTCATGAGAAGGTATGAGTGTCTTCAGTCTGTGCTACCCACCCCCAGCTTTTATATCTCTGGGAACATCCCCACTGATATGGTGCTGATATTACCCTCTATTAACAAAAACCTCTTTCTCTTGTTACTTAAGCAAAAAAAAAAAAAAAAATTAAATGTAGTCATGAAGGAAGATCTTTTTTCTTCCCCTCGTTTATTGTGGAAAAATTCTGTCCCATGTAAAGGAATGGAATGTAAACGTACTTTGAAAAATATAACCTCTAGCAAACTAACAGAGGAAAATTACAATAAAAATAGGTGAGTGTAAAGATAATGGTGATCTTTGAAAGTTTTTGCCACTGTATGGAATCTCAGTCTGGTCAGATACAGTGAATCTTTCTGGGACAGTATTTGGCAGACACAATGAGAACACACATAAAAATTAATTGTTTTGTCCCTGTTATATTTAATACAGTTATTTGGTAAAGTAAAAATTATGATGCATAACATGGTAGGATTGTTAAATCACCTTTATAAGTGTCTGGAGAATAAGAATTAATAATGCATATCACTTTAAGATGAGTAAACTGAAGTACCTACATATTTCTTACACAGCACACTACTGCAGACCTACTCACGTCATTAGAGCTCTCAGGACTAATTTAATCATCAAATTGTTCTCCCCCATTTATCTACAAAATTCCCAGAATGACTTTACAGAGGGAGCACTATAACCTTTTATGGTCTTCAAAAAGTGCTAACAGTATTTTTATACATTCATGTATTGCTTCAACATAAGTGGGGATTTCCTGCTCTCAAACATTTATTCTTCACTTTTGATATCTATAGATACTTATCTCAATGACCCTGAGGTACATATTTTGTCTGTAGACCTAGAATCAGCAATTTCATTATGACAATGGACATCAAAGATACATTTACATGGCCTTGAAAAGGGTGTTTTGCTTTGCTTTATATTTTATTTGTTTTGGTTTTTGTTTGGTTTTTTTTTTTTTTTTTTTTTTTTTTTTTTTTTGTTTGGTTTGGTTTGTTTGTTTGTCTGGGGGATTTTGCTTGTTCTGTGTGTGTGTGGCAGGGGGGCTGTGGGGCTCTTTATGATTGGTTGGTTGGTTGGGGGTTTGTTTGTGGGGATTTTTCAGATTAGTATCCTGAATTAAAGGTTCAGGGCTGGGAAGATAGGTCTGGAATACAGCTACTTAGAAAAATGTTTTGATGTTAGACCCTGACAATCTTTTATTTAAAAATATTCTATCAGATTTATTTTTTTCTTAATATTTTACGGAAACATTTAGTCTGAGTATATTTTTACCTGCATATTTAGGTCAGTATTTGACCTTTTTTTTCACTCTGAGGAGTTCCATTTTGCTTTGCAACCAACACTGAATTAGAACAAGTACACTTGGTTAAGTTGAATTCACACATGTAGTCATTATTCCCATGACCTAAGTGATTTTAATAATTTTACAGTTGATTCAACTTGTTCAGATTTAGAGTTCTCTTTTAAAATATACTTTAGTCAAATTGCAGATGGTTTATCCCATGGTTATCCCACCACGAAGAGGCTTGATAACCAAATTAGTTTCTCAAACAAGGTTCAGAACTACATATATCTATAAAATAGCCAAAATGAAATATTTTGTAAAGAAAGAACAGGTGGATTAATAGTTAGACATGGTAAATAATCCAGCTGTGTGACAGTTTGCCTTAAACTTCAAAAATATGCTTTTCCTATTCTTATTTAAATATTTAAAAGCACATAAGTCTCCTAAACTATTTGATATTTGAAATATTCAGAATTTAATAGCATTTTATTGGATATGTTGATTAGATTTCAGGTCCAAATGCTTTTCATTACTTGGAGCCTAAATAAAATACTAAATCACAGGATACAAGTAAAATGAAAGATCCAGGCAAAACCAGGCAAAAGCAGTTGAAAGTTAAAATTAGTTAAAAAGCAGAGTTAAAGTTAAAATTCCAGCTTTATCCACTTTAGTTTGACTGAGCTAGCATTGCCAAGTCTCACTTGGTGGGAATTCTTTTGAAGTCTCTTGGCATTGCATTTAAAACCTTTACAATATACTTCCCTTAGAGATGTAAAATCTTAGGGTCTTAAAATCTCACTCCTGTAAATAATTAGAGTTGGAGATCCCTGAGGGCATCTGAAGTGTTGCAGTACCTTTGTCTGGGAAAAACTCTGGAAGGGATAATAATGGCTTAAATGTAAACAGTGTTTTCCAAGCAGAAAGATCTCCAAGTGACAGAACATCATAGCAAGGCTGCACAGTCTTTCAGAACAGAAACTGAAGAAAGAATTTGCTCAGTTCAGTAGAAAGCTTCTGAACTCACCCCTCTCATAGCTTCAATCCAGATTCTAAGATGTGTGCCTGTGGGCATTTCTGTACTGCAAAATGCAGGATAGACACCATTCAAATAGCTTTGAAGGAACTGTAATTCTTGCTAGTGCAGCATCAGTTAAAATTACAATAGATGTATTTGGGTGATTTAGGCAGCACTAATTAGTACCATGCTGAGAGTGCTCTGTAACTCTTAATTCAGGCATTAGCTAATTTGGCTTTGAGAAGCTTTTTACCATTCTGTGTGGCTTGTTCTGGAATGGCTAATAGGTTTCCAAATGAGGTTAATACTAAAAAATCCCTTGATATTTGGAACTGATATAACTCCATTTGGAATACCTACTCCAGCATCTTATTCTAGACTGTTTTGTGAAATAATTTATATTTTGCTGAAGGCAGGTAGAAGACACTATACCACTATATATCACTGTGCCAATACCTCATGTACATAGAAAGTACAAAGTCAGATCTAATGTTCTAAGTTCCTTAGAAAGAAATATCTGAAAAAAATAGTAGACCATGGAAAAAGGATTAATCTTATTAACCATCAAAAGTTAAACAGCTCATCTAAGCTATTTTGCTTGTTTGCTTTCCTCTGTAATCACTGGAAAGACATAAACACCTAAGTCATGACCTAAGTTGTTATCTGCCCTATACCTCTATTATTAGGGAGTTTAGGAAACTGCTTTAAGCAAAATGCCTGAGAAATGTTAGTGTGAAATGAGCTCCAGCTGTTACATGTTTTAGCTGAAATTTTAATGATAACTGGCTGGTTTATCTGGGACTTTGTAATGCTAAAAATATTGAAATAAGGATTTTGTTTCTCACTGACTGTTTGAACTAATTGGCTTGTGACTGGTTTAAGTTTTAGATGAAATTTTGATTAATTTATGGCATTTTCAGTAATTTCATGTTCTTTAAGATGAATTTTTTTTTCTAGTAGAAGTGAATAACTGATTTGATGCATTCATGAAATGGACCCTGTGATGTATCTTCTATTCTTAAAATAAAAAGCAACACTGACTGAATTCATACCTGTTATTGAAGTTCTTTTCTGCATTTTAATGTGTAATGTTTTAACTGCAACTGTTAATTATGGTAGGTTATCATAAATGGCAGACATTTTATTTGGCAATCATTATTTAAAGGTCTTTTTTTAGTGTTCCATAACACAACTGAAAAAAAGACCAGAGCATCAGAGTATTCATTTGCTATTCTTTTTCTTTTGCTTAGTTTGCCACATTAAGCGGGTCTGGGCCAGTAATTTCCTGGGAAGCCACTGTGCTAATACATAAGATACAGAGATAATAATTTGACTAAATTAATTTAAGCCAAAATTTTGCCCATTTTAGCATAGAATCTGAGAAAATTAGTCTTTTCTTCACAATGAATGCTGCACTAAATTGATATAGCAATGAAAAATTTGGTCAGATGAAAATTATTAATTTGATACAGCCCTATCTTTAGATTTACCAGATGATTCAGGTTTTTCCATATATGATTGTTTCTAATAAACAACATCAAATTGGTAATAGTGCAACTCAAAAATATAAATAAATACAAATAGTTCTGTGGTTCAGAACTTGTGTCTCTTGCAGAGGTTTATGAATAAACTTAAGAATGTACTAACAATACAATTTTGATGACAAGCAACCTTTCATGAATACTTATCTTCCAATTATCCAGTCATTAAAAATTTTAACTGTTTCACAGGATCTGTTTCATTTCAGGCAGGAAGAAGCAACATACAATACAGAAAGTTTATAAAAACATTTCTTTTTAGATTTTAGAATCATTCTGAAGTTCAGTTAAAAAAAAAAAATAAAGGCATGGATATAAACTCATTCCAACAAAATTCAAATAAAAAAATAATATATTAGTGAAGAGGGTTTTTTATTTTACTTTTACTGGCTTATTTTTCTTGACTGTCATGCAAACCATCTGCCACACATATAAAGTGGACTTGATTCTGTGTAAAGTTTTGTAAAAGTCCACATAGAAAGAACAGAATACCTACAAAACTGAGAACTGAAAAGATGCACTTCAAATTATGGTAGTTTGAGGTGCTAAAATACAGAGACAGAAGAGATAACACCAATATTCTTCAGGACTCACAAAAAAACCTTGAAGTGAAAAAAGGAAAGTGTAGGGAAAAGTATGATTATATAGTCATACTGCTTGTAGGTATGGGAATGGAGGTGTAACATATTGAGCAAAGAGGGGTCTGGGTTATTTCAAACTTGGCATTTTAAAAAAGTAACAATTTCACTGGAGTTTGTTATTTTGCACATTAGAAGCATAGCTGGGAATCAAAAACATTTGGAAACAACCAGAACAGCTTGCAGATAACTAACAGCAATATCCAGGACTTTTAGTAGCTATTTGGCACAAAGAGAAGAATTTACAGTAAGTCTTTAAAGCCCTGTGCAATTAATTATATTCATTTCAGCCTGATTTTTACCATGCATTTTTACATGAGCTTTGCCATAAGTATCTGCATGTTACTAGAAGAGGCTTAATTGTAATTATCACTGGGTGCTCCTTTGTGCAAATAGGCACAAGCTATTTAAGCAACTCTTTTTGAGAGAATCAAAATTAACTGAGAGAAGTTTAGGTATCTAAAAACTTTACAATATTGCTGATAAATGAAGCTCTATACTGATACCTAAATCCAAATTTTCCAAAAAAACCCTACAGTATTTATTTATTTTTTTGGAATTCCAGTTCAACGTTTTAGGAAGTTCATTGTTGCAAGAACCTCAGTACTGTTAAAAACGCCAATATCTTTATTTTGAACAATAAATGGCATTGAACGGGTATGTCTATGCTATTTGGCACACATTGGATTGAAACAGTAAGTAATCCCTTCAAAAAGATCTCTGCTGAAAATTATTTCTAGGAATGTGGAGGGAGAGTCAAGGTTCTTCTAACCTATCACCTTGCCTCTGCTACTTGGTCCTTGTTGATAAACCACACAATGAAGAAGAAACAAGACCACCATTATTGCTTCAAACCATTTAAACAGTATTCAAACAGTGGGATGTCGCTTGTTTCCACGTGGCCCAGAAAAGGTGAACTCTTACTCCAAAGCACAATGGATAACATAGGGCAGTTTTAGCAGAAGTTTACATTCATAACATGTTTTGGAGTGTTTCAGTATGAGTGAAACGCGTATGACGCATTGTTACTTTGCACAAGTAACTTCCCCTACTCAGTGCACTATTTTAGATATTATGTTTGTAAATGATGCATCAAGAAAACATGGAATTCTAGAGCTGCTAGGATTTCCCATCCAGGCTCATTGAGAATTTCCTCCCTGAAGCCAACAAGGACTTCCTTCATTCCTTATGGAGAAAATTCTAGTTTTATAGCATAAACTAGAAAACATTAAAATATCTTCCTTGTTCTTCATTCCTTCAAAAAAAAAAAAAAAAACCAAACAAAACAAAACAAACAAAACTACATTCTAGGATAGAGAAAAAGGCAAAACACAAAATGAAAACATATCTTATTTTCTTGACAACTTGAACTGGATAAAATTTGTTCCTTAATGTCTTCATGATACTCTCATTTGCAGCTAAATAAAAAGCATTCCTAAATAACAACAGAACTGTAATTCTGTTGGAATCGTTAACATCATTTCTTATGGGTTCAGCTGTAGAAAACTCTAATTCTTCAAAAGACAATTTTCCTCATTATATTTTCCCCACTTAAGATGTGCAGGTGGGAGGGTGTTGGTAGTCAGAAAGGGAAATCCTTATTTTACCTGGCAGTTATTTTGGGAGACCCTGAAGCATACATTTTGAGATAGAAAAGTAATATAAAAGCATGATACAAAACCATTATTCAACTCTTCCTTCATTATGCCCTCAGAATTAAGAAAAGTTAATCACCCATTACAGGCTGAAAATAGTATCTGCAGTATCACTTCTGCATTGACAAAAAATCAATTTGATAAATTTTTGGAGAACAATCATTAAAATTTTTAGCTCCTTGTCCTAACTTCCTTATTTAGAAAATGGTTATGGACTTGAGTGTTACATCTTGAAATCTTTTCCCAGTTTGCACCTTAATATTATTCCTGAGCCATTTATATCTATTTTGTCATATATCAGTATTGCCCAAAAATATCAAGGAAGATGTTAAAATTGAGTACTGGATGTCCTCATACCTTTTTTCTCTTCTTTGGGAAGGGGGCAGGGGTCAAGATAGTAAGCATTCAGAAATGTTTACTATTTACTGGTTCCAAGCATGTAACTCTGAAATAGGTTTAAACTCAGAATCTTGTCATGAGCAAAGAGAGCTCTTTAACATGGAAATAAGGATTTATTGTTAGTCTAAGTTAAATTACAACAGTATAATCCATATAATCTTTTCTCTAGAGTTAAACTGCTTTTTTGACTCTTCTAGATCCTCAGATAAACAGTTTCAATCTACTTCAAGAATAGGAGTTTGTGATTAATCATAATTGTCCTGATGACTTTTTGGGGAAGAGGTTTCTTCCTCCTCAATTTGAATTTATTTGGTTCTTTTCTAGAATTTGTTCCAAGAATTTGCTTACTTTGTCTTTTTTGCATTGGTTCCCCATTAATGTTTGACTGTTTACCTGCATTATGATACAACTCCGTAACAAGCTCCCATGGCTCCAATCTGCAAAAAAAGGTTAATGCATGTAGAGAAACAAACCCTGCAAGCTGCGGGAACTGCTGCTTTGTCCTTACACAAGTGAACTCAGCTGTGGAGTTCACTCCCCTGCTGGGGAAGTACCGAAACACATGTAGCCTGAAGGTGCTCATCTCTGCTGATGGGCCATCAGGGGTCCTAATGAACTCAACTGCACTGACTTAATAGGCATCCTTAAAGACTTAGAAGGTGCAAAATACTCCTGAAGTGTCCCTGATCCACAGCATTACACAGTCATTCAGTATGAAACTGCTGCCCCACTGGAGGTACCAGGGTGTTCCCAAGCCTGAGCATAAATATTAACCCATTGACTGTTGTGTTTTGTGGGTTTCCCCTGCTGCCTCATGAATGTAGTCTGTGGCCACCACTTTGACCAGCAGACATGAAAAGTGCAACAACTAAGGTGTGTGAGTTCCCCATGTAGTGACATCTTTTCTAGTCTTATCCTTTCTTCCCTTCTTTTTTTTTCTTATACATTTTCTTACTTTTATGCTTTTATGTTGCTATGTTACTTTAGAAAATAATAACCAAAATGTCCACATACCTGCTTTCCATTGCAACCAAATTGTTCTAAAATAAGCCTTACATAAGTATATATTTACAAACAGTGATCATTCAATGTTGTTTCACTTTAATCTACCCCAAGGGATCCATTAACAAGAACCTGGGCTACCCTCACCTTCTAGGGTGGAGTGTAACAATGTACCAAGTGCATTTCAACCAATTGGTTTGTTTGTGTGTTTTTTCCTGACTCTGGACATTGATTTGAAGGTGGTATTGCATCTTCATCTCTGGAGAAAGTAGCATACACACAGGCACAACTGTGATGGCAAAGGCAGTATGATGTTCACAATGACTTGATAGATGTTAAATAATGCATAAGGAAGGACTATATACCCTAAGATGAGCTCAGCTGGTTACAGCATGGTGCTAATAACAGCAGGGTTGTGGGGTTACATCCTCGTAAGGGCCATTCAATTAAAAGTACTCGATGACATTTGTGGGTCCCTTCTAACTAAGAATATTCTATGAAATCAAGAATGCTTCCTGTTGCACAAACCACCTGGAAGGGTGGCAATAGGCTCCTTGCATGGCATTGGCTAAGATTTGATTCTTAAATGAACTGTTTTTCTGTTTCATGGAAGTTTGTCTCTGGGCTCACTCCTTTCTCTTGCCCTTGAAAAGGTGAAGTTTTAGAGAATATCTTAATGCCCTTGCACATTGATATACCTTTTTTTAGTGCTACAGAGGATTCTCTCTTGAAAGTTAAACATGTTCTATTTCAAGACAGCAAGTATTTTGGCACTGAGAGGTAGCCATTAATAGGCCTAGAGCTGAGTAAATGAGATTCCTGTGAGGACTTACCCTATTTTGCTGCCATGGACACAGACTGAGAAGTCCAGGCTGGAAGATTCTTGAAGATTTATCATCCTTCAAACCATCCACTAACTAACTTACTTGAATAGATGTTCTGCCTCTGTTTTCAGGGAACCATTCCTAGCCTTACTAAAAATGACACACATAAAGAAAATAGAGCCATTTAAATAAGTGTGTGGCCATTACTTAGATGTTCACAGTCATAAATGCAAATGTACTCTACAAGCTGCCTTTAGAAATCTTGAGCCAGTCCAGTTTTCAGAAGAGGAATGTCCTTGAGAAAAGCAGAATTCAATTAAAAATCCAACAACATTACTACTGCAGGCAAAGTGTGCTAGGTGTGTGACTTTGTGTTGCAACACTAAGGATCTAAAAATGTAAATGAAGCAATAATTTAATAAAACTAATGTGGAATTGCAGATGTCTGAGAATAACTCTTTCCAGTTGAGGTCTGGCTGTGCAACTTATCAATACTTTCCAGTTTTTCCTTTTTTGTATTCCTCGTACAGACCTTGTCTCTGTATTCAACAGTCAGAGTGTTTTGCGAATCAGAGTGTTTTGTCTTAATTCTTGAAATAGAGTTGAAGGAGAGCTCTGCAACCTTTCAAAATTAAGCTGACTGTAGTTCATTCTCTTGGACACTACTGTTCTCTGACTCTATTTCAGGGGATGAATCAGAAAGATAAAGTCATCAATAATTTAGCTGTATTGGATTAACAGAGAAAAAACTAGATAAAAAAAGAGAAAAGCAATAGACAAAACCACTTCAATTAAAGTGGAAGAAAACATCACAAAAGAATAAGGAGCATTATATGCTACAGTTGAAGTCTATAAAACACTTCCTGAGAAACAGAAAAGAGGTATTTTGACCGAGTCTGGTTGGAGTCTTGAATATTTTGTTACATTAGAGCAAAAACCCAATCAGTTAATGATCTAGCCTGTCAGAATGGTTAAGCCTAATATCAAGGCATTTAGAGGGCTTGGCAATTATCAAAGACAACTGCCAATGGGGGTATCCTGAATGTACTTACTGACTGGGGAATGTTGAATATGAGTCAGCAGTGTGCCCTGGCAGCAAGGGCCAACCATGTCCTGGTGCCGTTAGCTGGTTGAAGGAGGTGATTGTCCTGCTCTACTCCGCACTCGTGCAGCCTCACCTCAAGTACAGTGTGTAGTTTTTGGCACCACAACATAAAAAAATCAAGCTATTAGAGAGTGTCCAAAAGAGGGCCACAAAGATGGTGAAGGGCCTTGAGGGGAAGCCATATGAGGAGTGGCTGAGGCCACTTGGTTTGTTCAGCCTGGAGGAGACTGAGGAGAGACCTCACTGCAATCTACAACTTCCTCACGAGGGGAAGAGGAGGAAGGCACTGATCTCTTCTCTGTGGTGCTCATTGACAGGACCTGAGTGAATGGCCTGAAGTTCTGTCAGGGCAAGTTTAGGTTGCACAAGGTTCTTTACATTTCTGGAAGTATGAGGGACTATGTGCTTGAAAGAGCAATGTTTCAAGAAATCTGCTTAAATTACTCCTAGTCCTTTCCTACCCCCTGTGATAATTATTTGAAGCATGAATATTTCAATTTATCTTTCTTACTTTTCCTCAGGTTGAACGACAAAAAGGAGAAACTATGGGATTTTCCTTGACTTAGAGTAAAAATGTTCCTCTCTTGCTGGACATGGCCTAAGCGAGGAAGAAAGTTCACTCCTACTGTAGAGTGTATAATGAATGTTATTATACATCTCCTCTGGGAGGGGAGAAAGAAAGGGATGGAGTGTACCAGACACAGGAAACGACAGAGATCCACAGGCTGCAGGTAGTAAATCTTGTATTGATATTCAGGAATCGTGAGGGGTATCAGTGCAGTTATGCTTGTTATGGATTTTCAGTTGTGAAATGGACACTTCTCTGGTTGCTGTACATAAAATTCCAAATGAAAACTCTCACTAGTAACACTCTTGTTTACCTGTAGGTTGCTAATCTTCATAGTAATCTGTGATTAGTTATAGTGGCAGAACAGCAAGAAAAATGTAATAATATGGAAGATTTCTGTTTTACAACGTCTGTCAAAAATATCTTGAAGGAAACATCTATATCAACCTTAGCTGGAACTGCAATCAGGCTGTTTTACAGAAAGAGCATTTGACAAAGTTAGCAAAAAATTAAAATATCTTGAAAGCATCTCTAAAATATAGCTAATTGGCCCTTCAGTTGGAACTATACTGAGAGGCCATTTGGGTTTTATTTGTGAAAAGTCAAACCTCAAGGATATTTTGTAAGACTGTATTCCCACTCCTATGGGAAGTGTTATTATATTTAGAGGCACACAAGCAATGTTTTGATTGCACTTTTGCATACTTATTTGTGGTATGAAAATAATCTTTGGGTTGATTTTTTTTTCAAAGGAGTATCTGTCATTTCTGTAAACAACCAGGTCACTAATAAAGAAACTGGTATTAGTTTTTAAAATACTGATATGCTCATTATTTTTCACTTTTAATTTAAATTTAGTATTATGAAGCATGGTAGAAACATTCTAGATTATGGTCCATATAGGTTTGCCTGATAAAGCTATGGGATGCAACAACTGCAGATATTAATCAGCTGCTTGTTACAGTTGGTAAGAAGGCTGATGTTAATCAATTTTTTTTGCCATTGCAATTCTGTATACTTCTATGACGGTCCAGTGCACTGAGTGCTAAACAAATTTGCTAGTGGAAAAAAAAAAACAAAAAACCAGAAAACAGAAAGCTAGCAACATAGTTCTCACATACCAGGCATGAATTTGTAAACTCAATGTCAGTAAGAAGCAGAAAGAAAATGGTGGTAAGAAAGATGGAAACTTTTTTTTTTTTTTTGAGTGTGTTTAATTTGCAAAGATCACCACAAGGTAAGAATAACAATCCATGTTCTTCTCTATAGTGATTTGTAATACCTTGGAGAAAATGTATCCCCAGAGAGTTCATGAATTTACTCATGAACTGAGACCATCCTGTGAGCATCTACTGGCTCCATAAACCCTTGATGTGGTCAGGAGATACAGCTGTCACACAGCTGTTTTTATTAACAATTACATCTAACAAGGGTCAATTAAAACAGAGTCTTTCATGAAAATGGAATTTTGTCTACCACTTAGTAGTTCATAAGTACTTCTAATTTTAATTTCTGATCATTGTATTAAGCTTTATTAACCTTTCTTTTTTCTTTCTCTGCTTGTTCTTCAGTAGGGATGCCAGCTGCTCAGTTTATGAGCTGTGTAGTTGCACCTGCAGTGTGTAACATTGCAGAGAATCACTCTTTGAGACAAACGTCTTGCATGGTTCCTTCTTTTCTGAAGGGGATCTTCACTGCTCTGCTGGCTTGGTTAAGGCTTATCAGCAGCTCCTGAGATCATAGAGCAGGCCTGAGGAGGGGGAGGATGTACCACCATATGCAGACAGAAAATTACTCAAGTGCTCTGCCCTTACTGGAAAAGCTTCAACAAAGACCAAATCTCCTGAAGCTCCTTGAAGTTTCCTACTTCTGAAAGCAAGCTCAGCCTTCTTAGAGCTGGGAAATCTGTATGGAGTCTCACAACTGCATCTGAGGTGTGGGGAGGAGGAAGGGGAGCACAGCCAAAGCCACAGATACAGATTTAGCAACTTCAATATCAGCGGATAATACATCAGTGGTCTTGTGCTCAGAAAGTTTTCTTTCAAGCACACACAGTCATTCAGCTATGGCTATCTCATGCCCTCTGGTCAACTCTTTGTGTTGTCCTAATTACAATGCAAATGTTTGACCTCGTATACAGGGATAAAATTTGAACAGACCATTGTGTCAATCAGTGTAAGTATTTGATTACAAAGACTATGCTAAAATCACCAAATATACTTCACTAGTTGTACTAGTTTGAAAACAAACCAGTGGGAGATTGCAAGTCAGAATTATAATTTAATAGGAAAATTAAAATAAATACAATAGTACAAGAACACTGACAGAGTCAGGATACAACCTGACACCGTTAGTCAGGGTGGTGGTAGCAGTCCAGATGAAGTGGTTCTGTTGAAGCAGTGATCCTGTAGAAGGGTCTGGTCTTCCTCTGAAGGTCCAGTGGTAGCTCTTGTCCTCTGGAAACCCAGTAGGTAAGAGCTCATTGTGGTGTTCCAAACCTCAGATTATATCCAGGTAGGAATGCTTGGTTCCTCCCCCTGGGCAGAGCATCTCACAATGGGATGATGTAATTCTATGAGTCATGCAGTGAGGCTGGATGGCCCATTAACAGAAGATATTCCCCGGAGGGAGTTATCAGGGATGTGTCATGGAAGAGACAAAGAATACTGCCCCACCTGGTTTTAGCAGATGGTGATAGAATACGTACTTTTTGGTTACATCTTGCACTGTAACCTAAGACACTAGTGCTGCTGCACAACATCTTCTCTGTATTTTATTGTGGTTCTGTGCTTACAGCACTGACTAAAAGAAGTACTCTCCTAGTGGAGAAAGCAGTGGCAATGAAATAAAAAAAAAATTCACTTCAAAGTGAGAATCATCTTCTCTGGGATTCAGATTTAAAATATTTTAAGTACTACCTGGAGCAAACTATATATCTAACAGAATATTAGGTCAAAAGGTTTCCATGCACTCTGTTAACTTCAGCCCTAATTACAACCCATGGACTAAAAAGGATTTTCAAAAATATTCATGTAAGTATCCATAGAGAACTCACTTCATTTTTTTCTTTTTTTGATCATGAATACTATGGTCTCAAAATGTAAGGAAATTTTTAATTTGTTTAATTTTTAATTAATTTTTGGAAATATGTGTATCTTCTGGTTTCCAACTGTTAGTAGCAGTTAGATTTGCTTAAATTGTGAATCAGTTTTTTCCTTTGGCTGCTATTTGTTGCTGTCACGTTCAGGTTTACTGTTATGGATCAAGAGTAACAGGACACTAGTAAATCTAGTGTCCAATAACACATCAAAAAGGAAAAAAATCAACAGTGATATTAGTATCCAGTTTGAACATTAAGAACCCCAAATCAAATAAAACCAAGCAACCAGCTCCATACATTTAAAACATAAGTATTTATCATAATGCCCACAAACATGTTTCATTTTAATTCCTTTTATGACTCTCTCAGAAACTGAAGTGAGAATAAGGTAGGAGTCAGTTCCTGTCAAAATGCATACAATATTAAAGGTCTTTTTGAAACTGACAGTTCATTTATAAGGCAGGCAGTTTTATTATCTCCGATATTTGTAACAGGGGACCCTTTCAGCTGTTCTTCTTTGAAGTGAAAATTAATCTTTAAAAGAATCATATAATTATAGAATCACAGAATATCCTGAGTGGGAAGGGACCCAAAAAGATCACTGAGTTCAACTCCTGGCCCTGTACAGGACACCCCAACAGTCACACCATGTGCCTGAGAGCATTATCCAAATGCTTCTTGAACTCTTTCAGGCCTGGTGCTGTGACCACTTCCCTGGGGAGCCTGTTCCAGTGCCCAACCACCCTCTGGGTGAAGAAGTTCATATCGTTGGTGGTTGCCCAGACCTCTAATTTATCAAGAACCATAAACTGGACTAGTCTAAGCCAAAATAAATGAAGAGCAAAGAAATCAGTTAATTCAGGGAAGAGCGCTTGTGTTTCAAAATGCAACGTGGCATTTCTGTGGAAATTAAAACTGAGTAAGCCTAGCAGGGATCGCTAACCTTACTTCATAAGTATTCTCAAGAAGTCTAGCTGTTTGTTTTTCCTAGATTAGTTCCAGGTCCACTGGAAATGTTTTCCTAGTGCAATTTTTTACCCTCACTCAGTTTAGTGGAACTTGCATTCCATGATATACTTCTGTTATTCTAATCAGGATATTAGTACTTTAAATATAATTTTAGGTTCCCATGATATATTCATTTTGTTAAAAAAATTATTTTGTAACATAATTTCGCATAATAATGTAATATGTTATTATATATTATTATAGAAATACATATAATTGTATGTAAATCATGTATATTGTGTATACATATTGTGTATATGTTACAATGATATGTATATTATATACACATATGTAATTATCAGATAATCATATATAATAAATGTTCTATATTATAATTATATAATTACATTTAAGTTATACCAACTTGCTATTTATTTTATTTTATTTTATTATTTTATTTTAATATTGCCAATAAAATTTCAGGGACAGATTTCTGCTTCATTTATGTTTGAATAGTTACAGTCTAGTGAGTGATATCTCCATGCGGTTGACATAAAAAAGACTTGTCTGTCTTTCCTATGTGTCTGGATCAATCTTTTCTTATCACACTGAATTTACATGTACTTTAGATGTTCCCAATACTTGGAGCTACTTCTACAACAATAAACCAACTATTGGGCAGTCATCTTTAATTCTTTTGCAATGAATCAGAACCCGTTTTCACTGTCCTTTTCTCCTTTCAAGGATACTATTTCTGGAATATTTTTTTAGGACCAAGGGTTGAAACATATGCCTTGTTATCAAAAAATTTCACTAATATACATAATTTTTTTTTTCAAATTTCTGTCAGTGAACATTTTAGTGCACTTTAATTACTATATCGTTTACCCTAAGCATTACTGAAAATTTTGATTTTCTTTATTCCCTCTACTGCACGACAACAAAAACAGATGATTGAGTGTCAAGATCTTACCTTCAGCTGACCTTTGAGAACTGTATGCCCAGTGAGAAAAGTTTTGTCATATTTCACTTTTAGAGGGTCACAAGATTTCAGTGTTTCAAGTCTATTAAATATAAACTCTCCTCAGACTTAAAACATTTATTGTTTTCATTCTTTTCACCAGCCCTCAGAGCACATCGTTCTTCTGTACCCTCAAGGGGAGTATTTAACTTTGATTTCTGGTCTTTTTCCTTGACTCCAGGAAAGTTGTCTGATTTGATTTGGCCACTTGAGCATATGTTGTCTCTGAAGCCTGACTCCATACTTTGGGAGTGTCTGAAATGGTCCCCACTTTGTTTCCTTCCACTATGTTGAGAAAGATTTGGCAATGACAAACCAATATGCCTCTGGAAAGGCAGAGCTGCAGAAAAAAAGCCCAAACAAAAATAATTCCTTTTTTTACTCTGTATAGCTTTTCATAATTCGCAACCTAACTTTCAGATCAGGATGAAATTTACACTCCAAACACTCCCACTTCTTTACATGTGGACTGAGATTTGTCCTTAGGAATTGGTGGTTCAGGAGAGCTGTAAAGTTAATTTGACAGTAATGTTACAAAATTGTTTCTATCATAGAATGACTGTACATCTTATTGCCAACAGTTCCTGACATTTAGGAAGCCAAAGCAAATAGCCGATTGTCAAACCCATCATATTTTTCTTTAGTTACTAGCCTTCAATCTAAGAAAATATACATCCAGTTGATTGAAATTTTAGACACCTTTTCTCTAAGGAAGACCATTCTAACTGATCAAGTTATCAGCTGATTAATTTGTTACCCTAGTAATGATCCAGTTCTATCCTCATTAAGTTTCAAATGTAGAACTTTCAGAATGATTTAAATGTTACTGAGGCTCACAATATTTTGAAATGTTTCCACTGTTCGTTTTGAAGAAAACCTATTATAAACACAGGAATTATCGCTGAATGACTTATTAATTTGCAAAATTATTTCATGGTGAACAAGGTGCTTTGGTGTTGCTAAAATTTAATTTCAAAAGAGCATTCTTTGAGAAAAAATGAAAGAACCAGAAGAACACTGCAAAGGCAAATGTAATATTGTATAAATTAACTTCGCAAAATTGCGCATCACACAGCAAATAATAATTTGCAATACATGATTAGCGAACTACTCATCAAAGTGAACTACAGAAAGATAATAAAGTACCTCTTTGGGTTTTTTTTCTGAATATGGCAATCATATGGTGTTATGATCTGGTTTAAACCCAGAAAAGCAAAGAAAGCTAAGTCTCTGTGCATAAATCAGAAAGAACTTAGAAGGTTCAAAGTATTCCCAGAAACAAGATTAAAACCAAATGAGATTAGATGTTGGTGCCAAAAAATTGATGTATTTTATTTAATAGTAAAAGAAGCAAAGAGAAGGGAAGAGAAAAGAAAGAGAGAAAGAAATAGAAGTGTGCATGGGAGGTTGGGGGGACAGGGAGAGGTGACAGGGGTTAGATGGAAGCAGATCACCCATCCGAGGGTCCCAGTGATGTCTCGTTGCTCCCCTCCATCTGCTCTGCTGGTGGTGAGGGTCCCCCGTCGCCGCCGTGGCCACGCCGCCACACCACACGCCACCACACGCCAAGGAGTGCCGAATCCCGTGGATTAACAGACACTTTGGGCCAGGTGGGAACACCCACGTGTCTCCCCTTGCAGGGGCTGGCTTGACACTGTCCCTTGCAACACTGAGGGTCTGTTTCATCATCTCTGGTGCTCTGGTGCAGGGTCTGGGACCCCTTTGAGGGGGCCCCTGTGATGGGCCGTGTCACCCCTTCTGCTGTGGATATGCTGGGCTCCTCTGCACAGTGGAGGATGGGCAGTCACTGCATCTCTGACCAGAGGCCTTTCCCAGGTACCCAAAGCCTCTCCTCCCTCCACCCCTTGGTGCAAGGGTCTGTGTGAGCCTGGCAGCTGATAGCCCTGGGGCTGTGGTCTCCACCTTGGAGGTGTTAAGCTTTATGAATGTCCCCAGCCCTGAGTTGTCACTTTATCTTATCTTCATCAGTGAGCAGCGTCAGGCCTCAGTCAGGGCCCCATCCAGGGTGCGGTAGTCTTCTCTGCAGCTTTTGTAATACAGCTTAAAAGTCTTTTAAGAAAATATTTAAGTCATAAACTGTAATATTTCAGTCTCTGACATATGGTAAAATTAATAATAATCTCAGTGCACTGTCTCCTATGTTGACAACATTTGCTGCAGCAGGAGTCATCTATTCCTACAAAAAGAACTCATTATTATGATTAAAATTCTCTCAGAAAAACGCATAGCTTGTTGTCTTAGTGTCTGGCTGCCAATGAAACAAAACATATGAGATGGTTTTGAAAATGCTGCACAGTTGGAAATATGCATTCTAACTTGATAATTTTTTCTGCATGCCTCTCCTTTAGCATCAAAAAGGCAACTGCAAAAAGACTTCTAGGCTTTTGGTGTAGGCAGACTTGTCTGACTTTTTATTGCCCCCGAGAATGTACTGGCCAAAGTACTTGCTTATTTTGTGTACATGTATAGCAAAGGATGCAAATTGCACATAAATCAGTTCAGAGTGAAAACTGATTAGAAATTTTTAACTATCAGAAAAGTGAGATTTTGAAACAGTCTTCTAACAAGGAAGCCAGCTTAAATGTGGATCTTGATAAGTTTGCATGAAGGAGACCATAGTATGGATTCCTTAAAGTAGGACAAAGACACTGTAACAAAGGAATTTCTCTCCTGGTTTCCTAAATTATAAACTTCTTAATTTCTGTATTATCTGTTATGAAACACTACATTAGAATTCCTGCTGCTTCTGCAGGTATTTTGAGAAAGATTTTGATTTAAACACTGCCATTCAAGTTTATATTTAAGTAGGGCACCAAATTTGTTTGAGAACCTTTGCATCATTAAGAAGTTGTATCCATCCCTATGATTCAACAGGGGTCCAAATTCTATTACAGAATGTTTTCCCCTTAAAAAAAACTAAGTGCTGCAAAAAATGAAGATTATACTTAACAGAGTTAGAATAGACATGTTTATGAAAAAAAAGAGTACATTTGGTGTACTGTATAGAGAAGTTTGGATGTGTGCTGATCTTTGATCAATTGGTTGACCTGTGGATCTGGAGTTTAAATACCCTCTAGAAAAGCTGAGGGGTTTTCTCCTTTTCTCTGATGTCTGGATTTGATCACATTTTTGTTTAAAATTGCCTCTTGGAGGCAATAATTTCTGTCCTAATGTACAATGTCCAGGTTACTCATTTACATATCTGTATCCATCACGTTCTTTTAAATGACATGACATATTTTTCTGAGATGGACTAAACTTAGAACCAGCGGCTCAAGAGCTGATTAATGGCCTTATAAACTGTGAGGAAAGAATGAGCTTTAGCACATAAAGAAAACCCTTACAATGAGTCATGATGATCAGCATGTTCTCATAATTATTAAAATGTCACACTTTTTTAGGATAAAATGAAACATTGTCTGTTCTGCCTCAAGTTTAACTTCTGAAAAAAACCCCATGAAATTACTTTCATCTAAAATGATTCCTCTTGAGTTTTTCAGAGATTCCAAGTAAGTACAGTTTTTTCTTACTTGTTTTTCCCTTTTACAGAAAAGTAAATAAAAAATTATCCATTTTAGTGCATGAATAGTTAGTTTTGGTTAACCTATAAAAACCATAAATCTGACCTTATAAAAACCCCACATTTTGATGTTTTTCAGGTCCAAATCTGAAATTTTTGTTAAAGACCTATAACAAACAATAAAGTGTTTTGTACAAAGAGAATTTCTACAGCTTTTTTTCCAAAAACTTATTGGTGACTGATACCATTCTCTCCACGCAGCCTCAGAAATGCCTGTGGTCTAATTTTGAACTGATATTCTTACCATATGTGCCTATAATGGATTTCATAGATGTATTGTGAAGAATGTAGATACTCTTACACAAAGATTGTTATGGTAATGATCCATTCCTAAAGCTATTTGGACAATGGTCAGGTGTACTGTCTCATACAATAATTATAATCAGGTACTACATGAGCTATAATTGGATCTAGCCATAATGTTCTTCATCTTAAAAAAGGTATCTCAGATAGCGTTTATTGAATTAATTCTGAAAAGCCTAATTCAGTCCATTAAATTTAATAGGAAATAAGATAGGCTAGACTAGAAGTTGAAATTTGCATTGCAGGTATACGTAGTTTATGCTAAATTATTCTCATTTTCTATGTCTAAAATATAAATGAACTATATGACTTGTTTTCAGCTCTTGCCATTTATTTTTCTTCAAAAATATTAAGTTCTTATCTCCCAGCTGAATGTTTGGATTTTGTTCTGCATTTCTGTAAAAACTTTCATGTATTCGTATGTCCAGAGAAGGGCAGCAAAGCCTGTGAAGGGTGTAGAAAACATGTCTTATGAGGAGAAATCAAATGAATTGGGGTTGTTTTGCATGAAGAAGAGGATGCTCGAATGGGACCACACTGCTCTCTATAGCTACCTGAAAGAATAGTCATTAATTTTCCACATTATGAACTATTTTTTGTACTTTGAAAGATGAGTTGAATTTTGTTACTTGTTAAAAATTCATCAGATATCATTTTAACTTGGTATTGTTTTTCGGAAATTTTTCCTTTCAAAATCTTCTCCATCATGCACCTTTCAATAGGGTCCCAATACCTGGCCTTCCAGATATAACTGAATGAAAAAAAACATATGAAAGACAATTAGATTAGTCTGGATATATGTTTGAATCTTAATAAGCATTTATTTAGATCAGAACAGTTGGTTTGATCTCTTGTGATTGATCTGTCCTGGTGTTTAGTTTTCCCTAATTCCTAGGAAATTTTCCATTGGAATAATATTATTACCATGTTCTACTTTATAACTAATGCATTGATAAGTTTGTTTTAAGGAACTAAAAATTACTTATGAAAAGGAAGTTAAATTCAAATTTGGAACCATCGGAAATTCTGTCTGATCCTATTGAAACTATCCCAGATTTTGGCTACAGCTACGAGATTTCCCAGAATACAAGTATCTGAAATCGGCCTTCCTCTTACTTTAGTGTAAATTTTACTGTATCATGTTTTTCCTTTTTCAGAAATGTAAAAAATTATCCCCTCTGGAATGAAAATAACTTTAACTATGCTAATTTCATGGAAACTAAATAATTTGATTTATACCTTCAGGATATTGTCTTTCTCAAAAGCACTTCAATAAATGCTGTGAAATTTTAATTTTTCAGTAAACCTGCAAGCCTTTTATGAAGACAAAACTTGATGACTGAAAGACATTTTGGCAATGACTTAAAACATAAATGATATTTTAATTCTGAAATGTCTTGTAATGATTTACTTTCTGGAAGCACAAGTAGTAACTATAAAACAAGGAAAGATTGATGTGCTATGCATGAACAGAAAATTCTTGGATATATTCTCTTTTCTTCTCACAAATGAGACAATATTTCTGAAAACAAAAGTCATCCCTATAAACATAGAATTTAGAGGAAAAGCATTAGAGCTTGAATATTACAAAGGAGGGAGACAGCTGCAACTAAATTAATGATAGGAGGTAAAAAAATAACCCCTTTAAAAATTCTTTTAGCATATTATTAGACAACTCATCAAGTACAGGCTTCCTTTGAGTAATTAATTCTTCCCCAAAATTCTAAAAATTTAGACAGGGGCTTGAATGTCTATTATTTACAATAGTTAGAAATCTATTTCAGTTTTTGGGTTTTGGTTTTTTTCTGGTTGGGTTTTTTTTGTGCCTTGGCCTTTTAGATGATTTAAAAATATCTTCTCATTGAAATTTCTTGCTTTTTTGTCTTCTGACACTTCTAGCTTCCTAATAACTCTATTCACAAGAACAGCAGCTGGCGCCTGCACAAAATTAGGAAAATAATATAAATAATATTGCATTTTATTTATAATGCATTCTTTTTGAAAACTCTTTTAAAATGCATTCTAGTGAGAAGTAGGTGCCTTCCAAAGTGAGCTGCAGGATTTTTCAGATTATCAAAAGATGTGTAAGAAAAAAAAGAAAGAAAGGATGAATAGCTAAAATGAAAAAGTGACAATAGCAGTGGTATTGATAAATACTGGTGAAAATACATAAGGAAAATTTAAAGCAAAGAACAAAGACATGTGAAAAGGTTAAGAAAAATGGAAATATGAGAACAGTATTAAAGGAATGATGAGACATAGCCTGTCAGGAAAGAATTCAGGGATTTTGAAATTTTGATGTGTGAAAAAGTCATGCAAGTGACAGAAGAGACTCAATCGCTCAACAGGTGCTCAGTGAACAAAAACTAAGCTTTCTGTGAAGGATCACAAAATGATAAAGAGGAACAATAAAATTTATTCAAGTGTCTCAAAACCAATTCAGACACAATCAGAAAAAGTCCAAAGGAAGTAGAAATAAAGACATAATATGATATTGTATGTTGCATCAAAAAAACCCTTTACAATATGTTACTATTGCTAGACTTCAGGGCTTTGGAATGACATTTGCAAAAAAACTCAGGCACTAAATTGGGAACAAAGGTGAAGGTAAAAATGTGTCATATAAGCTGATGGATTTAGTGCACAACATTTCAGACTTCAGAAGAAATTAAAGTCCTTTCAACTTTTTTCTCTGAAGACAGTGACAAAATCTTGTGAAAAATCATTATGGTGTCAAAATTATGTCACTAAAGAAGTGCTAGGACAGAAACATGCTACTAGGTCTTCTTTGAAATACGCTGTTTTTAAAACAGGGGTGTTGGTCCACAGTGTACCCATGTGGACAGCGGTCATTCTGGCTTGTATCAGCAACACAGCAGGACCACGGCTGCGATTGTCCTCCAGGACTGGGCACTGGGGAAGCCTCACTTTGAATCCTGTGCTCAGCTCTGGGCCCCTCACTACAAGGACACTGATGTGCTGGAGCATGTACAGAGAAGGGCACTGAAGCGGTGAAGGGTCTGAAGCACAAATCTTATGAGGAGTGGCTGAGGGAGCTGAGAATGTTTAGTCTGGAGAAAAGGAGTCTCAGGGGAGACCTTATCACTCTCTACAACTGCCTGAAAGGAGGCCAGCCAATCTCTTTTTCCAAGTAACAATACACAGGAAAACAGGCAATGGGCTCAAGTTACACCAAGGGAGGTTTAGATTGAATATTGGGAAAAAATCCTTCACTGAGAGTGGTCAGGCATTGTAACAGCCTGCCCAGGGAAGTGATTGAGTCACCATCCATGCAGGTATTTAAAAGACATGTAGATGTGGTGCTTAGGCACATGGTTTTTTAGTGGTGGACTTGGCAGTGTTAAGTTTTTGTTTAGACACAATGAGCTTGGAGGTGTTTTCCAACATAAGTAATTCTATATTTCTAAAGTCTTGGTGTAGCCAGAAATGTCTGTATCATGTTGTACCTATGAAAACAATAAGGGTATAGAAAGAATATGAAAAATTAACATAATCATTTAAATGTGTAGCAATAGGTAGTTTACAGACCAGTACAGACCAATGCCGAATTCAGGCAGAATCCAGACATCTGGAAGATTCCACAATTCTAGAGCTTTACGCAAACTGTAGACTTCAGGGAATTTTTTTTTTTTTTCTAATATATGGGGAGATTATAACAGAAGTGCCTCTCATCAAGGGAAAACAGATGTCATGGATTTATTGTGTCTTGCCATCCTTTCTTTCCCCTCTGACTGAAAATAGCTCTCTCATTTAAAAGCCCGGAACTTGTGTTTTGTTTTCTGTGAAGGTGTTTGGAGACGTTCTTTCTGTGGTGGACTAAATGGGTCCAGAGAAGGCAATAGTCAAAAAATTACTTTGCTACACTGACTCTGGGAAATTTGCTGACATGTATAGTCGCTTTTCTTACTCCAAATTTGCTTAGCCCCCAGAATGGCCACAGTGCTGTCCAGATTGATTTTATTCAGACACAAGTTAATGTTGTGAAGAGACACTTTGAAAAAAAGAGGATCTATTCCAGATGAATGCCATTTCAAAGAAAAGAAGAAAAGAATAAAGGAAGGATGGGAGGAAGGAAAGAAGAGAGGGAGGGAATATAACTGCATAAAATAATTAATAAAGCTGTATTTAAGCTGAAATTCTTAGATAAAATTTTATTTTAAATCACTTAAGCATTTAAGTCCCTTTAAGATTTTCCAGTCCTTTAATTTTTTTCTTACTCTCTCCATTCTGTTAAATGGTGGCATGCAGATGCTTGACTGTATTTGTTCAGTTAAATGTATTTCTTCCAGTTCAACTCTTCAGTTTACCTTCATTGTAGCGTCAAAGGTTTCTTTTGAGTCTTTTTTAGCCACATTTTTTTTATTCTTACTGGGTCTTGAGACGTACATTATTATGTTTTCCTGGTTATTCCATGTACCGTTGAAAATTTGCTTTCATATTTGGACTTCTGATTAATGTTGCTATCAAATGATTTCCACACTCAGAAAAAAGATTGAAATTGTTATTATTTTTATTTAATATTTCAGAGGCTGTGAGAAAGGAATAACATCTAGAGGTATTCATGAGAGATTTTCAAGGGGTGTTTTGTATTTATAAGGCCAGGAAATGCTATGAAGAAATAGTTCAAAACAAATGGAATTTCAGGTTTCCAGTGGTATTATAGTTTTAAAGTAAGAGAACAATAATTTGATGGAAAGCTTTGATAAGATTTATGATGTTTTATTTTGCCCATAAATGAAATTTTGGACTTCAGACTTCCACTTGTATTTTGTCTTTTTCTTTTGTTTTTGTCTCAAGAGATATTTCCAGTGTTTTGAAATGGTTGTAAATAATCTGTTTATTAGTAAGTATTTATTTGTGTTTTTATTACTTTTTTCCAGACCATTTAATGAAAACTCTACAGTTCATTTCTCTAGCAGTCTTGGAATAAATTACAATGCCATTAAAACAAGAGTGGCAGAATGCACAATTAATGATTTGCAAAAGTATGCCACTAAAACCATGCTGGAAACTTTGGGAAATTAATAAAGCTGTAATGTAATTAGAGTCAAAATTTGTATTCTGGGAGAAAATCTATGTCAAACCTAGTGGTTATGCTGAGCTAATATATTTCAAGTTGCATTTAAGGGTGGCACCATACTTCCTACATAGAAGGACTTGTTATCACAGGAACACAGTAAAATCTAGAGTGAAAAATGACAGCCCTGTAACCTCCTAAAACCATTTTACAGCTATTCATATAGTAGGCCAGATTACCAGCCACTGTATATTAGCACTGTGACATTGTTAAGATACCGCATTGCACAACAAAATTTTACAGCAGTGAAATAACTGGCAAAAGAGATGAAAGATATCTTTGTGTTTATTCAGTATGATATTGGCTAAGAACTACTTGAACCTGAACCACAAGCCTTCCTGGCATTGCCTCTCAAATTTTGCATATATAGAAGCACCAGTTATCTTGGGCGTATTGGATCAGTGTCCAGAGCCCTGATAAAGGAGCAAACTTTTCTGGGCATCGGCAAAAACAGCTTGAGGTGTCCTTATCTCTGTGCAGAGACAGGGAATAGGTAGTGTTGAAATGCTCAATTAGAAAACACGGTGGGGGGTTGTGATTATCACTGTACATGTGGTTGATAATGCAGGAAGAGTTTAAAAGTAAACAGCAAAAAGGAGGATTGATCTGAAAAAAATTTTGAACTTAAATTTTTTGAACTTTAAGGCCCTTCTATGTTCAGTGAAAAAACATAGACACTTTTAAAGGTGTTTTATGCTATCCAGATTGTGAGGATAGATGAATGAGTCACCCTGTAGAGAAGCTTGTCAGTTTCTGTGGAATATAAAATATTGGTGAACAATTCAACTAGCTCCAGAGCCTTACTTTCAGAGGTTTAAATTATAAGGAAGGAAATGCCACCTGAAATTTTAAAGATTTCTCATTCAGCTGAAATTCTAGTACTGTTTTCCTACTACTTTTACCTCAAAAAAACCCAAATCAACAGCCTGTACATTTAAATTAAATATATAAACATTCATTTTAAGCATGTAGTTATTGGTTATAAATAGTAACTAAGATTTCACTGTAACATATACTCTACAGTATGGTACGTGAGTAAAAGATGATTATTTGAAACAGTTTCAGAGAAGAATAATTTTCAATTAACACTTCCAGAGCACATGAGTTATTTGTCCAGCAAAAAACCAGACTTGTCTCAGAGTAATCCCTTTAAAATGGCACCAGCTCCTTAGATTTTTATTTAGGGAAGGGTGGACATTTCTTACAAAGTGATAGTAAGAAACATGGTGGTAGAAATGCAAGGAAACAGCAAGGAGAGAGAGAAAGGAAGGAAGGAAGGACGGAAGAAAGGAAAAAAATGAAGGCGGACACTTGAGAAAATGATTAGTAGTTAAATAAATTTATTCTTTTCATTTTGTACTAAAAAATTATGGTGGAAACTGAACTTTTTCATCAGCACTAGTATTTTGCATAGTAGAACTTATGGATGACACAGGATAAAAAAAAGTGTTTGAATAAGTTTCATGCCAGCTATACCTTATTTTGAGCTGAGTGATTGAAATGGCAAAGAGCTTTTTACCTTAGTCCAAGAACAAGCATAAATTCTTTAGGTGGCTGTTAGCATCACACATTTGTCAATTATGACAAATCATTAGCTTTCATGGAAAATAACAGAGGAATTTAAATGCTCCTTGACTATAGCTGGGAATAAAAAATAGCCTGAAGGAATCCTGAGCTTTACATAGATTGACATTAGATTACAATTATCTTTTATTGTGAGACATTATTTGAATCTATTCAGATTTTTATAACATCAGATATATCAATTAATGTTCATAATGCTGTGGGGAAATAATGTGCTAACCTGGACCTCGATAATGGTTTTGGATGATGACATTGGAAAGATGGTCATGATTATCTTGAACAGGTAGGAACACACCACTTATGCAAATACTGCTTTTCCATCAAAAACAATAAATAAAAGGAACAAAGACAGTTAAGGCCTGCAGCTACTGCACTTGCAGATTCCTGAGTATGCTTGTATCTTCTGTCAAAAGACTGAGTTTGGTTTTGTTCACTGAGGTTTAATGTGTGATGAATTCCTAGGTAGCACAACCACAAGCCACTTGGAAAAGCACTAGATAAAGCACAAGGAAGAAGTGAGAAACCATTTACTAGACTAAGTATTTTCTAGTGTTTCAACTGTGGCCCCACATCCTACATTGGAAGAAAGATTAAAAGTAGGAACTGATCTAAAATGCAGTCTGTACCAACTTACATGAAACAATTTTCAAAAAAGTTAGACACATAAACATCTAATGTGAACCAGAAAGGATAAAGCATTACAGACTTACAAAACAGCTGAGTTTTAAGCCAAGTCTTTGCCAGAAGAATCACGTATGACACTAACCCAGCAGCTGTCTCTGTGGCTTTCCTTTTTGTTCTGCAAAATATGTAGATCTCCCACATAGATCTTTCCATGTATCATAGAAAGCTTTTTCCATATGCATGTGCATCTTTCAAAACATAGCGGAAAAGTAGGTAGGAATGGAAGAAGCAAATGTGTGTGATTTGTGGATCCTTCATTGTCCTATACAATCTGGTTTTGGGGAGGAAAGACAAAAATCTGCTGGCTAAGAGAAGAAAAAAGAAAACTTGAGAAAAAAGGAAAAGCATTCTGGACCAGAAAATCTGAAATTTTCTGTAACTGTTTATTTTCTGATTTCAAATCTTCCCGTGCTTTAATGTACACTGTCCTTTAATGAATCATGTACTTCTTTTGGCTCATTAATGTCATGCCAGTCATTCAAAGGAGCAGTAAGTTGACAGATATTCTAGCTCAGAAGTTTATAGAGTGTCACTTTTGTACTCCTCTTCCTTGCAGAGCAAGATATATCTGTCTTTCATGATCTCTGGAAGTGAGAAATGTCATTGCTGGGGTGTCACCAACTTTTAACAGGCTTTGCAAACCCTTAGGCAATGAAGTCATCCATATTTCTAAAATAGTAGAATATTTGCAGTCACTTTAAGGTCATTCTGAACTAGGCCAGGTTTATGTCTCAAACAGATCTGTAACCAGTTTATATTTACTCTCCCCATGAGTGGCATATGTAGTTAAATGTTGGCACAAATTAACAAGGTCCAGAGCACTGAAACTTGATTCTGTTCTTTAATACAGACAACCACAGTTTCCCTGCTTTTCTTCTCTGCGCCTACCCAAAGAGGGACTGGATCTCAACCACTGATAATTTTTCCCATGCTGATGGTTTGGATACCTTATAGTGTCTCAAAAGGCAACTGAATTCACTAAAATTAATATATTTTTGACAACACAAAGAAATATTATTCCAGAAAATGAAATGTCTCTCGGGGGAAAAAAAAGGTTTAATAACAACAACAGTAACAAAGGAAATGTTTGGTGTTTTTTTTAATTTAAAAATGTTTTTGTTTGTTTGTTTATTTTCTTGAATGAATGGCATGACTTTAAAGACAGATTCATGGAGAGGTTTTTTTGCCATTCACAAAAGCATCAGGGAAAGAGACCTGTCCTAGTATGAGCTATGACATGGTAGGCAGGACATTCAATGGAATATGTGAAACTCCAGAAGAAATCTTTTCTCTGATGGATTTAGAGCATTCTCTGAAGAGGCACTTCGTGTGGCAGTTTGTTCCCATCTCACTGAATCATAGACTTGTCTTGTGAGGAGTCCAGTTTATGACAGAGTACCTTTTACCTCCAGCCTTCCTGCAGCTGCTCCATTTGATGCTCATAAACCCTTAACAGAGGAAGAAGGCTATCTTATCCCGAGACAAGGGTCCACACACTTCCTACAAGTGATCTGGTGCATTAGAGTTGCTTTCATTTTCTCAGTCATTAGTATAATATAATAGGTCTGAACAAAGTGCTTTACTGAAACTGCTTCCTGCCAATTCCCCATGGCAGTCTAGAAGTGTATTAGGAGTTGTATGGTATATTTAATAGTTTATTATTTGTCTATTATTTTTAAGATTCCTGACCTTTTTTTTCTTATTCCCTGTTTCTTCTGAAAAAATAACTTACTCTGTGAGAATGGATGAAACATGATAGGTATATGCTCATCAGGAAATGGACTGGAATATCTTCAAAACACTATTTCCTTCATATTGAGAGCAAGTTTTTTTTTTTCCATATTTTATAGGCAAGTAAACTATGAATAAACCAGAAAAATACTGTTTATGTTATACATTAACAATTCTTTGAACAAAACATTATCCCTTACGTAATGCAAATTCAATGAGTTTACATAAAACATAAATTTAAGAACAATACCTTTTTTTTTTTTTTTAACTGAGGACCTAACAAGTGACCAAATGACTGTGGTGCTTAAATAGTAAAAGAGGATTGTGAAATTTTAGAAAAGATTAAACAATGTTTCAAGCAGAGCAACCGAGTACAGCTTGCTGATTTTCTATCAGTCATTCATGGCTTATGAGACCCTGGAATTTGACAGTTGTGTGTTCTTCTGGTGTGTCTGTGTAAAAGAGGGGGCTCACATAGCTGTGAGATGCAAGTATGACATGGTGAACTTAAAATATTTTTTATTAATAGCATATGATGCTGAAGAGTCCTGCATATCATGATTTATTCTAGCTGAGGATTTAGAGATGCCTTTTTAGCTACCCTGATAACTGCTTCAAATTTTCTCTTTCTAAAAGGGAAAATGATGTTGATAAGAGAGTAATATCCTTCAACAACAGATCTGACAGACAGTCAATACTCAAAAGTAGAAATATTATCCAGCTACTGACCCATTAATCTTGATCTGTATCCCATAGTGAAAACTAAAGTTGCAACTACCTTCAATGTTAGTCACCTAAATAATAAAATTAAGGATTTTCCTGGTGAGATCCTGAGTTAAGCTTACCTGTTATGGCAAAAGTAACACATAAATAAAGTAGTGCAAAATTAGCAAATGGGCAGAAGATCCTAAAAAAACATCATCCCAAACTTATCCATGAGTTCATGGGCAATACTCAGGTCTGCCCATCAAAATAAGACACATCAGTCATGGTAATAGATCATTGAAGCTAGGCATTTGAAAATACGTTAAAAAAACAAACAAAACCCACCTCCCCAACCCTGTATTGCACATTACACAGACTGTGAGAGACTGCAGGTCCGAAAGGGAAGAGGTGTTTCAGAGCATCCATTAAAGGGCATCTGCACCTTTAGTCACTTTTTTTTTTATTGCAGATTTTGCTTGCCTGTTTCCTTTCTCATAGTTATTTTGATTCTTCTATCTCATTTTTACTTCTGGTGGTTAATCTCTAAGGCAGAGCTCCGTTCCTCTAGCTGGTGTTAGCAGCATCAGGTCACGTGCAGCAATTCCGATTACTTTAGAGTTATCTCCAGGGAGGAGAGGACTATTACACTGCAGTCCTTAAAATTCAAAGTACACATGCTGCCAATAACCTGAAAAGTCCAGAAAGAGCAGTTACAAACCCTCAACCCTGACATTTTCACTCACAATTTACAATCTTGAATCACAGAATGCTGTTTTTTTTTATTATCAGAGCAAGAAGAAATGAAAGGATTATATCCCTTGAAATTAGTTTCTTTCTGATGTATTTTGCTTCAGAAAGAGAAAAATATCATGCGAACGTAAAAAGATGAGTGTTTTTTCTTTCTTTTGATTTTCTTTATAACATTTAAATTGTTTTCAAGAAACTAGTCAATAATTCAAATTTATGAAATATTTAATTTTCTAGTTCAGTCTACTGCACAACTAAAGGTGCAGAGCATCACAATTTGTCTCATATTAAGATAATTTTTTAAAAATTTCCATAATGTAAATCTTCCAGTAAGGAAATTTTGCTTTTTATATATGTTTTTATTCCTCCCTTGCTCCCTTTCTTATTGCATTCCCTTACCAATCCCTCCCTCACTGTCTCTCTTTCTCCTTCCCTTTCTTTCCCATGAAGAAAGCAGCTGAGGAAGTTGTGACTCAGAACCTTTTTTAGAAATCCAATCTTTGACTCTGTTAAAGGTCCCTATTGAGTTTTTGTTGAACACCTTAATTGTCTGGTTGCTTATGAAATCACTGACTGTGTTTCTGTGAATAATGTATACATAACTGAATTCTTTAAACCTTTACTTTCTTGGTGATTAAGCCTTTTTCTCCCTTGAATCTCATTGCAGGGGAGTTAACTTCAAGTGAGAACATGTTGTTTTATTTTTTTTTCTTTCTTTTCTTAGATGTAACTTCAGAGTAAAATAAAGATTAACTTTTTTTTTAGCTGACTTCACAAAAATTATACGTATTCATTTCATAAATCTCAACTTCATGATCAAAATCAAGTCAAGCCAATCCTCTCTGTACACATTACTATTTCAGTCATCTCCTTCCTGCAATTATTAATCATAATTAATGTTTCTTATACAGCTTAGCGCTTCTACACGTGCTGTAACTAATAACAAAAACATTCTAGAAGTGTAATATCAAAAAAACTTAAAGAGCAGTTTGTGTTTGACGTGTGGGGGAGCAGGAAGAACAGTGGGCAGCCACGCTGGCAGACAATTGTTTTGAAATGTATTAAGTTCCCTGGTCTTTGGAAACCTGGCCTGAGGAATGATAGATATGAATGCTTTGGAATTCAACATATTTTCTTTTTTGCCTCCTCGTATAGCTGAGACCAGCCTGAAGTTTTTCTTGTTTCTCTGTCCACTGGATTACATTGCTGGTCTCTGTGCCACTTCATGAAATCAATCATTTAACAGGAGGTCTGGGAATCTAGGTAAGAGGCTAACTTGCATTTAAGGACCAGAAGGAGATGGAAACCAGGAGACATGGGAACTAAAGAAAGAAAATAACATTTCCATGGTATGTGCAAAAAGAAGCAGATTCTCTGTTGGACAATATGGGAAATATCAGGTATCTGGATTACCACACCACACAAAAATAAAGGATGTTGGCTGAAAACATGCAAAAACAGGAGAGATACACAGTCAAATGGTAGAGAATGAAACAAGTTTATTTGGCTGAAAAGATCCCAGATAGGTCATGGTTTATTGATGTCATATTTCCAGCTTGCTTTCTTGTATTTCAAGCTATTTTTTTCCATCAGGAACTACTCATCTGTGGTGTGTGCAAATGCACTGTAGAGTATACTGAGTTAACTTCAAAGATGTGCTGCACTTAAAACAGACCTGAGCTGACCTGAATGATCTGGAAGAACTGAGAGCTGTCCAGGTACATCTTGTATGGGCATGGTCACTGAGAGCACTGTGTGTCTACAGAATTATGTTTGCAGCACGAGAAGCACAAAATCCAAGAATTTAACACCAGATTCTGCAGAAAATTGCTCTCATTTAAGGCTTATTAAATATCAAAGCTTTTGGCAATTGTGATTGGTAAATGGAAACAACATGGAAGAAACAGGAAAAATTAAAAAAAAATACTTGCTTGAAATGCACAGTAAAAATAAATTTCTACCACTAAATTTTTATCAATAACTTACTTTATATTCTTTACTACTGTTTGAGGTTAGCTTTTTTCTTCATTTCTTTTGTTTTTAACAAGTAAAATTGCCAAAGGTTGATACTGGAAATTAATTTAATAATGCAGCTAGGAATCTTTGTACAAAACAGGCCTGATTTCATTCATGTCTTAAGAAATTAGGAGAGCCTCCAATACAGTTTTGACCTTGGAGGAAAACCAATGTCTAAACACCACTGAAGGGGTCAAGTGCCTCCATCGGTGCCTGCTCTAGGCTCGGCAAAGAGGAGCCAGAATGTTGGTGTTACATTACACAACTGGAACAAAGAGGGAGAAGCAGCTCAGAACAGGAGTGCTGATCCCAGGCTTCTGCGCTCCCTGGACTGACAGCAGCATCCTTCTTGATCCATTTATACCCTTCCTTCTCCTGAAACAGCAGCTTCTCTGATGGGGCTGCTGATGTGGAGTGGGAAGGCTGCAGATCCATGAATGGACTGTGCTGTCAAAGGCATCACAGTTTCACTGTGCCTGTTCTTCTAAGCATATGGAAATGCTAAAATTAGAATTCAGTTACTCTCAGTTCTGCTGCAACAGGAGTGTGGGAGGATCTTAATTTTGGGTCTCTGTTACTCGTGGAAAAGATTTCTGTAGCTAGAGATGACCAGTTCTCATGTATTTATGCTGTTTTACTGATGACATTTTCTGATGAATTGTTGAGATAAAAAAGATAAAGACAAAGAAGCAGGCTGAGCAAGGCAATTTGGATTTATTTGTCCCTACAAAATAAATTACAGTTACCCTTTCAACAAGTTATACTAGCACATAGTGGATAAAATGCATGTGTTATAGAAAGATAGGGATAACATTTAAGGTAAAAAGGATGAAACTGCTGCAGGAAAATCAGGTTGCAGTGACCACTATTCAGCAGCAGGCATCAGGTAGATTCTGAAAGACCCTTTCTCAAATATAAGTAGAATCTGAAATAGATAACATAATACAGTTTAATTTACAAGCGCCATTGGAGCTTTTGTGAGAAGTGTTTCACTTTTTATGTTGTGTTGCAACGAAATCAATGTCACCAAAAGCTTCTGCAAATATTAATGGATAATATAGATTTAGACACACTAGAAATACACCAGTAGAAGAATATTATGAATAAAAATGAAAATGTTGGAAATGAAATATCATTCAAAAATATAATGGAAGAACAGCTAGAAGATGGCTCAGTGCTTCATTTTGGAAAGGACAATGAAACAGTATAGAAAACAAAGGAAGGGCTAATATTGATCCTGAAGGGGGGAATGTAGATTAAGTTTCCTTAATCTGCTACTCTGCCCCTGAAGCATTATTTCAGGTTATCCTCCAGCTCAGTTTCTGTTTGTTTCTATATGTATATATGCAATGTCCATAAATATAAATACAGTTCCCTCTACAAGCATTTCTCTTTTTTTAAAGCTCTATGTGTCTATTTCTGCTTTCTAATGTGGGACAAAATGAGGTTCCAAACAGTATTTGATTGTGCAACACAGCCTAACTCCTACTGTTACAAGTCTTAGGGTCTATAGTCATGTTTTTGCATGAATATCTGGACTGAGATTACACTAGTTGTACCTCAGATTGAAGATTTATAACAGAAGACATGACTGTTCTCCAAAAAAAGTAGATATTGGAAATTTCTGATTTTATAAATAATTTGTTAATTTACCCCATGTGTTGTTCATCATTGAATGTTAGTTTCCATGCAGATTTTCCTGATAATATCACAAACCTTGAATGTGTTTTTGCCCATTATTTGGTTGTTACTACAACATTAAATTGATCGCAGGTAAACTGTTTCATTTTCGTGGGTTATTTGATTGTAATCACAATTCTTGCTGGAAAGTGACTTTACAGGCAATAAATTCAGGTTATAAAGAATCCTCTTCCCTTTTTTTCTTTTCTTTCTTTTTAGTAGCAAATACGTTATTTTAAAGGTCACCCTTGTAAGCGTAAAGCAGATGTAAAATGTAAATGCAAATGTAAAACATTCTTTGGAATATCCATTAATGTCTAAACTGGTTTAGGGAATGTTATCTTAGCTGCTTCATCAGTTTCTACTCCTGATGATGTTATTGTGGTCAGTTATTACAGGCAGGGTGTAACATGAGGGGAGAGAAATATCTGAGGACACTCCACTTACAATCAGTGTAAGGTTTCCTCTGCTCTGCAGGCATCAGAAGAAAGTTGAGTTTTTGAGCAATGTTGCTTCCATCCTTTCTCACAGTAAAGAACATCCAGTTGTCTCATACTCATTACTTTGAGGCAGAGGTGCATGAGAAAAGCTCGATGCAGAAGTTTATAGTTTATACACTCAGTATAAACTATAGATTTTCTTTTAAATGTTTTGTCTCTTCAAACTGGAAATTAAGCACTCAAAAAAAATCAACAACAAACAAACCAAAATAAAGCTATCTCTAAATAGCTACAAGAAAGACAAAGTCTCTAAAGTATAGGCTTAATTTGTGCACTACAGACTTTATGTTGCTCACAGCTTAAGTGAGAATGCATCCAAAAGCAGTTTTAATATGGTTAATTTATCATTTTCCTCTTAGTAAGAAATAAAAATGTTTTTCTCTTTGGTGTCAGTGGTATATATGGAGGCAGATATGATCCATATTAAAATGGTAAACCTCTTATGTAAGAACCGAAAGAGTCCTGTTCAACTCTTCCCTGATAAGGCATCAGGTGTCAAGGAAAGCCATCAAGTCTATTAAATTGAAGAACCTAGATGTTCTATAAGATGCAATTTTATTCAATATCAAGGCAGTGTTTCAAATACCTCAATCCTTTTTCCCATCAAGGACAAAATATGGTTGCATTGATATGCTTCCTGTTCACTTTTTCCTGTTTCACTTAAACAGTTATAGATCTAATCCTGTCAAAGTCTTAATGTAGGGTACAGTACACTACATAGGCTCAAAATTATTTATCATTGTTAAGTATGAATGTCTCTTCATTCAAGCTTCAAGTTTGCTGGGGAAGTAGGTTTGAATTTCTTTTTTTTTTTAATAATGAGCACTGTCTTTTAAAATGAATGGAAATAAATAATCATCGATGAATAGTTTTAAACAACTATCAAATCACCACAACCAAATAAATTCTGCAGGATTTTTCTCTCAGACTACATCTCCACAAATATCCTATCAACATTTTAACGTGTTTAGGAATGGGCTGAAGTAAGTTTGTGCCGTGGATCTTGATGGAGATAGGAGAGGAAACTCTAGTTGAAATTTCTGAGTTGGATCCTGTGTATCAGACCTTTGTGGAGGAAGATTACTTGTCATATCGACTTAAACATTGGGCATGAAGTGTAAGTGCTTCTGCAGTTCATGAAAATTTAAACTGTGATATGTCATGCCCTGTTCAGCTGTAGTGGCTATCTACCATAATAAACCACAGCAAGAGAAAATAAATGTGCCATAAAATTATATTAGTACCACAGACCCAGAACAGAGTGAGGATAATAAGCCAAAACTTTTCATCAATTTTTAATTTTTTTTTAAATTAAACAACTGCATGCTGATACATTGATCCTACATGGGATGGGCTCAGGCAATATCGCATGAACATAAGAAGCCTGTCTAAATATAAATGAGGAGATATAGCTAAAATACATACAGAATTTCTTCTTATATACTCTTCAGTTGTTCTGGGATTTGTTTTTAGTTCAGGTGTGGTTAGTTTCTATGCTGGTTCAAATACTTTATTGAGTTTTGTAACAGATTAAATATTTCAAGTAAAATGCTGGCTGAATAGCCAACATTCATTAATTGCAATTCACAGAATTGGAGAATCACTGGATCTGATTTCTTTGAATGCTTTCTTTTTTTCCTTTTTTTTTTCTTGGGGGGAGAGGGGGGAGGAGATAGCAATGTCAGTATTAGTGGTCTATATTTTACAATATTTCCCCAACTGTGCATCCACTGTCGTGAATAATGAAGTATGCCCAGAGGTTCATTACCTCTGTGATCTGACTCAGATTTCCACAGCCCTTGGCATGCTAATGCAAATGCTTAATTCTTTAAACTTTGTAGTTCAATTCATCCCTCTGTTATTTTTTGAAACAACCAGTTTGTCATCTGTTTATACAATGTGGAAATGAATTTTAATTGCCTCACATAAATTCATGACAGAGTACTTTATCTTCTTTTTTTTTCAGCCTTAACAGCAGTGTTCAAGCTTACATTGCAAAGATTTTTCATTAAAAACTCTTTTAGACTAGAGTATATTTGGCTGGCTGGCTCCCCTCCAGTAACTGGAAAGAGGAAAAAAAAGGAAAAGGCTCCTTGTCAGTGGTTGATGGGCCTCATCTATTGATTATTTTTGTTTAATCCAGGGTGGTGTTACTTTACTAGTACTATACAATAGGCTGATCTTTATAACTTTCTGATAAACTGAAAGTATAAAAACCTTGATAATTCTGCTGTAACTCACAGTCTGTGGGAAAGCTGAAGGGGTTTATTTTAGACTAGAGACATCTTTTTCCCCTCTTTTTTCTGTCTTTTTTTTGTTCTCAGTCTCATGCCTTCTATACCGCAGTGGCAATTGAATGCAGGAAATTATTCACAGTCTCAGAGATGTAGGACAAGGATCAGTGACCTGAGGCTAAGGAAGGAAATGTTTAGGCTAGACATTAAGAAAAGATTTTGAACTGTATGGGCCAAATGGCTAAACTCCTGAGGGAGGCTGCGAAAGCTACAGCAGTGCAGCTATCAGAGGTCAGCTAGGACACCAGCGGGTAACAGGAGGTTGGACACAATGAAAACAAAGTTTTCTCATAACTTGGTCCCCTGTTTTCAAACTCAGTTGTTCTGCTTTTTGATTCTTCTATACAGGCTGACAGGCCTGTCTACATTTTTTTTTTCTCAGGTCTGATTGGCCACTCGACCAACTCACTTTCTCACGCAGAGTTGACTCCAGCTACAATATATGAAAAAGAATTCCTTCACCATGAATCTCCTATCCATGATGAATCGTGCATTTCACTCTAAAACCACATTTTAGCAATCACAATTAATATGTGAGATTAAGGCATATTTTTCTTTGTGAAACTAGATTTCAAGATAACAAAATTCTGGAGTGATAATGAAGCTACGAAAACGAGTTGCTTTCTCACTCAAGCCTATCTTTGGTGCTAGAATGATAAGTGCTGCACGCTTAAAATATCAGCTGGGACCTCTAGGTTTAGCTAGTTTTTGAAGGCTCCACGAATAATCAGAACAAATTTGCTCAGGAGGACAAATCACAGCAAGAACCTTAACTTGGGCACCATGAAAAGCCTATCTAAAAGCTTTAACATTGATCTTGGTGTATGATGTCAATAATAGGAGAGGTGTAAATTACTTTATGATAGATGTTTCAATATCTTTTGTGGTTTTAATACTTTGAAGATTCATATTTTGTTCTGTGAATGTAAAGTTATTGCAGCTATAGAACTATAAAATCATAGAATGGTTTAAGTTGGAAGGAACCTGAAAGAGCGTCTAGTCCAACTCACCTGCCATGGCCAGGGACACCTTCCACTAGACCAGGCTACACAGAGCCCCATCCAACCTGGCCTATCTGAACATATCTTTGAGAACAGTATTAAAGAAAGGACAGAGCTCAGACACTTCAGATTATTTTTTCCTACTACAGAAGAGATATTTCAACATTTTCTAAAAATTATCAGATGTTATATTAATTGAACATAACATCTCTGTTATATTAAAAAAAAAAAGTATAAAAAACTCTTCTTTTTTTTTTCACTTGGATTTCTTCAAAAAGAATAGACTACCTGCCCTTTTTTCCCAACATATTTTGTCCACAAGCCTATGAAATTTGCTTCAGAGTAAGCATGGGAAACTGGCATTATGTGGCATGCAGCATGTAGATTTAGCTTGCTTTCCTCATGCTTCCATGACTTTCAAGCACACCTGCTACAAATTCCATTTGTGGAACGAAATACATCAATAAATCAGAATCTTTGCACCAGATTTTGCAGCTCATCTGCCATATGGAGAAATGTTAAATGAAGAGTTTAAGGCAGAAACATTTGTATAACTTTCATGTATTTCATAACTAAATCAACTCTCATACTGTGAGGTTGATGTATTAATCATCCAGTCCTGTGTCTGCTGAAGAAACACTCTGAACCAAGTAAACTTCAGAGGGGGGAATAGATTTTGCATGAGCTGAATTTTAATTGGTATAGTGTCAGTTCTTGACATTGTAGTTCTACCTATTTATAGAAGTATTTGATTACACACCACGGGAATATTTCATTACAACTGCTTCAGGATAATATTTCAGTGTGATGCCCACTGATTTTCTTTCTAGTAGGGAGGAAGTGAACCAACATAACAGAATATTGTTAAAATATGGTATTGGAACAAAAAGTATCAATGATCCAGGACCAACCATTTGGACGTTGCAGTAATTGGAAAGCTGAGTTGCAGCATAGGCTGACTTACTAAAGTTGGTTCTTTTCCTAGACATCCTGTCTCCAATTGTTTCTTTGAATGCCAAAAAAACAAACCAAACAAACCTTTAAGGGAACAACATAAGGACCTGAAATATGTCCAGTAGCTGAACTCAAATGATATGTATAAGCTAATCCATTGAATCTTATTGAATTATGTGGACAGGGTGAGAGATGATAAAATAGTACAACTTGAGCATATTACAAAGAGAAAGAAGAGACAAAAAAAAGCTAACATGGAAAGAGTCCATCAAAAATTCTCCCATCTGAAGCAAGTACCATGTTACCAATGTAACACAACAAACTAAAAAATGAAGTAAGGGTAGGTGCCCCAGTAAGCCAACATGAACTGAATCTTATAGGTAGTTCTGAACCTTGACCATCCTTTTTCAATCATGCAGGATGCTAAAAGGTAGCTTTTTCTGACTTCCAGTTAACTCATTTTTTTAAACAAGGGTTGGGAGATTTGACCTAAATGCAGAGAAGTTGCAACCAATGTGTGCACTGCATTATGGACAATTCACATGTTCACAAAGTTGACAGTTCAGGTTCGAAAGGAGCTCAGGATCTCTTCATCTCCCCTTCTTGCTTTAAGCAGGGCCATCTAAGTTGGCAGATCAGGTTGCTTAGGGTTTTGTGCAGTCAAGTCTTGAAAACCTTCAATGATTGGAACTGCACCCCTTCTCCGAGTAACCTGCTCCACTGCTTGGTTTTCCTCCCAGTGAAACTATCCTGAATAACTCTTCAGTGCATAAGCATAAACATCTACTTAAGCACAGGGCAAGCTGCAGCTAAATAAAATGAGATTTGATTTTATAAGAGTGTATTATTTAACTTTTATTGTCCCATAAACTCATAAAAGGTATGTTTTCCTTATCATTCATTTATTCAGTCCAGGACTCTGCCTTGAAAGATCTTAGTGATGAAAGGATCCATGTCCTGCATTTGTGAATCCTTTATTCTCCATAAAAGCTTAACTTTTATTATTACACAGGGGGAAACAATACCAGAATTCTATGGATTTTTTTTTTTTTTTTTTTTTTTTTTTTTTTTTTTTTTTTTGCTGTAGGCAGGCAGTCGCAACAGATGGAAGATACATTTATTACCTTTTATATCCTCACCAGTAAGTGATCAAAGACCCTGTGTTAGGAAAAAAGCCAGTTTAAACACATTGCTTTGGAAGAGATTCAAAACCTTTACACAGGCATTCTTCATTTCCAAATTATAAACCTTCACAGTTACTCAGCTGAACACCTGAAAGTTTAAAACTGTTGATCAACAAATCTTGAACCAAGAATGTGATTCAAGATTTCACAATATGAAATCGCTACAATTTCATTCATATTTATCTTATATTCCCGGAATTAAAAACCAGTGTTTGAAATGCACTGCAAAAAGTGCAAATAGACACCAAGACATCTTACATATTTAGGAACTTCAGTAAAAATAGTAGCAAAAAAATGTGCATTTTACAAATGAGCTTGTTATTCAAAAGAAAGAGTAGGGTTTTATAGAGATAGAAGTAAGAACAATTTTTTGATTATGACTTTGGTTTTTATTTTAACTTTTTTATTATTTTAACTATTTTAACTGTAAAATCTACCTGTTTGCAGATACTATGGTTTTCATCCAACTTTTATTAAAAAGCCAGTGCCGTACTGTTAATCAGTATTAACAACTTTCTAAAAGGCAGTCAGGGATAACAGGCAAGGAAGAATTCTGATAAGAATATAAATCTGTGTTTTCATACTAAGAAAAGTAGGATGCTGTTAATTTTTCTGGAAAGTTTTCTGGGTAGAAGAATCTTTAGGCTGTATGTGGGAGAGCTGTTAAATTCTGGACTGCAGTGAGTTTGCAGTGCAATAGTTTCTTCATGTGGCCATTCGTGCTCCAGACTAAACCAATGATCACATTAGTACAGCCCTGAAAGATTACACCTGTGGAGTTACTGTTATGAGTGGGCAAAACACTACACTTGAACCTTTCCATACTAACAGTCTGTGCAAAATAAAGAAAAGTGTCCTGGTGAGACCTAATAGATTGAAGAGCAAGAAAGACAGGAAGAACCACTGCTTGAAAAAAACTGAAAACTGAACAAAACTGAAGACTGAAAAAAAATCAGGAAACTTGTCTTAAGAGTTGGTGTTTCACTCTCAGTAGTTGCTCCTTATTACCTCTTGTTCTGTGACTTTCATGCATTAGAGTAATAGTGCTGTTTGTGGTACTGTTGCTCTGGTTTGATAGAAGTGAAGTTGCAGAGCAGCTACAATTTGAATTGTACAAACTCAGCAAACTGCCAGTTTTGGAGAGTGAGAAGGTGTTGCTCTTTTATATTTATTTCAGATAGCTAGCAAGTAAAAGTGAGAGATAGGAGTCAAGGTATGTCTTCAGAGATTCCCACACTTATGTCAGAAGTCACCAAAATAATTACTTTTAAAGAATTATATCCTCAAGGGCCATGCATCCTGCCCTGTCCTCTCAGGAATTAGGTTTTTGTCTTTTTAAAAACTGAAACCACTGAATGTTTTGTTTTTCACAATCAAAGTCATGGACAATACAAAGGTATCACTTTTTTCAAATGATGACTGCAGTGAAAAATCCAAATTAGCTGCATCTCTATTTATTTTCAAATCCTTAATTCTTTTCCAAAACCTTGGACTCAGAATGTCTTCTAGTGAAAATTGGAGATTACTGAATCAAAGCCAACCATCACTGATTTATGCCAGGTAAGGTTTCGTCTCTTCTTGGTTTTAGTATTAAAGGCAAGCCAATAGTGTCAAATCAATTTATGACTCAATTTTACTTTTTCAGATCTGTGATATTCTCCAGACATTGTGTGTTGCATTGTCAGTGATGTGATATTTTCTTTCCTTTTTCCTGTTATTTCTGTGTTGTCTTCAGCTTTTATTCTCTGCATTATGCATTGCCCGAGGAAGAACATTTTCCCTTCCTCCATGGCTCTCTATCTCACATTTTGTATTCTTTATCCTTTCACATCTATATTTTTTTGGTTTATTAGTGCAACCCTTCAGCATTATTTTCTATCTCAACCATTTTCAGACCTCTTAAATTCACTGGAGGGGGCTGTGATCTGATCTGAGTAAATGACAAAAGATATGGAAGAGCATTTATGATTTCTTTTTTATTTTCTAATGCCATAGCTTGCTTCTGTGTCCTCTGCAATTCAGCCTGCTGATCTCTGGTTTCGTTTGAAGCATCTGACTTCTTTCATAGCTAAATGTAGCATCAAATGCTCTCCATCACTCAATACCTGTAATGATGTAGTACACCTTGATTAGCATTAGCAGAAAGGAAAACAAACGGAATTGATTTGCTTAGAACATAATGGATCTCCCTTCGTCCATATAGAGTATTTTTTACATCAATTTGTCCTTGTTTTTCTTTCCCTGTCTTTAAAGAGAAGGTCGTATCCTTTCAAATATTTCTTGAAAGCAATTAAGCAATAGCTACACAGGTAATACAGGTCTTTAAAGCAAGAGAAACCACTAAAAATAATTTAATATTACAATAATTGATCATAGTTATGCTAGTGTACAATGAACTGTTAATTTTTATATCTACTTCTATGATCCAATGATTCTATGATTCTAGTCTCCATTTCCATTTTTTTTACTCTTCAGCAGTTTTGCATTTTCTTGAGCTTGATATGGCTTCCGAAATCTGTCTTCGGAATCCTGTGAATATAATTATATTTGTGAAAATTTCAATCTGCCATATCACTACAGATAGCTCTAAACTTCTCAAAATAAATTATCCTCTATGCTCTGAAATTTTGGTGAGAGATAATAATTTAGAGGTATTAATCTGAAACATTTTCAAAGGATATATGAACTGGGTAAGAAATTATTTCCTTTGATATTTTAATTGCAATATATCTCATAGTCTCATTTTCTAATTATATGTAAAACGTAGAGTTTGACTAATGCTAGAAAAATAGGTAAAGACTCAGAGATTAAGAGATTAAAGAGACACTGGGGTATCTGAAAACTCCTGAGGCCAAGACTGGTTGGGAAATCTGAGAGGATCTCCCTTTTCATGAGCTTTCACATACACTTAATTTCTACCTCATTTGATTATTTTTATTTATTCATTACATAGCCTAAGGAAGCTCCATAGTGCTATTGTACACAAGAAAAGAACGTACAGCTTTAATAAGCTCCTTATTCTTTGTTACATGCTATTAGTTTATCCAGCTGTCACTTGTTGGATATGAGTTGTAAAAACAGCTGGTGGAAACTGGGAATCCAGAAATATACTGAAGGATATGTTTAGAGCAGACTGAATCAGAAAAGCTGTAAAAACATTAATGCTGGCATTGAATGTTTTGATTAATAGCAGAATTCAGAATAATTAAAGATTATTCCATTGAGAAATATGTGATAAATTAAATTTTTATCAAAATAAAGAGCTTGCTAGGACAGATTGGGACCCAGAATTTCACTTGCAAAAAGGTAATTACTTTGTCAGGATAACTTCTGAATTTCTGTTATATCATGTCTGCTAGAAAGACTGGTAAAGACTACTAGTCTTTCCAAGACTGGAAAGCAAATTTTTTCTCATAATTTCTCAAAAAAAATAAGATGAGCAATGATGATAACCTTATTAGAAGAGAATTATAAAGTGAAAAACTGTATTTGATAGAAAGCATTCAATATTTTTTCAGTAAAAGCTTATTTTACAGGCTAATTTTTATTTTATTGGTGACATTATACCTCATATCTTAAATTTTAAAATGGAACAATTTAATAAAGACATTGTAAAACTTTTTTGATAATAGAAACATTTATAAAAAATGTGTTTAATCTGGCAAAACTTTCCTTGATTCTTGAAACCAAGAATCAGATTTGTTCACGTCACCTAACACTGTTGATTTCAGTATCTGAACTATGCATAATAGACTTCCTTCTCAGCCAGAGGACAGAAATAAGGATTTTTAGATGTAATTTCTTAGAAGTTAGGACTGGTTTTTTATATCTGAATCTAGATAAAACAGGTTTTCTCTATTTATGATGAAGGAATAGCCTTTTATTTTATTCTTAATCAATAATTCTGCCCTGGATAGCTGTGTAAAAATGTGTTTAGTATGTTTCTGCAGGAGAAACTACTTAGAATCTGATTGTCCCCATAATATTTATAATCAAGGACTTACTAGTTAGTAATTTAGAATTTCTGTTTTGTAAAACTAGTAGTATTTGTTAATGTTTTTCTCATGAGACTTTTTCCTGACATCAATATGTTTGTTTAAATATTCACATAGTAAATGGCTGTAAAATAGAAATAGAGCTGAATCATATGTATACAAAATTTTCAGATATTTTAGTTAGAAAATGATGTGAAATAGTTTTTAAACTCTAGCCTGTGTCATTTTGCTTGTTCTTCTACTAGTTATTTTGTTCCCCTACAGTTAAATAACCAACCTCACTTGCTCAGTGTTCAATAAAATATTTGCTGTACAAAGACATAATTTACTAGTTCAAACAGAAATAAAAAGCAGGTACTTCAGACAGCTGTTTACACACTTACTTTCATTCTCTCTGAGACACATATATAATCTAGATTCCTCCCCCACTACTTATAATCAGGTAATTAGTAGTTAGTAATTTAGAATTTCGTTTCTGAAGGCTTTCTAATGTTGATTTGAATGTATAAATACAGACGAGTTTGTATATATATTTGTGAGATAAAATATAACAAAAAGGAGGAAGTCATAGAGAAAACATTAGCTCTGCCTGAACTGCAGTGCACTTTATGGCTGAAATCATACGCTTAACTATTTTGGAACACAACATTTCAAAGTCCAATGTATACTAGCTCTTCAAGCAGCTCAAAAGAGCTCATCTGACTGCCTCACATAGACTGAGAACTTAAGGCCTCAGATAGTCTTTCAAGAGAAAACAGTGGTTTTGAACTCTCCTTAGCACAAGACAATCCATACCAATCAAAGTCTGTGATTTTCTGAAGTGCATTTTTTAAATAAAACTCCATTCTGCTGACCAGAATAGTCACAGACAGATCTGGCTCAAGCTCAAGAAACCAAGAATGCCAAAGATTGTTTTCTCTACCTGTAGAGAACTGTCTCACTCTCTAGATGAGATGTTGTCCTACCAAGTTTGAGAAGCTGGCTGTGGTCCAAATCAAACACCCTCTGTAGGCTTTCTTTTTGGCATCTGCAGTATGCTTTAAAAAAATCCAAGAGTGAGACAGAAAAAATTAAGGAAGTCGTGATACTTTAGAGATCTGACAAAGCTTGATAAAACCCATGACCTGCTTGTTTTCCTGCCTGGAATGTTAGACAGAACGTCCAACTGTGGAGAAGTCTGAAGCATTGCTCCCAAAGGTAAATGAACCTGGCTGGTTTCCCAAGTCTGCATTGGAAATATCTGCACAGCAGAAGCCTGTTTAAGATTTTTCTTACTGGCATTTATATGATTATATATTTAGAACTCTATTAACACAGACACTAATTCACTGGGAATGAACTAATCCTATTTCACACTTTGAATTTATGGTTGGTGCCAAAGATTGTAAGCTTAGTTACAGGATTTTATGGAGCAGTCTGTCATTCATACATTTATTTCTGGTGGTGCTGGTGGGGATTTCTAGAATGCTTCTAAGAAGGTTAATCCTATATATTTAGCAATAAAACAGGCTGTACTAATTTCTTACAAGTTCTTGCTTGCTTTCTCTTTACTCTTTCATTATCTGAACCCCACCAGATCTGCAAGGACTGTTCTTTGAAGAAAGGATAGTATGAAGAAAATGAAAAGAGAGAGGAAATATGGGTTATTGAACACATCAACAAAGGGATTTAATGCTCTTAAATACATATACACTTTGTATATAAGGTTTTCACACTGTTTATATGGTTTTCCTATCTCTTTTTGGTGAATTCTTGAGTTTCCAGATTTCCTCCTTCAAGGGACATGATAGTCTTTTTGGTGGTGTTCTCAGAGACAATGTTTAGTTTTCTTTTGTTGCTAGAACTGAGCCTTATGCTTTACAGATAATGTTTTGTGGAATGAACCTGCTACTTGAAATTTCTGCTTTCTCATCATCCCAGTCCTTCACCTCTTAGCTGATAAACGGCACAGGGATTTGTTAGAAGCAACAATTCACTAGGTCCTTAACAACACCTTGTTAAGTGATGACCATGGTCAAGTACCCTTATACCAGCACAATGTCAAGAAAGAAAAGTCCAGTTCTTTTACCAAAGTGAACTGCAAAGGTGGGAAAACATCCTTTTATGAGATTACTACTTCATCTAGCAGTTTACTTCCTTTGTAAAGGTACTTAATGGCATATCTTCCTAGACCAATAAAATGCTACCATAACACAAACCTCACATGATCACTTCTGTATCCTCATTTGATGAAACTTGGGAAATAGAAAACATAGTTCATAACATCTGAGCACCTTTTATTATATGAACACTGCTTTAAATATAATTAAACATAAGACAACTATTACCAAATTGGAAGTGGCTACTATTTCCCCCCCGCCAGTTTTTTCCTATACAGCTGACCTTAATTCCGGAATGTACTGTGCAGTGGTTTGTCCTTTACAGCTTAGTTAGGAATCTGGGACGTTGAAATTCTCTTTAACATTGCTCAGAATGATCTTCTGTTGAACTTTGGTGTGAAAACAAAGAAACTTGTATGTGTAAGTGCAGAGAATGCCTGAAAGGAATTTGAAAAGGATTCTGAACATCAAAGTCATGGATGGAGAGTGAAACACTCTCCCAGTTTTAAACTGATAGTATTTAAAATCAGAGGATTAAAATTTAATTTTCAGGTCATCTTGGATTAACCATTTTTAGTAATTACTGTTTCTGGGGTGTCATTTACCTCCTGCTACAAGCAGCAGACTCTTTAGTAGCTAGTTTATCTTGATGGCAAAGAAAGAGGGGCTAGCAAATAGTAGATTTCAAACCAGACATATTCAAAGCATACAGTTTACGCACAGATACAATATACAGAAAGAAACTCCCTGTAGTGGCACCACTGAGAATTAAATATTGTTATGTAATCTATGTTCATCTTTATAAAACATTCTGCATTCATGAAATTTTATGAGCCATAGGTGGAAAGAATGTAGGTTATTGCATAGTGTTGTACATATTTTCTGTGATAGAAAATCCACAGCTGTTTCTGTGTCTTGTATGTTTGAGTCATTCAATTGATCCCAACAGCAGAGATAAAGTTCATGTTTAGCTTAAAAGCTGATTAAAGTAGCTAAGACAAGCTAAAACATTATACTGTGGAACTAACCAGATTTGTAACACATAGGTTTTATTCAGCATGAAGTGATATTAAAAGTTAATACATTAACACTGCTTTATAATGTTATATGTAAAGCTAGCAATAAAAGGCAACATACAATTTTATGAAGAGAAAGCTGTACTGATAAATGTTCATAAGTCTACACTCAAAGTTATTCTGAAATGGACACCTGCCCGTGTTTTGCATGAAAATGAAAATACCCTCTTGTATAGTTGATATAATATCCCATGAAATTCAGAAAGGATTTTGCAAATGTTTCAAAAATCTTGTTTACCTCAACTTTATAACAGATAAGCAAACTAAACCAAAAAGGAACAAGAGATCCTCACTGATTCTCTTTACAGAGGGCTCACAATTTCCAGCTACACTATTACCTTAAAAAAATCATTAGCCCAAATGCAAGTGCATAGACTGATCTGAAAGTTGGAATCCTTCATTTTCAGATAATTTAAAGCTCCTCTGAATACCTTCACAGAATTATTTACATAGTGGCATGAATAGTTAGGATTTTTGTCTGTGACCCATGGCAAGAAAAACAAACTAAAGAATATTTTTCAGTCAAAGTGAAAAAAAGACAAAATATGTTGATTTTTGTATCATTTGCAGCTTTAGCACTCCACCACCTAACAAACAGTGCTCAGTCTGCTTGGTCACCCACTTTATTGCATTTATTTGCTTTTTTAAACTTAAATAGTATTTTGGCAAATTTCTAAATATTTCCTTTGCATATTGAAATAATGATTGGTCTAATTCTTATCAAAATTCAGAAATGGCATGCTTTTTATGTATGAATAACATAACATAACATAACCTGTTATCCAGATACAGTGATAAAATATTGATCCTTAAAACTGTCTTTAATGTAAAAGAGAAATTTTTTGTCACTAATTTTGGTTTAGGATAATTCTGGGAAGAAAGGACATGACATGCCGCTTTGGAAAAGAAAATTGGTAAGTATTTGAAGTTACTCATGTCTTTTAATGTCAGAAGGGGCCCTAAGCAAGAGAGATTGGTGAGCTGATCAGGGGAGATGGTCAGAAGTGCAGAGTAAATTCAATTTATCATTTGAATCCATATTTTATCACAGTCCTGCCTGTCTATCTATCTCTGGTCCTGATCCTGCAAAACTGCAGTCCAAAGAATGTTTTGTCTTTGAGGTAAATAGAAACAGGAACATATTTAATCTGTCTGCTACAGTACCATACCCTGTGTTTTATAATATAAAACCTAGTTTAGTCTTTCCTCCTTGCTTTTATCCAGTCCAGATTTCCTCTGGACAATAATGGTATTTTTAATCCCCAAGGTATCTGAGGAGGATGTGTTTATTGGGGATTATTTCTTAGGGTTTTTTAACTAGTTGCATGTCTAGAGACAGGTTCAAAATCCTGAAAATTCCTGACTTCTGTTCTATAAGTATTCAACGAAAGGACTCAGAATAGAGTGTGATAAAAAAGATGAGATTGTTAGAATTGTTAGAAAATAATTTTAAAGAAAATGCCAATACCAGTGAGTACAGGCAACAGATTTTCAAAACTGTAGTTGTGTCTGAAAATTATATGTGCACAAATTAACTTAATTCAGGTCAAGTGAATGTCACATGAACTTTTCAATGCTAGTCAGTTTACCAGTGATGATGAGAAAGGATCAAATTACAGACATATACAATGTTAAATTTGGAGTTCACCAATTCAGAAAACTGATTTTAATCTCCTCAGGAAAATCTAAAAAATTGACATGTGTAAACAATTCTTGATACTGTGTCTTTTAAAACATGATGACACAGACACAAAGCCCATCAGTTTGTTGCAATCAGTTTGAGCCATATCAAGCCATAGTGTTAATGTCCAAAGAACTTGAATGTGAGGTAACAAGAAAAAGTAAAAAGAAAAGAGTGCAAGAAAGATCTGGAAAAAAAGGAAACCAAATAAATGTTCTTACATTGTAAGAAAGTGTGATTGGAAACCTCCCTTATTGATCGTAGGGAAAGAACTACTCCCCAGCAGTAATTATGGAGTTCCATTTTACTTGACTTTTTTTCCACTTTCAGCAGGTGGTGGGAGGAAAGAGTTGATTTAGCTAGGATTAGCATTCTCCCATAGGAAATGTTAAAAGTATTAATAAATACATATTGAATTGTACTCTCAGAAAAATGTACAAGAGAATTGTCTTAAAAGTATATGATGAAAATCACATTTTACCTATAAACAGGAAAAAGGAATTGTTCCACTTCCATCTTTGTGTGAGACTGTGCGTGTTAGCTTTTGGAACCTGGTGGCAAAGAAGCACTGCAGAATTACTGTACAGATGAGTCATTTTATCCTCAAACAAAAAATTGACAAAGGTATTTGATAATTAGTGGGAATTTCATTAATTGTGCTTAAGTTATTCAAAGAGTAACGCAACCAGTATAAAGTTCCTATCACAAAGCTTCCAAAAATCTTACTTTTAATTCATTGTATCATTGTTAAGTACTTGAGTTTTGCAGAAAACATAGACAACACAAAGGGAAGGCATCCTGAACAAAACCTAAGGTTGATAGTTGAGGTTCATGAATTTTTTGGGGATTATTGCATACTCCAAGTGTCAGTTTATTTATCTGAACAACAGAGATGATTAGGTTTATCAATATTAAGTTTTTGAAAAGCTGCAGGTTGCAAGCACTTGGCATAATCATATCATATGCCAAATAAGTGGTTATTGTTGCTAATAATTTAGAGATGATTGTGTAACTTGTTTATAGTTGTATTTGTCCTGTCCATGGTAATTCGTGTGAAACAAAGTTATTTTAAGTCAAAACTTCTTACCTCTGGGCCTTTATCTGGTGCTGTGAGTTAGGTTGAGAATCTATTATATTCCAGTTATTAACCTAATCATACTCTATGACTTAATTAAAGATTGATTTTTCTTGATTTATGTGAATGTTAGTAATGGTCATAACATTAACTTGATTGCTGTGCTTCTAATCTAGCCACAGAATTTGATTGTTGTGTGAATTGCTGAGCTAACTTTTTTTCCTGATATTTTTTTTTTTTCCTCTGGGCTTTTTCCCCTAGACTCTCATTGAACTGTTCAAAATTTCAGGAGGGGAGAGGAAAAGACAGAGATGAAAAACAACTGGATCCAGAAGAGCCCATTGCAAAAATAATAAAATACCTTGGTGGGATAAAAGTCTGTGTGCTAAAGACTGCTCTGAGGAGACCTTTGTCTGAGGCCCTGGAGCCTCCTTCTGTATCACTTAATTGAAATCAGAATTAGCAACAGTAATGTTTGGATATTATCAGCATGATCAGGACAAAGCCTGTGGTGCTGTGGGCAGACTTACAATAGAAAGGATTGTGGTGTGGTGTGGGAAGATAACGCAGAAATGATACAAAGGCCCACAGGGACGAAGGCAAAATGATTTATGTTTAAAATAATTGTAACATACATTTTGTAAAAGGCAGCTGGGTTGCAAACCTGGGTAGACTTTTCTTATTAAAAGTAAGGGTTCTGGTTTGATTTTGATGCTGGCATGATGCTTTTCTGACAAGAAAACTGTGGACAAACATCAGCACCACCAGAAAAACTGAGAAACAATAGTTCTGTTGTACAGGGGTAAATGATTTCCTGAAATGTTATATATGCAAGCTTTTTACTCAATCTAATTTTAAATAGTTTCCCCAATAGCTCTTTTCATGTATTCAAAGGATGTTACAAACCTTCATGGAAAACTTTAATACTATTTTGTTCATAGGCATATATTTTCTCAGCTAACTGTACTACTGGTGAAAGCTTTCAGATTAGCACCCTTTGACACCAAAAGTCTTTATTTATTTACCTAATAGGTAAAACATAATCAGTATTTCAGTGTGCTCTGTTCCACAGGATGAAAGGCCAGGCTGATGTCTTGGAAAGCCTTAGTCATAGGACAGAAAAAAAAGGAACATCTATCTCTAAAGTGTAAACAACACTTGGTTTTAAAAACACATGAGAATCTGAAATAGACCACACAGGTGAGGGACATGAGAGTGCTTCTTTTTTAAATGGGCTGGCTATTGTGTATTTTTAATGAGATCAAGTGACTTCTTCAACAGCTGTGTCTTATTTGTATGATTTTCTCAACAGCAATAAAATTACAAATTATTTGATTATTTCTCAAGCCCCTGTTCATAAATCATGGGGAGTGCTTTCCAACAAACTGCTGTTTACTGATGGAAATACCCTACTTTAAATGCCTCAATGCATTTCAGGGTGGAGATCAGTGTGAATCAGATGGAGAAATACAAGAAAATGGGAAATTATAAAAGAGAATATTAGTTACACATTGATAAGGAAAAGAGAGCACAGAAAGAACATGAAATACAGACAATCATCAGCAGTAGTGTAGATACTGGATTTTGTTGTAAGTATGGTAACATATGCTATAATAAGAACAGTATATGACTTGCAGAGGCAGGAACTACTGGGCCTGACAGGCAGAGTGAGTAAAGAGCAAAGAAATAAACTTTTGCCATTTTGGCATCACAAGTAAGGCTTACAAAGTTGGAGAGAGATAATACAGTATTTCTCTCACTCAGAAATCTTGTACAAATCAGGTTGCCTTCTCTGCTTGATGTTCTGTCAACTTAGCAGAGAGATGGGCTTTCTCAAGAAGGAAATAAAATGAAGAAGGGACAGGGTGGCCTACAAAACCTACTTCTCCACCTGTGCACTTGCGGTATCTTTTTTATAGGATATTTTAACACTTTTACATGTGACCTGGAGTGGTGCTGTATGGCTGGAGGATGAGAAAAAACAGGAATAAAGGGAAACTGGCTTGATAGAAAGACAAATGTTTTTTCCCAGGAGGACAGTCAAGTAGCAGAGCAAGTTACACAAAGATCTTGTGAAGTGTCCATCCTTAGAGATTTCTAAGACCTCATTAGACAAATCCGTGAAGAATTTGATCTGATCTCATAGCTGACACTGTTTTCAGCAGTAAGGTGAGCTAGAGAGCTCCTGAGGTCCCTTTCAGCCTGAATTATCCTATAATAGCCTGTCTTCAAAGCTCTGCTTCAAGAGGTTTTGAGACCTCTCTGTGGCTTACTCAGACATATATCCAAAAGACCAAGTCTTTTATCCTTCACCATATAGAGGTTTTTTAGAAACTTACTGTGTGATTAAACTGAAGAGAATAAGTAAATCTATTCTTCTTCAGGGTGGCTTTTTCTCTGCATCTTTCAAAATCTGCCTTTATTTTTGTCTTTATTGAAAGTCTTCTTAGAAATTAATTTTTCCTCTTTTCTTTGTTTATGCATGGATTGATTGTTTCCTTTCTTTCTGCATTTTCCTTTTGAAATTTCTTAAAATATTAATTCATATCCTTCCTGCTTCTTGTCCCAAGAGTAATAGAAATTTTGGACTTTCAACAAAGAAGGCAAAAATGGTTCTGTTTTTACAATTCAAATTATACTGGATGCATAAACAAAATAGTAAGTCTAGAGTTTATTTTGGTTTTGGGTTTTTTTAGGTAAGAGGCTGAAAGAAATACTTTTTTTCCCTAATTATATTAGTGTTTAGATAGAGGATCAGAATTTCTTTAGTCTGAAACACTTGATCAGTAATAGACATTCTGTAGGACTTTTTTTACACAAAAGAAGAAAATCACTTCCAGATTAAAGCATTTCTTTGTAGCTGTCTAGAGGAGGTTTAAGTGTCTAGGCTCCTGTAACAACCCATACATTCAATGGAGAAGGAGTGTTGTTCAGTCAGCCAGTGTTAGAGAGCTGTTTTCATATAAGCTGAGGCACTTCTTAGTTGCTCCTGAATGTATTGTTTAGATATTCCCAGGCCATAAGTGATCCTGAGATGCCTTGCTCACGTGTGCATGCCTGTACTGAATCTCACCCAAACTGACACACTTCTGAAAATATTACACTAAGAGGAAAACTGATTCTTCTCTGGAAATTGAGGGAATGGATTTATAGTTAACTCAATAAATTTATTCCTAAATTATTAACTGATTGTCTATCTGCTCCATTATATATAAGATGATATGTCTTCACAGACATGGCCATTTACCATCCAGAGGAATACAATTTTATTTTAAGTGATTTATTTTATTTTATTTTATTTGTTTTGTTTTATTTTTTATTTTCTTATACACTGTTTTACAGTATTTTCATATAAATAAGATACATGTACTTGTATAAACTTTTGTTTTCCTAGGAAATTTTGTACACTAGTGTTGTCAAATGGTAATTTGTGTATATATTACAATATAATTTGGCATTTTAAATCCATTAAACCTGTTTTGATAGAGATCTTTGAACCAGGACAAAATATAGACTTGCAGGAGTGGAACTGCATTAAGCAGTATTAATATGTGTGCTTAAGAGTTGTGGTTGTTTGGACAGTAGCTTCATGGACCTGACTCAGCTGGCTTTGGTATTACTTACAATTATGGGGTGACTTAAATCAGGAATCATGCAGTGAGGTAAACCTGGGTTAAGTATCCCATTACCTGGAGCACTTACAGCTGTGTGTGGTATATTAAACACAAAATGGAATCTAAGTAAGCCAAAATTACTGACCTAAAGATGATACACAAGATAATGAACAGAAATAGACAAAGACCTATTAGATTATAAATTAGCTGTGGGAGGAGAAAGACCCATATTTTAGTGATTCCATAAATAAAGAAGTTCATTACTTGACTGCTGTGCTGTAACATTCCAACCTTATGATCAGTTTTAGAAGGATCTACTGCTTAACCTTAGACATATTTTTCAGAGCAGCTGAAAAGATGCCCAGTTTCTTAGGTCAGGTGACTTCAAATTCATGGTCTACTAAAATTGTTCAATGGGATCCATGAAGACTATGCCCATCTCAATAGGTCCACAACCTACTCTCTCTAATGTGACAGAGTCAAGTAGTGGTAATTAATCAAGTAATCCAAGGTAATACTAAGCTTATGTACTAAACTGGTACAGATTTGAAGCATGTCTGTAAATTAGACTGTTGCCAATTTCAAGTTCCATATATGGGTTATGTATATGTCTGCAGAAATAGAACCTATATAGGTTACTTGAACCATTTAGGAGAGCACCATGCAAATGAGTGGGGTTTTTATCTCTCACAGCCCTGAAAGCAAACTGTAAAGTAAAAATAAATTAAAAATTACTAGCACAGTATGGTGACAAAATATGATCTTCCAGTGAACCAGCCTGTTTTGTCCCTTGTCCTTGATCATTTTCCAGAACCTCCTGCCTGATCCATAGCTAAATGCATTTAACTGTAACATCACTAGTCTTAGTTGTACCTGCACGGGGCAAACAAGGTCCATTAATGAGGGTGAGTTTTCAGGATATGCAACTCAAAACTCAAACCTAACTCTAACATGGCAGCTAGCAGTATAAGTCATATTGTCTGTAGGGTATATCTGAGCCCTTTATTCAGAGTTTTCTTGCTATCTTTTGTTTTTGCATACACAATAAACACTGGGAAATTGTCTTTAATCTCCACTTAAATGATTTCCAGGTGCTCCCCGTGCATGCTGAAGCAAAGATATTCTAGGTACCACCTCCATTACATAAATGCTCAGCATGCCCTATAGACCTCAAACCTTCTGGCAGTAAACCAAACAGTTTCCAAGATTGTCTAACATGGCCGGCAATCAGATAATCAGGTAATCCTTGTTTTATCATGTATCAATACTTTCGACCTCAGATGTCATTCATCTCTACTAACCACAAAATATAAGATCTATTATTTAATTTGTCTTCATGGTGTTTGAAATCCTGACCCAAAAAGTAACCTGCAAGAATGACTCTGCAGCCTTAAACAATAATGAATATATGTTCTTCTAAAGTACTTTAATATAGATTACTTTATACAGAGGTATTTTAATTGCAATATACCTTTCCTTTTTAAACTATATAGTCATATAAAATTTTTTCACAGGTGGTTTGACTCATTTAGTACAAAATATAAATCCATACTGGAGATAAATAAGGTTTATGAAGTAAAAGAGACTGTTGCCTATCAGCTTAATAATTCATTCAGCACAAAAGTTAAAAAACTGAGGAAAATGAATCAGGAACTGATTTTAGGAAAATGAAATTAGGAGCATCCAATTAACACCACTAATCTGAGCAATTGAAAAGAATCCTGGAAAAAGGTATTCTATTTCTTTGCTTGGCGTGGATAGCTGGAACAGAACCTGTCCTTGGTGTTTAATCCCAGAATCAGGAACCTCATTTCTGCAGTAGAGGACTTGGAGGTCCAATTTGCTGCATTTACAAGCTGGTAGTGCCACAAATTAACAGCACTGTGCTCTGAACACTTTGTATTTTGTAAATTGTTAAGTGCAAAGGCAAGGAATATCTAAAAAAAAAATCATAATTCTCTATTGTTTCACATGGCTATTAAATGCATAAGCTGAAAAACATGTTGAGGAAATATAGAGTTCTATGAAGGAAACTATAGCCTCATAGAGAACTTGATAAGGAAAGCAAGAGGGCTGTAAGGGGTAAAGGGTTGAGCAGTGTGCACTACATAAGGCCTACACTAAAAAACTGGTGGTAAAAATACCTAAAATAGCTTAGAATCAGGTAAAGGTTTTGTATACCGTGCAGAAAGAAAGTCTTAGGCACTTTGAATCAGGAATTAAGTTGTACTGTGTACTCACAAGAGAAGAAAATAAGATGCTCTAATCATTCTTAATTATTGCTTTCCTGTTCTGGGGTGCCTGACATATGCCTGCCTCTTTGTCACATAGACTTGTACTTCCAAAGTAATCTACAGCTTTCAGTTCCCTGTGTGTAATTCCTGTTACAAATACAAGAACCCAAGCCTACATCAGCCTACATCAAAATCTTAATTCAGGAAGAAAAGGAATAAAAAAAGCACCTTTATTCAGCAAAGAGTGCCCACTGATTTGCAATCAAAGCTGTAAAGTCTAAGCATGTCAGTACTTTTGTTAAACGGCACATGGAAGTGACACCTGGGAACTGCAGTATTTAGTCACTAGGAATATGTGCTACACTTTTGTCTAAAGATCACACCAATTTTTTCAGAACTCAAAATCTTTCTGGATGCTTCTATTCACATTTGTGTAATACATTTAAATGAGTATAGAATAAGTAGTATGGAATTTTTTTTCCTAGTCCCAAAAACTGGGACTATCTAAACTGCCAGTGCTAGAGCAGTTGACCTTCCTTTTTGGTCTTCTTGCCCTCAGTTATTATATAAATAACAGAAACATATTTTCACAGAATTTATTCATTTCAGCTTTTAATGGATACCACATTTGTCACTTCTCAAGAACAGAGACCCGTGGCTAACTCTCAAATTATAATATTATAGAATAAATGTCATGTACAACTAAGACATGATGGCAGTTTGTTTGGATCATTTTGCATTCCATCATCAGCACGCAAGAGGGGCACATAATTCAGACACTGATGTGATAAATCTCACAAAAAAATGAAAATTGCAGTGTTTATTCCTTATGCAATCTCCTGTAACAGTAGGAATAATTATGAATTTTAGGAAAGAAAAAAAATATTTAATATGGTAGGGGTGGGGAAAACAAGTAACATATGACTGGGCAGAAGCTAACATTCCATTTTATTTTAAAACTTTGATGAATGAGGTTTTATCAAGAGCAGGAAAGGTTTTAAACAGTTGAAAGGTTGTAGGGATAAAAAGATATCCATTTGTCTGCAATTAAGAAGCCATAAAGCATATCTGAATTACTATAACTTTTTAAAAAGTAAACAGAAATCATAATTAAATTGTTTGCAGATTGAATTTTCCAGGAATTAAATAGTGCACATTTGGATTAGTGGCACCTCCAGCCTATTGCGATATGTACGGTTAGTTCTAGCCATGTAGCTGGTTTATGCTTTTTAGCACACCTGCAGCTGTGGAGACCTTCAAATTTGTCATTACGTTTTTCTTTTTTAGCTCAAGTAAGAGAAAAGGATTCTCCTGTGCTCAAAACAAAAGCTTTTAATTTTTTGATAAATTAGATTCTTCACCAGCTCTTGATAATATGGATTTATGAAACAATTTAAAAACAATCATTCAGTTTAGAAATGTCAGGTAGATATCTATGTCCAAACCAGTACATTACAATATTTCTGAGGACCAACACTAACTGAACTAAGAATCTTTGTTTCTCATTCTGAAGGTTGTCAGGTGATATATGTTTATCCTTTTAGAGTGCTGGACAAATCCCTCTAAGTGTTGAAATAAGTGTTTATATATTTATCTGTTTTTTTTAATCTTAAGGTTAGTAGATTTTCTTAAACGTAAAATGAACAGGGGAAAAAGTCTTATGTCTCAGAAAAATTCTCATGTCTCCCTGCCCCCAACACCTCCTCTGGAGAGAGACAAAAGGCAGAGATCCCAAGCTGAGATAAGAACAATTTACTGGAAAGAGCAATGAGATAAGAAAATGAACAGAAACAGCCACAATATTAATAACAAAATTATATAGAAAAGAGGGTCATTTACATGAAAAAATGCTCACAAAGAAAAAAATGGTAGACCTCTTTTTCTTCCTGACCCTAAGCAACACCTTTTTCTTCCTGACCCTAAGCCATGCCTCCTTCCTTCTCAGAAGTGAGAGTAAGGGGTATATCAAGGCTGGTTAGATGGTGTACATTGATAATAGTTCTATAGACTCTGTCCAGATTAAGAAGCAGGTGTGAACCTCAGTCTGTTCCTGGTCTCTCCAATGTTGATCCTGGTGATGTATGTGAAGTGTTTGTGACTCTCTTCTGGCTTACAACCAGATTTTTATTCATGTAAAAAAACATGTCTCAATGGAGGGGAGCATAATGAGAGAAGTTAAATGCAAAATTAGCATCACTGGGCTTGTACTGCTTAATCAAAGTTCATTTTTCATTAATCTGGGTGATTTTTACAGTAATACCTTTGATATGGTGATCAAAAAGGAATCAGTTCAGATCCCTAAATCCAGAGTGTCAGAGTCAAGTGCCATGAGGTACCTGATGCTGTGACGGGCCACCATAGAAATGATAATATACAATGTTATATAGCAATCAATGCTGTAAAGTTTAATCCATTGACAATCCTTATCCAAAATCAAGTCTCTTTGGGGCATACATTGTATTTCCCCATCATCCCACATCCACCCAGTGCATACAGATCCTTGAGCAAAAGAAAATTGCACAAATGGATTTGCTTTTGCCTGAAGCGGGAATAACCCAGGCTGTTTTCCTAAGCTTTTTTTAAAATGTTCTACAGGATGTTTATTCCCTTCCACATGTATATAAAAGGTTTTATTGGGCAGGGCCTGCCCTATTGGCACATCCTTTAGTGATGACTAACTAGATGGTTTTTACTTACTGTGTATCCTCATGTTTGAAGGTCCCACCACCCACTGCCCTCTGTGTAAGCTTTTCAGTCTATTGTACTGTTTAAATTTTCTACAAGCTAGTGAATCATAGGGGATCCATATATCCACAAATAAGACAGGAACATTTCTATGTTCTTTTACTTTGGAATAGAAGTCAGTTGAGCCTTGTTTCCTTACAGGTACACTGAAACCATATAAAGAATTAAGAAGTTCTCTTGAAAGGTAATTAAGCTTGTTTCTGATTTTTTATAAGAATACAAAAGTGTTTGTTCTTAACAGGACACTGACAACAAAAATAAACTTTCTGTCTGTTTTGGGGATTTGTACAAGAACAGGAAATACTAAGATGATAGAAACAGTGTGTATTAAATATGTGTCATTTGCCTAGAAAAAGCTTTTCCTTCTTTGGAATTGCTGCTAAGATGAAGGTTGGTGTTGGGTCCCTCCCCCCTGCCATGTAGCCCTGGGAGAGGGGCCCTGGGGGGAGGCACGGGGTTTCCCTGCCCCTGGTCAGCCTCGTTCCCCATCGGTTGGTTTGTGTTCCCCTGCGCGGGCAAGGACCCTCGGGTCCCGTGATTGAGGAGTTCCTTGGCAGAGCCCGGCCATGCGGCTGGAGAAATAAACATCTCTGAAACACCTAGCAAGAATTGGTCCATAGATATTTCTTTTCCACGGGCCTCGTTGTCTGATACACGTGTTGCAGTTTCCCCACTGTAACAGGCTGGGTACAAACATCCATGCTGAATTTAACATTGACATGGAATAAAAAGAAAGGGAAAAAAGTAGTCAGCTTGTATATGTGTTCTGTTCTAGCCTAGTCTATTTTGAAAAGTGTCTGGCCTTTTCAATGTGGCTAATAGTCTTATCCTTTATAAAGCCACTCTAAATCATGCTTTATTTGAGCTGAAGAAAACCAGAAACACATGAATGGCCAAAAGGGAAAATTCTTGAACAGTTTATTTAAAAAATGGCTACACTACTAGCAGTAGTGGTAGTATTAGATAGCGTGATCAATTAATGCCACTTGTCAAAATATGCATTAAGATTTTATAAATGTGTAAATCACTAAGAGACCAGATTCAAAAGACCCTGTTCAAATAGAATGATCTAAATTAAAGTTGTTGCATTCCAGGAGTACACAGATCTCTTCATACATAACTCAAATTAGAGAGTTGGAATATCTGAATAACAATTTTTTGTGCCAAGTTATTCATGCCTACCTTGCTTCTTGACACCAAAAAAAAAAAAGTTTATTTTAGTGTAGTAGTATTTGGCAAACATGAATATGTCTGCACCTAGACCAAGGATTGACAGTATCTGTATTTTGTGTGCACATTTACAAATTCTGTGCTTCATGTATACATTTACCTACTAACATGAATTTTCTGTATTTATAAAGGTTTATTCTGTGTGGTTTTGAGGCTATGATAGCAAATTTACTTTCAAACTTTGTTATTTACAATATTTGAAAGTCAAAAATACTATAATTTTGAGATTCTTAAATTTAAAATTAAAATTATAACTAAAAATTATACTTAAAATATCTACTTAAAATAATTAGAAATATTTATTTTTGCATGCAGTTGTGATTGCTAAAAAAGTAGCAATAAAAGTTGAAAAATTCACACACTTTCATAAACCAGTTAAAAGATAATAAAATCAGAAATAACACATTTTTTAGTAGAAAGTTGAGAATATCTAAAATGTTTTTATATATGTGTATATAAGATGACAAGGGAGTTACAAAAAGAGATTTTATTGTTTTCTCTGCCTAAAACACAGCTTATGATTGACAGCTTATGTCTTAGAACCTTTCTTTGTGTGTCTTCTGATTTTTATTTTATACTTTGTGTGGAAAGAGACTATGACTGAAAACAGGTTTTTAATTTCTCATTTAATAGCCTTGGGTAGGAGACCATAGTAACAACCTCTAACACATTACATATTGAAATAACTTTTAATAGCCATTTATCTATATATTGCTGCTTTGCTCTATTTAGTTATCACCAATTGTGTTACTTGTTGGTACTGGACATTTTAAATTCTTCTCTCCTTTATTAAACCTTCTTTCATTTAGCCTTTTCTATTTCTAACTCCTTCCACTTTCCTTCCTCCCACAGCATACACTCCTCCCTATCATCTCCCCATCTCCTTGTTGCAATCGATAACGAATGCGTACTTCCATCTGTTCAGAAAGAACAGAGGCCAGACCAGCTGTGACCTGTGATTTACCAAATGGGACGCAAACACAAGGAATGTTGTCTGCCATCTGTTGATGCAGAAACCAGTAGAGCTGGACTAGCATTTCAGCAGAGCTCTCCCACCGAGAAACTGGAAAGGAAATTCATCTGTTTCATTTTTTTCTCCTCTTCTGACCTGACAGTTCCTCTGCATGAAGTGTCTTGCAATGAAGCTGTAAGAGTTTACATCTAAATGGCTGTGCTCTAGGGAAAATACAAGAAGGCTTTCACAGCTTATGCTTTATATTTCTGCCAGAAACAGAAGTACAAAGATGATACTTCTCTCTACAGCAAACTGATATGTGAAGCTGCTCTCTGAAATGGATAGAGCAAACAGAGACCCTGGTTTTCCTCCTTGTCCTCTCCCCTTCTTTTTAGTGCACATGAAAGGGTCCTGAGACTGCTGAAGGAAATGAAGCAGGTGTTAGTAACAGTTACCAAAAGAGATCCTTGTCTCCACTTCAGTCTACTTCCAAATTATCCCACCAAGAAACATCTGGTTTCTGTTCCAAAAGAGGAAATGCACAACATAGGGAGTATGTGTGATCTTTGATATATTCTTATGCACTGATGCAATTTTTAATGTACAAGTTGAAAACACAAGGATGGTTTGAAATGATAGTTCAAGACCCAAAAATTCAAAACATAGCTGACAGCAAATTGGGATGCAGGGCCATTCACGTGTGGGAACATTTTTAAATTTAGCATTTTGTGATTTGTACTGCATAGAACCTGACAATGCTATAAAGGAACACTTTCAGTGCTTTTCTGTGTTTTATGTAAACTGAAGCACTATAAAGCCAGCAGAGATTTCTATTCACTTATTTTCTTATATCTTGAACAGAAGAGCAGTGGACTGAGTAATTCACTTCCAGACACCAGCTTTCTGCCTCCAAGAATGCAGTTTTATTATACTAGTATTGATTACAAAAAAAATATTCTCTGTCCAGGCTGCTACCTGAAATTTTTGGGTTAATATTTATAGTTTTGAATGTTGCAGCTAGAGGAAACTTAGGCTTTAAGATCCTTGAAGGTAACTTTGCAATCCTATGTGCAGATTGAGTCTAGCATTCCACCCTGATATGGCTATTCCTTTATCAGTATATTAACAGCTTTATAGATAGCAACTCCTAAACATTATATTTGTTTGAAATAAGAAGAAAAACCATATTCAGAAAAGATACAAAGGTCCAAGATTCTTGGTAACAATGTTCACAGCTAGATTTTTTGTCTCTTTTGCTTCTTTTTCTTTTTTTTTTTTTTTCCCTGATGTTCCTCAAATGTCCCTAAATGATTAGGCGGTCTGGAGCAAGTTCAGGTTTGATACTCAATTTTTCATCCACCCTGTTCAGGAGACATACATCAAAATGATTGACTTCCTCTTTGTACAATGTAGAAGGGGAGATGTCAGGTAGGTGTGAGGGGGAAGCTAAGCAGCTTTCCTAAAACAGTGATGAGCCTTTTTCTAAGTATATTTTAAACTGTTCACCTGCACAATCTTCTGGGTTCTGTCTTGTCACTTATTTTGAATCTCTTTGGTTTCTCTGGGTTGTTTTGGGGGGTAGTGTTGCTTGTGTGTTCTGTTTTGTTTCTTACTTTTTAATTATTTTTTCATCTCTGGTACTAAGAGCAGATTACCCAAAATACTACATCAGAGAGAAATACTTTTGCCAAAAGATAAATCTACTTTCTTCTGCCTTATTTCTTTGTTGATAGGCAATGATCAGTCATTAGCAAGCAGAATGTCAAAGCAACTTCAGCAAAGACAAAATCCTTTCCAAATGAGAATTAATGGGGAAAAGAAGATGATCTTTTCATATTCTCAGCTCTCATAATATATGGCAATTTATCTCTAGGAAGGGTTGGGAATCAATTAAGCATGAATGATGTATAGGAAGGTGGAATGTGACCTTAACAAGTTGTCTTGTCTCTTGTCTTGATGTTTCCATCTGTTTTGCACAAAAAAATGTTCTGATAATGTGGTAAGGAGGTAGATATGATTTCTGAGGGAGCAGTCATTATGGGTCACTATCTTCCCAGGCCTGATAAGTTTAATCCAAGTTGCCTGGGAGGTAAGAAGTCATAAAATATTTTATCTGAGACAAGTGCAAAAATACTCATAAACTCAAAGGTTAATCACTGCACCAAAAGAACAGATGAAGGAGACAGGGCAGTTTTATGTGTCCCTGTGTGATGTCCTTATTAATCATGGTGCCCCATTTGCTTTAAGTATGCCTCATGTATTTTCTTTTGAAAGCCAAATGGATAGACAGAGAAAGAAATAGAAGACTATTACTATCCCATGTTAAACAGTTCTGCCTTTCTTGTATCACATATTCAAGGGATTACATTACAGCAAAGATGTATTCTAATTCATTCAGTGACTGATCAAATATTCCCTTCAGATAAAAATCTAAACTTCCTCCTGTGTGAGTTTTTATGGATAAGAAATGAAATTTGAAAGACTACTGATTAAGAGACAGTGGGAAGATGGCTGGGGACCCTGTGGAAAGATGGCTGGGGGATAAAATTAGAGGAAACAGAGATTATATTCACATCCTAACAGAAGTTATAATGGTACAAAAATTACAGAGTAAAATTATAGAGTAGAAGGCAGCTGCTATTTCCTGGATGGAATGCAGTTGGCATGCTAGAAAACTATTCCCCAAAACTGTGATTCCCCACACCCACAATCTCCAACCACAGCACCTGCTAAGGGTAGTAGAACAGAGGGTGGAGCAGAGTGGAGACTCCTCAGCCAGGTTCTGTTGAAATCCTTGCAGGGAGGGGAACTCGATGGCACTTTGCAGCTGAGAAACTGCGTAACACTTGTCAGCCAAGGGAGACAGGAGATGTCTTTCTGCTGAGCCAACAGCTGTGGTGAAATCATTCCCCTTGGATGAACTTGGGTCATTATAGCCTAATTGTAATATTAACACACACCTCCACCCCAAAATTACCTGTCCCCAAGGTATGACCCCTCCTCACTGGGCATGTGCTCCATAATTTTTTGACTGCATCTTTAAAAGTGAAATGAGAGAATTTTTCACCAATCAGTGACGAAGGTGTAAATCAGTGACTAAAGTCACCCATGCTGCACCTAAGCATAGAGAAATAGTATAAAAATAGGTAGAGACTGGGGAGAAGTTAAGGAAGACTCCACTGTAACTGCTGGGATCAGTAGGCAGGCTGAAACTGTGTTCTCCATATGGACACCTACTGGAGATGAACCATACATTATGCATGATTAATACTATTAATGGATATTAGACCTTCTCTGTGCATTTCTCTGAATATCTTTTTGCAGTCAGATACTATCACTGACAATCTTCTAACCTTAACCCATCACAATTTTGCATTGATAGAGTGTTATCCTGTAAACTGTTGGAGTGAGTCCTTCGTAAGTGCTGGCAGTCACTGGTAGTGGGTAATATTATCAAATTAAGTGAAAGACCCACTGAGGGGTCTCCCTTATGCTGTTGGTGTGTGTTCCTGACTAAGTCGCCCTTAGATCCAGCAGGACTGCTCAGTGAAGAGTCCTCCTAACAGGACTCTTACAGACTGGTTTGCACAAGAGTCTTGGCTTTCCTGGGGATTGACAAACAAATCAAACAGTAAGGGTTGAGGAAATCTCCCCACACTAAGGATCGAGGGAATCTCCCCTTCTCATGTGACAGAGACACAGGAGTGCTCACTCTGAAGTGATATGATCTGTTATGGTTGGACTATTAGTTGGGGGTTGAATCTGTATGATTCGGCTAATGGTAGAGGTTAAGGGTTCAAACTGGACAGGTATCCAGTAACAAGGGAATTTCTCAAGGGGGCTCTGGTGGCATCAATATTATTTAAAATCATCATTAGCAACTTGGACAGTAGCACAGACTGCATCCTCAGCAGTTTCATGGGTGACATTAAGATGAGTTCACACAGCTCAGCAAAAATGAATGCATTGTTTCACCAGAGGCAGAGTTACTCCACGCAACAGTGCATGCTTGGGGCTGACTGACAGGAAGGTAGTTTTGCATAAAGGACATAGTAGCCTCAGTAGACAAAAACTGTGCATATATCAGCAATGTACCCTTGCACCAGTGAAGGCTAACCTCAAGAGTGTAGCCAGTAAGTCAAAAGGAGTGTTAATTTTTTCTTCTTTGACACTTAGAGACCAAATTTAGAACATCATATAAAATTTTAGGGTTGTCACTACAAGTAAGACATTGACAGACTAGAACAAGCCAGTGGAAGGCCATCAAGATGTTTAAGGAGTCAGAGCACCTGATATAAATGGAATTTGTTCAGGCTGAAGAACAGATTAAGCAGAGATCTAATGTCTGTTTTCACTTGACTAACTGGAGGATAAAGAAAAGACTTAACTTGATGGTTTACATCAAAATCACAAGAAGCAATGACCACATAATGCAATAAAGGAAATTCAGGCTACATAAAAGAAAACCAGAATATTTCTTCCTCATAAGTGTGGTAGCACACTGGCACAGGCTGTTCAGAGAGGTTGGGGAGTGTCCATGTTTGGAGATCTACACAGTTTTACTGGAAAGACCCAATGCAACCTGATCTATTTTCATATGTTTGACTTAGCAGATAGTCCTGCTCTGACACAGTGGACTGGATGATTTCCACTATTTGAGGACTCCTTTCCATTCCCATTCTTCCTGTAAAATGATGTTCGCAGCAGATACCTATGTCTTTCTCCAACTGAAGTATAAAGCTTTTCTGGATTTTTTGGATCATAATGGTAATTTTATTGAAACTACCGTTTTAAGCTATAGGAATAATGGTAAGTAGACTATGCAATGTCAAAGACTTCTTGCAAATCTAAAGTGAATGTAAATAAAACACAGGGAAAATAAACCAAACAAACCAAAAAAAAAGGATGATTTTATCTTACAGTGCAAGTGCACTGAGAGGCAGATAGTATTTTCAATACAAATTAAAACAAGAACTACTGTATTAAATATGATTCTTAGTTGAAGCTCTGAATGTCAAGGTGATTTCTGAATTTGTAACCTCTTCTGATTATTCAAATGAGGACTTTGTTTGGATGTCTCATAAAAATAAAATCAAAATAAAAAGTCATGTCATGATTCTGAATTTCTATATTTTAAAGACCTTGTTAAAAACAATGTCCAACTACCTCTTTTTGCTTTTCTGCATCTCACTATAAATCCTTCTGAAAAAAATTTGGTATCTACTCTCTGTAGCATTCATGATTTATCTAACCAAAGTTCAGACTCTTTTCTCCGAGAGCACACTTTTCACTTTCTTATCATGTAGTTACTGTAAACAGCCATAGGCTGTTTGAGAAGAAAGACATTCAGGATGATTTTGTATTTTAATATAACCATTACAAATAGCTCAATACTTTTTTCTCCTTTATTTTTTCTTTTGCACTTAGTAATATTTTGCCCATGTGCTAGAAAACAATGTTATTTATGTTCCCTAATATGAGGAAAACATGAGACTAGGTCTCATTTTCAGCACTGGCCTGGAACAGGATTTGAGTTACAGCAGTTCATAAATGACTTCATCTATATTTTATGCTGCTACGCTGAATGGATCCAGCAACCTCTTTGGGGAAAGACTAGAAAATAGTCTCAAGTGCATTACCTAGCTTATTACATTATGGGCTTTGTGGTTCAATGTCATAATAAGAAATTGAAAATACCTAATCAGAATGCTTTAATTGGCTTTATTTTTTAAGAAATAACCCACACTGTAGATTTTAAGAGTCAAATAATTCTTTTTGGACTAAGAATGCATAGAAGATGGTTCTCATAGAAACTGAAATTGGAAAATGAATTGATTGAAATGGAATTTGAGAGGTTTACTAAATATAACTCCCTGTTCCCATAATTTTTGGATTGAAAAGAAAATATTTCTTGGTGTTTTTAATGTCAAGCTTATGCAGTTCTGACAGTGTTAGAAATTATAGGTCTTCTTTTCCTATTAACAATAAATATCAGAAAACACATCTAAATACTCTTACATTTTTTTCTTTACAAAACATAATAAAAATTTTATTTTAACTGAAGGATAGAAACCTTAGAGAAATAAGAGCATTGTTATTCAGATTTTGATTAAAATGGAGAAAAAAAAAATATAAATCCTTCTTTGGCAGAAAAACAAAGCAAGAATTACTAAGCCAAGTTTAAAGAGAGAGGGCAAATATACTTAATAATGTATTCCAAATCAATTATTTTTAATGGTAACTGAAGTACAGTTGGGCAGTGTAGCAGGATTCTCATCAGAAACCATCTAAAAGTGGATTTATAAAGGAAATTTTCAAATATCTTTCTGTTCTGAACTAACCACATCAACTACCTTTCTAGTAAACTGAAAGTGTTTCCAGAGGTAATTACTCTGGTCTGTCTTGGGAGTCCATTCAAGATAACCTAACCCATCCTTTAGGCTTGAATGAATTTCCCTTTTGAGATCCATTTCTGGTTTTCTCTTTATTTGCTATAAAAGCAGCCTGGGTGACTATCAGGCTAGACAGACTAAATTATGTGAATGAGAACATATCACCTTTGAGACAGGAATATTACCCATAAAATTTAGGCTCTAAGCTCAAAAGTGTATGAAGCAAAGATTTTATAATCATCTAGATCCTATTAACCCAGTGTTCTTGATTCGGATTAGGGGAGAAACTTCTTAACAGAATACAAATAATAAAATCATTATAAAATCAAAAATACAAATACTACAAGCAATAACTTTTATAATAGAAAACTATGACCACTTAAAATGAACAGATAAGTGAATGTAACTATTTAACAACTAATTTTGACTATAAAGAAACTATTTCACAGTTAATAATCATATTAATAGCTAAATGTAAATTTCTCAGAGTCAGGGAAGTTTTCCAGGTGTTTTTTCTTACCAAAAATATCTCCTTTTTTCTAAAATGTCACTTTGTGCTCATCATCCTCAAACAAAGAAACAAGGAGTTGTAAGCTTCTGTCTCAAAAATTTGCCCTGCAAATGTCAACAATGTTTATCCATAGAATGAAAAACCTATAATGTAATCATTTTTTTTTTAGTCCCCCAAACACAGGCAGCCTTGCAGCTAAAGTTCAGTTCAGTAAAATTTTTTCTTTAAGTAATAACATTTTTTGTTATTTTTTCAATCAATTGGTCACCAATTCTGTCTTTTTTTTTTTTTTTTTTTTTTTTTTTTTTATTATTATTATTATTATTAATCTGTTGGGATATACTTATCTGTTACTGCAAACTTGCACTTAATCTCTTTCTGTTATCTAGTCAAAAAGATTATTGAAATACTGCCCTGCTGCCTGTCACAGATACTTTTCTCATGCATGGCATCAATCCTGCATAAACCAGTCTCTAAGATTCCTCTCCTTGAGAAGTAGAAAAAAGATAGAGGAAGTCTGGTCCTAAAAAGACAGTGTGGAGTACTACTGTCTTCATTCCTTTTGACTTTTATTTAATATTAACTCTTAAATTACAGGTTTAATCACAGAATCATGGAATAGTTTAGGCTGAAAGGAACTTTTAATGGTCATCTAGTCCAACCCTCCTGCAATAAGCAAGGACATTTCAATTAGACCAGGTTGTTCAGAGCACTGTCCAAGCTGACCTTGAATGCCAGGGATTAGACACCCACCACCCCTCTGGGCAACCTGTGCCACTGTTTCACCATGATGATATGGCCAGTGTACTTTGGGGGTCCATTCTGATGAATATACATATCTCACCTATCACCTCATTTCACCTCAACACTCACTATTCTTCCCTTCATGGCTGCCTCATTTGCAGCCTCCACACAGTCTAGATTTTGTACCTTCTATCATGACACAGATGATATTTGGAATGATTGTTAAGTTAATTTCCATAGAACTCCAGCTTTTCTATCACTTCAGAATCTCCAGAACACCCAGCTGCTCAATGAAATACCCAGAAGTCAAGTGGATGTTCTGCTGGTTTGTTTTGTCTTACACCACTATTTTTTTTTCTTTTTGATATGTGTGTATGTCTGAGTTGATAATCAAATCTATAATATTTAAACCTTTAAAATAAGACTCATTGCTTCTGTTCAATAGGAATATTGAGTTGTTGATAATGGAACAGAATTTCAACTGCTGGCCACAATGCAATCTCAAATTATAGGCATAGAATTCATGTTTGTGGTTCACAATATTTGTGTTTGTTCCCATTTGAGCTACAAAAGGAGCAATGGATACATTACCCACTCAACTATCTCTGAAATTCTTTCAAAACATAATTTCTAATACTTGGGACACAAAACTCATAACCTAAAGAAGTTTAATTTAGAAATACAATATAGCCTTCATGGATAAAATATTTCAAAGTTCAGCTGAATTAGTAAGTCCCACTTTTAGTAATGAGAAAGTAAATAAAGGTTGCCTTTCAGATTTTGAAGCAATTTACAGTAATGTGCACATAACACCTGGACTTAATTCACAAGTGCTGGGACGCCGAGTGATGCTTCCTACATCTTTCAAGCTGTGCTCATATCACTTCCCATATCCCAACACCTTGTTGCCACATTTCTCCTAACATAGAATTGATCAAGATTTGAGATGTTAAACAGACATTCTTTTTGACCTCTGACCAGAAATACAAAATTACTTACAAGGAGTTAGAGCACTTCATTTCTCCACAGCAGATTACCCAAGGTTTTCCAAGATTTAGATATTTGCAAGGCGTTTTAGCTATAAAACCACCCTCAGTGTTATATCTCATTTAATAAGAAATAATATTTTCAAAATGCCTACAAGCTGAAGATCTAAATTCTCACACATATGCATTAGGTGGGACATTCTTTCAGTATATTTTATTGCTCTGGTCTTGAAAGTGTATTTTCCGGGTGGTAGAGAATGCAAACTTGTTGTTAAGCAACACAGGTGTTAACTGTGACCATGACTGTAAATGATGCCAAGTTATTAGTTTTTTACTAATAACTATTACAGCTATTAGTTTTTTAATGAATCAAAATCTGCCATTTTTTATGAACCCACTCCATAATTTTCAAGCAGGTCAAGTAAAGGCAGATGCTGAAGAAATACAGATTTAAGGGCTATCTATACCTTACTTTCTAAGTGTTATTGTATCTGTTTCTTTTGGCTATGACTTGGCAATAGAAGTGACTTGTTGGTCAAGCAGCTATGAGAATTTGGGTATTCCACTCTCAGTACCCCTTGACCATTTATACTTATACCTACAGTATGTAAGATTGAAGCACATATAAAAACTACAGAATTGTTTTCTTCATGTACTCATGACTTCATTTGGAAGAATTTCTTAGGTTTCATGCCTTTCAAGTATCCTTTCTTCTCCATTTCTCCTATAATTTTTTTCCCCATTTAACTTTCCTATATGGATAGTACTGTCTTGTTCCTATTTTAGACATGAAGCTGTCAGCACTGAACTGAAGCAAGGTATTTTGGTTCCTGGGATAGGTAGTCAGGTCCTTCTTATTGCACGGGAGATGTTGCTACAGAATGCAATCAAACAGAGTGCAGCTTGCTTGGGAGTGTGAGATATCTAGTCACTGGCTTGTTCTAAGGACATGTAAGAAGCCTTATTTGGCATCTGCCTTTGTTTTCCTTTCACAGTGCAGTTTAATGTGCAAGCATTAGTTTGTGGTATACTAGGTAACAAATAAAAAAAGTTATTTTCCTCCCCTGCTCATGATAAAACCTGTCTCTTTCATATTTCTAAACCCACTAGTTTAGGCTTTATAGCATTTCTACACAACTTGCACTGGTCCTGACATAGTTTTCATACTTAATTTTCTAAGTAATATCTCTTAAAATATCTCCAATTACATGAAATATAATATACCTATATGAACACACACTAAAACATGGAGCAATCATTTTCATGTGTATATTTCTTATTTTATAGGATATATTTTTTCTTAGAATTAGCTGACGCCTGTTATCTGAAGTGGCAAAATCCAGTCTACCACCATTTATTATTAACAAATATTTCTGATTAAAGTCTGGAGTTGTTTTAAGACAACATTATTTTGTCAGAATAAAATGTGGGGAAAATCATGACTTCTCCTTTAAGTTTAGGCTTTTACCTTCCAGAGAAGACAACAGCTAAATCATTAAAATACAGACACCTCTATAACACCTTTCACAAGTACTTTCCTCCCCCATGTGCAGAGTATTTTCTTGCAGTTGAAACAAATGATAGTAAAGTTTCCTAAAAATCCTGCATGGAGAATCACAGGATAAGCCCCCTGATGGACAGAAAGGAGGACAGTAACAAAAAGGACAAAAGGATTCAGTTAGGAGTTTTTTGCTTCAGTATTCACATATTAGGCAGGCAGTCTATAATCTACAATAGCAGGACAACAAATTCCAACATGAAGTCTCAGTTTCAGCAGTCTGAGGCAGCTGAATAAAGCTGAATAAAATAAACTGCCTGTGAAACAATAAATTTTTATGCAGCTTAGAGTTCTCATAAAGTAAGATTCTTGTGGAAAGAAGAAGATATAACTCAAAGATTCTGTGTTTTGGCTTTGTTTCTTTTAGTTTGAGGGTTGTTTCTAGGATGAAATTCAGATTGGAAGTGCTTTTAAATCACCAAATCATTTGTATTTAAATATTTAGTTTTCCAAGGAAGCTCTGGTTAGGGCATATTTCATCCAAGAACACTGTTTAAGACAGGAGAACAACAGCACTGAAAACAGCCAGAGTACCTGTCTCAGTAGTGAAATTCTTCCAAAGCAGTGCACACATCCCTGCCAATGCCCGCTTAAATAAAATGTTGCTAGCTATTTCCTGTTATCTGTAAGAGGATTCTTGCTCATTCTGTCAATGTGCAAAACCTCTTGAAGCACCTGCAAATACTACCATGTCCTTGCTCATATTGTATCATTCATCTTGCCCAGAACAGTGTCACTCTGACAAAACAGGCAAGGAGTGCAAAGCAAGAACTGCCCTTCTGTCCCAGAACTCCTTCAAATTACATGGTACATCTCAAACTTTGGGAAATATGGATAAGGTATGCCTGTGCTCCCTGAAACAGTCACAGATTTTTTTGCCTATAAACAGTAACAAAAAATTTCCAGCTCATGAGGGCATGTTAGGCTGTCAGTACCAGTTGAACTGCAGTGGTTATTGTAAGAACATTGGAAAGGGGCTAATTGGTACCTTTCTTATCAGCCTCACCAGGAAAACCAAGAGAAAGGAATTCACCAGTCCAACGCAGGAAGAAATCTAGGCCTGCACAAAAGGAAATACACTGAGAAATCCCTGGAATTGCACTTTAATTAGAATGATGCTATTTTTGATTTTAGGCTTTGTATACAATTTAAAGCCTGTGTTAGAAATTAGGCTTTATATTTAAAGCTGCATAAGGCACTATTTGAAAGCACTTTTTAAAAGTGGCATGCTGGAAAAAAAAACAATCCAAATAAAAAGCTTTAAATAGCTAACATTACATGATTTTTTGTTAATATTTACTGCCATAGAAGTATACATCTTCCTTTTAATCTGGTCAGCAAAAGAAATATATATGGTCTTATATATGCCATATATAAGGAATATATATTTTATTTATGTACATACAATTTCCTAAAAGAAAAAGTAGGAATTATATTCTCAAATCCACATTTCTATTATTTAGATATCATGGTTTTCATATACGTTGAGCATTCAAAACTTTTCTTTAAAAGGAATCACAAATGGTCTGCAACTTTCAAGTCTAGTTATTAATTCAGCATTACCACTTATAATTTGAGAGCCAATTATTTTCTTTCTGCTACCTATAAGACAGATCATATTTGTAGGAGGCAAAACTAATGACAGCATAAATATTAAAAAGATTTGGTTTATGCCATCACTATATTCATAAGCAACAAAAAAGCATTCTATGGAAACATGTTCTGGGAGTCCCTCCAGCGAGCAGGAGTGAAGAGTGTGGCAATATGCAAAACCAAACACATGCAAGATCTCTCCATGGCTAGAGCTGGAGATAGATATTTTAATGCACTTTTCCCCTTTCAGTCAAATTACCCAGAATTTTCATAAGCCAACTGGTAGTTTTTTAGTAGACATATTAATTAAGTCTGTATTAATTAGTTTCATCACAGTCTGACTGCAAAACAATTTTCCTTTTACTTCATCTAAGCAAAGTCACTAATAATACATTCACATCTCTTTTCCCCTCATTTTTTGCCTTGAAAAGATAAATATTGACTCTCACTAATATTTTTTCTATTTTTTCTATTTTAGAATAACCTTTTTTCTTTCCTACAATGAGCCTGTCTTATCTAAAGAGAATGTAAAGTCCTCTTCTAATGCTCACAATTTAAATTGATATTCTAGAGAATTTTATAACAAACACTGATGAAGATTTCTGATGTTCTACACTGTTCATAGCTAGCTTAGGTTTTGGGAGTTGGAAGCTTCAGCTTTTGCTTGAAGAGTTACACAGTTAAAAATCTCCAGTTCACCTGAGATCAAGGAACTGTTTCTTTTTCTATTAAGATTTCATTATTAAAACCATTTTACATAAGTGCCTAGCATGAGGTCCTAACATTATTTTGTAAACATCATATATACTTATTTAGACAGAAGGGGAATATTTATTTTCTTTGCTTAAATGGCTCAAACACTGTTTACTTGTGATATATTTTTTTAAAGAGAGCGGAAAAGTAGTTAAATGATATCAGTAAAGCATTCTGAAGTACTGCAGGGTCACATATATGTTAAGTATTTCTATACATCATTCAAGTGCTAAACTAGCCATGTGTAGATCACTGTGTAGGTTGTCCTGATTTTTCCAGTCTGTAAAATTGCAGAGGAAAAATAATACCAGTCAAGGTTCTGGGGCAAGACAACATTGGACAGAACAGTAAGAATTGCAGTCTTACTTAGAGGTAGCAGTGCAGCCTGTTTGGCAGTACACTGCAACTAGAATGTTTCACCTGAAAACTTCTTCAAGAAGGAAATGTTTTAAGATACTCAATAGCCATGTAGAAAAAAAGTATCAGCTTTCCTTTAGATTAAAATAAAACTCACAAATGCAAAGACCAATATTCTGTAATGCTAACACAGAATCCTTCCTTTCCTTATTCTAAGTCAACATCAAGACTGATGGATGGATACCTGCTGCATTAAGAAATATTTTTAAATTTTTAAAGATGATAAACTTCCTGTGTATTTATAGCCAGTGGTGCACAGTTACCTCTTTTCATGCTAAAACCTATCTGCAAAGACCTCATAGATAGCCATTGCCAAGTTTTCATTAGTTCCTGACATCATCTATCGAGTCAGTCTTGGATAGCTTGACTATTGGTTGTGACACGCAAGGGAGCTGTTGAAGCAGCAGCACAGCCAAGCTTTGGCCCCAGCTCAGTGTCTCGAGTCTTCAAAAGGATCAGGGTATTCTTTTTTCTGAGTACCAGCTTTTCTTGTTTCAGTTGCTTATTGACAAAGTACTGGTTATACTGATCTTGCTATATTCCTTATCTGGTCAAGGATCAATAAATACCACACATCTTACAAGAAAGAATGATGAGCTTTCAGAAAGGAAATTAATATAAGAAATGTAAAGTTTATTTTATCCAAAACTGAGTTTGAATTTTACCTCTTAACAGTATAAGTCCAGTATAGACCATTGAGAATGAACAGAGGATCCTTATAATCAGTGAGAAGAAGCTTGGCTTTAAAAATGTTGCACATGGAAACTGAGACAAATATAGTCTGCCAGTTTTGATCTATTTTGCAGACTCTGAGCAACTTAGCACGAGCGTCTATAAAATGTTGTTCAGTCTTCTAATTTCTTTTAAAGGGTGACTGGAATCAGCTTAGCTTGTGTAGAAACCTTGGCCAAAGGGAGAATTTTAGTACTAGCAGCATTTTTAGGCATGAAACTTGAGTTCTACAACCATGATGCTTCATTCTTTCTGCTTTCTTATTTGATTCATTGTCACTTGATTATTTCAGGAGCAAAATTGTATTAACTATCAGATATAATAATGTTTAATTATCATATAATAGATAACTAATTTTATTAATATTAATTATTATATAATAATTAATTTTCTGCTAATTTGAACATTGCAAAATGTGTAACTCAGTTGCCTTTTGTAATTACATAGTTAAAACCAGAAAAGAAAGGTTTGTCCTTTCTTCAAAATACATGGCTATAACTTGAGCATGGAAGACTTTCATAGCCACAATAAGAGGCCTGTGACAGGTTGTGTGATGCTTTATCTTGTACTAAAGTCACATCAGATGAGGCGAAACTCACTGTTCAAAGGAATTTTTATTCAAATTACTGTTGGATTGCATTGCTTTATAACTTTCAAGTAGGTTTTCTTCCAATTTTTTCCTTCAATTATTACAGAACAGTGAGAAATGTTACCAGGTCAATATTTTACATGATAGAATTTGGATTGAATGGGTCCAAACTGAATAACCTGTGCTGCTGTTCAGCTCTCTTGGATCACCTTTTCATACTAAACCACTTGAATCTCACTAATCCCAGCTCAGCTATATGATTCTAAATAATTCTCATTCAAATTGACAGTCTTTCCAAGGAAGAGCAGTTGAAAACAATTGGCTCAGGAAGTGTACAAAGCATATGTTTACAGTATTTTTGCCCATTTACTCAAATTGAGGGAGCCAAGTGGCACAGAAGGTTGAAACTGAACAAAAATTGCTTTAGCTATGCACGGTTAGAAGATGAGCAGCCAGTTCATCAACTCACTGGAGCATGTAAAATTGATTTCAATTATACCTTTAATGCCAGAAGGAGTCAGTGTCACCTGTCTTTTGCTTCATTTACTGCTGCAATGATTTTGTTAATCTGTCCTATGTAAAGGAAGTTTATTGTAATAATTTGTGCAGGCTCCTGAATATGGGTTTTAAAGGTAAATTTTGACTTGATGATGAAGGTGACAATGACTTTTATAACAAATCTAAATTCTGTTAAAAGTTGCTAGATCTAATGGACTTCAGGGCCCAAGAGGTTTTTCCTCCTTAGCCTGCTCTCACTGGCTTTGGTGCCCTCTTAGAGCCAGTGACGCCTCCTCAGTCCAATAGATGGGAAGCTGCTCCAGTTCTGTGCCCTCAGAGCCAGCCGGTAGCAATGTTAGGGAGCTACTCCATACACGCATGGTGACATAAATACTGGTGCACATACACATATGCACACACACACACAGAGTACTTATAAACAGCCACGTGGATCCACCTGGAGAGATCAATGCCTGGTCCACATGAGCACAAACAGCACTGACATAAACCTGCACAACACAGATGTGCCAGTCCAGCTCTTTATCTCCTGTTGGTCAGAATAATGAATAAATGGAGTAAGTGGAATATGCACATGTAAAGAGCGCTGGTGTCTATAGCTGAATGCCTAGCTCTTGGTTTCCTCCAGCTGCTGCTCCACAGACCTTCATGCCCCTTATAATGATTGTCTCACTTCAACAGCTAGCATGCAGACCACTTGATGCACAAGAGATATTGAGACAAATTCATATTCACAAAGATATACTAGAAGGATCTGTATAGCTGCTGGCATACATCAACTCTAATAGTGAAATTTATGTTTGTGGAAGAAAAAAATAAAGATGATTATAACAGAGACAAAGACAGAAGGGAAGAAAGAATGGGTAAATTCTTCAAGTAGCTAGATGGGAGTCTTAGAGGTGTCTTCCTCTGGAAGAGGTTATCTACTAGGTATCAGCTGGTGGTGGCAGTGAAGATGATGATCATCCCTTTCCATGATTTTCCAGTAGTACTATACTGTTTTCTTTGGAACCTTTCTTTGGAACTGGTTGATCCAGCTTCTGGAACTGGCTAAAACATGTTAATTGGTGTTGCACATTGATTGGAAGTTAAGAGTCTGCATACAGTTATTGTTGTATTCTATTTATCAACCATTTAAATTACTATGATCTACTTTGTTGTGCACAGGCCTGATTCTCTCCACTGTAAAGCTAAATTTGCCAAGATAAGATATAAAGAAAAAATGGAAAGAGATGTGATTCTAATGCCAATGCTGTCATTGAACTGTTGAGAACCTATCACAGGCAGAGTTTCAGGGTTTTGCAGGTGCAAGACCCCAAACTAGCCCAAAATTCTGTAGCATATCATTAAACACACGCTTAGGTGGAGCAAAGAGAACACTTATGTGGAAAATCATCAGTAACAGAGTTTAAAAAGAAAGAACAAATTGAGGTGATCAGGACCAGGCATCAGTCAGACAAGCATACTGACCAGTAACCTGCTTACACATCAGTGTTTTTCATTGCCTTTTACCTCTTTTTTCAGACACATTTTCCTCACTTTTGCATCTTGATCTCCCCCTCCACCCTGTCATTAGCCCTTTCCTAAATATCCTGTAAATATTATACGATCCTAAAATTCTCTTCCTGGATCTCATAATAAATCTTATTCACATTTAGGCAATAGTTTCCCTTTGGTTTGTGTGGCCTTCTGACTCAATTTTATCTAATTGATGCATCTTGGTAGATTTTACACTAGGAACAATTGGTCTCCTTTGATACTCTTTGAATAGTTGGTTTGGCTTGCTCTGTTTCACTGTTTCCTGCACCAATTAATGTTTTTTTTTTCTGATTCTCACCAAGCTCTGTGAGTTTAATGTTGTTGCCTTTAAATTAGATAACCTATCAATGTCTAAGAAAGATTTGATCAAAAGTCAGTCACATAAGTCCGTACTTGAGATAATATATTGTGTGGAAAGGCTATATTATGTGGAATAAAAAACCAAAACAACTCCCATGAAACAATACATCAAAAAAAAAAAAAAAAACAAACAGACAAATGACAAAACCAAAACCAAGCAAAAAAGAAAGATATATTTGGAGAACACAGAGTTTATAGAAGTGCTAGTGCTTATATATTCTCTGTATTCAGAAGCAGCCTTACTGCAAAAACTTGCTGACCACACAAATTAGTGCTCTACGAGATGTGGGACAATCCAGCTTGGTAAAACTATTGTTGGAAACTTGAGAAGTAAGGCCCTTGAAAGGGCCCTGGCTCTTTGTTTCCTAGACTGGATGCTTCCTTGTATGTAGTCTCTTCACTGTTTCACGTCATACACTCCATACTGGAAAGAAAGCCTCACAGAATCCAACTTAAAAGTTTATCCTGCGCATCATTTCAGTGTCACTGCCAGTGACAGCTTGTTTAATGCACAGCTGCAGTCCCATCACTTTCCTATATTGTTTTTCCAATAACATTGAATAAGTATCAACAGAATAGCATAAATGTCTGAAAAAATTGACAGGTATTACGTATGTGCAGAACTAAAATGTAGAAAAGCTTGTGTGGGCTTCAACAAGCAATAAACTTGAAAACTGTTATGGTAAATATAAATTCAAAGCATTAGAAGTGACAATATTATCTTAAAGTAATAAGATTTTAAAGCAGAATTTGATTTTACTTTTCTGTCTCCATAAATTAAGAATAAAATTTACAGCTATTTTTTTTCCCCTGAAAACATTTTTCTTTTGACAATAAATGAATGAGGAAAAAATTAAATATGAGATTTTCACATCATAATCTGAGACTTCAGTGTTAGAGCAGATATTAATGTATTTCCAATTGGCTGCTGCTAATTGGACTTTTAATGGAGAAATAACTTAAATGTTTAATGTCTTTCCTTTATCAAACAGTTGGATTCATGGACATTATTGAAATAAGTAGGAAACACATAAAAACCACTTGTAAATTAGGTCTTCACAAATCAACAGGGTGCGTCCACCTAATACTGAAAATGTTTTAATTCTCATTTCAGGCTTACTCACTGGACAGGTTAGATGGTCATTATATTTTATCATTTGATAGCATGAGACTGCTGATTTTTAACACTTTGGGTTTTTATTGGGTTAGTCACAAATTAATACATTGATATTCATATATTTCCATACCAAAACCAAATGAGCTTGGATATGTGCCTCACGTCCCAGAGGACAAGAAAAATACTTCAGAGATTTGGAGTGGATTTTTAAAAATCGGATATTGACAAATGTTCATTTATTAAGAAGATTTGTTTCCTCAGTTATTCTGTCAGTTTGGATTCAGCTTGAACCTCCTTGGTGTCTTCTTTAAGAAAATCTGGTTGGTGACATAAAACACACAGAGAGCAGTGACAATTCAGGCTGAAGGGAGCAAGGCTGCTCCCACAGGACTTGACACTGCACTTGGCAGAGAAACAGTGGGAATTACAGAAGTCAGAGTACTTCAGTGTATTTCAGCATGGTTAATTATACTTGCTCTGTGAATCTTTAGGGAAGTGCCTGATAGTCTTAAAGCACACATTAGTGGCTCTTAAATGTCCCAGAAAATGTTACCTTTTGAATCCCAGCAGATCATCTCTGCTGCTGAACTCTGTTGAGTCTCAAGTTTTTCCAAGATTGTGCACACATGAATGTTCAAAAGAGGAGATGAGGAGGGAGGGAGGAGAGGTGTCAAATTTCTTTGTGAATCTGTGAAGTACTAGCTCTAGGGATTTGTTTTGTTTTTCTGTTTCAGACAATCATATGAAGCTCTTCTGCTTTATTAAAACTGCCATGCCATTGCATTGAGATAACATTTGGTGGAACCCAAAGTGATATCCCACACAGAGTAAAATTGAAAATCTTCTTTACATGACCCCCTGTATTTGGCACTGCTGAGTCAGCACCTCGATTACTATGTCCAGGTCTGGGCCCCTCACTGCAAGAAATACATTGAGGTGCTGGAACATGTCCAGAGAAGGGCAATGAAGATTTGAGGGGTCTGGAGTGCAAGCCCTGTGAGGAGTGGCTGAGGGAGCTGGGGTTGTTTAGCCTGGAGGAAAGGAGGCTCAGGAGGGGCCTTAGCTCTCTTTACAATTACCTGAAAGGAGGCTGCAGCCCGGTGAGGGTTGGTCTCTTCTCCCAGGCAACCAGTGACAGGGCAAGAGGAAGCGGCCTCAAGCTGCACCAGGGGAGGTTCAGGCCGGACATCAGGATGAATTTCTTCACTGAACACGAGGTTAAATGTTGGAACAGGCTGTCCAGGAAAGCATTTGAGTCACCATCCCTGAAAGTGTTCAAGAAATGACTGGATGTGGCATTTAGTGTTCTGTCAAAGGTGTTGTTCAATCAAAGGTTGTTCGGTCAAAAAATTGGGCTCAATTAACTTGGAGGTCTTTTCCAACCTTAATGATTCTGTGATTCTATACTTGTGAAATTGTCACAGTAAAAAACTACAGAGCTGATCACTGGCAAGATATCTGCAGATAATTATATAAACTATGTTTTAAAGGATCATATTTATGTTTTGATATTAAATGCTTAGCAGCAGCACATTGGTATTTTTCACTTGTACCTTATAGTGTTGAGTTTACTGGATGTCTCAGATTATACCAAGTTTCAGATTTTACTGCAGAGCAAATAATAATGATAATGGGCAGCAGAGACAGCAGTGACCAAAATCTAGAACTTCAATTTTTAGTCTGTAGGAAAATCTACTAGTTCAAAATTCCTTTCATAAAAAGTGAGAGAAAAATATCAGAATTTTAGGTTTGAAAGCAAATTTTTGAGTTTCAAAATGTTTTGAAAAAACACCATGGTCAAGATCAAAATGAATTAACATTATAAGAGCTGAAACCACAACACTAGGAAACTTGTCTACCAAAAAAATGTTTTGGCAACCCACATATTTCCACTAAATATTTCAGATTTGCTAAAGTGATTATTTCAGAAAATCATAGTTTTATCACTCTGATTTTTTTTACTCCAACATCAGTCTTAGCTTTTCTTCAGGACCAAATCCTTATCATGATTTCCATGCCACTCCACTAATCTATGCTTTGAAAATCTTGGATGAGGTGTGTTATTGAAGTAATGGGATTTTTAACATTAGTGGTGCATAAAATACCAATGCATTCAGAGCCCCTGCTGGAGTGGCTGTTTATGTAAAAAAGCTCAAACTGACTTAGTAAAGAAGTAATGTTACATTATATTCCACCAGGCGTTCACCCTGTTACACTTACTACCAAAGGCAGAGTACATAAAAATAAAGACGACACATTAACTCAATTGCAATGTGACCAGCAGGCCTTGAGTACATACTTCAGTGCACTTACTTTTATATCTGTCTTAGCTTTCTGTATATTGTACTTTGAAACCTCTTACAAATCTGCACAAATTAGAATTGTTTTGAGTTCACTGCAGATTGGGGAAAAGTTCACTGCATGGGGAAAGTTTTATTTTATGAAGTTTTATAGAGTTGCTATTTTTGTACTCTAAACATTGGTAGCTTTCATGACTTAAAAACACTGAGACTGGGTATATACCATATTTGCACTTGAAAGAAAAACATGAAATCTGTGTCATAGGATTCCTTCATACAGAATATGTGGAAACATGCACAACCAACCCACAAGCGCAAATAAATCCTACTCTGACTGGTCATCAAACCATAGTTTTGTTTGCACACCATAACTACAACCTTGGAATTGTGCTGATTAACAATCTCTCTAGAAACTATTCAAAAACTACAATGAATAAGAGTTTGACAACACAGGCCAAGTTGAGTTTCCACTTTGGAAAGTGTCTTAAATGAGTGGATCTGCTGAATATATTAAGAAATTATTAAAAAAAAAATCAAAAAATTATTAAAATGCATTTGAAATTCTCACAGTACTGCGAACTATGCATGTTTTGGTACTTCCTATTCATGATGTAAAATATATTTATTCCATGTTTTCTGTTCTGAACAATTACATAAAACTAATATCGTGTACAGTTACTTTGAAGTCCCGAGGTCTTTGGATCTGGCCTGCTTGTTTTAGGTGGCATTTTACTAAAATTTTTCTCTTTTTTTCCCCCTAAATCTTGGAGGGTCATGTTTTTATTCTGATTCTCTTGATTTTCTATTATAAATGTACTAGGTAATTCAGGCTCCATTAAACCTCTCCAGCAACAGACTGAGGGAGAAAGGAATTGTTGTAAGGTATTTTCTGTTTTATTCATCTAGTTGTTGAACAATAATTTAGTGCCCAGCTGTATCCAGTAAAGAAATCAAAGGTATTAAAAAAGGATAATATATAGCACCTACATTTTTAAAGAGTGTTAAATTATTTTTAAAAATGTAATATTAATAAACTGGCACATACTCAAATTGGTCTAGTCCACAGATGTGGAGAACAACATTGCACACAGCTGTGGTGATTTGTGTACTGACATTCACCATCTGTAGAACCATCCTTCACATTTAAAATCACTTTATGCTGATATGAATAAAATTTATGTTTGTATTATGCTGTACTGATAAATATTGTGGTTTTTCTTCTTGTATTTAAATGGAAAAAAAAAAAACAAAAAGAAAGAAAAAAAAGAAAATCCAAAATGAAACTTGGTGAATTCTGATGTCTTTTTTATTGACAGTCTAGTAATGGAGTTAACAGTAGGATAATAGTCAGATGTTGACAAGCAGAAGACTAAATGAGTTAGGCAGGAGTGAACTAACTATATTATATACTGTGGTATAAAATGAGGAACTATTGCACTCAAAATAAGTGCTGAAGGGATAGACATATTTGCACAAGAAGAGATAGATATATATGCACAATCTTCTGAAAAATATTATCAGATCCAAATATGTTATTTTTTGGCTTTCTTAAATTTGCTTTAATATTTTTGCATATGCAGTATACTTGGAAAAAATGTTACTGAAATATAAGTAGTAGTCTTTTTTTTCTTCAGCTGTGACCATTTTTAAAAGAGTTTTTAATCCTGATGCCTATTTGTGAGATGAAGTCTTCTGAAATTAACAGGTATTTGAAAAACTGGCTCTACAGGCCCAATTTAGTATGTAGTCACTTAAATCAAATCTGTTTTAAATTAGTATGATTTGCCAATTCCACAGCTAATATTTTAGCTCCTCTGGCAGTTGCGTGAAACTGCACATATTTCAATGTTCAAAAACCTCCATCAGTGTCAATGGGTTAGTTAAAGCAATGCCAGCACAGATACAGCATATCTATTTCACAAAAAGATATTGAAACTCAATAAATTGTTTTAGGAAACTTTTATTTAAATGCTTCACTGAATTCAATGCAAGTTGCTTTATGTTGATAGATGATGACAACTTGAGCTTCTGAAAGAAAACTTTTTGCCTCACAGTAGACTTGAGGCAACTGGAAGCTAAATATCTCAATGTTTATCAGAAATGGCTCTCTTTGTCTAAACTTCCCCACTGAACCATTTCCTTTTAGGAGAAGATTCTGCTTTTTAAGGAGTTACCTCATGTTTGCATTTGAATGAACAGCTGTCTGGGGAATAGATTGTAACCTGTTGTAACCTGTTGTAACCTGTTGTAATGGAATGAAGCATGCTGCTAAACCTTATGACTTCTAGATTAAATATGTAATTTTATGACATTAGCGTTGTTTCCTAAATTAGCCCAACCTCTAGTCAGAGTCAAGAAATTTCAGTGTGGAAATTTTGAAATACCCAAACCAAAATATACAGTGCATATGTAAAAAAATTCTACCAACTGCAAAGAAGTAATCTGTGTCAGACATGAAATTCAGGAACAGAATTCTATTAATGATGAATTTACAAGGATGCTTTCAGAAAATCTAGGCTACATATGCTGTCACTATGTTATTAATATGTCCCATATTATTTCAGTTCAAATCCTGTCTTAAAGGAAAGAGCTTTTCAACATTCTTAATACATTTTCTTCTGAGGTCTTAAATTCAAAAGTGATGAGTTTTAGACTTCTATGCAGTTTGTCAATACCCATCTTTCCCAACACAAAAAAGATGCTGACCTGTGGGAAAGACTCCAGAGGAGAGCCATTAATTTGATCACAGGGCTGGAACTCTTCTTCTTTGAAGATGTGTAGAGAAGGTTGGGACTGTTCAGCCTAGAGAAGAGACAGCTCTGGGAAGACCTTATAGCAACTTATGGGATGTAAAGAGGACCTACAAGGAAGATGAAAGAGGGGCTTTTCACAAGGGAATGCAGTGATGGACTAGAGGCAGTGGCCTTAAGATGAATATACTAGGTATTATCTAATAGATTAGATATTGGGAAGAAATGCTGTACTATAAGGGTGATGAGGCACTGGAAGAGGGTGTTCAGAGAGGCTGTGGAGTCCCCAGGCCTGGAGGTGTTCAAGGCCAGGTTGGATGGGGCTCTGTGTAACCAGGTCTAGTGAAAGCTGTTCCTGCTTTTGGCGAGGGGTTGGAACTAGATGACTTTTAAAGTCCTTTTTATAAACCAAACCATTCTACAATTCTGTAATTCCCATCCAGAATTTTGCTTGACAAAGAATTTCCTCAAACCCCACAAACCTCAAACATCATTACTTGTAGTGGATTGGGTGACATTAGACTGGTGACCAGTGACTACTGGGGTTCCATCCTCAGCCCTGTGCTCTTCAACATCTTTAAAAATTACTTGGACACAGGACTGGAAAGGATACTAAGCAAGTCTGCAGATGATACAAAACTTGCAGGAGCTGTTGACTCCCTCAAAGATAGAATGCCCTGCAGAGAGACCTGGATAAATTGGAGAACTGGGCAATCACCAATGAACAACAACGAAAAGTTCCAGATTCTGCACACTGCTATCCCTGAATATCTCAGGAAAAATTTTGGTCATTTAGGGGAATTATTTAGAGAGATGAGTCATCTGAATATAGTCTGTTAACAGTATGCAGGAGGCAGATAGAGATGCTGTTCTGCATTTAACAACATCTTGTATACAGCTGTGAATAATTGTACCCATGCCAAGCAGGCTGTGGATTACCATTAGACGAGGAAAATATTAGCCAGCTTATATTTAGTATCATAAATCTTGAAAATAGTAACAGGAACAATGCAAAAGGCTTTTACATGACAGACTTGATCTTTCTGTTTTACATATCATTGTTCCCGAAACTGGAAAAAAAGTCATAAGAAGAATAGTGCATTTTCTCAAAAAAAAAAAAAAGAAAAAAAAAAAAGAGACTGCTTTCCCTGATACATTAACTCCCTTCCATCCTTACACCATCTGTTTTAATTGACACAATGCAGTCAGTGAGCATTTGCATGAGACTGAAACTGTCCCCTGCTGTTGAGGGTAGAATGCCTATTATTCATGCTGAATGCAAATTTGTCATCAACTGTAAATTGAATGCCTTTGATTCACATAGAAAATATAACCATTTCCACTTTAGGTCTTCTATTTGCCATGCATATATGTACATATATATATATATATATATATATATATATATATATATATATATATACTGGTGATGTGCAGAACTTGTATAAATTTTCTTTTTGCATTAAAACATTACTATTTATCCATGCAGAACCAGTCACCCACCCACCTCTCATGAAGAACCCATAATATACTACTCCTACTATTACAAAATCTGTCCACTTACTTTTTCTGGGGATTTGACAGACATGACTGTGTTCTTGGAGACCAGTATGTATACATGAAGCAGCTGCTTTTTCCTGAACTGGCTTGTTTGGGAAGACTACCAACTCTCCTAGAAGAAATACTGCAACACGCTCTTTAATGTCCTCCATTCCATTCAGAGACAAATATTTTATTTATGTTATGTGATCATTTTGTATCCACACAAAATTATCAGTAATTGTAGCAAAACATAAAAGCAACTTCAAAAAATAGAAACACTTCAGAAACTTGAAAAGATATTTGTTAAGGCTCAAGTTCTTGTTGTTGTAAACAGACTATTGATGATTAAATTATTACATAAGTTAAAATACCTTAGCATACCAAAAGACTTTTCCATTGATGCAAGAGGAGTTTGTCCTTAAGTCAGTTCAACTTCATGGGTCCCTAACAAAAAAATCGCAAAAATTTCCTCCAAGTGCCCTTGTAAACTGTGTTACTGAAGAGCAGCTTTTGTTTAGTCTTAGGATTCTCAACACAAGCATATCCACTATTAAGATACACATCATACTGATGTTTCTTGCTAGAGAGTCTCAGAAAAGGTCAAGACAGATTTGAAAAAATTACAAACCTAATTAGAGCAGGGTGAGTTGCTTTTGACTTCACTTGTAAGAAGTCTCTGCTTAAGTCTTTGGCTTCTTCTTCCTTTATGAAAAAGGGGAAAGAATCGTAATCCTACCTGTAGCTCAAAACTAACTTTCAGAATTCAGTTTGGGACAACAACCGAGATATCTTATTTCCCAGGGGTAGGTGCTGCCTTTTATTAAACTGATTAAGAAAGAAAAATTACTTAATTTAGTCTTTATGTGTTTTTCTAACTGTTCTAACTGCTCATTATGTTGGATGACTGATGACTTCATCATATGTTGTGGTTTTTTTTCCTAAGGCAAGCAGTTCTTTTCAGCTGTAAGACTTGTCATTATTGCTTATGAATACAGAAGCTTTAGTTACTAGGTTATTATTTATTTGCCATAGAAAATTTTGAGGATTTTTCAGGGTTTCTCAGGTTGTTCTGACTGAACACATGCATTTAATCCTGAAGCTTTGATTCCACAAAAGTATTAACAAATTTTTGTAATTATGTATTTGCTAATTCTTGCATTAATTAATGTCTTTGTAGTGTTGTATCAAAAATGTCAAGTCTGTGATGTATTTCACCTATAGGGAAATTCATCCTAAGTATCTACAGGATCATAGGATCATGGAATCATAGAATGGGTTGGGTTGGAAGGCAACTTAAAGAGCATGTTTTTCAATCCCCCTGCTCTGGGGCAGAGACACCTTTGAGTCACCTTTGGTGCTGAACTTTGGCTTTCTGGGCTGTGAGTGCACATTGCCATGTCATGTCCAGCCTCCCATCCACCAGCATCCCCAGGTCCTTTTCAGCAGGGCTGCTCTCGATCTGTTCGTCCCTGTTTTGATACAGGGGGTGTCTGATCCAGATGCAGCACCTTGCACTTGGTCTTTTTAAACCTCATGAAATTCCCATGGGCCCACATCTCAAGCTTGTCCAGGTGCCTCTGGATGGCATCCTGTCCTTCAGGTATGTCACCACAGCACTCAGCTTGCTGTCATCTGCAAATCTGGTGAGGGTACACTCAATTCCTTAATCTTTGTCATTAATGAAAATATTAAGTAACACTGCCAATACAGACCCCTGAGGGACACCACTTGTCACTGGTAACAATTGAGACTTTGAGCTGTTGACCACTCTGCTCTGGATGGGACCCTCCAACCAAAATCTTATCCATCTACCAGTCCACAGGGATCTACAGCTAAAACTGATCATGTTACCCAAAGTTCTTTTTATGATCATTAAAGATCATAAAAACATAACATAGCTGGGTTTTTTTTTAATGCACATTGTTGAAGTACTAGACTATTTCACTCTGTAAAAGAGCCAGTGTTTGATTCTGGGAGCTGCTTTTAAGGGAGTTCTGTTGTACATTTGATAGGATGGTGATAGAGGATGATTCGGACATCCCATCATTCTTCTTGTGCCTCCATATGTGGCAGCTCAGAGGAATTTTGGCAGGAAACCCTAGAGTACTGAGTACAGGAGAGGAAAAATAACTCAGCACTTGGAACTTCAGCATCAAAGCTCATACCAAATACATCCAATGATTACCATTATAGTGAATACAAGCTAATATACCATCTGTATGCAGAAATTTGCTGCTCTACACCATTGCTTATTCATTCAAACAGAGATAATGAGATTGTTTAATGATGATCTTCATGCCACAGAAACATTGATCTGCAGGGCACAAAAAATGAAACAAAACCCAAAGAACACACCCTCTCTCATCACTGAAGGGAGAACTGGCAATTTTTCTCAAATATGACAAAATGAGTATTTGCAGCACTAATAAACCTATTAGATATATCACAGTCTATTGACTACCATCTTATGAAGAGTTTAAGCTTCTTATTTTTATTGGAAGATGTCAAACTCTTTGTTTTATAAAATAATAATCTAATTTGCATGCGCCATTCATAAAACAGGTTTTGACTATATTGCTTTACTTAAAAGCGTCATAGCTGAACGGAACAATTCTAGAGAGAATAGATCTTCTCAGATGGAATTCACCAGGCCTGTGAAATGATTATAAATACCTGGAGAGACACAATTTGAAATCCAAAGTATCTATTTGAGGCTTAAACACATCAACAACCTAAGATGTCTAAATCTCCTTTTCAGCAGTTTGGAGTCTAAATATTCAAAAGCCCCATTCTTTTTATCACATTTAATTAAAATTCATAAAAAAAAAGACCTAGAAATAAGCTGGCCAAAATAAATATAAATCTATGTGGATTTTTATTTGAACACCTTTAAATAATGAGGATTTAACAAAAAATTAAAGGACAATTTGATTTGACCCAACTGATCTTTCATTCAGACCTTGGGAAGATCATTCCCTGAGCTACTCTTAGTTTCTAGTCATGACTTCTTTTTCCATTTAAAATTTCAATTCAGGAAATTCGTGAAGACTTCTCACAGTGCTTGGAAATCCAAAAAGTCAGTCATGCCTAACAAGCAGCAGGTCTGCCATACACATTCCAGAACCTGGAAATCATGAACAATCCTGTTGACCGTGAGTAGATTACCAGCATGCTAAATGTAGAGAGTGCACTATATCTAGGAAGCAGTGATTAATGAACCTATATTGCACAGTTGCCATGTGCCTATTCAATATGCCTGACAGCTGGGGAAGTATCAGGTATATCTTTGTGCGTGTGTGACTCCCTGGCACATCACATACCTGAAAAATTCAGTGTGTTTTGAAGACAGTGGTTTTATGCCACAGGCACAGGCCAGCTGTGATGCATGTGTGCAGTATGTCTGGGGCTTTCAGGCATCACAAACTTGCTGCACATGAGTAACTCTGTACAATCATCTTAGTTTTTAGGAAATCCCAGACAGCCCTCATTCTTCCTCAGAAGGACTGTCTGTAAGGAAGTTAATGTTGGCACTGTCTGTGTTTGACTCATCCTGACAAAAACATCCATTTCAAATTGGTCATTTGTGAATAGATTTCAGCATCTGGCTGCCACACAGCACTTTGTCATACATAAGTTAGAAACCAAGATAGTGCCATCTTCATAGTCCTCTCTTCTCATTTTACTCTTCAATCAAAGGACTTCTGAAAATTGAGGAGTTTTCTTTTTTCATTTTAATTTTGTGCTAAATATAATTTCTTTAACACTAATGTCTCTTGAAGTTTCTTTTCCTTTAAGTCAAGAATGATGGCAAAGATAAAGGTCACTTACTGTTAACCTTAATGTCAAAAATTAATCTGTCTTGAATGGATATTCGTCTATTTTTTTCTCAGTAATAAGTAAGAAAATAATTCAGAATATCTACAGCTTTAACACTACTCACGTTAAGAAAGGCAATTTAACTACCTTAGTACCATTTGGGTACTCACCAGTGCTGAATACAGAGGGATTATCACTGCCCTGGTCCTGCTGGCCGCACTATTACTGATACAGGTCAGGATGCCATTGGCCTTCTTGGCCACCTGGACACACTGCTGGCTCGTGTTCAGTCAGCTGTTGACCACCACCCCCAGGTCTCTTTCTGCCTGGCCATTGCCCAGACACTGTCCCCTGTCTGTAGTGCTGCAGGGGGTTGTTGTGGTCAAAGTGCAGGACTCAACACTTAGACCTGTTAAACCTCCTATTGTTGGATTCAGCCCATCTATCCGTCTATCTTGTCCAGGTCCTTCTACAAAGCTGTGAGGAGTTTTAGACATTAATGGGTTTATAGCATAAATTAAGAAGTTGTGTGGTTAAAGAAATATTCAGGTCAGAAATGTAGAATTGGACACGGTAGTTTTAATTGTTTGTGTAAGGATATATTCATGCATGCTTTCAAATTTCTTTAATGTGCTGTCTACTTTGCATTTTAGTTTGATATGTTCTGTAACATTTTTATCATGATTAATACTTTTCACTTACCTTTCATGTTCTTCACCTTCAGTTTAATACACAAATGTCTCATCTCCTGGTTCTCTTGCTTTCTGTGGAATTTCTACTCCTGGAAGAGATGTCATTGTTGGGCTGAAAAGAAAGCAATTTTCTATAAACAATTCTAACCCCTAAAAACTGTTTCCAAAGTGTGTTCCCCCTCTAGCGCATGAAACTATAGAATATCCATTTATTTTTTTAACAGGCAGGAAAAGTAAATGATAAAGTTTGAGGTTTGACAATGGAATTTGCCCTACAGCTTTGAGACTCAATGACCTAGAAACTGGCATTTCTGTGGTTCTAAAGAACATAACACTTACAGAAAGAGTAGTCAGATTAAAAATAGACAGTTCTTTGGGCAGATTTGTGTTAGTCCCCAGGTTGGTCTTGTAATTGAGGAGTAAATTAAATTGGATTAGCTTTGAATTTGTCTTGAAGCGCCATGATGATCAAACAAAGGCAGTGGAGCGTGGGGTGGTCAATCATACTTTAAGTGAAAACAGAATATACACATTTGATATATGCTATATCCTTTTCTTAAATGCATTTAATCTCTTGTGGTTACAACCAAGGCAGGAACCAGATATTTTTTCTTTAAGCTGGACACTGAAAATTATAGCCTACAGCTTCAGAGCAGCAAGATAGACTCAGCCAAAAATTATTCTCCTTTCTTTTTTTTTTCTACATTCAATAGCAAAGTGATTCTCTTTGAGCAATTAAACTGAATATTCAATAGAGAAACTGAAATAGAATAATCACTGAATAATTTGACTAGGAATCGTGCCATGAGAGGAACAGCTATTGTGATATCCCTGGCACTAAATGTGCTGGAAAATTCATTTTTCTTTTATTCTGGAACATTTCCATGGGTCTACTGAGTTGATGAGTGCTCTCCTTTCTGTTTGAACTTAATTGAAAATGGAGGTGCCTAATATCTCTCATGTAGTGCTTCATTTTGTATGGTATCAAAGCTTCGAATGGAAAGAATGTTCTTACACTATGTGGTAGAAGTTCTTATCAAATAAATTTGGAACGTCTTTAAAAACATCTTTAGTTTTGGAAGTCTGGAGCTTGCTGAAAAGGACAGTCCTCATCCAGTTGATTATGAATGTCTAAAAATTACATATGTAGTCCTGAAGAATGGAGAACCGTTCTAAGAAACAGACTTATGTAAAACATTATATTCATTTCATTCTAGGCAAATTTTTCTCCAACACTTTAACCCTGGTTTACCTGTGAGAAGCTGTACTCATATTCAAGACCTTAGATAGATTTTCTTTATCTAGTCTGTACATATCTTCACTATTTGCTGATAATAGCTTTTTGTCTGATTATTGCTTACCTGAAGGTTGCTTCTGCATTGCACCATCTTGATTGTGCCAAAGATATCATGTGAGGTTTTGAAAATAAGTATAAAACTAATTCAGTGACATTCTAGCCTGAACTGGACTCTTTCTCACTGTTATAGCAGAGCCAACAGGTGCCAAAGTAGCAATTCTTTAGAATTAACATTATTAACATTTTTCAAAGCAGAACTGTATTAACTGGTTGTACCAAGCTCTAAACGGATTTAAATATTACCGGCAAGTAGTTTGGATAACTCAAGACTATAATGGCATGTAGTGAAATGGAGGTACTGTGGTTCTGCTTCCCCTAAGGTGGAAAACAATATAAAATCTAAGATGTGATGATGGAGCAGGACAAAATTCTATCTGATATGTGTTTCAGTAATTCAGAGATTACCATTCTTTCTTAGTTGGATAGCTGTGAACTTTGCATGGAAATATTTAAAACACTTTTTAATATTTTGTTTACATGTAAGTAGTTCCACCAAGGCAGTGGCTTCTGTAGACACTTTACTCAAGTGGTTGGGATTTGGTAAAAGTACAGGTATTCAAAATAAAGATCTCCAAGGCATCCTTCAGAAAACACAGTTCAGGTAATGTATACTATTACAGCGTACTCCTATTTCATACTCCTGCCTCAGAAATATTCCAAAGGAAATTACCACTGTATTATTAAGAACAGTTAATTTTTAACTTTTCTCACTTCTTTTTGAAAATACCTTCTGCATCTCATGAAGGGTTTCCACTTCACTTTTACTGGGAACTTGGATAGTCATCCCTTAGATTTTCTGAACGTCTTTTTTATTCTGTGAAGTTTATTTCCACTTCCACTGTTCCTGTGGACAGAAGAACAGGGAAGATATACAGCTAGACAACATAAGCATTCTCTACACTTCTAGCTAGTAAAAAAAAAAAAAAGTTTTTAGTGGGAATTTCTTCACCTTTTAAACAAGACTGTGCTTTCATTACATTTTTTCTCTTTAGGATAAGTGAATTGGTGCCCAAAGTCTTTTACAGACTTTAGCACAAAGAACAGCTACATCTTTTGAGAACTAAATCTTTTGAAATGTCACATATCAAAGATTAAAATTATTGCTCTGTAGTAGTAGAAGATTAGAAGAAAAAGAAACCCAACAAAACAACCAGAGAAATACCACAACAAACCATAACACTGAACAACACTCTTTCTGATGCCAAAGCGCAAATGATGAAACGACAACCTCAAAAGAAAGCATTTTTTCAGGAAAGTACATTCTTAGTATACTTCTCATTATCTGGGCATTCAAAGTGAGTCAGGATGAGATGCTTCTTTCTCATGCATGTAGAGTGACAAATATGAAAGATTATCAGTCACTATACAGCATTTTGTCATGTATTTGCTAATCTCCAGTGGTTTCAGTGGAGAATAAAGTAATTATTATAGTTACCGTGAGTATTTTGTGTAGTTCCCTGACAGGACAATGCTATTGAATCACCAGATGATCTTAAAAGTCCCTTCCAACCCAAACCATTCTATGATTCTACGATTTTATTACACTTCTAATGAAAAAACAATGTGAATACTACTGTTGGGAAGAAAGGGTCAAAACCAGAAGATTTGGCAATGAAGAGGGAATAGTTTTCCTCCAAGTGACCTTGGAGTTGGGAATGCTAAAACTGTCGGTATGGGAAAGCTCCATTCTTTGTGCCTTGTGTTGTTTATCCGCTGCCTATTTTGAGAAGTAGAATTCCTGTGGAGAGATAACACACTGTCACAGATGTGTCCAAAGCCTTTTGTTACAGTGAGGCTGGCAGTGAGCCCCTGGATCCCTCTTCCTTGCTAAGATGAACTGAGCTGAACGGAACTTGTGTCCCTCTGTGTCTCTGCCATCTGATGTTGTTAGTGAGGTAATGAAATAAACCCATTCTTTGCATTTCAGCCAAGGTTTGATGGTTGCCCTTGGTTACCTCTATGTGTTAATTCCCACACTGACTGATAATATTTTCATTAATAGCAATTTTGGTACTTAGTGTTCACAGCAGGTGGTCACTTAAGATAGTTCTAAATACTATTATATTGCTGAAACTCCTAGGTACCTTGAAAAGGTTTAGAGTAAAAAATCCTGGGAAAGATGTCAAAATGTAGGAAAACAAAAGAAAATTCCTGTTACATTTCAAAATTATTTTCTGCTGTATCTGATTTTGTAAGCTTAATATGCTGAAATGAAAAGTTAAAAAGGTTTGGAGAGAATTTAGCAGCCCAAAGAAGGATGAAAGTAAATTTATAATTCCTGTAAAATTACTGTTTTGGGACCTAAGTCTACACTTTCATCTTCAGGGGTGTATAGCTCAATAAGGCTGTTTACTAATGAACAAGATTTATTATGATTATGTGATAGTTGCATTCACCCCTTGGTACAAAACCTGAAAACTGAAATGGCTCTGGTGAAACTCTGTTTTGTCATCTAACAAATGATTCTTTCAGAGGTGAGGGAGAGGAGAAGGTGTGAATATTGGTTGCAGAGAGAACTGTCTCATATTTAATTCCTAAAATTGTTAGTAGGTATCTTTTTTTTATTATCATTCATGGAAGATGAAATATAGGATAAATACTGAAAGAGAACCATGCAAAATTGTCATCAGAATAATGAATAAAAATCCATAAATATGAAATTTTAAGCCTTGTGGTCCATCTCTCAATTTTTTTTTTTTTTATTTGAACTGTGAAGTGGGCCAGAGAGGTATCCCCTGAAATATCCCACCACCAGTGGTGTTCATTTGCCTGGTTCGTTAGCCTGTCTATCACTCCTGTTCATGAGTGTCCTAGTTTATAGGAATAGGGAAGAAGTTATTTTATTCCCTGTTACCCAAGAGCATTTCAGCCATATGTGCAAGTAGGCAGGTGGGCTGAGATGTTCAATCCCAACCCATCTCTTGTATTTATATGGTTTATTAAACAACTGAAAGCTTTGGAATCTCTCATTTAATTGCAAAATCCATTTCCCTGCATGAGCAATTCACTATAAATTAAATACAGTCTTCAGACCCTGTAATATAATTCCTCTTGTTCCCTAAAATTAACTCTTTCTATTTAAAGAGCAAAAACTGGCATTATGCACAAGGAGCTGCCCATCAAAAGGGGCAATGAATGAATCCTTGAGTGGTGTTTTTCATAAATGATAGACAATGCTGGCACTGTACCATTAAAATAATAAATATATAATATTTACAAAGATCAAGAACCTTTCAGAAGAAGCTAGATCAAATTTTTAAAACAGAACACATTTCATAAATGTTAAATGCTATAAGGGCTGATTAGGTCAAGAACTGAGAAAGGCTTTTGAAATGCTGGGATGATCTGACACCAGAAATGTATCATTACTCTGTATTTGTAATGATTTCTCACTCATTGTCTATCTCTCAAGCTCTGGTTGAAGCTAGACCAATGCAGATGTCTTCTATTTTGATTTGCAGCCTGTGACACAGAAGTGAAGACAGAAGAGAAGGCAATGAAACGTCATCTATTTGGCTGTAGCAAGAACATGTAGCTAGGGAAGCCTCTGACTGGTGATGGATAAAAAGAAGACTACTCAGTAACAAAAAAGGGTTAAAAAAAATACATGATGCAAAGAACAGACACAATGTAAAGATAAGTAATAGTATTTAATCACTTACCATAATATTTCATTTTCATCAGTTCATACTCTGTGCTGAAGCATATGTGAAATTTGTCAAACCCTCTGAGGGGCATGATGGTCTGTGCAGAAGATTTCTCACTTAGACCTGATACAGGTTTTTCTCATGCTAGATAAACCCATTTTAAGGTTAAGAATTACTAAAGGAAAGAATTTGCTCTTTGTTGCTCCTCACCCCACCCAAGATGATCAGTGTCTGAAACATACATATCTCTGCTTCTCACTTCTTTTCCATATTTCCATATTTCCATACTGTAACTTCTTATAGTTATAAAACCAGATAACTGTAGCTGCAGCTGTTGGGAGATAAAACTAAAAATTTAAGAAATTGAATCATAAAATTGTGCTAAAAGAGAAAATAAAAGAAAGTAAAGGACTGATTAAGATAATTGCTCAATATTCTTGTCTTTATTATGCTGATTAATTAAAATAAGAGCAATTTTCTAAGCAGATTTTGTGATGTTTATTATATTGTTTTGACCAATGTCCTGTTTTTTCACAACTCAAGCAGGGTCAAAAATTAACAGAATAACTATCCAAACTATCAAAAAAAAAAAAAAAAAATTAAGCTGTCTCTTCTGCTTTACAATTTTGCTGTTAAGATTCACAATAACATCACATAATAGGCTAATAAGGCTCTCAAGGACACAACCCCTTCTTTTGCAAGAGGAAAGCATATGTTTGAAACTACTTTTGACATGTATATACAGCAATTTTGCCTCTACTGCTTTTGAAAATCATCTCATGTCAAAAAGAGTCAAAACCAGTCAAAACCATGAAAAATTAAATAAACTAGACTCATATCTAGTTCTGCTTGGTAGGATGTGATTTACCTCAGTCACAATTTTTTTAATTTTCCCAGAAATGTTAGCTAATAAGGATGGATAAATTCCAGATGATAGGAAAAGATTTATGTAATAAATGAGCTAGGGACATAATGGTGCTGTAAATAATGGACTCTATTTATACATAATTGACTTGAGCCTCAAAGATCCTGGCTCCCTAATTCATCCAAGATTAATGAGAGACATTAATAACCACTCAGATTACAAACCTCTGGAAAGAGTGACAGGAACAAGATAAAAATATCTTTTCAAGTTTTTTACCAAAAAAAAAAATATTATCCCCTGTTGGGGTCCCTTCCCCCCTGCCATGTAGCCCTGGGAGAGGGGCCCTGGGGGGAGGCACGGGGTTTCCCTGCCCCTGGTCAGCCTCGTTCCCCATTGGTTGGTTTGTGTTCCCCTGCGCGGGCAAAGGACCCTCAGGTCCCGGGATTGAGGAGTTCCTCAGCAGAGCCCGGCCATGCGGCTGGAGAAATAAACATCTCTGAAACATCTAGCAAGAATCCGTCCATAAATATTTCTTTCCCACGGCCTCCTTGTTTGATATATCATGTTACAGAATCCCCACTGTAACAATCCCCAGGTGCAAGTTAGACAAACTGTCATTTATAAAGCTGATGTATTTGATTTCAGAATTGCTTTCTGATCTTTTATGAATTGAAACATGCTGAATTAATTCTCCCATGTTATAAAAACATTACAGAAAGAGAAAAGATGAATTACTTAATAACAAGGCTGGATGATCAATTCTTTATTTTTAAACTCATTTTCCAAATAGAAGCTTCTATCTACAAATTAATTCCTCTACAGTTTTTATTAGTCTTTAGAAATTTTTTTTGAGACATAAAAGGTGTATTTTGTATTTTCCATTAAAAATTGCTAGTAGTTTTTTACAATAAAAATTGCCTAAATTTTATATTTGGATTGGTTTTATCTTTTTCTGTCCTGAAGCAGTGAGAAGAAATCACAAAGTAGTCTCCTTTGCATGGAACGGGGAATAACTTATCACCTGTTTCAGAAGCTGAAGAATCCTGAAATACTTCTGCAAAAGGACAGATACAAACATTTACATTTGTGTTCAAGATTAAGTTTAGCCTATTTAGACATAAAGCTCAGATTTATGACTGAAGTAGCTTACAACGGGAGGTGTTTTTGGACAATAGATCACATTTCAGTGAAATAGAAATAAATAACAGAAGACTTTTAAAATTGGGGTTTTTGGTTTTGGGGTTTTCATCCTCAGTGTTTCATACCTAGAAGGCTTGCTGATTAGCACTTCCTTTCAGAACAGATTCTGAATAATTTTTTTCTGATTATCCTGCTATTCTTACTGTTTCTTGGGGGACTTTCATGGAATTTCTGTCAGAATTCCTGTCGGAATTCCTTATAGATAGATAATTTCATTGAGATACCACTTTAAGTTTTATTGCATTCACCCTTGTAGGTAAACTGGTCTGGACACACAGCTCAGATTAATAAATGGCACACAATGACACACTGGAAAATGGTTTGGGTCAGTGGGTCAGCACTTGCAGTCTTGCTTTGTCTTTTCATTGCCCTCCTTTAAATATAGCTAATGTACGATTGGATTAATGTTTTTCATTTACTTAAAGGCAAAGCCAGGAATATTCCATCAATGGGTGTTTGTCTCACATATATTTAGAAGATTTTGCTGATTAATGTGATTATTTTGTGTCAACATTTTTAATCTCATGGTGTAGTATGTGCCCCTGGGCTATTTGAAAGAGCAGTCTCCCTTTCCCCTAGACTTACAGCTCATCAAATCTGATGTGTCACTTACTACAGGTCAAATTTGCAAAGCCTGCACCTGTACACAATGATTATGCTTGGTGAATTAATCACATCTGCATTAGTTTTTGCTAATGAGTTTCCAAATAACTGTATACATTTTGTGGCCATGCAAGTCCTTGATGTTAACAACATACAGCTGTACATTTGCTTACTGAAATTGAAGCATAGCATGAGAACATGTACGTACCCATATTTCCTTTTTTTTTTAATGTGACATTAAAAGACGCATAGAACATGAGTGATATTTTTATAATCCACTTATAGACACTATTTAACATTACTGGTTGAATTAATTTTTTAAAAAGGCATATGCTTTAAGAAATTTAAAAGGAGGGAGAAATACTGGAAAGATAAACCCAGATATGGCTTTTCCTAGTCTCCTTTTTATTCTAAAGTAAGAGAAAACTTATTCATTATTGGTATAACTTTGTAGCAGACTACAGAAATCATCTGAGGCGTTAACACTAATTCAAGCACATGCTTGCAACTTAGCTTTCACAGTGGGGGTTTTGATTTCCCACTTCAAATGAAATAAATGGCTATTGGAATGCCACAAGCCCCACATCCACGTGTGACTGAACAAGCACCATCATGGTTCACCACTGGGCTGGTAAACTAACTCTGGGCAGTGATGACTTTGACTCATCACCAGCCAAAGTGAAATTTGAGCCAGGTGACCTAAAGTCTCCATGTTTGTCAGTTTTCCGAGTCGCACGGGATCATATTAGAAATCTAGGTGGGGTTTTATGGATTTATTGGAAATAATGCTGACATTCCTTATCTACACAGTAGGATGCAGTGCACACACAACTCATTCAAGAGCTAAAGCTATCAGAAAAAATTACTGAGGTTTTTCTTGCTTTGTTTCTTACTCTATTCTCAGTAAATTATAACATGGTGGTTACATGGTGTAAAACATATAAAAGACACTGTTGCACACTTTATCCAAAGAGCAGGCAGAGCATAGCTTCCTTGCTAAGGTTAATATTATAATGTTGCATTGTAAGTGAAAACAATTGACTGTGCATAAGTGTATTAAGCAAATGCACTGTGGTGAACTGTTTATTACATTTAATCAAGTTTGAGGGAGATCTGGAATTCTTTCACATCTAAATCAGTGAATTACTGCTTTTTGCAGACAAATGGAAGAAAAATAAGGAAAAAGAAGAAGGAAGCTGCACACTATATGATCAAAGACACCGACTTTAAAAACATCATATTTTTACCTTGACATCCACAAAGAGTTCAATAATGGTCCACAGAAGACGTCAGTTTCTTTCCTGTTTGTTTTCTAGTGTTCTTTCATCCTTATGAAATCTTTTTCCTTTCACTCTCAAGAAATTAATTTGCGGCAATTTTGAGTTTTCATTTTTGAAGTAGTATGAACAATGGAACTAATATTAAATTATGACTTTGACTACTTGGAGGTGTATCTTCTGCATCTTTATTGGACCCTGAGAGTCTCTATTGTATGTGTCCCCCCCAGAACTGCAAACCTAATCTGCATTATGTTTCACTTCCACTAAAATCCTATTTGGAACCAAAAAAAAAAAAAAAAAAAAAAAAAAAAGAAAGAAAGAAAGAAAGAAAGAAAGAAAAATATTGAGTGGAGATTTTTTTGGTTTTATTTTTCCTAAGCTTTGAACTGGCAAACCTAAGGTATAGCCAAATCTTCAGCTGCAATTGTACTATGCCATTTTGTGTGGACAAAAGGGCACTTTATTATAGGACAAGACACTCCATTAGATCTCCATACCTCTGTTTCTCTGGTTAGAGGTTCTAGCATTCTTCACACAGAAACTGTGTATTTTACATCCTTTAGTACTAGAATCTGCTTTATGAATCTGAACTTGTGTAAGAATAGCACCTGGAAAAACAGGAGAAAGTGAGTAAGGGTCTGAACTCTAGTCTACCTGCTGTTGAAACACCATCCCTAGGAGAGGCTTACCAAAGCAGATGTGTATCTCTACTCATTTAAATTATTAAAGAAAAGAAGCATGATCAGAAGCACAAAAGGTCAAAAAAATGTAGCCACACACACTGGTGTTATGGCACTATTTTATTAACATTAAACCAGATTCTATGAAAATATTGATTCTTGGTATGTTTGTTTTGCTTGAACATCAAAGTGAATGAAGATCAAATACTGAAGACAATTTTAAAGGTCTGGAGCAAATGCATATAACATGGTAGGAGGATGGGAGTGTGAATGAGAAATCATCTTACTTGAGGGTATTTAGAATTGTGGTCAAATTTTCTTGATAAAACAGTAACCAGAATACTCTCTGTATATGACTTACAGGTCAGTAGAAGATGCTTTTCTGCTGTTACTGCTATCAGAAAAATGCTTATTTCAGTATTATTTCTAGAAGCTGTTTCATATCTGAGAGAAAAATGAAATCTCTTATTCTATTGTCTATACAATTCCTCTCTTTTCATAATTTATTTGTTCTCTGTTATTCTAACATTTTCCCTCATAGCTGTTATTCCTTCTGCAGTGTTCTCTATCAGGGGATAAAATTAAAGGACACTTGATTTGGGCAGCACTGGAACTTAAATGTGAGCATTCTTGTAAACTGAAGACCCCTACATTTTATTTTCTTCAATAAATGAACAGAAACAGTCAGCTTTTATGTGTTTCAGTTATCCTAAAAATGAAGAAAAAGATGCAAAATCAATATTTCACCTGTTTGTTTATGGGTTAATAGTGAAGTAGAAGGGGATAAGGTATAGATTTTAAGACAGATATTTTCAGATCAGCTGGACAGAGAGATGACAGAGGCAAGTTCAAGCTCAGAAAACAGGGGGATACCCCTGTTTTTGTAGGCTTACCCTCAATATGGATAAATAATTCCTGAAAAAAGAGAACTTTCAGAGTGCATGTCCCATGGCAACTCACTGAAAGGATGTGCAAGTCTACTTGCTGAGGGTTTTCAGCAAGGATTTGAAACTTCCTTTATGACCGTTTTTACACTGTTGCCGAATTGTCAGGAGATATTTACAGCCAGGCTCCACTGACATAAACTGGATAGATTCAGCATAACACAATGTTTTTATTTTCTTTGGGCAATAGAAAGACTGGCAATAACAGTTTATTCTATGTAGATTTTTTTTTTTTTTGACTGTCCTGTACAAGTTAGCCTGTATGTTAGGTAAAATGCCTGATTAGTTTTCAATCTTATACATTCAAAATATAGATGTAAAAGTAGGTTTATATATGAGAAAAAATGGATAGGATGTGGAAATATAATTTCAACTTGTTACATAATTAAACCTTTTTAAAATCATCTTGTGTTTTCAGCTTGAAGTATTTCAGATAGTTTTATAAACTGAAAAAAACCCATGTAGAGGGAAATTGAAAATGTAGATAATTTGAGTTTTAAATATTCACATTTGTTTAATTTAAAAGGTCTTTAAAAATTATTGCAACTATAAGATTCTGACAGAGTAGCACCTTTCTTGTGAAAGATGCTTTACAGAGCTCCTCATTTTATCTTTTACCTTCTGTTATACCTTAAGTGTATACAGTAGTCAGGACTTGGATATTAAGTCCAAATAGCTTGAAACCAACCAGATGTCATCATACTAAAAATAAAATTCACAGGGAAAATAACATATTTATTTATTTAAATTAAAATCTGACATTTCAATGAGCTTGGATTTGTTATGACCTTGCACTGCCTTTAATAGTCTCTGCTTTGCCTTCAAATTAGAGGCGTTACACTCTTTGCTCTCCTGCATATGCTTAGAGCACAGACAGACACGCTCTGCTGATTTAGTTCAGGCGGGTTATGAAGGTACTGACATCTAGACCAATGCCAGTATTCTGTGAGCTAAGATGCAGGAGTTGACTGTCTATAGATTCCCAGACCATTTCTACACAAACCCAAAGGTTTTAATATACATCATGGGTAAAGAGATCAACCTTTTAAATTTCACTGGGCATGTTTTGAATTGTTTTTTCTGCTAGCAGATGAGTTTAAAGTGATTGCAACTATGCACAAAATTAGTTTATGATCCTTTTAGGCTGATGTGGAAAACTTTTTAGCTCTATATTCTTTACACGTTGCATGCACAGACAGCATATGACTGGCAGGCCATGATGGATTCTAGAATTGTTGATCTACAGAGTCATTTATCCATAAATTCAGATTGTTTATCTGCTTCTTCAATATTGCTTCACTGTACTTGGGGTTATAAATCTGAAGAACTTTTTCATATAAGCACAGAAAACTCATTTCATAAATACAAGGACACTTTGGGGCAGGTGAATACAATAGATGTTATGTTAGAGAATAATTTAGAAATATTCTGACCAAACAGAAAGAGTGAGAATAAGACATTGAGCTGGAAAATTAGGAAAGAAGAAAACTGCAAAGAAGAAAATCATAAATATAATATATACTCAGTACTTTAGAGACAAGGAAACAGGAAGGAAGACCACATTTTCTTTGGTGGAGAAGATGGTAAAATTATATGTTCTTGTCACCTCAATCATCTGACACATTACAGTACTTGTCTATCAAAAGTTTATGTATTTGAACAACATGTTCCTAAGGCAAGAAGCAGAAATGCTAAGTGATAACACAGTGTAAGTCGGCCTCTGTTGGGTTTTATTTCATTTTTCTGTGAGATGGCTCTACATAATGTTTCATGAAGAAATGTAGTGCTCTTGTTCAACTAGAGATGTCAACTCAGTTCTGGAGTTCAGCTGGCCCACAGGCTGCCCAACTTTACCTTAAATGTGGCACAGTTTTATTGTGATGGACTTTCCAGTCATGTATTCTGTCAAGGCATTGAGTTCTAATTTCATTTTCACAGTGTGTCATTTGCTGATCACTTGCACTACAGGAACCTGTTGTTCCTTGGAGGTGATTGAACCCATAACATGTAATTGCTCATGTTATCAATGTTATAGAATTAGTATGGACTTAAGGATGGGTTCATCTGAGGTGACTGAATATTTCTTTATAAGCCTGCTTCCAAACTGTTTACAGATTCAGTGTGTAACAAATTCTTTGACTGCAATAACCAGAGCTGATGAGAGCAACCTCTACTAGTGTGATATGAACCCAAACTGAGATTTGGTTTTATAAAATGTGAAAAGCTAATCTTCTGCGTGTGACAGAACACAGAAATAGACCATTTGAGTATCTGATTACACATAACTTCTACTGCCTACCTGGAGAGAGAAGTTGAGGAAAAAAAAGGAACTATGCTTTTAGCAATGATTCAAGTTGCTAGGTGACAGCTTTAAAGCAAAACATTTGGCTAATTTTCTTCAGGAATTTTAATTCATTCTTTGTATCCTTGCCTCTCTTCTCCCACTCATTATTTTGTGACTTTTAATGTCCTTCATGAATACAAGAGTGAAATATTTGGAGAAGGGGACAATAAAAGCCACTCCACTATTCACATGAGAATATTTTTAGGAAAGCTGCTTGTTTATGAGCTTGTTTTATCCTCCTCTGTGCAGTTCAAATTGCTTTTAATTTTTGAATCTTGTGTATTCTAATTAGTAATTGATTTCAGTCTTGTAATATCCTGGCTGATGTGATCATTATGCATACACTAAATAAATTTTACACAGCAATCTCCCATAGTAGGTGGCACTTCTTCTAGCTAACATAACATTCTATGCCTTTTGTAGTCATCTACTGAAATGATTTGTAGATGTATTGAGTTCATTTTAGTAATCATTTGCCACAGAGTTAAAAGAAATGCATTTTAACAGGAATGTTCATCATCAAGGGCTAAATATGCAGTGGCTGGATTGATACTAAAATACAGAAGCCAGATGCTTTGCTATAAGAAAGAGTACATTTCATTATAGATTATGTAGTGGCATGCCTCATTTATGAGGTCTGATTATGCATCTCCAGTTGTTAGAAGGTGACTATAGAATAAGCACTGAAGTAGGACTTGATTGCACAAAAGTGCTAGGAGGAATATCAAAATGTCTCCTCTTTATCCAGCACTCAGAAATAGAGTTGAAGAGGATACTTAGGAAATGCCTTTTATCTCCAGAGACTGTCACATTTTATAGAAACAGATCATTTCTGATCCCCCTGTGAATGCAGAACCCTTTTTCTGGCAACACTGTGTACCAGAATGCTTCACACATGTGAACCACAGGAGGTTTTGAAAGATGGAAGATAGTACTGAATATGATAGTAACCCTGGCCACCTGAGCTAACCCTCCAAGCCCCCAGCTATCACTGCCTTACAGGTGGAGATATTGAATCCTGTCCTATTCAGCCACTAGCTAAAAGTTTAGTCCTTATGTCTCGTAAGACATAAGAGCCAGTGTCATTCCAGCACTCGCATTTAACGACATACAAGGACATTAATTTTCCAGTGATTCAGATTTAGTGTATTTGCAATGACTGCTTAGAGTACGCATGATTTTCCCTGGCTATAATCAGCCTATGTGGCATATGTATAGTGTCTAGTGGTGTCTACTTTTGTTTGTGAAAGCCAAAGAAGTAAGTGAAAAGGACAGCATTTTGAAATGATTTTTCAATATTGTCTTTACTGATTGCCTTGAGAAAGAAATATCATGTTCAATGACTGCAGAGAGAAGATCAAATAGTGAATACTGAAGACACTCTGCATGCAATGATCACTATGCTAAACTTTTCAGGATATCTTTAATAGTTAAACATGTGTTAGACCTTGTTAAACCCCAGACATTCTGAACAGTTGAGGCTTCCATTGGTTTTAATAAGAAATTTGTAACTAAATCCATAGGTTCACCACATGTGAAAAAATCTTTTGGTGCTAAAATACTCCATCCCAATTTTTTGTATCCCTTTGGGTCTGGAGGGGCTGGGAATGGAGTAAAATTTAGTCATAAAGACAGCTTCTTTTAAAAAATGAGGAAGAGCATGTAAAGAGGACTAATTTATTCTAAAGTACATTAAACTGGCCTATTACAGTAAGAAACGACTATACATGCATTGTAAGCTGCAGATGTACACATAGATCAACAGTGTATACTATGTTCTGAGTTGATTTATTTTATCAGAATTCAAGACTGTCTTCATATAACAGAGCAGGACTTAGGGTCCTTATTAATAATGATGGCAATATATTTTGTAATATGAAAACCACTCTAGTTACTCATCAAAAATCAACAGCAAAGAAACCTCAAAACAGCAAAGTGATTCTATAATAATCACAACTGTCTGGATTAGAATCAAGGGATCTTTTTCAGGACTGTTTTTTTCTAATATTTTATATTGGAGATGTGGTGGGTTAGGATGGAAGAGTTTGTTTACTGGAAATAGGATGACCTAAAATTAAAGACAGTTTCACTAATAGATGTTACACAAAACCTTCCAGAATCTCTGGCTGTTAATCTGTATCTTTCCAGTTTTGATCTGACAGTGCTACTAGTTTGATCAAGGCTCAAGTGTATGACTGAGATTCCCACCCCCACCACTTTAAGCTTCAGTTTTATTCAGTGATTTAACATTCCTCTGTCTTAGAGTTCCAAGGTAAGTGTAATTTATTCCTTTGTCTCTTGGAAGGAGTTGAGGTTTAATTTAGTCATGTATATATTATAAAATATTTAGAAGTGTTATGTAAATGTGAAGCACTGTAATGATCACTAATTTAGTGCTGTTGTTAGTCTACTTATCTTGCCAAGTTTTAGGAATGACTTCAAAAATCATGCTTTTAGTAATATTCTTACAAGGGAAGTTTTGTTCAAATTTCTTGACAGAACAATTTATGCAGTGTGACTATTCAGGTGCTAAGGGTAAGTAATTAACTTATTGGTCCTGTATCAGAAGAGTCCTATATGAATATGGAATTCTGTAACTGGGATGGGAAGGAATAATAGAGTAATATCATTAATTGGGCCAAAAGTAGTTGTAAAAAACTTTAATGATATAATTATATGAATTAATAAATTTAATGTATATAATTTATATGACTATTCTATCAGTCATACAATTCTAACACAGTAGGATTTCATCATTAGCTAAACAGAATAAGTAAAAATTTCCGTTCATATTCTACCTGATATTTACAGTTATTGTGGCAAGAAAATCCATACATGACTCAGCTTTCCCAAAGACTGGATCCCTAATGAAAATTCTCTGAGAAGAACATTTTGCTTTGAATAATTAAAGCATGCATCATGACTTAAATTACAGTGCTAGTGATTAAATTAAATCAAGCTTCTCCCATGTTACAGTGTTTCTAAAGATAATCACTATCCTCTCCTAAAGTAGTTTGTCAATTTGAACAGTGATTTGGCAGAGAAACTTGCACCTGGACTGCTGTCGTGTCCTCTAAGATTTGAGATGTTTGCTATTTATGAGAACTGGGATACTGCAGGTAGCCATCGGCAAAACTGATGCCTTGCTGTAGAGACAATGTGTTTTAGTGCCCTTTTATTGAATTAGTTGGGTTTGAGGCATTTTCCAAGTAAAATAGAACCCATTAGGAATTAAGATATTGCAATTTTGCCTGTTATATGTAGTATGTGTTACATTACTTCAGATTATGAACAAAAGCAGGTCATGATTCTTGATCATGAACTATAGTTTTTAACTGACAAAAAACCCCAAAACAACAAACCCTGAAGTTGTTTTGTTAGTAAAAAGAGATTGCTTGTGGTGTTATGGAGGTATAACTTGAAGAAAATTATTCATTAAGAATATGTTCTCAGAGAGCAAGAACTGAAAGGAACTTAAAGCCTTAAATCAGTCTGTAAACTTAATCATCTGCATGATGTGACATTAGAAAGTATAAGTTTTTTGCAACATAAACAGCAGCACCTCATGAAACTGGGAAAATTATAGCATACTCTGAGTTATCTCACAGTGCCTATGGAAAGTGATAGAGTTTCAAAGGAGTGCTTTAGACTTAAAGGTCTGCAGAGTACCATGTAATGAGCAGGATGTTCACCAGGAAGATTTGATATCCATCTTCTCACCCATTCTCTGCATCATTTAAGTAACAATTTAAAGAAAAGTTTTGCAATTAAACACAAATCTAAGTACTAGTCTGATGCAATACACTTAGGTCACTTTCAACCCCTATAGGCAGAGCTGTTTGCATAAAAGCCTTCTTTTGTCCTTTGTTAATCACTTTCGAATGAATCCAGCAAGAGTTCAACTACATATTTAAAATATAACACTCTTATCAGGATAGCATAAGACCTTATGTTTTTGATGCCCAATGTTTTATCACAATGAGATAACACACACTCCAGAGAGGTGAGAAGCGAGCATGAAGTTACTCCCTCAGGGGAATAAACTGATACTGTACCAAAACCTGAGGGCAGGCTGTCATCCTTGACATAGTATGTGATGGCAGAATATCCATGAGTTTTCTGAACTGAGTCCTCCCTGGCCTCTTTTCTGAGAACAGAGGGAAGGACAACTGTTGGCAGAATTCATCCTAGATTTGCAAGTAGTGAGAAGTAACAACCCTAATAATAAAATTTCCTTATGTGTTTTTCTACTGAGACTCGAAATAAATATGTCTTCCGATTACCTTTAAGACTTCTGCATACATTACAAACTTAAGTTATCCATTTTCTTTGTGAAATAGAGAAGTATTAATATTCTTAGATTACTACTGTTCTATAAGAAATATAAAAATGTCATGGCAGATACAAAAAGAGAATCTAAAAAGGAAAAACAGAATCTTCCTGTCCTGTCTGTATGACCTTTTTCCCTGCCCTTAACTTCTACAGAAATTAAATACATTTTGAACCACATGGCTACTGAGCTAAGAATCTAGATATAGATTATATCATAAATGCTTGTTTGTGATGGTTGTTTATGATTAGTGCTATTGCAGGCTAAGCTGATGCTTTCACTACACAGTGGCAACAGAGCCTTAGTCAACAATGATGAACATGAACATGCTGCATATCAGGATGTAGTGGAAGAGTGTAATGGCAAGAGGTCTAAAAATAAAGCAGAATTATGGGTTTTCATAGATTAAAGGAAGAAATCCAGATTCCTACAAGGAATCCCTATTACTAAAGTAGCTTTTTCTGTTCAATTTGGTGATCTTTTATGCCTCTTTTTGTAATGAATTATGAAATCAAGCTTGGGAGAAAATATTAATTAATTTTAGGAGATTTCATTAAATGACTAATCTGTGCTGTATTCACAGTGAAATGATGGTGATTTTTTCTGATAACTCTGAAACCCACCAAATCTGTTGCACAGGGTCTTCAGTACTTAGACATTTATAGCAGAAGCACAGAGTAGCTGAGATGGGAAGAGACCTGTGGAGATCACCCAGTCCAACCCCCTGCTCAAAGCAGGATCAGCTACAGCAGACTGCTCAGAATCATGTCCTGTTGGGTTGTGAGTATCTCCAAAAATGGCGGCTTCACTTTTTTTGGGCTTCTTATTCTAGTGGTCAAATATCTTTCCACCCAGAGGAATAAGTGTGTGTGGAGATCCTATCACTGCTCTTTGTACCTGACTATTCTTTTTTTTTTCACTTGCCTCTTTCTTTTGGTTTTGTTAGTATGAGTTGAGTTTGTTGGGGTTTTTTTAATTGTTTTTGGGTTTTAAATTTTTTTTTCATTGCAGAAGTTAGTGTACAGCTACAAATCCCTGCAAATAAAGCTTAGTATCAAGATATTTTGGGCAATTCCTTCTCTTTCTCTGATATCCTACCATATTAGAATTTATTCTAGGAATAAGTGCATTGCTGGAAGTCCAGAGTTTGAGTTATATTTGCAGGTGTGCCACTGAATTACTGAATAATAAGAAAGAAGTAAATTTTCCCTCTGCTACTTCATCAGGAGTTGATAAGAATGGCTAGTTAAAATCTCCAGGAAAGTGTTATGTGGAAAGCCACACATGATCATAGTGAAAGCTTCTGACCTATATTATATTATTTTATGATTTTTACTACTTTGGAAAAGTGCTTTAGGATCTCTGTATTTTACTAAGTGAGTCATATTGTTTGTAATAGAAAATGTGATACTGAAATTCAGCAATATCATCAAGTGTCATTATCTGATGTGTTCATAGTTCTGCTAATTCTGTATTCCTTGGAACTGTTTGCAATAATGACTTGTCCAGATTTTTGACTGGTATCACATGATCAGACAGATGGAAAGAAAAAAGACTCCCAGAAAGGACTGATGTGCTATTTTGAAGGATGGCTGGTGTGCATGCTTGCTGCTCAAGGTACTGTGATGTTGGTGATTGGAGAATGCCTGCTGAGCTGCATTGTACCAAGGAATTTCTGGATCTTAACCTGGTCAAAATCAAGCAGACATTTAGAAGAATTTTAAGAGATCATGACTGTAAGCGCGACAGGAGTAGCTAGCAGTCACCTCCTCTATTCCATTGTTTGAGTGTGATTAACATTCCACTATGGAATAGTTAACTGACAAAGTTGCAGAAACAGCTTTCTCTCCTTTTAGCTCACAAGGTGAAGAGATGGTGTACACTCTTGTTCTTCACAGTCAGATACAAGTGTGGAAGAGTTTACTTGTCTGATTAAAGACTGTAGATTACAAAACTGCTGATCAGTGTGGAGTAGCAAACTAAAATCCCATCACCACCTCTAATTTCCAGAATACAGAAAGTGATTTTTAAAAACTGTGAAGGACACAATGTTTTATTTGCAATTGTGTACATTAATTAAATAATTGTATTTGCAAATGGCTGACTGTCATTAGCAAATTCAATTACCCTATACACATATATAATCATTGTAATTATGCACTCAAATGGAGTACATGCTCACTAAATTGTTTAAATCTTATATCTGGCAAGGCCAAAGATATATTTAAGGTAGTACTTTCCTGTAATTCTTACTACACATCTCATCTTCTACATTGTATTAATTGTTTAGGACCAAGCTTCATTCTCCACCTCACAAGATAGTGCGAAAATTCTCCGACCAGCCCTTCTAATTTCTTCAAACAATTTTTTGCTCAATACTTAATTTTTTTTCTTTTTTGATTCTTATAAAAATATGAATGTTATCACTGGCCTGGCACCCCAGCATAACATGCTACATCCTTTTGATTTGGGCTATCAAGATGAACAGTGGAAGGCTTCCCTAAACTCAAACTATGGTTGGTGTGATGCAAATATATAAATTGCATATTTACTTTGTTTTCTCCTATTGTATAAAGCTGGTGGTTTAGCTTCAGTGTCCCTTATGTCTGCATCAAACATTTTCCATCTTTACAACAATAACTATTTCTCAGTGCAGAGCCAAAGAATTTCTTCCCATTCTTTTGAGTTTGTCTTTCAAATCTTGCTGAGAGTGATAGGTATTCTGAATATATTAGAAATAAACACTGAACATATCTATGAATCTGAATTTATATTAATGGAGAAATTAATGCTAGAATTTAATCCCTCAGGCAAAAATTATTTCTGAACCATTTTGTTCCTAACAGTGTATGAGGTTAGGGGTGGAGGAGCAGGGTATTCTATCCTGGTGTCTATAAAACCAAAAATCAGCTTTCTGTGAAATATCTTAGTTCTTATTTTTTACACAATAATGAAGATTCAATATGCAGTCTTCAATGTATCCAGGAGAAAACATTGTTTTCTCTTTACCTAAAATACATCTTTCTGGTGAAGAGTTTCATTGTGCAAAATAGCAGAACTGTTGGCCTCAATCTTGTTCCCATGAATGCAGAAAATCTTTTCAATATTCTGGATTCAAGCCAGAATTAGTTTGAATTTCTTATAAGAAACCTGTGTGGAGCGTGGAAAGTGAGTTCAGTGCAGAAGGTACATTTATAGCATGGATTGCTGTGATGCATGCATTGCTTAGACAACTTAAGAATTCTGTATTTCTTGACATTTTGTAGTTAATAAAGTCAAGATGTAGAGATATATTAATATTGCAGTTAAAGTTATGTAACTAAAATGGGACCAAATAATTGTATGGCTAAATGAGCACTGTGGTCATCTGAATAATTTTGAAGCTGGCTGTGAGTCCCTAGCTCTCTGTTGTATGAGGATTTTTTCTGTCAACTATAGATGGGATATATCTCAGATATTGAATGGAGCAGATGTCTGTAAGTTATCTCTGATTTTTGAACCATGTGTAATACTGTGAGTAAATGTTCCTATTAAATCAATCACAAGTTAATTAAAAACATTTATTACTGAGCTTTGAAAAGTACTTCACTGAACATAAGGACAGAAAAAAAGTAAATTTTATTAAAAGCTGCATGAAGAACAGAAAGGAACTGGTGTTTCTAAGATTGAAGAACTCTCTTGAACATTTTGGGGAACTGAATCTGTGATTATAGACTAGACCCTGATGGTCTTGTTCATTACGTCTAGTTCAAAAGGAAGCTTGGTAACTAACTATATAAGTACATAAGAAAGTACTGAACTTTTTTCTGTAATTTAACTCAAGCGCTGGCTTTACCCATGTCATGCTCCCATTGTATCCACAAGACACCACAGATATGGCTTTGAGGAAGCCCTATCTGCAGATGAAAAGACTGTCAAGAGACACACAATAGAGCTGAAAGAAAAGGTCTGTCTCACAGATCATCCTCCAAATACTGTCTATTTTAGGCTAGCATTAGAAGGGGAACAGGATAGACTTAGAAAAATTTTCATTGGCCTACAGTGACAATAAAGTCAGCTACCAGTAGAATGTAAAGGAAATGAAATCTTTATCTTTTTTAGTAACAAAAGAAAGTGACACAAGAACAGTTAAGTATGGAAAACCAGAACACTTTGAACAATTGCTAAGGTGAGATGTTTTGGTACAAGATTCTCTATCTCCTTGTATAACTGAGTAACTGTTCTAAATCAAATGTTCCATTCATATTCAAATCATGAAAGACTCAAATTATGAAATTTCATATTATGAAAGATACTCTTTCTTCAACCATATTTATTTGTTCTTGACTTTCAGATATCTCACAGGAAAATACAAGCAAGTTATGCCAGCGCAGAAAGTTCTTGGGTTCATATTTGCAATTTGATCAAACAAAACACATTAGCATGACTTGAGTTTGAAGAATGGAAAAACCACAAGATGAAAAATAATTAAATAAATTTCATGTAAAACTTTTACACATCTGAGAAAAACATAATTATATAGTGAGATGGATAGTTCAGTTGTAATCAAGTTAGGACAACCACCAATGATTCCATACAATTATCAGCAAATGTGGAGGTTTTTTGTAATTTAGGATAGTTCAGAGAGAATAAAATCTATTTCACTAAAACCTGAGATTCATGAGACTGATATGAGATACACTCTTGCAAAGATATTCCATGGCTATGGTTCAAATATTAACAATGAATCTGAAAAGATGGTGGTGTCAAAATGTGATGAATTCAGTCATGAGAATCTAGTGAGCACAAAGCTCAGTTTCCAGAGTCTTCCAATGATCATATAAATATGGGCAGAATAAATGGACTTATTAAAGTCAAATACCTGAATTTTGGTGTGTTAGAGACAGAAGTCAGCACAGAATATGTCTAAGACGAACTAAAAGTTCTTGCTTTATTCCTATAATGGGTTATCCATAAAAATTTTAAATCCTAAGTTATTGTATAAATTTGTATAAATTTACATTTTAGTGCTGGTGCATTTGACAGAGAAGGAAATATGTGGAGCTGCACCAGTTCTCCCACAAGCTGTCTGTAACAGTTTCTAACTCAGTGGTGTTAAGGAACCAATATTAAGACTTTTGGCTCTGTGTAAGTCAGGCTGTTGTTGTGTCGCTGGCTCTGGGTTGAACACAAAAATGTCCTAAAGAAAAAGGGAAAGAAGATTAGTGAAACCTGTTATCAGCAATGAATGAGGAATCTTCAAGATATACTGGCATTTTACCTGAATTTTTATGATGCTGTTGTTACTATTAATATCAGTTTTAACACCAGTATTAATATTGGTATAGATGTAACTGTAAGATCATGGAAGCAAGTGAAAATCACTCTGTCCATACTAGTTTTTGACTTAAGCTATCAAGATTTGCACTATTAAGACTGAAGAGATGATGGTTCCATTTCTGGCATTCCCCTTGCTTGTTTTATTTAAAGTCCTGAAGAGATGATCGTTCCACTTCTGGCATTCCCCCTGATTATTTGATTTACAGTCTAATTGCATCTGATGTCTGTGGTGTGTGGCTTTATTGCATAAGGACCAATAGCTACAGGGACAAGTTCAGTGCTATTAACACAGGAGTGTGGCTTCAAGGGAAGAATAAACAGCAGGAACAGATGAAGTGATAAGCAGCCAACTGCTAAGACCACTTTCTTGGAATAGTTTTAGCCATTAAAAAAAAGAGTGCAGTGAATAAAAACAGTAAAATAATAGAAGAAGTACTTCCCATTAGAATGGACTTCAAAGATTTCTGTGACATGAAATTGACTTTCTTCTTTCAAAAAGATACCAAATACACTGCATCAAGAATAAGATCCTCTCCACAGCAATAGTACACATTGCTTTGATAGATTCTGGGGAGCAATGCTTTGAAGAATCTGGAGTTCAAAAGTTCAAAAAAATTCTCCCATACTGTGATGTATAGAATTTTTATGACATTTAATAAGCTTTGCTTTGAGATACATTGCTTTTCTTATCAACAATTTTTTTTTTCTATAGAAAATAACATTTAATAATGGAAATTAGAAAGAAAAAAAAAAAAAGTAAAATTGGAAGCAGCATGCTTACCTCTGGAATTCTTGGCTAAAAAGTAGAACTTTGCTCTTGGGCTTGGACTGAACTTACTGATCAAAGATTTTACAGTTTATACAGGGCAAATTGTTTCAGCTTTCCAAGCCTTAAGATTTCATCAGCAGTGAAGGATCTGGAGCGTGTGTCCTGTGAGGAGTGGCTGAGAGAGCTGAGGTTGCTTAGCCTGTAGAAAAAGAGGATTGGGGGGATCTTATCACTCTCTAGAACTGACTGAAAGGAGGTTGTAGCCAGGTGGGGGTTGTCCTCTTCTCCCAGGCCACCACTGACAGGACGAGAGGAAATGTCCTCAAGCTGTACCAGGGAAGGTTCATGCCAGCTATTAGGAAGAAGTTCTTCACGGAAAGGGTGAGTAGGTATTGGAACAGGCTGCCCAAGGAGGTGGTGCTGTACCATCCCTGGGGGTATTTAAGGAAAGACTGAATGTGGCACTTAGTGCTATGGCCTAGTTGAAGTGGTAGTGTTTGGTCATAGGTTGGACTCAAGGATCTCAGAGGTCTGTTCCAGCATAATTGCTTCTGTGATTCTGTGATTTCTTTGTAAAGCCAGCAATATTTAGTCTGAAATGTACTTCTCGCAGTATTTCCCAAACCTCCTTTTTTTTAAGAGCTGCAATGCAGTAGTCTGCTGGGTTTGCTATATAATTTTAATAGGATTCAGTAAATATGATGCCAATTTATCAATAGTACTAGTATGTGGACATACTGGCTAAACCCAATTTGTCTTGCTTTTGACCTGTCCCATGGACAGGAACTATTTCTGAAAAGTGAAAAATAAAAATGCAATTTTCACATTATTTATTTTCTATTCTTTGCAAAAGTAATATGATAATGAACATCACATTTTGGGAATTAGCAATGTAGAGGTCTATACAGGAAGAAATCTCAACAGGGACACATTGAAACATCTTGTTGTTTTTGGCAGCAATATGGAAAGGACAATATGAGGTAGAAACATCAGGGCTGGTCTTTACCACTCTATCACTTAGAGAACTCCACCACATCCTACCTTTTAATGCTGAGACCAATTTGGGTAACCAAGAATGGTGTGTCAGGGGCAAAGAACAGCAAACTTACAATATCAGTCCTGTGATTATGAGGACATTATCCTGCTCCACCTTTTTTGAAACAAAACAGTCAAATAAAAAACCAGAAGTTATTTTGAAAATTTATTATAGACAGAGTAATACTACAGACTTTCCAAATGCCAGAAGCATATTCTATAGGGAAACAAGTTAGTGTCAACATAAGATTAATTTCCTTTGAGCACCCTCTTTTCCCTTGAGAAAATAAAACAATGTGATTGATATTGATTCAAAAGCATGTTCTTTTTGAATAACATTTTAAAGTTAGAGCTACAAAGGCATGTGTAATTAATTAGAAGAATAAAGTGAAATTTTGAATAGAAGACCTTCATGCAGCTGGGAAGAAACAGAAAAAGCATTTTTTCTTATAGAACAATGTGTTTTATAAAAGCCTTGGTTTCATGAACAGATCCTAGCAAGTGATTCACAGCATATAATTTATTTGACAAGTTAATTTTCTTTTCTTTCTCATTGGGAACCAAAACAAAGGAATTTTTGTTTTTGTTTTGGAAAAGGTAATTATTTATTCTTTATTATTATTTAATTTTTTGACTGTAGAAATTATTACAAGTTTTCAGGGAGTGCAAAAACTGTATTTTGTACTCTTATATTTCTGCATTAAGTTATGATTGTATATTATAAATTACATCATATACTTTCTGTTCCCTGACTATTTTAAGAGATCTCTGAAATGTCTGTAATCCTTTGTTTTGAGCAACATCCCATGTTAACTTAATAATTTCCTTGCAACTCCTCCCATGTGCAAATGTTTAACACTTGATGTGTGAGAATACAGTGTAAAACTATGTGTGGGGTTTAGGCATTATCCAATGGAAGTCAGTGAGAGTTTTTCCCACTGATTTCAGTGGCAGTGGACCACTTTCCTGTGAGCATCTTGATGAGTGAAAACTTAAGTGCATGAAGGTACATGGGTCATGAAGACAGGCAGGCTGTGAAGAGAGTTGAACAAATACTTAACAGAAATTTTCTTAGGAGGCAGACATTAATTGCCTAGAGTGACCTGAAGTTTCAGTTGGTTAAGATTTTTTGCTTAAGTCCTTCTTAAACTTGATGATTGCTATTCTATGCCATCACTGGTTCGTTTTGCTTCAGAAGTGGTGAAACTGTGAAACAGGAAAATCTCCTTCAGCACATGACCAGGACAGTCCTGATTTCAGGGAATTTGTCAGTCTCTCTTATCACACAATACAGTCAAGTATCTGGGTATGAGGGCACTTGGAAAGGAAGAAGCATCTTTGTTTTCACACAGAACGATATCTGTCCAAATTTTATAATACCACTGGAAAGAGGCAATCCAACCACAAGGTTTTTGGAAGGCCTTGCTCTTCCCATTTCAGTACAAGATGCTGCTGCTGTTCATGCAACATTTATTTTTTTGGGCTTGGATAATAATCACGGGTAATGTCTTAGCCCAAAGTACTGTGCACTGGCTGGATAGATAGCAGGGAATTTACTTCCAGGAAGATTTGACAAGTCCTAGCAGGAGACCTTTTTTGTTATGTGTGATTTTAATATACATTTGAATCTTAGAAAAACATGAAATTCTGGGTTATATTTTTGCAAAGACTTTAAAAAGAAAAAAAAGGTACAAGAATAAATTCTACTAAATATTACTTATCTTCATGCAGTATCTTCTTAAGTATAATTTTATCCTGCTAATTTCATTTGCAGAGATTTTAGTATAACTGTCTGATAACAGATGGTTTTGTGACATTTGATGAGATCTTCAGTGACACATACCTGAAACACCAATGGTCAGAATTGAAGTGCCCTGGTGTCACACCGTGAAGAAACTTCCACTGCACCTCTCCTCCTTGTATCTAACAAACCATTGTTTTTCTGTGACTGTCATAGACATTTGAGTTGCTTAAAAAGTTTAAAAAATGCGACTTAATCATTATAAATTAATGGGACTATGTAAACCCCATAGTTCTACTTATGCTCCTTGAATGTGAGCAGAAAGTTTAACACACTTGGATTTATAAAATAATGTTTCTTGGTGACTTTTTAGAAGAGTGTCACTGAGAAAGACTGTGTGTGACTAACACATCATGTCCTAGGAGACTTAGTTTACTGTTATTTAAATACATTCTTTAGATAAACCAAAAGAGGCTGCTCTAACACCTGCTATGTACAAACATTCATTTACTCTCCATTTTTCTAGAAAGGCACATATCTGCTGCATGATATAGGTCAGCTGGAATTTCTCCAATTCATCTTCATTCTTGTCTTAAAGATGAAATTCTAAAAAGTCTTGCTGGAAAACATGAAGTTTTCCAACAGAGACCAATCTCAGAATCTGGAAGAAGAATATTTCCTTTTGTTTCCATTCAGTTTTATCTTTATGCCTCAGACTAATATCATGACCTGTAGTTTAAAGCACGTTTTTTGTCAGATGTAGTCAAAATATGAGTCACAGACTGCATTGATTTACCTGAATAAATAATCAGGAAAGAGCATTTTCTCTAAATACCCTTAAGATATCAAGAGGGTTACCACTAAACCACAGAATGGAACAACAAGAAACTGAAGACAGAATTTTCCCAACTTTTTCAAAGAGAAAAAAAGATTTTAAAATTCTTTAATCATCCTTGGAACCTGTTTACTTGAGTGTAATGAAAAAATACTGATATATAATGAGCTTAGCTTGGTTGGTTAGAGCATGGTCCTAATAAAACCAGGGTTGTGGGTTAGATCCATGTATGGGCCATTCACTTAGGAGCTGGACTCAATGATCTTTGTGAGTCCCTTCCAACTGAGAATATTCTGTAATCTGTGACTTTTTTTTTTCTAAGTAGCTCTTTGTAGAACTTCTCTCTCCTCAAAGTTACAAGTGCATTCTGAATAGGTTTTCAGAAGTTTTGCAGCTAATTTGATTAGTCTTTTCATTGTCAACAAATATATCAGACTGAGAAATCAGTCCCTACTATCTCAAACATTATGGATACTCTCATCATGACACTTGAGTGCTAACAGATCCAGCTGCAACATTACAAAAGGCTGTCCCTGTCTCTTCAATAGCAGAATCACCTCAGTCCAAGCATAACCTGAAACCCTCATCTTTTTTCCATGTAGATCCAAACCTCATTATTACTTTCATTGATAAGAAGCTCATCTTGTATAACTGTCTGCATGTGTAGTCAACTGTGAATGTTTTCCATTAGATTTGCAGTTCAAACTGCTGCTGCAATTCTTGTTCCCACTTCAGTAGCAAAAACTGAACCTGTGTTTGAAATACAAATATGCTTAATCTAATCGTAAAGTACAAACTATTATTGTATCATCTCTCTTGATCATGCATATTAACAATTGTCTTCTTCAATTTACCAGACCAGTGTTATAATCTCTTCCTGGTCTATTTTCAGAGAGATAGCTTTTAATAGTAAGAAAGAAAATTCCAAATGTCCAGCAATGGCACCTTTTTTTGTTGTCATTTTTCTGACACCAACAGAAGACTAAGGACCTACAGAAAAGAAACAAAAATACTGAAAATATTTTTCTTCAACCAAAATAATATCAAGATTCCTACTTCACTTCCTACTTTGCAGAAGTTGTATTTCCAGCTACTATTATTTGTATGTCTTTAAAGCATAAAAGATATTTGTTATTGATTCTGCTATGGTATGTGCAGTTATTGCATTCTTTAAAAGACTGATTATTTAAATTGACCTATGTAAGATGTTTACTACAGTTAAACTTTATTAACTTTTTTAGAACATAACAAAGTAACGTTTGAGTAGCTTTCAGTGGGTTCGAATTGTCCTGAAAATTTTTAAATCAAGTTACTTCAGGTTTAAGGAATTTTAATAAGAAATTTGCCTGCTAGCTACAACAGGGAATTGTAAGTCAACAGTATTCTTACATTTTGTTCTCAGTGACAAGTGCTCTGTTTCCAGCCTAACTTCACTTTCATGTCTCAGGTGTTGTTTCTATGTGAAATCAGTATAATAAAAACTTGCTATAGTCTTGAGTGTATCATGAGAATTAATGCTTGAAAAGAAGGTATTCTCCACTGACTGATCAGTGTATGTTTATTCACAGCAAACACACAGCTAATGAAAGAGAAACACTGCTGAGCTCCTGAGGGGATGCTGTCCTGGAGCCAGAGAGAGAGTAGGAGTCTTGCCATTGGTGTCCACATGTGCAGCACATCAGACTCTGGCAGCAGGAATGTCCCTGTGACAGCTCAAAGGAAAATTCTGCATCTTTGCTGAATACCATGATGAAAAGCAGTGTAAGGCTTTTTTACGGTATTTCTTTTGCTTCAGATATGGAAAATGCCAAGTACAATCTATTTTGATCAAGCTGTCAAAAATTTTTGCCGTAGTATTTGACCGTGAGATCTATATGCAGAAAATCTGAGGAGATGTATCTCTTCTTAAAATGCTGTTGGCAACTGTCTCATTTCAAATAAGTGACAGGGTACTTCACAATCATTTGTTTTTATCTGCTTATAAATTTTATCTCTCTATATATGTTACTTCTTTTAGTTTTAGGTGCCAAAAGAACCAGCTTGACTGATTAGATGGAAGGTTTAAAATATATAGCTTGAACGCTTTTCATCAAAATTATTTGGTGTCTTTTCATGTGACTTTCTTCACAAGGAAAGCTTTAAGCAAAAACAGGTCAAGCATCTCTATGTTCTAATTTGAAAGGCTGGTCACATTCCTTCTTTGTAAAGCTTTATTTTAGCACTCCCCTTCCTTCTTCCTTTCCAAAATTATTATGCCACACTGTTGAAGCACCTGCCATGTTGATTTCGTTTCAGTGTTGTGTGAAAACAGTTCTAGTTCTGTGAAATGATTCATACGTGCACACAGCTTTTCAAGCACAAAAGGTTTCTTAGAAACGAAAGGTTTTATGTAACTGTAATCTCTCATTGCAACAAAATGTAATTCTATCAAGAAGAAAACAAATCTATCTTTCTTCCTGAAGTTTTTCTCAGAGTTTACATTGCTGGCACAACTGTACTTAAAGATAAGCAACCCATAGGCTAAGCGCAAATTATTATCTGAAATCAAGTAATGAGAACCTTTCATAGCATATGCAGCAAATAAGTGTATGTCATAAAAAATACCTGGGAAGTTTTCAGTGCTAATAATTTTGTTAGTATTTGCATGAATACCTTAATATAAAACAAACAACTACAAATTATAGCATCTGTTCCAAGGAAAGTGTGGTTTGGGATTTTTTGTGCAGTTTTTTTGTGGGTTTTTGTTTTTGTTTTGTTTCTTTTTCATCCTTCAGTATTATTCTGTCTGGAGAAAATTTATATTTTCTTTAAAGTGAACCTGAGTGTTCGTTGCAGGCGTTTTAAGAAAAAATATAACTACTGATTCTACTGACCTTGAGCAAAACTGGTTTATACCTACCTCCTACCTAATCATTTAAGCAGGGCCCAGGTTTGGAGCACAATTCCTCTTCAAATCTAATCCTAAATGTCCATGCTGCTATCTTGAAATCGGGCTAAGATGAGACCTGTGTTTCCACCCAGTGAGCTTCAAGTCTGTAATTTCATACATGTCTGTATGTTCTGCTTGAAACAACATTCACATCATAGAGGAATTTATTTTAACAAAGCTTCTAACTCACAGTGGGGGACTGACTTGCTGTGTTGTACGGCACAACAGTTTGTAGCAGCAAGCCAAAACAAGGGATTGTTTTCTTGTCTAGGCATTTGTTTCTAAGACATCTTTAGTTTCATTGATTATTTCGTATTAGAGTTCTGAGGGAGGCTGTGAAGTGACGGACCTGGCAGAATAGAGCCAGACGCACCGGGAATACCTTAAATAACTAGGGCCACTTCAAAGCTAGCATCATCCTACAAATAAACTTAATGAGACGATGTGCCTAAGGAGTCAGGGATTTTTAAATACTTGATTGACACTTCCTTGAAAGTAATTTATTTTATAGATCTCAACCAACTGCAAGTTTTTACTTTTTAGTTTCTCTTCTTCTAATTCTTCTCAGATTTAAGATTACTGAAAACCACCATTAGCACACATATATCCAAATGCAGGTTGCTGATTAAAAATAATTTTAATAAATCAAGACTTATACAGTACAGCTGTTTGACTTATAGCTGTTTTAAACATATTAAAGTAAAACAAAAAATTACTTTCAAGTAATAACATACACCAAAATTTTGAGAAATCCCAGTTTGCACAAGGAAGAACTTTAAGAAGCCTGAAAACCAAAAAGTGTTTTGATTATAGTTTCAGGGTAATACCTTTGTAAATACTTGTCTTAATAAAGGATAACTTTTTTTGTAAGACATAAGTGTCTATTCATCATAGAGTTATTCAGTACCAACAGTTCCATTTTACATAGGATTTGCTCTATATGCAGAATAATTGAGGAGAGTATGAGTAATAATTTTACCAACTCTTGAAATGGGGTGGGCAGGAGAAGAATATTTTCTTCTTCCAGGAGGTCAGAAAGCACCCAGAGAATACACACAGGACAGTTCTGTTTATTCCTGAATAATACTGAATTTACTGTACGTAGACCTGTAGTAGTACAGTGTACATAGATTGTAGCTTTTGCCAGGCATCCATAAGAGTAGGATTTCTGAATGTCCAATAGCTGGGTAGGAGGTTCCCATCTGTAAATGTACATAGAGAAACCGTAATTCACCTGAAAAAACAGGATAAGTCTGGGAAATGTGGATGTTTGTTTTATGTCTGTGAGAGGCAAAATCACATACAAAGCATGACTGAAATCAGAATGGTCAGCACAAACATAAACCATGACTGCCATGTTTCCAAATAAAAACATGTCAGTGCAAAGTTAAAACTCATCCTGTGTGGAAAGGTGACCATTAAAAAAATAAAGATAAAGAAAAATGAAAATAATTCCTTAAAAAGCTCATTGGGATGGGAAAAGAATATGTAACTGAGTGATGTGCTGTGATTAAGAATACTGCCTGAAACACTGGAACAACAGATAAAGATGCCTGAGGATTATGGCCTACTAATGAATGAAACTGGAATATGATAACATGTTTTTACATCCTAAACCAATATTAACATTACACATCTGAGAACCCTGGCATCCACACACAGCACTGGAATCAGACTTGCTAACTAGAGACAGGATTACTTGCGGGACATGTGATTAAAGCCTACAAGAGGGACTGTAGAGAAACAGATCTAACTCCACTGAAATGTCTTTAAACAACAAATATGGCTGAAATGTGCAGAGAAATGCTCAGAGCAGTGCTCAGAGAAAGTGCACATAATTAAAATAAGAAAGTGCAGACAAAAGACACAACAGATTAAAAAAATAGAACACTTGCCAGTTTCAATTTATAATATACAACGTCTGGAAACCATGGGAAAGGTAAAATTAAGTGCACTTAGTTCACAGGAAATTTTATAAATTACATGGACAATATAATCAAATCCTACTTTCGAGATGGCAAATGAAAAAAACCACTTCAATATAGAGGGTCTTAGGACCCAGAGATTTCTAACTAAGAAAAAGGGTATTAAACATAATTCTGAAAACTCTTATGAAGAAGAAAATAATTTTAGTAAAGCTGAATTCTTCAAAATACTGTGCTGTACAAGTGAGCTGCCAATCATGCAATGCCCTAATGCAGCTATTACATCAATAGTTAATTTATTTCCAGCTGGATGGTGAAGCCTGTTGCAATGCAATCCAGACACAAAGAGCAAAGCTTGCCTGGAGTAATCTGACCAGGTGCTGTGGATGTGAGACAAAATTGTTCTGAGACCAGTGAGTGAAAAGCTACTGTTGATAAGAAATGTTTAAAAAGCAAAATACTATGATTAAGAGATCTTTTAAGGGAAAGCAGAGGTAAACCACAGAAACAGATGTTTCAGTGTAGTGCTAAAACAGAATGTGAACAGCACAGTTTGTCCAGTTCAACCTTGTAACACAATATGCAGGGTATATTTCAAGGAGCTGAAAACACAGAGGTTGAACCAGAACTAAAAGAATTCCATACATCTATTGGGAAGAGGAAGACAAGCAGTTTTAACATCCCTTTCATTGTTAGCCTCCTACTACTACGTCCTACTTTCCTCTGATGGCATGTGCTTATAGTGAGGAATTTCACCTTCTTTCCTTGGAAGACACAAGAGCTTATTGTTCTCTTGAGCTGCAAACTCATGGGAGGATCAAAGGCAGCCCCTCGGCAAGACCCAGGTGGGAAGAGAAGAATTCAGGCTTGTTTCTTCTTTTGTTCTTTTGGAATATTTTCTTCTGCTCCCAACAAAATTCCTCTGTGCATGTTTGTAGCTGTGTATAGATAACATATCTATATTCTATTAAGACACAAAAAACTGAATTACGATAAAGACTTTAAAATGGCAGTTATACTTCTTCCTCCAGATGACCAAAGTTACGCCTGTTATAACAGATTCCATACATTCATTTTAAACACACAGCCAAAATATTTCAATCTCTTATGCTGGATAACAGTAAAGAGAAATATTGCAAAACTCTTTGATGTATCTCAGCAACTGTTATTAATTCTCTTTTCTAAGGGGCATCTATTTTCACAGCCATTTAGACACCTATCCACATACCTTTGGAAAACTTGTAGCTTTCAGAAATATACAATAAGGTGGAATTTATATTTGAGGAGGAAAGTTAAAGGACTTGATGTTCTTACACAGATTCTACTGAAACTGTTTAGTATCAGCTTTCCAAATTTCTGGTTTTGTTTCTTTCTGTACATTCCTATTGGCATACGTGTTATTCTGAGTGTGAAAATACCCTTGCTTCGTACATCTGTATCTCTTTTTTTCTAATTGAACGTTTGAATTCAGAACTGTGAAATTTTATTTGATTTCTCCTTTATTTTCATACTTCCATCTTGTTAAGCAGACTGTTGGGTAATATTTTTGTCTTTGTTTTTCTGAGCTTTCATTTTGGTCTCTATTGTCAGAGAAATCTGTCTAATGTTAGTTTATTGTGGTTAATAAGCCATATGGTGTCTATAATATAGCTCTAGCCAAATCAACAATAAAGAAGCAGGAGTAAAAAGTTACTTCATTCCAGAGTGCTTATGTGTAGGATGCTACCAGGTCAGTACTGGGTCTAGTTGAATTCACTATTTTCAATGAATTATTAAATGATGAATTAGAGGATAGTCTTATTGCCTTTTCAGACAAGAAACTGTGAGTGAATGCAACAAAGAATGGAATTAAAATGCAATCTATATATGCAGAGACAGTTTGAAAATGCTTGAAAAAGATAATTAACTTCAGAGACAATGGTTTGCAAGGAATAAGCAACTAGAAAATAAATTAAATTCTTAGGTTAGATACATTATGAACTAGATTATGAATTGAAGAAGAATCAACAAGTCCATGCTCTTGTGAAGCAGGTGAACTTCACTGTGGACTATGGGGGGAGAGAAGGGAAATAAAAAAGAAACAAGCAAACCCCTGCAGAACAAGAAAAGGAAAAGTAAAAATCAAAATGTTCAACATTGTTATCACATCCACTTTTGGGCCCTACATTACAAGAAAGATATGCATTGGCCTGAGCTAATACAGAGAAAACCAACAAAAATTGAGAAACTTAGCAAACATGACAGTTGTTGAAAGATTGAAAATATATTTTCACTTGTTGCAAGTACATTTAATAACAAAAAACCTTCAGGGACATAAAATTATAAAGAAAAATGAATAGTACATTCTCTACCTGTGGCACAAAGTAGTAAAGTAAATAAGGACTTTTCCTGATTAGATAAGTTGTCAATAAGGTGTTGAAGAAAAGGTATTTTAGTGTCTGTAACGATTATTGCTGATAGAGTTTAATCCCATCCTGGACAATAAGAAGGAAAAGAACAATTTTTTTCACAGCACTTACACAGAACTCCTCCGTATTTGAGCAAAGGATGGGGCTGAGACAAAGGTGGGGTTTTTTCAGTGGTCTCACGTGTAAACAGGAGAGATGGACTGGAGAAATATCAGAGAAGAAAATAATTTACTCCATAGATTAAAAGTCTGAAACAAGAGGAGTTTATACTGTGAACAGAGCTTTGGAAGTGAAGACAAGAAACTTTGACTCCATACAAAAATGAAGAGTAAGTTTAGAAAGCAAAGTGCATGAATTGATGACATGGTATATGTCCTTTGTAGTCTTTCTGGGTTTTTTTGCTAGTATACCCTTTAGCTAGTGTAAATTCACCACTTAAAATCTTGTCGAGTTGACAAAGTGTTTTACTATCAGTTTTCACAGCAGTTGTTTCTGTTTCTGGTTATATTACTCACATAATCCCTCTTGTGTCTTCTCATGCAGATTTTTACCTCTTTCTTGTCCTTTGTTTTAGACAGATTTATTGCTCCTTTTCCTGGAAGTGTTGTTGGGGAGCTGACATTTACCTTGGCTTTCTTGGCACACTTCTACATATTTTCATTTATCCAAATTTCATGTTTGTATGGCTACAAAGTGGCAAGTTATTCTTGCCAGGAGACCTTAGCATTTAGTATTGATAGTGGATTTCAGATGGTGCAGCACCTGGAAAGTGTTCTTTTCTCAAATGCTGCTTGGTCTATTCAGTTTTGTTGTTTAACTTCTGAGGAAGGAGATGAGTATCAGTTTTCACCCATTTTGTTTTCTATTGTGCTTTACATACTTTTCTTAATTTGATACCACCTTTTACTTAGATGCCAAGTTCTGTATTAAAGACCATAATATCAATCATCACATGGAAAACTTTGAGATATTTTATCTTTATATGGAAATAAGTTCCATTAATTATGAAAACATAGTTGTACAATTTTTCATTATTTCTTTTGGCAATGAAAGACTTGGTGGAGAGTTGACAGGAAAGTGTTGTGGTGCTATGCAGACATGCTTCAAGACATTGCCAAAGTCTTCGGATAACTGTAGATTTGTTCACTTATCAGTCCAGGTATAGGTTATGTGCAGACACAGCTTTTCTATTTGAAATCTCTGAAAATGAGTTAAGTGGCTTTTAATATAGTAACTGTTTTTCTGCTTTTTAAAACTCAGTGCTATGCTTCCCAAGAGGCAGCTGCCTGACCTGAGGGAATTAGCACAGTATATTTTCTCTAATAGTGAATTTCTTCTAAAGAATTCCTGGCCAGAAACAATTAAGGATTGTAAGAGAATTTATACACACACACTTATTGACAGACACACCTACATTATGAAATCATACATGTTGTGTAGTGAGCTAGAGACTTAAGTACACAATTTTTCTTCCAGAAATTAAGGTATCAGAACCTTGTTATTCTGTAGGTTTGCAATAGAATTTTGTTATTTTTTGTAGGCTATTTATTAGAATGTTTACCTTCCTGTGTTTCTTAAATTTTACTGTACGAAATTAAGAAAGGTTTTTGGTTTCTGTTTTTCACCTGGTTCTTCTCTTTTGATCCAGCTTGATTAGCATAAAAGCAGTTAAACTTTTTCCATGGAAAGTGATTTTAAAAACCCTCAGCAAAAACAATAAATATTAAATGAAACAGAAAACAGGAAGATTTAAAATTAATGTTGCAATAATTACTAAAGTGAATGTTAAATACTTGATGGAAGAGTTTGTAACTAAGTTCTTTTTATTTCAAAAAGTTTCTTTTTATTTCAAAACTAGGGATTGTTAAGTGAGCTTGTTATAAGTTATGAATAAACTAAAATATGAAACTGAAATTAATACACCTAGTTGAAAAATGTCTTTGTAACTCTCCTCATTCCCCTCAGGGTCTTTCATGCTGTTGCCATTAATGCAATCCTTGGTTGTTCCTACACGTGGGAAGTCATCAAAAATCCTGAGAGCAGCTACATGTTACTATATCTGCAGTAGAAGAATAGGACTGAGTCTTGTCCACACTGCCTCAAGAGGTGTAAGCTTAGATTCAAGGTCAATATTAACACTGACATAGCAGACAGTAACACAGATTGGCAAAATTACAGGGAAGGCAAATCTGTACCTCCGAGATAAAACAGGCTGGAATCCCCTCCAGATACTGATGGAATTTCTGTCTGACACAGAAGCAGTGGCAGATTTTTCTTCCAGAAACAAATTACTTCAGCTAGCTTGAGGGACTGAGACTTCATTAGTTCCTTGGACACAGTTACCTCCTCACCTCTACTTACGTCTTCCTTCTGCGCACTGTTTTTATTGTGGCTTGAGAGAGACACCCTCCAGTTAGCCTGCTGCTGCAGTAAGGGGTTCACATCCCAGTGTGGTCTTTAGTGCTTCTTCAGTGTAGCACTGCTGTGACAGCAGGGCTTTGCATGAGATAAGCAAAGGAGCAGGATATGACAGAAGGCCAACGGTGTAGTCAGTCCTCAATCAAGAATATTGATTATGACACTGATTTATTTTTTCTGTCCAGAGTTCCTTGGAAACACAGCTAAATTTCTTCTCACTATCAAAGCCTCAGTAACATGACATTGCACCTTCTGTTTAAATTCTAAAATCATAGCAATAAACTATACATATAAACTACACAAAGTTCTGTTTATGACAGACATGCATTACCAGTGTTTCAAATGGGGGTGGGGCACAGAGTAAAGATTAGCCAAAAGAGCATAATCCAGACTCATTTTACAGGTTTTTACAAGGAAAATTAACTCAGTGCAGTTCTGTCAATTTTTAGTGCAAGCATTCAGAGGTAAAATGGAAAAAATACTTCCCCCACATGCAGCTTCCCCTTTGAAAGGTTATCAACAGGCATGACATATTCACAGATATCACTCTTTTGCCCCTTATGTGCTTTCACACATTTTTGAAAACACAGTGGAATCACAATAACAATGCAACTCATATTGAACCACAGGTAATTAGATGCTTAAAAGGCAAAGAAGTAGAGGGAAGAAGGAACTTGAAAACGTGCTAGACAGAATAAGGATTTTCATTGCGTTATTTCTTTCTGAGGTATAGAAATTAAATTATAAATTATTTATTCTCTTTACATGCAAATTAAAGGAAATATCAGTAAGAGTACAGAAGAGACAACAGATCCATCCTTTCTGTTTTCTCTCAACTTTTGAATAAACAGTGTCAAAAAAAAAGTTTTTACTTTTCTTTTTCTCTTTAATGGCAGTTTTTACATTTCTGAACTAAGCAAGGTGAAAAAAAGGTAGCATGCCAAATGTGAAATGCATCTATGAGGTAGAACAATAACAAAGTTTGTCCATTGAGTAACTCTTCAGATTTGTTATGTTGTATTTTGGTTTCCAGTGGCTCTCGGTGTTATTTTATCTTAGTAGCTAGTTTTGCCCATCCTTAATCAAATTTATTTGTTTTTACCAAATCTGACCGCAAAATAAATTATTAAAATGCACTCAAGTTTTAATAGTTGTCAGCCCATTAAATCCTTTTTCATTTCCCCTTTCAAATAACAAGCTTCCAGAACAGATTTCTGTACATTTAAAGGGATGCTATATTGCGCTGGTTTTGGCTGGGATTTAGTTGATTTTCTTTACAGCAGCTGATATGGGACTGTGTTTTGGATTTGTGCTGAACACAGGGTTGATAATACAGAGATGTTTTCGTTATTGCTGAGCAGGGCTTACACAGAGACAAGGCCTTTTCTACTTTTCATACTGCTAAGGTGGTGAGGAAATTGGGGGTGCCTGGGAGGTTGGGAAGAGACACAGCTGGGACAGGTGACCCAAACTAACTAAAGGGACATTCCAGACCAGGTGACATCATGCTCAGTATAGAAAGTGGGGGGAAGGAGGAGGAAGGGAGGGGCGCCTCTGGAGTCAAACTGTTTGTTTTCCCCAAGTCATGGTTACATGAGGTGAGGCCCTGTTCTCCTGGAGATGGCTGAACACTCGGGAAGCAGTGCTTTGTTTTGCTTGTGTGTGTGGCTTTTGCTATCCTGTGCAGCTTTTGCTTTTCCTATTAAATGGTCTTTATCTCATCCCATGAGTTTTCCAGCTTTTATCCTTCTGATTCTCTCCCCACTTCCACTGGTGAGGAAGTGAGCAAGCAGCTGTATGAGGCTTGTCTGCCAGCTGAGGCTAAACTATGACATATGTAGTTATGTTCCTATGATTTCTTATTACTGTGATGCTATGAACCTTAAACTGGAAAAACGGTCAAGACAGGTGTTTGTCATGTCTACAACTGTATAGTTTTGCAAAATTTTTTTCAGCGAGAGTTAATGACTAACATACTGAAAAATCGAGAGGGAATTTGTGCAATGACAAGTCACTATTGAATTGAATGAAGTTAACCCAAAAGAAAGAAAGTAATCCAGGTGACTAAGTCTTTCACTAATATTACATTGACCACACTGAATGTAGAGATTAATGAAAGTAATATTTATGATTGCAGTAAATATATTCTTACTTAAGTAACAGCACAAACCAGTCTCATGAACAAACATACCAGAAATTATGCATATTTTTTATCCATTTTCATCTGTTATACTACATCTCTTAAAATCTTTTCAGTGTATCACCATCAGAAATGTCTTTTTTTTCCAGCTAAAAATAATTTTCATTGAAAGCTATTTTGTAGATGGAAAACATAATTTTGAATTTGCATTGATATAGCAATCATATATTTTTCGTCAAACTCCCCCTAAAACTATTAAAAAACTTTAAAATTGTTTCTTTTCAAAAAATTTAGAAATAATTTTCTAAAAAGTGGGTCCATTTCAAAATGGATATGAATTTTACTTCTAAATATTTAATTTTCCCCTCAGATATTTTAATTTTGTCTATATATTTCAGAAATAAGGAGAATAGGTGAGAGTTTCAGATCAAGTCTTTAAATAATTTACATTAGTCGTTAACATAGAGTAATTAGGGATGCACTTAATTTCATAAATCACTGTGTATGTAATTATAAATTTATAAATTTTTGTTGCAAATAAAAAGTGAATATGATGAAAACATCATTAAATACACATTACAGCAGTACAGAAATTTGAATTTGTCATTTAAAAAATAAAAATCTTCCTTTATCTTATGTAGATAAAGTAAAAGAAAAGTTCCAATAGAGGTGAAATAAAACAATCTCTGCCTAGCAAACATGATCAAAGTGCCTTAACAGCTGTATGATTATCAGGTGTGTTTTGTCAAAGGTATTTTCCCAGGACAATTAACTGTCAGATTGTCATTTTTAATTAAAAAATATCAAATAGATGGTACATATAACAGATTTAAGTTAGACTTAGAATCATAGAATAGGTTGGGTCTGAAGGCACCTTAAAGATCATCTAGTTCCGACCCCCTGCCATGGACAGAGACACCATTCTCTAGACCTAGTTGCTCAGAGTGCCATCCAACCTGGCCTTGAACACTTCCAGAAATCAGGCATCCACAACTTCTCTGGGAACCCTGTTCCAGCATCTCACCACCCTCAGAGTAAAGAATTTCTTCCAAATACCTAATCCAAAGCTAATCTCTTTGAATATGAGGCCTTTCTCCTTGACCTGCCACTACACACTCCTGTCAATAGTCTTCACCTTGCAGGCTCCCTTCAGGTACTGAAAGTCTTCAATTATGTCACCCGAAAGCCTTCTCACTTCTAGGCTGAACCATCCCAATTATCTTAGCTTCTCCTTCGTAGGAGAGCTGCTCCATCCCTCTCAAGTCCCCCTCTGAACTCCCTCACACAAGCTCTCATCTTTCCTGGGCTGGGGACCCCAGAGCTGGATGCAGTGCTCCAGGTGGGGTCTCACCAGAGGGGAGAGAGGGGCAGAATCCTCTCCCTCCCTCTGCTGCTCACGCTGCTTTGGATGCAGCCCAGGACATGTTTGGCTCTCTGGGCTGCACTTTGCTGGGTCATGGCCACCCTCTCACCCACCAACACCCCCAAGTCCTTCTTGGCAGGGCTGCTCTTGATCTGTTCATCCCCAGCCTGTGTTGATACCAGGGGTTGCCCCAACCCAGGTACAGCACCTTGTGCTTGGTCTTGCTAAACTGCATGAGATGGCCATGGGTCCTCTTTTTGAGCTGGACCAGGTCCCTCTGGATGGCATCCTGTCCTTTTGGTGTGGCAACCACACCACCTGAAGCTAACAACTAGGAAAAATAAAGAAATAGAGTAGTTTGAGTCCTTTAACTCTATTTCCTTCCTTAGAACTCTCAGCAAAGATCAGCAGAGATATTTTTAACAAACAGCTTAATGGCTGTGCAAAACTTCTAATGGTTAGTGGACACAGTGGAAAAATAGTAACTGGGTGCCACTTGAGAATTCTATAGTAAGAGAAACAAACACTATGTTTTTATTAATCCATAAATACGTTTTTATGGTGTGACTTTGCCCAAGACTTGTATTTTTTGCTTTGAAGTATTATTTCTATTGATTTTAATAATACATACAACATTACCTATTCTAGCTGAAGCACCATAACTATCCTCCCCCCCTGCACAGCCACTAGTTTGGAGTTAGTACACTGAAGTCAGTGAAGTAATTTACGTTACATTTGGCTGAATTAATCAGCTCTAGAACAGCAATATATAGTATCAGGAAAATATTGTATCTTAGACTTGCACAATTTTAATGGTGCCTCTAATTGCATTTTTTCCAACTTTAGTTACCAATCTTTTAACTGGTCATGATTCATTTTAAATTATGAACTTCTACTGTGTTTCCTAGAACTGAAGAATCACTAAACCAAATGAATCCATACCATAATTCAGATGTCTTCTGTAAAGACACATCAATAGAAACTTGATACATTTTTAAGAAAAAAAATAGCACAATTTCATTTTTGCAATTTTGTTTCACATTCATGAACACATGTATTTCCTGATATTCTCTTCTGCAGAGAAAAAAAACATTGCACTGCAGTAGAACAACTGCAAGCTCTCAAGAAGGCTCCTGCAGGAATGCAGCAGGAATGCAGCAGGAAGCAGCTCTCAGGGTCACTTGGCCTCCTGGTCTGACGTTATTGGCAACCAGTCACCATTAGCTCTACTCTCAGAGGACACCTGGGAGACCTAAACTAGTCATGTAATGTAAATGACTCTCTGTTTATATGCTTGAATTAATCAAGCTTGCATAAAAACTACTCAATGCTTAACAAAATACCCAGATAAGATATCCTTTAATTTTCCATTTGAGGGGTCTTGGGAATCCTCCTTTGGATTTCCCAAATCACCACCAACATGCCTGCCAGTTCCCATTGTACTTGGGACTGGGCTACCAACAGTGATTTTCACAGATCATTACAACTCATCTTTTTTAGTCAAACGAACCCCATGTCTGGAAACTGTCACTGATGCCATGAATATTTTTTGCCTTTTCTTTTATACCCCTGTTATACCTTTTTACAACTTCTGTATTCTCAGTGCTTTTTGCCTACATTCTTGGACTTGTTTGTTCAGCTAAGAGACTAAACATTTTAAAAGCTTCATAAGTAAGGGTTAGTGTGCCCCAGACCCCAAGGTCCTCTCCAGAACACATTCTGTAAACTAAGATAGAACCATCCAAGGGAAGGTTCCTTGGGGAGGGGGGCTCACTTGAGCCTCTCATTGGGGAATCTTTGATAGATATGCTAATTAGTAAGACCTATAATGTTATACCAGATCTTTTTTGGGGGGGCATTGCAGTGTGCATTTCGGTGCATTCGACCTGGATGTATTGCACCTAAAGATCATTAAAATAAATACCAAGGTAAAATCCCTTTTCCCCTTCTAACTCTCTTTGACTCTTGATTTTAAGACCAAGAAAAGGCATCATCATGCTGAAACAATGGCTTCCATGGAGTCAAATGTCATGCAGAAATCTTACATTTGTTACTAAGTTATCTTATTTAGAGTTTGTTTAGAAGTGGAGATTTACTTTACATTGCACTTCATAAATTAATAATTATACTAAGTTAAATATCCTAAAGACAGAAAACTGTTTGGGGCAGCTGATTGGAAAGGAGATACTGAGCCAGTTGTCATTGAGTAAATCAGTCTTTAAGTAACTGTATCCTGGTTTAAAAATTTGATTGAAACTGAGACGGGACAAAAAAGTGTAGATAGTTGTATTGTGTTTGCATGGCCAGGTTCAGGTAGCAGGGGTGTTACAGGGGTGGCTTTTGTGAGAAGCTGCTAGAAGCTTCTTCCATGTCCGGAAGAGCCAATGCCAGCCGGTTCCAAGATGGACGTGCTGCTAGTCGAGGCTGGGCCAATTAGAAATGGTGGTCACACCTCTGTGGTAACATATTTAAGAAGAAAATAAAGGTATTGCCCAGTTGTAATTGTGTCCAGGGACGAACAGAGTGAGCATACGTGAGAGGAACAGATCTGCAGACAATAAGGTCAGTGCAGAAGGAGGGGGAGGAGATACTCCAGGCATGGGAGCTGGGATTCCCCTGCAGCCCATGGTGCAGACCATGGTGAGGCAGCTGTGCCCCTGCAGCCCATGGAGGACTGTGGAGATGCAGAGATTCACCTGCAGCCTGTGGCAGAGACTCACACCAGAGCAGGTGTATGAGAGGGCTATGAAAGCAGGAGAGGCCTGTGTTGGAACAGGCTCCTGGCAGGGACCTGCAGAACTGCTGGAGCAGGCTTCCTGGTAGGACTTGTGACTTTGTGGGGACCCACACTGGAGCAGGCTGTGCCTGAAGGACTGTACCCTGTGAAAGAGTGAACCATGTTGCAGCAGTTCATGGAGAACTGTCTCCCATGGGATGGACTCAAGTTTGGAGAAGTTAATGAGGAACTTTTTCCTGTGGGAGGGACTACACTCTGGAGCGGGGAAGGACTCTTCTCGCTCAGCACCAGCAGAAACAACATGTGATGAACTGATCATAACCCCCATTCCCTGTCTCCCTGCACCATTGTGGGGTAGGAGGTAGAGCTTGGGAAGGAGGAAGGAGCAGGGAGAAGGTATTTTTATTTTACTTCTCATTATCCTGTTTCAATTTCATTAGTAAAAAATTTAATTGATATACCCAATTCTTGCCTGTTTTGCCTATGACAGTATTCCGTGAGTGATCTCTTCTGGACCTTAACTCACGAACCTTTCATTGTATTTTCTCTCCTCTGTCCAGTCATGGAGGAGAGTAAGAGAGTGGCTTTGGTGGGTGCCTGGCATTCAACCAGGATCAACCCAGTATAATAGTTTCTTAAATATACACTTTGTAATTGCAACTTTAGTGTTCAAAGATTTTCTAATACCAAAGGCTGTCTGACTTAAAATTAATGTCATCTGGGTTTCCTTTATTCATTTGACTGATTTTTTTACCCTTTATTTCTATTACATATTTGGAGGAGGCTTTGTTGGTTTTTGAGGGAAGGTTTATTTTTATTTCGCTTGGGGTTTTTTGTTTTTGTTTTTTTTAATTAAAATGATCTTTCCGAAATAATCACCTGATTCTAGGAGCCTGTATGTCAAGAAAAACAGTAAACATGTCAGACTTTATGTTACTTTAAATGTATTGGTGCAATAGTAATCCTCTTTTTGTCTTTCACCTGACCTCAGTGTGCATTGGAACAGGATGCAAATGATGAGTAAATTAACCGCAGATTTCTTTACCAGCTGGTGGAAACAAGCATATTCTGAATACATGAATCAAGGAGAGTAGTTTTTGTAGTTGCCACTCATTCATTTGTCTTTTGTAGTTGTTTCAGATTTTTAATTTCATTATGAAGCACAAAGAGATCAGAAGAAATGTCAAAAAAAAGTAGCAAAAGACAAACACTTCACAGGAACTGTACCTTTTCATGGAACAGTGACACTTTTGTCAACAAGCACCAGAGATGAGGCCCATGATGGCCGTTGCCCTAGATGAGAAGCAGCAGCAAAAGCAAACAGATTCTTATAGAACTTGGCACATGAATTTGTCCAACTATCGTTCACAGGTTCAAATGCACTGACTAGTACTTCTCATCTTTACTGCACCTTACAGTAAAGGTACTGTGGTAACTTCTTCCTAGAAAAAGGCTTGTAATACCTTCTATGTGTCTTATGTCTTCTGTGATTAATTTAATTTCATGTCACAAATATTACATTTAATTTATTGATATTTGTTACTGTGTGGATTTTGATCTAACAAAATAAAAATATTTTGTCTTGGATGAAGACATGTTGAAAGCTGAGTTAATATAATTTGAAATAATAATTATGATAATAAATCTGTCATATGCTTTCTCATTGACACTTCAACATATTTATCAGTAGATTGAAGAGAAGCATTGCCAACTTCTAAACTTAAAGTTATCAGCCATGGTCACCTAGAGAATTCTTTCCATGTTTGGCTATTAGTCATACCCGTGACACCCATGAATTCATGAAACAAGAATAACTTAAAAGATGTGAGGTTTCCCAGTGTTGACTATCATATTTCTACCTTCAAAGTAGATTATGAATTGTCTATATAGAAATTTGCTTGAAAAACTGGGTAAGTCATCACATGAAACCCACTTTCTTCCTCAAGAAGCATTCTGCTTTAACCCTGGATACCCTTCTAAGTTTGATGAAAGAATACTTATTTTTAAGACATAGGTGAAGAGGAGGAAACTTTTACTCACTTTTAATGCTTAATAGTATTGGCTTTTCTCAGCTGAAATTATTAGATTTTTTTTTAGTTTATTATTAGAATGTTATAATAAAATATATATTTAGAGACTAAAAGACACAGTGACTATTGTTTGAAGTGGTGGAGAGTCTCTCCTCAAGGCCACTGGCTTAATACATGGTTATTTATTTGAGGGTAAATTGGAATGAGAAAACATAAACAAAATCTATCTATATTAGACGTGAATTGGTTTTCTGAATACTGATGAATTTAGAATAGATCTTTATGTGTAGAAAAATTTCATTTATAAAAATATTCCTAGTACCCTGCTTTTCCACAGTTTTTTTTTTTAACAGTACAAGTTAAAATGCATTATAATTTCCCCAGGTCATTCATCTTTCCTACTGGAAAATTCTTCTTTGGATGGTCAGGTAAAAGCCTGGAAAATAGGACTGGAAGAAAACAAACAAAACATAGAATTTATGCACACAAAATATTCGCTTAGAAAAAAGCTGTCAGGCTATGAGTTTACAAAACAAAACAAAACAAAACAAAAGAGTCCCTTCAGTTTAGGACATTTGGTACTGGATAAGGAGTGATCTTTCCATGTAAGAGGATATTAACTGATACAAACTGGATTTGTTGAATGAATTTCAAACATTTTTAAAGGACATTTTCACTCACAGTCTGTATGGGATTAGGTATTGAATGTCCTTTCCCAGCTGTTAGAAAGCTGGCATAAAATCAGAAATCTGGCATAAACTCTGTTCAGCTTGCTCTTGGTAATTTGCTAGAAATGCCCTGATCATCTGGACCAAATTTGAATCACACAGGCTATGTCTATGGTGGCGGATAAAATGCTCCAGGACTTGGTATATGTCACTTCTAGAAAGTGTTTGTCACAGATAGCAGCCTCCTGGACACACTTGCCTCATCTGTGCTTTCTGTGAGAACAGTTCCTGGTGCTCAGACTTTTTCTGGGATTGCCCAAGTTGACACGAATTAAAACCATGCAATACAACAGGTGAAAAAACAGCAGGACATGTGCCAATGTCTGAATCCCTGCCTTGGCTCTTTGGGTTAGTAGAGTAGAGAGACCTTGAGATTAACCATTAACCTTGAGATCTTTACCTCAAGAATACAGAAACATAATCTCATTTTCAGGATGAAAATTCTGGTCTGAGACCAGGTCCAGACCATATTTGGCACACATTTGGGATGTGTAATTTCACGTTCCTCTTTCAGCCAATTTGTAGTACTTGAGTGATATCACCATCAGCAGTGGGTGATTGGAGATTAATACTTCCCTCACAAGAATTCACTATAGGCTATTGTTTCAATCGACATTGTTGAAGTGAAAAACTGGTCTGGTTAAATATGAACACTCCAAGAACTGTATCTAAATTTCAGATACAGCATTAGTGTTTAATAGAATGCTAAAAACAAGTTTACTTTACATTACTTTACATTTTGTGATATCAGGGATTTGCAATGAAATTTGAAGCTACGAGAAACTACACCGGTTTTGGATTTCACTCCAAAATTTAAAATAAAATCATTCTCAGAAGTTATAATAAATTTTAAAATTAATATGCAGATAATTTTCAGAGTTTTTTCTGCTGCTAAGGTTTTTTATATTGTTGCTGCTGTTGGCTTTGTTTGGGGGTTTTGATTATTTGTTTTTAATTTGATGAAATAGACTGTACATTGTGAAAAAAGAACATGAGCGTAAAAGAGAAGCTGCCTGCAAATTTTAGCAAACAATTGTGCAAAGTTAAAATCAGCGAACTCATGTTAATTTTTATCAGCTCTAATAATTAAAACTATTACTGTGGCTCTTGAAAGTTTGCTAATATATTATTAAAGTTTAAAAACGTCAGATTTTTTACAAATTTAATTCATTATTTCTCAGTTTAGAAGTAACATAATATGAAACAACAATAATAAAAAAAAATTGATTGTACTTTTAATAAAATGAGCATTTACCTTGGTGCATTTCACCAAATCAGAATTGGTTGCTGAGGCATTTAAAAACAAATAGAAAGAAAAACCAAGTTATGTCTCTATGATTCAATTATTACTCTTAGAAAGAGGTGTTTCTAAAGCTACAGTTGTCTAGACAAATTGTTCTCCTAAATTAACATTTAGAATATGTTGATGATCTCTACATATGACAAGAGTGATAAAACTAATAGAGAGAAGTGATTCTGTAAAATTCAATTTTAATCCTTCAAGGTGATGCAAAATTGAGGCTGGATGCTCACACATTCCTGTTTAAAACTTTACATTTTCATCTGTTTCAATCAGTTGTTATTATTTATTTAATTTAATACCCAGCCTTATTTTACAGTGAGGAGATAAATTCTTTGCAAGCACTTGGAAAGACAAGCTCTCTGCTCTAGAATTTTTTAAGAGCATGTTGTGCAAAGGATGAAAGAGAAAGACATGTTTAGGTATCTTGTAATTATACAAATTGTGAAAGGAATATACCAGTTTCAGAGAACGTACTGTTCTTACAAATAAAGCATAGTTGTCTTTCCATGCTTGCTTCTCAAAACATCTTTACTTGCCTAATTTTTAAAGACCCACGGTTTGTATATTGGACCTTGTAACACCTATAAATGACATAATGTTGCTGTATTTCCTCCTCACTCTATTCCTCTTAGCATGTATCTGTTATAAATTCCTCTGTCTAACAGGGAATTGGAAGAGAAGGGAGGCACAGATTACAGCCAATATTTCTTGGAAGACCTTTTATTCATTAAGCTGTTATTAATAATAGAATCAAGCTGTTGCTTTTAACAGACAATAGCACAGCACACTTATGTACTCACATAGTTCATTAGCATCCTCTCATACTCATTCCCAGCTACCAGAAAAAGAAACAGCAGGGAGGTCAGCCCCAATGCCTTTTGGGTGCTCCCCTAAAGCAGTGGGGCTGGCTGAGATGTGCCAGGACCTTCTAGGGAGGTGTTAGGAGAGGCCCTTGGGGGCCCGTTGGTGCAGATTCTGTCCTGTAGTCTTTATATGTGCACAGCAGCCAGAGGCCATATGGCATAGAGCCAGAGTGGGTGCCCATCTGTGCTTGTGATTTTCCACAGATGCATCATGCTCTTCACGTCCTGACTTTATCAGTTCTATTGCTTTCAGCACAGTTATCCCTCCTTGGGAAAACCTTACACAGTACCCTCCCAAGACACACTGTTCCTCTCTTTGACCCAGTGTTCCTGGGCTCTATTTCTCCTTGCTAACCTATGGAACCCATTCTCATCCATTGGCGTTGATGGGGATTTTATGATGTATGCATCTAGTGAAAAAACATTATTAGATTACTGTTAGAGAGATATTTTTTAGATTATGATTAGGGAGACATTTTTCACTTGAATAATTTTTTTAAAAATTTTTGTCTTCCCCTTTTTTCTCTCTTCCTGCAAGCTATACATTGCAAAATATGAAATATTTACTAAATATTACTTAGATGTCTTTTCTATCAAATTCTTTGACTTTACAAAATAGATTGTTTACAACTGTGCTGCCCTTCTGCTTAATGGGCACCCTGGGGGAGTGTTGTTGGCTTTGAGACTCAGCTACATATTTTCAAAAAACAACTCCTGAAGCCAGTGAGTGCCGAGAGCTGTGAACATTAATCAGTGGTCTATCTGAATGGAATACTTGCCTGTTTTCCCTTCAGGGGATGGAAAAAAAAAGACACACATCATGATGCACTATTCACAGTCACATACAGTCGAATAAGCCCAACAAAATATTTTAACATTCTCTTTTATTGAAAGTTTTTTGGTCAGCTTGAAATTGTGATAACAAAGCTGACTGCCTGATCAACAGATTTTGCCTACTAGAAAAAGAAAAAAAGCTGCCCCAGGATGAGGAGCAGCTTCCAACTATTAAAAGGTTTTAGACTTCTGGTAGATTATGTTTGGAGTTATTGCATTTGCCATGTCCTTTTGTCCTTGAGTCACATTGCTAAGAGGATATCTCTTTGCCTTGGAGGGAAAGCTGCCTGCTCAAGTATTCCCTAAATGGCACTGCATCTGGCAGGCTGATTTACACGTAGCTGCTGACATCTGCCTTAGAGGAAATCCCTACTCTTGTTTGTAAAACAGAGGTTGAAGGTGCAGCTTAGCAATTGCAGGGCTTTTAGTACTGGAGAAGAGAAAGACAGGAGATTTAAAAGGAAAGAATCAAGCTGAGAAAATCCACAATTGTTTTTTAAGTCAAATTAGTCATTCCATTATTTAAAATAATTAAAATACAATGATGCCAGGTATGCAGTGGACTCCTATGCCAGCTCCTCAACCGAAAGCTGTGGATTCTAAGCCACCATAGTCCAGTTGGGTACGTCTGAAGCACAGACCTCTATAATCAAATAACTATATTGTCTGGTGTATCTTGGCAGTTTCAGTCATTAAGAATTTACAGACCTAATGACAGCACTGATTCTCAACTTTGCAAGACCTGAGACTTTAACTGAAGCTCTACTGTATGTAAATCAAGTTTCTCCTTTTACTTTTCTCACAGTGAATGTTAGGTAAAAAATGTTGTTTGTGGCCTTGCCTCCCATTCATTCGAAAAATCTCTTTAAGCTAACAGCATGGTGTAAAGAACTCTCTTTGGTCCCAGGTATGCTAGAGACCACAGATTCTAGTGAAGTGGTCTAACAAGGGTGGCATAGGATTAAATTATATGCCCCACTACATGGAATTTCAAATCTAGGGAAATTCCCCATGTTACTCGAGGAGGAAAAAAGTGTAGTCCTTTTCTCCAAAGCAATGCAACTCTGGTGCAGGAGGCTGAATGAAGAGGGCTGCTGCACTGCCCTCTCATGCCATGAAGAGAGACAAGAAAAAAACTAAGAGATAAAAATTAAATGTTGTGGACCCAATAGATTTTTAATTGACTGAACAGCAATTCCAGAGAGTAAGCATAATGCAGAGCATGATATCAGAAGCTCATGAAAGTAAATATTTGTAGCACTTGAAGTTATTTCTACGTATTGTTCAAAGATCTACCGTGCTAGCACTTCCCTGGTGTACAAGCGAGGCACACTGCTAAAACAAGCCTGCCATGTGGAGCCTTTCACCTTTAGAAGGCACTCTCAGTCTGTTCCAGGTGGGTAACCATGAAACATTCAGAAATGGGGATTCTAAGATCAGGTTCAAGTTCATTTAGAAGTAATAAAAGAGCAAAGGAGAGGAAGTAGAACGGTAGCTATTACTATCAAAAGGATTAGAATGATTATTTTGGCTGACCTCATGCATAAAGTAAGTCATAAATATATCTAAGCCATCCGCAAGGTTGTAGTTTCTAGATAATTGTTCTAAGTGTGATTTTTTCTCAGGCTGATTGCCTTACTTCCATCTGTAAGGCAAATACAAGTCACTCCTTTTTGAAGACAAATTTTTAAAAAAAATAAAATCAAAGTTAATTCAGGAAAGAATTTAGGTATTTTGTGGAGCCTGGCCCATTGGGAAATGCTGAAAGTCTTGAAAGAGAGATGGGTATGAAGTCTTTAGTTTGTTTGGTTCCTGTTTGGACTGGCAGTTTCTGACAAGGATAAAGATATGCTGAATTAATGCAAAGACTCCCAGAATATAAATTTGACTCCTTATTGAATTTAATATTTGAGTGAATTCTTCAGAAGAACTGCAGATATCTTTTACTCATTGTTTGCGCCTTCTTTTAACTGCAAAAAATCAGAAAAATTTCATCCTTTTAATTTTGTCGTCTGAACTTCTTTTGCTGACTATTGCTTTCCTTCCACACTGCAGTGCTACAAAACATAAACTCTAATGTTTTACAGCTGTGTGTGCAAATGCTGGAATCCTTGAAACTTCTGTGCATGTTTATAAAATCTGATACTATGTACTTTGATAACGTTGACAACCCGATGTTCACTATTTTCAGTATTTCCAGCACCCTTTTTCCCCACTTTCTCTTTCCTTTGGTGATTTCCACACTGACTTTAAAGATTTAATATCCAGTACTGCAGTGGTATGAGTTCTCCTTCTGAAAGGTTTTGAACCAATTATAAACAAAGCAGTCTCAGTCTATTAAAAAATTTGTTCCCTTTTGAACTTTTGTTGTAGCTTTTGCTATTAATAGTATTGACTCCTTCCTGACAGTCTGCCAAATGGACGAGAATAATACCAACCTCTTAATGACTGAAGTCTCTAAGTTGATGAATAAAGGAAATAAAAACTTGGGATGACTTTTTCTCTGGCCGAGAAATTGTTTCATACAGTGTGACAAGCTTTTTGCAATGTCTGTCACTAAGGCATTATAAATCGGTGCTTATTGACAGAGTATTTTAATATTTTCTGTTTCTTATCGCTTTAGAGAAACATGCTCATCAGTTGTAACTGATAACTATACATTTTTTTCTTGGAGGAGAGGAGATTGCATATATTTATAAAAATAAATAAATTTAAATAGTGATTTTGTCCTAGGGGATGCCTGAGAAAATTACATGTTAGTAAAGAGATAGGCATTCTATTTTTACAGTTAAAATCTTTGCTGGCATCAGTTTTTAAAGAATCCATCTATAGATATTCTCTTGAAAGAACATTTTCAACTGACATGATTTACATTAAGAGGTAAGTAACCTATCTTTTAAATCTGCTTTGATGAGCTGTCATTAAGCAGGGTGATAAGACTAAATGATCTCCAGAAGTGCCTTCCAACCTCAACTATTCTGCTATTTTGTATAAACAAGGGATCATGTTTTGGATTTGCTCAAATCAGAGTTTTGGATTTGCTCAAAAATAAGCATAGATGAAAGATCCCACTAACACCTTTAGTTATCTATTTGAACTTCATTCAAATAATACATGATTTAATGCAACTTCTTCTAAGATCAGCAGGAATGTGTATGTTAATTAGGTGGATCAAGTCTTGGGTAAGAGATAAATTGATTTTTCAGAAAAATTTCTACAAACTGCAATCCTTAAAATTTAATAAAATGTTGACATAATCATATTGAGGAAAACAAAACTCAAATTAATGTAATTTAAAACTTTCTAGTGATACTAGATTTTCAAGGCAAATGCCCAGTTTCCTTTGAAAGCTTTCCGTCCAAGAAACTAAATTGCCCTTCAGTTTTTCTGGTTTTATCATGGTATCTCTTTAGATGATGTCAATCCATACTGTCCTTAATTTTGTTTGCTTTATTACATTAAAATACATTACAATAAATAGTATAGTATAACATAGTAGATATAACACAAAATATTCTCTGGAATCTCAAAGGTTAAAGTTGTAAGAAGTAAGCCAAAAATCAGCATAAATTCCTGACCATGTCAAAGTCCATGGGACAGACTGGTGGCCCTGGCATGAAAAATTAAAATTTTGCGTCATTAATATTTTTTGTCATCTTGTCCAAAACAATGAGCTGGGTGAGGCTTTTCCTGACTTCAGTGGCACAGCAGCTGTTTGGGATTCATGAAACAATGCAAAACAGGAAATGTGTGTGGCAGACTTCTGACATTCACCATCGCTGGGGCAGAGTTCAGCAGCCTGTTCAGCTGCCTGAGTAGTATAACAGATTCCCTTTTGCCTTCCTGTTGGGCTGCTTTCCTGAGGTGCTGGATCTTCCTCATTACTGTTCCTTTATCTTTCTTTTATTTTTTTTTTGTTTGTTTTTTTTTTGGGTTTTTTTTTGGTTTTTTTTTTTTTTTTTTTTTGTATTTTAACAGAGGTCTTTACTTTCAGATGCAATAAACTGAAGAGCAGTTGTGGTGAATCACTTCTACAGATCCCCCAGGCTTTCAGGTTATGGCCTGATTTCCCTCAGAAGTGTAGCTGTAGTAAAAAACTTTAAAAATACTTGGAACTTGGTAACACCTTCTTGCCTCTGCCTCAGGATTTTCTCGATTTCACTTTTCTTTTATTACTGACATCTGCTTGGAGTCAAGATCTTTTGCAGACATCATTTGCTGCCTTCCCCTTCTGTTGACAAGATTCTGAAATTATGCCTTGCTAAAACAGTGCCTAAAACTGGTTTCATCCTGGATTAGCAGAAAGGGGGGATAAAGAATTAGGAAAGAAATAATATTTCCTTAAAAAAACTTTATTGTCTTAACCATTTTTTACCCTGCTTTAAACAAGAAGGACTTTGGTAGGGATATACTCCAAAGAGCTTTTTCCTGTTTTTAAGTTTACAGGTAGGCACTGTTATTACCAAACCATTATAGGCAGAATTTTCAATATACTCAGCTCAATTTTTCTGGCATTTTTCTTTTATTGATCTCAGTTACCATTGCGGCTAATTGCAATAATTTTTGTTCATTGGAACTGCACACAGATATTAAACTCCTAGCAGTATAGAGGCAGTGGAATGAAAGAAATGTCATATCTTAGAATTGCCTGCACTAAACATCCTCCTAGATGGTCTCATCCAGTCTTCTTTTCACTTTTTTTTTCTCATTTATTTGTATTTTTATAAACTACGAATGGATTTAATATGCTTTCCAAGTTTTGTGCAATAAATTCTCAAATCTAGTGATGAGTTCTCCTTTATGTTTCTTCACCCTGATCATGCTAAGCACACACTGACTGAGATACAGTCAGTGCATTTTACTATATATCATATTCCGGTGTGTACTGTAAAACTGTGGCTCAGCAACAGCATAAAAAATTAATTTATGCCACAAGCCACTGAGTTGAAAAATGTCCCTCCCCTCTTAGTGCCCATATGTCTGTGTACCCACAACTGATCTGTGCATTTGTGAGACCTGAGTGTGCATCCATGTACCACGGTTTCCTTTGGAAGGCATGGTAAGTTGTGTATGAACCATGATCTAACTCTAAAGGCAAATCTACTTCCATGTTGTTCCTGCTTTGAAAAAGAGCTTGGATCACAGGTACAGCGAGATGTTCCTTACTATCAAAACCATTCTGTGATGCACTCCAGGGAGATCTACCACAATGGACAATTCAGTGATCAAACAGCTCAGTGGAGTTTGTGTGAAAAACACCTGCTCTACTGTTGAGGCATCACTGTAAGCACCTACAAAAAGTGCATCCAGAGGAAGCCCCTTGCTATGAGGTGAACATTTATGAGAGCTTTCTATTATTCCAAACACAGTGAACAGTATTAAAGAAGTGCCTACTCTGTTCTTTTACAAAGTAAGGAGCCAAATAATAAACATTCCCTAAAACTTTCAAAGAATTTTGACCATTTGATAAATTCAGAAATTAATTCCTACCTGCACTAATGTGGAAAAAAACTTAGGTAAGCCAAATAAATTGTTAACTTAAAAGATAAGTGGACACTGATGCTGCAAGCCTAAAAAGGGTGTAAAACTTTAGGAAAAAATATCTGTCTTCCACCTTTTTGGCGCACAGTATGTATCTAATGCAAATTTAACTTATAAGATATCCATACACTATGAGGTATGCTGAAGTGGCCAGAATGATTTCCAAAGCAGATGATTATGATTCAGTAGTCATTACCTTGACTCACTTTGCTACATCAACCAAGATAGACATGGTCTATAAATATACAAACATGGCCATTTAGAGTCATTATGAATGCACTCTTACAGATTTTCTATGAATTCAGAGAGTGATGAACATATTAAATATTCTGTAAATTCAAATAAATATATAAAAGAGATAGCACTTAGTGGTTTATTTGATACCTTTTCAAATTTAGCTTGCAGACTTTTGCTAGATTATAAGCCTTGATGGATAATTTAAAACAGTCCTACCAAGTTTTCTTGAACTGCAGATAAGCAGTTCCTTGACCCTTATTTCTATCTTTTTGCCTTTGAAATAATTCACATTTATGAATCATATCCTTGACAACTACAGTTACAAATCACTGACACTTAAGAAATATTGTAATGCAGAAGTAATGCATGAAAAAGTGATGAAATTTCTTTGAAAATTAATTATATACACAAAGCCTTGAAAAGTACAGATGCCCTTTTATGATACTGATGCCTCCATTGATATGAGTCAAATATTTCCTTGATTTAAAGAAGAAATATGCCTATTAGAGACATTTGTAAAATAAACAGCTCCTTGATCCCTGCCCTCATATACGATTCATCTTCTTCAGCTTTAATTTTGTTGCACTTACTGAACAAGTGGCACTTAATGAAACAATTTGCTGTGCTGATACAGGATGTCAAAAGGAAAGCACATGCAGCTTCTGTATGACACAGATAATCCTGGCACATAGCTGCAAAGGCAAGCATGTTCTTCGCAAAATTAGAACCGACAAAACCCAACCCAACCCATAACAAAAAGAAAAACAAAATCTCAGAAATCAATGCACAGTATCTATGCAGTAAATTCTTCAAAGAGCTTTTTTTCAGAAATGAATAAATCTTTACACACAGACGAGGAGGTATTTAGGGAGACTTCTCAGTTTTACAGATAGAGAATCTAAGAAAAGAAGTAATTTAGTGCTGATTGCACATCAAGACACTAAAAATAATGGAAGAAATGATGATATTTCTCTTTTAGACACCTCCATGTTTGGTTTTGTTTTTTCTTTTCTTCAGCTTCCTGTAGGGTCTGCTGCTTGCTCACAGGAGACATGTGACTGAAGACCCTGATATCTGAAGATTCAGATGCAATTTCACATGATTCCTATCAATACTTAATGAATTGACATTAATCGTCACCCTTACTAGGAAAAAAAAAGAGAAGATTGCAGCCCATATATCTGTAAAAAGCCTCTAGATAAAATCTGCAGTCATAGGCTATTTAGACTTAAAAAACCCAAACCAACCAACAAAACAACAAAACAAAACTCCAAACCCCAAAAAACCTTATATAAGGAAAAATTCAGGCAAACTATCATAAAAATCAGTAAAATATTCTTGTTGAATTGAGGCAGAGTAGAGTAAATCCTTATGTAGACAGTTATAGTCCAACACTACCATAGTAATGCCATCATTTCTCCTGATTCCACCATTTATTGCACTTCCTCACTTGAAACATTTGGCTTTTGAATCTGTTTAAACTTGCAGTACATGAGGATATCACAATCACATTGGACTCACCACAAGGGAAAGAACAGGTTGAGGTTGAGGAGGCCAAAAGAAAGCAGATGACCTCTTCAGCCTAGACTGACAGCTCATGAAGTCTGTAGAAGTGGTTTTGAACAACTAATCCATTCAGCCATGCATTATCCCAGCCCTAGCATTTACTAGGAAATTGTGGAAGATGACAGTCTTGTTGGAAAGGCCTGCACACTGAGAGAGTCCTCCTGGCACAGTGCTGTGTTACACAGCGCACACCCTTCTGTGCAGAGCCAAGCCACATTCTTATATTTGGGATGTAGGCAGAAGTAGTCCACATGCTCTTTAGTCCAAGCACTGTTTGGCTTTTATATTGTCTATCAGCTGCATGGGAAGAAGGGAATTTGGCCTTCAACATACTCATCAAATTCCTTAAACCTCAAATTCCTGAGATGACTTTAAGGGAATCAAGGGATTTTCCAACATCAATAGAAAGCCAAAAGGAACCCTTACTAAATACTCGCTCATGAAACCTTTTTTCTCCCAGAGAGTTATCAGCAATACTCCATGGACATCCCCTTTATGATTTGTCTCTCATATAGCCAAAATTATGCATTAGATGTAAACATTGTCTTTAAAGGATCACCACAAAAGGACTTGGTTAATTTCCCTAAAATATCAACCCAGATACCATGAGTCAATATCACTATTATGATGATCCCAAGAGGTAGAATTGCTCAAAGACACTATATCTCCATTTCTTCATATATAGTAACCTCTCTGGAGGCATTTTTATTTCACATTCAGTTTTTTATAATTTTTTTAGTATAATTTTGGGTTTATATTCTGACAGTATATTTTAGAAGTTGACACTTGTGATGTCTCAACCTCACTTTTTTGTGATTCATCACTCTGGTTTCTGTGCCAGCACACATAGTACTTTTAAGCATGTTTTGTATTTGATTTCTTCATCAAAACAAAATGTTCTAAGCATTATATCTTCAAGTTTCTCCTGAGTCACACTGTTTTGTCCATCTGAGAACTGAAGATGAGAATTACTGTTTGAGAACATCTAAATGACATGTTCTTCTGTATAGTTATTTAGCAATTCTTAAAATTTAGTGATTGCTACCCTAGAGGTTTATGTACTGTCTGTCATATACTTCCTTCCTGCTGATACCTTGAAGTAAAAGCTTTAGTAGATTAGCAATAGATATTCTCAATATGATGAAATATAATTAGCCATTGATTTCCCAATCATGATATTTTTAGAAAGCTAATACAGTATAGTAAGCTTGATTGCCATGTTTAGGTCACATTTTGTAAAGAAACCCTCCAGAAAAATAACCTTTAGAACACTTCAAATAGAAAAGAAACACAAGGGGATTCATTCAGTGAACATGGTTAGGGAAACTGTATTTCTAGACTAATTTACTCATTTGTTTATTTCTTTGTTTGTTTTCCTGGGAGTGTGCTTTTGTTTTGTATTGATTTGGTTTGCCTGTTTTTTTTTCAAGCACCACGGAAGTTCTTATCCCAGGCAGTGAAAGAGCAATGCACCTCAGGAACCTTCATCTCATCAGCTAACTCACCATGCTATGTATTTGCTACTTACAATCTAGAAAGGAAGAGGATGACAGAGTGGTTCCAAAAAAGCAATGTTCTTAAAAAAAACCACATTAGTGTCCTTTTTATATCTGCTGCAACTAGTAGATCCCAGTTTTAAAATCAGGAGACCATGACCAGGGACTCAGCTGATAAAGTGTAAATGAAAGACTGCCATCCAGGGGGACTTACAACAATCAAGAAAAGAGCTGAGAGGAATCTTATGAAGTTAAACAAGGTCAAAGGCAAAATCCTGGCCATATAACAGAAGAACAGTGATACAGGCTGAGGCTTGTCTGAGGTAGAAGCTCGGCTAAAAGTGATATGCAGGTCTCTTGGTAGACATTGTGAGAATGTGAGCCAGCAGTGCACCCTGGCAGCAAAGATGGCCAGCAATATCCTTGGCCAAAACAGCCAGTTGACTGAACAAAGCGATTACTCCCACCTACTCCGCACTTGTCAGACCATACTGAAAATACTATGCACATTTTTGGGTGTCCCAGACACAAGGAAGTCATTGATAAACTTCAGGAAATGGACCAGAGGCCATCAAGATGACCAGAGGAATTGCCCTATGAGAAGAGGCTGAAGGCCTAGGGCTCAGCCTGGAGGAGAAGCTGTCTTTGCAGGACTCAAATGCAAATCCCAGTATCTATGAGGAATATATCAAGAAAGTGGAGACATACAACAGTGTGAGACAGGAAGATACAACACAGCATAAATTGAAACAGCAAAGCTTGTGCCTGGATAGAAATGTAAGGATATGTGGAATATAAGGACATTCACTGTGGGACGAGAGACAGGAGAAGTTATACGTTAAACATCCTGATACAGCTTCTCAGGAACAGTAGATAACAGCAAAACCAGAAAGGCCCAGAGCTCTCAAGCTACTGATGCAACTATTTAAAGGCTTGAGGAGGTTCATATAGCACTTTATAACTGGTAGAATGATGGGAAAGAAGAAAACCATGGCTCTCATGAGAAATGACAAATGTCTTATGGAATATTTGAGGGGCTTGTGTAATTGTGAAAAACATATTGGTTGTTTGAAGGAAGGGCCAAGAGCAGGAAAATGAAGGGATTGAGGAGGATCAGGAAGAAAGAGTGGGTAAATTAAAAGGGCAGGGGGAAGGGAGGACCACATGTAAATAGGCTGCTGCTGGCCTTGTCTGGCCAAGCCCTGTGCATGATCCCCACAATTAGTCCTGTTTCTCATAAATCTCTGATCCTGGGTACTTTCCTGAGTAAGGGTCCTGTGTGTGTGCCTGCTTGTGCTAGTCATACAACTGGCCTTATGTACACTTTGTGTGATTTTCTGTGTTTGTGTGTCTGTGGTTGTGTGTGTGTGTTTTTAGAAATTGTGGAGAATAAATGCTCTGGGTTTTACTATCTAATGGATTTAGTCCCCTTAACATTAAAGGAAAATCTGTTTCACCATGAGGACTGTCAGGTTCTGGAGCAGGTTACCCAGAGAGGTTTACTGGCCTCTTCCTCAGAAGTTTTCAAGACCTGACTGGACAAAGCCTTGGCAACTTGCTCTGTCCTTAAAGCTGACTCTGTTCTGAGCCACAGTTGGACTTGAGGCATGCTGAAGTCTTTTCAGACCTGAATCGTCCTATAATTTAGGATTAATGATCCTACAATTCTTTTTCTGAGAAGAAAGCCTGTAGGAACTAAAATTGTGCCAGGTTAGCTTGACAGGTAGGGTTCCCCATGTTCCTGAAGTATATCTGCACAAAAAGATGTGTGTAGGCTGAAGGATATGCTGGCTGATTCAGACAATGGCTCTTGATTAATTACCAGTCCTTTTATATAGCTTTATATACTATTGAAACATTTTTGACAAACTTCCTTCCTTCTGCTAGTCTCAGCAATTCCCAGTTCAAAAAAGTGGAAGTGAAAATAGGAAAGGCTCTACACTTTTACAGTTCAGCTTTAAAATGTCCATTTATTTTTATTCATACTTTAATTAAATGGATTTTTTTCATGGTTATATTTTATGAGCTGATGGGAGTATGCACAGGTTTACAAGATGCATCTCAGCCTGACTGCTGCCAGCCATATCCATGTTAACGCAATGAACAAAGATGGACATTAGTGCGAATTGGGTGTGAACATGCACTTTATTTTTCTTATAAAGAAGTTGAGAGGGATAAAAGGCTAAAAGTCAAGACACCTGCAATAAACTGGTGGAGAGGAAAATAGACTGTTAGACATTGCAGATTGAAAAGAGGAAAAGTGAGAGGTTCTAATTACTTGTACATCCTGCTTTAAAAAGTTAAGGAGTTGGATTTTCTTAGTATTGTGTTTTTCTCCTACAGCCAAATATTTATAGTCCAATTCTGCAATAAGCAAGAGAAAGTCTAACTTCCAATTAAAGCACAGAAAACATCTTCTTACATTTTATGGAATAAGACTGTGTCTGAGATAAATTTCACAGAAGTAGCTCACACCAGCTCGGCTTGCAGCAACTGTTTTGCAACCACACCTGACTCATTCTCCTGCCTAAATACAGAGGGCCAAGACTGCTAGGAGTATTCAGACATATCCTACATATAATCATGAGGTTTTCTACATATATGTGTGTGACTTTTACTTGCTTATTTTATATTATAATAATGTGGGGTTTTTTTTCTTTTTTTTATATAGGATCCTACCAGTTAAAGCACTGGTCCCTGACATAGAGATTGAAAAAATCAGTGTGCCTGTTCATTCTGGGCTTCAAAGTGTGCATGGCAAGCAAACATGAATATAAGTTCAGCTAGATAATTTGGACTAAATAAGTACCATTTCAATTTTTGAATATACAGCCTTTTTTTTCTCCAGTAATAAATCTGTATTCCTACTCTAACAATAGAGAACTCCATTTGTTTTGACTAAATTCAGATATGAATTGCAGTCATTCAAGCATATTGAACATGGACAAAGTTTTTGGCATCTGTCCTGTAAATGTACTGAGTTAAATCAATAGAGCATTCTTATTTCTTAATAATAAACTATGCAACACTAGTCATTCTAGTACAATTGTTGCATGTTAAATTATCAGACAAATTACAGAACACCTTTCCTAGGTGAGAATGTCTTTGCAACAATGTCTGTAGATTTTAATCTAAAAAAAAGGTTATGAAATCTTCCTCAGTGCTGAGACTACAGATTTGTAATGACAATGGTTTCTTTTCACTAAGAGAGTCCCAGCACCCAGCTGGAGCAATTTGGCATGCCTCTGGTAAAGTCACTGGAGCAATACAATATTGTATGAGCTGGGGGTATGGTTCCTGAGAACAATAGGGAGAACCCAGCTGTATTGTCAACAGACTTTTGAACACAGTTAAGAATAAAATCCTTCACACATGCACAAAAAAATAGCCACCCACTGTAAAAACACATTTTCAAGACTGAATTTATTTGTGAATACCATGTGTTACCAATCATAATAATTACATATGTTAGGTAAACTTAATGAGAAAACTCACTGACAAAACTCTCTTTCCTTCCACAAAGCACTTTCGTCTTTCTTGTTGTTAGTCATAATTATATTCTTTATAGTTTTCTTTAATTTCCAGAGTTTCCTGTTGGTTTTCTTCCAGGTGCAAAAAGGGGACATTTGTTTACTATAAAACAACAGAGAGAGTAAGAGGAAAAGAAAACATTACATAAACATCATAAACCCTTATTTTCTTAATACTACTCACAATTCATTTTGGGGGATTAAACAAAAATTTGACTGGATTCTACTGCTGATCAAGACTTGAAGACTTTCTCTAAATTATTTATTTCATGATAATGATATGCTTTGAGATAACCAGACTGGAAAATTTGTTTAAGTGCAAAATACTATTTTTCTTCCTGTACTTGAAAAGGTTTGTTCATATTTGTTACATTGCAATGATGGCAATATAAAAGATTGATTTCCTTTTTACTCAAACTTTATATTACAGCCATGACCTGAGGCTTAGCTCAGTATTTTTAGTGATCATCATCATCTCAACAAATTCTAATTTATGGGTGTCCAGACCTCAGAGCATCTTGACATCTTACCAGAATTAGGAACACATGAAGTTTCTATTAAAAAAACCCTGAGCATTTTTAAACTACACCCCTAATCCCACCTAGCCACAGATCATATCTATAAAATATTAAAGTACCAAATAAATTAAATTTAAATGCATAGAAAAAAAGTATTGCAAAGTGTGTTTGGACCTAAACAGTATACAGAAATGGCTCAAGATATGATTTGCTTTCGTCCAAAACCTGCTTTCATTATGGTTTTGGCTTTTTGTTTTGTTTTTTCTTAATCACTTTAATAATTGGTTTTTGTATGGTATGTGAGTCTGAGCAAGGAACTCAATAGATAACATTTAAGGATATTTGTATCTTGAGCACTGGCTGGAACCAAAAGTCTGTATAATTTTCTAATATGATTTCAAATAACTGATGACTGAAAAATGACTAACTAAAGTATGAACCATCCATGTCTTCCATGTTCCTCAGTATCTCACGTAGAATTAATAGACTTTATTCTGCTGGTCCCACTTTTGATGGACAGGGCAGGTGGGCACACCATAAAGCAACATATCCACCACACATGATTTTATTAACAACAAAGGGATTGTTGTGAAAGTGCTGTGACTCAAGTTAGGCACCCCTCTCTTTGAAAAGCATGACTGTCTGTAAAAACCTGTCAGCAGTATTAGGCCACACTTGGTCACTATTTAAGCTTAAGACGTGACTCTGTCTGTGCATGTCTGTGTCAATGTTTGTGAAGAGCACAATTTGAAGTAATTTCAAGTTCAAGTAAAAAACCCCAAAATATAACACATTCTGATGTGTCTCTATTTTTTACTATACAATATTGTGTAGACGTTTTGGGTAATTGTCACCAAGTTTGAAGTAGGTGACATAAAATAAGGATGTGGGAGGGAATAGTTTAAGCTGGTGGAGGCTGAGGATCACATAGTGTAGGTTAGACCAGAGAGGAAAATACTGCCATAATAATGTCATGATAAATATTGAAGCGAAGAACTTAAGATTTTAGATATAAACAAAACATAGCAACTTGTAGTAGAAGTAGATAGAATCAATTTCCATAAGTTTAATCTCACCATGCTTCTAAGTCACTGTTTGCCTGTACCCATGTACAATAATTGAGTGTGAGTTTTTATTAATTTTATAGTGAGGTTTAGAAAAATGTGTTGAATTCAGAAATGTTTTATAAGCAACACATATATTTTGATATGAACTGTCTGCCCTACAATTTGCAAAATGCACTATTCTACCTATTCCAAGATAAAAAAAAGAAACAATACAAAATACCAAAGCTGATGAAAATCATTCTTCCTCTCCTGAAGAATCCGTTCACCTTTGATTCTGTTTTGCTCATCTAAGCACAAAGGGAAAGGGCTCCAAGGCAAAAATGGAAAAAGTTTATGCACAGATTGGGTATTCACTGGCAAAAGAACAATAGGAAAAACATTATGGTAAGTCTTGGGATATCAATTAATTCCCTTTTGGCATTCTTAGAGTAGTACATTTATTCAAATGGGGATGACTTTGTTCAAGACAGGATAAAATCAGATAATAAACCCACACTGAAAGGGATGGGTTTGGTTCTCTTTTCTTTTGTCTCGCTGTTAAAAAAAAATAAAATTCTCTACACTGTGCAAATCTTCTCTCATGAAATAATTCTGTAACAGACAAATGAAAACTTGCATTAAAATGAAAGAATCTGTGTACCAAAATAAAACTGAATCTAAAGCACAAGGAGTTTTTCAGACTCCCAACCACTTCTATGAACTGTTTAACCTCTCAGACTCTCCCACTTGAAGGTATTTAGTCATTAAACTGCATGGTAACAACATAGAGAGTATTTCTAGAAAAAGGACTGATAATTGCCTCTATGGTGATATTAGTTGAATCCCTTCTGCTGCATAGATTTACACTGAAAGTTGGGAGGGATAATATAAAATGAGAGGAAATTGCCTGTTGTGCTTGGGTTTGGTGAGGCCACCACTTAAATCCTGTGGTCAGTCTTGGGCCCCTCACTGTAAGGACATTGAGGTGCTGGGACATGTCCAGAGAAGGGCAATGGAGATGAGGAAGGGTCTGGAGTACAAGTGTTATGAGGAGAACCTGAAGGAATTGTTTAGCCTGGAGAAAAGGAGGCTCAGGGGTGACCTTATCACTCTCTACAGATACTTGAAAGAAGGTTGTAGCCAGGTAAGGGTTGGCCTCTTCTCCCAAGTAACAAGTGATGGGACAAGAGGAAATGATCACAAGTGGCACAAAGGGAGGTTTAAATTGGATGTTTGGAAAAGTTGCTTCACAAAAAGGGGGCGTCATGCACTAGAGTAGGCTTCCCAGGGAAGCAGAGTCACCATCCCTGGAGGTATTTAACAAACTGTTCCAGTTTGGCCAAATTTAGAAATATATCCTCTGAGAGAAGGCACAACCACCCCTTCCCCCCCCAGGTTTGGGAAAAAATAAATTTTCCTCAAAGGAAAGTGAAGGAGATAAAACTATTTATTTACCAAACACACGGGAAAAGGAAAATAAGGCTAAATAATAAAATGTTTCACTGTGGAGGGAAAACCTGGGAAAGTGTTAAGAGTCCTCCCTTTGGTCTCCTCGGCGCTGGGGCTTGGGCCAGGGCCAGGCCCTCTGTGCCTGGTGGAAAGTCCTCCCGATGTGCTCTGAGGTTGAAGCAGTCCAGTAGAAAAGGGAGAAAATCCGGAATTCCAGAGAAGGAAAAACAAAGTCCAACTCTCAGTCTCTCTCTGGAGAACAAGAAACTGAAACAACTGGTCAAAAGCTGACTGGAAAGCAGCAAGCCGGGTGCTTCCTCGCTCCCGTGCCGCAGCTGGGAAAAAAAAAACCTGCTATCTCTGTGTGACCTTGAACAAGCTGCAAACTGCCCTGAAAAAGTTTTGCTCAGTTTTTTCCTTCCCCCTCTCAGGCTCAGTTTAGAGGCATAGAAAGGCACAGAAATTAATTTCTGGGCATAGGCAGCTATATGGGATACACATCATAAGGTCACCCCAAGACACAAACATGTAGATGGGCCACTTGGGGACATAGTTTAGGGACTTGGAGCTTCTGGGTGTACAGTTGCATGACATTATGTTAAAGGTCTTTTCCAAGATGAACAGTTCTATGGTTCTCTGAAATTGTTTTTCCCTGGAGATATTTTCTGCAATAATTTTTAGTAGGTAATGCTTTATTGCATTATTGGAATTATTGAATTCTGAAAGGAATTCTACTTTCCATCTCTTAGCAATCATAACTTCCAAATAATGAGTGTGTGGACTTATTAAGTCAGTGATCCCTGAAGCTACTGACAGCTAAATGTCCTTTGAGCCGCAGATCTCACTTTGGAGAGCAACAGTGTCTTTGAGAATTGATGGAGAAAATATATTAGATTAATATGATGTTTAAATAACAGTTAATAACAATAAGACATCTTTAAGCTCATTACAGTCTAGCAAACAACAGTCTTTGACCTCCTTCAGCCTACTGACTATCAGTCTTTCTTATGTCGGCAGAAGTCTCCTGTGATCACTCATTTCTCAATGAAAAGGATTTCTGAAAATGCCATCAGGCAATTAGGGAAAACAAATGCATCTGACTGACCAGAGCCTGCCAGGATTGTGAGGGTGGTGGTAGGAAATTAAGCAACGGTTGTTCCTGCCAGACAGAACATGCTGTGAACATGTGGCTACTTTGGATTGCTAACAATGGGGATAAACAAATGTGAAAGTGTGAGCTTTTGCAGAAATTCATACATTATATATTTCTTTTACTGGAAAATGAAACCTTATAAAAGAGGGGGAAAAAGAAAGTAATAGAACCAGCTGGCATAGCACTACAAGAGCATTAGAGGAGAAGGAAAATAAATAAGAGGCTGAAGTCTTTCACTTACAAATGAAAGCAGGAAAAATACTGAAAATTGCCAACTGAACCTGCTGTTAATAATTAGACTGAGGTTGCTGAGAAAATGAAACACTATTTTTTTACTTCAAATTCTAATTCATAAAACAGGTACTAATCTCATTCATTAGACCTGCCGGCTGGAGCCACGTGCCTGGCTGTAGGTTAGGAATGCTGTGCTGTCTACCTTGTGTCTGGGGACTTTTAAAAGTGTCTTCTGGTTTGTGTTCTTAACAGAGGTGGAACTTGGTCTCAAATCACAGGCCAAGGCCTCTAACTTTAAAAAAATATGGATATGGTTCCTGCTCCAAGTATTGTAATTAGGTCCACTCCTTAGGATAGATGCTTCGTTTATCTATTTGCTTGGCTTCTTGTTGTTGTTGTTTTTTCAATGATGTGAAGACTTTAAAGAACAAATATTGCAAGAAGAGCAGAGAGCCCCACAGAGTTGAACTTTACCAGAGCAGGGGTGCAATTCATCCATGGGTTTATTTATGGATTTTATTTGTGTCTCCAAGTACAAATAAGGGGAGTTCAGGAGCTCAGACTACTTATCTGGCAGATTGAAAACCACTGAGATACATTCTAGTCCCCGTTTCAGATAGTCTGGTTTCTAGTTGCCAAATTTGCTACCACGTATTACTGTCAAGGCCGTGAAGGGTAGGAGTAACTGGTTAAATTTCCTCTGTAGTGCATTGTCAATGTTATGGTAGTTTATGGCCACAATAATACAATCAAAATTCAGATTGGAGAAGCCAGTAATTTACATTTTAACAGAATAAAGGGCTGAATGATCAGATAACCTCAAAGTAATAGAGTTTTGTATTGGGACATTTATTTCTGTATAGAAATATATTGCCAACAAAAATAATAAAATTCCAATCACTTATTGCCGTCTGAAAGACTGACTTGACATTTAAGTCAAGATTATGTATTTGAATCTTAATTTTGCTCAATATATTTTCTGGAGTCATTAAAAAGAAGATATTTGGATATATTAAAATACTTTAGATTGCGAACATCCAGAAAACAACAGCTTGCCCTAAAATATTTGCTTAATTAGAAAAGCATCCACACAGAAAAAATGGAGGTGAAACTAACCTTCTATTATACCTTATGTATGAGTGGAAAGGACACCCCTGGTGCACATGCCTTAATCTTGCAATATATGCAATTTACAATATATGCAATATGGAAGGAGAGAGAGAAAGAGAGCCCAGAAAGGTGGTAGATGCTCCATCCCAGAACCATTTAAGATCAATTTGGGCAGGGCTCTGAGCAACCGTTCCAAACCAAACTATTCTATAATCCTATAATTAATTCTATAATTCTATACAATTCTATATATGCAAAAATCAACTTCTGCTGTAGGCTTTTGTCTCGTGCTCAGTTTTAAGGCACAAAATCTTTACTCTTGATTTGACTGATATTTACTGAGGAGTTATGAACAGTCAGTAGGAGTGGGAGTAATCATTCCTAATTTTAGCCATCTAAAGGTGTAAGCGATTTACCAAGATTCCATTTATAGTCCTGAATAAATTTAGACACCTTCTGATTCTTTCTTCTCTTTCTTCAGGTCCTGACTAATTAATCACCTTCTTCAGGAGCCTGTCTGCCTTTTTCAGTATAGACACCCAGTGCAGGCAGCTTACACTTGAAGCTTAATGCATAGGTGGCTACAGGTAAGTAAGAAGATTTGCATCTTACAGTCCAAAAGTTTTTCCTGGATATCTATATTGGGTCTCTCATATATTAGAGATTTTTAATTGCAAAGCCTGTATTAAATCCAATACCGTGATAGCTTAATAAAGATGTAGATAGTTAAGGGTATACAATAAACATGGAAAATGTCTGTAGTTTAGCAGCATCATGGACTGGTTTCAAAACAAGGATTAAAAATCAAGTGGGTGAATTGCAGTTTAAATGTTACACATTAACCTGTCTCTTACAAGAATGTGACATTTAGTATTGCAGAAGTCTGGCAGGGGTTAAGACTAGAGTCATTTTCTAATATCACTTTTGGAAGGGTAAAAAATCTAGTACATTCAGTGACCTTGTTTCTCACATCACAAGTTGGAAAAAAGATGCTCAGTGTCCTGGGATTTTTGCATCCATAGAACAAAGAACAGTTGTTTGAGGACTTGTTTGATAATAAAATCAATAAAATCCATCATCATTAATCACCTTATACTTTTGGTTTTCGGCTCTGCAGAGGACCTTTGGCTGTTATACATTGGTGACAGTTTCAGATACTCTTTGAATATACAACACATACGTATGTGTGTGTACATGCCTACATCTCTATATGTGAATTTCACAATGCATTCACTGGATCATGAATTAACTATATTCTTAAAGGTATACGCCATAATGCCAGCTGCTAAGTTTTCTCAATATTAAGTTTTCTCAATATTAAGATTATGTATAAATTTGATGATACTGTGATTAAAGCTCTAAGGCCAGAGACTGGAGTTGTTTAACATAAATTCATCATTGAAGACATCTCTTTTGTCAAAGGACAGAAAAATTTAGCTTCCAGGGATGAGTAAACCCTTCTGCTTCCATAATATTAAGGAAGAGAGGGACTGTCTTCTCCAAGTACCTGTCTCTCTCCACTGACTATAGAGGGAAATAAAACAACTTCCTGAAATTAGTTTAGTTGTACTTGATTCTTAACTAGCAACTAGCAACACTAAATCCTTGTTGTGGTTTTCTTTTTGAACTCTTTTCTTCTAACTCCTCAGTCTATTATTCAGAATGGAAGCATGGGCATGTGCTTTAATAGAATGGGATCCAACTTTTGTGAGTGCTGCTGGCAATTCAGGAGAACAACAACAATAGTAAGTGTGGATCAAAAATCCTTCACCCTGCAGTTGGTCATAGAATAATTCTGCTGCAGTTTGCTGGTTTTGGAATTCTGGGGCAATGGTTCACTGTTGACTCAAAGGGAGTAGTGAGACCTACTGGATGACTAACACCTGGTGTTTTGTTTGGGAACCTGCCACGTAAGCATTTGAGCACAGGCCAAACCTTATTCCGATTAGCTCCTCTGAGGTGGCACTACAGTGACGCCATAGGCAAAAACAATACCTTTGTCAGCTATAACTTGAACACATGTACTTCTAGGTAAAGTCTTCCAAAGCTGATAACAAAGAGCTCTGTTGCTTGACCCAAAGTAGACTTTTTGTGGCAGTGGGTCTGTCAGACTCTAGTCAGTCATTAGAAAACAATCTAGTTGTATGCAGACAGAGTAATCGTTCTGTATAGGTTTCAAACAGGTCTCAGGAAGTGAGTCACTCAGCTCCCTTGAAAAGTGAATGGAAGCTGGAGACCTGTTTCCTGAGACACCTTTGAAATCTTAGCTTATGTTTCAGTATGGCTGTTATCCAACCTTAACTTGGGACATTGAAAGGATTTTCTTTCTCTTTTCTTTCTTTTTTTTATGCCAAATTAAAAGTATGAGGGCCTGAAGTGCATTTACACCAAAGCAACTTTCCATATACTTAGCCATATAAAGAAGGCTTGTAGTAGGCATAAATATGATTTATACTCACTTTAAGACTCATTTCCACCACCTGAGTGGTGTGAAGCAACCTTTGTTGAAATGAGATTCAGGTCTACACATTCCAGAAAGCAGCCAGGTTGTGTTGCTCAGACCTGCTGCTGCAGAAGCAGAAACTGTTCTGCTCCAATTGGCAACAGGGCAACAGGGTTGCCTCACTATCCAAACAAACTGTTCAGACTCTCTGTCTTTCCACTTGAGAACATTACATCACTATCCAGGAAGACCTTTTCTGTCTCTGAGAGAGTTCTTTTGATTCTGAGGAATAGAAAGACAGAGATAGGAAAGAGAGAGCAGATGAGGTACTTGGGTACTCTTTCTTAAGAAGTCATATAAATGATAGGGAAGTGTAACTCAGCTAACAGTTTCTTAATGTTCTAATAGAGGATTGGGAGTAGACCTCTTTAGGAATATATCCTTAATTCCCATATAGTATTTTTTTTAAGAATACAGAGTGTTTTAGGAAGCATAAAAGATCCAGGCTGAATCCAAGTTACCTCTTCTAGAAGAATACCATGTGGATTAAGGGAGCAGAGTAAGGCTTTAGTTTTGTTTTAAAAGGGAAATTACTTTGTGTTATGACTCATCAGAACAAGTTAATTTTTCTATTAGCATGTTTTACCTTAAAGCTATAATTTTATTTTAAAATCCATAACAATACATCTGGATTGCATTCTGGAAATGAAGTTGATCTGTAAATATGACCTAAAGCTTTTGAAAAACAACAAAAAAAATTCCTTTCCCTCATAGTTGAAAGTAATGAACAGCAATAAAGTGCTTTGGCCTGCATTATTATTATTATTATAAAGTGCCTATAAGCAATTTCAATAACATTATCTAATTAATCTTCCCAAATTTCTGAGATGTAGATAGAGTTATTTATTTAACTTATTTTACAACTGAATGACAATTCGAAACAGATTGAATGACTTTCCCAAAATGTTGTCAAGCATCATTTGCAGAGTCAGACTTAAAAAAAAAAATCTCTTCTCAGGTTCTAATATAATCATAAATTCCTCTTGTCACTCTTATAATTATGAAGGAATATGTCCTTTCAATTGACCTTCTTTTGCACATAAAAATAAGCTCTGCTATGTTCTCATGTCTCTGTATTGTGCAGCTCTTGAAAGTTCTGTGACGATTGTTGTATCTCCTCAAAATTTTTAAAAGATCTCAGGCTGTCATGAGGGTGCTTGACCTTTGCCAGTAACCCAGGTACTCATGCATCACCTCACTGCCTTCCCGACATGCATATAAAACAGTGTGACTTTATATTTCCTTTTCCAATTACTCACAATCTAATTTAAGTTGTGTTTTGCAAGCACTTTTCTATTTTCCCAAATGACAAGTGTATTAGCTAAGACTGTCAGCCTAGCTGCCAGCTCCCCAAGCAAGCCCAGCATGCTGTGACCTCATGCATGCAGCACGCAGGACTGACTAGGGGCTCCTAGGAAATAGATGTGAAGCCTGAGCCCTGTCTTAGCTGCCTTGGTAAGCATGTTTTATGATAAACTTTATCTCATTATGGGAGGGAAAGGGGAAATTCTGGTCAAAGTCCAACTTTAGAGCTTATGTTGAGGCTGAACTTTTCTGCTCTCCAAGTCTGCCATATCAAATTAGGGAGAATAAAACCGGCTGCTTGCCCTATTATTTATAACATCACAGGAAACTTGGAATGACTTATTAAGGATGGAAATAGTTCTCTTTCCTGAAAAACGGATCTTGCTTTGCCAAGATACACAGTGACTGACTGTGTGTAAGAGTGGTACACAAATACCTTCCACGACAAAGGTTATTAAAATATACCTGGCCTCGTTAATCAGCACTTACATGATATGCATTTATCCACACAAAATACTTTAAAAAAGGCTCCAGGGGGCCCTGATCAATGTTTCTAGGGGCAGAAACAGATCTAACTGTAAAAAGAATCCAACAAACCAAACTAACAAATCAGAAAGCTTTTTGTATTTTTGGCAGTGTCAATGAGCCTTTAGCATGGACCTTGACAAATATTTTTGTACAAGTTAATACCTGCTGACCACATTGGCTTTTCATTAAAAATCCAGTTGTTTAGTTTGTCCCCTGGAATATTACAAGGATAGATCTTGGAAATGCAGGACAGCTTTAGAAGCAGGAAAGTTTAGTCTGATGGTCATAAAAGGATATTTTGTGTTGGATTTAACTTCTCCCTCAGTGACCACTTGGGTAGTTATCCCACCTCACTGTTCCAGCATCCTCAACACAAAGCAACAAAACTGACCTGTGGGTGCGGTGAACCAATCTTTATTAAGAGTTTTGATTCAGGAAATGTGAACATCTTATTTATGAAGAGGACTTATAATGGGAAAATAGCACACAGTGTTTTGAAAGGGAGCTCTGTAGGATGAGGGGCATGGACTAGAACCTGTGTCTTCATGGCCCAGTAATTCTGGTTTGGTACTTGTTGACAGATAATTCACAGGGAAAATCTCAGAGAGAAGGGTGGAAGAATCTCAATTTCATGGATGAAATTAAATAATTTCAGCCCATTCCAAAAATGTCACAATACTGCAACTGCCTGCATTTCAAAAACAGTATTCCAAAGAGCACAGGTTTGGACATCTGCAGACTGTGACAGTCCAAGTTAGTCTACAGTAAAAATTGCAAGATGAATGCAAGCCTGTGGGGTTATAAGGAAGTGAGAGAAAGCAGACATTGACTTAGCTATCAGGAAAATTATATTAACTATGGACTTAATTTTTTCTAGTCATATGTAACTGTTGCTTTCTGAACTATCTGTACAAATAAAATGACTGTTGGTTTGTCTTGCCACTTCATCCTTTACTTCATTTGCTGATAGCTTTGAGAAAGAGAAATCTGTCTCAGAGATGTCAAGCTCATTGTCATCTTTGTGAATGAAATGAGCAAAACTATTTGTGCTTTGACTTTTCTGTTCCCGATGAAGCTGATGAGGAAGAGAGCTCTCACAGAGTTTAGAATAGAAGAGGATCCTTTATTTTTGCATTTCATCTGCTAAAGAGAGCTTTTACTGGGGCTAGTGATGTCCTTTAATTTCTGACCAAGAGTTCTTTGAAATAACTGTGGATAATCAGTTTCTACATTTTCAAAATTATTTGATGACCATTTGACAACACTAGGATCTAACTTCCTTTCTTTAGATATTCAGAAGAGAAAGGCACTGTGCACACCGTGATCCATAGGTCAAGGTTCAGTACACTTTATAACTTGAACTTTTGAAAATCTGGTTAAGGGTTCAAATCTTAAGAAAATACTGGAGGACTGCTCACTGACTCAGTGCCTCAAAATTAAATGCAAGCCTGAGAAGTGAAATTCATAGTGCAGCATGGGACATCTAAACTTTCCAGTACAATCCTCAAACATAATTCCTATCAGCCAATACATTTCATGGTGGATGTCTAATCTACACATTTGAAAATGTCAGGGAAGGAAGCATCTAAAATTTTGTTTCTTGTGAATTTTGGCACTCATCCATAGTCCAAATTAGGTTCTGTAGAACTAGGATTTGCAAATGCTTTGCCTGTGCTTCTATATGCAAGTCATATGAAGTGTCAGCAGACAACTCTCTCCTGCTTCTCTTTCAGAAGATAGCCAGCGAGAAGAGGGAGGAGGAGGAGGAGGTGATATTACTAAAGAAGCTTTGCATAACATTCTTGCTATGTGAGTACTTGCCGCCTTCTCCTGACCTATTTTTGAATGAAGTGGCTGTGGGAGCTCTGCAATGTGCTGCCGTTGCTGCTGTCATTGTGCGTGCAGTGAGCCCGCAGCGCACCGACTGAGCCGGGCCACTTGGCAAACCGAGCATGACGCACTGCTTTGCATCCCAGATGGACTAGGTGTGGAGGATGTGCAGTTCATTCTGCTGAGAAGGTGACATATTTTGGTGTGTGCAGAGACACACCAAGTTAGAAAACTTAGATGTCCTAGACATGTAAGTGAGTACACAGAGTTTTTTAGATCACCCTTCTTGATATGTTTAAATTAGTTTGAGTGTGTGGTAGGTGCTTAAGTGCTGTTTCAGATTTTACCTTGTATTTGGACATTGTCTCTGCATAAGAGTTTTGGTAGTTTTAACTTTTGAGTGTCTAACTAACATTGTGTAACAATGTGGTGTAGCAGAGAAGCACTAAAAATTCTGATTTGAGAAAATTATTTTTACTCTGTCTTCTGGAACATGATAAAAGTTTTAAACTAGCTTAGATTTTACCCAAAATTGCAAGATATACAGAAAATTTCAGGAAAAAAAACCCACCATAATTTTTTAGTCCCTGAGCTCCAGAAATTCTGCATATTAAATTTCGAGATATTTCTGTACAACTTACTTGTGAGTTTGTTATTTGTTTTACTTGTGGTTTGTTTCTGTGTTGGCTTTTCTTTCAGATGTTGTACATCATTCTCTTAATGTTTGTCACTCTCTAAACAAGTAAATGGTATAATTCTATTTTTCTGAGACATCTCACAAAAATATATTGACAAGAAGAAAACCCATAAGAGAGAAAAGAGTATGAAAAAAGTGTAGAAGTATTTCTGTCTTTCCCCATGGCTTAAGAATCATCTTATAGAGGTTATTATGAATACCTTTATAACTTTTTAAAAGGATGTAAGTACAAAGGGTAAATCCTTAAAGGCTAACTAGATGGATACTGGGGTATTAAAAAAGATGCAGACATACTTGTAAACCTCTGTACCAGCAAAGGAAACGACTTATTCTCTCCACTACCAGCTTTTCCCAGTCTAATTACTTCCCAAAAAGCTGAACCTCCTCATTCAACACATAAAATCTCAGCCATTTTTTCTTCTTTTTACGTTTTCTAATTTTATTTTTCCTTTGCATACTTTTTTAAGACTAAGATGAAGACCCACGATGTCATTAAGTGCAATTAGAGTACCTTGAGTGGTTTGCCATGCGGAACTCTCGAGTATGCAGATCTCAAAGACCTCAATCCTCTCAGGTCCCTCAGCTCATAGGCATGGTGTCCAGCAGACAGAATACAGCAGATGCTGTATTGAGACAAATAAGGGCAAGAGTATGTGATTGCAAGCAATTGACTTATCCCTGTTAAATGAGTTCCCACAAGCAGTAATTACTTGTGATTTTCTGCCTCCATCATAAGGGTGTTGAATACTAACTATGCAGATACATGAAGAAAATAAACATTTGATGACTATCAGATCTGTCCTCCTTGTTCCTTGTTATAACAAGACACGACACATAATAAGCACAAGAATCAACCCTGACCCCATTTCTGGTGAGGTTCTTTTTCGTGCCTCTACTGATGTCTGGTCAAATTTGTAGCTTGTGGGCAATAATCTATTAATCTACAGAGATGGTGGTGTAGATGGCCTCCTTTTGATGAAGCAAGGACTTATTTAAACTACCTCAATCTTGAAGAGAAGCCAGTTCCAAATTTTCCTGGAGTTTTTAAGACAGTTTTTAACTGTTAAAAAATTATATATAGAGAGAAATTTATATGCATGTGAATAAATGCATATTCATACTCACTTTTATTTTTGCATTTTTGAGTTCCAACTGGCCTTTTTCTTGGTATATCTTATCCAAACAGAAGAAGGAAGTTTCAAAAAGTTTGCAGAAAAGCCAGCTGTCACTGCGTTTCCTGAGCATCTCCACTGTGATCCTCTGGGTCTCTGGAATACTGCTTGGGTCACAGGGGGACATTCCATACAGGGCACTGCACTTCCTGAACAAACTATCAGTAGTCTTTACACTGAGCCAGGTTTAGAGATATTTTTAGATATCCATAAGATTGGAAGATGGGAGTGAACCATATTCTGTTTTCTCTTGTGCTACATATATCCATTGCTATAGCTTGAAGCTAGGAAACTGTAACTAAGCTGAGGAAAACTGAAGGAAGCAGTATAAAGTTTGATGTCAAGGAACAGAGTGACTCTTCTAAGAGGACTTTAGCTATGCTCTTGTGCCCATATTTCTTAGAAAATTAGTATGCATATGATTTTTTATCTGCAAAATATTCATTGTCAAGAAAAATATACCTTTAAATAATATATTTAATCACTCCCACCCTATTTCTTTCCAGATTTTTTTCCACCTTTTATTGCAGTCATCACTCTTAGGTTACTTCTAGAGAGAGACAAACAAGAAGAGCTGGAGATCTGTTGATGTTGTATGATGACACATTCACACTTGTATAAGTGTCACAGAACTTCTTTCTGACTGTGACATTTTTCTTAATAAAGGCAGTGGTTTTGTCAGAAACTGTGTGCATGCTTACACCAGGGCTAAATTTGTTTCTAATTATGTGGCACAATTGCCATAGCAGAGCATGCTGTGTATACCAGCACTACACAGATAGGGAGTTTGTGAGAAGAAACATGCTCTGGATTTAGAATGTGAAAACCAGCTGAGGAGTTCACCACAAGGCAGGGGTGTGAAAACTTTACTTAGAAGTTGTTTTTCTCCCACTGTGTACTCCCTGCAGCTGATGGAGTAATAGAGTTGTAATGGTTTGCTTACAGGCAGTCAATTAGGCACCTACAGCTACTCCACAGGGTGTAGATTTTACATGAGTGGCTTATTCATAAATAAAAAGAATTACTGCACATTTTTCTCTAATGTTCTCCATTTCTAAACATCACTACGTTATTTATTCCAAATCTTGTCACACTTTTATGCAAGGTCTTTGCTTCCTTTTCTGTCCTCTTTACTATTAGGGTAGATTGACATTGACTGATTTGTGATATCCCACTATAGCACAGAGCACATTCTTTTCCTGCATTAGTTGTACTAGAATTCACAGGCTAAAGCATCAGTTTGAATTGAGGAACTTATAGGAAGAGTATGAATCTGAAAGAATTAGTAATGTTAAATTGGTATCATGAATCCTGAAGCTGGTATTACAATGTGTGGTTTTTAAAGGACAGTACTGCTGGAGCTATTTTTTAAAAGAGATCAGTCTAAACTTCTGACAGTTCTTGAAAACAGAAAGTCAAATATTATGTTACAGTTTTCAATATGAACATGGCCTATTCTGGAAAAAAAATTTAACTCTTTTCTGGTCTATGTAAATGTAGACACATACATGTATGTATATACAATGACATAGCAACACAGAGATAAAGAACACATAATATTTTATAATATTTTAATTAATAAAATATAACAGAGGTAATCATAAGCAAAATCAGGATTGTCCCATACATCATGTCTTAACTCCTCTTAAACAGTTTCTCCAATCCCCCACCTCCAGTTTATACATTCCAGTCATTGTAATCTCTTATCAACACTTTTCCCTCTTATCCCCACCCCCATGTCCTTCCCCTTCTTTCTCTTGTCCTTCTCCCACTGTGGTCTTTAGAGTGGAATGTGGGTGGGATTAAGTTTAGGCAGCCGGCAGGCAGCCGGCAGGAAAAGGCTGTATATACAAATGTGTCCCAGGTGTCCTAACATGTCCTTGCCACACAAATGGTCACACTTGCTGTTGACAGGATGACAAACTTCAGCCCAGAATCAGTGCCTGTAATAAGACAATGATGTCACTGGCTCAGTCTCTCTACAGACTATTGTGGGAGTGGAGCTATGATATGAATATAAACAGCTGTAAGAAGTATTTTATTTCATAGGAAGATCATTTCGTGTGAGAGATTTTTTCTCTGTCTTTTCTGTCCCTTTTTCAATATTTAATATAACTTCTTTGTACTATTGATTTATTTACAAATAATGTCATTCATAGCTATAAGACTAGGTAAATAAACATGTATAAATATAATGCATGTGTTAATAGTCACTGGGCACTCTTTTTAAAGAGTAATAACTATATCCAGCTTATAAAAGATAAAATGTCTGGCCAAAGAATTTTCGATGTTGACATTTGGATGTTGACACATCTATTGCTATTACACCTACATTTGCCAGGTTCCATAAAACACTGCCAGTCTCTGCACGCTCACCATGCATTCAACTCTCTGTCCAAGGAGATGTGGGATTTTATAGTGTCTATTACACAGCAAGGAACACATATGAGAACTCTGATAGACAGATTTATAAAAAATATATATGTGTATACACATTCAGACACACAAATATATTTGTTTTGGTCATTTACTAAAAAAAAAAAAGACTTCACAAGGGAATAATATAGAAAATATATTTCCTAGGCTAGTTGTCACTTTGGAGCACATTATTTAACACATTTGTTTGTCTCAGAATGGAGTGTATCTACAGAAGTATAGCTGTTATTTAGCTTGAATATTACCTAATGCAGTAATTTTTTTTTAGAGATATTCACTTGTTAACTGATTTCCTATAAACACTGCAAGTGGGGAGTTCAGAAAAAAAGATGTGAAGGGGAGAAAGATAAAAGTACCACACCCCACTCCAGAAAAAATATGTTGGAAGTAGGAGTTAACATGTGCTACACATTATCAGTGTACTCCAGGCTGCTTTTGTCTGAGTAAGTTCAAAGCAGGAGCTGCATTTCATAGCTATTATACAGGATACAGAGCACAAACCTCTAATGCACACTTATGAAAGAGTGGCTTGGACGGCTTGGAATCCCTGCACCATGGCTGTCTGGAATAGTGGGATTGCATTTCCACAGATTTATCTGTCAAAAATATTTCATTTTCTTACAAATATACTTTAAGGCTTTGATTTCTAGGACAGATTGGCATACTTTTGACTCCTGTAGAGGGCTTCCAGTCAAAGGGACACCAGATTCAGCCCTGCCTAAAGACAGAATTTCTGGAGCACTTTAAGCCTTTTCCAAGGAAAGGCTTGCTGTGTGTACTGGTATCATAGGAGTGGTATTTAAACAAGTTCAGACACAGCTAGAACCTAGCAGAGTAAATAGGACTACCAGAAAGAGGGAACTGTATGGAAAAATGCTTTGCTAGTCTATAGCCCAGCAGCACGTAGGAAGACTGAACACAGCCCTAAATACAGTCACTTATAGCTCAGTCTCTCAGCTGTCGGAGCAATGGGTTTAGAGCTGCTGTATGAGGAATTACATCTTGAAGGTCAGAGGTGAAGAAGATTATGATTGCAGTATGCTGGAAATATCTTTGTCCCAAAAAAAAAATACAGAAAAAAACCCAAAAAAACCACTTTTTTTTTTTCCTTCCTAACAGTGTATACTCTTTAAATTCATAACATATATAACTTTAATATGCAACAATTTTATTCTGCAACATATTTAAGAATCTGTGCTTGAAGATTACTCTGCATCTCAACAGCCTTCTGAGCAACTCAGTCCAGTTTGCACGATCCACAAGAATAGATACAGTTTCATCACAGGGCTAAAGTCCTGGCGTGTTTGAAATTATCTGCCAGAACTATCTCAGTCTATGAAACTGAGTTTATAATCAACTTTCTTAACTGTTCTGAGAAATGTTAAAATTTTCTACAGAATATATTTTAGCCAGTTTAATGAGAATCTTTGGAATCAAATATTCAAAATTCCCAAAACAGCAATGACAGCTCAAATTTCTTGATTTGGATAAGAGAACAGGGTTTAACAAAGTGTTTTGATTTTAAGTTTTTAACTGAAAATAGAAGATAGATTTGGAAAGCACCACCTAGACCACCTCTGTATTCCAGAGACATTCTACATTGCTATCCACTAAAGAAATGATAAGGTAAAATACTCCTGACAACTCTGGTCCAAACTTTTTACACACTCGGATTTTCTGTTCATGCATAAAAGAAAGAGCTGCACAGCTGTGAATTTTAAATTGAAGCACTCAACTACCCTGACTTTCCGTAAACTATTTTCTAATCTATTGTGTTTTGATAGAAGGAACCAAACCAGATATCCTTTCTGGACAAAAGCCCAACCAGAACCAGGTTGGCTGACATAATTCACAGGTTTCCAGTGTACCCTGAGTGTCCTACACACCAGTTTCACTAACAACTTGGCATGCATTCAGTGATGGCATCATTTGAAGGGACAGCAACTCATAGGAAAATTTTTGTGCCAGATTTTGTTTCCTGAAACTGCTTTGCTTAAGGGATCAGTGCACAGGCTTCCTGGAGTTTCCTTTAATTGTTTGGGGAGATCTGTGTTGCAGCTACTGAACAAAACCACTGTGAAACAGATAACTTTGGTGAGCATTGATTTATTTTGACATTTCATTTCATAATTTATATGTCTAACCAACCTATTGTATTTAACTCTGTTGTGACTTCGCTGTGGATATTGACTTCCTAGACCAAATGTGACAGGCTGTCACCACAGACTACTACCTATCAAAGTTCCTTGGCAGATCAGTCAGTAGCAGTGTGTACTTCTGCTACTATGATTGCAGACATGATATCTGCACTGCAGCCATGAGTGAGCTCTGTTTTGTGCATAGTTTGGAGATAAATTTATTGAGCTGTCATTGTTGTAATCTAAATTTATAATATTAATATCAGGTCTATTAGGTGGGAGTGATGTTTAGAAAGAGCTGTAATTTTTGGAGAAGCGTAATTTGCATAGCCAATATTCCATCAGAACGTCTAGAAGACAGCACTACAGGGGATGTTACTGCTGCATTCTTCTTCAATGTGTTTAGAAAACAGCTAGCAACAATCATATTATGCAATACAGTGAAATCTTTCCTCTTGTTTACTTAATCCCACTCTTGGAGCAATGGTCCTTCTGGTCTTGTGCAAAGGGACCAAAATCCATGCTAAATAGCAGTGTAGAAGTGAAGTAAATGAGGAGGATTCTGATATAGCCAGATGTAGGGAGGGACACAACAGAAAGATTTATGTAACTAATACCCATACATCTCCTCAGCTGAGCATTTCATTATTCTGCCAAGGCTTTAAGCTGCTGACACACAGCTGGCTATTTTATTTATTTATTTGTCAAAATGTTTGAGATTATGTTTCAAACTTCAGCTTTGCAATCTTTTTGCAACATTATCAGCTGGTTTCTTTCATTGCAATATTGGTGCAATAAGTAAATCTTTCTGCAACATTTTTCAGCTGGATTCTCTCATTGTAATATTGGTGCAATAAGTATGTCATCCACCTTTAAAACTGCTTAAAAAGAAAGGTAAGAAAAAACACAAAAAGAGGTAAAGGTGTCACCTCTTCAAAGAGCAGATAATTTCTGACTCATAACATCACATCCCACTAATAGTACTTCAGTTGTTTGGAGAGGGTTTGGCCAACCTTCTAAACAATGATAACCTGCATTTACCAGCATCCAGTAGGTCAGATGTGAATTGAAGTACCCACTAGAGACTACTGCCCTAATCTTCCCTTCCGCTGGATGATCCACCATTAAAGCACTTAAGATTGGTTCCTGTCACCATAACTCACTGGCTTACTCTCAATGACCTGTCATCATCCCAGAGTTTCCAGCCAACTTTCCTCTTGAAAGAGAAAAATGGACGGAAATACCTGATTGAAGTTTAAATTCTGAAGAGAGGACATAATTTTTTTGTTTTGTTTTAAGAATTGCCTACTTAAAGAAAAGAATATATCTAATACTTTTAAGCTGTTGTGAATGTGAAAAAAACTTGTGTTCAAAGCAAAATAGAATTAACATGGTCCTATGTCTACTACATATAAAGAAAAAGTTACCATTTACTTAAATGCCACAGGATTAAGTTTTATTTCTCAGTGAACACCACTGATTTAAAGATAAATTCTGCCAACTTGACTAACAAGGAATGCACCCCTATGAAAAGCCAAACAAGTTTTATATAAGCTGCTAAGACAGAGCAGGTAGGTAGCTATAAAGTCAATGTTGCTCTGCATTACAGGATCCAAAGAAGTTCTCCATGTTCCTATCATGGGACAATGCCTACTTGGATAATTATGCCTATGCAGCATAATAGAGCATGCTGCAGAGATCTCTGAAGTGATGCCACCCTGATCATATGTACATGATCAGAGACACATTTCTGCTAGTAATTTATATTTGTCTCTAAGTAAGTGTTTTTTCAACAATCTTTCAACAAGAATACACTTTTCTGATTCTTTTAAATATATAGAGAGAGGCTTAAAGGTTATTAAATCTGCAACTTTGGGTTAGTTCTCCAACATATTATATGGCTGATATATTAAAAACACCTGTGCCTGATTACAGAGTGGGAGAAATGGTGAATATCATCCAGGCAAAAACAATACATAGAGGACTAAAAATAGCAAATATATATATATACACCTATTGAGAGGAGAAATGGACAGAGAAATCCAGACAGTAGATATAAAAATGAAAATATTGAAACTAAAAAGCATCTATTCAAAAGTGGTTCCATAAATTTCTTGCAGACAAACTGCAGACAAACTGTTATGCTCATAATTTAATATTAAAATGTCTAAATTGAAAATATATTTGAAAAATCATTGTATGTTATTAGCTAATTCAGAAACAGAAAAAGAGGATAAATTTAAAATATTTAGAAAAAGTGGCTTATTAGCTGTCATGATTATTAACTAACGCTTTTGCAAGCATATTTTCAATTCTACTTTGTGATAGGGAGAAATCTTGTTCTGACAGCCTCAAATATAGAATGATCAGGACTTTCCTTCATTATTATTGATGATACTGATTACTTTAAATTTTATCTATTAATGGGGACTTACTACATGTTTTTCATCCCTGTAAGCCTTTCTTCTACTGATTTTAAGTTCCATAAGTAGTCAAATGTCCAAGAATGTAGAGGACCAGTCTTTCTCCTTTCCAGACAAACAGTTTTGCAAATTGCTAGGAGTTCTGAAATGGTCATCTTCAGTGCATCAGTTCAGTGACAGTGTTTTGATTCTTCATCCTTGATATTTCATGACAAGTTTGTGTATATATATGTGTGTGTGTGTATCATAAAGGTTTATTATTCCCTACCATAGATCCAGATATGAAAGTCTTTTGAGACAGAACTGAAGAATATAGGAGTTTCCAGTAGCAACAGGAGCAATTCCCTCTGTGATGAAGACTTGTCTTTTCAGTAGAACTGAGTGTATCTTCATACTCAACATCAAGAACCTCCAAAAAAGCCCAAATTTACTTCACTAGAAAATAGTGTGAAGCTGAGTTAAAGTAGAAGCAGTCTTTTTGAGAACAAAAGGAAACAAGATGTTAAAAGCTAATTTTTAATTTGGGACATGCAGTTAAACAGTCTATATTTCTACTCATTCCATGATATTTGGAGTTGGCTTCCATGGACATAAGACATCTGGGTTGCAATGCAACTATAATGTTTGCTAAAAGAATCCTAATCTTTATGTCTAATTTCTCAGTTATGTCATTTGAGACTGAGACACTGCTGATATTATTCGTCATAGGTAATGAAAATACTTTAAGCATTTCCAAGGAAGTCTTGAGAATCAAATGCCAAAGCTTGAGGGTAGGGGAGAGTTGTTTTCAAATTGCACGGATGCAGCACCAAGCTAACGGGCAAGGGATTAACCATTTTAGTGTGCAGTACACCACAGAGGGCGAGAAGTGCAAGAGAAAGCAAAAGTCATTGCATGTTAAGTACTGAACTAATGAAAGTTGTCGTGTCATAATTTATGAGAGGGGTGGGGTTGGCTTCTACTTTGCATCTGGCAGGTATTTAAAATCTGTGTGCTATTGTACCTTACTCATGCAAATCTAAATGGAAATAAACAAATAAAATTCAAAATTCTTTGGAAGACTCATTTCACAGATTTTTGTTTTTCCTAAGCTAAAGAAGTCATACATTCAATTTATCTCCTGTCACTACTGATTACTTCAGCACTTTGGATAACATTTAAAACCAGGCAGTTTATAAAAGAGAAGAGGCATTACCTCTTATACAGGGATGAAAAAAACCTCCACCTATAATTAAAATAACCAAGAGGTAAACAGGTAGACAATGCAGATGCAATTATTTTACCCCAAGAAAATTAAACCAGCTAGAGAGAACTAATTGCTTAGAAATTATTCATATTTAAATTGTTATATGCCAAGTATTCCCTACAATCCTTAATCACACTTTCTATTAATTTTTTGTGTTAGTGCAGCCCTCAGAAAAACCTATTTCAATTTTCCATGCTATATTTAAGTTTCATATTGAAAACAAATGTGAACCCTCTTTAGAATAAAAACCTTATGTTACTTTTTCCATAAGCGTTTTTTCCCTTTCCCCTTTTAAGTCTGTAATTCTTTCTGTCTGATTTTATTAAGTGTGTGAAAAGGTAGGCAAGCTGCCCAGGTCTTGGAAATTAAAGTTCCCTGTGTAGCTCAGGTGGTTGCATGAAATCCGGAAGTGCGACAGCTAAAAAAGAAAAAACATATGATAAGATGATTTCTTATAGAAAGAAATTGAGGACATCCCCATCTACTGATATCTCTGCTCACTGGATTCTGAAGTTTATTTACCATGATGACAAAATGAGGGAAATTCATCTTAAAAGTTAGGCATTCTGTTTCGCATGTTGCGGAGAAAAGAAAAGTCACCCAATCCCTTTTGTGGTAGTCAACCAAACACAGATCCTCAGTCTTTTTAGTCCAGTGTCAACTGTTTGAAAGTCAAGTGATATTATCTTTTGTTTTATTTTACTTTATTTTACTTTACTATCATTCTTTGCCTTGCTATTTATCTTAAGTGATTAATACATTCCAATAATATTCAGAGAGGTGAAAAATTACAAAACTGTATTTTTTGAAAAACAAAAGTGCATTTATGCAACTCTGTTTAACAAATAAATAAAACAAAAAACATGTAGAAAAAAATGAACAAGCTTCAAGAAAAAAAGTTTCTTATATGTTTCTTTCTGACTTTTAAAAACATCATTAGATCTTTCTCTCCATATGTTTCACCACTTCCAGCCTGTATATATTTTCATTTTCAGATTGAATCATTCTGGCCTGAGACTGCCTCATTTGAATTGCAACCTTCTGTAGAGACTTATTTACTTTTATTGCCATTAGGTTTGATAAATGAAAGTGATTCAAATAATTCACTTTCAAGTTATATAAAACCTAGTCTGATGATTTATTTGACCTCACAGTGTCCTCTAAAGGGCCATATGCCATTTGTTTCCAGTTGTTGCATTTGGACATATGTACAAACACATAATTTTGATCCAAAATCACCAAACATGGCAAAGAGGTAGAAATGCATTTTAGATGGCCTATGATCAGGCCACAAGCCTGTTTGTGCTGGGATTCCACGAAGGCTCATATCTTTATATGGGTGAATCTCTTTTTCACTTAATTGAAAATGCACACTGATAACATGATTTATGATACCAAGTTCGCAGCATGATCTGGATTGTAGACAACAAATCTCTGAAGTATGAATTCTGATTTAAGGTTTGTGTATATTAGTATATATATATGTATATGTGTGTGTGTGTGTATAGACACACACATTTTTGTAAAGAAACTGTCTATAAGTACAGAACTAAAACCACTTAGTAATAGCAATAGAGACATAATAATGAAAAGTGACCACTTTCTCAATGCATATTTCTGGGTTACTCTGATTATTGCTGTCTGTTTTCCCTGCTTTAGTGGCTGGGCAATTTACATGTGCATCCCTAGTCTACAATCTCAAACCTCGCATACTGTGCATTCCATTGTCATTAATTTTTGAATATTAAATTGTAATATTTCATGGGCTCCATCACTGAATTGCAGAGTTGTCACACATTTTATTATCATTTATTTCACATACTCAATTAATGAAACTTATGAATGTATTGAGAATTAAGATAATGCCAAAATAAAATAGTAATGCAACTATTTCATATGCCGCTGTTCATCATTTATCCCACTAAAGCTTAAATATTTGAGATATTTCTTGTTCAAAAAGGCTAAAGCAAGTTAGAAGAATATTGACTACCTCTCCCTCACAGTCTTCTGTTTTGATTAAAATTAAGTTTAGCACCATCAGCTAACTTTCCTTCTCTTTTTATCTAGGTGGACATGTTCTGAATAAAGCACATCATCTGCATGTAATCTTTATCTACAATATATGACAATGAGGATGTGTTCAATTCTTAGAATTACAGGAAATTGTTCTTGTAACAACAAGTGATTAATCCTTTGGTTTCCACTACAGCCTCTTACAGAAACAGAATTAAGTTTTATACATAATCATAAGAACAGCTGCAGAATTGCCCCAAAGCTTCTCTGAAGTGCCATTATAAAAAATTCCCTACAAAGTGGTGTCTCATTCCAATGTGAAAGAAACATTACCAAAACTTTAATGATATGGTTTAAAGATAAGTTTTCTACAGTAAGGAGTGAATGGGACTCAATGTGTTTGTTCTTATGCATTATGCATTGTTCTCTGAGGCTTATGCATAATGCATAAAGACATACCTATTCATATAGATACATACTAGTTTGAGTCAAGTGAAAAACAATAAAACTGTAAACACAGATGTTTTTCAAAAAACTTATCCAGATGCACTAACAAAATTATTTTTTAAAAAAATAGAGAATAAACTCTTTAGTGATAAATACATCTCCACAAGTCTTATGCAGTCTACAGATCGTGAATTTTTGAGGCACTTAACAAAGAGAAAACAGTGTGCCTAGATGTTTAGGAATCAAATTGAAACTTCATTAACGAATAATGAGACGAACAACAATCATAAAATCAGTTTCTATATGACTAGGGACTTCATCCATGTTTCGAAATAAATTTTTATAAAAGCTGCTAAAAACATGAAAGTCACAAGTGGAATTTAGCAACCCACCTCTGGCAGGATAGTTATAATTTTGATTGACTTTGTAATTACTTTTGTCTGAATCCAAATATTTATGTTAGAGAAATATAAAACCAGTTCATTTTGGCATTTACTCAACAAACTGTATTGGCATTTTTGAGATATTATGTTTTTAAAGTCTTGTCAAGACAGACAGGGAAAAGCAAAAGCAATATTCACATACCAGCTGGAGGAATGAGCCCTTTTCCTGTCTGAAAATCCATTCAAGACATGAGAGAGGCAGGCTCAAATCTCCCCTTTGCTTCAGGGGTCAATTTCCCCTTATTAAGATGATCTTTATCATTAATTTGAGATTAAAATTTCCAGAACTGAGAGTTGACAACATCTTCTGATTTTTTTTTTTTTTTTTCAGGGAATGCACAATATCTTTTGGAGGAAGAGAGAAAGAGAACAGCTTCGTAGCATAATAGGTGACATCTTTGCCTTGATGCCCATGTACCTTCTGTTAAATTTGTTAAATTTCAATTAATTTTTTTCCCGATGTCATGTAGGGATGTCAAGAAGTGAAGCGATTTGTGCAGGCAGACACAGAGCTAGTGATAAATTCACAGCTAATAACAATCAATCTCATTCCTATGCATTAAGTAATGTCCATGGTTTGACTCGTTTGGAGTGGCTTGCTAACATTTATATTCCAGTTGGGCTAGGAAGGTGAACATATTCGTACACAAAGCTGATGGCTATGAAATGAAATATTATTCACAGAATTGGATGAACCCTGAGATTTTTAAGAGTTTTGAGTTTACCAGAATCCTTTACAGTATCATGGATAGCAACAGTGATGTTTTCTGTGCTTTTTGGAGTATTTAATTAATGGAAATTAAATTTACACAAGATTCCAGAACGTAATCAGACTGTAAAAGTTCTTAATTTTGTTTTTGAAGCTAAATGTGAAGTTACATTTCCTGTCACTATGCAGAAGCTCCAAAGTGTAGTTATAAAAACAGCAAAATTGCTTAGGCAAATACTAAATAAAAGTCTCATGAACATTAGCCCAAAGCACTTATTAGAGAAAGACACAAAACAAATGAAAAATTTTTCCTTTACAAAAATGAAGATGCTATTGACAGTAGAGAAGGCTTTGAGTCAGGCTTTAAAAACATTTGATGGTTGTCATTATGTCTTGCAACAATTAAAAAAAAATAGAAATCATACCAGCTCAGAACAAAAATTTGTGACTCTTAGACCTTAAGTCTGAGATTTACTATGATAAACCTCTGCCACTTAGAAGTTTTAAATTAGGTCAGAGATTTAGCAACTTTAATATTGACTGGATATTTCCTTACTGATTCTAAAGTAACTATTATCTCTCATATATCTGTATCATAGTATTCTGTATATGGACTTGGAAGTTCCATTAAATTAACTGTTGCACAAAGCAAACATTTAAAAAAAACTCAATTACTGATCCATGAAATTTGCTTGCCAAAGTGTGCTGCTCAGGTGATTATCATGAGATGGCACAAATTAATAACACCAGTCTTGCTGACAGACCATTGTCTTAGCACACCAACTGCTGGAGCAGTTCTCTGCAGGGACTCAATAATAATCAGGTGGCTTGATGTCTTTTTAGAAAATTCTCTCATCTATAAAGGAACATCAAGAGCAAAAGTCCAAAAATATAGGATGAAAATCTTTACTCCATAGTGATGCTGGAATCCTAATAGAAAAACATAGAGGCAAGCAACCTAGTCCTGAATGAGAGACAATACAGAGGTTGAGAACTGAGGAGAAAAAAGGACAAATAATCTGTGTTTGGTCTGCTAGCAAAATACTGCCAAGACAGAGAGAGAAAATAAGGTATGACAGTTAAAACAAGAAGCAAGAATAACTGTCTTTTCCTCAGCCTTTGGATAGCATAGTTATCAATTATAAAAATTGTTATAATTATCAAGGCTCATGTTTTCTTATTAGAAACCATTTTGATATGCACTGAAGATCTAGACACCATGCACATGCAGCATGATTACATAATGGAGGTCACTATGTTTTCCTCCACTTTCAGTGGCAGAGCACTTTTTCTTCTGACCTTCCCAGATTTTTAACTGCTGCGAGATAAATTTAATCTCTTCTTCATATGTAAAATTTACTTCCAGTAAAACTATGTGGAAAAGAACTGGAAAAACATGCAATATATGCCAAGTTTCAGTATCAATTTTCATTAGTGGCTGATGCACAGTGTGGATGGAAAACAGGTTAGAGTTACAAAATGGTGACATTACATTCCTTCCAAGTCTGGAGTATTTAAAACTGCTCAAGTAGTGAGAGGCATTATGGAAAATGTAAGTGAAATTCAGGCATAAAATTTTGTCTAAAGTTAAACTCCCACCCTATATCTACTTCCCTTGCTTGGAATTAAGTTAGGCAGAAATTTCCACTTCAGCATCAACAATGCTGAAATTATCAACTTATGCCATAATAATATAATTTCTCTCCCCCAAACAAAAACTGTAAGCTTAATATTTTTATTTTTATAGAGGAAAACCTTAACGATTAGCATGGAATTTCACATACAACTTTTGAGTTGGTTTAAAGATGAGAGCTAGAAGCCAAATTCTGAGATAGAAAATAATAAATAATATATGAATTAAAACCAGAGGGAAATTTCATTCCTCCAGACTGAAAATATTGGCCTTTTTGGAGGTATAACTATATGATCTCATTTTTTTTTTTCATTTGTACCATGAACTGACAATAGATGGAAAGGTAGAGAAGAGTGACAACATAAATCTGCTAAATACTGAATCAGCCCAGAATATGTGTTTCAAAAAATAATTTTGAAAAGGTAGAATTTACTGAAAGAATTTTTGACAGTATTTCCCCTCAGTAGCACCAAGTAATGAGACAATTCTGTAACAAATTTGTCAAATCTGTAAATCTTTTTGTTTACTTAGAGCAAGAAAAAATAGTAAATTAGCACAAAGAGATAGCTTACTTTATTTGACTCAGTAAATGAAAATAAAAAAAAATTCCACTTAATAAGAAGAATCCTCCATTCTGAGCATATTTTTTGTCACTGTCACAATAAAGACTATGAATGGATAGTAAAAAAAAACCCTAAACACAGAAAAATAAGCAAAATTCATACTTATATGCAGCAAACCGCATGAATGTATGGCTATTTAGTAGGTGAAAACTCAGCTCTTCAGTAAAAAAAAATCTTATAGAACTCATTAATAATATAAGAGAGAAAACAGCTGATGGATTCCCTCAAAACCTTACTAGAATGGGTCGACTCACTCTCCTGAACAAGGCAAGAAAATAGTCACCAGCTGAGTAAAGCCAAATGGCTGACATAATGATGGATGGCCAGATGGTTTTACCACAAAATGAATAACTTGTCCCCAAACAGAAGGACACAGTTCTCAAGCATAAATATATTGACCCAGCCTGCAAGAGAAAAATGAGAATAAACCAGTTTTAACTGAAGGCCCTCATATACTCTCAGTGATTCTCTCCACTGAGGAAAGACAATGTGAATTAAAATGAGAGTCATGCAAGTTCTTTTGCAAATGTTATTTTTCTTTTTTCCCCCTAAATGTATTAATGACTACTTATATTTTTTTCCTTAAATACAAAGGTTTCATAACAAGTGATTTTCAAACAGCTATCAATTTTGAAAGTGTTTTGTTCCAAATGTAGTTTTGAAGTCCATGTGTTTCATTCTCTCAGGAACACAATCATTTTGGAGAAAAAAGCTTTTAATTAAAACTAAAGAGTTCATATTATTTAGCATAATATTCCATTTGTGGGGAAGAGATAATTTGAAGGTGATTTTTTTCGTAGTTACAGAGTCTGTTTTTCCATTGCTCCTACCTTAATAAGTTTTGAAACTTTTACTCAGTCCTCAACAAAAGGTACATGAAAGGTTCCAGTGTCATGAATAATCCGTTCCTTTTCATACAAAAATATTTATATGGGTACAGAAGATGAACTCTATTATTTGAGAAAAATGTAGTCTAAGTTCCCAAAAAAGCAACAATGGTATACCCTACCTCTTTCCCAGATGATGATCGGATGATACAGAAGGTAACTTTGGGATTTGCAAGTGGGGTTAATGGAGCTGTAATGGAAAGAATCAGAGAAATTACTGTAGAATAGTTAAAGACAAGAAAAAATGTCAAGCTGACTGTTGAAGTTATGTTGAGAGACACAGATGCCTAGAAAATAAGATTTAATTTATTCCTTTGTTCATAGCACATTTTGCTCTTCATTTTATTTTTCAAAACTAAAAAAAGAATAAAAGATGAACCACAAAATTTCTAAAAATACTTTTTTTTTCATCTTTTGAGAATCAGATTGACTCTGAAACAAAATAACGATTTTGAAACCAAAAATTGAAATAAAATTGCAGATAAAAAAAGTCAACATTATATTTTTATCTCACCTTATTCTTTTTCTTATCAAAATTCTTTTCTAAGTCTAACTCATTCTAGTCATTTGGACAGACTCTAGTCTGACCTTACATGATTAGAACTCTAGAACTTTACCCATATAAAACACTTCAAGTTGTCACCTTTAAAGAAAAATTTACTAACAAGTGTAACAATAGGCCTTAAGTGTTAAATACATGCATATGTTCTTATGGCATAAACTTGCACACAACTGACGGATGCTTTAAGAAAAATTATTTGAATAATTTTTCATGGTTAATAACTATGTCTACATTGTGGGGAAACTTGAACCTCTCTCATATTGTCTGGAATATATCTGTCATTGGAAATTTTTCCAGGACTCATGATGAAAGTTCAACAGAATCCTCCCACTTGCTTTACTGTATCAGACCAAAATATCCTTTTTCTTTCAAGCTCCTTGAGTTCCTGATTTCTTTCTTCCCTCAGTCCACTATCATTCCTTGTTACCTACTGACAGTTTTCACCAACAGATTCCATTCAGTTTCTTCCTAATACTTCTTATCTGCTTGACTTAATCTTGCTAGCAGCCTTTTTGACACCCTGAATAGAGATAGAAACTGTGGCTCATCTTCATCTTAAAGGCTTCACTTAGAGCCATCATCAATATATATTCACAGGACAATAAAAGAAATTGAATCAGGGACTGCTGACTGTGTCTGAGAAGAGGCAGCCAGAAGAGAGGATAAAGAGACTGGAATAAATTGGGTTTAGGGGGTTCTGTTTGTTTGGTTTTGTTGGTTTTGTCCTCTAAAAAAAAAATCCCTCTGGCAGCTCAGAACGAGATGAATGTTCATTAATTAGCACAGATGATAATTGCCTGCTTTAGTGAAGGGCAATTCTACACCATTAGGACAGGCTTTTGATTTTCCCTCCCTAAAGCTACAGCAGGAAATTTGGATTCATCAGTTGTAGCTCATGAGGAAATGAAGAAGAGCCTATTTTAAATGTTATGGAAGTGTGAAGTAGAAAAGCCTTGTGGTACTTTCAAAATCTGCTGAATATGCGGATTTTTTTTTATTTATTTTATGGGACACGAGGGGAAAGAGTAATTATGATTGTAAGTATCGAATATATGGCAGTTTATCTGCAACAACATCTCAGTCACAGATTTCTAGGTGGTTCTCAGATCATCCCGACACCCTGAATAGCTCTTTGTGCTGTTAGAACCTTGAGAGATTGGAGGGTAATTCTCCAAAGTGAGGTAAGACTTTAAAAAAGAGGTTTTTATCCCTTATTAACAGTACTTTAAAAAACAACCTCAAAACAACATTTAAATATACGAGTCTGAACAATATTGAGTTTTCTCTAAACATTTTCTAAAATGTACTTAATACATAGACATAACCAGCTGAGTTCAGCATGTAGTGTGGATTTTAATTACATTAACCTGAAGCTACTCTCTATATTATGCACAAAAGATTTTTTTATCTTCATTCCTGTACACATTCTGGCCTGAAAATCTTTCTTAGAATTATCTTCACTTGTCTTAAATTACTGTGGAGGAGTTGAATGCACTCAGCAAGATGTAGAACTCATATCCACTGCCCATGTTTTTAGTATGATACATATATTAAATCACATTAGTTTAGAAGCCAGAAGATACCTCTGATAGGTTTCTGCTAATGCAAGCTTGATTCCATGCCCATGTTTTTCTTCAGTGAAGCAGTAAGCCTCTGAACTTTGCTTGAACTCAGATTCTCAGAACAGTGCAGTACGTATTTGATGCAATCCATCCCCATCATATTCAATTTTTTTTTTTTTTATTAATTAAAAAAAAATATTATCACTTACTTCTCAGCTAAGCAAGAAAGACTGTGGCAGGTTCTGTTATTTGGTCAAGAATCTGAACTCTAGTAAGACATGCTCCAGGAAAAGCTATCTCACAAAATGCTACTCCACCCCTTAACATTTTTTCCTCCAACTCTGAAAACCAAGAAGACAAAGACTTCTCAAATGGAAATTCTATGTTATGATCAATAATTCAGGTTATTTCAATGGCACGATTCATGACATTAGCAAGTGCAAAAAAAAGCATATTATTTTCTCAAGTGTATTAGATTTGATCACAACTTCTTTATAAAAAATGAATTTATTTCCTTAGATCTTTTTTTCCAAAAAATCTGTCTTTTGTTCTGCAGAAATTAAAAATTAAAAAAAAAAAAAAAACAAACAACCAAAAAACCCCCAAAACAACAAGAAACCCCCCCAGTTGTTCTAATAAGTAGCAACCTTATTCTGGAATTAATCAGTGAACTCATGTTCTAGTAGACTGTGCTTTGTGATGGACACAACAAGCTCCTTATGCACGTTCAGATGCCATTACCTCCTTTCAAGAATTATCAGTAGTTCAGCTCATTGAAAACAGGGTAAATATATTTTTCAGCTTTAATTTGTGCTATTTCTTTCTTCAGATGCTCATCTATTGAGTTGTACAGGACTTCCAAATGCCTGCTCTATTTACTTTTTGGTGTTAATTTCAGTGAAGTGGTCTCAAGAATAACTTTCTACTCAAACACAGAAAATAACGTAGTGAAATGGCATCCAGGTTCACTGCAGAAAAAAAAGATGAGAATAATTGGGTATTGGTCATCACTTTCAATCATTACTTAAGAAAAAAATATTACTTTCCATTTTGTGTACTAAGGAAATCCAAAATTCAAAACCAAATACAGTCCAGGTTTTCCTAGAGGCTTATAAATTATGTTAGGGGGCAATAAAATAATGTGATTTAACGAGGTAAATCTGCAAAGGAAGGTGCTCAAAAAAAAAGGTCCTTGGTTCACCGACATGTGAGGAAAGGGAAAAGAATTGGGAAAGAAGCTAATCTAGAGCTGGCTCAAAGTCTCAAGGGCAGACAGATCTGCTGGAAAAATACCATGTGTCTTCAAGTAGAGCTGAGTAAGGATTTAACAGGCATTTGGAGTTATTTATACTTGTTGCAAAGTTATGCTTTCTATGATGTTTAACAGGATAAGAAGCCAGTTTTTGCCCTCATGAGTCAGAAGATTTTAGCAGAAGAACACTAGGTAGAAAATTTCTTTCTATTCTACAAGTACTGAACTGGTCTTCATGAGCCAGTTGTAGTGGTGCTGATGTCTTCTGATGAAGCTAAAAGTGAATCCGTGTAAAATTCATCTTTTTTTTATTGCTTTTTAAATCAAATCTGAACACAAAACAATTATTTTTCTTTCTACCTTATTTGCAGGTCTCTTAATTATATCTCATATAAAATACCTTCAGTTTTCATGTATTTTTCACTGTAATTTCAGTTGAATTAGGTTATTTTGTTTCTTTTTATTTGAGATATATGACTTACTCTGACTAATAGGAACTGCTAAGCTTATTTGTTAGCAAACTGATCAACAGTAGAGTGTAATAAAAAATAATTAGCTATGTAATATTGGTAGTATAATTCAAATAAAAATAATTAAGTTCACCATTATTTTAGTTCAAACAATCCCCTAGAATGCTTATTTTTTTCATATTTCTTCAATCTACAAAAAATTTAATACTCTAAGGCATGCATGACATCTGAGGGTATGTGCAAACTTTCATTAAATACTTTTAAATTTTGAATAGAAAAAAATATTTCTAATTTTTTGGTTTTTCTGGTTTTCTTCCCTGATTCAGTATGATTCAGAATATTTTCTAGAAGTCTTAAATACTGGTAGTTTTGAACTTAACATTAGTTGTTGTGCTGATGAAAGTGGAAGAGATTTTTCCTAAAGGCAAGATGTGACAAAAATATAGCACCGTTTCATTGTAGTGGAGAAGACGACGCCTACACCTGCTATAGCATTTTTACTTAAAGAAATGACAGGTACAATTACTGCCAATTTGGATAAATCCTAGTTGTGTTTGGAAAAAAACAGCATAAATATTTGAATGACAACACTTTTTGTGGATCCAAATATTCCCACAAATATTTTAATTGCTGACATTTCTACATAATATTAGTTATAATGATAATGTTGTAAGATGATAGATGTTACCAAAATATTGGTAGTTGTTACTATATGTAGCACATGACAATTATTTTTTTTAAAGAAAAAAAAAGAGATGCTATTTTCTTTATTTTTATTTGTTTGATCCTGTCCTTCTGATAAAGTCTTTGGGTTTGATGCCTGTATTTCACCTACAGGTGAGCTGTTTTCAGCAGCTATTGTTCATGGATGGCTTTAAGGCCTCTACATTCAGCTGCTCCATTATGCTTTTGCAGTGAATGGTGAAAGCACATATCTGGTTATACAAAAGCTGATTTGGAAGACACTGGAGAACTGGTGCTTATCTTCACCCGGAGCTGATAAGCAGCTCAAGGTGTGTTACCAATTTTGACCAAAAGAATCACAAGACTTTGGTGAGGCTTTCACCTTTCACATGTATTGATATGTGTTATATGCATATATGCATGTAGTGGTTTGGCCCAAAATACTCATTACTGTTTATCTTCTGTGAGATAAGAATTAAGAGAAATGAAAAGCAGGCACCAAACTTGAAAGAATATAAAGAAGTTTATTAACAGACCTAAAAGAAAGAAAAAAAATTATACCACCTTCAGAACTCTCCTCCTCCCCCCACCTTCCTCCCTTCTCCCACTGACAGTGTAAAAAGACAACCCTTAAGATGTTCAGTCTGTTTACCACTTCCATAATAACCTTGTTCAGTCCATTTAGAAAGAGAAGTCTCTTTTTGCTCGTGCTATGAAAACATTATCACAACGAGACAGCCACCCACTTCCAAATGTTGTTCAGTCCATTCAGGAAGAGGAGTCTCTCTGCTCGCGATGTGAGTCCCTTCCCCTGACTTGCAGCTTTTCCCGCAACTGCTTTCAAGGGTCCACTCTTGAAGTTGTTTGGGGTACAATTTTAAGGTTGAGCCGTTCAGAAACAAAAAACAGAGGCCCTTCTCCTTCCCTGGGAGCAAAGGGTCTTCCTCATCTTCATCGTTAGGATTATCTCTGGGAGCATCTCTAGGAACTGAGGTTTTCTCCTTTCCCATTTGGAGCAAAAGTCCTCATCTGGTCCATCTCTCCCTGTCCAAACTTCTCATGAAATTACAGCTGCGTCAGCACCTGCCTATCTCAGCGCAGGGGCTTTTGCTTACGGGTTGAACAATACAATATGCATTGGTAAGAAAGTATTGTACAACAGCTATGTAAGAAACTGTACTAAATTGAAGGGAAGCCACACCATCATTGTAAACCACTGAATCATTTGATTTCTCTTTCCAAATTTCCAAAAATCATATTTAACCTAGGGAAAAGAAAATGTGAATTTTGAATAGAAGAAATTTTGGATTTATCTTTGTATACAACCTCTTCTCCAGATGTGTCCTCCAAGGAATTAATTACCTTACAGACAATCAACAACTTGTATTGATTACTCAAACCCACTTTGCTCACAGAAACAGATTATCCCAAAATCAATGTGAAACTTATTGAACATGAGAAAACAAAGCCTACGTCAAAGAATGTTAGTAAAGTAGCAATTAGTCCTTACATTGAAACAGGACATACTATATTCCAGCAGAAAGAAGTGCAGCATTTCCCAGAAAAAATAATTTGCTGTTTTGAGCATAAAAATAAGGTATGTCTTGACCACTGGGTGCCACTATTTTTGCATTTGATACTTTCGTTTTATGGAAATATTTCTAGCAAATTACACTCTTTTGGAACGCAGCAGACAGTTTGAGTTGGAAAAATAATCCATGAAAATAAACACAATCTGGCCATTGTCTCTGACTTTTCCTTTGCTATTCACAGAAATTGGGAGATGTTAAGTATTTTCAGAAGTGTAAGATAATACAACAATCAGCTCTTCACCATTTATTGATTAGCTTTAAAGTATTGCCACAGAAATGGAAATAATTGTTTTCACCCAATTTTTAGGCAATCAAACTGCATAATTCAGCATTTCTTTGTTGTCATACTGACGTGATGTGAACCTTCTGAAACAGTGCCTCATTCATTATTTTTTATAGTGCACAATGTGCTGCAAAGATCAATGGAAGACACATACCTGTATTCATTGCTTGTGACTTTTAAATCCAGTGTAAAAACAATCCAGTCAGAGATGCCAAAAGCATTTTAAAATCATAATTAATCTGAGGGGATGAAAAAAAATGTTGGAGATTTTAAAAAGTATGGGTAAAACCAGTATTTGCCTTCTATCATGTCTTTAAGAGGGAGGAAAGAAAATGTCTAATCTCTCCAAACACTATTCAACTTTTTATATAAAAATCTATCCAGGTCTCTACAGCTTAACTCACAGATCCATAGATTTTAAGGTCAGAAAGAACTACCATGATCATCTTATCTGACCCACAAAATAACTTAAGCTGTTAAATTTCACCTTTCATTCCTGCAATGGGGTAATTATTCTTTCCTGCTATGTAAGCGAATGTTATTGAGCCAAATGTGAATTGCTTGCTTTGTCCTTGGAAAGACCCTCTAGAAGTGGATCTACTATCCTCCTATAAACCAATTCAATTTATTAAATTCATCCAAGCTGCCTGCTTCCTCACAATGAGATTGCTTTGGTCCTTTAGGTTCTTACTGCAGAATATGAGCAAAAGGATTGCCTATATCCCCGAGGAGAAAGAAAGCCCATGCAAAGCTGGAAGTTATCTTATTCCATCTATCCTATTTCCTTCAGATTCTCAGCTCAGCATAGCAGAACTCTGACTCAGACCTGCCATGTTAGGACTTGTCTGCATCCATGTCTTGCCACAGTTCAATGATATTAGTTTAGAAAAAGTACATTTTCTATTACCAGATTGTTACTTCCAGAATTTTTAGAACTCTATAATGCCATATGTATATTATATATTTTCAGTCAAATGCATGCATATTGCCCAAATGTTTTTTTATTGTTTTTAAATAGCTTAAAAGCCCTAAAACTTATATATATGTAGAAGAGGTGACAGGAAGTCCTTGCTATTACATCTTATCCTTCTGTTTAAAAAAGATGACTAGTCAGGCAATTTTCCATGAACTTGACATTTTTCTAGCAAAACAAAGAACCTCAGGCTTCTAGACCACAGTGTTTATGAAGGTTGCTGAGCTGACCTAGTGGACTTGGTAATTAAGAAGATTTTAATTTTTTCCTGAAGATTCTAATTTCAGCATTTCTGGGATTATCTTTGAATGCAAAAATGTAATTTCTAGTGCCATCTTTTAGTAAGCTGCTTTTGCATATGTATAATTTTAAACATATGAAAAGTATTAATGAAGTCCATGTTTTTGCACTTTATGCATTTAAAATTACATCTATGCCACAATGCCTTGCAGTGCCAAAACTGAAGTCTAGATATTTAGGCACAGGACAAGCAGTTAAAGGATCATACAGATGTTTGACAGGCAATTGATATAACAGGACCTCGTGTTTATTTGTTTAATATACACAAAAGCAAGCACAACCTCTGCTCAATACACAGACACAGGGAAACTCTTATATCTCCTGGTATGGGAAATCCCAGTAAGATTTCCCAACAGAACTTTCTCAGACAGGTCTCTACAAAGCTGGACGCTTGTGCCATCACCTAACCCGGTCCTGAGCTTAAGCAGCCAAACCCCCAGCACGCACTCAGAACTCTTCTTTGACTTTTAAAAAAATACATAAACAGTGCTCCTGAACATGTTATTTTTCTTGGATGGTTACTCAGTTGTATTGCAGGCAGAGAGGTGAGTAAACATCATAGATACATCCCATTAATTAAGGGCAAATTAAATGATAATAAAACCCATGACTCATCCAGATTTATGAACCATCTCTCTCTGTATCCTGATTATCTATATTCCTTGTCTTTATCTTGTAGCTGGACCAGCCAACCTATTCACCCAGTCAGACCAAGGAAGAATTTGTTCAAATGTTGTCTTGTGCTCCACAGCTTAAATGTTCTGGTATTGAGAGCACTAAATCATCTTTATTTGATATTTTTTTTAGTGCACACCACCTGAATACTACAGAATGAATGAGTGGCATCATATTGGCTTCTGCTTCAGTTTTAGCTATCCATTTTATCAGCAATTCATGTAAAGATTTAAAGTTGTAAAGATTTAAAGTCATAAAGATGTATCAGTGACAAATAAAAGACTAGTGAATAAACTGCTGCAAAACCAGAAGACTACTACTTCTTTTGGTAATTTTGAATACCAATAGTCAAACAATCATTTTTCTTAATCTGGCAAATAAACCCTTTCACCCTGAATGACTAGCAAAATCCAGGTATACCTACACCAAATCACTTTGGAATTAAAATTATTGGCTGAGGGAAACTACGTTCTCAGATTAGTGTAATTTCTCCACTAACAGTTTATCACAGCTGAAGAAACAGTAAACTAATGATCTGAGCACCAGTCTGTCAGCTTTGCCCTTTTAGCAGAAGGGCAAACGAAAACATGCTAGTAAATACTGTGATTATAGTGAAAGTTCAGGGCAATAAAATTATTTCTAAAATCAAAGGTAATACCTTTTTTTTTTGAAATAGTAATGAAATAGTAATGAAATAGTAATACCTTTTTTTTTTGCTTTATGTGACATATGCTTTAATGTTGCTAAAATATGATGGAAAAAACCTAAGTATTTTTTAATAAAATAAATAATGCAGATGGATAATTTGACCACACCTCTCTATTTATGAATAAAATCCAGGTACAAAATTTTCTCATATATTGTTTGTAGTCAGTTATGGAAATTATTTTCTATTGCAGGATGAATATTGCATTGTACAACATAAAAATAAAAAATAAAATATGTGTTAATAATCTGCAATTAACAAAGTCTTTCAAAAGTACTGAAAGTGAGGATGAGTCATTTTCTGTTCAAAAAATCTTCAGTACATGGTTTTGTTTTTTATTTTTAATTTTCTCACTTTTCTTTGATTGTGTATTTGTTGGGAACAGTGATCAAAATTACCCCAAATAGAACAAGATCTCTTATTGCATTTCTTGCACATAAAGACTGAGAGATACTAGGAAGCATTCTTTAATTTGAAGGTCCAGGCTGAATTCTAAACGAAATTTTGAGTAAGTTAGGGGTAATTAAAAACCTGAGGAGCTTATCTAATCGTTTCTACTAATGGATGTGCATCCATCATACACATCCAGTTGTGAAACCCTATGAGTTGGAGAACACATTGCTGCAACTTTGCTTCTTCAAATAGTCATAAAGAACATTATTAGTCTTCTAATCTGCATTTCAAGGGCTTCTGATAAGATCACAAGACCCTAAAACACAGACAATTGTCTGCAGTTTGAGCTATTACTGCAAATTTTTGCTGAATCTTTTTGAAGCAAAGCCCTTAAAAATATTGAAAAATGGAAAGGGGAATTTTTCCTTATTTTGGGAGCAAACCCTGAGACTGGTTAAGCATGCATCTATTTTTAGAGTTGCATCTTCTCTGGAAACACTGGTAGGAAATTTTAGTAACAATTTAGCTGAATAAAATAAATACAAGTAAAGAAGTCTTTCAAAACTTGACATCTTAATATTCTGAAAATTTTACTTTGTTCTTGCAGTTAGGGAAAGCTATATGGGCTGCAGTATTTGACTGGATGCATGCTATAGAGTTATTTTTGCTATTTTATCTGGACATATCATTTATTGTAAAAAGAAGATGACTTCCCACTGTAATTCAAATTTCCATTAATTTGTTCCTTAACATAAACTTCCTTTTTAACTACAAGAAAAGAATTGGATTTCTTTGTGCATCATTTCTTCACCTACAAATGAGCATAATAAAATTTCTTTTCCTTATTTGACCTCACTTTTCCTTTCAAACTAGATAATATTTTGAACAGAGGAGCTTATCCACTTTATGAAAAGAGACATATTTTTCACTTTAAGCCTCTATTTTCAACAAGAACAGTAATAATCATCATCACCATCTGGGATCTATTATCTTGATCCAAAGTCAAAAGAAAAACTTTTTAATCAGTTTGACTGTCTCCATCAGGATTTCTCCCTGAAATTGTTTTACTAATAAAGATATTAATTTTTTTTTTCCAAGATTTTTCTACAGGGGTTTTTCACCCTAATGAAAAGTAACCTGTCGGGCATCTTCTGCCTCTATTTCCTCATGTTTTATTAAGAGACATGGTGGCTTCAGTATCCAGAGTCCCCTATGACTGCAGATGGATGAGATTATTTAGCTTTTATGTTATGATTACTTGAGCAAACAACCATTCAGCCTCAAGTTTTCCACAGCAATTATTGCTTACTATAAACCCCTTTTTGTGAACTCCTCTTTTTTTTTTTTTTTTTTCTTTTTAATGATTTTTACTTTACACCAGGACACTTTGTTTGGGGGGAGAGAGGCACCTTGCAGGGGAAAGTGGACATTTAAAGACCCGGCACTGCAGGTCCCCCACTCTGTGAAGAAGCGTTTGGCTCCAGGGAGGGTGTGAGCGTGTGAAGGATGTGCCTCCTGGAGAGTGGGAAATTGTCCCAGTGATCAGGGCACAGGGCGTGTGGGACAGAGCTTCTTTCTGCAGGCAAGAAGGTGTTGGGCCTGGTTACAGACAGGGGGCTCCTTAGAGTGCCTGGAGCCTCCAGGGCCAAGGAAACCATGGCAGCTTTTGATGATTTTAGTATTGTATTTATAATGCTTGCTTGTGTGCTCAATATTCACCTCTAATGCTTACTGATACAAGCACTCGCAGTAACTGCTGCATGTAATCAAATGGGGTGATAAATACAAGGGCCAAGTTTTTTCACTTCCACATAACACACAATGTTGTGCCGTATTTTGCTTGGTGTACTATATTTTTCTTACTTGTATGCTGTTTTTCTGGCCTGCTGACTGTTCGTGCCTACATCAATCTGAAGTAACTCCTGAAGTGAGGTTCTGCCGGTGACTGTACATTTACGAAGGATGAAATATATTTAAACTGCAGTACAGCATTTCTTTTCCTATCAGATTCAGTAAAGTCCTCTAGGAGAAAAAGAAAAAAGAAAAGAAATCACAATTTTTGTGTGGCACTTTATTTTTTTCTATATATGCTGTGGCTGTTCATAGTTCTGGTGTGTCAGTGAGGCTATGGAATAATGACAATGACATACATCCTAAGGAAGTATTTTACTCTTTTTTATTATTGTTATTTTTCTTTCCTCCTTGCTAGTTGTGCTAAAGTGAGACATGCTTCAGCTTCTCTTTCAGATGCTCTTTCTGCAGCCACAATGTGGGTGTACTCCTGGTCTCTTGATGACAGAGTTTGCAGGGGCTTCCTGCTGTTTAGCCAGTGGTAGATACTTATTAATGTAGCTGTTTCTCGGAGAAATGCTGAGGATGATTTACAGCCCATGAAGTATATTCTGAACAGTCATATAATGCAAGAGGATTCTGGTTTTTGTCAGATCTGATGCTGTGCCATTGAGATAATGGGAAATTTTGCTACTGATTGAAGAGAGAAAGACTTGCTTTTTTACATGAAGCAGAGAAGTAATAATATACCTGTTCTCAAAATTTCACATTTATCACCTTTAGTATATCTGTATCACTGTAAAGTGGTGCTCTCATTGTCCTTCTTGCTTTCACTTAGATAACAATTTTCTTAGGAAAAGTACTCTTTTAAAAGCACTTATTTGGGTCTAATTCATAATGTACAGAAACAATGCTCTAAAGGAGTCTGAATATATGTATTAAATTTATCAGTAAGAATAACTATTGTAGTACTTTTCAAAATAGACTGCAATTTATATCTGTACTACCACTGTTTATACATCAAACAAAGTTTATCCAGATCCCAGTATATGGATTGAGAGATCCACTGAAGGCAGGGGAGTTGACTGTACCTACATAATGTAGGTATCTACTTACTTCTATGAATATCTGCCTTTGTATGCTTACAATGTATCTCTTTTCATTAAAAAGCCATAAACTAAATACCACCTTTTCAAAATAACAGATTTCGAAGACTATGTATCTAAATGAGGCATTTTGAGTAATAAGAAGTGGAAATTTTTCATTTTATTTATTGTTTCTAGTGAATTAAATTGACTTGTTATTGTGGTACATCTTTTAGCCTGAGGCTCTTTCTTTTTCTCTCAAGCCAGACCAATAGTATAAACGTCAATGGACCATTTGTATAGTTAAAATTTAAGTCACAGAGGGTCATGCAGAAATTAAACTAGTGCTGCTGTAAACACATCCTTGTGACAGAAACTTTACTCCAGTGCAGTTAAAGACATTAATTAGGGAACTAGGTGTAGACAATTGTTTCCAAGGGAGAGATGCATATAATAGTGTGCTTCTCCCTCCCTGCATCGTATGGTGCAAGAATTTCAGATACTGTTGTCTGCTCATTAGTTTGGAAGCTGATGATGAGACCTTAAGGCCATTTTTAATTGGGTTCTGTTGTGAGGTTGTATGAAATACAGAAGGAAGAAAGGCTTAGTGTACTTCTGCAACAGCTGGAAGCAAAGAGAGGCTGTAAAAACAAGCTTCCCTGCACATGTGAACCATTCACACTTCTTACTACTTTGGGTAGGATCCTTTATGCCCTTCTGTGAAAAAGGATTGAAGATTTTTACTGGATGATTCATAGGGGCATGATGTAGTTCTCCTAAAGAATAACAGAGCATGTGTTAGCAAGCAGTGGAATTAAAGGGTAGTAATTAGAGAAACTAGATCTTCACAGAGAACTGGATACTCTTCTTTCTCCTTAAGATAAAGGTCATTGTCAATATGGAGAGAAAAGACCTTGGCAAAACAGGAAGACATTCTTGCAGAATCACTTTGTTTTGTATTATCAGTCATCTAAATAGTTATCCTTTGGCATGCAATACACTGAAAGGTAAAGGAGAGGTGATATTCCATGGACAGCTTGGGAGTTAGGCATGTGCTCCCCCCACCACTTGCTTATGTGTTGAGTGCTGCCAAATTCATATGAGGATTCCTGTCTTCAGACCAATGAAATTAAGATGGCTGGGTTTGTGCATAAACACGGCACATTTGTTTGTTGACTCAAATATTTCATTTCTATAGAACGTGTAAAAACCAGAAGTCAAAGAGGGGAAATAGGCAATCAAAGTTCAAATCATAATTTCCACTACCTCTCTGTTACATGCAGAGCTAGGATGACCTGGTTCCCAGCTGCAAGAGATGAACATTACTGGAAGGAGTTCATAGGACAGTGTGTTCATGTATTTCCTAATGCTCACTCTTAGGTCAAAAATTAGAAAAAGAATTGAGGAACACATAAGCCATTTTTTTTATTTTGGCCGTATTACTGAAGATGGAATTCATATTTATTTTAATGAAGATATTTGTACCTAGTAACTTAATAGTCAGTAGAGAGAAAGAAACCTCTTCAGATGTCATGGTTCACTGCAGTTAGGATAATTTTGATGAAAAATTGTGAATGTAACAGCCTTGATTTCAGTAGAAGAAAAATCAAGTTTTGAAATGCAGTGAAAGGGGTGGGTGTGTATGTGTGGCAGACGAAGGTTAACAGAGCTTTCTTTCACTCAGGAATTTACACACAGAAACTCACAAAAAGAACAATGAAAACATAAAGCAAGAAATGTTCCTAGTATAATGATATTTTTTATTAAAGGAGCAAAATGAAAGGCTAAGAATAATGCCAGTTATCAGAGAAAGGGATTAGATTCAGTGTCTAGAATATTTTAAATGTCACCTACTTCTGTTGAAGAAGAAGAAAAATGTCTTCCATCTGTTCATTGTTTAATTTACTGTTTCTTTCATACATCAAGGTTATTGCTTTCTTTTCCCAATATTTATGTAAAATATATACAGTCCTGGCTGCAAAGCTGTAAAAATCTGAAAACATAATATGAAACATTCCTCAGTCTACTGTATCAGCAAGATGCAATATAGATGCTCACACGTAGCTGGTAATCTTTTGAAGGCAGATTAGTTCTTTGGCACTAGAGGCATGAGTAAGTGTTGTAGAAAATGCATACTGGCTTCTCCGGTGTATCCAGAATGACTACATCACCTAAATTCTCTAAACCCAGGGTTCCAACATCATATACATTCAGTAAAGTTCAAGGAAGATAAGCTTCGCTAAGTATTTATGCTGAAGAAAACATGTTTCATTCATGTGACTGGGAGTAAGATACCACTCTGTTTTTGTGTAGAAACGACAAAACTAATAATTTATGTTAATTTGTTTTCAATGATGGGGAATGAACTCATATGAGAGAAAAACAAGGCCATGGCAACAGAGCTGTTGTAACAGTATTCAGAAAACAGATATGAAGGAAAAGCAGTAGCTGAAATTTAGTGCTGAGTTATGGTCTAGGGTTCTGGGGCTTTCATTTGCCTCTGTCATTTTCCTAAAAAATTTCAGTGTCGAACTAAAAGACAAAATAGTTTTTCTGTAAAAGCATTTTATCAGTAACTCACATCATGTAGTAAAAAGTCAATTTAAAAATACTATTCTTTGAAAAAAGTTAGAATCACAATAAAAAAAGATGACATAAGTGGAAACCAGTAATTATGTAAGTATCATTCTTATTTTCCAAAAAAAAACCTGAGTATAAATCAAGCTAGTTGCATAAGAATTTATGCCAAATTAAGTGTTTTATTTTAAATCTTCTCTGAACTTAATTTGATAGTTCTTGATAAGACAAGCAACATCTACTAGAATCAGATGATGACTGGTTAGATAGCATATGCAAAACCCAGAGTTAGTCAAGGTATGCCAGCCCAGGGGTCCTATCTGGACCTTAACCAAGCCTGTCAGATCTCCCTATGACTTCTGTCCACTGCCCTAACCAAATGGCATATTTCAATGATTTTTTTCTGTAAGCAGCTCAGCCAGGTCTAATCTTCAAAGTCCCAAACAGTTATGTCACAACTTATTCTGAAAAGAATCCTAATGCTGCCAAATTCACTGAAACCAGCCCTGTGTTTTCTTCCACACAAGGAAAATCTTCAGAGCAGAAGCATTATCTATAATTCAATCATTTTTTACTGTTCTTTCCGGAGTCATATTTGAATCACATTTTCAATTCAGCTTCACATTTCCTCTTACATAATGTTTCCTTCCTGTCCTATGTTTGTACTTCACCAAGTAGTTACTGTGAATATAAAACCTAACTACAGGCAGCTTTGAAGGACCTTGCTTCAGCATTAAATCACCAGCTATCCTCAACAATGATTCTAACCCTATACATAACAATTTCTTAATGCAGTAAAAACTGTGAACCAAGCCGATGGTAGAACAAAACGCTGGTCTAGATTATGCTTCCATTGGAAAAGGAGCAGGGTTATGGCTTGAATTTGTCTTCACAAACCACTGGTCTTGGGAGTATTGGAAAAGGAAAAAAAAATATTGTTGTTTCTTGCTTACTTACTTTGTCATTTCCTCAACTGTTTATGCTATATTTTTATAGCTGATCTTTATTCTTTCTTTCTTAAAATTAATATATTTTCTTTCTTCACCAAATAACTGTTATTTCATGCTATGGGAAGCTGAGAGTCCATAAAGGCCACATTCTATGCCAATTTTGAGAGAGAGAGAAAGATCAAAAATTAATTCCCCCTGGTAATTTTATCATTAATTCCATTCTGGTGTATACATTTCATCCTCATTTTTATGCAGGTTTATTCAGTCTTTACCTTTATCTTATTTAGGTATCAGAAAACTCTGCCAACAGTTTGAGAATTTACATAGTGTCTTGCAGAATCTTGAATTAATGTTGTTGGCATGCTTCAAAACTAACTAGAAACATTTTCCTTATGAAAAAAGCTGTCCTGTAGTGCTGTTATGTGTTCCCTTCCCTGAAACACTGTATAAAAAAAAATATAGGAGGAAAAATCAAACAACCTTCCTCAAGCCCCCCCAAAAAACAAAACAAAACAAAACAAAACAAAATAAAACAAAACAAAACAACAACAACGACCACCCACCCCCCTTCCCAAAAAACCCCAAGCAAACCACAAAAAAAAAAAGCCTGCAAGTCCCAACAATAAAAAAAACAAGGCTCCTGGAAATTTTTTTCCTTCACTTTTAAATGAAGAGACTTCCATACCAAACTGACAATTTTATGTTCCTTCTTTCAGTCAGGCAGTTCAAGGGCCCAGAAAGATCCCATGTGATGTGAACTCCAATTATTAGTGTGATGAGAAAAGTAAATTGGGTGAATGAGAAATGGCTCGTGGATGGTCATAGAGCAAAGCAGTTATTTTACATTGTTTATACATGATCTGTTGCAGGAGGGAAGAGGGTCAAAAGTACGTTATTGCAATTTTACAAGTGTTCCCATAATTTTGATATTTGGGTATTTATTTATAGTAATGCAATCAATTAAGAAAAAGAGAAACTGAAGTTCTGCTTTAAAGTCATTATACAGTGTATATTTCAATGAACAGCAGGAGATATTTCAAAAGCCTGTGTGAATGTCAGAGTTCTTGTAGTCTAATGAAAATTCTTATCTAAACTGCAAGATAATAAAATCTTACAAAATTGTTTGAGGAATGTGTGTGCACTGAGTGTGCGCTCAAGTGACTGGTCCTGTCTGGGAGTGGGGAGGAACAGGAAGAAAGACTTTGGATATGCACAGGAATTTAGAGTAATTTATTATACTCAATAGGAGCCAGAGTTGATAAATGAGAAATCATACTATCAATGGCTCTTTCATTCCACTGTGTTCATTGTTTTCTACAAAATTTGTTTACTCATTAAAATGTTTGAATACCACAGGATTCTCCTACCAATACTGATCTTTACAAAAAAAGTTATTCATATTCTTGGTCAGGACTTAAGGGAGGACAGGGGCAGGTGATTTTATTGTGTGGGTCTGCTGTAGCCGTCTGACCAGGAAGACCAAGACGATGAAGCCCCCTACAGACAGAGAAGCACAGCCTTACGGTTTCAAGCCCTGTCCCTCATGAGGGATTCCAACCACACCAATGTCTGTTGGAGGGACCACACAGCAGGATGCAGGCAATCCAGGAGATTCCTAGAATGCATGGATAACAACTTTCTTCTCAAAGTTACAGAAGATCCAATGAGGAGAGGCTATGCTGGACTTGGTTCTCACCAACAAGGAAGGGCTAGTGGGGAATATGAAGCTAAAGGATAGCCTGGAATTCTGTGACAATTAAGCAGTGACATTTGAGATCTGTGGGGCATCAAAGAGGATAAAAGCTCATTATCCTGGACTTCAGGAGAGCAGACTTTTTTGTCTTCAAGGATCTCTTTGGTAGACTGCCATGGGATGGAGCCCTGGAGGGAAGGGGACAGAAGAAAGCTGGTTGATAGTCAAGGGTTCTCTCCTCCAGACTCAACAGCAAAGCATCCCTTCAAACAGAAAATTGGGAAAAGAGACCCTGGACAACCTTAAACACTAACAGGTAGCTTAAAAAGGGAGGAAGCAGCGAAAGATAGCCTGGGAGGAATATACAGAAATTGTCTGAACAGCCAGGGAGCAGGTTAGGAAAGCTAAAACAGTGGCAGAAGTAAATGTGGCCAAGGACATCAAGGGTAACATGAGAAGCTTTTTTAAGTAAATCAGCCAGAAGAGAAAGAATAGGGAAAATGTAGGTCCTGGACAGAGGAGACATGATTAGTCAGGACAGGGAGAAGGCTCAGGTACTCAACAGCTTTTTGCCTCAGTGCTCAAACCATTCTATGATTCTATAAATGATAATTTCATTCATGGCTAGGATTCTGAAGAAATATAAAAATTGTCATATATTTTATATGCTCGGTAATATATGGGTGTCAACTATTAACAGATTATTTAACTAAATTTTATGTTTTTACATGTCAAGCAGAAATACATATAAGATGTGCATAGACAATTTTAGTAAGTACCTTTGAATAAATTATAAATTAGTTTTTAAAAGTAATTTGATTAACCATGTTAACAACAAAATTCTACACTAAAGCTTTCCTTCACCTTATGTTCGTAAAAGGTAGTAGACAGATATTAAAAATAGTGTAAAGAAAAGGTTATAGCTGCAAAAATTGATATCCTTTGAGTCTGATCATTTCCACAATTTTTTGTATGTGCACTCTTGGTTTCTCTTACTCAGAAATTTTTAAATCCCGGGTGACCTGGTATTTGTCCAGTACTTACCAGAACAGTGATAATCTCTCTATTCTCTTCAGTGCCCTAGCTTCTTTTTTAAAAAGTTCTTTTGACTTTTTAATGAGTAGTAACCCTCCATGGTTTATATTTACTGTTGTTCTCCTTCATGGTCATGTACAGCCTCCTAAGTCCAGGAAGCAGTTTTCTGTATGAATGAAGTATTTTTAAATGTCTGCTGGGAAGTTTTTTTCTGCGCAGAATCTTGCACCTAAAGAAAAGGTATGAATCAAAGCTGACTGCTTTTCTACAATGGCACTGCCATTCTTGTGGGGCTGTGTACTGAAGGGTAAAAGTTTGGATCTCAGATCTGTGAGGCATTATGTCCCAGTCCCTAGGCAGTTACCCACTGACTATGCCTCAGAATTAGGGTCAAAGGTGTCTCAAACAAGTTGCCTGATGAGTTGACCCTAGGGAACATAACAGATTCTGAAAAAGTCTGTGAAGTGCAAAATGTTCTTAAAGGAAACATTTGAGCTCAAAGAATGGTCCTTTGTTTCACTCGGAAGTTTGTAAGGGGTCCTAACAGATACTGGCTGGTATGGGACCAAGAACAAAAGAGCAGTGTTGGAGATGTGGGTTTTGTTTTGTTTATTTTGTTAGTTTGAGGGTTTTGGTGTTTTTTTGGTTTTGGTTGGTTTTTTTTTGTTTTTTTTTTTTTGTGTTTTTTTTTTTGTTTTTGTTTTTGTTTTTTTTTTGTTTTGTTTTTTTTTTTTTTTAATCCACCAGCAATTTATCCTGTAATTAAGCATCTAGAGAACAGTTTTAAGTAGCTGAAAGGAAGATCAGTGGGGTGGACTCTCTGTGACATTATTTGTGTAATGCACAGATGTACCTAAGACTTAGCTCCCTGTGCTCTAAAAACTCATTAAAAGTGAAAGCTCTGATGGAAGTGTCACTAGGAAAGACTTCCTTACTCCATTTTTCTTCTGGTTGAAACTTAGGAGCAGGTAATAGAGAAGGAGTGAGCCTGTGCTCACAGTGAGCCTGTGCAGAGGAGTGGTGTTACCCTGATGATAAAAGAACATGCACACTGTGGGTGCACCTGGATGTGGCTGGGTCAGGCTGAAGTGCACTCAGCACTCTGTGAAAGGTGAAATGTAGCACAAACTCTATCGCCAAGAGTGCTAGTACAGCTTAAGTATGCTTTCTGCAGGAACAACAACAAAGTTTCTTAACTTCATACAGATGCCCTGCATACTTTTAGTCTGCTGCGGTTAAGTCTGTGGTAAAATGTAACACGGGAAAGCAGACACGCTTCACAACTGCTATAGAAAACAGTGAAATACTTGCCCCTTTGTCTCCCCTTCAACTAGCTATTTTCACTTGTATTACTTTGCGTTCCCTCCCTTCAGCTCTACCTAAAGAAGTAAAAAACTCTGCTTTCTATTTATTTATTTGTTAAACCGGAAATTTTTTTCACTGAAAACCGGCATAGCATGCGCAAAGTACTTAGAGATTCATCATCAATAACTCTGCAAGCCATACAGATGTTGTGTTTGTTTTATTTGAGGTCTTACCACGGGACTAAGTCTAATGCTAACGAATTAGTAGTTTTTAGTATTCTCACCACCGCCTGTGTATGCAAAATATGATATCCTATTGCACTCAGGAGAGAGCTCTGATTTTGTAAATTCTTTAATGCTGTGTTAGCTTTGATGTAGAAGGGTAAATCAAACTAACATACTCAGCAGAAGTTTATTACCCTTTGTAAACCAGATATTTTATTAGTGCTAATTTTTTAAAAATTTATTTATTCTTTCCTTTTATTTGACTCAGCTGGTCACTCCTCAGCAAAGATGAACATTACTAAACAGAAGCACTGAAAGTCTCCTGTGGTGCTCTGGGTGCACCCTGGGCGCATTAATTTCAAAGATACCCAAAGCCCACAATATTGTAAAAGCAAGTACAAAGAAACCAGTGTGAAGAGATGGAAAAATAAAGTTGAAAAATCTCTGAGTTGACATGTTTTCTCTTCATCATTAACAGTACTGTGCTGTCTGTCAACTGGAGAAATCTCAAAGCCCTGGCAGTAGAACTAATTTAATCCGGTGGTAATTTATGTGCCACTCAAGAAGGGGTCTTTTTTTAACATGAAGAAATTACTCTGATTATATAATTGAATGGCAGGATTCATTACTGGGAAATGCCACCTCTGGAGAAAGATTTGCTCTAAATCCATTTCTACTGTGGAGTAGCAGATTAGTGCAGCATAAGTCACTCAAGAAGCCATCATGAAAATTATAGATGGAATAGACCCAATAAACTATGTAATCCAATGCCATCAGAGTATGATTGTTCTTTATAATGTATTTTGTATTGCCAGTGCAATATGAAATGGCTCAGATGATGAGTATTTACCTGCTTTTATAGGAAATAAATGAAATGACATTATACTAATGACAGATTCTGACTGTGGCTGCTAGAAAAGTATTATTAGCACTAGGATTACCTACTGTGTTTTCAGTAGTGAAGTGCAAGAAGATAAATTTCAAATATTCTATATAGTGCATTCTGAACCAAAAGGTCAAGGAAATACTCACTGCTGACTCTTTCTACGATGTCCACAATTTGAAGGATCTGATCTATATGCAAAAAAATCTGTTTCTACCTAAAATGATAATGCTCTTTCATTAGAAAAAACAGATACTTTAATTCTTCACATCCCTCCCTTTGTTACTGAAATCACCCAAAATTCTGGTTAATAGTCATCTCTATGTAAAATTAGCCAAGATTGTTTTTTACCCGGAAGTGAGGTTAAAACAGGATAATCTGAACAACATTTTCTTCTGTTTAGATTTACACTTTTATTTATCCTGCTGGGTTGAGCAAAATAATCTTCATTACTGTTTAGTACCTTTACTAAAGGGTGTACTGAAAAATAATTATTTGAGTGACATTTAGGAATATTTTCTGTTAGGGTAAAAAAAAAAGAATGTAGAAATGTTGTTTTGACAGTTTTTAAATTAAGCATTTCAACCGTTTTTTACACAGGTATGCTTTTCATTTCAATGCGACAAATTAAAAGGGAGGCTAGAAAAAAGCATTAACTAATGTGGCATTAAACAAAACACTACATTTTTGTTGAGCAAAATGCTTCATTAGATTTCAAACATTTTTCCCCATTTGAAAGAGCATGAAGCTTCCCAAAATACCTGTTTGTTAAGTATTTTTCACTTTGCATAGATCCCCAGCTATTTCAGTTCAATGCAAAATTAGTTGATTTTTAGGTCTCCAGTAATTTTAACCAGACTGTAAAACACATTAAGAGGACAATAGTGTAAGTAATTTTCTTTTAACCTTTAACATGTTTCATGAAATTATTATCTCAAGTCATATTACCTTTTTTGGCTCTGAACTGAGGAAAAAATGTGATGTATTGTTCTACTGTACAGCTTTTGTCTAAGTTCCATAACTCTAGGGTAGTAATCATCCAAGCCCTGCTGTTAGACAAGTACCAACTGCACATTTTACAGGTTGCAAAACTGAGTCAGAAGAAAGCAGTAGTCCAGGAGAGATCAATTTATACCTTATCGTTGCATAGTGTGAATATTCCCCTTAGTTTCTGCAGGTTCTCATTGCACGTGTGAAAAGAAAGGGTATGAATCTAAAGTTACAAGCTAGCACGAAGCAGAGATAGTAATAGAGGTCAGGTCTCATAAGTCTTGTTGTTTTTAAATACTAGATCAAACTGGAAAATAAGCTTTATTTTAAACTATGTCACAATGGACAGCTTGATGATATAAGTCATTAATAAAAGGTCAGGGTCACTTTTTATAATTATCTATTGGGAAACTTAATAGTATTTTGAATAAATTTATTTACATTATGAGGTATAAAGCCTCAAAACTTGAGAAAAATTAAGTTACGGAAGCATTATAGAAATGAGATCCAGTACTGAAAAAAGCCTGGCACTTGCAAGACAATTAGCTTGTCTATCTTTTTCACCTAGAGGCATAAAAACAATGCAGCTGTCACTCTTAGAATGGCTTATAGTAACACTCATTTTGAAAACTCACTTTACTTTTCTCCAATATTCATAAAATTTTAAAAGTGAAGGAGAGTGAAGGAAGATAATTCAGCTGAATAATTCTGCTAAAGTGTTTCATAATTTTGTTTTACTGTTTTCTTTTAAAATGAAGGTCTTTGAAGCAAATTTGAGGCTATGAAGTCCAGACACTGTATCCAGTCTCCTGATGATTTGTTTACTACTAGAAAAATGCTATTCTTTATTTTTGTTGTATGTGGTGAAAGCCTATATTGCTACCCATGACTGCTTATAATTATTTCATTCAGATAACTTCAGCTATCAAGAATAATCTAAACTGTCAGCCTAGTGGAAAAATTTATGACCGGGTGCTTCAAATGTAAAATAATGGGCCAAAAATCAATTTCTCTGCCAAATGAGCTCCCCTCCCTCACATTACCTGAGAACCTTTTAATCACCTGCAAAGAAGTCATTGAGCTGTCTCCAAAACACTGTTAATTAGTCTAGAAAGATGCTAGACTATCACACATCTCAGATGGGTTGTAAGAATTAAGGTCATTGGCACTCTCCCAAATAAACCAGACTCTTGGAGCACTCCTGGTTCCTAGAATGTATAGCTCAATACAGCAGTGGGCAGCAGGAGCACCTGAAAGACGTGCTCTCAGAAACAGTATGGTTACTATGGAGATGCTGGAGCTCTGGCAATAGGCACTTAAAAGGGATGCTTGAAACTTTAGGTGTCTTCACAGTATAAAAAATGGTGCCTTGAAAAGAATGGTATTTACTTGGAATACACACACAAACACACTCAAACATATGGAGGGGATGAGTGTACATATATGAAAAGAAAAAATCATTAGTCCAAAGAGTGTTCATCTGGCAATATTTACAGTGTTGTATTATTTTGATAAGACAGTCTCCCCATAGTAATTCTCATTATGTAAGATCATCACTTAAAAGCTATAAGTACATTTTAATGTTTTAGACATTTTCTAGACTTGAAAAGCCTTGGTCTGATTATTGAACAGATGTGACACCAGCTCCAGATGCTGGAATCTATCCATGGCTCTCTGTTTTCTACTTGAAGGAGACAATGGGAATGAAAGTACGAGACAGAGAAAGAACAGGAAGGAAGTTTACTGTAAGTTGAAAAGACTGGCACACTTCTGGGAGAATTGGCTTCCTTGCATTTATTAATTAAAGATAATGGCATTATCAGTTTTAATGACACTTTTGACTAACTATCATTGGATCTTGTTTTATTTTGCTTAGGGTTTCTTATTATGCATGTTTGGGTAAAAATAAATGAAGAAATTATCATGTCTGAGGATTCCTTGTGGAATATTGACTTCCATTTTTTTAAAAAGTGTGTTGTTGAAACAGCACCCAGATGCTGAAGTTTAAACTGTAGAAATTGCTCATCAAAGTTGTTGTGTTTCACCTTTGAGCATAGTAATGCAATAGTTAGAATTATGTGAGAGAAACGAAATAGAATCCAGACCTGGAGAGGACAGTTACCTTGTAGAGATGATCTGAACACAGATGTAGCCTTTTAGTGATTTTGGAGGAGCTACTTGCCTGTTGAGATTAAAGATAAAGCAGAACAAGAGTGTTCAATGGCTCTAATGGAAAGTTTGTCTGTTTGATCTAGTTCCAAATCACTATCTACCACTCACCCGGAATACTGCCTCTCCCAGAAAGAGTCAACAACAGCAGTGCTTCCAAATATGACATCATTTTCTCTACTCAGAAATCCTATTTTTAGTTATTTATTTGATGTCAATGGAGATAACAGGAATTGTCTTTGCCTAGTAGATATCACTGCAAAAAAACCTCCCAAACCCACAATAAAGCAAAACATCAAAAAAAGGAAAGATGTTAAATATATCTCCAAGAGGTTGCTCCACCCCATCATCATCCTGCATGTGTTTATTCTTTCCCCATTGTTTCTTAAGTATCAGTTTTCTAGGTCCTTAGAAAAGGTTTCCTCAAGAAGCAAAAAATACCCTTTGAGGAAAGTATAATATTTTTGTTTATATTTAAAATATTTAAATATCTAAATACAAAAATGTGTCTGTCAAAGTGAAAAAAAAATCAATAAAAGCTTTCTCAGATGACTATTTTTGTACTTTACTTGTATAGCCCTATGGCACTACATCAGTATTTTACACATACACACACACATACATATCTATATATAAAACTAGAATGATTTTCTAAATGTTTTAATTTTGAAACAGATTCTTTGCTTCATAATTGCCTCCTGTATAAGCTTCCCTACTTGTAATGTAATTAACAATTTAATCTCTTATTTGTCAAGATCAACTTGGAGGCTGGTATATTTTTTAAATGTTTTTACTTCTTTGTATTAATCTTTAGTAAGTTTGAAGGTTGTTTCAAACTCTCTGGGAGTGTTCCCCGGATCAGAATGAAAGACCTGGCTGTCACCTACCTAGGTCTACTGAGGGCTGCATGGTTTGTCTGGTAGCAGAGGCCAGATGTGAGCAGATGGAAAGAAATTAGCAGTCAGTGGTGTTCCCAGAGCACTCTTTGGGCAAGATCACACAGACTGGCAGATTTGGAATAATTCAGAAAAGGTTCCCACTGTTTTCCCCTAGTACCTTTTTCCTCCTTGTCCAAGGCACATTGACCTTTTCATCCACCACTTCAAAACACCTCATGGTTCAGTTACTTAGGCTATGTAAGTCTATCTCACTAAACCAATTCCTCAACATTGCAAGGCTCTCAGCTACACAGTCTGATTTTGGCTAGAAACTATTTCAAATGCTGAGGGGAAAAAGCCCAAAACTTTGGCCTCTCTTTGGCCTGCATGTATTGTAAAACTTACCTAAGAAATACAGGTTGCCAGTTAGATGATATAATATTACCTTCCCACTGTAAGCTGCATAAAACCTCACCCTGTTGCTCTAACACAGAGGTAAAACCATAATCAGTCCTACAAAGACTAGGCATTTCCTTAATGAATGTATCCATTAAGTAAAGCACTTTCCCTTCACCAGAAAGGGAACGATAAACCTCTTTTTCTCCATGAGCATAATAGGAATTAAGAGATCCTCCTGTTCCCTGGACCTTGCTTTCCAATTACAAGGTTTTACGCTTTCAAACCCTTATCTCAGAACATGAGCATGAGATGGAGAGACAGCCTTCAATCAATGGTGGCAACAAAATAAAACAATACCTTCCAAACTGCTTCATAAGTATACAGGAAATATTCTTCAAGATCTTTGCTCTTCTCCTGATTGACATAATGCAATAAGATAGGAACAGCAGGTCCTGTTAAACATGTGTTTTTAAATACTTTTTATGGACACATTTAATTCTATCCACATAGTGTTAAGTGAGAACTTTCATGAAAAAGTAATGGGAACTAAAGCTGTAGTCAGCTGTAGGTCAGGGAGCAATCTCTGTTGAATGAGCCTCTGTAGGCTTTCATGAGCACTAGAAGACTAAAGTTCATGCATGTACTGGGATCAGGCGACGTTTATAGACAGATAACTTGTTAAGGATGCAAAGGTGTACTGAATTGAAGCACAGTTTTAAGGATGAGTTCACTGGATGGTGATATGTTTTGAAAGTCTTGGACCTAAGTTGCAAATTGCATTTTTACAGGTTTCACCCACTACTGAATATTCATCTACAATCTAAATATTTAGAAACTGATCTACTTTTGTTTGCAAGTAAGAAGGAAAAATATTGCAGGGGCCAGGGTGGATGTGGGGTTAAAGAGCTGTATGTGAATCTCCTTATGCAAAAAAAATACATTTAAGAAAATTATTGTTGTTTTTCTGTCTCAGTTTCTGTTTCTCTAAAGTGCTCTGTCTCAATGTGATTTTGTTTCTTTGATCCCTAGAAATCATCCTCTGTGAGTCACCACTGTATTCTGACTGTGCACTTGAACACATCTTAAATGCAGCATTTAGACAGGTAGCAGGAATGTTTTAGCACAAACAAGACCCTACTGTGTGTGAGCCACGTGGAGTTGCCAAAGCTATCTGCTTGTCCTGACCTTACAAGGATGTCAAGAACTTCAAATAGATGAGATGTTGCTGAAGCTTTTTCAGGAAGAACACTGACTTCATGTGCCCCCAAGGGCAGGTATGAATTGTATCTTTGTAAAACTCAGGTGACTGTTCTGTAATGTGTGGCTTCACCAAACTACATTGAAAGCAAGTCATATCCTGGCATGTGCATGTGTGGAATGTAAGCAGAGGTGTGTACTTCAGTTTGCTGCTTGGCTTACATTCCTCAGGCAGAATAAATATACAGGTACTGTGGCTTGTGCAGTCTTCAGGAGGGACAGAAAGGAACAGTAAAAAGTACTGTTCTTTCATCCACACTGAAATGACGATAATTTATTTACTTGCATTAGGTCAAGGAAGGGGGTTGGTTTCTGAAGTGCTAACCTCATCTCACAAAATTAGCAGAGTGTTTAGTTCCCCCCTTGGCAAAGGATGTGTAGGCACATGTAAAGTGCTGATTTGCTGACTGTCTTAAAATGACCACCAGGATATGGTGTCAGATTCATATAAGAAGTAACAGATTTTAAATTTTTGTAAAAAAGTCTGACATTTTGAAGGATGATGAAATCATAGTAAGGGACAGGCAAAGGATAATGGCAGATTGATAAAGATTTGTGTTTAAAAGTACAAAATCACAATTTTAATATCAGATACGCTTTTTTCTATGTATGCTACATCATATTGTTTCTCTATAGTAAATTCTAAAGGATACTTCATCTTAGGATTTTCAGCTGGGATGTAATTTGAAAGTTATTTCTTTTTAGTATTTTATAATTCATGCCAGTCGAACTTGGCTGCACAAAAACCTACTGAAAATGGAAACAAAAAAAGGGAAAATTCTTAGTGAATAACTTATATGCTGAAATATTTGTAACATAATCTTTGTACTGTCACCTCTTTCAGCTGATTTCTATGCATATCTAAAGAACATCTAAAGCTCTGAATGAATTTTACTAAATTCATCTGGGATTGCATCAGGGTTTCTAGTTCTTATCCTGCAAGCCCATGAGTAACTTTCTTCTTAATGTAGAACTTTGAAGTCTTTTAAAAAATTTAGTTGGGATGAGAGCATATGTTTTTAACAAACCCTATATGGCAAGTCTGCATACAGCAGCAAACTGATTTCCTGTCTCTCAGATTCAGGCCTTCAAACTGTCAGTGGCACTAGTGAAATCACTGCTCAACAGCTGCTGGCAGGAAGTTCTGAATACCTACTTTAATTAACAACCTTATAAATAAACAGTGTCAAGGTTAAGCACTTGGTGAACAATTCTCTGACATCTGGATAAAAAAATAGCACATCTATTTAATTTTTCATATTGAAGTCTTAAGTAGAAGAACCTGCAATATTTTTGACCCAACTAGCAATGCTAGCACTTTCCAAACTAGTAAATTCCATCAAGACTCTTTCATTTATGACAATGACCAATACTTTGAGGAAGTACTTATGGAAGTTATTTCCAAGAGCACTATAAAATGCATTGTTCCATATCAGTGATGCTCTAAGTCGAAAAGGCTCAGAGGACTGAGGCTTACCAACAGAAAGAATCTAGTGAAAGGACTAGAAAGTTTTGGGACTTGCATCACTGCTAATTATTTTCCCCACATGATTCATTCATCAGGTGCATTGCAGTCAATGGCTGTGCTAACAGCATGTGGATCTCTGAGTGTCAGTGCAAGGCTACCTGAAGTGAGAGTACACCACCTGAGGAACTAAGAGCAAGGGTAGCTCTTGAGACTCTTCCCACTGTATATGACATACCTTCAGATGGAGGCCTTGAAGTAAAACAATCTGTAATTCTCACAATCCCATTATTCCTTTCCTGTGGTATTGAGTGAGAAGTTTTGCAACTGTAGTTACTGTTAGACTTTGTCTCCAGGTTTGAATATAAGACAGCAATTAATAACAATAAGGAAAAACCCCAAAAAACTGCCTAATGTAGGCACATATGGTTCAGAAGAGCCAAACTTATTAAAATACACCCAACCTTACAATAACGTGTAATGTATACAAAGGATAGCTCTATCACAGATTGGTGCTGACCTGTGGGAACCTGGATGACCTGTAAGTCCACATATCTCTATTTGTGTCTAATTCCTCATTAAGTTATTGCAGGGAACAGAAGATCAAGATACAAAAATATTTGAAAATCTGTTTTGGTTGGTTTTTTTCTCTTTTTTTCTTTTTTTCCTTTTTTCTTTTTATCTTTTTTTTCTTTTTTTCTGTAGTGGTGTGAGAAACTGGAGTATAAGAGAACACAGTAACAGATTTGAAAATATTGGGTAATCAATGATTTTGTACATTTTGAAATTTTGATCGTTTCCGAATGATCTGGTTGGAATATGAATGCCAATGTATTTAGTGACACAAAGAAGAAAGGTGTCTGTCTGTATAAAATAACCTTTCTAATTTGATGGAACTCACATAAACCAAACGAAAAAGAAATCCATCAATAATTAGATCCCTGATTTCAAAACAGGAGTACTTTGTGGTTAGCATATATTTCTGGAAATTCAGTAGAGGAATGGGGCTTGGCTATAAAAACCTATGAAGCTGATATGGCTAGGCTGATAGAATTGTTTGATTCCCACTGAGAGAGGCAGTCTCATCTGTCTTCACTCTGCTTTGCCCACTGTCCTTTATAAACCTTAGATGAGCAGTCATCTTGGCATGTATCTGACCTCTGACAGGCCAATTCAACTGTAGAAAATACTGACTTCTCGTGTTTCTTTCATTCTCTGCCAAATTAGGGAGTTGCATGTGCTTAGTGAGAAGCCAGAGGAGTGCTTGAGCTGGTGGGAATTGGTGGCCAGGAGCTGGGATGGGCTCTGCAGTTGAGAGATCCTTCTGACAGCACCTGGACATTAGGTCAGGTCATCAATCCTGTTTAAACACGATTGTAGGTTTTAATTTAGCCACACTGGTTGTTTCTGTGCAGTCTGTCTTTACTGAAATCTGATTTACTTTGACGCATTTTTCTTTCTTTTCATTTGTAGTTTGAGATTTTATTTATTATTTTCTGTCACTCGCACCTAGAGTACTCAGGCTCTTTGAGGTCGTTCCAGATCTCCAACATGCACCAATTCACCACTTGATATTGCAATGAATTATATCAGACCTGAATAAGGAATTATATCAAGGTTGGCCAGTGTCAAGAACTGCAGAGTTTTTAACGGTTTTAAGAGGTGCAGTCTTTCTTGCTTTGCTGTAAAGGCATTAATGAAGTATCAGAAATCTCTACTCTCCAGTAGGACTAAGGCCTCAGTAAAACACCAATTGGAAATATATTGTTGCTTTGTGACTTCAGGAATGAGCCTGAGAGAGCTATAAATCAGCAGTTTCAGCTTAGTAACAGCTGTAGGAGGTTGAGAGTCGAGAATTATGTTCTTCCCTAGGTCATATTCCTTCCGGGACTATGAATAGAAATGGCCTTTGGTGCCAGTTTGTGCTAGCAAATTAGTTCATCACCAAGTTGCTTTCGCTCTCTAAGGACTGATTCTGGGGCCCAGAGTCCAGAGCAGTATGTTTGCTCTGTCTGCCTCTAGTAAATGTACTCCAAACACCATGCATTTCAGGCGGGCACTTTGTGCAAGCTTTCGTTCACCACAGAAACTATCACAGGGACTCTTCAATGGAGCAGTGAACAGGATCCTACTGTACCTCACACATCTGCTGCAGATACACTTGCCTCTCCCCACATCCCATCAGTCTACTCTAGTTAACACCTAATAAATCCTAGAGAAACCTTCCCTTGCACATTTTGTTTATAGTGTAATGCCCATGTCTTTGATAGTAATCTTCAGGCAAACATCTGTATTCTTAGTGTCAGACAATTAAATTATTTTCACACATTTGTGAACATTTTTCCTCTAGGTTAATATCTCATAAACACAGTTTCTTTTTGAGTTACATGACAAGACTTTTTACTCAGCAGTGATCTTCATATGTATTTTAACTTCTTTTAAACTTCTTTTAAAACTAAATTCTATCCACTTGTTAACAGATGTCATATCGATCTTTTAATTGCATTTCACTTAACTGCGAATAATCTCATAACAGCTTTCAGATGCTCTTGACTTTTCTTTCCCTCCTTTTTGTCAAAACATGAAAAAAGTATTCTGAATCTTTAGCTTCAACTGTATTACATTCCCTATCTTCCTCTGTCTGCTGAAAACGTTATTGTGTCTTGGTATTTAACACCCTGAGAGCAGTGTTATACACAGATGTTCTGTCTGTAAACCACACACATACACACACAAAATCTGTGAAAGAAGAAAACTAATATATATCTTTGTAAAAGGGGTAGACGTGTAAGTACTTCTCATGCAGCTAATTTTGATGAGCAAGATGTGACTCTGGAACTCAGTGACAAGCACCTAGAAAACCCAATACAGTTTTTATGCATACATTGATTTTTCAATTTTTTCAAAGGTCTTCCTATAAAACAGATAGACCATAAATCTATTCTCATCTTTCCTAAGAAAATACCATTTTTCTGTGTCCAAACTTCCTTTGTCTTAACTGAAATACATGAAAAAAATCAGATAAAGAGCTATTTCACCAATGTTTTCAGTAGCAGATTTTATTACCTTCATTCTTCATGCACCTTGTAGTCAGTAGAGACTGAGTAAGATATTAGGCTGAAAAAAGTTAGGCTTGCCTACTGCTAATATCCAGATATACTACTGATTTTGAGGCAAGCAACTTTTTTAAAACTGTGACAGACTTTTCAAGGCATTGACTATTTCAATTGAAAGATCACTAGGAGCTCTCTGCTGTTTGACTATGAACCTCTGCTCTTGAGGGTGAAAATGAGTGTTTATCATAGTAAATCAGACATATGCTGAACCAGTAGTACTGAATCTTTTTGTGTTTTTAAACTTTGGCAGGTTCTCAAGGAGTCTATTGATTTGTGACATTAAGGTGTCACACGCTCCCCTCTTCATCTTGTCCGCTGTTAAATGTCAGCATTCTCATGATATGTGTGAAAGGAAACACAAGGATGAAAGACCTGTAAAGTGGGCTGGACATCCTCAGCACTAACTTCACTTGTGTACTTCACAGACAAAACTCAGAATCTCACATTATCAGTCTTCAGAGACATAATGACATATCTTGTCCTCTCACAGTAGTCTTTTTCATATTGCAATTAACATCAGCGGGAATTTTGCTGCAGACCCAAGGTAAGGTGTAACCACAGTGCTCAGAGGAGAGTCTGTGAAGTGACTTCTCACCATGATATGGCATGGAATGCACATCTCACTGTGTGTTCCATGGGCAACAGGAGGGCTTTGCTGCATCTCTCTTCCCCTCTCCTCCTCCACATGCTTCTCCAAATTCAGTCTTATAGTCCATTGTAAAAGTCCCAGTATGAACACTTAGGCAAATTATTTGTAAGAACAGTGTGGCAGTGCTGTTCTGACCTGAAACTGAAAGCTTTTACGCAAAACACGAAGTGGAGAGAGAATAGAGGAGGAAGTAAAAAGAGGAAAATTCAGGAAAAAATGTGAAAATTTTTTTGTTTGATTTTGGAAAGAATTTTCATTTCTGAGTTTTTGTGAATGTTTCCTGTTTTAATCTTTACCACTCATATTAAGAAATAATATAACATGTTATAATACATATGAACTTAAATTTTTGTGAGAGTAATTTAAGTTTAAATTTGACTTTTCATGGTACAGCTGAAATGAGAAACAACTTTTTTTTCAATTTCTTTTACACCATGTCTATCTTTAGCAAAAAAAGATAATACACACACTTAAAAACATCATAGGAATTTTAAAAATTAATTTTAGCAGCTTTGTGTTGTTAATCAGAAATATTGCAGTCTAATAAAAATTCATAATTTGAATATCTCACAAATTAATTTGTGTATCAACTCACACTTTACTTATAAGATTTATATGAAGTTGGAATTAATTTCATTACACGAACTACTGACTTCCAGTAGCCACTACTGAACAGTTCTGAAGGTCACAAATAATTTTGTAAGAAGTAAAAAAAAGTCATCTTAAGTAGCAGATTTTGTCATTTGCTTGGTAAAATTTACAAAAATAAATTGGAGGAGAAAAATGTGTTTATTCCCCTTATTCAAAATTGTGTCACGCCACTTACCCAATTGGTGGATAAACTGGGTAGTGACAACACAGAAAACCAAATCTGTGTATGTAAAGTTACTGTTGAAGGTTTTTAAAAGAGAGTGAAAAGGGGACAGCATAGATAAAGTAAAAAATAATTTTGTAAGAAAAAAGAGGGAATTCAGTAGAAGAGAATCTCATCTGTGCTTTATTCAAAGAACTGCAATAGTTTTTACTGGTACCTCCTCATTCTTGACATAGCAGTGAATCTGAACCTGGCTGTGTGCTTTGTATTCTGGGTGGAAACAAAACCTGAGACTTTCCATATTTTGATTAAGAGCTTGGATAGCCTACCATTTGACCTTGTCTCCATGAGCTATGAAAACACCTATCTAGAATTTATATTTTTGCCCTTCTTCAAGGGATTGAATTTTTGGGGAGATACATTTTTATGCTTCAAAACAGAAAGATGCCTATGAGCTAATATGTACATTAAACAGCTAAAAAAGCCCCCCAAAAACAACAACAACAAAAAACCCCTAAAAGCTCAGTATTGTGATTCTAATTTAATCTGTAATTAACTTATTACTTTGAGCATTATTTTTTCCTAATGTTCAAGATACCAACTTTTTCCTTGCTATGTCTTCTCTGTAAGGTTGTTAGAAACCACTAGTACAAATTTGATTCTGCTCTTAAAATACACCTCAAGCTCCTTAACAATATTTTGATTTACAGCAAATCAGGTGAGCAGGAAATTAACACTTAGATGCAGATGTTACTTCATTTTTCCAATTTATAGCAAAGGTGTATTTCTTGAGACTTCCATAGCTTTTTCACAAGTTTCAGCTAATTTTTAAAAAGTAGACATATTCACTCCGATTTTTAAGTTAAAAATATTAACATTACAATAAAGAAATTTTGAAAGTACTTATATCTTCTTCTCTCTAGGTTACAGTTTGCATGTCCAGTAAGGATATGACTTATTTAATTCCAGCTTTGCAGAGTACTTTTTACTACCCAGAATAAACCAGATGCTTCAACTCAGATGTTACTCTCCATAATATTTTTATCTACATTCAGCTGGAGACAGAGGGTATGTCCATTCTCTAGGGCAGGAATTTTGCCTCTCCATTACTTAATGGAATAGCATGTTATTTCAGAACACGTGTATATGCTGGTCTTCCCTGAAATATCTGTAGTACCACACACTGAATTTTCTACAATCTTTTGCTTGTTCTTAAAGTCAGCTAACTGCCGTATTACTGCAGCTAAACTTAGCGTGCGGAACATATGGCAAAGAAGACGACGCCATGTAAGGTCTTGGGCAGCTTCTGTTCAAAATTCAGCTCTGCTTTCCATTCTAGTCTTGTTTTTCTCCACTCCTTCCTTACTCTGTGGAACTTTCTAAAACAACCTAGACGCTAAAAAAGCAATAATGTAAAAAAAAAAAAAAAAAAAAAAAAAAAAATTCAAAAATTGACAAGGTTGGGTAAAGCCCAAGAAAGGAAAAGATGTGTGAAAAATTATAAACAGATTAATGGCAGCAGGAGGAATGGGACTGTAATAGAAGGAGTCAAGCACAGCATTAGTCATGTTTTCCCGTTGTGTAATACTTGCCTATTTTGTGTATGAACAGATGCCCTTGCTCTTTGCAGAAATGTTTCAAATATAAATCCCATCAGTTTGGATGGATTCTATCTGGACTTGCAAATTATGTTACTGGAGATCATTCTTCTGTTTTCCTTGGTTTCACTTTGCTGTTTGCTTTCTGAAAGATGCATAGAGACTCCCATGTGCAATCTTCCAGCTAAAATTGAAGACAGCCCAAAAGATGCAATAAAGCTTTGCTGGGCAATTCCTGTTCTCGCAATTACAGTATATTTTCATTAAATGGCTCTCCTGAGACAACTTCTCCAGGTGCAAGATTGCTGTAGGTTTGTGGCTCTCAAAGGTGCTGAAATTCTATACCACTTTATTATCCTCTACATCACACTATTTCATACAGCTCTTCTGTCTCAAATATTCCAACAAAACTTGACCAAGGCAGGAGCTGCCACTTTAGCAAGAATGCCAGCCACACACAGGGAAATGTATAGCTTGCATTCCTGAGGCATTGAAATACTTTTATTATTAAATTTCCTGTACAAAACTACTAGCCTTTTAGGGAAAACTACTTTTCCTGCAGAGAAAATGAGGGATCATATCTAGTATATGCAACAAATTAGGAATTTTTACTGATCTCTAAAAAAGAAACTTTTCTCAAAATATGAAGTCTGGAACATACCATTAGCAGTCAAATTAAAAGGTTTGCTTTATAAAGACTTTTAGGAAATGTGCAGAGTTTAACAATACCTATTTAAGAGCAAGAACATTAAGAAGGTGTAGACAAGAACAATGTGTGTTGTGTTTGAGAACAGAAAGGAAGATTTTATTATTAGCGAACAGAAGAGCAGCTCAAAACTAAGACTGACTAATAATAAATACTCATAATTTCATAACACTACTGTTAGGCAATACAAGAGATATTAGACTAACAGAATCCTAGGATATTCAGCGGTGGACATACATTTCTTTCTACACTGCAGAAAAGGAGTTCAGCTTCTGTTGTAACTGAATGATTCAGAATTTCATTCAGAACCCGTCTTAGGTATCACCTCCTTTGACATGCAATTGGGATTTTTTTCTTTAGTTAGTTTTCTAGTCATGAGTCTTGCTTATCATTTGGGTACATTAATGTTTCCATATAAGGTTCAGTGTTTTTGTGACAGCTCACCAAATATTTGAATTTCTCATGCTGGCTCGATTTTGTGTCCTTTATTAAACTTTACATTCTCCCAAAGTGAACTATGCAGTTTTTTTACACTTTGTTTCTCGTGGAGGCTAAGCTAAGCTTCTTTATTAATGCACCATTGAACAGCAATGTATGTTTGTGACTTTTGTATATTATATATTTATTTTATTTGCTTTATTTTTCTCCCAAGAAAGAGCATCAGAATTATTCTTCAGCAAATATTAATTATTAATAATATTCATGTGGTCAACATAATTATTATGAATAATCTAAATAATATTAATTAATATAAATATTAATTGTATGTCCATAAAAGGTTTAAATAAGGTTTGCAGTACATTTACGTAAGATTTCAGACCTCCAAGCTTTTGCAGTGTTTCTTGAAAATAAGAATAAAAAGACATTGCAGGTGTCTATTCTCAGTATGGGATAGTAATGTAAAGGTACTGCTGGTTTTTTAGACAGAGGGTTTTTAATTAGATAGTTACTTTTGAAATGTGTTTAATGTGAATTATTTTCATAATGCCTCTTTGCATAAATCACTGTATTTATTTTCCAGGCTTTTATACTCACTTTTCAGTAACCAAAATATACAGGAAAAGGGATCTAACTAATTCTTTTCCTTTCTTCATTGTTAGACTGACCTTATGTATTACATCTTGCACCTCAGAGCAATACAAATCTTCCGAGATTGTTCCATGCCTGACTTGAATTTAAAAATACTTAGGGTTAGACTCTAACCAATAACTTCTCAGTTTCTAATTTCTTTTGTGCTTTTGTCTGGATTGAGCACCAAGCTGACACAGACCTACTGAATGCAAGATAAAATTAGATTTATCTTCTTTTATGAAGAGGTTTGTGCCCATAAAAATCTGAAAAAATATCTGTGATCCTAGAGCTAGCCAAATGCTATATATAACTAAAGACAAGGTAAGCAAAATGTTTTTGAAGTATCCAATCAAAACCATAATTTTTGAATTTCTAGAAAAAGAAGAATTAATTAAAAATGGGAAATATGCTTAGATGGCTTGCAATAGTGCTCTCTCTTAGGGGAAGTTTATGATCCTGGCTTAGTGCAGTGAAATGTAGGTTAATCAAGGATGATTCTCTATGAATTTTCCTGGGTTAAAGAGATGTATAGTATTCAAAGAACAACACAAAAGCACATTATCTGTTCATCAGTATCTGTAGGCGGGATATTAGGAGGTCTCTATCAATCAGAGTAACAGTCTTCTTCTAAGTACAGTGGGAACAAACAACTTATCTGACTTTAATGCCAATGATATTATGGGTGAACATGATGATATGGGAGATGCCTGCCTATGTTCTGTGTTGAAGAGGGCGTGTTTTGGCCAGTACATGAAGGAGCTGACTTGTGTTTATGACACAAGCACAGTATACCCAAATTAGCATGGCTGCTGTCAGCAAATGCAGCATCAAGTATAAAGGTGCAATAACTTTCTTTTGGACAATCTTAAATAGGCTTAAAATCTTAAATTAAAAGAACACAGCACCTTCTGACAGCCTGTAATATCCCAAGGGCTGTAACAGCTCCTTACAAATGCCCTAGGGAGAATAATACTTCCTAAAGGAACAAATAATCCAGCAGGAAGAGAGATCTTGTTCTTATATCAGTTATCAGTTGCATGATACAGAAGAGAAAACCGGAAGAGATAGTTTGCAAAATAGCCTGTCATAAATGCAATGAACTCTGCCCAATCCTACAGGCATACAAGAGACAGAGCTTTGAAAAGAACAGCCTTGGAAAAATGGAAAGGATATGTCTACATAAGGACACGGGGAAATTAATTGAATGGTCTAAAAGTGTGGACTTAAATTGCCTTAGTTAAACCACATAAACAATTGTGTGGATACCCTCCCTAAACATTAAAGGGACTTAAATCTGATTTAACATAATCCACTTCCAAGGCAAAGTAAGATAAAATGAACTAAGACTATTTTAATTCTGAAATGAAGTGTTTGCACAGCCATATAATAAGTTAAATGTGATCCAGTTACTTAGGGTCAAGTCTCTGAATGACATTGATGTAAAAAACCTAAGAACTGAGTGTGTTTTGCAAGATGTGCAACCATACTTTTCTTGCTAACAATGTCTCAAAGCATCTATGCTGTACTCAGCACATGGAACTCAATATTTCAACAAAGGCAAGATAGACTAGGGCTGTAATATTCTAGCTAACACATGATTTGCTTTGGAGTTTCTTCCTCACTTCTTTTAATATAGCTATTTGAAAACTGAGGTAGAAAAGAGAGTGGGGAAGGCACATAAGGTTCCAGGGCAATCACAAAATGAAAACCAGATACTTATGAGAGAGAGTTGAAACAGGATTTGACCAGCTAAAGATTGTCAGTCTTTCTTAGGCAGTTAGTTTTTCCCAAATAATGTATGGAAAGATGCGAATGAACCTCAAAGAACATGTCCTACAGTGATCAATACAAATAGATACTTTCCATTCATTTTAGAAGCAGCTACATGCACTACTGAAGGATAGAATAAATCCCTTAATCTTGTCCTGGTATTAATAGCCTATTAAGATCACATTACAAAAGCCTAACTGTTATCAATGTCAGAAGGAAACTCTTAACAATGAATTGTTTTAAAACATTACAATAGGACATTGAATCAAAGTTATTAATTTTATCACATAAGAGAACTTATTCTGATCTCTTCTAAACCTTCCTCTATTCCTAAATATTGCATTAAATCAATGAGACTAGGAGTCTCATATTATTTTTTAAATTGAGCTTGTAAGACTAGTGTTATGTGTTTATACTATTCCTCCTCAAGGCAGTCCATTAGTTCTGATTAATTTTAATTAATTAATCCAGCAAATGGCTTTTTATCTCTGTACTTTCAGTAGCTGCTCCGTGCTAACATTTGTTTGAGTTTACATTTAATAAATATCTTAACCCTTCAGCAGCAGCTTGAGCTGGAGTGCTGGTAATGAAGATGTATGGAAATCAGGACAGGGGAAAAGCATTAGAATGAAATGGATTAAGTTGGCTGAGAAGTTGGAAAGGCTCACATAACAAATGATGCTACAAGCATGTCAGGGCTGAATAAATACCAAATTGATTTAACTGGGTTACTTCTTCAAGGTCACACGTAAGAGATTATATTTATGGCTTTTGCCACACAAATTCTATTTGGATTAGTGAAGAGTGAAGCAGTGCCCTGGAGAAAAAGAAAAGGGACTGTTAATTTCCATACAATGTCAGCAGTTCTGTTGGATAATATGCAATTCTTATGTTTTCCAAATATAAGAGATTTTTTAAAATCCAATGTTCAGTGACTAAGTCTTATAATACTGCACAGAAATTACATATTGCCTACCATCTGTCCACCACTTAGCTGACTGGAAAGAAGCTATTAAATAAAATCTGGCTACTGATGATCCAAGGCTGTGCACTGTCTAGAACCCTCATTAGTTCCTTCATTTGAACCTGCATAGTGACTTGAAAGGAGAAGGAGTTTCATAATAAGAACAGACTCCACTGAGATAACTTTCTTTGTTTTGGTTGAAATTTTACATTTCCTGCAGTCAAGATTCCAATTCAAGGAAAGCAATGCATCTAATTGATACAGTCTTGAGTTACTGGATATTGAAAAATATGATGCTCAGCAGTATGCAATTACTTCTTCAAATATTGCCAACTGATAAGGATTTTTTTTTAAATTACCAAAATTATTTTGATAATGTGAATTAATTTAATTTTAAAGAAGGATCTAAAATCACTATGTAACTTTGAGCTATAGTTGATTATGATATTTAAAACATGCATAAATTAAGTATAATTAAAATTTTATGTGTGATTTTGGTTTGAATTTCATCTTGTTTTTAATTCTCTTTTTGCATAATATATTCACAATTGGACAAAGGTGTTACAAAGCTCTGAAATTCATTGTGAGGTAGAAATTTTAAATCCCTTATCCTTTAACTTCAGCTCATGCAGTTTCTCACACTGCATGGGGTAAGCAAACAATATCTTCTTGATAGTAATTTTATTAGCTGGGGCCATATATGATATGGGTTTAGAAAAGCACAGAAGTAACAGTGTTCACCATCTTTGGTAAAATGTCTGCCTAGTCTCCCCCTGGTCATTTAACCTTAGAACCTAGAAGTTTATTAAGCCTCATCCCTTAAACATAACAGAGTATTTTTAAAGATGCAGCATGGATAATAAGGCATTTTAAGAGATATTTAATAAGACATTTTCATTTAAGAGTTTTAAGATACACAGTGGTTTTTTGCTGATATTATTCCACAATAACAGTGAGGCATTGTGAAAGTACTCAGTCAGTTGCAAGGACACTTGTACTTGCTGGTTATATTTGATAGGTGGTGATTTTGTGGTTTGTATAACATACTGAGAAATGGAAAGAACCAATATTTGCGTAGGACATCTCATTAGAATGAAAAGAGAGATTGACATACACAACTAAATACTGCAGACTTTTCTATGGGATTCAAAAATATATGTTGTTTACTTTGGGATAATTTTCATCCCTGCAAAGATGCCTCAAAATGAGTGAAGGAATATAGTGTGTAACAGCATCATGGGGTGAGGATTATGCAGCCAGTGTCAAGATAAAGGACAGGAAGAAAGCAACATTTTGGAAAATACAACTAACTTCTAGTAACTAGCTCACACTTTGAAAATAATTGTTCCTTTGCTGATTACCTAAATATTCTTTTTATTGCAGCCATGAAGCTAGCTAATGTTTCCATATTCCTTTTTCTCAAAAAGTCCAGTGTTTCATTTCATATTTGACAAGATTTAATAAGATAATATGATAAAACAATTTCATTGTCTGAAATATGAACCATATGAGAAAGGTGCAGTTGAGGTAAATCAGTCTGACTTAGCTGATAGCCGTAGAGTTAAATCGATTGACACATCACACAGCTATTTTGCCAATGATTCATCTAGCGTTAAGTTTGCATCAGTGTTTAGTAACAGATTGATGAGGATGCCAGTAAGGAGTTCGTATTGGTAGTTCAGATTATACACTTGCAATCTATTAGTAATATCTTGATACTATTAATATTGATAAGTTTCTTACTAACATTATTATGCCATTGATTTATCCCCACTTAGGCAGCTAAAACTATTTTTCTACTGGCTTAAAAAGAAAATCCTTCATAATATAAGTTTGCGTAATTTCTTACTGTAAAAATAAACAATTTTTCAAGTCCCATGTTCTTAGACCCAGTTTCATAATGTGGAAGCACATTCCTCAGATATAGTCTGTGATTCTGTACCAAATGCGTGTAAGTACTGAGCTGGTGTGAACAAACTTGAAAAATTCATACAAGTTTTCCAGAATTTCAGACCATTAATCCGATGTTTCTAGTATAAAGATCATTCAGTAATAAAATACACTTGGTTCACCTTTTATCCTCAGCACTGAACCCTAGAAAAAAGGTTTTACTACCAATATTTGTTCATTGTTAACACATGGTAACTGTTAGGAAGTGGTAGATAGATGTCAGTGCTGTCAGGCCTAGAATGGGCAGAAACCCAGTGCTACCAGAATGGTCCAGCCATCTGTCCTCTGTCAGCTTGAGGAAAGTATTCCTCTCCTCCCTGGTCTGTCTGCAACCAAGAACTAAAAGCATCTATTAATATGGGTTCTCTGGGTTACTGGAGACAAATTATAATAATAATGGACACTTGCACAGATTACAATTATGAATCCTGAAATTTTTGCCTAAAACTTTTGCCGTGCCCAGGTTGTTTAATATAATATCCACCTGTAGGGTCTAAACCTAATTTCAAACTTATAAAACACAGGCAAGTATGAGCAAACATAGGTTAGAAGGAGAAACAGATGATAAGGTAATGAAATTTCTGGTATATAAATTCAGTGGGTCTAAAGCATGTTTTATTTTTAAAAGGGAATGGTTTTGTTTTTGATAACAAAAGAACAATTTAATTAGAAATCCAAGGTTTGGTTCATTTATGATCCAGTACCTTTTTTTGCTTTCCTTTTACAGAAACCACTTAACAGTTTTTGTTCTTGAAACTTTGCTTTAGAATATACCAAAGAGACCTCACCTATCGACCTGTTATGACAGATCTTAGAAGGAAAAGCAGATGATACTGCAGCTGAGCCCATTGACTTCCAGCAGCTCAACTACGATCCCCTGTTCTGCTGCATCACATATACCATTCATGAAGGTTCTCTGACTTCACCAGATTGAAGTCCTGAACTAGGATTAAGTTTAAGAAATCTTCTCCATAATGTTTAACTTGTATTTTTTGAAAGTTCTGCTGCAAAAATTCTTGCAGATGTTCTGTGAAACTGCTGTAATATTTTCATTTCTTCCTTATCCTGTCCTCTAAAATATACCTCTGCCAATGTGAGTAGAGAAATATGGGGTTTAGGGGAAATTATTGAACTTCTGAACAATCTTTATTATTTGTTCCATACATTCCCTGTTACCAGAGAGAAAAAAATATGCCTAGAAATGAGTCCCTCATAGGCAAAGGCAGATCATTGTCTCTGTGAGTCTAGAAGGCAAACTTTATTTTTTGGTTGAATTAATGGAATACTGCCACTGTGCTTGTAGTCTGGAAAAGAGAAAAAAAAAAAACTCTTCACAAGCCCGCAAGGGTTTCTGAACTGCATTTGTTACAGTGCTAAAACAGTGTGCCTGCAATTGGGCATTGAAAATGTTTCCTTATTTAACTATGCACCAGTTATAATTAATAATTAGTGGTGGTTGCACCCTAAAGTCTTTATACCTATTAAGCCTTTCATGAAAGGATTTAATAAGTAAAATAGATTTTGTTGTGTCTAATTTGAAGCAGATAGGCTTTAGGGTTACAATGGTCAAAAACTTAATTTCCTCAATAGTTTTTTCATTTCAGTCATGCAATTTATTGTATGATACAATTCTCTTAGGAATACTGTAAGACAAGGTATTATTTGTATAATTATTCTGTAAAGTACTTTGGACTGTCACTCTGGAATTTTTATTTTCTTTATTTTTACTGGGCTTCTTTAGCACCAGCTAGAGATTTGAGTGTATCATGGGTCATAGAATGCTTTCATAAATAAATATTAAAATGTGGTTCTATTGTTTTCCATTTACAGTGCAGCAGGATCCAGACAAGTTTACTGGGTCCATCATGTTAAAGTTATTTTCTGTTTGATTGGTCATTCCAAAAAAATGTACTGTAAACAGAAAATAAAATATGATCCCTTTCACAACAGAAAAATATAGAAACTTCAATGTGAAACTGTGTTGATTGGGCAGTGATCCTGCTGATGGCTTCAGGCATTTTGAATGACAGCTTCCAGGACATGGGTTTGGATTAGACCTCAAGTTTTTTAGGTATCTGTATAAGACTTTCAAAAAACATACCCCAAAAGTCCTGGAAAAATACGTGAGTTGTAATTACGCCTCTGCTAAAACTCCTTTACTCCTGCCAAAGAAGTGAGGTAAAATATAAACAGGATTCATTTCTCTTCTCCACCCAATACTTTGTTTCTTTGTGTATTCTTTCAACTTGTCATTCCTCTTTTGTTTTAACAGTTACAGCAGGAGAAAGTGGATCTTGTAATAGTCTATACAGGGTCTAAACTAGAGAAAATGTTTCAGGGTTGTGTGACCACACCAACATTGTGCAACTTTGTAGTAATTTATACCAATTTTGTGATATTCTGTACTTTTTGAGCATTGAAGGGGAAAAAAATTAAAAAAATAAAAAAGAAGTGAGGTCACAGAAGGCATTTGGTGTCTTTTTTATAAAAAATGCCTCAGGAAGAAACCTGACTCACCAAAATTAATTAATATTTGCATGAAGTTCTTTGGTCTGAATTTCTACACTTCATTGTTTGTGTGACCACAAGTTGTTTGCATGACCAAGCTGCAGCTAAACTTCATCAAAGTAAGGTGAACAAAAAAAAATTTTGTCCTCCCTTTGCAAATGAGCACCTTGTTGTGTTAACCCTATCACATATAAATACTTCATAGAAACATGAAATACCTCAGATTGGAAGGGGCCCATAACGATTATCAAGTCCAACTCCCAATGATTCTTTGCTCCAACTTTTAAAGAAATTTTGATAACAATGTCAGGAAAAAATCAAAGGAGTCATGACTTTGAAATGACTTTTCAAATATTTTAACATTTTCTGTTATAAAAACCTTTCCTTCATAGTTTGTGATCAGCTAACTGAAGCAGCTAATTCTCTTAATATTACAGAGCAGTGCCTTCTGAATGGTTAATGACCAGAAGCTTCAGCTTTATAATTGTTGTTGAATGACATCACTGAAGACTTAGTGAAGGCCTGCACACTTCTTAAGTGTTAGCCAAGGTCAAGTGGGTAATGACACTGGAAGTGCCTATGAGAGCCCACGGCAATTCAAACGACACTTGTCTCTCTAACTGGTCTGTGTTCTGCATGCAATAGTACCAAGCCTGGCTTTCTCTCAGACAACAGAGACAGTTGCCAGAAAGCTCAGCCATAGTGTCTTGCTGCCTCTGCCAGTCTCAGAGACTGAAATAAAACCCTGAATGCCTGCCCCCATTTGTACCCTACTGAATGCTCTTCTACCATGGAAAGAAACAGCCAGAGCACTGTTCTGTGACTGAGTTACCACAAAACCCACTTAGTGCAGAACAAACTACTGCCAATGTTACTGCATATTTCTGAATCCAATGTCTAGGCCTTGTTGCAATAGTAGATAATCCCACATGTAAAACCAAGTTAGGTCATCATGATTGTTATCACCCTACACTGAATACCAGAGGAATAAGTAATAACCAGCCACTTGTTGCAAAGTGTTAGGGAGAGACGTCTTTTATATTTTATACGCAATAAAAGATGTGGCTGGAATGCAAGACAACATTGGTTTGATTCCTTGCACCTGGAGTTTGGGAGTTGTTTGTATCTTTCTCCTTTTCATGTCAAATGTGGGTATTCTCATCCAGTTTCTTAATTTTTACAATGTGTGTTTTTTCACTTTTTGTTTAGCTATTTCATAGGTGAAGGCATTTAAAGTAATATCTCATTCCCTTTGTGCTTTATTTACACACATGACACACTCACACCATAGCCGCAACTGTCTGGAGAATAATGATTCAGGGCATGAAAACTCTCAGTGTATGACATTTGTTTTCATTCTATGTGGGATCTAAACCAAAACAATCCCAAACCTTAAAAAAAAAAAAAAAAAAAGAAAGAAAAATGTGTCAAAACAGATGTTTTAAGATGGGGAGAAAAACTCAATGTCTTTAGCTTTTCTCTTTCTGTCTGTCCCAGTGTCAGCAAAAGTAATCAGTTGAATATGTATCTGAAAGGTTGCCTTTCATAAAGGAACAGGGAAAGTAAAATGCTTCGAGTAAAATAGCCCAGTTTTTGAAATGAACAGATGAAGAATTCAATCAAAATATATTATCTCAATGTTATTTATAGGTATGTCTATAAGCACTTCATAACACACCCTCATACCTTTCCTCCACAACAGATACAGGGCATGTATCTGTTTCAGAAGAAACACATTAAAGTATTCACAGAAACAGAAATGCATTTGTGAGTACAAGACAGTCATTTACACTTTGCTATATGTAAAAATTTAACACATATATAACATGTAAAGGAATTCATCAGCTCATTTCCTTTTTCCTGACATTCTTTGCACTGATTGGTAATCGGAATCACCTAAGGATGTAAGGCAGAACAATATCAATAGGAAGGTTAGTGAAATCCTGCTGTAAAGAGCAGCAAAATGTGTCTTGGGTACTCAATCTTATCAACATGACAAGTCAAAATCATATAAGTATATGTGCCAAGGTCTATTATTTGAATAAGTGATAGACATTGAAGGAAGTAATTTCCTCATTACTAGCCTATATCCAGATCTTGTCCTTATAAAACAATATTCATAGTAGTCCTCTGAAAAGACTTCACTCTTTTGTTTCTCCATTTAAGCAGAGCATTTTTCTTCCCTGGAGGAAACAGGTCTTCTACATACAATGTTTTTGAGGACTCCATTCTTCCCAAAAACCACCAACCTACTATACTAATGGCAGTAAAGAGAATAAAAATTGTATCCTGTTTTGTTTGCTTGGGAGAATTATCAATGCTCTCTTTTACACACAGCTAAGCTCCAGAAACAAAAGTCTGAGCAGCAAAAAAAATTAAAATACTTTAGTACACTGCCTACTGCGTACTGAGTTCTGGTCAGAGCAGAAATAAAATACTGTGTTCCTAATAAGTACTGTATTTTTTATGTGCGAAAATTGTTGCATTTGGAACCTGAAGTCTGGTCTGAACCAAGTTTTTTTAACTGGTAAATTGCGGGTGGCTTGGTTATTTTTTTCCCTTTATACTGAGATGTATACAATTATGCATTATTTTTATCAGTCCTACTTCTTGGAGAAGAAGAAATAAACTACTAGTGAACACAATTTCATATCACTAAGCCAGTAATCACAACCATACTTAAGAAATTGCACTACATAAGTATTTTGATACAGTCATAACAGTGCAATCCTTGTGTATAAACCGAGCCTTTTGGAATACAGCAAGTATCCTGCTGATCTGTATTCATTACTGGGATTATTGGCATCCTCTGACAGAGCCTCCACAATATTTGTAAGGTTTCTGCTTGTGTTTTATTACTTCCCATTCCCATCACAGCTAAATAGAAAAGTTGTGAAGAAGATAGCATTAAAAATAGTTAAACTAATTATTTCGTAAGTATATCATAACTCATATGATGATGATTTACCTTTGGGTGAAGCTTTCTGAGTAGTGAATTATGAAGGGTTTGGTAGCATAAAGAGGGAAGTACATTTTATACTTACCTGAAGCAGTTTGTGCTTACTTCTCTGTACCTTTGCAAGCAGAGGAGGTCCTTTCTTTCCCATATTACTTCCCATATATGCTTTTCTCTTTAATGTATCTCTTTCTAAGTAGTATACAACTTATTTACTTTTGTGAGGAAGAAAGATATGCAATCTCTTCTCCCTGCTAAATTGAGAAGAAATTCAAAGCTAGCTTCCACATGTGAAAAAATAGAAATTTTTTTTAATTCACACTTTACAGGCCATATTTGACTATCTGATAAATTTTTAAATAGGCTGTAGCTTGTTGTGAACAGTCTTGCCAGCGTAAAACTTAATTATAACAGAAACACCATTACACTCCTTGACTTTTCCATCTGTATTTTGACTTCTTCCCTTTAAGCAATGGTAAAGGCATCAAATTCAACACTGTTTATAACAGTTGGGTCATTCTGTCAATCATTTCAGGAAAAAAAGAAACAGATTGACATTATAAAAAATAGCAGGCCATTGATAATATTAACCAGTACAGGAACCTAAACCCTTGTGATCTGTTTTACCAATTAATTATACTGTACTCTTGGCCTGCTTATACTCAGAAGCTGGTAAATTGACAAGTTGCCTCTGACAATTTTTTCCCCTGTGTCAAAGTGCAGGATCTTTGTTAAGCAGAATTACCTTTTTGTTTCAAAGAGGATCTTGTTTTGTCAATACAGTTTTTGAATTATCATGCTGACTCTAAGCCTCTCATTAAAAGCTGACAAAGACATAAGTCCTCTTGACAATGCAAGAATCAAGGAAAATGGATATACAATAGAAAGTGAGGTGCTATTATACCTTAAGCATCTTCATATGCTTCACTTCTGGTGAAGACTAGTTACAAATAACTAAAATCTGGTGGTAGTCTTCTAATGTCTGTTAAACAGATAATATTTGCCAAGTATTTTTTTGTAATCTCACCAAAGTGAAAAATTATGTAGGCTGTTGAGAACGAACTTTCCTGTTTGAACTCTGAAAGAGCTCTTTGCACGTTTTCATTACAAGATATACTTTCAGGTCTTTGTGAATAAAACAAATCCAGTCACTTTGAGCAAAAATACAATTTTCTCTTTGCTGACTGTTAAGACCATTAAATTACCTTTGAGATTTCAAGAGGCTCAAGAAGCTAGGATTGTTTAGGTGGAAAGTTCAAGGAACTGTTGTTCTATATAGAGACAACAATAAAGGCAAAATGAAGCTCTATTCCTTGGACATGAAAAGAGGAAGAAGTACTTTCCTCTTATCTACCATAAAAATAAGAAAACTGATTTTTTTCAGTTCTTACAAAGTAGAAGATTCCCATGGGAAGCCCATAGTTTGAGTGGAATCCTAGAAGTCTCATCACTGACTTAGTAGAAACAGGATTCAAGTCTAGTAAGAAAAAGCAATTTTCCTATAGAAGTACTTATAAAAAATAGTTATATATTTTTAGATCTGTATTAAATTAATGAAATTTGATCCAGTTTTTAAAAACATAGTACAAGATTTCTATCAGCAAAAAAAAACATTTACTGGAGTAGTTTTAGAATTGTTTGTAAATTTTGTTTGATTCAGTATTCATTTTTCCTCTGAATCATGAATCCATAGACTCTGTGATATTTTGATGTACTGGTGTAATGATTTACTAATAAATACTCATAGTAAAATTTAAGAAATTTCTATAGATAAATTCATAACTACATGTCTTTGAAAGATAAACAAATTTTTCTGCTTTGGAACAAACACTTTGGAAAAACAAAATTTTTTACCCAGTTTCACATCAAGAATAGTCTAATTTACTTAAATGGGTTATTCTATTCCTACAAAATAATGTGAGCACAAATTAATTCTGGGCATGACACATTTCTACTTGTGCATGTTGTAAATAATGGAAAAGTCTTGGAGAATTTAAATGCATTGCTGTCCTCACAGGCATAATTCTGTGCAGGTCGGTTGATGCTGAATAACTCAGAGAAGGAGGCTGTTGTAACTTACAATACCTTTCAGCAGCCTAGATTTAATCCCATGGCTCAAAGACTTGAAGCTATTTAAGCCATCTTTATCCTATTATCAATGTCTGATCTTAAGATCAGACATATTTTTTTTGTCCCAGTATTATACCCCAGCACTATATAGTTATATTGAGGTAACCTCTAATATAAACAGCATTCTGCTGATTTTCAAGTGCCTTGTAATGTCCTCAAGTAAGGAAACTGTATTCCAGGTTTTGTTTTACTGCAGCAAGATTGCTCCATTTTTAACAGTGCACAGGCAGAATTCATAGTATTAAAATAGCACAAATTTTAATGTACCTAAGCTCAGACAAAAAAAATGTCAGAAAATTGCATTCTGAATTACTTTTTTCACATTCTGCTAGTAATATGCTAAAGAACCCATGGCAAATAATTTGCAAGGAGAATGCAATTGGTTTATGTTTTATAAAGAAAGAAAATAAAAATTGTAACAGAAGTAACTTTTCATATTATTTACCTAAGTATTATCATAGAATAATTTGATAGTATCATTTAGATTGGAAAAGACCTTTAAGAGCAGCAAGTCCAACTGTAAATGTGAATTATTAAGAAGCATCATTTTCAATAGGATAAAATAGGATTTTTCTTTTTGACATTACTCAGCTAAATTAACAAGAGCATGAAGCATATCTGTCTTGGGGTTACTTTATGATGTTGTATCCCATATCACCTGCCCTATGCCCAGACATGAATTTCACAGTGCAAAATTTTAACATTAACAAGCAACATTTTTACTCAATTTTAAGCCTCATTCTTTTGTTATTTTTATTAAAAAACTCTGCTTAGAATTTCTCTGTTCAAAGATTAATATATCTGTCAGCTGAACCAATACTGCAGTAACAAGCATAAGAAATTCAAGGTGGATTTATTGGGACAGTCAGAAAGTGAGAACCATCTTAAAATACTTTAAGAATGACAGTTATATGAGCTAAAGGATGGGGGGTGAGAGTAAAAAAAAAAGACTGAAATTGGCCCCGGGTAAAGACAGGAAAATGGAATCATAAATCATGTAAGACAGCTGTGTTCTTTTATCCATGGATCCAGATGTTCCCACTAAATGTGTAACAACTCCAGAATTATTTTACAAGGAGGAAAGGAACTGTGAATATTTGATTTCTCTCTTTCTTAAACAAGACTAGCTAGGAATGTTTGATGCCAAGTAGAAACTTTGACCTCTGCTTGCAGGAGAGCAGCCTCTGAACAGAGTTCTTAAACACAACTCCTAACCAACGTGGATTATGATATGATTTAAACAGCCAGTGCTAAAAGGCTAAAGTTATAGTGGAATCTTTTTGAAAACAGTGACTAGAATCAAATCTATGGTTGAAGCATCTGGGTAATATGAGGCTAGATACCCTCATTGAGTAGGAATTTCTAAATGCTAGCCAGTATCATGAGATGATGGAGTCCTGTTAGAATTATAATCAGTTTCATATTGAGATTGGAAGTAGATGAACGTTAGGTGGTGAGAAAATGAAATTATAAGTCGCTTCAGATATGTTTTGAAGTAGCAGCTTGGGACAGACCATGACAAAGCTATTTAAATATCTTCCAAATGGAAATTGATTTTCCTCTCTCCTCTCTGCCTCGTCCTTAAATGCAATAGGTGATCATAAACCAGCTTATGTTTTCAAGTAAAATAGAGAAGGAAAAGTTTTTCCACTCTTCTAAATGTTTCTTTATTTCACAAAAGTAAAATGTAATCATTTTTTTTTCTTTGTGTCAGTTTCCTTCACCAGCAGAGTTTTGAAACTTAAAGACTAATACCTATAGCTATTCCATAGTCATCTAAAAAGACACCTTATGCTGATAATAAAAAAATAACACACCACTGGGTATGATTAGGTTATTTCTGTAATTACACTTCTGTGATTGAAGCCAGCTATTAGGTGATTATCACACCATTGTTTTCAGAAGAGGGGAGAAGAACACTAGTCTCCATGAAATCATCACAAGTAAGAATGTTCTTAAAAGTACACGTTATATTTTCTTTTCAATTTGATCTATAGGGACCTAAACCACTATTTTCAATTTAGCTCAATGCAAAAAATACAGAGAAAACGAAAAGTCAGAGACATCTACTTCTGGATTTAGACATTGCTGTTGAAGTCATAGAGTAGAATAATTCCATCCCCATTTGAAGCATCATGAAGCCTTGCACTGAAGAAATTAAGTCTCTTGGTCAAAAATTATATGCCTTTTCTAGTGCTATGTTCCACAGAAACCTGAGGCCTTGTAAACTTGTGAGTACTTCTCTTCAGTTTGTTTTCTGTAGTTCAGAGCATGATAATATTGAGAGTGATATCTTTTCTCTGTGGTGGTTTTCTGCATCTTTGCATAAAAGCAGCCACTTCAAAGCAGGAGAGATCTTTGCAAGATTTCTCACAGATTGAGACATGGACACTTTTAAACATGATAGATGATACTGTGTCCTCCATGTGGCCTTTTTAGCTTTTTTTTTTTTAAGTAAAAAAAAAATTTCTCAATTTGACAGGTCTGTTATATAATATACTGAATTTTGTTTTGCTATATAAATGTGGTTAGAAAGATTTCTTTAAAAAAAACCCCAACGTTCTCCTTTCTCTTTTGCATGTTTACCTTCAAAACTTTTAATAGATAAATGAGCTGGAAAAAAAAAAAAAGTGGTAATACCTTTTTAAGATAAATTATGAATAAAGGTCCTTAAAGTCCCACAGACCTCCTGAAACATTTGGAAAGCCCATTTTCTTTCTGACAGACCTATTTAGATATATACCAGCTTTGAAAGATCAGTGGATCAAGTGCTCTTAGCAGGTTTTTCCAAAAGGCTGAGACAAACATGGTTGTTTTTTGGACTATGATGACAACGAGAACACAAACAACTTACAGATTTCAAAAATGTGATTAGATCTACTGCTATTTCTTTTTTGGCTAGGAAATAATCAAGGCTCTATATGCCTATTATTAAAAAAAACACTGGCTTGAGGGAGCTGCTGTAACAGTATAAAATGAGTCCATATTTCATCCTTTGGTTTAGGTGGTGAGTACTTTTTAATTCTCATATGTTTTTAAAATTGCACCCAATTTACAAATTCTCCTTCAGTTTTTATATTGTATTCCATTGTTATATGAAAAGGACTGAAAATCCATCATTTTCAATCTTTACTCACTTTGTTATCTTTTCAAGGTATGATCAAATTATCAGTGATTACTTGATGGCTCTTACAAGGCTTTGGATCACTCTTTGAACAGAAAGCCAGGTGTATGGCAATTAGAAATGTTTGTGAGTTAACTTCCAAAGGCTGAGACAACCTGCTTACAGTTTAAAGTGAGCAGTGCTGTGATAAACACTATTCTTAAAAATGGAAAATGCATAACATAAAGTATAAGAAGAATATACTGTAGGAGGAGTGAATCAGATGTTTGAGGAGTTTCTAAATAGTTCTATAATTCTGCTCAACATAAGAAAAGGTTTATTTAACTTTAAAAGGGATAAATACAAAATAGAAGACTGATTTTAAATACTGTGAATGGTGACCTGAACATCAAATTTTGTAGCACAGAAAAATCTAGGTTAACCTAAACAAGTATAGCAATCCTAATATAACTATGATCACAGAAGGAAGAAAGAGAAATCAAACTGGAATATTGTTACACATAAGTTCTCTTTAATCTAGACATATGAAAATGCATTAAAAATAAGATGTAACAAAGAGGAAGTGGCTCAAAGCACCATATTGGGTGGAGTAGCTACTTGTGTTACTGCCTCTCATCAGTTAGACAATTGAAGAAAACATCCCAACACATATTCAACCAGGTACAGAAGAAGCAGGTTGACCCACGGAATCATAGAATCATTAAGGCTGGAAAAGATCTTAAAGATTATTAAGTTCAACTGTCAACTGAGCACCACCACCATGTTCTCCACTAAACTGTCCTCTCTTCTTTTTTCAGTTTGTTTATTTTTTGCAGGCTGAAATGTTTCTTTCTTAGTGTTCTGAGTTTCATTCTGAGCATCTTCTTTATACCTTGAACATAAGGTGACCTTAAGGACCTTCCTACCCATCACAAATTTCACTGTAGATTCTGGACTTTACACTCTGAAGGATTCAGCATGAACATGGTTAAAATGTTCAGAAAATCTAGTAATAACTTTTTGTCCCATCTCCTACACGTAGCTTTGAATTTGTGGGACATATGGCAAGTTTTCACTTTTTCAATACTTTACTGACTTATATTACAGATAAACAAAAGGAAAAAGGATTTTTTGCCTTCAGGTGATGCATTTTTTTCTGATAGAGGTTGACAATGAACTAAATAGCTATGTTTGGTATTCTACATGAATAGAATTGTGACTGGCCACTCCACAGAAAAATGTCAGTGTTTTAAAAGCAACAAATGGCTATTGTACTTCTCTTAAACTCATAAAAATTAATGGAACCTGGTTGTCAAGAGCTGAGAAAGAACTTGGGTGAAAACATGAACATACAGAGAATATTTAAGAATTCTATTAATCCCTTTGGTAAGGGAATGTAAAAGACCTGTCTTTGTTCCAGGATTTCTGATGACTCTTTTTGGTGAAGAAAAGTGCCAATCTTAATAGGGCAAAAAAGCTTGGTTTAGAATTTAAATAATCTTCTTTAGGGAAGAAACCTTATATTTTTCTGTTCAGGATGTACCCTGTAATGGGTTTCCATAATGGAATATGGTAGGCTGCATAGGTGTCTTCAGAGAATTAGGAAAATAATTCTAATTCTTTGTTTCCTTAATAATCTTACCTGTTCTTAGGGGGATCAAGGCACTCAGAATTTCTGAGACTTCCAGCCTAATTCTACTGCAGCATCCTCGGTTTTATTAAGAAACATAGTTGGTAAAAAACAAGAATACAAAGCACTAATGCTGGGTTTTTTACCCTTGGATTTCATTCAATAAATTTATTTTCCTCAAGCGAGGACCAGGTGTTGAGACCCATTTTATTAGCCCTTCCATGCAAATGCAGGGAGTTTCTGACCTTGCTGTATATAATTGGAAAGCTGAGTAATTACATGTTATATAATTATATGTTTAGTTCTTTGGAAATGGACCCAGGCAACAGCTTTCAGCTAGGAAAAAAAGAAAAAAAAAACCAAAACAAACAAAAACCTAAACACACTCACATAAAAAACCCCAATAATGTGCTGTTTCTTTGCTTACATTTTATACATAATTTTTTAATACATGAACCTACTATACATGAATCCTTTATCTACTTTCTTCTGCTTTCTCTATTGTTTACAAATACTTTAGAGTAAGGTTTTAAAAGAAAAACCTTAAGAAACAAAATTATTTTCTGCTGACTAGGAGAGAAACATATTTTTTCCTATCTCTTCTCCCCCTCCAGCCCTTAACTGATTATTGTGTTACTAACGTGTTCCACCTTTTCTGTGTGCTTTAGAGCCATCTGTTAAAATGCAGAAAAATAATTTTAAATTAAGGTCTTGGAAAGACACGAAGTTCTTAGGGAAGACAGCATTATCGAAAGAAAAAGACAGAGGAAACATGGAGACAAAAGACGTAGGCAGATTGAGCAATGTTGTGGTATATCTATGTAAAAATAAGTCAATTTTTAAATTAAATGTATGAGAAGTTTTGGGTTTGGGTTTTTTTTTTTTTTTTGGTCCCAAATGGAAATTATTGCAGCAATGGAATGACTAGATTTATTCCAGGGGTTTCTAGAGGTTTAGGAAATTTAGAAAATTTCATTTGCATACAATAGTTCTTCCTTCTGTCACAACATCTCCAGGCATGATACACAAAGAAGAATAACTGAGTCATGTGAATTTCCTTGTACCTTGAAATCTTAGGCTCTCTTTCAGAGAAGAAGCAGAATTGTTTTGTGCCACAACATCAATAGTGTGCACTCGAGAAGTGAGAAGACAGACATAATTAGATCAGTTCTGAGTATAATAGGATGCAAAGAGAATTCAAAGCAATTTTTCTATGCAAGTACATAGAACAACCTTCTTCTCCACACAGAAGTAGATATTGCTTGAATATATGTGACCAATAGCATTATATGACCACTCTATGGACATCCTTCTTTACAGGTATCAGGTGCCAGAAGTGATGTTTTGAACTCTCACTATATTGCTTAACATGAAATGCTGAGCAGAGTGTACAATCAAGTACTAGGTGACTGTGTAGGGACCATATTTCTTTCATAGTTACTGTGGAAATTTTATAAGCTATTCTAAAAAGAATTCCAAAAATTTACAAGCTGATCTTATTATTGTACTTGATCACTTCCTTTGTTGTTACTTCACTTACCTGAGGCATTCAGAATTACCATATGGGGAAAAGGTTAATTGTCTTTTAGATACTGAATGGAAAGAGAATATTTAATTCTACAGTTGCATCATTCATTATAAATATTCTAAATCAAGGAGTTTTGGGATTTCATTTGTCCAGGGTCCAGTACAATAGTTCCCCTGATTGTGCTCCTGAAATATTATGAATTGATGAATAAATGAATAAATATCTACCTTGATGTTTCAGGCAGAGGCATGAAATCCTTTTTATATACCTAAATGTGCTATACAGTATTTTCTATAGAGAGAAAAATTTTCCTAATAGCAGATAACAATAGTTTTAAAAGAGGGAGATTCATAATCCTTATGGGCTTTATCCTATTGTGTAATTGCAAATACCACCAAAATATAATAGCAATACATAATTCTTGTATTAAAATAAAATTGAGAAGTTCTCTTTTAATTGTGTGTCATGAACAATTGTTTCTTTGGTTGATAGAGTAGGGGAAAATATATAAGAATGAAAAAGGAACAATTAAGCAAAAGCAGACAAAACAAATCTGAATAAGTGAGAGAAATAATGATTAGTGTGTATAATGAGTCCCTGTGTTTTTTCTCCGTTATGACAATATGTTTATAGTGTTTCCTATTCCTGTGGGGCATTTGCTAAATTAGACCTACTTGAGAATCCAGACCCACATGCAGTTGAAGCCTGCTGATGTTGCGTTTTCAAATGTACTTTTGAATAGTCACACAGCTGCACTGCACAGCACCAAAGCATTATTCCTTTGGCAACATGAGCTGGTACAGCATAGGAAATTTGGGAATTTTCTGAAGCCATTCCAAATTTTCTGGTCCACATTCTCAGCCTTCCTACAACTGCTTGGGGCCATTCTGGCAGTTCAAAGCTATTGTAAAGTCAACACTTCCATCCTGTTTGTCAGAGACTGAATGTTGTAATTTATTGCTTAAATATCTTCATGAAGGACCTTTGCCTGTTATAGCAAAACTGTATTACAAAAGCTGCAGAGAAGACCACTGCACCCTGAATAGGCCTTCTGACTGAGGCCCTACACTGCTCCTAGAAGGAGATAAGATAGTAACTCAGGTGTGGCCTGGGGGAAGAAGAATGCATACACAGAGGAATCAAGTTTAGCTCTCCGGGGTGGAGACCACAGCCCCAGGGCTATCAGCTGCTGGGCTCAAACAGACCTCACACCAAAGGGTGGAGGGAGGAGAGGCTTTGGGTGTGTGTTGGAAAAGCCTCTGGTCGGAGGCAGTGGCTGCCCATCCTCCACTGTGCAGAGGAGCCCAGCTGAGGGGCCCCTTCACCCCGGGAAAAGCCGCATCCACGTGAAGGACAGAGGGGTGACACGCCCATCAAAGGCCCCCCCTAAAGGGGTCCCCAGACCCTGCACCAACACTGCAACATGATGCAACAGCTCCACAGTGCTGCAAGGGACAGTGTCAAACTGGACCCCTGCAAGGGAGGCACCCGGGCGTTCCTACCCAAATGTATATTAATCCATGAGATTCTACACTTTTCAGTGCAGCAGTGGCAGCAGGGAGCTCTCACCACCAAGAAGACCAGATGGAGCGGAGCAACGAGACATCATTGGGACCCCTGGAAGGGTGATATGCTTCCACCTAACCCTTGTCATTCTCCATAACCCTCTATACCCTTCCCCCACCCCCTCCACGAACAAATCTTTTCCTTCCTTCCTTCCTTCCTTCCTTCCTTCCTTCCTTCCTTCCTTCCTTCCTTCCTTCCTTCCTTCTGAATTCCTTCCGAATTCCTTCCTTCCTTCCGAATTCCTTCCGAATTCCTTCCGAATTCCTTCCGAATTCCTTCCGAATTCCTTCCTTCCTTCCTTCCGAATTCCTTCCGAATTCCTTCCTTCCAAATTCCTTCCGAATTCCTTCTGAATTCCTTCCTTCCGAATTCCTTCCTTCCTTCCAAATTCCTTCCTTCCAAATTCCTTCCTTCCTTCCTTCCTTCCTTCCAAATTCCTTCCTTCCTTCCTTCCTTCCTTCCTTCCTTCCTTCCTTCCTTCCTTCCTTCCTTCCTTCCTTCCTGTCTTTCTCTTTGCCTCTTTTACTATTAAATAAAACATATCAATTTTTTGGTACCACCATCTAACCTTGTTTGGTTTTAATCACGTTTTGTGCATAAGTCAAACATTTCTGGGTCAGATCAGTTTTATTCACATAAGCTTGGTTTCCCTTGGTCTTGAGTGTTAAACCAGTTTGTAACAGTTTGAGAAAAGCACAAAGTTGAGAGCTCCAGGGACACTATGACTGCAAAAGGCGTGCAAAGGAGAGCACAGAACTGCCCAAATATTGCTCCTTCCACATCTTTCTGCTTGCCACCACCCATGTCATGGGCACCTCAGCAAAAGTCCGCTTTTACTCCTCTGCTTAGGGTTAGGCTCACGCTTAAGTTTAAGCTTGAGAAAACAAAAAGCCTAGACCTCCAGGGACATTGCAACTACAAAAGGCATAGAAACAGGAGCCTTTTATGTCACCTCCTTGCATTCGATTACAATAATTTCATTTCTGAATTTTATTTCTTTCGATTGAATTTCATTTCATTATAACTCCACCCCAGTCAGTTTCTTTGACTTTGTTCTCTGACTTTGAGAGAAAAGGAAATGAAATCTTACGATTTCAATGACTATCAGTTTGGGAGTTTGGTCCATTTCCATGCACTTCATGTCATTCCATAATTTTTTATTGTTTTCACTTCATTTCAGATTTTTTTTTTTTCATTTCATTTAAGTTCATCAATTTCTTGCCGAGACTCTTCCTTTAACTTTTTTCCCTGACTGTCGCAGTGACCGCTAGTGATCGCTGCTGTCCACTGTCCAGGCTAGCTCCAGCAGTGTGAGGCCGGAGTGGGGAGCAGCCGGAGGCACGGAGCTTTAAAGCTGCTCCTCTGAAGCCTCTGCTCTACCCTGCAGAGCACCGGCTCCAGACAACATAGCAGTCAGCAGCCCTCCACCAAGGGAGAGATAAAAGTAGCAGGGAGGCTTGCCACGGGAGGGAATCCAACTTCATTGAAGGGTCTCCTCTGAGGACAAGCAACAGTTGCAACGTGACCATGCCTTATAAAGGAAGGATTGAACAAGGGGCGTAAACCAACTAGGGACCAACAAGCGGATTAGGAGGGAGGGACGCTGGAAGGATGGACTCACATCTGGTCCAATGGTCTTGGTGGGTGGAGAGAAAGGGGTCACATGCCCCAATGGGGCGTCCAGGTTTAGGGGATTTCCAAGAGGGAAGGTATCCGAGGGGGCAGGATCTCAGGGGACTGACGGAGACCATATTAGGGTAATTAGGGAGGGCTCAGGTGACGGACACTGAACCTTCGAGAACAACAGGAGGGGTTTGGGTGATTGATAGGGAAAGAGCCGGAACAAGGGGAGGAAAACAACCACATAGGGAGCACCAGGGGAGCAGCTTGGGTCTGGGGGAAACCAACTGGGAGTAGGAGTGGGGAAGGTAGGGATGAACCATTGGCGTAAAGAAAACGTATGAAAATACAATAAAAACCTTGCATCACCACACCTGACTTTGAGATTTCAGTGAGTATAATTGTGGCAAGTTTCAGTTGTTTTCCCTGCACCTCATTTCATCCCAATCGATTTCATTGTATTCACTCCATTGCCAAATTGTTTTCAATTGCATTTTATTTTATCATATGAGAATTACTTTGGCAAGGTTTGGTCCATTTCTGTGCACTTCATGTCATCCCAGGTCATTTTATTGTTTTCACTTTGCTTCAGAATTTTCACTTTTTTCTTTAGTATTTCATTTCATCAATTTCTTTTCCTGTCTCTTCACTCCGTTCTCTGGTTTCAGGATTTCAGTGTGAATGATTTTGGCAAGTTTTGGTCCTTTTCACTGAACCTCATTTCTTCCCAGTGCATTTCATTGTGTTCACTCCATTTCCAAATTTGTGGTTTTGTTTCAATTGCATTTTATTTGATCATATGTCTTTTCTAGAGTGTTAGTTTCACTTGGTTCTCTGATTTCAAGATTTCATTTCCTTTCCTGAAAGGAAGAATTTCATTTCAGGAAAGGAAATGAAATCTTGTGATTTCAATCAGAATCAATTCAGCAAAGATTGATCCATTTCCCTGCACTTCATGTCATCCCATTCGCTTTTATTGTTTTAACTTCATTTTTTTTTTTTTAACATTATATTTCATCAATTTCTTCTCCACTCTCTTTGTTTGACTTACTTCCCTGATTTTGAGATTCCAGTGAGTATAATTTTGACAAGTCTCAGTCCTTTTCACTGCACCTTATTTCAGCCCAACCAATTTTGTTGTATTCACTCAATTTCCAAATTTCCTTTTTTTTTTTTCAATTGCTGAATTGATTATCATTGAAATGGCAAGATTTCATTTCCTTTCATGAGATGAAATTCTTCATTTCATGATAGGAAATGAAATCTTGAAATCAGAGAACAAAGTTGAACAAACACTCTGGAAAGGAGATATGAGAAGTTTGATCCCTCTGTGGATGTATTCCTCTTCCCCCAGGCCACACCTGAGTCACCATCTTATCTCCATCAAGGAGCAGTGTAGGGCCTCAGTCAGAAGGCCTATTCAGGGTGCAGTGGTCTTCTCTGCAGCTTTTGTAATACAGTTTTGCTATAATAGGCAAAGGTCCTTCATGAAGATATTTAAACAATAAATTACAACATTCAGTCCCCGACATTGTAAGGAAGAAGGAAAATTTTAGCCTTCAAATCTAATCTGGCAATTTGAAGAGAACAGGTCTTTCATAAGGTTTTTGACCCTTTTGTGTATTTCTCTATAAGAAGACTGAGCCAGGAAAGAAGTGAAAATACCTAAGCAATATCTTAATGACCATGCATATTAGAATTAACTCTGTATCATATCAGCTGAACGTATGAGGGAAGTGCTGGTAGAGAAATGCCTGGATATATTTAAATCATTTTATACACAGAACAGTCAGCATGTCCATGTTTTCCATAAACATATATGCTGGTTTGAAATCCCAGGGTAAAAGTAGGCCCTTGGAAAAGGTTCCCTCAGCAGCTTGACTCAACTTGAACTGTATACACTGTTAAAGTAGCAGAAACCTCTCATAAATTACTTTTAGGAATTCCCTGCTGTGAGGGAGCCCTGAATTTCAGCCTACTTACGTGCTATGACTCTTTTTCCCTGAGTACAAGAGATTAAATGGCTGTGGGGAGTGAAAAGATGGCACATTTTGCTTCACTTCTTCCCAGAGATTGCTTGCCAAGCACTGTTAGAGAACATAATGATTCCCAATTTGCTTGAACCTAGGTAGGGACAAACATATACTTGAGTCACAGTTTCTAATTTTCTTATCTTGATTTCTAGTGTGCCCTGAGTTACCAGTGAAGAAAGCATTTCTTTATAGCTATTCTTGTTCCTGTCATGCTCAGACTGGGGTTTCTAAACTTGTGACAGAAGAAAGGAATAAATCCTTTCTCTCTCACAGTCTTAATTCATAGGCTGCAAGCTGAGTACCTCTAGTTCAGAACATTAATAGAATAATGATTTCTTCCTATTTTAGCCATTTAATCCTATGAGAAGAACGTTCTGCTAAAAAAGGCAGGGTGTGGTTGTGTAGAGATTCTAAATGTGCAGTGTAACAGCCTGCCTTCAGCTAGATGTGTAGCAAACAGCAACAGAAAAAGAGCCATAGTCCTTGGGAATGACCCTGAATGGACCTTTTTATGAACCTTATATGTCCCTGTTTGATGTATTTACTGTTTTTTGACTTTCTCTTGAGAGTTATGTTTAAGTTAGTTGGTTTTTACCATATTGCTGTTTAATCCTATGAGGGAGGGAAAGGAAAACAGCTTGTGAGGTTTGTAGTGACCTTGAAAACAGAAACAGCTGCCGAGGTCATGTTCAGTCTGTTGACTGAGTTCAGCAGGGATCCTTCGGGTTGACCAGTTTTGCCCCTGCTAGAGGTATCAGTCAGTGGAAATCCCAGAAAGAAAATGGGTTAGACATTTCACCCTTCAAAGACAAAGAAATGTTTATACATGCATATATTTAAATCTATATGTAATGCGCCTCACAAGGAATATCTGATAAGAAGTCATGCCTACTAAGACTATTCAGCTTGCACTTACATTCCTTGAAGTTTCATTGAAAGTTAACTTTTAATTCAGCTTTGATCTGAGAAGTTTTGTGGTAGAGAGCAGTAAGGTTATTTCTCTAATCCAGAGACTGACAGCACAAAAGAATCTGGAAAAATGCTTTATAAAATGGTCCTGTGGGGATTCTTTCTGTCTCTGCAATCAAATTTGCTCATGGTTTTTAGGGACAAATCATGACTGTTCCACACTCCCACACCCATCCTTTTCGCACTGTGAGCCTTGAAACTTGATTGAGGTTTTGAAAATAGTCGGTGTTCTTTCTGATTGGTCATGAATAATAATGCACTTGCAATTAGAATGCAAATTATTATTCTGTTGACGGTGAAAGAACCATGGTAGAATCCAGTTTATCCTTGTCTTATTTGGACTGTAGTAAAAAAAAATTATATGAGAGAAAAAGGACAATGAGGAATCTATAAAAAAAATTAAAAAAAAAATTCTCAAAGTCTTTTCTAGATCTATTTTGTATTCATGAATAATTCCAAGCTATATTTTTCAATCTTCTCTACATAATTCAGGTGTGGACTGTAAGAGAAGCAAAAATGAAATATGCAGGCTTCTGGAAAGGGTTTACAAATTTCTTGTTTAGAGAAGGAAACCAGCCCAGGCAACACTCTTTATTTAGTAGTGCACAATGATTGTGAACAAAAGGACAAGAGTAGGCAGTGGAAAGGGTATCAGAAAAAGTCTATTTTCAACCTTTTCACTTTTGTGGCTCTTGTATCATTTGCATGTTGGGGATGTCTGTGATGTTCTTGTCATTTCTTCACCCCAGTGACACGATGACCTAACTCCAGGTATAGAGCTGTGATTTAGTCATGCTTAGATCCAGATAAGACTTTTTTTTCTCCAAAATGAAATTGTTTTTTATAATTTCAAGAAAAGTCATGGAAATAACAACTACCTGCTTCCCTGAGTAGTTGCTTGGTCCTTGGCTAGAGCATAATAAGCATATTTAAGGAAGAAGTGGTTTTGAAGTTTTAAAACTGCTGTTGTTAGCCTTGTCAGAGCTCTGGCAGGTGAACTGTACAAAAGTAGTGGCTATTTGCTATGGTTGTGCTTTCTTTAAGTATTTTTCTTACATGATTGTGGGGTTTGCATCTTCATGTAGCTAAACAAACTTTTTCCTTCTTTATAGAACAAAAGTAATAATTTTTGTATTTTTCTTTATAAAATGGAATGCTAAAGGCATCATATTCATTCAAATTTTCAAATTTTTATAATAAAATATATGTTATAAAAAATGAAACCATTTTAATGTCACTCTGATCAATACATCCCAGCCCTTTATCTTCATTATCTGCTCCTCTATACTGTCAAGTTTGGATTACTGCAGGTTTTCAAATTATTACACACATCCTAGGTCTTTACAGATTTTAGCAGCTAAAATTCCATGAGACATATAAATGTAATTTGGTCCAATGGGAACCACAACATAGATTCTTCATTGCACTGATTTCAAATACATGGTGCAGTTGAAGGCTAATGCAAGTATGTTGACTTAAATATTTCAAATTCTGTTAATACAGAATTTATCAGCCTCACATTTTCCAGTCTGGACATGATTTTCTTTTGCCTTTCACCTACTATATAGCCCATAGGTGGACAGCTTTTCTCAATTGAATGCTTTGATAAAGCTCAGAACACCTTTGGTGAATGGAGCATTAGTCTTGGACTTGAGCAATTCTGCCCTAAGTCTGTATGAACTTGGGCAGCCAATTAGTTTCTCGACTTTAGTTCTACATCTATAATATATAGATGTTAACTTTAGTTCTATAGTTTGTAAATTTAGACAAGTACCTTCAAGACTAATGTTTCTACCTAAAAGAATAGAAAAACAACCATTTAAGTAATGGTTGAATAAATGAATAAATGAGACTTTCTCATGAAGAAAGTTAAACAAACCACTCAAAATTACCCCTTCCTACCTGAAAACTGTTTAGATACTCAACAAAGATTTAGCTTTCCATTAAGCACTCTATTTAAAAATATTTATAGCTTAAAACACATTAAAAACTAATAAGGACTAAGCAGCAGCATCAGTAAGTATTCTTTATTATTTTCATGCTCAGCCTTGAGATTTTCTTCTTCAGGAAATTAAATCATTTAAAATTTCTCAAAAAAACCAATTCCCTTTCCCAAAAATTTTGTGACTTGTATTTTGCTTTAAAAAATTTATAGAAAAAAGATTAAAACTGTAGCCATTTTAACTATGCCTAAAAGCTAAAAGCTAAAATGAGGTGAGGGGAGACATATTTATATTCACTGTTGAGTTGTGAACAATTTTATGTATTTTTATGCAAGGTAAAAAATAAATTTTTTTAAACACACTACTTGTTAATTAAAGGGTGAATTTAATTTTAATTTTCAGTAGTGATCCACATGTTTTGAAGCAGGATGATATGTTTTGTCTATATGACTTCTGGGGCAGCATCCTTCGAAACTGACTGTTATGTTCTTCAACAATGCATGTGTGTTCTGCTCAGAGAGCCAGGTACTTAAGTCAGTAAATAGTTCTTTTGATAGTAAAACAGTCATGTCCTGCAATTGTTCACCCGAAATACCTGCTGCTTACAACTGTCATATTTACTAGACTAAGAAGCACATCCCTGTGTTTGCAGGCTACTAGAAAATGTACATTTTAATTACTGTCTATGCCTGAACTGCACACAGTATTACCCAGCTTTTGAGACCAGAACAAATCCTGCCATCTCTAACAAAACCATATTGGTTCCTTTTTATTACACTCCCCAACCATTTGGATATGTGAATATTTGATTTAACAAGCATACCTCCTTCTATTAAATGACTAGAATGAACTCCTCATTATGTTAGAGTGGCTATGCGTATTTTGTTCATGTAATAACATTTGTGGGGTGGGAGAGAATTCAGGTTTTGAGAAAAATGCAAACTGGGGGGAAAAAAGTACCAAAACTAAAGGCCAGAAAATAATCTTTCTCTCCTGTGATTTGCTCCAGGCTTTTTATGCCACTTGGAGCTGGCAGTGGTTGGAAGTATTATACTGTTGGACAAGATCCAGCTTCCATGTCCAAGCATGATGACAAGGTGATTCAGTCACAGCCTTATCTCCATCTGGGCGCTTAGGTCAAGTTACAACTGTTCTGACAGTCCCTTGTGCATTGGCCCAGATAGAAACCACAGTCCTTAAATACTCAATAGAATCAATCATTTTTCAGACCTAGGGAGTGTATTATGCCTAGTGAGTTATTCCTAACCATCGTTTGCCATGGACAGAATTTTCTCAAGAAGACTAGGAAAATAAACACGTACGCTGAACAGCTTTGAAAAACGCAATCAAAAAACAGATGAGTCATTCTCATCTCACTGTAAGTTCATACTAAACCCACTGCTTTCCTGACATGTATCCCAGTAAAACCAAATACTATATACTATTGGCATATGCTTATTTCATATATAATTTCTGTCATTAGCATAAAGATTTGGGGTGGGGGTTTTTTTGTCTAGGTAAAATGATAACATTGCTATTGAAATGCTGCACTAGCATGGGAGGTATTTATAATTTGTATTTGTAATGAGAGGGAAAAACTTCAAATTATTGCATCCACATAGACTTGTTCTATTTTAGAATAGTTCACATTTTCTTATTTTCATTTTCCAAAATTACTTTACAAGGTAAGATCTTTTGAGGTTGTTAGCAATGCAAACTGAACAAACTGATAATAACCTTAGGAAAGATTTAAGGAGTAGACGATTGGGATATAGAATAATTACTAGTACTGCATCTATTGCAAATGTGTTTAAGGATCTTTTCAATAAATGGATATTTACAGTATGTGAGAATTTTTTTTTGTTATTTTTATGTATGCAAGCTGGCTTACAGCTGAATTGTCTGCCTCAATAGGAGTGTTTTCACTATTTAGAAGCTCATCACAGAATAGTTTGTCACAAATTTACTAGATATATCCAGATTTGAGTAATTGAATAATCTAGTGTTCAAAGCATTCACAGAGGCAGTGCCCTTCCTGAATCAAAATGAAACTAGAATAAGAGGATATCTTGCAACTTTTGGAAGCAGTAGGGACATTTTAAGACAGTTTAAATGTATTTTATAAGGGTTTAAGCAATATTTTGAAGGGGATTTGCTAACAAATGCTAGAATGAGTTATTTTCTATGTGGTCATGAGATTGCATTGGCAAAACAAAAGTTAGAAATAACATAGTTATACTTCCCCACTTAGAACACCACAGCAGTCAGTGCAGAGGAGTGGCAGAAAAGCATTAAATACAGTTCATGGTTTCTCAGTTCTGGAGTCCCCAGAGGTCAGATTCTGTAAATTAGAATATCTTATTAAGTGTCACAGCCATAATAGTTTAATTTTTTTTTCAGAAAATCTTGTGCCCATTACAAATTAAGGAACTGCACATCTCCCATCTTTTACATCTCTTGCTTAGAAAAAGGATTATGGAAGTAAATTACATTAATAACCTTTCAAAATTTCCTCTCTTCCTTTCCCCACGTGTGTTGGGAGGACCAGCTGTATGTTGAATACAACTGTTATTACTTATAGTGGGACAAAAAATTGCCAAGACACAGATTTGAAAATAACTAGATTTGCAAGTATTCACTGCTCATCAGGATCATCTCTCAGAAGAGTTGTTGTTCTTATTTCTCCCATCCAGTCTCTTCAGCTGCACTACTAATACCAGAGAGCTCTTAGCCTACATTTCTTCTTCCTCTCCTCTTTTCTCCACTTTCAGTCTTAACATTTTTGAATTACACTATAAGTACATGTGATATAGTCACTTAAAAGATAAATTTTGGTGGAAGCTCATGCAGCTTTCCAGTGTAGGTACAATTAATAACAAATGATATATATTTCCTTATAAAATACTACTAAAGTCTGTAAAGTCCTTGTTCGATGGAGTTTCATGAATCAACTTTTAGCAAAGGTGAGATAAGGCAAAACACACTTTCAGGAAATAAAATGTCCCCCTTCTTCTTTGGAAGCTCCTCTAGCAATGTACCTTTTGTGGCAGAGACCACTGTGTTAGGGTGTCTGTTATTATTGGAAGTGTCTTCTAGAAACATAGTGGGCAGAATGCCCTTCATGTTTGCAATGTGGCCTATTAGACCAATTTTTGAAATTAAAAGTTACTGATAACCCAGACGTAGGACTGGGTTATCAGTAAATTTTGAGTTATCAGTAAAGTTTGAGAGATTTACAGCAATCTCTCAAACAAAGTAGATACCCAGGTCTGTTCTTTGAAAGTAAGTCACAAATAAAGGCTTTGGAAATGAGGTTTTTAGAAATTCAAGAGACTGTTTACTGAACTGTCACATGACAAAGAAGAGAGCATTAAAACATGTTAAGCTTCTGTAAATCATCTGGTGAAATGCTTTAATTTGCTAAGACAACATTTAAATGTAATTTCCTAAGGTAATTAAAAAAAAAAAGTGAAAAGGGCACTCAAAAAAAGTGACAGAGAAGCCAGTCAGGCACAAGTACAAGTGAATCATATACATATCTAGTGATAACTCTTTGTATCTTTGTGTATGTGTGTGAGATGGAAACAGTGCCTAGTCTGTCAGGATAACGTTCAGAAATTATGCAATCACTTTCCAGATGGAAAGACTGTTCATGTTTTTATACTCTTAAAAATATTCTGTGTATTTGTCTATTTGATCAATGCTCTTCTTTCTATATTTCCCTTCACCTCCTCCCTCCCTTATTTAGACACTGGTCAAATAGCAGCTCAGCATCATCTATTGAGATGGAATCAGTTGGATCCAATGAAGACCCATGCTTTTAAAATTTTTGTATGTTGGTCCACACACACCCATGATGTAGAAAAGTGGAACAGAATATGTGATGGTTTTTGTCATTGTGGAAAAAGGCATAAATGAAACCAACTTTCAGCTTAAATATTCATTCTTGACTGAGAATGTCAGGCTTTTTCACTTCCATGAAGTGGCCCAAACCAAACAGCATGAATTCCAGGAAGGGGCTCAACCACCTAGGAGCATGGTTTAAAGGCAGATATTCATATCTGATGGGATGAGCAGCAAGACAACCCTAAGGATCTATGATAGGAGCTACAAGTCAGTGACAGTGTTTGTATGATGTAAGTAACATCAGCATAATATAAAAGGTTTTCTACCTAGACTTTGTGGTTCTGCAATTTGATTATGCTTCCCACCCACCAAACATAGATTGTAGAATTTTCTATATTAAAAATTAGTTTATTAATACATATAATATATATATATATGAACTATGTGTATGTATGTGAACAATACATAATATCAAGATATTAGCATGATGAACAGATAAATGTTCTATTTACAGCCCTCTTGGCTATACCTTGGAAATTGCAATCAGTAGCTTTCAAAGTCAGTTTTAATGCAAGAATGATAAACTTAGCTTTCTCAGACTGTCATACCTTCTAGAAACAGGATTTATCCGAGAGCACCTATCCATTTAGCGTGAGAACCACAAACCCAATAAAGACTTCAATTCTTTCTTTTATCAGTCCTTCTTGGCAATAAAATGACACAGTGATCCTTACATTTCTCTTCATCGTATAATTCTATGCATTTATCTTGGTGATTTATAAAATTTCTTTTCTCTTGCAGCATTCTCTCTACATTTGGTACTGGATTTTACTGCTCTGTTGGGGAAAAAATACTCTTGCAGTTAAGGCACAGAACTGAGAGCCAACTTTAAGCAAACTTACAGCTTAAACATGGTCAATTTGTCTCAATTTCCAAGTACAATAAAAAGGAACTATATTTTTCTTAGTTATGAAAAGCTTTGAACTGCAAAAAAGAAACAGCTCTGGTGTCTGACAGGACAAAATAAAAATCTTTGTGGGCCAGATTTGGACTTCAGCCAGACTGACCATCCCAAAATATCCAAATGCTGTAAAGCAGTTGAGATTCAAAAGCCACAATGCCGACATTCAGCTCCACATTGTAGCAAAACACACAGTTACTTGAGTAAGGTTGCCTTTTTTTAGAGCCTTAGTCAAAAAGTTGAGTCACATCACCAAAGAAATTTCTGTGGTTTTCTTGATTTCAAAATAATCTACAATTCTGTCTGCCTTCTTACTACAGGAAATAACTATTCTTCGACCTAGGAGATCATTCTTTGTTACTTAGAAAAACTTCAGTTAGGGCACAGTATAATAGACTAGGCATAATCCATGCAAGAAATTGTAATTAAGGTCAGCATGATAACATGATATATCACTGTTAAGTGCTCAACAGTCGAACTGATTCTTGTGGAATCTGACCCTTCCTTAATCACATTTGAGAAAAAAAATTAGAAGCTCTTTCTCTCTTTCTTTCATTTTTAACAAGCCATAATCAGGGACCCCAGGACATTTAAGCCACTTGCATCCACTAGGGATGTCCTTTGAATTTCAGGAAAAAAGTTAGCCAAGACTGACTACTACTTTTCATATAGGTCCCTAAAACCATCTTTTTGCTTTATGTTCCACCTCCTCAAAGTTTTTCTCTGGCTGCTTGAACAGCATATTATAGTATATATCATTACACAATTGTAATACTTAAAATCTTAATTAAAATTACTTGTTATTGTCTCATTCCACTGCATAAATATTCAAGTTACCATTTACTTGTGTTTATGTATGAATGTTGACACCTGTGACATGACTTTGTTCTTATCTTCTCATTTTGTCAAAAGTAAATGAAAGGTATACATGACTAAATATGAAGAGGGCACTGCTATGTTGAGGTTTACTCATACAAGTTCCTTCCCCAGAGTTTCTGTTTTCACTATTAAAACCTTCATCCTCCAATGCTTTAGGCTTACTTCCTTAAATGCATTTCATTCTCCTGCAGTCTCTCTTGCAATACAGTATAGATATCTTAACATTCTATATACTTTATTGGCAAATAAATTAACATCTTGAACTACTAAACAAATTTAGATCTAGCTATATCCAATTAAAACTATCATTAGCCCACAATGAACACCTTTCCCCTACAAACACTGGCTACTTCTGAAACAACTTGTCAGTTAAAAACATCAGTGTTCCTTCATTATCCCCAGTACAGGTCAGTTTACACTCTAAAACATAAAATTACTTTATTTTTCCCCTCCCTTCTTTTCTTTTTCATTCCTTGGGAGCAACAACCACAAGTAAAATAACAAACAACACTGTGTTCTTAAATCCATGCTTTTGACATTCCAAAGGCACAGTCACAAATGTAATTGCTGACACAGCTGTAGATTACTACAACACTTTTGCTTACCCTCTGCTCAAACTAATGGCAAAACAGCAGTTGACTGCAATGACAAACCTGATATCCCGAACACAGTGGAAAACATTTATCACTGGTGTAAGGCCTTTGGAGACAAGACTTTTAGATATACTCAGTTCAGAAAAAATTCTCCGCTTGCTATTGATAAGTTAAGGAGGTAGTTAACAATATATCAAAATATTGAAGTCCAGCATATTGTTAATCAGTGAAATTCTGGTATATTTCAGCGGCCGAAGACTGATGTCTGAAAAACATGTTAAACATTTAAAACAATACTTTCCTGCATCCCTTTCTGTAAATAAATCCTATCAAAGTGTAATTTTTTGTATATTTTTCATTCCTCTTGTCTAAACATTTGTTTAGTGTTGTCAGGTACTGGTAAACAGCTGCCACATTTGATTTTGGACACAGTTGTGTTACAGTGATGAGTGAAAAGGTTCCTGGATGTATATTTTTCAGTCATGACTATTAACAAAGAGCTTGGGACTGAGTGCCTGCCTGAATGTTGGAAATTCCTCATTTTGTGTTTAATAGGGTTCTTGCTCTGAAATGTAAAATTTGATAGTAATTTTAAAGCAGACCACTACAAAAACAGTGTTCAATTTTAATGTTTTCCATAGTTTTAAGATCCTTCTTACAGGAGTTACTTCTCCCCAAGAACAGCTGTTTTTAAGTTATCTATTATCTTTCAGTCTCAAAGGTCAGCTTCAGACCTAGGAGACATCTGGTAGCTACCCCATTGTTATGGAGAGAAATGGCACTCTCTTGTGCAATGCTTGTGCTTCACAATAGTGTCACATATTTGCCTTGTTCACATTTAGACAAATGCCGTTCTTATAACTTATGGAGTAGCCCTGCATAGCAGACCTAATAGTGCACACAGGAAAAAAAAAATACCTGGACAACTACATGTGAAAATGTGTACTGTCTGCAAGTAAATAAAGCATATTTATCACAGCTGCACTAATACTCCAACATAAAACTATTGGATATTTAACTATTCAGCCCTTATTTTATTCTAGATTACTTTGTTATTGGGAGTCTTGCAAAGAAACAGAATACTAAAGGAGAGGTTTAAGTTAAAATATATCTTAAGTAGCTTGTAAAAGTAGATTGGTGACCTGTCCTAAAAGGCCCTAAGCTATATCATATCCGTTTGTTTGGTTTTTTTAAATGTGCGAACTCTTTATAACCACCTTTATACTTCACTGCGAGTACGATACTGTATATTTATATAGGGGATTATTAATAACACAACTGAAATGTAATCAAATGCAGGATTCAATAATAACATAGAAGTGAAAATATCATATGAATATAAAATTCCCTTTCAATCTTGTTCAACCTAATTGAGGGCTTCCCCCTGCTCTCTCTTTTTTTACTTTGCTTTAAATAATATACTTTTTCAGTTACCACCGTGGCAGGGAAAGTGAAGAAGGAGAGGGACAGAAGAGCAGGTTTATTTTGGTAATATTCTTGTTCATGTGGAAGAAGATTGCATTACATGCAGCTTGATCCCCAGATAAGACTTCTCAAAGAAACAGAATCAGAGGCCAATTATGAGCCTTCAGCCTTCAATCTAACATGAAGGATTGTGACAGTTTATTTAGGATGAGAGCTTTTTAGTAAGTGAGCTGTGTTAGGGGAGTGATGCCCAATTAACTAATTGATCTGATAGAAAGCTGAAGCCTCTCATAAAAGAAAAAGGAAAAGCAATCACTTTGGAAAATCTTGCCATTTCCTCTTGTGATCATTCTAATTATCTTCTGATAAAAATGATAAGTGAAGGGGGAAGTAGAAAGAAAGGATGAGAGAAATTAAGAAGCATGTGATCAGTTGGAATGTGTCAAATATTTTAACCCAAGGTGTAACTCCTTTTTATTTCATCTAAGTGCAATGAAGTGTAATGGAACAGCAATTACATTTGAATTCCTTTACAAGAGCTGCAGCCTTGATGACAGATTTTTATAAACAATTATTTAAAACTACTTTATAGAAGCTTATTTTATCATTCATTGTATTTATCCCCAAGCTAACTATTAAGGAAAAAAATCTAGAATTGTTAGGTGGCTTAATTATTCATTTTAATTGTTTGAGTGTTTGAAAATGTCCATTACAAAAGTGTTGATTAAGTTCCACATGAATTATGAATTCTTTCAGAACTCTGGCCAAAGCAAAGTGTACACATCCACATCAGTATCATCAACTTAGAAATATGACCAGTGATTGTTAGACAGCCACAGAAATGAAAATAAAAAACCAAAAATTTGTTCAGAAAGGAAAATAACAGAAAACAATTAATTGAGAAGTCTTACCTGGGAGGAAGCACGATGATTAAGGTGCTGAATGCTGAGTGCTTTGGCTGCTGAAGTGTATAAGTGTTAGTGGTCCTAACCAATCAATGGAAACACAAGATTATGCTTGCAAGACTCTGGTGGTTACATTTCACACCAATAGTGTCACTGTTCATAGTGTAATGTGATGACCTTGATGATGAAATACTGAAGTTCCTTCCTAGGACTTGTGCTTGAGTTTGAGACCTGAGAAAGAAGGGTAGATTAGTGTGAAGAAAACACATGCAGGTCAGTTAGGTTGTCATGCTTAGTGTATTCACTTCAATGTACCTTCATAAACTTTAATGTATTGTAAAAAAATAATTTTTCCCCCTTTTAAAGCTCACCAGTGATTTCAAGTGCTGCCAAAAAAAACCCAAAATGGACATAAAGTCCTAGCTTTTGTGTTGTATCATTTCAGAGTTCAGCCACATTCTGTGTTTTACTTCAAGTAAAATGTGAATCACATTAAGCAAATGTGGTCAGCAAGATGTAATCTAAACACCAGTAGGCAGCTTACAGCATTAACCTGGAAGATTTTTCTCTGCACCTTCAATTCAGAAATTCCTTGCAGTAAAAGACTGAGCCACAAGTATGAAAAATTACTTTCCCTTATATTGAGGTTTACTTTTCATGTATGTGGAAGCTTTGCTTTGGCAGAACCCCTATAGCTGCAACATTTTCTTTCAGTTTTTGTTCTCCAGCGAAAAACTGAAATTATTTCTGTCAGCTTATCAAGGAACACTTGTTTTCCTTTATAATTTTCTTTAATGCATCTGGAAGACTATTTTATACTGCTGTATTTTCAAAGCTTATCTTATTGTATAAATGTTTAAGAATGTATTTATGAACATCCTGAGAATGGTGGTAATTAACACAAACCATATTCTCTTCCTCCTTTTCTCACTCTGTAAAACACTTTCCTCTGAAGAGAGCCGCTGCACAATATTTTATGTCATTACTATGGGATAAGTTGCTACTCACTGATAGCAAATGATCAGATTTGCTTCTCAAAGTGTGTTGTGTATAAAGTACGCTAGTATACGTTTGCTTTTTGAATTAGAGATGTACAGAAAATCACGCTATGAAAAGCCAGTGACCATAAAGGAGTCCTGCAACTTTATTGGAATAAAGGGAGAGAGTCCACCAGGGTGCACATCCACGGCGTTTTCTCTCTCTCGGTTTTGGGGGTATGCAGCCTCCTTTTATCCTAAACTCCCGGCCGCGTGTTGCCCTCTTCCTTTCCCCATTGGCTGAGGTACTAGGAAGGTACAGCCTTCCCGAACAGCCTACCACATATCGCCCCTTGAACCTGTCATTTGACCCCAAAGTTCAGAAACTCAAACTTGTGCAGACCCACTCGTCTGTTTCAGGGGCCAATCTGTCTGGACTTTGTAGCAAACCTGCTGCTTGAAATTAGTAGAGACATTAAGGCGCATTTCAAAGATGTTAACACCCAGACCTTCCCCCATAGAATTGTTTGTAAAGACTTTTGCACACATCTTCTCTATCAGAGATGAAAGAGATACTGAACTTCAATAACAATAATTTGCTTTGGTCTGGAGTTGAAGAAGCTTGCAGTATAATGACTTACTGCATTTGACTCACCTTACACCACATTCAAATGGTCTCTGTTTATATTCTAGCCTCTTGGTCTTATCCTTCCACTCAGCTTTGGAAAGCCAAGATGCATGCTTAACAGCTAATTAGGGGCCTGAAATAAGAGAAGGGGTTTGGATCAAGAAGGTGATTAGGAAGAACTGAAAGACACATTATCCTTTTCTCTCCTGTGCCTTCCCCACCCTCCCCGCCCCCACTGCATTCTTGGAATAGAAGAAGAATGAGCATTTTTTGTGATTTTTCCAGTATCATCAACTCCATCACCACAATGACTCCATAATCTTCTTTCATCCTTAGTCCATTTGTTTACTTCTAGATAAATTTGAAAACAAGCAGCATTTTATTCAGTTTTATTAATTATATGTGAGAATTGACAAAAGTTTTTCACAGATCCTTACTATCTGTAAATTCATAAATCCTGTAAGACTGTACTAACATGTCATAACTGTCTTAATTTTTCATGAATTAGTTGATATCACTATTGCAAATGTAAATCAGAAAATGAGAGCACAAGGAGTTTTAGTTAAGATCACTTGCGCATATGCTTTGTAGCAAAATGTAATTTTTAGAGCTATAAAAATACCCTCTCAGCTGTTCCCTTCAAACTAGATGTCTGCAATTTCTATCTAATTTTTGCAGAGATATGCTGAAGATTCCCTAAACTTTTGAGTCATGGGTGTGAATACAGATAGTTTCTAAATGCTGTTTTTTGTAGCTACAGCCACAGTGCCCCTGATGACCAGTCTGTCCTAACTGCAGCTAGAAATATGTATTTTTCAGAATTTGAATGAGAAATGTCCTAGGTTTACTTTAATCCTTTAGCTTAGAACTCTTTTATAGGCTTCAGTTTTCATTATTGCAAAGTTTTTCTAGAATGGAATTACATAAATTTAAAAGTCTTATCAGAGGGATTAAATTATTAATAAAAAGAAGAAAAAAGTCAACTGAAACACTATGCTTCTTTTGCCCACTCCAATCAGTGTTAAAATTGTTAATCTGTGTGAAGGGAAAGACTATGTAACTTTGTGAACAAGAAAGAATTACAAACATCTTACTTAGGAACAAGAAGGAATAGAAAAAGTCTTATTCACGACCAAGTATAAGATCTTGTTTCCAGAAAGTTGAGTGTTTTCAAAGTGCAAATTTAACTACAAAATTTGCACATCCTGTGAGTGTGTGGGAAACCTGTACTGATTCTATAAGGCACAGACAGCAGCAGACGGGTCTATCCAGGCCAGTTTTTCTGCCTTGGAAAATAGTAGAAGTATATACATCTATTTTTTTGTTCAATGAGAGATATTAGACAAAAGAGCTAACAAGATAACTGATGTGGAACATTCAATGCCACATTAAATGCTAAGCACAAGCATTTAAATCCTTCTATGTTTTAAAAAATTTTTAATTATTACACGGTGACTAATGTTTTTGCTGATTAATTTCCTCAAAATGTCTTGTAAATTCCTGTTGTTAATATCTAGAACTGATGCAGCCCTAACTTAAATGTCAGATATGAATCTGCAGCTCTGAAATAAGACACTGTCTTATGAAAGAATGTACACTAGAGAAACAAACAATTTTAGATATGAGACTTATGAATTAAAATATTTAATTGTTGGCAATGATAAATAAAACTACATTTTTTTGTATGATCTGAAATTTTCCATTGAAGATGGATCATGGAAAAGAACACAAATCTCCGGCACCCTAATTCTTGTACTTTCTAATGAATTTCATGCTTAACTTCACACTTCAAATGTTAATTCAAAAAACCTATGTGGGTGTTACTTAGCACTATATTTATACACATGAAAATAAAGCTAATACAATACACTTTGCACTGCATGTAAATCCTTCTTCATAGACTGTCAGTTCATACTTAATGATGCATTCAGTAGGTTGGCTCTTTCCTCTGAATTTGCAAAGGAATAGATTTGGAAAATTTCTATATTCCTTTCAGGAATATAAATTGTTCAAAGTATAAACATACACAAATGTGTATTTTGAGTGTAAAACAAAACATGGATAAAGCAAGGAACAATATTAAGCAAGTGATTCCACAAGGTATAACAGTCTTTCATTCAGGAGTTTAAAACTGAACCTAGAGGAAAGAATAGAGACCCAGTATTTCAGATGGAAAAGGGAAAAGTGGTAAAGTGCTTTGCTTCTAAAAGATAATTGGTTATTTTGAATTCCAGGTTCAATTGTATATCTTTATCATTTATGTTCACTTTCAAATGCTGTTGCTAATAAAACAATTGTCTCACTCTATAGTTCAGCTACATTGAAATATTGGAAAGATCAGAGTAAGTTTTACATTTTTTCATACAATGGAAAATTATTATTTGTGAGTAAGGATGTTTAATTATATTTGGATAATATATGATGCTGTAGTCTGACAGTCTGTTTACTTAGTCACAAATTCTAGTGATGAAAATTTTACTACTTTTACTTTATATATTTATAGCTATAATTATATATATTTATATATATATTTACTTTATATATATATTTATATATATATATTATATATATTTGGGAATAAAAAGAAGTTGTCAAAGCTGGTACTCTTTGAGGCAGTTAGCTTGTATACTATGCTCAAAAAAAACAGTACAGGCCAATATATCTGGTTGCCAATTTCCCGTTCTTGAAGATGATTTCAAGACTGAGGTAACAGTCAAGTGTTAAACCCTTGCTAGTTTTTTTTTTTCATTTTTAAGTGGCAAATGAAGCCTAACTGAAAATTTTATTGTTTTCATGTCCGCTTCCTCCATGCATTAGCTCAGGAAGTGATAAAGCTGGAGCGATTACCTATGGCCTTTTCAGTGACCAACGCCAAGTGACTTCCTGAGTAGTTGTAGACAATGGATCAGGAAATAAGCCTCGTGACCAGGAAACTTTAATTATTTTTACAGTTTTTTCTTAAAGCTAAGAGGCCTAAAACAATGGATGCAATAAAGCACTGTTCAGTTCATGATTGCCATAATGCCTATTAGTAATGATGGACAAACAGATAAATGTCTGAAGTATCCATTTTAACTCCAAGTCTCTTGTCTGATATTGGTACTTCTGGTCTCAATTATTTTTCATCATTCCCACTGCAAAAAATCTTCAATATTTTGTTCAAAGTACACCAATATGTTTGAAAGCCACACAAAATTCACCACACAGTTGTCATGTGCAGAGTAATAAACATAAACTTCTATATGCCTCACAACATCAATTTTCATAACCAAATAGAAATTTTCAAACAAAACTTTTTGTTGTTGTTGCTGTCATTCTTGAAGTTGAACAACTAGTTTCTCCTTCACTTCAGCTTGAAAAATTTGAATAACATCACCACCAAAATTTAATAAAATTTTCTTCAATGGGGTTTGATGACAGTGGGGCTGGAATATCAGCCCATATCTCTTAAACTTCAACTGATATTTTAGCTACGTCTGTTCATAACAGAAGTGAGGAAAACAGACCTGGGAGAAAGTTTTTAAAACATTCTAAGTATTGTGATATACATATCACAATTTAGTAGCTAGGATTTAGTTTTTTATAATTTTAAAGAAGGAGAAAAAACTTTATAAATACATAAGATCTAACCTTTCATTAAAGCTAATAAAAATAATTTTCTGAGTAGAATGGCAAGAGGAATTCAGTGGAACTCTTCTGTGAAAATGTAAGCTATAGGAAGAACTAGTAAAATTTCAAGTCTGACTCCCACATGACTTAAAGAATAAATTTTAACTGGGAGCAGACAGCAAAGGAACCATGCAGTAAAATGAATGAACAGAAAGCAACTCTATTTCCCCTATGTGAAATAAAAGGATGAATAATGGGAAACTGTCAAGCTCCCTTGCCTCAGTTTCCCTAGGAAATGTTTTAATGACATAGAATGAGCTTAATCTCATTGTTTGAAAAACACTTTGAAGTATTTCTGTTGGTTGATTCTGTAGAAGTGCAAGTTGGTGTATCTTTTAGACAGATGTGTTCTCTGCACAACCACATGGGTAATTATTTTTTTGAACAGACTTGACTGAGTGTTTGTGTAATGTTGTGCTCAATATAAATCAGTGTTGCTGCTGCCTGACTCCCTGGTCTCTGTTGGAGTTTTTGAAAATATGATGGAGAGGGAAATGGCAGAAGAGAGAATGCATAAACACCCTGGCTATTCTTCTAAATCCCCCTCCCTGCCAAACAAAAAGAAAAATATGATACCATCAGCACAGAAGTTGTAGTTTTCCTAGTGTTAGGCCTTTGTACATCAAAAAGGAAGAAAAAATGCCATTTTCTTCACAGTGAACTCAGTCATCAGATCAAGATGTGTTTCCTTTGTTTTTTACTTTCAGTAAACAGATGTCTACCTTGACAACTGTTTCTTTGAACTGCTACTTTGGAAACTTACCTAACACATGGGATTTCTGTAAAATTAAATAAATTCAATTTTCCCAGAGAAAATATATCTTTATATGTATTATAGATATGCACACAATATTATTTTTGTTGAAACCATAATGTATATAGTTGCATATATTACAGCTTGAAGACAAATAGCCATGTAAAGAATGAAATTTAGGTCATTAAAATTTAACAAATATCTCATGCACTGAATTTACAATCCTTCCTGTATATTTGTGTTAAATATTAATAATTTTTGTTTGCTAAAAGCCTTGCAGGCTTGAGAATTTATCAACAGAGAGAGGATGGACATGTCTAAAATGTTTTCAGTCTGAAATAAAGAGTAAAGAAAACTGAAAGCTCAGGAAAGGACTAAGTGTTTCAAAAGGTATAGTTCCAGTTGTTGACGCCACAAAGAAATGATGGAGACATTTGAAACAGCAGTATATGTCTAGAATTTTTCATGGATAGCATGATAATTAAATATGCTCTCAGTGAAAGAAAGGACAAGGGAGGGCTCAAGAGAATTGTGATAAAAACTGTGAGGACTAAGATACGATAAGGACTTTATAGCAGTAGGACTATACAGCAGTAGAAGAGACAGTTTCATTTCACTTTCCCTGTAGTGCACAAGTTTAGATTAAAATGAATATGAAATCATGGCATTTCCTACCTGTGTAGTAACCAGAAATATAATAAATAATACCATAAACAGTAGAATCATTGAAGTCTGGTGTTTTGTATTTGGATTGTATTGGTGCCTGGTATAGCACAAGAAACAATGCTTAATCTGCACTTCCAACAACATTCCAGGTGATGTTTCCCAGTTTAAGTTCTGTACAATTTCATTAAAATTGAGCTATATCACAAAGCAACTATTTTTTTTCAGTTTGACAATAATTTCCTAGAAACAAGTATGTGAAGCACGCCTGTCTCTGTCAAAGTAGTCCATTTGGCCAATAGACTTAAACTCTGTCATATAGAGGTGACAGTTGACAGGCAGATACAGAGAAAGAGAAGGGAACAAACTATGATCTCATTTCCTTCAGAGAACAGACCAGAAATGACAAAAACGTTTATAAACACTATCTCAACTTGCCTGAACCTAAAGAAAGGTTCAGATCAAAATCTAAGCATAGCTCGTGGCTGGATTGTATTTATTTTGAATTACTCTACTCATTTTCAATATTGTTTTGAAACGAAAATTACTATGAGAAACCTCATGCAGTAATTCCCATGGTTAAGCTTGCCAGGGGTTAAAATTTCCACAATCTTGACCAAAACATTTAAATGTTCAGTACTGCTGTCAGCACAATACATCAATTAAAGGTCCAAGCAGTGTCAGTTGCATTTGTTTATTTCATATATTATATTTATCTTTTCCTGGATTTCAAGTGCCTTCTGATCAGCTTTCTTATCCTTTGAAAACATCTGTACATAATTGTTTCAAATGAACAGAAACTTACTGCAATATCTATTCAGCTGTCAGACAATCAAGGTCATACAAGGTGCAAAAATGCTTATCTATATGAGAACAGGCTGAAATCACCCCTTACATAACCCCAGTGACTCCAATTACAACTTTGTTTTCAGTGGGGAAAATACTTGGAACTTGTAGTGGATTTTTCAAAGTCATCTTTTCCAAGACCCTTGGCTATTGTGCAGACAGGAATGCAAGATTTAGAAGAGACCACAGGAGAGCTGTGATTCCTTAGTTTGGAGGTTTATGCATTTTCCAGGGGGTTTGGTACTTCCTTATAGTCCAACGACTGAATCCATTTGTATCCATCAGCTATACTGTAAATTGTATAATCAGTTCTGGGGTCACAAATCAGAACAAGAAACTCAACCCTTCCCTTACCTCCCCTTCTCTCCCTACTCCCCCAAAGGCATAGAAAATAATTCAGAGTTCTGCTAAAACCTACAGGATATACCATGTCATGTATAGCATAAACATTGCAATATTTGATAGCTTGTAACTTATTCACAGCATTTAGCTCACAAATGGATTTTAGCGTCTAAAGTCATTTGCTGTGTTCTAAAATTGTACTCAAAGCAACTATTTCTGTTTTCTCTCCATTTTATGAATATAAACAGAATTATAAGCCAATAGAGATCAATATGCATGCTAGGCAAAAGATAAATACATATTATGGGACACGTATTCTGAGGTGCCTTTGCAGTTCTAAATCCTCATCTCAGACCATTGTAGGAGTATCCTATATCTCCTCCCAGGGTACATTGAGAATTTTCTTCTAGAGCAATACAGATACACAGGACAACTTGCATCCAATTTAATACGTACTCAGAACCTGGACAGGTTCTGAACTTGAAACCTGGAACTGCGTTTGTCACATTAACTTTAAAAACCTTGGTTTAGATTCATTTGACTTACTAAAGCAAATGGAAAACTCCTCTATAACCAGTGGCAGAAAATTAGAAATTAAACTGTTTGGAATCAAGACCCAGGAGCAGAAAGGGAAAAGGCATGTAAAGCTATGGAGATTACTTCAGATCAGATTAGGTTATATCTTGAAGGCATTTGAAATGAAAACATCAGCTAAAGTTTTGAATATATTTTTCAATCCTAGGTAATATGGAAATTTGAAGTTTACTTGTCACATGTGGGACATCTTTCTGCAATAAAAAGGAAGTTTTATCACTAAATTTATTTCAATTTATCTAGTTAGACTATGTGCTCACATCTGTAGCCGTTTCAGCATGCATAAGTGCATGTGGACAAACTGTACAGAGAAACATAGCAAAAACAGAAGAAGTAAAAAATTAAGAAAGCTCTCCACATAATGTGATAGAACTTAAATTGTGAATTTTTAAGCCACACAAATGAAGAGGACAAATTATTAATAATAATTTTTTTCCCCTTATGCTTTTCTGGTGACCTATCATTAACAATCTTGATTAACCTATTTATAGAACAGGAATAGAAAAGTTCAGACATGATTAGAAGGTAATAGACTTGTTCCTGCCAGAAAAGTAATTAAAAAAATCTCAAACCGAAACAGTGACAAAATCTAACCACAAGATACGAATATCCGTGAATAATAGCATGAAATCTTACTTCTGTTTAGATCTTCCAAGTGACTTGCATGGCCTTAAGCCACTGAAAAATAAAATACCTCTTACACACTAAAAGATAACCCAACTTTTTTTTTCAGGTTTCTTGAAGTGTGAGAGTTTAGAAACTCATACATGGATTAAAAAAAGTTGTCTTGGAACAACTTAGAAGAGGCTTTTTCTGTCCTGGGAATCTTTCCAAATCTCTTTACCCTTGTAAATTCAGACTCCTATTATCCAATTTTTCACACAAAATGCTTGTTCTCGGACATGGAACCAATTTTTTATATGACTTCTTGGTCATTTACATAGTTTTGCAATTGCAGATCTAATCCAGTCCTCAGAACTATTCCTATTGAGCTTATTTTTTAACTACGCACTTATTTGCCAACTTCCATACTTTACTGCCTCACTTATATACACTGTTCATGCAGCTTCTTACTCTCACTCAACACTATTAACATAAGGGCCTAATTCTCTGCAAGCTGCATCATTCTGGATTTTGTTTACTTGCCACTTTTGAAAAAAATGGAATCAAAACCAGCAGCAAAATAAAAAAGGAGATTCAGCCACAGATAGAATAAATTGTGTTAGGTCTGCCTTACTTCCCTTCTGAATTATACAGGGCCTTGCATTCATCTAGCCAATTTTCAAGCCATTCATTACTTCTGTTTTTCTTTTCTGAATTAAGCATCCCTTTCGTAGTTGGTATTTTAATAAGTAACATTGAGGTAGTTATAGAAGATAATACAATCACATCTCAGTCTTCTTTTAGATAAGATAAATGAAATCCTTAAGTCTCTCACTCCCAAGCAATTTTTACAGCTCTCAGAGTGTAGTTGCTTCCTACACTTTAGTCAGTCTTTAGATTTAGTCCTAAATAAGTCAAAATATCTGTGACAATTACCCATAAAAATCAGAATTGTCATGAAACTCCACAATTAAGCTTCAGCCACTCAGAACAGCCACTTCATAACAGAAGAATCACCTTGTTCGAGTCATAATTTTTGTGGAAGCTCCAAATGACATGACAAGTTGAGAAAATGTGTATTCCTAACCTATGCCTTGCATATACTTGTTTTGTCTGCATGAGATCAAAGTAAAACACACTGTGAAGTTTATCTCCCTCTTCTAGGCAGTTTTCTCACCACAGCTTCTTTACTTTACACACTTTTACTCAGAACATCTTCAGATACTCAATCTCATTTAAGGCCCTCTGCTCTTCCAAAGGAAGAAACATCTCTAAGTCCAGCATGCATTTAATCCCTTTGGGGGATTCAACCCCTTGGCTTGAATTCATACAGAATTTAAAGACTCATTAGAGCTGCCAGAAATAGATTTAGATATATTGAGAAAAGGGATAAAGGGAGAAGTTATAAAAAGAAGTGTTGTTCTTGGTTTTTATACATTCAGTATTAATGATAATCCAGTACAGTAAAATATGTGACTATGATCTGTTTCTTAGGTTACTGTACTTTGCATGAGAATTTAGTGATCCAATTGGAAAAAGTCACAGGATAAAAAAACTTGCAAAAACTTCAAACTTGCCTGAATCATTCTGTGGGATTTATTATTATTTTACAATAAAAGTCTTAGCTCTGCATGACTTTCTAATGTAGGATAGCAGTGCAATGAAAGGGGAAAACAGCTATCAGAATCTGGCAGCAGTGGCAGCAATACCGCTATCTCTTCCATTGTCATAAGACAAGTTCCATCATTTAAAGGGGCTCAAAACCTAACTTTGGTCTATTTTAAATACACCTGCTCTTCCCTTACTGCATAGAGAGCTGGTAGTAGATAATTGTGTGTAGAAATCATGGGCAGAAATGGGAGTTTCTTTCATTTCAGATCTGAGAAGAATTACTAAGAAAGTTATTTTGCTGAAGAGAGAACTGTGTGGGTGTTTGCACATTGATCAGAAAAGAAAAGATGTGATAAAAGTCATGGGAATTTATGTGAAAGCTTGTGCAGGGGAAATGTTATTCCACATTCTAAAATGAAGCTGTGAGGTAGTTAAAGCTCTTACTACATTTACCAAAGATTAAAAAGAGAAAATTACGGTTGAACTGAATGCAAGAGAAATAAATCACAGCTTCACATGTTTCCATTGTATTCTCGTTTTCACCCTTTTGTACTTTTTGCATATAAGCAGAGTTTCCTCTTGTCATGGTTGTGCACTTATTCACACTCAAAATAAATTAAAAAATAGTGTGTAAAGAAACCATTTATAAACAATTCTGCTGTATGCAGCCATTAAATAGGCATGTGTGTGTTTTCCCTGAAAGACTTTTTTTTCCCAGAGTAACCTAAGAAAACAAGCAGTATCTTAAATTAGTTAGGGAAACATATGGTGTGCCCTCCTATGGAGGCTATATTTTGGCTGTAGCTTTCTGATCTAGGTTTTGGCATGAGATATTTGCCCAAGGACATACAAAGTCTTCACATGAAATATAGCTTGTAATATGTTATCAATAATGATTTAAAGCTGTGGATGATTAGATGCTAGGTTTATCAGGGTAGGGTTTTTTTAATTTGCAGAAATATTTTTCTTATGTAAAACTCAAAGTAGAATAACATCTGTGTTGGGGGAAGGATACATTTTTCTGAATCAGTGTTGGTGGGAGATGAAGTACATAGGTGAGGTAAGTGGAAGTAGAGAGAACCCAAGGCGTTCTAAAAAATATTCACACTTCATGTATTATACTCTTTAATGTGAGCATGTTTACTTGTCTTTTCATACAGCTGTATGTTGGTTGCAATGGCTTTCTCTAGAAAAACTGCTGCAATTGGGGAAGTATAGGTGCAGGCACTTAAGTAGAGATGTTCATTAATGCTTCATTTCTTGTGAAAAAAACAATACTGTATTTCCAGTTTACAATATTATATTGTCCAGCCATTTCTTTCTTTAAAGGAAATCCCAATGCCTGTACATCTTTTCTGCTATGCTATAAATATCATAAGTGAGTTATTTTTTATTTTTATTTTTTTCTAGTTGACATAGTGGTGATCATTCAAAGGTTAGACTCAATGATCTTAGACGTCTTTTCCAACCTGGATGATTCTTTGATTCTGTCATATGCAGCATGCTGCACCCATTCTTTATTAAGGTGCATGAGGCAGCAAACATAATTTTCTGCTCAATTTCCAATTAGCCAGAGTGAGAACATAACTCCTGCTGATTGCTACAGAAAGTAGCTACAAACTGGAACACATGCCAGGGTCAGTATTGCTTGCTTCTATGCTGATTTGTCAATGCCTCATGGTGTAGGTTAATTAAAAAACCCCACATTTTCAGTATACTTATCAGAAAAGGGTATGGCTAAATATGCACATTCCACAATGGGGTTCAGCATTTTGTACACTAACATTAATCTTAACAAAATCTTTAGAGTGGAATTAATGCAGATGCTAAAATGTTTCTACTAGGTGCTCCTTGATTTATTGTGCAACAACTTTGCATCATGGTAGAGACTGTACCTGTAGCCAGACAATTCTTTCATCAGTGCTTTTAAAGCAGCCATGGCAAAAGCATTTGAGAAACAGGAGAAAGAGGAAGCAAGAGCTCTAGATTTCACTTGGAAGTACTAACCTGACAGTTTCATGACTTCCTTGACATGAGAAGGAGCAAAACTTGCCTTTACTAGAAAGACACAGAACAGTCTCAACAGCTAGTAGCAGTCAAATATTCTGAGCTAAAAGTTAGCTTTAACTATGAGAAGAGGTGATAACATCTGCTTACATGAACATTAGGATGCTCCTGTTTAATGCTTCAGTGCTACCTTAGTTTGTCAGTGCTTATGCATCATGCCCATTAACCCCTATCAGAACAGGCAAAAAAAATTGCCAGCTGACTGAATTAAATGGGAAGTTTATATCTTCTACTGCTTGGATGGTATATAAGCATATAATTATGCTCACATACACACCTACACATATATATATTACATTTTTTCTGCTAACATTTGTTTGCCATTTTTCTTTACCTAAATTTGTGTGAAGTTTACTATCGTTTACCTTGAGATAACAGTCTGTTGAGACATCTCATACACTGAAATTGCTATTTGGCTTGTATACTTTGTAGTTCTGTAATGCAATAATGCATCCCTTAAATCTTCTCAGCATTCCACCTTGGGGCTTAATCCACTTGAATTTCATGCAGAGCACTAATTGACGCTGTCTGTTTTCATGATCCTGGTCAAATGTTTTACAATAATTACAGCAGACAACATAAACTTGCTGTATAAGCATAATCTGTGTTGGTGTCACAAAGATTGGCTGTTGTGTTTTAGCATCTTCTAAGACAATAGTGACAGATTTTTGTTCAGTAACTTTTTCACTTGCAGCTGACCATCCTCCAGTGGTGTTAAAACACTTTGTCCCTGCTTGATTTTTTTTTCTTTGGTGTACCGTAACTAATGATGTTTTTACAGTCATTTAGCCTATGCAAGTGAAAATGCATGTCTGAAAGTTGTGACTGCTGCTATGTGGATAATTTCTGCACATAATTGATATGTTTAATGTACACCCATGGCAGTCAGATCAGAGTTGCTTAGCAACAGGCACTGAACAAGATTCTTTCACATGGTAGTTTCATAAACAATAGCTTTAAGTATTGTGGTTTAAGTAGAGTGAGTTTAAAGCTCGAAAAGGGCAGTTTGAAGTAATTTAACTAGGTTTTGCCAGAAGGAGTAGGCACCTTCTTCCACTACCTCAAAATGAATGCCAAAGCATTTTCTTCAGGTTTAAGAGCAGAAGTCCAACGGTGATGATGAGTTCTTCAGTAACTTTGTGAGACTTTTCGCATCAGATGAAAAGGACTGTGAAACAGATCCATGTTTAGCTTGAAAATCTACTGAACTAAGTTTCATAACTGGGTTCTCCTGCTATGAGTTCTTTTAGTACTTTGACTTTAAAGTTAGTAGCAAAAGTATTTCAAAGCTTCTCAAAAATGAGAATTCTACAAGTGTTTGTACAGTTCTACTTTATTAGGCACTTCATTAATAATTCATTAGCCAGCTAATTGTCCTGAGATTAATCAGAATAAATATTAAAGAGCATTTCAATAGGAAAGTCTGCTCTACATCTGAGGTGAATGGATTAGTCTTATAAAAATATCCTGGTGTACAATTGTCTTTTCTGTTCATAATGAAGTTAAGCATATGCTTAATTTAAGAGATCCTGTTGTCAGTCAGTTTATTTTGACTTTACTACTACTAATAGAATGTACATTCTATAGATAAATTTGCTTATTTTCATGTAAGTTGTCCATTGAACTAATGAAGTTCTGCAGTACTATGGTGCTGCAGTTCTTATAAGGTATGTCAGGCCTATCTTGTAATGTGCTTGGACTGAAGTTGTAGCATAATACATGCATATTTACTTAGATTACTATTTCAAATTACTGGTGAAAATAAGTGCTCTCTCTGGCCTTGGGCAGGTACAGTGCTGGCAGCCTGTCTCTGTCCCCTCAAACGTGCTATTGTGGAGCACATGCAGCGGAAACAGCAGTTAGATCCTGAACTAGCTCTAAAGTAATGAAACATTTCAGCAGCTGTTTTCCTGCTAATTTCATGCAATGTTTAACTCTTCCTTAGCAGGAATTTAAAAGTCTGAAGAGGCTGGAACACAACTAACCAGATTTTACTAGACAAACTCATGCCAATGCAATGCTTTATTTCCCATCAAGACTTTGTATCAAGTAAACTCTAGGAGAAAAAATTGCATAATGGTCAAGTAAAATTGCATAATGATCTAAGTTTCCAGACTAGAGCAACTGCCTTAAAAGAAGAGTTTCTCCTCTCAGACATTTAGTCCAGAAGCATTACTACAAAGGATGAAATAGCTTCCTCTTCATAGTTAAGCTACAGTCAAATGCAGAATATCTCCTCATCATGGCATAATGCATTAGAAAATGTTTCTGGGTGCTGATACTTTTACAGAAATCACTGATAGATACATACTATGGAGCACTATACAAAGAGTTTATCTAATTAGCATAGCAGTTAGATAAAAGAGAAAAATAAACAAGAAGTTTTAGTGTAACTGGAAGGCATACAGAACAGGTAGGTACAGATGAAAAGCAGCTATACTTTCCTCTCAGTCTGCTTCCTTCAGTCTCCCATTCTTCCCTCAACACACATCACTCCTAGGCTGATATATCTTCCATTAACGTCAGTAGCATTTTACAGAAGAATAAGTATTATTGGCTTAACACATGAATCTGCTCCAATATGCACATATTCATGGATAAAGAATGTTCAGCTCCAGTTAGATAATTAAACTTGGGGAAAGATACCACATGTGAGGTAGTGCACAGACTTATTCAAGTCTACAGATGAGATAAGAGGTAAGGGCCTAGGAGCACCCGACCAGAATGATTTAGGCACTAAGCTATATTGATATGGGTTGAAATGAAGGAGTAAAATTGGCTTGTAGAGGCATGAAATTTGTCATAGAAGACAAAGATTCAGACCCTTCTTATCAATATCAAATATATGACATGCACACTCATCATAATACTTGCATACGACTCTACAAGTAATTTTTTTGTCACTCCACAGCTTCTCCACTCTGTAGTCACACATTTCTTTTTCTTTCAAATCAGGCTTTTATCTGTCCCTAATACTTGCATTGTCCAATTGTCCTGTGTTAACTTCAACACTATGACTGGTTTCTTTTTCTTCACTGCCTCATATTCCCCTTTCCTAAGGAAACAATTCCACTTGAGAGAAAAAAACAGGCTTAGGTTAATTCATCTCCTTCATAGTATTAATGGATCAAAGAAGTGAATGTCCTGGATTGCAACACTCACTGAGACTCTACAAGAAAGGAGCAGAATGGGGTTGTAGATAGTGTTACTGCTTCTTTCCTAGTTTTTAGATCTTCACAACAGCTAGCCTTATTAAGAGTTGAGTTGGGGTTTGGGGAGGGTGGGAGGGGGAAGAGTTTATGCTGGGGTCTTTTCTTTGTTTGTTTTTGTTTTTTTAACAGAAATCTTGGACCAACCATACACTAGAGATCTACATCTTTTTGAACTGCACAAGGGAAGCCAAATAGTTTTCTATGTGGATTTTACCTAAGAACTGGGATTTTAAAAGTTGTAACTGTTTTCCATATCTTATGTTTACAGTGTTACAGATACTGTTTGAAGGTGATACATGGGAAGATTACCCTTATTTACCCTAGGTCCTTGCCATAGATGATTTACAAACTAAAACCAAGCATACTCAGTCTCCAGACAAAGTTTGACAAAATGAAAGAGAAGTACAAACAAGATTTAGCCATATCTTGCTAGTTCCCGTAGATGACAAAGTGACCTCTATGACTTTGAAGTGTTAAGTTAGCTAAGGAGCTGTTATCTATACCTTGCTCTAAACGTCAGTATTTTTATTTTATATCCAGTTTCACACCTCATCTTTCTGCCACTGACCCATTAACAAGATAAGTTTGGTCTGGGGTATTGCACTACTGTCAATGCATCTCTATCATTCAAGAAAAAAACAAGAACAACAGACACGCAGTCACATAGTGTATCAACAGATTGGAACTGCTTTTGCTTTCCAAGAATAAACCTGGCCTGCTTTTCATCTGAGGCACTCAACTGCTGATCAGCTTCATGGCTTATGTTTCAGTCAGCAAATGCACCTTAGAGCAAGTTAGTTGCACCTCAGTATTCATTTGGAAAACATAATTCAATAATAAAATTAAGGCAGCCACAGACATGTAATTTTTTGCCTCTTTGCTGGAAAACGATGCAATATGTTTCCTCTTCCTTCAACAGTACAGTTTGTACCTTAAGACAGTTATAAGTTTCCTTACAATCTTCCACAATCTCTCAAAGGGAAAGTAATCCTCCTAAAGCAAAGGAAGTAATGTTTTGGGGTTTTTTTGTTTGTTTTTGTTTTTATTTTTTAATGTAATTCAAAATAGAAATGCTCCCACAAAATAAAATAAAAGAAGTATAACAAACACAACTTAAGGTTACCTCAGTAGAGTTCACTTTAATACAGAAAGCTATCTTTCAAAGTGGAATTAAAGTCTGTGTGGAGAAGAAAAAAGCTTTTTTTTTTTTTTTTTTTTTTTTTGTACAAAGCTTTATTTGAAGTGCCAGAACAAACTTATGCTTGTATATGCAAGGAGTTTGTGAGTGTACCTTATTATTGCAACTTTGCTGCTCTGGAAAGGGCCTATTTTAATTGTAGCATGGCAAAGCATCACAAGCGGAAACGCAGGTTGCTCTTCAAGAGAAGGCAGCCCAGGAATAAATAACATCACAGCAGCAGAGGCAAGAAATACCAGGGCTGCAGTCCCACCATACATGAGCAAGATTAGCAGAACAGGTCCAGTGACAACAGAAATGTGCAGTCAGTCTGTGAGCACCAGAAACAGCCACACTCACCAGGCAGCAAAGCAAAACAGAGCACAGCTACAACACAGCTCAGGCAAGGGAAAAACCCTGAACTTAATTATAGCTTTTGGGTCGATAGACAAATTATATATGGGTGAGAACCCAAGATGGGGCTAGGCAGGGCAGTTAAGGCCTGCTCATATACGAAAGATATTGACAAGTACATGAATGAGAGATGCAAGCAGTTAGGAGAAATATTTAAAGGACAGTTGTATAGCTGACCCTGCTCCACCCTTTTTGAGTGGAAGAATGTAAAGGAAAACAGATATATGTTTATGTAGCTATAATCTATCAGATAAACAGGCAACCCTCATATATGGTTACTATGCAGGGATTTGTGTGGTTTTTAGTAAACAGAGTTCACAATGCCATATACTTCACAGAATTTTACAGATCATCAGCAGTACAAGCTTAGTAAGTTACACCTGTGTTTAGAAATATACGTTATAAATTGAATTATTGCCCAAATGCAGGTATGTTTAAATCCAATTTCTTAAATGTCAAAATTGTATGACTCATATGTCCACAGAGAATATATTTGCCAAATATTGATCTACCAATATTGCTTACATACATGTAGTCATTCCATAAAACACTTGTCTACTACAGAAGCAAATACCCAAAGCCCAAACAAATCAATACACTTTATACAATAAGAATAAAATGTGTATGTACATACATACAACTCAGTAAAGTTATTGTACAAGACTCCTTTTTACTGTTTTTTTGTTTTGTTTTTTTTTTTTTTTTTTTTAATCATGTGCAGCAATCTAATATTTGCAGGATTTACACTAATTATTTTGGGGGTTTTATTGATGCAGTTTGCAAATCCTTGTTAATTTAGTAGGACATCCATCATGCTTAGCAATTTCCAGCTCAAGTCTGGCTGATGTCACCATGCAGTGGCCAAAATATCTATTCATGAGAACCTGGTAGTGGACCTATGCAGGAGTCTTAGATTCACTGTGTTGCTCTAACTCATTAAGCTTTGGTGACTTTAACAATCTACTCCTGTTTTCTTATTGGTAGCACTTTCATCCTCCAAAAAGTACTTCTGCAATACTGTAGGATGTTTAGGCCAGAAGGTGCTTGATACATAAGGAAATGGTACCCTGACATCAGGGTGTAGCTACTGGGTCAAGTTATTAGTGAGTTTAATTATTTCATAAAATCAGAGTACACACCCCCACTCTAAGAAAACAAAGCAACCCAAACTACACAACCAATATAACCTGTGACCTCTAACTGTCAATTCATTTGACTAGCTTTGGAAAAGCCAAGGATCAAACATGTGATGCAAAACAAATACATGACAAGCAAATAAAATAATTCTTCCACATGAAGAACAGTGATTATTGCCTGATACTGCATATAGGATATTTTCCTGCTCAACCACGATGGCATTGCTGAGTTTGTATACTTGTCAGTTCAAAATTCTCACTCAGGTAAATTCATTGATCATAACTTATGAAGAACCTCTGTGATATGAAACCTAGATTTTTTCCCCCATTCTAGCATACATGTGCATTTTTTAGAGAAAAAAATTCTGCAAAGATTAGTCCCAAGCTTGGAAATTATATTGCAGTTCAATTTTATGTTTTATTCACTTCTGTGTATAGTTTACTGCTATGATCTTTCTTTCATCAATGCTAACTTGAGAGCAGTAAGGCTAATTTTGCTGCTCTTGTAACAAGTCCTTGTAATTCCTCCTCACAAGATCGGCTCAGGTTTGACAGGTGGATTTGGTACTCCCTGGTGGTTGTCAGACTAATAAATACTTCAGATTTCAGACACTACCTTCCCTTTGGTCTGTTTACAGAACTAGTCAACCATAAAAAGTGACATTAACCTTTATTTTAATTTCCCCTTGATGATACTGTATGGGGCTTTCAGGAAATTACTGACAAGACCTGGAGTTAGTATAACACTGCTCTGAGCTGATGTGGTATTGGCAACAGGATGACAGATGTGGTCAGTCACTAGCAACAGGAAGCAAAGTTGAATGGAATTACTTCTAGTGCAAATTTCACTATGCATATCTAATAAATGAAATTTTATGTTTCATTATAACATGCTTGACTGTCAATAGTTTACATCTAGTTAGGGTGATTTCATCACTAGACAGCTATCCTTGAAGTAGCTCTGGAGAGGCAGGCATAGCACCAAAATTGTTATCCAGAAATGTTAGTTCACTCCTTGAACATTATAGTTATTTTAGCATAAATCTATATTGGACTATGTGTCTGAAAGCTGAAAGGCCTGAAATCCTTTACTTAAGTCAGCCCTCACTTTACCCTGACAGTTGATAAATATATATTTCAGACCTTTACTGTTTTTCAGTAGGCAGATGTGTGACAACAGAAACAACTGAATTTAAAAAATAAAAAACAACTTGCGATAAACACTGAGACTGCAGGGCTGTGTAGAGGGAACGTTACAAGACAAGGGTCTGTCACCTGACATGACTCTGCACTTCACAATTCTACCTTACTAACTCCCTTCCACTTTATTTGGAATGCTGTATTTTCTGTAGTTGTCAAAGATTTGGAGCCCCAGACCCGACGTTTGCAAAATGCAAGCAAAACCCCATAGTTTATATTGCGATTTCTTTTAAAAATTATACAGAAATGCTAAAAGCATGGTAGAATATGGTTTGAGGGTTTGAATATGTCATAATCAAATATTAAGTCAAATTATTTACAAAAATATCAATATATGATATTGAAAGAAAGGTTTTTGTAAAATGTGAACAAATGCAACAAATAGTTATGATGACAGTTGTAAAAATTACGGCTGAAATTTATGGATTTAGAAACTATTAATGTTGGAGTTAGAAATAGGTACTCTCAAAGGTTTTCTTTGAAATCCTTGTCGCTGTCACAAGATAAAACATATAAATAAAAAAGAATAAGACCACAAAAAATAATAGTAACAGCATTTAAGCCTCAATATACCAGTGCTTTATTCTGAGCTTCATGCTTTAGCTCATTTTCTTCCTTTCTCCTTCCATCCAGTTCTTTTTCTGCTTTGCCTACAGACATACAGCAACCCAAGCCATGGACCCCCGAGTTTGCTCTAGCTGCCACTAAGGAACTTGCCTTAAATCTTGTTCAAATGCTGCTTAAGGCTTGTCTTCTGCCTGCATTTGTGATGATTACTTCTGTTCCACCTACATCATTTCTGAATAAAGAACAGGCCTGCAAAATTCACAGCACCTCTGTGAAAATTCCTATAATGATTTCTGAATATGAAAGTCTATTTTCCTGTAAAATAGAGGTAAATTCACATTGATAGATTAAAAAAATCCCTCAGCAACCATCAAATTACTAAAAAGAAAGCAACAGAAGGGAACCTAGGAAAATAATACCTCCAAATAATACTCTCATTAAATTATAATTATTTTAAAATTTCAAGTAATAAAACAATAGAATAAAACATTTTTATATTTGACATTGTGGTCCATTTATGTTTCTTATCATCCAGAGAAAAAGAAATGAAGGGTTCTGTGTTTCTTTAAGCCATAGCTACTCAACTAGCCTTTGAAAGATTAAGGACACTGACAAATGAAGTTCCCAGTTCTGCCTGGATGTACAGTCTTACACAGATTTAATAGGCTTTCAATAAGCATTTCCAAAAATGCCTAAATCCTATCATATCCCATTGCTCTTAACCTTTTAATGAAATCTTTCTAACTTTCCAGAACTCCGCTCCCCAGAAAAAATGAAGTTGTCTAGGAAAATAGAAAATTAACATATCCACGTATGCTTTATACTGAGTGAGAAAAGGATCAAGTTCCTTAGCTTTTCAATTAATCTCTTACTCCCTTTCCTCTCCTCAAAACAGAGTAAACTAGTTTGAAAGTTGTGTTGTGGTACTCCTCTGTAGAATATGATTTGAGACATGAGTTCCTCACAAAAGCTTTATGAGTCTTAATCAGGTATTAGTACATCAGCATAATAAAATTTACTCTTCCCAGAGCTCTCTGAATAGCACTTTCTGGTTTTTTTCTGGCAAATCATAAGTCACTCCTTCAGAAAATCATATAACGACCAACCATATTAAGTGTATACTATACCAACAACACCTACCAAATGGAGAATTCAGTTGATCATGCCTGTTATAACACAGTAGCTGTTGTTAACACCATTCTTAAAAGGGTGGCTGTGGGAGAAGCTGAGCACTGATATGTTTACAGTTCTGCACAGCTCTTAACTGCATGGGCTGGTTTAGGCAATCTGCACACTGATTGCAGAAATACTGGCAGGTGGTTTGCCTGATTAGGCTGAGAGGTGTCATAGCCTTCATAAAAGGCTGCCAGACACCAGAAACAGAAATATCTTGAGAGCTGAGATTAGCAGAGGTAACAAACCTTGTGCTATCAGAACTGAAGTTAAGCTTACCACTAGGCATTATATTTGGAAAGTAACATCATGATCATCTGGAGAATTACACTGCTGTAGTGCAGTCCTTTAGAGAAAGTGACCATGTTTGTGATTAAATGACCTCCAATGTCGTGTTCCTTTTTAGAAACTCTGTTAGAAATCGTGAGCCATCTACCTAAGTCACAGAGTTGTCTTAGCTGGCCATTAACTAACCTGATGCTGCCTTCCAGCTGAATTTAATGTGTATTTTGATCTTGTTAGCTGCTGATTCCAAAAGAGTTTTCTGTTAAAGAATGGGGAGGTCTTGACCTTTTATATTGAATTTAATGTTAATATGTTTTCTCTGAAAATACATACAACTTCTGAAAACACATCCAGTGGTTGGAAGTAGTAATTGTTAAGGAAATAAGTTCTCTTTTGTTAAGGTGAGACTTTAAGAGTGCTTTTGAATTAAATCTCAACACTGTGATTCATCCTTTTTGAAAAAGGTAAGTGAGAATAATAAAGATTGCTATGAAAAGACTATTTCATTAGATTCTACAGACGATGCAGAGCGCTGAAACAAATTTAATAAACATTATGAGAATAGAAAGAAAATGAAAAAATTAACTATTTCAGACTATATAAAACTTTTGGATATAGATAAACTGCATTTTCACTAATGGTAGTTACTATCTATTTCTTAATTTTAAAAAACTAATTATTTATTAAAATATGTTAAATCTGAAAGATCTAAATAGCTTAGGTATAGTTTATAAAGGCTTTTATAAAATTGGGGTCAACTTTAAGTTAAATACTTGCTTAGAGGAGGCTGCTGTATATACTTGTTTTCCTTGAAAAGAAGGCTGTGCTTCCACAATGAATGAACATTTCGCATTTCCTCATAGTTTTTATTTTTTTAGTAATAGTTTCTTAAAGAAAGAGTTTGAGGTTATTTTATATTTTAATTCCCTTCACTGTTAATATGGTATTCTTAGGTTTAGCAGTTGATACATTTAATTGGTCAAAAATTTGTAATGCTACAAGACTACCAAACCAGATGAGCAAGAACTAAACAAAATTGAGTAATTTGGAGTTGTCTAAGTCGTTAATCTTTTGTCAGAGTATGTGTGTCAGCAAAATCCAGTAACTAATGTTACTTCTGGTTTTGCTATCCAGCCCCTAATGCATCTCTTTCCTTCAGGTTGGATTTTTTTTTTTGCTATTTTAATGATGAAGTTTGACAAAACAGAGTGTTCAAATCTTCCTAAATTTCCTAAAAACTGTAACAACTCACCACTTTAATGTTTTGTGTGCCAAGTTTCTGTGAGCCAAGATGAATAGGAGTACATGCTGCTTGGCAGTAGACAGAAAGATTTGAAGTTGCTGTGAAGCTCTCTGAGTGAGAGGCCAAACTGTGTAACAATACACTGTAGAATCAGGTTAAATCAATCTGTGCATTTGGATTGCATCATTGTGACCATGAACACTATTTATGGATGAAACTTTCAAGGCTCTGTGTTACATACTGTGTGGTTTCATCCTTCAAGTTTAGTTTATATAGCGTGAAGGTAACGCAGAGGTGAAAAGAGAATAGTTGTTTGTTCTCTTCTAGCACATAAAGTGAGAAGCATCAAAAAACAAGCTTAAAACAAAGAAAGTGGTGTAACTTCTCTTACCATTTTGGAGTTCTACTAAAAGGTAAAAAAACTTTAAAAAAGGACTGACAAACTAATAGAAGAAAACACTTATGTAGCATTTTTAAATACAGTGGTATGATTCCTGTTATAGGACAGCTTAGTGGGAAAGAATATGAAAAGAATAATAAATACTCTACTGTAAATATTCACAAATTTTCACACAGTGCTCAGTGTCATGGACTTTTGGTATGGTCACATTTGCTGTGTGGAGGACAAGACCAGGTACGTATTTTGAAATTCATTATTCTTCCTTAAAAGTAAAAGACCACTATTTGAAAACCATATTTATTTTGTTGGCAGTTGACATAAGTCTGAGAAACATTACAATAACTGGTCTAGTATTACAGCTGGTGGTGGAGTCAGTAGCTCTGACCCAGGAAGAGGTGACCGGTCCGGAGAGATGGTCCCGAAAGGGATCGCCTTCCCGAGGCCCGGTGTCTTCCTCTCAGCTGCTGGCAGAGGGGCCCTTGCAGAGGCTGTCAGCTCTTTAGTGATTGTCAGCTCGTGATTCCAGCTCAGCTCTGCAGGGCAGCCTCCAGGCCAGACCAGACCAGAGAGAGACGAGAAGGCTCGTGTGGCTGGTTCTGCACGAAGGCAGCTTTATTTTTGGTCCATATTCCGGCAAAGGGAAAAGCCAGGGACGAGCTCTCTCCCCCACAGAGCCAGGGGGCTTCCTTTTATAGGGATACAGGGGATCAGTAGGGGACCAATGGGTTACAGAGGGTCTGGGACAGACCAATGGGTTACAGAAAGATCTGCATAAGGTCTCTCAAAGGATTGTGGGTCCACTTTTCCTTGCCATGACCCAAGAAGTGGCTGCCCCTTCAGGGAGTCCTGCTGGGCGATTGTGAAATGTCTTGTCTCAGCAGAGATCCCTCCAGGGCAAGGGCTGGGCATATCCCACAACTCCCCCTTCTGTATTTATTGAAAAGGCATTCCCAGCAGCCTTTCTGCAGCAACGTAGGAGGCAAGAGAACATAAGTAACACAGTAATAATTACAATGAATACCCACAAAGCTCCCTTAATCAAAGATGCAATCCATCCTGTTATTCCCCATCGTCCAAAAAGGTCAGCGGTGAGGACAGCATCAACGTAGATACATTTCATCTTTGGGCAGGGATGGGGCTTCTGAGAGGGAATATAAGCAAGATTTGTTAGCTTTGTGGTGAGAGGGGAGGTTTTGGGGTTTAGGGAAGTTTGACAAGGGTTGAGTGAAGGGGATATTTTGGGGTAACAAGGGGTGATAACATATAAACTAAGGATCAGAAAGCTTGATATTTGGACATGTTCATAGGAGACATGATTCTGCATTCACTTTGGCTATCTTTTGCGGGGAGAATACATAAAGAATAAAGAGGCAGTGTTTCATTATCTGTGAGACTTGAATAATTCTGAGATTACATTTGTATAAAAGCGTTGCATATCTGCTTGGTTATACGATATGCAGTATCAAGATTTATCTGTCAAAATTTTTTCAATATTGAAAATAAAGAAAAATAGGAACATCTTGTGAAAATGCTTCCTGTTTCTTCTAAAAACTGCCTGGTGTGGCAGGGTGGACAGACACTTGCTGATCCTCCCACAGGAAGAAAAAAAATAAGAACACAGAATTCCACCCCACCCCCCCAAAATTATGTTTAGATTGATCTCCTGGTACAAGAGGAAAATTGCATGCTGAGGGCCTTAATGGTCTAGACTAGGAGTCTGCATGAAAAAAAAAAAAAAGTATAGTGGCTTTGCTCTGGGGGTTTTTTTTGGGTTTGGTTGTTTTCTTTTTTTTTTTTTTTTTTTTTTTTCTGACATCATAAGCATATGAATCCTACATATCTAACATGTAAAGTCAAAACTGTAAAGCATTGTCCCATGCACTGATTTGATTTCAGGCAAGCTGATTTATTTATTGTTTTAACAGCTGCTTCAGAAACTCTTAGGGAGCCTGAGACTGTGGTTTAAACTCTGTTTTGTAAATCTGGGCTAAACATCCCGAAGCAGACAACATATGTTCTCAATATTCCGGATGTTCTGTGTTGCTGTCTGCTTTGCTTGTATACACAGTGCTTTGAAAAAAAATTATGAAAAGTTGATCATATGAAGGTTTTTCAGCCTGGCAGAGTAACACAGCCTAAATCAATTCTGTGCATTTATATAATTAGCAAAATGAAATCTATTTATAAAGGTGTTCCTGTTGTGACATTTTTCCACATTACTCTGTGCTAATAAAATTCCATTAAAAATTCTTGTGTTATACTTGAACAGGTATCTTGATGACTGAAAGGCTGCTATTTGGCTGTATTATACACATTGCCATTTACATTGGACTCCATTTTCACTATGGTCGGTTATAAAGGTTTATCTTTGTTACAAACACTTTACTTGGCTCTTTGATGGCTCTTACACAAAACAAGAGAACATTTTAGAATAAACAGCCAATTCACAGTATAGAATGCACTCACAGCTGGATGGATTGAGGAGGGAATGGGAAGCCCCACAGTGCAGGTGAGTAGTGTGCAGGTGAGTGGCATTCAGTTTAGCCTTTGTTGTCTTAATCTTTATTTTAGCTAAATGAGAGTCAGGAGTTCACAAATATACTGGTCGAAACCTGATCTTGATCGGATATACCATCTAGGCTTACTTTTTCAAATACACATCTGGTGTCCTAGAAATCTATGTTGTTGTTTTCAAAAAAGCCCCACAGAACCCACTAAAGTCCATCATTTCTTTTTTTTTTCCCTGCACATAAGGGAAGTGAGCTCCTTCTGCTTTATCATGCATAAATACAACTAAAAGTACATTCAGAGCACTTGGTCCCATCACATTATTATTTGTCTCTTCATCTGTAGAACTTGATGCTTAAGTGGAGGACACAGGTGGCAGATGGTACAGCAGTGCAAAAAGTGCCATTTACAAAATCTATCTGTCAGGCAGTGGGGAAGAGATAGGTCTGTAATGCCTGGTTTGTCTGCATTATTTACATATCCTAGCAATGTGCAGGACAGCTGGGCGGCAACAGGAAACAGGGGTTTGAAAGTGCACTGCTCACATTGCTTTCTTCAGCACATTCCACTTAGGAAGAACAATGAAAGCCTTTTGGAAGATTTAGTAACTGACTTGCAAAAGAAAAATATCAAAACATGCTAGAGGTATGAGAAGACAGCCCTTGAAGGGGAAAGAGAAAAAATGCCTTTTATGTATTGTCTTGCTGGACAGTGAAGGCTCAGCACTCTGTTGTGTTCATGGAGGGACCTGGTATTTCTCTTAGGAGATCAAAAGATTCAGATAGCTGCAAAATGTTTCATGTCCAACTTGATGCAAGTAATTCCCTTGACAGGTCCAGTTGTAGTTCATGTAACGTATTCATCAATGTGGAATGAATTCTTTAAATAAATGTTTAAATAAAGAAGGGGGGCTTGATCCTACATGGCTTTTAATAGCAATAATTCTTTCAGTTTCAGAGGTGCCTCCTCTAGTAGTTGTGCTAGTACTCATGGCAGCAGAAAAAAGGCCTTTGTCTTATGTATGGAACAGAGAGAAGACGGTTGATTGAAAACAATGTTTTTTAATACAATTCTTCTTGTAACAGACAATTTTTTAAAAAATGACTGTGTATACTTAAGGAATCTTTCTTTCAAAGCATTTGCTTACCTGAACTTACTCTGATGTTAGTTCAGCCTGGTAATTCTGGGCTAACAGGGGTCAACAATTTTATGTATCATTATCAGTAGATATTAAGGATAAGAAATTATTGTCCTGGTTTTAAAAATAGAAAAGGAGTGCTGCAATATGTAGAATTATGCAGAGTCCTGAGTTATCATAAAATCAGAGTGAACCGTGAACTCCATATGTAAACCTACACCTCTATGTAGAAGGAGATTTAGATTAGGCCAGCTTTCTAAAAAATGCTTCTTCCTTTGATTATGGTTATACTTTAATACGTACATCTAGGTTATGTAGCTCTTTGACATATTGCTGTGGCATTGCTTAAAAGACTCACACCTGAGAAGGAATTTGGAATTATCCAAACTTGTCTGAAACTCTGCCAGGCTTGGTACTGTGACCACTTCCCTGGGGAGCCTGTTCCAGTGCCCAACCACCCTCTGGCTGAAGAAACTTTTTCTAATATCCAGCCTAAACCCCCCTGACACAACTTCAGGCCATTCCCTCGGGCCTGTCACTGGTCATCAGAGAGAAAAGATCAGTGCCTGCCTCTCCTCTTCCCCTTGTGAGGAAGTTGTAGACTGAGATGAGATGAGATCATCCTCAGTCTCCTCCAGCTGAACAGCCCAAGTGACCCCAGCCACTCCTCATATGGCTTCCCCTCCAGGCACTTCACAATCTTTGTAGCCCTCCTTTGGATGCTCTCTAATAGCTTAACTTATAGACTATTATAAACTTATAAATCCTTTGGGGTTTGGGTTGTTTTTTGTTTGATTGATTGTTCATTTTGGTTTCCCTTTTGTAACAGCGTTTCCCTTTTGTAATTGCTGGTAGCATGATCTTTGATGCAGAACTCCTTGAAACTCTTGGAATAAATATTGACTGTGTGCCTGGATGTGGAAGACATATTGGATGTAGGAATAGTCATCCATAAGTAACTAAGTCTTTTTTATGCTCTCAGATTCTTTGTTGCCGTGGCTGAAAGTCGTATCTCTTTTCAGGGATAATTTGTTCTCAAAGTAGTCTCAAACAAATTTTTATTTGAAATTTGAAAAAAAACCAAAACAGATTTAATAAATTAATGTCCTGGGGCGACTGTATTGCATACAAAGCTATGTATTCCTATTCAAACCAGGATGATTACTAAGATGTTAAAGGCTCTTAAATAATATGTGAACATGAAAAAAATCCAAAATATTTAGAAAAAAAAATTAAGAGGTTGAAACATTAATGTCAGGAGAATATTTATTTAAAATGTTCTATTCTAGTTACAGAGAGGGAAGCGTGTAAAAGATAAATGGGCAAGTATATTAACTTTGCAATATATAATGTCTTTAGTGGCATTTAGATCTCATTGATTTTTAAACTTTTTTTTAGTAATTGTGCCAGTAATTTTGACATACACATCTTCAGCAGAGTTGCAGTGATCACAGTTTTTGTTCTATTGCAGCGTTCAAACGAAAACCCAAAATCTTAAGGCTGACTGAAGGAAGTTAAATATTATGGTCTGGATCTGACTGGAAGCATATACTCTGAGTCTTAGTCTTCACTCTAAGTGATCAAAAGCTTTAATTAGATTTGTTTCCTTATGAATGGAGTCAACAAGATAAAGTAAAAAATCCAAATGATCTTCCTCTTCTACATTTTTGTACTTGATGCTCTCACTGTGGCTGCTTTTACATTTTTAATTCATAAATTTTTGTAAATTAGATAACATATTTTTCCTGCCCCTTGTTTTTTCTCTCTATAGGTATAAGCAACAAAATTTATAAACATATAAAATGCATAACTCAAAAATCACATATTTTGTTTGTATTTTATTAATTAGCTTTTCATGTAAACATCTAATATATTGTTTTTCTAAATACTAAAGAATTTAAATATAACATAATGCTCTGCATAAAATATTTTTAGAAATCTTTTTTCTTATTAAGATTCTGTAGAAGTCTATATAATCAACAACAGAATTATAAACAAACCTGAGCTTGCCTAATCAAGTGGGAAGCTGTTTTCAGATCTCTGAACCCTTTATTGGTCATCAGATTTTCTTTATAATAATGAAGCCCCAGTTGGAATTTTTCCCTTGAGCTTTGCTATAACATACTGATGTAGACAGAGATGTGATTTCTAAAGTTAGACTGGATAGACCGTGCAAGATGTCTTTGGCAGATATTTTTGCCTGTTAAATAGGCCAGCTGTTCCACAATTCATAAACAAGGGAGAATATAGAACTGATATATCAGTGAAAATAAGATTCTGAAAAATGTTTATGAAATTGAAAAAAATCTGACATCAACGTGCCCTTTCTAATTTCAGGTGCCTTAAGTTCATCAATCCCTCAAAAATATTATTTTAGAGTGACTTTTGAGTAATTTAATTTTTTCCCCAATATCAAGATAATGTTTCCTTCATTTAGTACCACATTACACAGTTTTCCTGGTACTCTTTGCTTATATATAGTTATGCTACTACTTAATGTAGCAAATAGCTTATCTCTCATTTACATCAGGAGCATTCAAAACCAGGGAGATTAGAAGCTAAATCTCTTTGTGCCTTCTTGGTTATTTCAGGCTTGTTTATCTGTGGTTTACATCAGTTTCTACTGTAATCTATCTAATGATGCATATGAATGGCTCATGCCATTTGTGAAAAAGAAAAATTTTCCTTTGAAGAATATCTTTATTCTTCTAGTTTACAGCATAGTTGATATGTCCAAGTCTATTTTCTCTCTCTCCAATAACATCTTAAATTGTGTCATGTTAGAGAATCAGGCTGGCACATCTGCAGTTGGGCGCTATGAACAATAATACATTCACAGCTGGATGCTTCTAGCTGTCAGACCAAGGAAATGAAACCAGTACTCATCCCAGTCTGCATCTAAACTTCAGTTTCCCTTCACTCTCTTTTGAAAACATTTTCCATTGAAAATATACTTAAACTGTTGTTGATTTACGTGTAGGGTAAAGCAATGTAAAATGTTCAGCTTTGTAGCTCTAGTCTCTTCTTGCTCAGTTTCATACTTATGACCTGAGTTTCACTGAATAACCAGCTCTAAGCCTCAAAAGAAAACTCCATTGTAATCAATGCGTTCTATGAAATAGGTTAGCTAAACCATTCTAAACATTCTTAATTTTAGCATGAAAACACACACTGCATTTAATTCCTTTAAAACAGGCACTTGCTTCCTCTTAATGAAGTTAGACTGCCTTTGACTTAAAACAGAAAACCGTAAGGAAAAAATGTCATCTCTTTTAGAAGAAATAGCTATATTCAATTTGGATTTGACTGGCCAGGCTTTTAGCTGGTAAAAGTTCAAACAAACTCAGACACCATTTTCATTTCTTGAAAATATATGACACCCATTTAGAGCAAAACCTTTCCTCCTCTAACATTTATTTGGTTTCTACCTTGAAGAAGCCATGGAATAAATCTTACTGATACCCATTTGATTTCCTTTTACTCTCATCAAGATGTTTTTACAGTCTCTTGCTCTCTTCCTTTACTTCAGCAACCCACTTGCATCCAGCCAGTCAGATTCCTATAGTACCCTGCTTGCTAGAAATCATAGAGACAGATGAACAATGCAGAACATGTATTTTTTTTTTAAATAGATGAACCAGGTCATGTGAGCTCCCTATTACAAGTGACTGATCTTTCTACATTCTCAAAATTACTCAGTGTTTTTTTTTCAATCACATCAGACTTGCTCATGAAAATTATACTAGTTAATTATATTATTTAAGACAGAAACTATTAAAGACAGAAAATAATTTGATTTCTATGAAAATAAACCCCTAACCTTTCCAAACTACCTCAAATCAATATACCTGGAGATGTGCTGAAAGCACTGAAAGTCAGCACTGCATTTTTTCCACACCTTTTACTAAAGAAAAAATTATAATTTTGCACTGTTTCAATATTATAAATAAATATGAAAAAAACACAGAATGTTCTTAATTGGACGGGACCCATAAGGATCATCAAGTCCAACTCTTAAGTGTATGGCCCATACAGGGATCAAACCTGCAGCCTCGATATTATCAGCATCATGCTCTAACCAACCCAGCTAATGTCAAGATTGTTTTCACACAAGTTCATGCTTATCAGTTACTGAGCTTTGTAAGGAGATTTAAGTCATGACTCAAAGCAGGTTAAATATTCTCACTTGTAGTCAGAATCAGTAATTTGAAGATAAAATGTTTTTGTTTTTTATTTTCCAAGCCTATTGTTCTGTGAGATATAGACAAATATATTTTTATGTGTTTTAGAACTCCCACATTTGAAAAGGAATGCTGTTAAGCAAGATATTTCAAATTAACATCTAGATTTTGTTTTCAAACACCGTACTATGCAATCTGGATTTTGAATACTGCATTTCCTCACTATACAGAGTGGATAGACAGAGCAAAGGAAGTGCAGCAAAAGCAATCTGTGTCCATTGGATATTTAACAAAATTGTGTGTCTCTGTGTTCATAATATAGTGTCTTTTTTTTTAATTTCCTTTGATACATTTGCATTAATTGGTGACAAATGAGAATCATGATTCAGGTCCAACAGTGTTTTAAAGTACTTTTCCTTTTATGAGAATATATGCAGATTTTAAGAATTGTTATGGAATGTGAAATTCCTATGTCTTCCACAAAGCCACAATACTTGCTTTGTTATCTTCTAAATTTTTTGCTGGTTTTTTATCCTTATATTTATAGTGTATTGTACAATTTTTTCTAAAGTAAGAACTCTTTTTAAATCATGACTAGCATTTCCAATCAGCTGCCAGTGGTGAATTCCAAATAATTAAAATAATGAATAAACTGAGCTATATTCACACTTTATATACATCAAAATATGTACATTTAATATTCTGTGTAAGAATACAAAACAAAAATTTCAAAAGAGTACATTTGTCTTCTACATTTTTCCTGCTATGTATTCCAGTACAAGCTTTGATTTCCAAACAGCTGGAAAGTTGAGGTCTACCACATTTAAGTTATTCACCCTATTCTTTTTTGTCTTGATATATGTATGTGCTATATACACAGAGTAGATGTAGAAGTTTAGAAGACATGAGCGTATTTGAACAGATGCTGTTAATACAAAGTGCACAGCAACTGCTTGACTTCATTTTTAAATCTTTCGAACAATTCATATGACTTAAAAAACTCAGAAGGTGTGACATTTAAAAGATTTGATTTAACCATGAGCTAAAGGCTTTGACTATACAGTTGCTAAGATCTCTTTTTGTGCATAATGTGCTAAGGATCTGTAACATGCATGAAAATGGGACATTTAAAAATAATTTGATACCTTTGAGCAACATCTGCTCCTGAATAACTGGGTGCCATTCTTTAATAGCATAGGGGAAAGAGAGGAAATTGGACTCAAAGTATTAAAAAATTTTAATTATATACCTATTATTCTTCCCTTTGGACAAATCTGTCATGCTTGTGGATACCTGGTTGGTCAATAGAGGCTCAGCAAGCTCTGTCCCTCATGTTTAGCTCTTAAAAGCATCTTTGTTTTAATTTTTTCATTTGCCTGTGATAAAAAAAACCTGTGAGATGTACCATAGGAAAAACTCATCTTTGAGAAAAAAATTACACTTCTGCCAAATACACTGCAAAATATTTCTTAATTTGTCCAAAGTCATCTCACCTTTTTAAATCAGCAACTTATAGCCATCACGATAAACTTCATCCAGAAAAACAAGGATAACCAAATTAAACCTGTTAGAGAATGAATATTTGGTCTTCTTTTTGAAAACTTTAGGGCTTGTAAAATTATTTTATACTATCAAATATGCTAATCTTTTTGGGTCAAATGAGAACGGATCATGAAAACAACTTAGGAGATGTTGAAACTGACTCCAAGTCTCCTTTACAGAGTTATGCTTTTTGCAAAGATTCAGTCAATTAGTCATAGTATCTATCAAGAGAAAAACATAGTAACTGGAAAAGATATTCCTTTTGTATTATGAAAGCAATAGTGTGAACTGGAATTCACTGTGAAATATATAATTAATCCAAAGAGTGCAGTTTATTTTTTCTTAATATACTTCATATACTGTGCAACTTAGACCTAAGAAGAGCTTTTCTGCTCTTCCCCTTGTTTACTATTTACACTCAAAATAGATAGAAGTTAGTGATATGTTACTGGCAAGATGGTACTGATTTAAATATATGACATAGTTGTTAATAAGTACATGAAGTGCATACAGAGATATGCAGTGTACTGCAAAGCCAGAAAAAAGCATTGCTGTTTGGTTGCTTCTTGTTTTCAGTTTTTATACCATACTATCCATATTATTCTACTGAGATTAATTAGTTTAATAAACCATAAAGAAGATGTATACATATTGAAATCAATGACTGCATTCTCTCTGCCAGTTAGCTCCGTGACAGTCCTTAAAAAAACCAAAAAACACAAACAAATAGAAACAAACCATGAAAAAACCTCAGCCAAAACACAAAAGACCCCACTGTACCACTTGTATCTCACCCCATCATCCAATGTTTCAGAGGTGATACGTGTCAACTTAGTAATAAAAATAAAACAAACAATAGAGAGTTCAAATTTCTTCCTTTTTTCATTGCCCTCTGTAGTGAGAATGCTTGAATTGTTCAAGTCTTACAGCTGACCCCCAGAATCCTGCTGCTGAAGATCTGCTACCATCTGAGTCCTAAATGAGCCATTTTAACACAAAAGTATTTTCAGCCATATTCCTATGGCCATATCTATCCATGGCATAGGTAAGAGCTTGCTTCTTCCCAATCTTCAATTCAGACAACATCCCTTAACTTTAGGAAGTGAATTTTATGCAAATTGAGAATCCATTATTTTATTGTCAAGATCCCTTAAATGTGATATATGGAAAAGTATTACTTGTAAACTGGATGTTTATGGACCCTGATGTAATTTAATACTATAAATTCCATAGTCTGTATAATATCACATGGAAATGAATTCCACAGGTTCTTTATTCATTTTATGAAAATCAGTTTGAAAGTAAATAAAAGGACTATTTCTATTCCTTGGGCTCTTCACAGATTTTTTCTCTTTCTCTCCATTAATTAAATCCCCCTTTGGGTAAACAAAATTTATCATTTGCATGGACCATTGAAAATTTGTGTTTCAGATGATTTTCCTAATATGTTGTCAAAACCTTACCTGCTTCTTCCTTTCATTTTATCATATGAAAAAAATTAAATACATGCCAATTTGATATAATGACCTGCCATATGTTTCTATAACTGAATTAAAACACACCAACAATCAAAGCTTTCACAATCTTTCCCTAATCCTTAATATTCCTTCTTTTTGGTCTTCCCTTATAACTCAGTGTTGTGTACTAAGCAGAATTTTATTGAACTCTCACCCTGAATCTGACTCTTTTTTCCTGGATTGTCACAATAGGGAGAGATGTTCACCTTTTTTCAATCTATACCTGGAGAGCAACAATAAAATTGCCTAAAAGCATAATGAATGTTTGAGCATTATGTGTGACAGACCAAAGTTAATAAATGAGAGTTCTTTTTGCTATCAGCTTTGACAAACATGTTCAGGGTGGCTGATACTCCTAAGATAGTTGCACAGTTCATCAGTCTCAGAAACAGATGCTATATTAAAACAGAGATGAGTTAATTAAGATTTGGCACATTAATATTTCCAAATACTGAAAATTTATAAGTGGACATTGAAAGTTCAAAATTTAATAACACTGATCTAAAGAAACTTGGAGAAAGATTGTTTCTTTTCCCTCAACTAACAGAACAAGTGGGATTTTTTTTCAAAATACTATGTCATCAGGTTTTGTATAGTAACAGCATAATCTGTTTCTGAGCTGGAGGTATTACATCTGTGGCAAATTTTGCAAGCAGAAAGCCAATAAACAGATTACAAATACAGCCATTACTTTTGCCTTCTTTACTGGACTCTTTCTCTTAATGATTGTGCTCTCTGCTCAGCAATACTTAGCACCGGTTTTATCTTATTTATAGTAGAGGTAGTTAGCTTGGGACATGCTATAAACTACACCTCTTATAGGAAAGAAAGACAATGTAAAATCTGTTATAGTTAACAAGATGTCTGAGGATTAAAGAGAGGGAATGAGGAGACAGAATTAGAGGGACTTCAAGCTTGTTTATTTCAAGATGATATGTGGTAATATATTTTCAGCTTGAAGACAGTTCATTAGTTTTTCATTTATTGTTAACTTCCAGGTCTGAATAAGAACAAAAATCTGAAAGCTAGACATCTCCAACAGCCAAGACTAAATACAACCTCTGCCTAAAATATATGCAAGGTTTGTTCTTATGAAGCTGAAAAAGCCTGTCCCAAAATAATTGACCAATAATCTTCTATCTTATAACTTTTTCTCATCTTAATTTCTTAATCTTTTCTTATTGTGTTAATCTTTGTTCTAATAATGCCAAATGGATGCTGTACATGCCACATTCCCTGAAATCTACAAAACTCTTTAAAATAATACCATCGCTAGAGACTTTATTAATGCATGAGCCAGAGACAGTAAGATAAAATAAAGTTATAAAAAATCTACTTCAGAATTTTGGATTCTTTGGCTAGCTATGCCAATAAATCACTGTAATAGTTAGAAAAGTTATTTAGGTTACAGTCTTCCTTGACAAATTTTATGTAATTAATATTTAGGAATTAAGCTTCTACTCTGAGTCTGTAGCCTTTCCTTATAGTCAGTAGAGCTATATGGGCACATCCTAAAGGCAATTAATTAAGCTTCTTTGAAATATATTTATTAATATGTAGTATGAAATCCTCACTATAGTTTCCTGGTTTTCTGCCTTAACTATAGAATGAGCTTATCCACCCAAAATTTATGCAACACTAATTCTATCCATAAGCATATAGTGTCTCTATTTTAATCCATCTAAAAGGAGGCAAAATTAAGAAGAAGCAAGCTTAGTATTCACTGCAGAAATATTTGGATGTGCCAGTATAAAAGTGCATTATGAATTCCAAAGTCTTCAGCCTTTCTGTGTGAAAGAGGAACTGAGGTGCCTATGTCAGAATTTGCCCTATGACATAACCTACACTTTGTATTTCTGTAATTCAGATCCATAAGTAGTTCAGAATTTGATTACCAAAACTTCTAACAAACAGGGCCTGGGGCACCCACAGATGATGACAAATTTACTGCTGTATCCAGAGGCTGTTTGGAAACCCTTTATCTTTGCATTTGCTTAAGTTTCTCTCTGCTGAAACCTGCTATTATAAGTTTTCAGCCCTTCTCTTGTCTTGAGCTGAACAGAACACACTGTATTCTGCAGGTAATTGTAGTTTAAAGGTGCCAGCAGTATGTTATTTGCTGTAACCGTTGGGACTTATGTCCACATCTGTAACCAAAATCAATATTTGTGCTTATCTATTCCTCTTTCCAAAGACCTCTTTATTTATAGGTGATAAAATTTGGCACTAGGTTTAAAAGGCTCTGAATCTCAAACTTAATTAAAGCATCTGTTTATCACCAAACATAACAAGCCATAAGTTATATAGATGTTTCAGTTTATTTTGCACTACAAACATGTCACTTTGATAGATATGGATTTGGCTTCTCTTGTGTACAGGAACAGTCTTGAAAGTGATAGCTCACTTTTTTTTTCAGCACAACAGTAGGAAAACTTGATGAATAATTGTCAAACATGATTGACTGGGGGGAGATTTTCAAAGGCACAGGTGCCTGATGCCTATTAGTTATCAGGGGAATGTAGGTGCCTGGCTCCTGTTTGTCTTTGAAAGTCTCCTTCCTAGATATATCAAAAGTCTTAGACAGAGTTATTTATCTGAATTGGAAATGACCTTCCATATATTTAAAAGGAGCTGAAATTTATGGAAAATTAAAGGGACTGTGTAATAGCTTTATCAGTTATAAAAGTTGGAAATTCTGCTAGAGATGTGGAAAATCTTGTAGCAGGGAATTCCTACTGAAATTTAAAAAAGGATGTAATAAGTTAGAGCTGGAAGATATGATTTACAGAAAAAAGATTTAGGCTCTAAATCAGTATAGAGAAAAACTAATGAAAGGAGTTGATTCACTTTTGCTAACCTGGAAATAGACCTTAAGAAAATTGAATAAGCTAAAAAGAGAGCATAACCATATCATGGAAAGGAGAGTAGTAAATTTCAGTTCCTTCAAGATCATCTTAATATTTTTTTAATGTGAGGAGAGTAGGATATTATTCTGGAATAATGTAAGTTCCTTCTGTAAGTGTTGAGTAAGTAGATTGTACTATAAAAATTGAAGCAATTTATAACATATGCCTATAGAGTGACAGTAAGCAACCTTTATCTAAGTGGTTCAAGTGCAAGTGGAATTACAGTGCAAGGCCTAGAATGGCCACTTTAACATCCTAATTGCTCACTTTTGTCTTTTCTTTTATTTACCATCTTATGGCTGCAAACATGAAGGGCCTTGGTTTTGTATAGATGGGTTATTTTAAAAGATGTCATCTTGCACTTTGCATGACTGATAGTAGCTTTCATCCTACCTTGGCATTTTTAGTACATCTAAAAGGTTTTGATCAGGCTTCCTATTTGGTAAGTGTTCCCTATTGAGACTGCACAGCCCTGCTGGAAATCTCACCTAACTAAGTGTGAATCCAACAGATTAGGAACTGATGATGAGGAGAAAATGTAGGAACACTTCATAAATCTGGTTGATTGAAGGCAGTGAAAACAGCCCTCATTTAAATTCCTGGAAGCTTGGTGTTTTCTCTTCATCTCTGTTAACCTTTCATCAGTTGATCATTCTGGACATAACAACTGAGTTGATTTTTGTTCATACAATATATTGAGAAGTGACTAATCAAGTGATAGTAGATATTGGTTTTTTAAACCCTTTTTTTTTCTCAATTAATAAAGTTTTAGCCAATCAACAAAAATAAAACAGTTCCATGTGATTTGGATCTCCATCCATTCTCTGTGACTAGAACAGACTGCAGGGCAGAACTAATCCATTGGATGAATATTATTTGAAAGTTATTTAAATTTGAAATTATTTATAAATATTAAGATTAAAGAGATATATTTACAGAACTTTGGTTGTATTCTTAAATAAGAAACAAATATGGAAACATAGTGCTTAACTTACTGATTCACTTTGTTAACTATGACTCATATGCCAGTTTTGAGCTTTGTGGGTTAATGGAGAGAGAAGGTTTAGATGAGATACTATGAAAAAAATTCCTATACTAGAGATTATTTTAATAGCTTCTAAATTTTGTAATTTTTTCCTACTTAGAAAAGACTTTGTAAGTCTGCTTCTTACATCAGATGTCATCAAAAGTAACCCCTAAGGAATAAGAGTGAAAGTGTACAATATATTTCAGTGAATTATGTAAATTTACTATCTAAACATTTTTCAACATAATAACATTAAAATGCTTAGGGTACTTTCAGTAATATACTTAAATACAGACTACTTACACTAAAATAAGAGCAAAAAAATTCTTGCTTGTAGTACTGGTAACTGTAATTCTGCTTAAAAGCTTTTTAAATTCTCACTGCTGTAATTTTGGGTGGATTTGCCTTCCTCTTTAAGGTGATCTTGAAATATTTTTTCCCTTGTAGTTCAGTTGGATTGTGAGCTAACAGAAATTAGCAGAGACATGGAGCTGTTTAGAGTGTTTTTGAGTGTGTTCAATATCAGATAAAGGATGTTAGGAAGCTGGATACGTGATCCGATGTTAAGTTGAGAAAACTGTATTCTGTGTCATCAGAGTTCCAAAGATGGCAAAAGCTATTTTGAGAGCTGTTTGTGCAGTAGAGAGTTTTATTCTCTTCCTAATAAGACAAGCTATGTGATAAACTTTTAATTTTTTTTCTATATTAACTCAAGCATTTTAATTAAGTGATCCACAAGTTGCTTTTCAGCAGCATAAATTTCTTACCTTTATTTTTTCATGATAACAGCATATCAAGGCTCTGAGTTCTGAATACCATCATAGTAGCCACTATACATGCATAAAATCTAGACAATTTCTATCCTATTGGTCTTACAATGCATTATAAGGAAGCATAGTATAGAACTTTGAAGAGATAAACGAGAAAGCAAAACATGGAATCAGTCTATTCTAAGTACCACACTAATGTCTTGACTGCTAAACCATGTGGTCTCTCAGTCTAAACATTTACTCTAAATTGAAGCCATATTTTTTAGAACTGCTTTGACCTGCTGCCATTTCTAAATTAATTTTTCAAATATTATAAAACTTAGCCACATGGAGGTGAGGGGTAAGGAAGTCTGAGAAATGAAAAACAAAACAAGAACAAACAACTGCTAGGCTCTTATGCACCTGGGCCAAACAATGGTGATGGTACGTGAAAGAGCCTGATGAGTTTTATACTGTCTTTTTGTCCACCTACTTAAAGTGTCTTAAGTGCTGGACCTCACGTTAAGAAACTGGCAATTATAGCACTTCATTTTTGTTGTTAAACAGTTGGCAATCACTTGGTGTAAGCAATTGTCTGAGGCTTACAAAAGATGAAGGCTTGTTAGGGTGGATGGGTAAATTGTGCAGCTTCTTTTATGCAGCTAATCAAACTTTATCTTTGAATTGTTTGTTTGTTATAGATTTGCTGAGGCTGAGATCCCTTAGTGAAAATTCTTGTGTGTATGAGATAACACAGCTGCTAGGCAAAAGACAAAGATTTAAAAACACAGTGGAGTTGAAATGCAGAAATCAGTTAATATAACAATAGATCCTCATGCTCGCTCCACTGTGAAGTGTAATCCAAATATAGAGGTTAAACCTTTTAGAGGCAGGGAGGGGGGAAAACACACCAACCAAACAAAACCTCTCCACTTAATTTCCTTCTATTCTCTCAAGAATATCGTCACATTTCTGTAAGTCTGAAATATGCTCTAGAAAAGGTTTCTTTTCAACTAAGCACAACCAGATTATCTTGAAATTATTGAGCTATATGAGCATAACAAAGATTTCTTATTAACCTACTGGAGTTTTGCAGAGGAGTAGGAATCACACCAAGAAGGAAGTTATTTTCTCACAAGAATATAAAGCTGACAGCTAAGCTAAACCATCCAAGGCCTTTTGAATATTTCATTCATCTATACCTACATAAAGATCTGAATAATGGCTGCACCTCATTTGACCTTTTCTTCTCCTTCTCATTTATATTATATTCTGTTGCAATAGCCTGTGATTCTAATTTTCTGGCAGAATTTAACAATTTCTGTTCTCATTCCTGTATTCTTTGCTCAGTAAACATCTGCAGGTTTTGATTTGTTGTTTTTTTTTTCTTTATTCTTCTCTGATATGGCCCCTTGTTCCTGATGGATTAGCCCTTACAATGGAAGGCTTAGAGGAGATGGCCATGGACAATGTAATTATGAAATTTGGGAAGGATGTGCAGAGTGACTGATCATGGTTGTTGTAAAGGATGCTGAAGTCATAGCAAAGGAGACTAGAAGGGAGACTTTGCTCTCTATAAATGGCTATACAAGATGTTTGGTAAATGTTAATCCCTTCATTAATCAATAATATGCAAAAAAAATATATGTGACATAGAGAATTCAAACTGAGAAACAAACAAAAGACCTGTGAGGAGACCAATGGTCTTGATCTGGTTTCAACCCCTGTATCTTTTGGAGTGCTGGGAATGTCTGGTGTCTTGATGATGCGCTCAGGAAATTTTTGTTTTATTGTGATTCAAATGAATGCTAGAATTGCTTCAGTCTGCTAAGCACAATTTGTACTTGCACTGTGATTCAAATCCATTCCTGCATCTCTTTATAAAATCAAAATCCCATGTGACTTAAAATAACTTAAAATAAGGAAATTCTGTATTAAACATCAATGAATGCCCCATGTGTGGACTATCTAAAAGAAACTGGTCAGAGCCCTGCAGTCTGGCACCACCAACAGTGCAGAACATGACCTCCAGATTCCCAGAGCACATCTATTCTGTCTGGACTCATGAGAAAACACTGAATTCCCTCTTGGCCCAGGACCTTCCTCCGTACTTATGCAAAGAAATAGAACAGTGTTTTTCATGTGAAGTGCTTCACAAAACACACTTTTGTTGTGCTATCTCAGATGACCTCACAAGAGAAGTGGTATAAGGTAAGGAATAAAAGCTTAGTTTTCCAAACAGATTTTTTTTTAGATGAAGTGGTTCCAAATCTGTATGTGAAATCTTTCTAGCTCTCTTCATTTTCCATGACCCTCAATGATGAATTTTAAGTCAGCCTCTTATCCAGGGCTATGAAGTTAAGGAAGGGTGCTGAACAAGTTTAATATCTATGTCTTGATGCTTTCATGAAGAGTTTACATAGTGAAAAAGAAAAAGCTTTCAAAAGTAATAGGGTGAAATTAAAATCTGACCAAACTTTCATGGCAATAGTTGCTAACGCTGATATTGAATGACAATGAACAGCATACAATAGTAGAACAAGCTCTGAGGGCCTTTCCAGAATTTACTTCCTTTGACATTCTGAAGAAGATAAGCATTTGAATATTCAAGAGGTTTGTGCTTTAGGTGATGAATCTGCTCTTTGCTCTGATCACATGTGTTTCCTAGATCGTTCTCAGAAACCAGCCAAAGGAGATTTTCCTTTATGCAACATATGGCTAAAAGTGAAGCATTCTGCCTTAGGAGGTTATGGGGAAAAAGTTCATAGAGGTTCTAAACCTCATTGGTTAACGTGGTAGAATTCAAAGGAGAGAAACTGAATTAAAGATGAAACCGCACCTTCCTCTGAGTCCTTTAACCACAGATTGCTGGCATGTGGTGTAGCACTGTGGGAAGTATTGGTATATCCTTCTCCTGTTTTTACAGTGTTACAAAAACACCTTCTATTGTCCATTTTAAGAGGCAAATCTTGAATTATCTTTTCCCTGAATGGTTGACTCATTCATCTGCTCTAATGTTTTTCACAAGGCACAGGAAAAAAGTACTCTTAACTATTGCAGAGATGTCACCTTTGACATATAGTAGTGGAGGGGGCGGGGGGGTCAGCAAGCTGCCTGAACTTACAGGATGAAACCTGCAGTGTCAGCAGGGTTTTGTTCCTTCCCTCCCACTCTGTTTCCTCTATATCTACTAATAAGAGTATAAAAAAGTCTTCAAACAACACTGCATAAACGCTGATTTATCTGCTCTGTGGGGAGGGTAGATGTGTACTTAATTCCTAGAAATCTATAGATGGCCTGCTACCATTAGAAAGAGGCCATGGAGAAGTGGGAAAGTAGATGGCAAAGACTTGTCTCCAATCACTTTTTCATCCAGTTCTTCTAAATGTTTTGACTTTGCAAAAAAATATTTGATTATAAATCTGTCCTATTTATGTGCAGAACCTAAACATGCCAATAACAAATAGCTGTCTGTGAAAACAGTAGATGACCCCTTAATTCACATACCATGTGAAGGGTACTTAGTTTTATAGATGATTTGTTAGGTGAGAGGATAAAAGCACTGCATGAAATTCCTCAGTGATTTGAATTTGCAACAATATCTAGAAAGCCATATGGATGTTATTGTAGGGGGAGGTGGAAGAGTTTGGTATCCTTTTGTATTCCTAATGGCTCTTAACATAAACTAGCCCTGGGTCTACTGAAATAATACTACATTTACCAGTAGGTATATGACCCAAAAGTTGATTACTGCTTTTTACTTGGCATTTGTCTGATCTGTATTATCACTTCTTCCACCACCAAAATCACTATAAGGTGGTTCACTGAAAAAAAAAAAAAAAATTATGATGTATTTTCCAGCTCTTGAATAACTTTTCCTGGTGTAAAAATCTTAAATAATTATTTAGGGATATAGCTTATGCTGCCCTGGAACATTAACTGATTCAGAACACTCATTCTCTGCATTTGCTTGTTGTCCTTAGCTGTTTAATAGTTCTCAGACTGCCACTGCAGAGAGAAAAACTAGAAAATAATTGAATATTTAGACAATAATGGTGCCAACTATACCGCAGAGAAAATATATTTTCTGGATTTTCCTAACCTCTAGCATGCACTTTACAACTACTTAAACACAATAATTCCTTTTTTAGACAGTAAGACACATATTTGAAAGTCGGATATTAGTGGAGATTTTTAAAAAATGACCAGTGGTGATTACAAAATTGATTGTAGGTCAAAAGTACATACTAATGTTGGGAAAAATTCCAGTATGGGATTAGTGAAGGAAAGATATATAAAGAATAAAACTAATAGTTACACTTTCAAATACTATTTAACAGGAAGTATGTCCCTTTAAAATCTCAATCTTGGTGAACCCTGTGTTGACAAAAAAATTTAAAGTTATTCTATTCTTGTGCAAGATGTTTTCTTTGTGTCTGGCAGACAATATGTTGAATTCTCATAATGCATGTAAACATTCTAGTTGATAAACAAAAAGCTTAGTACATATGATGTTACATATTTGGATCCAACATTTAATATTTTGTATTGTGAAGAATTTTCAGTTCATTTATAAGGAAAATAAGCCAAATTTAACTGCATCTCAAAATTGCTATGAAAGAATTAGCAGACACAGTGAATGGCAGCAAGCAATTGCATGGCAACACTACAGATAAGGAGAGACTAAACTGATTAAGATTTATCGCCCTCAAATAGAGAAAGGTGAAGAACAATATGAAAGAGACATATAAAGAGAGAAAGTTGTAGATAAGATGAACAAGGGAAATTATTCATTCTCACAACAGGAAGAGCAGGGAGCACAAACTGATGTTACTTGACAGCAAATGAAAAGTAAAACAAAGGCAGGTGTTTTTTTTTCACATAAATACATAGATAAACCATGGAACTCATTGAGAAAATATTGTGGATTTCTTGTATTACAAAAAAAGTAATAATTAAAATTTGGATAAATTAATGAAAAACAGACCCAACCTTGGCTAAACTAAATAGAGTGATCCAGTTGAGACTTTCCTATACAGAAACTCTTTAATAGTAAAATCTCCACAGTGTAGGATTTTATGCCATGGAAGCATTACTCTATTCTTGCCCTACTTTTAATATGTTTCCTGGGCCCACATGCCTTGTTCTGGTGGATGGCAGTGTTCTAGACTGGATTGATCTTTGAGATGATCCTGTGTTCTTCTGTTCTAAAGACAAAGATTAGAATCTCTTTAGGAGAACCTGCAGGAGGATAGATATACATGCAGTGTGGTTTGTATTTTAATTTCAGACAGCACAGTAGTTTGGGTTGTATTGGACTCAGTTCATCTGAGAGACACAATTTTTTTAAAAAATGATTGTGTGAATTTAAGTTTTTGAAATTTTAAAACATAGTCCTCGATATCTTCATGTTAGAGAGAAAAAAGGGGAGGCTGATGATTTAAGGGAGGTTGTAGACCACTAGGAAGGTCAAGTTCAAGTTACAGGCAAGTAGAGATTCATATCTCTCTCAAGTGACTAGATTGAAGAATTAGGATATTGGCTTCTGTTTTGGCTTTGGTATTCTCAGGTACCATAAAGTAACAGAGAAAATATTTCAAAGAATAACAGTAATAGCTTAATAAATTTGTATCCCCGGGATGGGGCAACTTAGTTGGGAATGGGAATGGGAAACTCCACAGCTGATACAATTTTATCACTTAAACATCTCATTTTGTTGGCTATATTCAGTTGCTATAACTTCTCTTCTAGTCCATATGCTTCTAAGTGCCTTAGAAGAAGGAGAAAGTTCTTTTTACCAATATTAGGTAGAAATCCTGAATTATAAGATTTTAGTTATTTAAGTGGTTCAGTTGTGTAGTAACTGTAAAGACTTGCACATACTTGTTGCAGCACTATAGGTTAAGCTGCTTTGCTACAAGAAAATAAACCAGGCACTTTACATGAAAGAGTTTGGCTATCACAGAGATCAGGGAAATAACTCACAAATTTTGTCAGCTTTCACTTCGCTTGTGAGATATTAATAAAGAACAAGAACATCGAGGAGAAAATACAGTTTTTTGTTAATCCCGAATGTCTCCATTTCTTTGTACTCAGGCTAGGTTTACAAATGTTACCATCTGATTTTCAGGAATGTTTGGTTCTTCAAAATTCTCTAAGATAAAAATTGAACTGATGGATTTTCAGGCTCCTGAAGAGCTACATCAGTTGTAGGCAGAGGTTGACATGTGTATGCCTGGAATTCTTTTGGCCAGACTTTTAAAAATATTTTATCTGGTAACAAAAGTTGTCAGAGCAAAAATATATGAGGGAGAAGTCAAATCTGGGGGGAACCTGGTAGTCTATACCCCACTATGGAGATGGACTCTGGTACTCTCTACATATGCAGCACAAAATGCTGCATATTTACACAAAATGCTGGTCACTCACGGCTGATACTTTTTGTTTTGCAATGTGCTGCTGCCACTGGTTGATCTTGACAAATCAGTTCATAAGAAAGGATAGTCCTTTTAATGCACAGGATATGCTGGGTCTGGCATGGTCAGACATTCATTATTTGCACAGAAACGCCTAAAATTTTTTTCTTGAGTGGGTAGACACCCTCCACTGCAGGTCCAATAAAACAGGCTAAATCAGGGGCATGTTTCATGTCTGTCTGCCAAGTTAGAAACAGAGCCAGTAAGTATACCACATACCTCTGATGCATTCAAGTGTGCACCTGGTGTTAGTTAATTGGGTGAAGACTTTTTGCCTGTGGGTGGAAAGGATTTAGTGACAGAAGGTTTTTCTATTCTCCCTCTACCCCTACCCACAATGAGAAAGAGAACATGATTGACTGGCCTATTTTGCAAGACTGTCTGGTTCAGGACTGGGGAACATTCAAGGTTCAAAGGAGAGTTATTTGACTTAAAAAATAAATAAGAAGGTTCTAGGATACGTAAGGCAAATAGAATTCTTCTCCCAAGTAAACCTTAAATGCTCACTGACATGGAAATGGAGGGTGGAGTAAGAATATTCATTACAGTGATTTTATTGCTGATTTCTCCAGCAAGGTGTTTGGAAGTGGGTAATACACAGCTGGTTTCTTTTTCCACTGCATATGTCTATGTAGAGCATAGGGGCATGGCTATTGGAAAACAGAACACTGGTTTCTGGCAAGGATAATAAATAAATGACAGTGTAAAAACTTTCCCAGATTTAAAGCATGCTAGAAATATTTAACAAATTCAGATTCACAGCAACCAATTTTGGTTTTCTTTTACAAGACAGGGAGTGGAACCACAGAGATTTGAGGGCCAGACCCTGCACACTACTCTGTGCTATGGAAGAACCTGTGCAGTGCAGAGGTTGTAAAGTTCTGTTCAGAGACACATTGTGATTTATAGGTCAAAGATATGGAGTCACATGATAGGCAACACAAATGTGCTCCAGCTCCTACTGTACTGAAAGGAAAGCTGTGACCAAGCTAAGGTCCACAATAATGTAGCTTGTGATTGTAAGGGTTATTCCTGCCTCATGCCACTTTTCCAAGCATGTTTATTGATACTTATAAATAGTGGGAAGCAATCATGCTGAGTCCTCTTGCTGAAATTAAACTGTAAAGCAGTAAGTAATTCAGCACATTGACAAAATATGAAAACTTTCTGTTCCACCAGAAAAGGTGGGAAAGCTTAGTGCTAGCAATGGAATTGCAATTTTACTAAATTCTCATTAATTGTCAAGCTCATCTGTGTACTCACACATGGAGCAATGTGCTGTGAGATGAGCCCAAAGAGAATTCCAGACTTTTTAAAAATTTTATTTTTTAACATTTCATGAGCAGGTGGACTGCAATTTCAAATAAAAGAGCTTGCTAATAATAAGTAACTGGGAGAGCTGTAGGGGAGATTTAGAAGTAAACTGTAATGAGTGTTGATACTGAATTAGGAGAAGCTGTGGACTCAAGAGTCCCTCAAGAAACCTGGAAAGACTAGAAAGTTGGATAATTACCAGTTGTATGAAATTTAACAGAAAGTGCTGCATTTTTCACCTGAGATAGAGTAATCTTGCTTATACATATAAAGAAGGGGAGAAAAGGCTGGAAAGCAGCCCCACAGAAAGAGATCTGTGGTTTTGGGCTGATGGCAAGTTGAACATGACTGTAACGGTGCATCAGGAACAGCATTGCCCACCAGTCGAGGGAGATGATTGTCCCACCCTGTACTGCACTCGTGTGGCCACATCTCAAGTCCTCTGTGCAGTTTTGGGCACCTCAGTATAACAAAAGCGTTAAACTATTAGTGTGTTCAAAGGAGGGCAGCCAAGATTGTGAAAGGTCTACAAGGTGCATCTGAGGTCAATAGGCTTGTTCAGCCTGGAGGAGACTGAAGGGTGATCTCATGGCACCTACTGCTTCCTCGAGGGGGCAATGGAGGTGAAGATGCTGTGGTGACAGTGATTGGACCTGAGAGAATGGAATGAATCTGCAAGGTTCATTACCCAGGGGAGGTTTCGACTGGACATAGAAGGTTCTACACTGAGAGAGTGGTCCGTCACTGAACTGGAGTATTCAAGGAGCACCTGATCAACAACCTTAGTCATATGGTTTTGTTTTAGGCAGAACTAAAAGAGCAGGCAGCTGGACTTGATGATCCTTAGGGGTCCCTCTCAATCTGAGCTATTCGAGGATTCCCTGATTTCTGAAAGCATGGAGCCAATCTCAGTAATTTTGACTGGTTGCCTAAGCAGTTCTAATTGGCCAGTGTTACTATGATCTTCAAGTAAGAAACATTTTTTCTTTTTTCAGAGGAAAACAAGTCAGGCCCTACTGAAGGCAGCCCTGTTTGAAAAAAACTACATTTCTTTATGGAAGGAGGCACATAGATCAAACGCTAATTGAACAAAATAAGAAATTTAATTTCCTTTGAAAGCCATATATGCTTTTCCACTGTGACAATTTGGTGTAGCTCATAGTCTTGTACAAGTGAACTTTCTCATATTTCTATATTATTTTTTTTTTCAGTTTCCTTCGATGCTTTTTTTTACTAGTAGGTGGAAAAGGTATTAAACTTTTCAAAAAGGAAGCTGTCAGGATCTTGTCAGTATGTTAAGGTGCGAAGGTTGTAACCATGCATGCTGTGATTTTAGGCTGTGGCTTAGAATGGCAGTTAAAGAGCAACCTAACTGAGTATCTGAGTCATCTCTTTGGAGTGACACATTTGAAAAAATTGTCTCCTACTTAATGTGTCCTTGTCACTGTACATGTTATGCATCATCTAAAATGAATCAACTTAAAGTTTTTCCTCCTTCCCTAACCATTTGTTCTTCAGCCTAAGACAAAACTGGAATTTGTGTTGGTTATCTGAAATACTTATTTTACCAGTATGTGAAAATTAATAATTATTATGATAAGAAATAGTACAAAATTTAATACAAGGAGTTAAGTTTCAGGATCATTAAAATAGCTACTAAAGGGTGAAACACAGTAAAGCCTACACATTTACAAGTTTGTCAGAGCATCACAGCTCTCGGCAGTGTTCTATAACCTTCAAATGGGTAGGTGTAGGAGAACACAAAAAAATGTCACACTGTTCTGGTCACTCCCACCCGTTTAGCACTTTCTCTCCCTGAAGTGCCAGGGTGTAGGGACTCAGATTCAAACTTGAAAGAGGAAGCCTTTTTACTCAACTGCCTAGGTCTTATTCTGCTTGCTAATTCTGCTTCAAATCTCCCTATTTAAAGATTAGGTCAGTTAAAGCAATGAGGTTTAATTTACTGCCTCTTCTAAAATGTTTATGGCTGGTAATATCCTTACCCTGAAGACAATCGAGTGATTAGGAAAGTCATATACACCTGAGTTAGGAACATTCAGCAACAGGAAAAAACATCAAGGGTTAAGTTATTAGAGCAATTGTTGGGAGATTTTGCAGTGAATTTCCAATCAGATGTGTTTTCAGTCTTGTCAGATTGACAATCAGATGAACAAAGCTACACTCCTACACTGGGCCTGATGGGAACCCAGAGAATCTCCGCAATGTGTTGCAGCACTGGCAGCTCTCAGAATGTTATTGTAGATTCCTAATTTCTTTCCGATCTTTCAGAGGTGACTGGGAGAGTGATTTGTTTCAGCAGTGGTAGAAGGACACTGAAAATAATTGTACAAGGACAAAAAAAACCCCACTTTTGTGCTGCAAGAGAAGACGAGACATGTTGCCATGTCCTATACTTGAGGATGAAGTACTAGCAGTAGTTTGGGTGACTATCATGATACTGAGATAATAGAGTTTGAGGGACCACCTGCACTTTTGACATTGCAAGAATGAAGACAGAGAGGCAGCTGCCTCAATATTCAGATTCCCCTGGAGCTGTGTCTACTTTGCACTTGGTCATTTATTACTGTATCCCGCAGCCGTAGGGAGGAGAGCAGAGAGATCCAGCAGGCAGGAATTGTGCAGCAAGATTGATTTATTTAACTATTTTACAAACTCTTTTATAGACTTTTTTCTTCATAGTCTAATTGGACAAAGGATCAGCCACCCCCTGGGTTGATTGGCTAAAATCCTAAAACATCCATTGTCAAAATATTTTTCTACTGTACCATAAACAAGGCTCTGCAAGGTCGCAGGTGTTCATAGTTTACAGAACTCTACTAATATCTTCATGAGAGAGAAAAATATCTCACGGGCTTAGAAAGAAGCAGGAAAATTTCTTGTTAACAGCATTTTTGTATCCACAGACATTCACTACAACAAAAAAAAATCTAGCCCAGGAAAGAAACATTCTATAAAATATTTAGTCTAATATAAAAAAAATGTGTTGAATCAGGAATCCAAAAATAGGCCATGAGGCTTTGAGGGCTAGTTACAGTGCTGAGATACGGATTTATAGCTATTACAGTTTGAAAGGTGGATTACAGGATACATCAGTCCTTAAACCATGGACACATTTGTGAAAATGGACAATCTGCAAATAGGAAGGGAGAGTAGATATTGAAAATATATTTCCTAATGTCAGTGACTCACCTTTTCTATTAGGTAAAATTTTTCAGTTAAAAATCTAAAGTTGGATTTGTTTTGGGGTGTTTTTTTACATGAAAAATATGTTTCTTGTTTTTGTAAAAGTTGTGGTCTATGTTCATACACAGACCCAGTGACCTCAAAGTCTTCTTGTAAACCTTATTCAAGTGCAGTCTAGCAGAAGACTTGGCTGAAAATTCAAAGTGGCATCTAGAGCTTGTGAGGATGCATACTAGTACCACACGATAAAATAAGAAATATTAAAAATGTCACCAATTAGAATTGTGAGTTATTCTTTGGACTTTTATCATTCATATATAAAAAATTATTACAAATTAGTATGGCTAGCCAAAAAGGTCCATTAGACACGGTTTGGTTGTCTCTAGTAAATACTTAAAGTCAATTTTCTACTTTAGATCAAAAGGAGAAAGAAAAATAACTTGAGAATAGAAATAATATTATCTTTCCATCTTAAGCAGGTTAAAACCTATTTTTAATGCCAGACATACTGAGGCAAGACTTGTTATTTTTGAACTTTAAAGTCATTCTGTTTTAATCTGTGACCTGATATTTTTATGAGGCATTGTTGAGCTTGTGGGAGGAGGGTTTCCTGTCTGACTGCAGCTAGAAACTTTTTCTTCAGCTTTCAAAATGAGACATCCAGCTACAGTCATGTAAAAATTATAATAATAAAAATGTAACGGAAACCAGGAACTTGGAAGTCTGCAAGAGCATGACCTTTTTACCCTTCTAAATTTTGCTTTTGCCTCATTTCTTTAATGTGTTAGATGTCATTTTCTGTTGGTCATCATCAAACAGCATAACCCTAATATTTATGTCTGATATCCCTGGTATTAATCCCTGAAATTAATCCTGGTGTCAAACACCCTCTGGCTTTGACCCACTGGTTCCAAATCACAAAGCATTGTATCTTGTGTTTGTTAAGTACTAACTGCATAATCAGCACCTCTCTCTATACTGTTTCCTGTGGATTCCTTCCTGGCATTCAGCAGAGTCATCAACTTCTGCACTGCCAAAATTATCAGCACTTGTAGCAATACCAAGTGGAAATTTAGGGACAGATGAGTTAGGTCATATCTCTCTCCTCCTGTGTTGCTAAGACCCTGAACTACCTTAGAAACTAGGATATAAAATCATGTTTTTTCTTTGTATCATCCATGGCTCAGCTGCTTAAGGAGACAGTATGATACCCTACAGAAAAATAACTGTCACACGTATTCCCAGTCATTTCCAAAGGATGCAGAAGGGAGCTAGGGAAGAAACAAGAGCAAGCAATGCCAGAGTATTTAGAGAAACAAGAAACATATGAAATATTGAAATGTCCAGTGCAATAGATGAGCTAAGGACAGCAATTCTTTGTATGATGCACAAAGTTAGCTCTTTTCAATGTCTTGATCTTTGACTACAGGTGGGAAATAAAGCAGTTTAATAATTAGAACTAGGGGTTAATTCAGGATTTCAGAGCTGTTCTTGAGTTCACATTGATTCATAAGTCAGTCTAAAAAAAGTCTTTCCACTTACCTGCATGCAGTGGACTTAAGAGGCCCTGCTACTGGATGTGTTGAACAGCTAAAGCTCCAGAAGGACAAATGCCATAAGACTGTAAAGTAGTTTTAGCTCAAGAACATCACTTTGCTCTTAGTCCAAGCTGTAATGCCAACAGTCATATAATGCTCTTCTCGTCTCCCTTGTTTCTTATAAAACTTTATTTCCTATGGCTAAGAGCTACTTCTCAGGATGTTATTCTCTACATAATATTATCAATTTACCAAGGAGAGAAAAAGAAAGGGGGGAGGGAAAGAAAGGAGGGAAAAAAGGAAAAAACATGTGGGCATTTCTCCTTTCTCCCTCTTCCCAGAAAATAACAAAGTACTTAAGATGTATCTTGACAAGACTTGCAAAGAATTGTTAAGGAATAAAAGAAAAGAAACAAAAGAACACTCAAGAAGTCATGCAGTAACTTTCACTGGTTGTCATCAAAGCCATAAAAGCTACTAACTTTGTAAAATTTTTAAAGCGCTGGATAAGATTTGCACTTAGGGTTTTCTGAAGAATTGTGAGATTTAGCAGGACTGAGTTTATGAATTCTTTCCCCACTGTTCAATATAGCTTTTAGATGCAAATAGGACAATAAACACAGAATTGGAGGAGAGAACAGATCATCCTTTTGGCTCTATAACTGTTACTGTCAAATTTTCTCAGACAGACAAATAGTTATTTGTAGTTCTCAAGTCCAGATATCAGTTCATATATGAAGGCAAAAGTACTATGAAATTAGTCCCTTTCACCTAGAGTGAACATTTTGATTTTTGTAGATACAGACACCTGAAATTTCATGTTTGTCACCACATGGTTTGAAAACTGTGATTAAGGGATTATTAAGAGTGGGTTGCTCCAAGTTAGTGGGAATGATGAAAAAAACAATGTTTTGCTGAATAGGAATAGAACAGGCTAAAAAATTCTCTATCAGAAATCTAGATTTATCACACATGGTGATATATTGAGTGATTTTGTCTCATGCAAATATAAGGGAAAACAAGCTGAGGTAAGTAACTCATTAGTTCTTTCAAATATAAAAAAATCTTAGTCATGTTAATGTAAGATAATGGTCTGGTGATCTAGACACTGGTGTTGCTTATACTATGTCCTGTTTAACTACAGTCCATGTTTTATCCTTTTTGTTCAGTTTTACCTCATTTTCTTCAACATCATTTCAAATCATTGCTTTAAAAAGTGGGTTTATGGTTGACAGTGGGTTTTTATCTCCATGATTTGTTATACATTTGACCTTTGTAGAGGATTCATCGGGGTTTAATTCTGCTGCTGCTGTTTACTTACCAGGAACTCAGAGAGAGATGCACACAACCAAGTTTACATAAGCTGAACAGTCATTAGGAGATAATAACTTTCAGTCAGTACTCTTTGAGACTGAATTTGAAGCAGCATCTTTGAGGTCAAAGGCTTTGACTCGTATTTCCTTTTCCTCTTCTTAGCAATTTACCAGACTTTTATCTTGTTATCAGCAGCTGTTAAAACAAGGATATGAAGACATATTTATTCCCTTGAAAGAATCAACAAGAAGCATTGTGAGATGGTGTTTCCTTGAGATGGGTTTGAAAAGGTAGCAAACTAATATTTTGCAAGTTTTTTAATGACTTGAACTTAATAGTGATTACAATAATGATGAGTTCCTGAAGATAGAGTTCTTGCATTTAATGAGCATGAAGGGTGTTAAATCAACTGTGAGAACCAAGTCCCTTCCATGTACTAATGAACAGCAGCAAAAAAAGAATTATCTGATACTGCTCCATTCATGCAACTTATTTTTATCGTCAATTTTCTATGGAGTCAGAAAAAGACTATGAATCCCTGAAGTCTTCCTGACAATGCCAGCAAAAGATTATGATATGTTCTTTGGCATTTGGTGCTTTTTTAATATTACTTTTGTGTAAGCGAAAAATTATTGAAATTGTTTTTCCTTTGCTGAAATAAAGCAAGTAAAAATAATACTAGTGCTGAAACTAATCATAAATTGTTTCTAATTATTAGTCTTGTTCTATTTTTAACTTAGAAGCCAAGAGTTCAATGAACCAGTGAGCAGACATATCAGCAATATCTCATGAACTAGAAAGTTGCTTTTCTTCAAAGGAATAGTGATAATCTCATTGCCTGCAACAGGGTTAATATTTTCTCTGTAACATGAAACGATTTTAAAGAAATATTGAAATTTTAAAGAAATAAATTTTTCCAGGGAGGACAAAAAGAAAACACTCCAGAATGTCAAGCATGGCCCTGCTTATCTAGTGCATAGATCCTAGTAAACTGCTCTAAGTTCATGAAGAAAAGACCTAATTTACAAAACCTTATACTGTAAGGCACCCGAGCTAAATCAGTTCAGATCAAACCTAGGATAGACTGAACCTGTGATTTAATTTATTTTAATACAAGTTATGGTTTATACTAGAAAATGTTCAGGTGCTTTTATTTCAAAGTTATCAGAAGCAGTGGTGTGAAAGTGGAAATTAGACATGTAATTTTATTAGATGATGCCACTCACAGAAGGATTTCTAAGTTCCAGCACACAGGTGGCTCTTTACCTTCTAAAACTCTCTGATAACCCTTCTCTACTTCTCTATTTCCCTGTGCTTACTATCCATCCCATTTCCTTGCATAATCCTTGCTTTCTTTCTACCATGTGCACACCCTCAACTGGTGGTGTGGGGTCCAGCATCAGCTCTTTAATCTCTCTTTGACATGTATTCTAGGTTCCCTTAAGTAGCTTTCCTCTGAAAAGTTAAAACAAACTGAAAGACTAGACAGATGTTTCAAAGAATATATGCCTTCATTAAACATAGTGTTTTCTAGAAACTGGTAAGAATACATCAAGCATTCAATGACATACCCTTGCAATATAACATTTCCAATCTGCTTTGTAAAGATGATGCCCACAATACCCTAGGTACAATGATGGGCACAAATACCAAAATATGATTGAACAATTGACCAAAAACTCATTAGTCAAGAGTATGGCTCCTAATTGATCCCAGAACATTTTAACTAAGAGTAATGTTAATAACATTAGGCTGGAAACATTGCAGCAAGTTAAAGAAAGCATGATCAAATCTTATGATCTTTCTGTCTAAACAAAGTGGGGAATTATCTTGAATAAAAAATCTAATATCTTTCATTGTGGACAATTGTAATTTGTTGATTTACAAGTGCATAGAAAATCTTTAATTCTATAATTGTGAAAGGAGAAGAATTTTAATTGTCAGACATGGAAATATATTCCTAAAAATATTCTATTAAATTAATTTCTGTAAAATATTAATTTGAAGTTCTAATTTCTTGTATTTCTTTATACATCTGATATAATGGATGTGATGAGTGCCTTTTAGATCCATTACTTTGTAAAAAATGTTGTGCTTGCAGCCCAAGAAGGAATAAAAAAGTAAGAGAGCAAGCCTTTCCATTCCTGAAAACTGTCAGTCTATTAGCGCATTTATACATTAAAAGAAAAGTAAAAAGGCTATTTGATTTGGAAAATATGAGAAAGAGTCTCATGTATGAGGAGTGCTCAAAGAAAGTGGTCAACAGCTCTAAAGTAGTGCCACATCAATAAGTAACAGAATAAATGCAGCTGGGGAAATCTGAATTCAGAATGTACTGTCATGCTAGAGGACTGATCAAAGAGTTATACTGAGACTTTCACTATCGACCAGGTAAACTCCAAGGCCTAATTGGGATCTTTGCATTTATGTAGCTATACAGGGAATAGAGTCCTGCTTTGTAACTGCATGCTGCTAATTTGCAAATGACACATGCCTGTTTTTGAAAGCTCAGTGCAAGTCACTCCTGCTTTTCTCTTCCTAAAAGTCCTGACATTCCATAAACCGCTTTTCACTGGCTGTTTTTTCTCACGTAAAAAAAAATTTCTTCTTTTTAGCTGGTTGGCATCTGTCTTTATTTTTCAAGAAAAGTTGGAGTCCTGTAATTCTCAAAGACACCCTTTCACTAAGCCTCCAGGTATCCTAGTTACTTCAGCAGAATAAGATCTCCTGAATATACCATACTAGAGAATTTTTGGTGAAGGTCCAGTCTTTTATTATAGAGAATAATTCCTTTGTTTCCTTACAATTCCTTTTCCCTAAAATTTCTTACAGTTTTTGAGGGGTAAGCATCTTCCTCAGGTTCAGGCAATTTGCTTACCAATTGATTGATCCATTTTGGATTCATTTTAGGCAGAGACTCCATTAGCAAAAGTTACTCAATGTGTTTCTGAGTTCCAGAACATGGGAAAAGGGTCTTTTCAAACTTGACAGGTAAATTGCAGCATGGAGAAATGACTACTGACTGTGTTTATTACCCACATTATTGGCCAATTTGTCAGCTGCTGCTGAAACAACTTTCTTGCTCTGCCAGAGAAAAAAAACATCCCACATCAGGAGTAGAGAGAAGGTAAGATCTGAAAAATCAGTTTGTGATGCACCTCTACAGCACCAATTGGTGGAGGAAGGGACAGGAAGATAGTAATATCAAAGCATTAATGTATTAACAATTTATCTATCTATCTTTCATTCTTCCACCTCCTGTATATTCACGTGTGTTCCTTTTTTGAATAATCTGTTGCGGGTAGCTCAGTTTGCAAACTGATGCAGATTGAGGTGTAGGTTGAGCTCTGGGTGGGAGCCCGAGACAAGAGGCCATGAACTGCCAACCTTTGCATACCAAAGGGCCAGCTGGGTGAATGGACACTGGGAGACACAGCAGGAGCTGACGACTTGGGAGGAGGAGTGATCAAGATTTGCGTGGGCTTAGACTGTGAGGGGGTAAAAGTCCATGGGCCCTTTGTTTGGGGTCCTCCTCAGAGGTACCAGCTCAGGCTGTTTCTGTGTTACTACATCATGAATAAATTGTTTTATGGAACGAGACGTCTGAGACTGCTGTGGGAAACCTGAGTGGAGCTGGTGAGGAAACCTAGTCTGAGTGTGTGACTGGGGTGTGTGGGGAGTCAAGTACAGACCCGTTGGATCACTGGAGCTGTCCATGAGGTGAAGGGGCTTTGGTCCCAGCACACAAAGTCTCTGGTGTTGGGAGTGTGACAGCCAGAGCATCTCGTGAATGGTCACACTGGGAAGTTTCCTTAACACTTTTAAGGCACAGGAGCAAAATAAAACTGAATGTTCATGTACTCTTCTCTCAGTGTCTGAAAAAGAGAACATGATTATTAGTGCAGAAAGGTAATTTATCACTCATTATTTTCTACCAAAATGGCTACTCAGTTGAGCAGGTGTCAACTCAACAGTTGATGAGACATTTAAAAAAACCCCTCCAAATAGCTCAATAGCAGCAGTTAAGCCGCAGCTATGTCTCTGGCATCTCATACTAACAGGGCTTGTTTCTATGAAGAAGGCTGTTCACTTGCTTGATGTTTCATCTGGCACTTGTCCATGCACAAAAATCAATCTCCAATTCCTTTTAATGTTTAGCACTAAATCCAGAAAGCAAAACAAAGCATATGAGTCTTTCATTTATTATAGCAGCCTCTTGTGTTTGGCTTCAGGGCAGCCTTCTAATCAAGGGAATGAATAAACAGTCATTGACTCACTTTCAGGGAATATGGGAGACAGCTCAATCTTCCTGAAGGCCAGCACAGAGAACGGGCCTCCAAATCATAAATCAAAACACTATCACCCCGTTAATTTAGCCTGGCAATTATTAAGATGTTAAAGCATTTGTACTACTATGTTTATTGATGGAGGCTGAGGGACAAATGCAAACTTCCTTTAAATCTCTACCTTCATGGAAACTGGGAGTATCTTATAAACAATATGACATTTTCAAAAACAGTTTTTGTGACTTTTCTTAAAAGTTTTCTTATTGGACTCTCTTCATCTAAAAGCTGTAGAAGTATGAACTTGTTCATGAACATATACATGTGAGTGTTGCTGCATGCTAATAGTCATAAACAGGCATAAAATATGCTTTATAAGACAATGACATTTCATACCCACTGTTTTCTGTGGAGCAGATTCCCTGGATAGTTACAGAATTATATTTGCTCTCGTTCTTTTGTTGTAAGAATCTTAACCACTGTGATCCCTTTGAAATGAGGAGGAGGTTTCTCACAGAGTTTCCTTTATACTGCTCCAAGGACATATGACTGTGACCACAAAAGACTCTGACCATTAGTCCAGGATATAAAAACTGATTGTCATATTCAAGTGTTCTTTTGACCAGTATTTGTTAAATGAGTTGTGGGGCTTGTTCCAGATATACACAAAATGCTAGTTTATATTCTTTGTGGCTTCAGGATCTCTTGTAGGATCTATTCGATGAGGAAAAATGTAACTATTTTTTTCTTTACTACTGTTTAATATCACAATTTTCAAGATCTGCTTTAGGGTTGGGGTTTTTTTTGTTTGTTTGTTTGTTTTTTGTTTTGTTTTTTGTTTTTTTTTTTTTTTTTTTTTGTTTGTTTGTTTTTTTTGTTTTGTTTTTTTTTTAGTGTTTGAGGTTGGAAATGAACTTAAAACAAAAAAACCCACTTATTTTAGTCTTCATATTTTGAAAATTTTTCTGAAACATTAGATGAATTTTTGAAATTTCATCTGAAGTTTTATTTTTTTAAAAAAACCTTGCAGTACAATTTCCTTTTACTGTGTGATCTTCAATAACACAGACCTGTTTCCAACAAATAGTTTCTTCACAGTTGTACCAATTTTGATTACTGCAGCAGCACATCAGACAACCTGCTGCCACAAATACTTCTAAAATACTGTACCTGATAAAGAAACTTGCATTACCTTCTCCTTATTAGCTGAAAATTTAGGTTTCAATCCATACAGAAACTGGAAAGATGAAAAGCTAAATTCCACAGAGAGTAGTAGAAAGATCAGCAATCCCAGATGGCTCATCAGGCTAAACAGATAATGAAGCACATGGTTTCAGGCAACAACAATTTTTTATTTACCTGCCCAAAGGAGGAAGACAATATTTTAAAATCTTTTCAGTTTGTGGAATTTATATAATATTTTTAGTGTTTAGCTGTCTGAATTTGGTAGTCTTGAAAAATTAAAACAATTTGATTAAGGTAGGCATCACTGTAGAGGATGCTTAGAACCTAACAAAATACACATTCATCAAGCCACTCACTCTCGCTGGAAATCCTAATTTCTCATTGTACCATAGAATTGTGTACCATTGTTTTTTCAAACTGTTCTAACCTGCTTGTCATAGATTTGTCATATAGTTTTGTGAAGAACTTTCTTTTATTTTGTGCTTGTTTGCTTTCCTTTTTTCTTGCTTTCTTTTGCTTATTTTCTTTAACTTTCATTTCTTCTCAGTCCATTCCTTCCTTTTTCCTTCTCCTCTGTCTCTTACTCCCTTTCTCTCTTTCTCTCTCCTTCTCTCTTTTTATTTCTCTTGCTTTTTAAAGTTAGAATAAAACTGAATCCCAGCTGAAACATTTCAAATACATCTTCTTAAGATGAAGATATCCTGGTCTTTCCACTGTCTATCTTATTTCATTATAAAAAGATGAAGCAACTAAATGAAGCAACTAATATTTCAAATATGTCACATAATTACAGTTGACCCAAAAATAGATTATTTTAAATTCCAGAAGCTATAATCAAAGATAGTTTTCCCAATTTATAAAATTTTCCTGTATTTTAAATGATATAGAAGACATGAATCAAAGCAAGATAATTAAAAAGGGAGAAAAAAAGAAGAAGGAATAGAAGGATGGAATACACCTGCTTAGCAGAATTTATAGTTCAACTCTCTTGGCTGTACCAATCACTTAGAACATTAATTTGTCTTTTAAAGGATTAATGTGTTTAATTAAGTTTATGAAGCAATTCCTTAAAGGCTAAGTCTGTATCTGGCAGAATAATAAATTCTTTGGAAAGAAAAAAAAACCAACAACATAGCTACACCCTAAACCAGTTTTTGTGTCCTTTTTCACACAATAAAACCTTCTGAGTTCGTTTCAGAGTAACAGATGGTTCCATCCATTATATTTACTCTTTATTCTATATTCAGATTATGTGTCTAAAGAAAATCCTCAAGCTTTAATAATGTTCTCTGTAATATGCAGAGTCCTCTCTAACTCTTGAAATCAGAATAAATATAGTAACTGTAAATGACGAAAATGTAGCATCATCTATTGTTGGATCTGTCAGTGGCTTTTTCTTTGTACAAGTATGAAGACAGTTCATTTGTTTATATTGGTAATAGAGCTTTCTGAAGGATTCTCAGCCTCTTAACTTGTATGGAAATTACTGTGAGCAAATGCTGTCATTGATGCTTCCAAGTGTTGAAATCAGCTTGACTCTTAAACATTTTGCTGTGCCTATTTTCAGCTTGACCTTAATGTTATAAAATTCCAATATGTGACAATTTTCTAAGTGCAAACATCTTGAAAGGATTGACTTCAGGCCTAGAAGACCTTCTCTGACAGACACACCTTTTCTGTGATGTTTTTTAAGCTGTACTTCAGGCAATTGAATTTACTGCAATTGCCCCATTATTCTTCTGCTTATTCCCAAAAAACCAACTTGACAAAATTTTAGAGAATCAGGTTTTTTGTTATCACATATTATATCTTTAATTTCACTACTCTACTGCTACTAATTAGCAGTTTACAGGGGAAATACAGGTTATGAAGTATGTTATCTGCAGGTGATATTAAAATTATATTAATTTTCTGAGTGTGAAAATAATTGAAAGGAATTGAATTACTACATGTTACTAAGCTAATATTATATTTTTTTAATGTATAGTGAACACTTTACCCATCCTGTCCCAGAGCTGGAAAACAAAACCATATTCATAAGTAATAATGATAAGTAAGATTTTGTATGTCAGATTATTACAAGACTATTAAAAAATGAAATTTGTTCTCATAAATGCTTTTTTCTGTATAATTGGATTATGAAGAATTTTATCTGAATTTTGACAAGGTGGACTCAAATATTTTAGATAAGAATTGATCTTTGTACCAATGTCTGTTATGGTTTTCACCACTCCTCTATCATAATTTACAAAGGAAATATCACATTCAAAAATACTTTTCCATAGCCATGCTTAGTCCAGTCATGTAAATCAGTATTAAATGTGTGTAAAGTTCAACATATAAATTGTAAGATTATATTTTTAACTATAGTGACTTGGAAAATTGTACACTGTGGAAGATAAAATGAGGATAGTGGATATCTCCATATGTTTTGTGAAATTTGAATTAACATAAATTCCAGTCGAGGGCCAGTGAAATCCTGTGATGTCAAGAAGGGATTCTGTTGCTTAAACGTTTGAATCTATGTCTGTTATGCTTGGCATTGTGTGCCCAAGACGTATTTTTGTAGGTGTCAAATACACCATTGGCATCCTGCACATTCTGAAATGACAGCCCTTGTACCTAGAGGCATCTGACGAGGCACTAGATGCTGGAGTTTAGGGGCCTGACTGCTCGATGAATTGTTTGCCGTTTAGTCAGGTTGTGTGTTGTTTGTAGACTTCCAGGTCTGGATCTGGAAACTATGCAAAAAATCAACTCTTCTTCGTGAAAGATATTCTGTTCTACATTTCTTGTGGGCCAAGTTGTGTTAATTATCACACAATTCTGCCCTTTTTGCTATTAATGCAAATTGCTGAATTTACTGAAATTAGGCGGTAAAGTTGCAATTATATTAATATCCTAGAATATTTCTCATAACTGAAGTCTTTAAACTTTGAAAATTTAAACTTGAAAAAAAAGGCATAGACTTTTTTTAATTTTTGGAATAGAATTTGCAGTTCTTGGATGTTAAAGCTAAATGCTGTAATTTAAATAAAGGAAAAACTTTTGTAACATTCCATTCTAATGAATGGAACAAAACAGACTCAGAAATTCCCTTTTGGTGACCTCGAAAACAGGTATGATGACACCTTCAGAAGTGTCTGTAAATAGTGGATTGATATATTAGATTTTATTATGGAGAATAGTAAATTTATTCATGCTACCATAGGCATAAACCATCATTTCTGTTTTTTTAGAAAGTCATATGTAAAACTGAAAGATAATAGAATAATATCTTCCAAAGCAATTCACATTTTTCAGAAGACTGTTTGGAAGTAAGAAAGAATCTGAAGACTTCAGTAGTGTAAAACATAGGATTCCTGTACTGATTTTTGTAGAATACTGTCCTCTGTTCATTATTTTGCATAAGGAAATCTGTTAGTACCTAAATTTAGTATAAGGAATATGAGAGGGGCTCTGAGTGTTTACAAACTCTGCAATTTATGGGAAAGATTCTGTATCTCCTCTATCTGAATTATCTCCACAACAGCAGGACATATAATTCATCCAGCATACGACATTAACTAGAGATGCATTATTGCAGTTTCATACTCTGAGTATTTGGAAGTAACAGATGGTCAGATAGTTGACACATCTAATTTAGCTATCTATATGGCCAACAAAAAGAAAGCTATTACATTTCAGAGAAGGATTAAAAGTATTTATGACAGTATTTTCTCTGAGTTCCTCTCTAGAGAAGACTTCCAGAGGCTTCTCTATGCCTGTAAGTATTTGGAGTAACTAATCATTTCTTATTCCCAGAAGAGGGAATTTCTGTTGATTTATGTTACAAGGTGTGATCAGCCGCTGCTGTTCCTCTGGAAATGTTAGACTAATGTGGAGCTCAGATGGCTGATACCACACGATTAGTAAGAACTTACTGGAAAAAATTTATATGTGAACTATTTCACTGGAGTTTTTTGGGAAGTTTGGAAAGATTAGATACATATTAGAATATAAAATTCTAACCTCACTTGTGAGATTAGCCTTAAAATTCACAGCCCCAATTAAGTGAGATGGCAGAGTTCCTCTCGTCCCTTTTGTTTGATGTGTCAGTGTCACACCAGTGAAGAGTGAGACAAACACATCATGTTACAAAAGCTGAGAGAGACAAAGCTGAAATACAAAAGCTCTCGGTTACATTTTTTTGCTGAAGTATGGAAAGAAAATAAGAAAAACTAAGCTCCCAGTTGTAAACTGAAATAATCTGAAAGTAGAGTGGCTGTTCTGGCTCTGGTGAGTCTTTTGCATTCAGATCACCCTCATTTCAGCAATGTTGGGATATGTTTGCATATGCCTATTTGTGCTCTGCCTATTTGGTTTTTTTCACAGTGAGACCCTTCAATGTTTCTACTCTTGAATGTTCGTACTTAGTTTTCTTCTATCTCCTAGGCTGACCTGTCTTGTCACTAACTTCATGAGTTCCTAACAACTTTCTCAAGATTTCTGAAGTAATTTCCAGACTTTTTTGAAGGATATATCTAATGCAAGATAATCCACCATATTCAGTGCCTTGTGCTAATCATAGATGACATTTTTGCCAGAAAATGTATCACAATCACAGTGATCCAGTTAAAATTCCATTTTTATTAATTTTGTCAAAGCATCAGTAACATAATTCTTTTATGAACAATTGAAATGTTATTTCTAATTTGAAACACGAGTTATAATTCACCCCAGATACTTCAAGGCGAGGTCCAGTGATTCCTTTCCATTGCTTACCCTGTGACAGTGGGATTGTTAACCCGATTGGAAAAGATACTATTTATACTAATTCTCTACCATCTTTTTTAATGTATATCCTCATATTTCATTAAAAACTATGAAAAATAACCTGCAGTTGAAGATTGCATTAAATGGTATTTCAGCTTTCCATACCAGATGAATACAAATGCTGTAGAAGATTTATATTTTCAGTCTTCAGCCCTGACAATGGCTACTGTGTTAGTAGTTTTGATATCAGATAGCTCAGTGCCAATATTTAGAATGCAAATATAAAGAGGTGCTTGGATCTTAAAATTTACCTGCATAATGGGAGCTATCTGACAATTTCTCAAGCCAGTGTATGGACCATGAAAACTGAAATCTCCACCTGTTGTTTAGGGCTTCATTTCCTGTCAGTGATGGTAAAAAAATCCAGCAAAAGTCCATGGATATTCACACTGTCTTTGCCCAAATTTTCTTCAGTCTGAATAACGTATATCCCTCTCTAAGACTATCAGTTTCCATCTCTAAGATCACTCATTATAGGAAACAAACATCAGAAAGACATTAACTTTAAGACACTGGGGTTGATGTCACTAAAAGACACAATCAGTTCAAAGCTGGACATTCTCTTCCTCACTGTCCTTTTTTTTTTTTTTTCAAATCAACCAGTCCTCTCACCCCATAAAAACTTGTAAATAGAGGCCCTTGTTCTGCCTAAACATTAAAAAACGTTTCCTTCACTTACATGTGCAAATCTTTATCTCCATCTGTTTCTTATTCCATGTTTCAAGCCCATCTGTCTTCTTTATGATCTAGATGCTCTTTCTCATAACACTATCAATGTGGTAACTATGTTCATTTTTTTAATTATCTGGGAAATGTTTTTGCTTGAGTTTCTTATTTTTTATATTTTTGTCGCTATCTCAAAGGCTGATTTTAAAAACTTGTAAAGGTCTTTTAGCTCTTAGAAATCTGTTTTCCTCTTAATTCTTCCAGAGAAGCTTCATTAGGAAGGAGAAAAAAGAAAAATTCTGCTCAACAGTTCTTGGTGGTAATACCAGAAGAGGAATGGAACATCAGTAACTCATTGTACAAAGTTCATTAAGCCCTGGATTGTTAACAGAGACCTAATATCAAGTGGAATGTTTCCAAGTTTTGCAGTACTGCCTGTTGTCCTGTTCCCCATACCTGCTCCTTACCAATAGCCTTCCTTTGCAGAATCTCTGGAGATAATTTTACATCATTTGAGCAAACAAACAAACAGAAATAATGCTCCTTTTATAGTGTTACAAAATAGAGGGGAATGTAAAAATTTGTGGAATAAAATCAATTTTTTATTGGATTCAGAATTTATAGATACATATAGTCGTTTCTATGGGCTTACATTACATTAAGCCATAATTTATTTGAAGGAGGATAGGATATTCCTTTAAAAATTAGGGAAAGAAGATAAGGCAAGATGGAAAGACAATGAGAAATGGACCTCCTCCTGCTCCACTGAGTTCATTGACTTCACCTCAGGAAAACATATTTTAAGTGGTGCAAGAAGATAATCATTTAACAGAGGCCTAGAATGCAGTATCATATTTCATGATGATTTCCCCTAGCTCATCATAAGCTTCTTAGCACCACTGGGTTCCCTAGTGCAAATGTGCGTAATACTTTTTGGCTTACTCGGGTCATTAAATGTTCTGCTTCCAACACAGTCTGAACTCAGATACTGATTCTCTTTAATGAGAGTGATATGGAAAAAGTGATGCTACAGCAGACACAAAAATTCCTTTAGTTAGGGGCTATTTTTTGTCTTATTACTAGAATACCACAATATTGATAAGGATGAAAAAAAACCTCAGTAAAAGCTTGCATATACTGATCCATGTAGAATGTATAGTGCTGTTATTATGGCATTTGCTAAAATGAGGACATCCATATTTTTAAAAGACAGTTTATTTAATTGGAAACGGATAATTGAATCTCTCTTCCTGTGAATGCATGGAAAACATGGTTAAGATAGCATCTGACTTTCTAATAAAAATAGTAAATAGATTTTCCCTTCTCTGGCAAAAACATGTTTCTTGTGTAGAAATATTGCACTGTTAGCTTTTTGTGATGTTATGGTGGTTTTAAGTGAACAAAGTTTTCTTATGGAGAATTCCATGCTGAAGTCATAGAAATGTCACAACTAAACTGTAGTGTGACTGAGTTCCTAAACTGTGGTGTTGGTATGTTTATGTTGGTTACTTGGTTTTCTGTTATGGATTGCTGAGATATGCCACCCAGTAACCTATTTCTTAAATCAGCTCTGAGATGAAGTGAACAGTGCACATACATAAGCCTGTGCTGCTACACTTAGAAATCTTTCAGACTTTATGCTGTCAGCTTTTTCTTACGTCTGTATGAATCAACAAATCTGTCATTTAAGCTACTAAAAAAATTCTAGTGTTAAGAATGCAGAATCTCAATTGGTTTTATGCTCAGATTATTGTTTGGAATGATGGTTTTATACTGATATTTATTTATTTTATTGATTTATTTTCTCTAGATTGAACTGTGAATTCATAAAGTGTTATTTAGAAGTTATCCAATAGGTTTCTCTCATGTACTAAAATACTTAAGCAAATATCTGTTCTAATATGCATACAGTGTTAGAAACCAAGCTTTTTATTGTTTAGTTTCTGTCTTTACCATGCTCCTGTGTCTTACTGTTTTCAGGGTTTCTGAAATAACAGTTAAATCCACTGTTTTGAAGAAGCTGTTGGCACAGCCTGTTTTCCTCCAAGAGTAGCTCAAATTTGGAGAAACCTCCTTGTATAAACAACATTCCACATCTACTTTGTTCTAATGATACCTCAGTATTTGCTAAACATACAGACAAAAGTTCATTGGTCTAATTGGCTAAATGACTCTGTTGTGGTAAACCATGTTCAATTTCATAATGGAGACAAGGGTGAGCCATGTTATTTTACCATGTGTGAAGAGCCACATAAAACTAGAGTTCAACTGTCACTGTTTTCCCAAAAAAAAGTTCCTTCCTGCCTAGAAGCTGGAATCATCTGGATGTAATTCACAATCTGAAGACCTGTTGTGTTGAGCCTTTTCTAATTAAAAAAAAAAAGAAGTAAATGTTCTCCTTCACTTTTTGACCAACTTTGTAAACACTGTCTTTAGAAAATAATTTCCTGTGCTGCAGAAGAGTCCAGACATCGTGCTTCCTTTAGAGAAAGCATAGGTTCTTCAGTGCCAATTTAGAATTCCTCTTCTTATTTGTCCCTCCATGCTTTGTGCAGAAAATAGCAAGAAAAGATGTTAGAGTCATACTGAAGAGGCATCTTGATAAATGTTCAAAGTTGGAGTCAATACAGGTTGCAATACCTTATGTAAAGATCACTTGTGGAAATAGGTATTTGATTTTGCCTCTACCAATAGAATTTTGAGCATACAGCTGTGAATCCTTTAGATACTATCTGTTTAAAATTGCAAGGGTATTAATTTTAAAAATAACATTTTAAAAGGAGAAGTGATTGGGCAGACTTAAAAAGCAGCAATCAGAATTTCACTTATCATGAACTCAACATTATTCATTATGCTTTTAAGCCTTCTTTCTTCTTGCTCCAGATAGTTTATGCTCATGAAATTCAGCATTCATTAAAATCCAGCAGTTTTATCACTGATTTCAAAGTAGACAAGATTTCATCCTGGGATTCTAGTGGGATTAATTTCAGTATAAGGAACTATTCAGCTTGAATAGCAGCAAACAAATTTGGTCACAGAATAAACTAAGCTTTTAGGTATTAGTTTCCTTTTGCCGTTATAATGCTGTCTTGTACTGTAAAGGTAACATTAGAGGTTGTCCAAGACCACATAGCATTTTAAAAAGCAGCCAGATAAAGGATGCCTTCAACAGGTATAGTGTGAGTTACAAGGGGCAACATATGTCTTAATTCAAATGTGAAGGAATTAAAACCCACATTGCTTTTTTACAGTGAGTAGTTCAAGGTTTTCATTTTCTTAGCAAACTGCCTCCCCTTCCCTTTAACCGCATTACACTTGTTTTTATTTAAAATATTCATGTCTTTCACAATTTAAAAATAAATCTCTTATTTATTTACCTAAACTACAGCAGTAAAATCCATATACTCTATAGGGGTCTTTATTCTAAACTTCTTTTTCTCTAATATAAGGCTACTGTGGCTTAGATTTCAATTTTTGCATCCTGTTAAAAACTTTCAGTCATTCTTTTCATCATGTCCTAGAAGTGTTGCTCTCCTTTTCCAAACTAAATATGGTAATTGTGAAAGACACTAGACTGCTAATTGAGATTATCATGCAGTAGAAAAAAGAAAACTAAGAGTAAAGTTTTCCATTAATATTTGGGACCAGTGACAATGTGTTTCAGACAACATCTAGGTAGTACAGAACAAGTTCAAGTTATCATTATTGTTAATTGTCTTTCCTTGATAGCATTATCAGCTATTCCAAAAGTGAAGCGTAATGCTATTTGTGATATTGATTTTGAAAGGTGAAGCTTTACTTACATTGAATTCAGAACATCAGTCAAACTCACAAAACCTTAGATGATAAGACCTAGCTGATAACATCCTGCCTTTTGTTAATTCTTCTAAAGGCTTACATGTTTCATCTCAGATATGTATGCAACCTGATAAACAGTCAACCTCCTTTTTCTGTCTTCTCTTTATTCTCTTCACTAGATCTCTATATTTTTGATACACAAGGAATATTATGCTACTTTTACAACTTAAAGATGATGTACCTCAATGTCTTTCAATAAATCCCAAGAACCTCAGTAGCATGTTTTTGTCAAGATACAATTGATATATCACATCTTAAACATCTGACTTCACAAATACCAATATTTGCACACTCATATCAGCCGGCAGAGGCAGAATTTCTTTACTCTTTTGCTCTCTGTGTTCATACTTAAAATGAAGGCATAACATGAGCTATTCATTAGGCTATTTCAAAACACTGAATCAAAGTAAATTTGTGTACTCTATTACCAAGAAAAATATTAAAGAATATCACTGAAATCTCCATAATAACTAAATGTCTAAATATCTAATGAGCAAAGGCATTCAAATCAGGTTTGGATAAAATTTTGAATCACACTTGTTGATGCAGGATCAAAAGTGAAAACACTATACTGACCCTCTCTTTAGAAGAAAAAGCAAAATAAAACAGGAGTCACGGTAATTTAGCATTGTTTAAAGGTCTACCTTACTAAAAGTCATTAGGAAGGATTTTCATATGCCAATTGATTCTTTCAGAAAGAATTGATCCTTACCTTTCAGAAAGAATTTTAGATTCCTAACAAGTCCAAGTTCAGGGCAAATTTTCTTAAGGTTAATCTGTGTCTTCATAACAATTGCAAAAGTTAGCCAAATGGTATTGATGGATGAACAGCATCTCTTAGGACACCAGAATGAAGGTAGGAATGTTTGTCATTTCATGTTTTAAAACATGTCATTTAAAACATGTCATTTCATGTTTTAAAACCTAAATTCATTAATCGAAAACAATAGGAAAACCAAAACAAATCATCTAAGAAATGTTTTAAATACAGAAAGGATGGGTCCTGAAGGTCCACAGAAGCCACAGTCTTGTTATTGACAAAACACACATCAAAACATACACACTGCTGCCTTGTTTAATTTGGAGGAGTGGGGAATTTGTTTGTTTTCTGTTTTGAAACAGAGAAAGGAAGAAAAGAATTGATAATAAAATATCAGCTAGTTTAGACCAGAGCATTTGATATACTGTATATAACACAGACATAGAGACACACAAACACACAAAGAGTAATGGAGGGCAGGGAGAGCTGTCATTAGCTAAAGAAATGCTTAGACTGGATGCTAGAGACTATAGATAAGGTAAGTAATAAAACACCAGGAAAGATATGTATAAAAAGCCAGTGTGGGGTAGAGTAAGACTGCAGAGCACCTAGTCTTACCGTCATCCAGGGACAGGGACATGACAAAAGCAGGGAGGCACATATGCAAATACAGGAAATGCGACTTTTTTTTTTTTTTTAATTCATTAGAGTAGTCAAACACTGGAATCTGTTGCCTGGAGAGTCCTTTTGACTGTCTGTCTGTGCGATATTTAAAACTTGACTTGGTACAGCCATGAGCAACCTGCTATAACTGACCCTGCTTTGAGTGGGAAAGTTGAATTAGTTGGTCTCAGGAGGCCCCTACAAACCTTAGCCTGTGATTCTGTATCTGATCTGAAGAAATACTATAAAATTTAGTTTTAAAATCACGTAATAAACAAGAGATTCCTTTAGTTAGTCTGGTCACATACCAGTTGAAAATAAAGCTATTATCAGCCCTATGAATCAAATAATAATTAAGTTATTCTGTGTTTTGAGAGGATATATTCGTATCCCTGTGATAAGTATCAAGTTTTTAATCTTACAGTAAAAAGTGGTGCAAGTCTACATTGCTTTATATACTGATCTTGAATAATCATGCCTTTATATCTTCTGTCCACAAAGAACTTGGCTGATGATTTTTCAGTTAATTTTGAAAGATTTGGAAAGGTCCAGTCAAACAGGAAAAACATCATCATTATACCCATATTTAAAATATCCCAGAGACTATCAGGTGATGACAGGGCTCTCTTCATGACATGGATTTCAATTTAGTGTCTCAGTGACATGAATTATAGCATTTTAGAAAATGCTGGCCAACAGCAGAATGAAAGTTCTGAGTATCATATTATAGTCAAATGTGATCCTCAGGCATAAATAATGGATTATTGAGTAGAAGTGGGATGATTATATTCATTGTATCATTTGAGTCCCGTAGAGTTGTTACTATAACATGGGTCTTGTTTTAGTGTATATTATTGAAAAAAATATTGATAAAGCAGAGAAGGTTCAACAAAGAGAATGTGTTTAATTATAGAATATCAAGGAAATTATGATGTTCATTCAAAGTAAGGAATTTTATTGGGCATTTAGGATTTAAATGTATTTTGATGAAAAAAAGTATTTATTTATAGATTGCAATTTATTTATTTTTAGATATTTAATTGCATACATTGTCTAGAATTGTATTCAGCATAATGACAGCTGAGACAGAGTTGCTAACTTCCCTTTTAACCCAACATTGAAGAAAACAATGTATGAGAATGGCTTTCTAGGAATTAAAACAACCAAGAAAAATTTATATTTTTTCTTCCAGAAGATATTTTAAAATAAGCTCTTTGGTTATTCTGTGTGGGGCACCAAGTTATATGAACAAAGTAACTGAGCAGCATTCAGTGTAAAGAGTCTGAGTTAGTTGTCTTTGAATCAAATCAGCTAGGTTGGGTCTGCAAAGCAGCATAGCTGCAGCATCATGTGAGTCCATTGGGACTGATTTAACCATCCTTCTGTAATATACCGACTATGGATCTATAAAGTAAGCATATGCTCATGAAACACAAAAATAATCAAAATAGAAGAAAAACATTGAATCTTCATCAAATGAAACTGAAAGGAATCCAGTTTATATGGAAGGTTTTCAGAAGCATTTCACAAAGGCATTTTGAAAAGGATGGAAAAAATGGATTAATCTCATGCTATGCGTTACCGTCAATAAGCCTACAAAAAACTTTCATGACACATTGATGAACTCGATATAAGATTTTTATCAGCATGTTTTACAGAATCTAAAAGCCATGTTTTGTAAACATACTTGGTTAGCAAAAAGTAAATAACCTATATTACAGGATAAAAACCTGAAAACAGACAGCACTTTAACAATTCCTAAGATACATATTTATTTCTATAAACATATAAAATATGTATATGTATTTATATTTGTATTTATGCACAAAATTTTGCGCATACTGGTGCCAATCTAGTATTAACTATGATCATTAGGTTGTATTATTTACACTCCCAAGTATTCAGGTAAAACTTGGATTAATCTTATAATTGAATTCCAAAGTATAAATTAATAATAATGCCATTAATAAGTTATTCAAGGGTTCATTCTGAATGAATGATAATTTACATATATCTGTATTTATTGCTGCTATCTTACACAAAAGCAAGATCCTCAAACAATAGTTTTCTCTTCTTGGTAAAATAGGATCCAATAAAATTTAGAGAATATGCTAAATTGTGAGCTGCAGTACAAGTATATAGTGCATAGACAAAAGAAGAAAAACTGAGTCTGGGTGGGATCTCAGCCTCTCCTTTATATTCATGAGCCAGCATAGTTTAAATTCTTCTGTGTACATTGCAAAATAAGCAATCATTAGCATTCAGGAATTTGCTTATGAATGCAGTCTAACAACAACAGGTTACAAAGTTGGGACTCATAATGGAAACTCAACTTTTAAGTCCATGGAATTAAAATTATTAATTTGCATTAATTTACAAACACTTCTAGATTATCTAGGATTTCTAAGCCAGTTGGAATCAGCTGGCTCATCAGTTATGCTCGTATAAATTAAAAGTAGGTAACTAGTACAGAAATGGCAATTAATATCTATTAGGAAGTTCCAAATCTTTAATTTAATATTTTTTGAAAAAATTACTGATTAGTTTTAATGGCGATATTTCCACATTTTAAAAGGTTCCTAGTGTTAATAAAATTTTATGTTTTAAAGTTCCAGAAAGTCTTGCTTGTGCTTATTTTCTGTGATTCAGTGTGGAAATTATTGCATCTCAGTCAGAAGAGCTGGATATACACTGATGGACAGACAGTGACCTTGAGGAAGAGAGAAGGTGCTGTAACATACAACAGATACAAAGTATTATAAAAAAATAAAAGGTGCTAGACTTAGTTTCAAATAATTTAGTAAAGCAACACAGTTATATAGAAATCAATCCCCTTTTCACACATCTTTAAACAGCAAAACACTCAGAAGGAACCTAAGGAGAAATCTTTTTTTTCGAAGATGGAGTAGATCAATAAGAATATGTCTTAAAGTTATACCGATGAAATTGGTGATTTTAAAATTTTTCATTTTCTATCAGAGCTAAATGGTTTCTTTCAATTCAAAAATAAAATTAAAAATAAGTCCAAAAGTTCAGCATTCCCAAATGCTCACATGAGAATATTTACCAATTGCTTTCAAATCTTTTTCTACTAAAAATAGTCAACAAATCCATGTCATTCTGTTTGTTATGCTTTGTTTCCCTGGTTCTGCAGACGTTAATGAACTCTGACCTGATGATGATAAATGCTTTGTGAGTAGTAATTTATCCACCTCATTTTGTCTCATTTTTGTTTATATGGTTTTTGCTTGGTTGTGATTTGATTTAATTATTTCTTGCCATTATAAAACCTCACCTTTTCTTGGATCGGATTAATGAATTGTTATTTCCAAGTTACTAAAAGATGAAATAGTAGTTACAGCCATCTAATATTAACACTGCTACAATATCAAAGATATATGGTATTATCTCTTGGCCTTTCTTATACGTGAGTAAAACTACTGGAATCAGGTTGTTGATAAATACTTGTGTTGATAATGATTCAAATGAATTCAAATTTGCTTTTGTCTATTACTTTGTGGTATTCATTGCAAAGATCTGTTTACTAAAATATTTCAGGCAACAGACTCATTTTCTGGAGTATTCCTAAGCAAAGGAAATTATAAAAATTGTTTAAGAACTTAGAGATATATCTATGAGGGATATTTTCCAAATCAGTTTTTCTTCCAAAAGGAAGAATCAGCACTTGAATGGGTCCTTTCATCTAATTTCCTGAGTCATAAAAAAATCCTCAACTAACCAGATGGCAACTGATTCAGTATGTTCCTTTGTATTTTCAGACCTTTATTCAAGGCACTTCTAATGTACTTTGGGGAGCTGAGCATCAAAGAGGGTGGCTACTATGCTTATATATGTGTGGTAGGTTTTCAGAGATGCTCGTATTCTTAGGACTATTCTTTCTTCTGTAAAATTTGCTGTTCTTAAGTAAATAATGTTTCCCTTTTTCACCACTGAAGGTGAAGGTTGTTGGGATAAACTTTGTCTAAAGAGTTCTGCATCTTTATGTATTTAGTATATCATGAGAATAACAAGGTTAAAAAACGTGAGATTTGTAGATTCTTTATAGGATTATTAATAGCAGCCATTTACCAAGGTTACTTACACATATTTTTCTTGTTATTATAAATGTTCATATATCTAGTGGAATAACTAGTATACATCAGGAAACAAACAGCAAGTGGGGAGGTCATAATTTTTTTTTGAATGACTAATCACAAAAAAATTGTAATGTGATTAGCAGATGCTTGGAGTCCATGAAAAATGTTTAGGAGGAATTTTAGAAACCTCCATTTCACTTATTAGTTCCTCTTCATGTTGAAATTGCATCAGCTCAGGCTGAGGAAAGCACAGATCTTTGGAGAATTTCTTCAAGCGTCTCAAACTAGTTAATTAGAATATGTGCACAAGCACCAGCAGTCAGCACTGTCACATTTTAAGGGAAAATATCAGATACTGTTACTTTATGGAGAGTCTGATACAAAGAATATATGTTAAAATCCACCAGATTACAGACTCTCCACTCAGGCAATACCTGGTTTCTGTACCTTGATCAGGCCGAGTCATTATTTAAGTGAAATTTGCTCAGACTGACAAATCAGAGGCTTTGCTTCCATACATGCTGAAATATACAGCAATGAACACCTTGGGAATTTAAAATACAAAGCCCATGACATTGAACAGCTTTCCAAAAGTAAATGTATACTAAACAGGGTTTTTTGTCAAGATCATATTTTTCAAGGTGGGTAACTAAAATTTACCATTCTGCTTAAATTCTTTGGATGCCACTCCTAGTAAATAAGCAGGGCTGCAAAGGATGTGCTGTCTATTATGAGTTCCCAGCACACTTATGTACTGTAAGTCAAAGAGCCAAACTTCTTCATGAAACATCCTGTCTTTGGCCTCTTGTGACTTATGGGTAGAATTTCTGAAGAAGGCCAGTGCAATTTTTATTCCACCAGTTGCATGTAGTGTATTTGATGTAATTGAAGAATAAAGAGAGAAGTGCTGGAATTAACATAGAAATTTCCTGCACTGAACTGAAACCTTGCTAATCAATTTTAAGTAACCAGCTAATGCATTTATGTAATAAACTAATCAATCTCAAATGCCCATTTTACCATTTGGATTGAATTTAAAATCCCAGCATGCAATTAAGTGACATTATTGACAATGGTTTGAACATGTAATTGGTGATTTGATATTACAATTGGTGTTCTGTGTCTGAAAACAATTTTCTAATAAATTCACTACCATTAATTTATTCCTTCATATTACTCTGCAGGACATATAGAATATAAAATATTAACTAACTTGGAAAGCATGAATATCTGGGGTTTTAACCACCAAATTCCTGACCTAGGTTCTGTTTCCAAATATGTTGTAAAAAAACCCCAACAAAACAGAATATTTTAAACAAATGCTATCAGCATGGCTTCTACTATAAATAAAAAGACTAGTAATATTTTGCAGTATATTCAACTGATATAAAATTTGGGCTGAGTTTGTGTACTTGTTTGAGACATTTTCTGTTGTGTTTAATGGCTAGAGAACTATGTACTTAACTCTTGCAAATTTTCACAGCTAGCATGATACTAGCATTGCTGCAGTAGAGAATGTCTAGAAATGCTACAGATAGAAATGTGTGTCACAGAATAAAGACAGTGTTGATATTTAGAGAACACACAGAAGTTTGGCCAACCAAACCTTTAACTAGCTGACTCATTAATTTATTTATGGACTGAACTTTTTCGTGTGAAATTTGATATGCTCCAAAACCTCCTGGGTAAATGAGATCTGCTTCACCAAGTGAGGGCCAATATTTCACCAGTACAATCTATCTGTTAGACACCAAGATCTGTCTACATCATGGCAGAACTGGATGTTGTTATCAGTGACCTATCTTTTCTATCTGGGTAACTGTTCTAGCCATTAATAATCCCAATTATGGCAGTTACAAAACTTTCAATGGCAGCTTATTCCATTGTTTAACTCTTCTTTCTGCTGTAAATCTTTAGTCCTAATATTTAGCCTACATTTTTCCCCCTGAAGCTTGAGGCAATTATTTCTTGTTCTGTCTTCCTTGACAATGAAGTACAATTAATCTCTTTCTTCTTTATAGCATCCTTTTATGTTTCTGCAGTTTTCACCAAAGTACTGTTATATAATTCATTCATCTCATTTATTTCTTTTTCAGCACATAGATCATAAATAAAACATGAATGACTGAAAACATAGGAGATTCAGAAAGAAGGGGGGTGTGTGTGTGTGTGTGTGTGTTTGAACATTCATATATTTTTTTAAATGTCACAAAACTAAACAAAACCAATCAATATTACCTAAAGCACAACTTTCTGTGAAATTCACAGGGCTTTCCAAAGCCAATGACACACTGTGACCCTCTTGAAGGCTAATTATTTACCTTCCTAAGTACAATCCTTTAACACATCAAGATGAAATAACATTATCAAGAAGAAATAAAGTACATAAACACAGTTGCCAGCAGTTCAATGAAGAGGGACAAAGTACACAGATCCCTTTAAAAATTTTTGAATGTTTAAATCTATGAAATTTAAATTAACTAGCAGAAAGCTCTTTATTCACATGAAGAAATTGTAAATTGTACCTGATTTCCAGTCAGTACATTGATATTGTTATAATCTGTATGTTCTGTAGCTAAATAAAACCAGCTTAATTTAAGATGATTTATAAAACAGGGAAAATATTTTTGCTGCAAGCTTTACACACTCCTTAGACCCAAAACAACTTTCTTTGAACATCTTGAATATTGAATGATCTGTACTAAAACTGCAGTCAAATTGAAAGTTTTTGCACAGTATTATGTGATCATATAGCATACTGAGTATCTTATATGAATATAAAATACATCATGTTTTAGGATATAAGCATTTTTTAGACATCAAATGTCAACCTTATTCCTATATAATTTTAATACTGGGTGTTTAAATGTCAGTTTTTTTCATTAAAAAAATATTTTAAAAAATCCTTTCGTCTCTTGCAAATCATATTCCCTGTGCTATCAGTCTTTCTCACTGAAACTCACTTGGTTTCAAGAACCCATCTGGTTTCAGTAGTGACAAAGATAACTTTCATATGAAATATTTTGTACTCAAATGGACAACCCACTCATCCAAGTTAAGGGTGGTAGAGTTTGATTAGTGTTCATCACTTTAAAGGGGAAATTTCTCATTACCACTGCAAAATGGTATGTTCCTCTTATGATAGATAACAGTATTATTAAGCTCATGAATCTCTACCTATTGACAGAATTATTTGGTTGTTCTGGTATGAGACACAGTTAAACAGTGCATGACCTGGAAGACATCAGTACAGAAGTAAACAGTTTTGTCAGTGAAATTATATATTTCTCTTACACACAGATATTTTGAAGACTTTTTAAGTCACTGATTCTGATCAAAGCATTTCTGGTTTCCACAGGCAGTTACATGAAGTTTACCAGATTCACGTCCAGCAAAGGACCAGCTGAGTGTTAGAAGGTTTTGCTGTGCAGGTAGTATGCTCCCAAAATTCAGCCATAATCTGACTTTTTATATTTTTTCCTTATTGCACAAATTTAACACATATTGCAACAACTTGGGGTCTGCCAAGAATTGGCCTCCTGTACTAGGATATGATCTAATAAATGTCAAGGTTGTTTGGTAGCTCTTTAACTGCAATAAAAAAAGGCAATGACAGTATGAACATGTGCCTAGGAAGAACAAAGTTTCCTCCCACTTAATGTTTCATCTGTAGCACATGAACACCACATTTTTTCTGGTCCCAAGACAGATTTTGTAGATTTATTCAAGGTATGATCTGGTCAAGGCAAATGGATGGATGTTGGGATGCACAGGGTTCTGTTTATGGAGTTAAAGAGTGGGAAAAAAGTAAAGCAGATACAAGCCTATCCTCAAAGATGGGTAGTTACTTTTAGTTATTATAAAAATAAAATTATTAAAATATCTTGCTAAAGACATGCATATGTGTATCTCTTTGCACTTGGGGCTTTCAAAATGTTTTATAAAGATTTTAATATAATAGTGTGCCTGTTGGAGCTGGGGAAAGAGATGTTGAACAGAACATCTAGTGGAGTCACCTGACGTGCCTCCTTCCCAGAAAGCGGAGTCCCTTTCTTCCACCCCCAGTGGTGATGGAGGGGGCATAGAATAACAGCCTAGACATGCCCACATGTCTCCAGACTTCGCCCCACATGTCTAGTGTGAAAAACATTAACTGTTCTGGCTAAAACCAAGACAAGGCTCACTGTGAAAAAATATATCTTCATTATATAGTTTAACTATGGAAAAAATACAAAGTACACAGGAAAATACTTTAAATTTAGGATGTTTATGCATGGGAAACTTGAATTTCTGCAAGCTGGAGAAACATCTGTAAGGTCTTTTAACAGATATGAAAGGGAGAAAAATAATTCGGGAAGACCCACAATAAAAGTGTTTTTATTTACTTGATTTAATAGATATCACTGTGGTTCAATATACCTCCTTATGTTTGGAGGGTCAATGGCATGTTATAATTAAATCTGTAGCACCCAGACCATGGTGAGGTTGCACAGGTTTCAAGTAAAACACCTTGAATTACTTTCAGACATTTTTAAGACCCCTCTGACCCTCCAAAGTGAAATGCACCTTAGCTATAGAAAACAAGCTAAATTATAGATTGAAATTATCCATTTAGAACATTTGAGGTATGTAAATGATTAGTAAGTCACAACAGAGTTTGGCTGTCTAGCTAATAACAGAACAATATAAAGAGGATAAAAAATATAAGGTGTGACTGACTATAAGTTAACTAGGTTCTAGGCATGTACTTCTTTCCCTGTCAAGATTGAATATATTAGTCAAGACCCTGGTTTAAAAAGAACTTTTTCCATGCTGAGACAAATCTATTTATATTTGATCTAATAAAAATTAAACCACTGAGCTTGCAAGACTGAATGTTTTCATAGGAGAAGGGAAGAGTTTGGGCGTGGTGAGGAAGTGAATCATCATCATTATGGACTGCTGACGAGGATCTTATCTGTAGATATTCCTAAGAAAACTGGAAACAGCTTTATAGCTTTATTCTGGGCAGAATGATTAGTGATTAATCATCCTCCATAACAGATAAATATTCATATTCATTATTCCTATGCATAAGCAAGACAGTCTTACATAAGTAGTTTGAGAAACACAGATGGGATCATCACTGGAGTTAAGGATACATAATCTGCTTTAAATTCATTTCCCGTCCTAGAAAGAAATGAGAAAGTTGTGGGGGTTTTTTTGTCTGGTTGGTTGGTTTGTTTTGTTTGTTTGTTTGTATATTTGTTTCTTTCTTTAAACTTTTATTGAGAGTCTTTATGAATTAAGCAGTAGGTTTGAAAGCCATCATGCATGTCTTCTAAATTAGATAGGAAAGGAGTCACCCATGCTTGTTCTTCCATTTTCTTGACCCTGCTTAGTGTAAGACAGCCCCTGGCTACAGCATAAATCTAATTGAAAGAAAATCCTTTCTGCTGATGTGACTGAAGACAAACATAAAAAGATGTAGAGATAAAGAACATTAAAACAAGAACAGAAAAGCACTCTCAGCTGAATCTTCTGTCCAGATAGAACCAATCCTGTCAATCACAGCTGCTGTCTCTGTGCTTGTGTGAATGGCCTTGCTCCTCAGGGACAGCTTGTTCTCCCCAACTCCCTTGCGCTATGTTCAGTTTCTGAGGCAAAGGTCCCCGTGACGTACATAAGGTCTTGTATATCATTTACAGAAACAGATGCAGTTCTCTGATGACAGGCAGAGAAGAATTTCTGTCTCCTTAGGTGGTGAACTTAGCTGTGATGGCAGCTGGCCTAGTGCCCCCCTTGGCCTTTTACTAGAGTGCTGTCAGATGTTCCAGCCATCATATCCCCACGCACTTTCGCCATTTCCTTGGGTCTGAATTCAGACAGAGTTTTTCTGTCGTGGGATTTCTTGACACATATCCTGGTGCAGACCCTCTGCATAGCACCCACCACTGAGATTTGACTGTTACTTTCCAGGCTAATTCTGACTTCTCAGATTCCTTCTGGAGTCTCAATATGCAATTGCTTAAATGGCAATAGTGGCTTTTCATTAATTCCTCGCCTTTGAGCTCACATAATTCATATTATTTCACTGCTCAGGTTTCCCTTTTTCTTTGGGACCCCTCTAGGGTTTTTCTTTTGAATTTGTTTAAAAAGGAATAACCTCATGTCTGTTTGCTTGTTTGTAGTATAGAATGCCAAAATTAGGCAAGGACTTTTTGCAGGACAGTCTGCAAACACTTGTGTGAGCACATACACCTATGGTCACTGCTAGGGTCCTAGATCAGCCTGATTTGTGGTAAATGTCAGGCAAATCACATATTGGATATGGGTCTAATAATGTACTCTTCTAGGTCCTCTGCTGATGGAATGTTTCTCTGAGGCGTTTTTTACAACACTGAGGTTATGAAAAACCCCACCTTGATCTATTAAGAGGTTCTGTACCAAAAATTTTCTATTTTTTTTTTAATAAAATTTATATATATCCCTCAAATTACAATCTTTTTTTCATTTATATATGTAAATGTTTAAATCCATTTTGTAACTCATTAAAAAAGCTATTTTAGATGTTTCTCTTACTCATTCTGTTACTTACCTGAATAAAATCTTAAAAACTATGTGATAGTTTTCAGATTGTAAATAAATGTTTAAAATTTTTTGTCTTCTTCCATAAGATAAGCCTTTGAATTTAATTTTATTTTTTTAAATTTCTTCTTTTACATTTCATTTTAAGTTAAAGTGAGGGAGAAGAAAGGCTATATCTGATAGAAAGGATCCTACTGTGAGTGCAGTGCAGAGAGCTTTAAATAATTCAAACAAGTCAAATTCAGTAGTGAATCTAAAAAAAAGATTTGTGTCAGCTCGCTCTGGTAGATCAAAATGATTTCATTACCAATTTTGTTTTCAAAATAGATTCTTTGTTCTCCAGTTATGTGATATGATTCATTCTGTTGCTTTGTATGTCTAAATATGCTTCATTTTTTAATGAAGTGTAGGGGAAATTCATATTTGACCAATGGATCCTGAATGCTTGTTTCTGCTCCTTCTTGGCCAGCAAAGTAATGACACTTGGTATTTATATTATCATGCAATAGTTAGGTGCAGAACCACTTTCCAAATATTTCTAAAATTTTTGTAACTTAAGTAATGTTCACTTATAGTCACAAGTGGCAGACAACCAAAGAGTGTAGGGCTTGTTTATTTCTAAAAGTCATCCCACTCATAAACAGATTTTCAAATTACCCTTGTACATGGTCTCACCTAGCCTGTTCCTTATAGTAGCTGCTGAGGACTGTCTACTTTTGAAACTATAGCTACTATTATATAAATAAATAGAAATTTTGATCTTTGAAGCCAGCCATGGCTCTGGAACACACTACAATACATGGCTCAGAACTCTTTAAAACACTGCTAAGAGAAATCAGAAAGACCTTATTCCAATCTAGAAGAATATTTTCTTCAGAAATAACTTCAGAAGTTAGGCCAATAATACCTACCTCTGTTATATAGGAAGACATAATTAGTACAAATGAGCTATTGAAATGAAAAGCTCTTTCTCACCCTCTGTGCATCACTTATAATTGTTTTTATGTTAAAGTCCATTGCTTAAAATGCCTCTGTCATCAGATTTCTAGGACCAAATGCAATGTGTCAATTGGACTAAAAATTGCAACACGGCAAGAAAAGAATCCAACAAAACAGCTAAATACATTCTGTCCTTGTAAAAATACTATTATTTTTTAAAAATTGAATGTACTAGACAATAAAACCTACTTGATTACCTAATGCAGTTATAGGTTTTTTGGTGGTATTTGGTTGGTTGGTTGGTTGGTTTTGGTTTGTTTTTTTTTAATGACACATTCCTGGACAAACTACAAAATCACAGAGACAGGTCAGAGTATGTTAGTCTGGGAGACAACAATATATTTGAGTCTCCAGAGTCACATGTGTGTGCATGTATGTGTATATATTCTCTGCTAGCCTTCAAACATAGAAATCTTGGAGTTTTGCTTTGAAGCATTTGCCTTAGGTAATTTAACCCAACACAAGGAAAAATGTAAGATAGTGGAAAATCCTATGTAATATGGTGGAAGAATCAGTTAAGTTTGAAAATAGTTATTAAAGAAATCCTTATCAGGATAAAAAATACAAAAATAAATGAGATTTAGTTTGGAAACTCAGTTACCACAGTATCTCTACATATCCAGAATAAATGCTGTTTCATTTATTTAATTTTGTTTAATTTTTGTTTTACTTTCCTTTGCTTTGTTTCAAGATGTTCTGCATGGCTTTTCTGGAAAGTACTATTTCATTTTGGACAAAGAAGACTCTTTGAAATAACATTCCACTAAAAGCAAAAAAAGCATTACACCTGCTAACATGAGATTGCAATGTTTCCAACCCTTTCTTGAAAGAGATATACCTGTCTCAGCTCTCCTCTTCCTTCTCTTCTTTTCTCATCTCTCAAGGCTGTCCTTGTAATAGTCTGTTCACTGTGATTTCTAGTACTGAATATTTACTAAATATTCTGCAAAGTACTTCTTATTATTACTTAGTATTAGAAGCGTTAAAGAAAAAAAATTGAAAAAGAAGATATTTTTCCTGAAAGCAGAAGCACTCAAGCCAATATATTCCACATGAAAATGAGTGTTGATTTAAAGATAACTACAGTGCTTTTGCATCAGATACATCTAATAGTACACAATTTCTTAGTATTTCAGTACTTCTAAGATATTATTTTCAGATTTCCATGGATAAAACTCTGAAATTATTACTGACTCTGTCTCAAAAAATAGCACTAGAATTTTAAATTAGGAGTTTCAAGTAGGGTTTACATACTCCCTGAAGGAGTTTCTACTTAAAAAAGTAAGGTAGGAATTCTTAGAGTTGACATTAAAATGGAGCCTTTTTTCTTTTCTCTTGGAGAGATACAGTCACATACCTTCTGATTTCTGGCGGCTTCATAACTATTATTTGTATTCGTTCCACTGTTTTATGTTTTCCTGGTATAAATAGCGGGATATTTATATTTTCTTGCTTTAATAGGGTGTAGTACTCCCAAAGGCAACAATGTTTTGTATCATTTCCATTCCTTTTCAAAGACCAAACTGTTCTAACTGTGAGTGGAGAGAGACTATCATTTCTCACTTCTGGGAGAAGAGAAAAAAGAAGCAAAAGATTTTCACTCCTCTTTCAGGATGCTTTCCTCTTTTAGGAAAAGATGTGCAAATGTAAAAAATAGATCTGTGTTCCACTGCTGCTGTAAACAAGTCAGCAAAAGGGAAAAAAGAAACTCTCTTAGGAAACACAGAAGAAAATGATTCCTTGTCTGCATTAGGCTACAGTTCAAGCAAGTGACAGAGTTTGGCAGAGATGTGGAATGACACCCCTGTCTCGCTGCAGCTGGCAGTGAGAATGTCCTCATCTGTTTACAATTCACTCTCCCTGTTAGGGTTGCTGTAAATTGGCTATAAGAATGTGGTTAGCTATCTTCCCTTGACATATTTGCCATGGCACATATATATGTAACTTTACTTCTTTCCTACTCACTGACGCCATACAAAAATCCTTTTCAGTTGTTTAGCCAATGTTTTCCTTTTTGTCATATCCTGATATATATATAACTGTAGCCCACAATTTCATTCAGTGCAAGATGCCTTCCCTTGTCTTGTCTTTTAGTGTTTGTGAGTCAGATAACCAAGGAATGCACTAATCCTTAAGACATCATTATATTCCCAAGAAAGATATGCAGGCATGTCTTAAAAAGAAATTTTGTTCTCAGTGGAAATAATCACAATCGTTTTACTCCCATATCAAGAAAAACCACAAAATATTCAAGAGATCTTTTTACATATCATTTCAAAAATTTTAACAGTACAGGAAAATTTTTAAAAGTCACCCAGTTCTAAATCAACTTCTAAAATGCAGCATTTCCTCTTCCAAAAAAATCCTCAATTTTTCAAAAGTCGTCCATCAATGTAGTAAACTGAAGACTAAATGATTTGGCATCAAATTTAGTACATGTTTATTTTAAAACCTTTAAAATTGCAATTATGATTAGTTATGTATGAGGACCTTTATTTTTATGAACACAAAATTATTACTGTAATACAAGAGCTCTGAGAAGGCTGCAGTGACAGCATTATTAAACGTAAGTTATCCATGTCTACTTATTTCCTACAAAGACTCTGGAATCAAGCCTAGGACAACTATGGATACTTCACCTAGACATCTCAGGGGAATATGCCCATTTTACTACTGGCACAATCAACACTGCAAATTTCCCTTAGGTCCTCATGAATTTAAAGCTGGACAGTTAGGAAAAGTATTTAAGATACCTGAATGTTGTTCAAACAAGTACAAGAAAATGAACTCCAATCTTTTGATACTCTAAACCAAGGACATTTATGAAGTTAGAAATACGTTACATAAAAAAGGTAATTTCTTATGAGTTACATGACTCTGGAAGGACAATTAATTAAAGAAATATTAAATTTTTATATAAAAATACTGAATTTGCTATCTTCTCAAAGATTTTTTTTTAAACCAGTTTATGTACTAGGTGGCTTTGGTTTTCTTTTTTTTTTTTTTACCTAAGGGTGAATGCATGATTTACAATACGATAGGACACACTACCTGTAGGTTTAACCTGGGAAATAAATTTATGAAAAACAACTGGTAAAATGCTTCAGAGATATTTTTTGATCAGGAAACTATGTGGAAGAGTGAAAACAAAGAAATATACTTCTGTTTAAAGATATTGAGGGTTATAAGGCCTTGTATCTTGAACACTGAATGAAGAATTCATGTGTTAATAAAGCGATGCTGTGCATTACCCTGTAGAATAAGTAATAATTTCATGGTAATAACACACATCTGTTAAATCTCAGTATCATATATATCAATCAATTCAAGCAAAAATGCTACTAATTTGTTTTGAATTTCTCAGTTCTGGCCAAAATAGTGTCCAGGTCTGAGACATTTATCCCCATACATGTCGGGGTCCCTCCCCCGCCATGCAGCCCTGGGAAGAGGGGCCCTGAGGGCACAGACACACGGGGTTTCCCTGCCCCTGGTCAGCCTCGTTCCCCATTGGAGCTAAGATCTTAGGGATAGTGAAATGGTATAATGTTAAACAAAATTATGGTTTTATAACAAGATGTGATAACCAGCAAGACATATTCGTGCATAGAACTGCTATTAAAAAGAATAACCCTGAAAAATGCATCCCAAGCTTGGGAGATGGAGAGGTGGTGGAATTCAAAATCATACAAGGTAGAAAAGGGTTACAAGCATCGCAGGTCACTGGGCCTGATGGTGTTCCTGTAAAAGGCAGTATATATGCAAAAAATCGTAGTCATGTTAGACATTATCTCCATTGTAAGCCCCTCCTACAGTCTCCTTTTCCTAATCCCACGTTTCCCTTTTATCCTATGTCCTATTACCCCCAGTGTATTCCCAATCCGTTTTTCCATCCATGGTTTCCCTCACAAAACCATGCCTTTGCCAATTGTTTTCCCAAAAATCCCTTTCAGATGCCGATGGGGGGATGAATAGGGGGGAGGGAAGAAATTAAACCCTCTCCTGCCTCAGTTTCCCCACAAAGCATGCTCAGAGAGTTCTGTCTCCCTTCTGTCAGCCCTAAGATGTTCCACAGAATCTGTTTGGACATTTAAGAACTCAGGAGGATGGCTTGTTTTGTTTTGAAACTGTTCTTGTTATGTTAATCCAGTTGTCTTCATTCTCCTTTTATTAAAATAAAACAGGTGAAATGTCGGGGTCCCTCCCCCGCCCTGTAGCCCTGGGAGAGGGGCCCTGGGGGGGGAGACACGGGGTTTCCCTGCCCCTGCTCAGCCTCGTTCCCCATGGGTTGGTTTGTGTTCCCCTGCGCGGGCAAAGCAGCTCGGGTCCGACTGTAACAGTTCCTTGGCAGAGCCCCGGCCATGCGGCTGGGGAAATAAACATCTCTGAAACATCTAGCAAGAATCTGTCCATAGATATTTCTTTCCCACGGGACTCCTGGTTTGATATAGGTGTTACGGTAATCCCCACTGTAACACATACATTCTTAAAAATGTAAGGAACCTCAAAAATAGTTAAAGTAATTAATAATTTCAAACAACAACAACAACAAAAACAAACAGACAAAACAAAACCCAGAAAACAATCTGTATTGTCATAATATGAAACAGTTACTTCAAAGAAAAATGAAGACTACCTTAAAATAGTAGAGAAAAATTACAGAATGGGTAAGAATATTGTGGTGAAAAGTCCTCATTCAATGCAAGTAGTTATCTCGAATCAGCTTGTTTAGCTTCAAGCCTCAGGTTTCTGGGAAATGGTAAGATAAAAGAACAACTGACCAACAGGAATAACAAGTCAATATTTGAGTAATACTAAATAAACTTCACACTTTTTTCGACTAATATGTGTTCCTATGCAAAAATTGCTTGCATTATCCTCCTTCCTTTTTTTAAAAAACTGAATCAAAATATTAGATATTAAATTCTTCAGGAAGTTAAGTATGTTTACAGACATACTTCAAAAGCATTCATTCATCACAAATAGCTCAAAACTTGATTGCTGGTTTGGATTGTCTAACCTTCACACCTCATTGCTAAGGATTTTTTTTTTTTTTCTCATGTGGTGCATAATGATTAGTCTGGAAAGCTGCATTGTTCTTGTTGCTGTTGTTATTATTATTTTACATTAATTTAATATCTAAATATTCTTCTTAGGAAGGAATTCTTGGGTTTTTGTTAGTTATAGCTGTAATTTTTTGGAAAATCCAAGAAATGTCATCCCAGATTTATAATGATAACTGTTGTTCTCAGTTTATACAAGAATGATGAAATTAAAATAATTATATGATTTATGATATCATGGATTAATGATATTCTGGTAATTGCATTGATTTTTTTTATTTTATGGAAGGTTAGGGAACTTACTCATCTTCCATTATCCAGTAGATATATTTTTTTAAACCCTAAATAATATCAATTTTCCAGACCTCTTAATAAGTTTTCTGTTCCATGATATGCTGAAAATCTTAATTTAGCTATTGTTCTGAAACTTCCACTATTACGACAGAGTCTAGGAGGCATCATGCTGAATTTTTGAGCTGAGCTGAATTTAATTTTCATTTAACTACCATTTCCATTCTAGAAAGTATTTATCATTTAGCTGTTGGTTTGGTTTTGTTGGTTTTTTTCCCAGGATTTTTTTTTTTTTTTAATGCAACAGAAGACCCTGATGCAATTACTTTTGTCTATGGAGCTCCAGTGGTACAAGAGATTCAAAAAACTCTATTCCAGCATGGAGAAACTCAGTGTCAAGGGTCACCAAAACAGCCAGGTCCAACACTCATTTTATCTTGATCTCCTTACCTACATATAAGATGCCATATATATGCAGACCTCATACTAGCAGTTGTAATGTATCAAGGAGTACCTGATAGTATCTTAATCTATTATTCTTTTGAGACTTACTGATCCTGTTACTGGATAGATATAGAGAAAATTGGAAAATAAAAGCATGACAGCACATCCAGTTTTGCATATTATTGTTTCTTTGAGTCCCAGAGTCCTACTCTCAGTTAAGATATTCCTCAACTTCACCAAACTCTAAAGTAGGTTGCTTATTTTTTCATTTAAAGGTCTGTTTGTCTTCCACCCTTTCTTCCACAAAAATGTAATTTCATGCAAACTTACAAGCCTTTCTTGTCAGTATTAGAAAAAGATAAGACTAACTTAGAAGTAATTCTAAAGAGTCAGTGGCATTGTGTTAAAACAAAACCCTAGAGTGAGTTTATAATCAGGCTGATTGAAACAAGTAAATACAGTAGTCAGTCTGCAGCCCAGAACTAAAGTAATTTTCTACCTTCTATATAACTCTGGCAGCTATCTATGTTTTCTGCTCTCCCATCAGCATCAGCAAATGTAACCACTTAAACTTGATCCTTCTGTCCTCATCAGTTATATGGATGAAAGGCAGTAGAGATCTGTCTTAATTCATGTGCAACACCCTTAATGCTTCCCGTAGAGTAGACATGGTTTTTCTTACTAGAATTATCTGCTCTCTATTTCTTACATTAGCTATTTATCTGTTTCCATGTCTCATAGGGGATACTTGAAAGCTTCTGTCTAAACCAGGGCCAATTACATAGAATTAAGAACAGGCTGTTGAAAATTCAGTCACAGAATATGTGCTATCATTCTCAACACCATTGGCAATGACTTGAATTGGAGAGGATGTGAAATAGGCGGAAATTTTCATCTGCACTTAGAACACCGAATGTTTCTTAGTAAAACATAGAAGTCGGGTTAGCTTCAAAGTACAATACCTATTTGTCAGAGACGAGATCTGTATGGAAATGGTGAAAGTCCTGTTTGCATAAAACCCTGCAGACACATATGAGCAAAAGTTGGGTTTTTGCAGCTCAAATTCAGAGTGCAGCATTTTTGTGCGCCATCTCGATGAATGAAAGTTAAGTGAAAAATTTGCAGGTGAGATCCAGGGTGGGAAAATCTGGCATTCTAGAAACTGGCCCAGGATCTGAGTACACACCACCCATTCCTTACATTTTTATTTTTGTATAGTTGGAGGTCGGGTGTCTCACACAAAGTATAAACATAAGATTATCTGTCTGCTCAAGCTTTTTGGAAAGTCGCGGGTCCACTGCTATTATTTTATTGGTGACTGCTGCTTTAGCTGTCCTATAGGATGTTGTCATATCTCCACTTGCCAGTAAGCAGAAGAGAAAACCACAAGAGTACCTGACATATGTTTGCTTTCCCTTGCATGGTGATGATCTAGCTCATCTGTTGTCTATTTATTGGTGTTACCAATAAAGAAACTGAAATAGTTATCACTGTTCTTTCCCTATCCATCCTCATAAGGATTTTATGCTCATGTAAATTTAGACCACATTGCTACACATTCTATGAAGAACAAGTGAAGATGGAAATTGCATAAGCCAAGTTTTGGCAAAAGGTTTTGTTTTCATTCCATTTTTACTTAGAAATATTATAATATGTATAAATCTTATATAAATATGAAAAGTAGTTACTACCTTTGTAATGAGATATTATTTATCATATTAACTAATTATTAATTACTGCAGAATTACTGGAATCAGCAGGTCCATCTTAGAGTGAGAAACCAAGACTAAAATCATTTGCTCTCAACTGCCTAGAAACCTGGCAGGAGCTGTAGAAAAAAAGGTAAGTGTTTTTAAGTCCCTTTCTCAGTTCACACAGAGACATTATTTTTCTCCTTCGTCCTTCAAAATAACATTAAACTAAAACCCCCAGAAACTGACAATTTGCGTCTGTTCATACTTTGGTCACCAGTGTAACTTTGCAGTTAAATTTTTTCCAATAAATTTTACCATCTTTTTCATCAGTATCTTTAACAAATAATATTTATTTGAGCAGAGAGCACAAGACACCCAAACCCAAACTCCATGGCATATATCAAAGTATTCACCTGTAGCAGTGCAGGTGGTTCCAACCACACTGTCTCCCAAGCAGAACGCAGATAATGAGCTGTGGTGGTCAGCAATCCAAGTTTAGTGCCTAACTTTCAGTTATGGTGAGAACCCATAATTCCTTTTCCTGTTATCTGCATGTTTTCCCCTGATAGGTTAATGTTTCCCCCACCCAGTTTTATGTATGAGGTTATGTATAGTCATTGCCCTTGTTTAATATGTATCAGTTTCCAGAAAGTTCTCTGTTCCTCGACGCCCCATTGGCTCCTTCCCTAAGTCCCTCCTATATGTTATTCCTATTGGTTTCCTTACAGCCAAGCTCGCCTACTTGTCCCTATCTAATTGGCTGAGATCCCTTTCCCCACCTTTCCTATCCCCACTATAAAATGCCTGGTAACCCTCAGACACTGGCTTCTTTGTCCCTGTTTGTCTGACTAAGCCTCTGCATGGAGCACAAATGGAGAGTCCCCTCTCTTTACTTCTTTGCCTCTGCTCGTGTGCCTTCTCTACCAGCTCAGGGAGAAGCTCCTTCGGATGAGGAGCTTGACTCCATCTGCCTGTTTCATGTGAGTGTTTCAGGATTGCTGTAGAAGCGGATGTGACCGTGCTGGACCTCTGGGCTCTCTTTTGGTAGCACGCAGGACATGCTGTTACTCATCCTGCACCTTGAAAATTCAATTCTTACAAAAGCAAAATCATTACAGAGACACAAGTGCTCTGAGGCCAGAACTGGGAGCACATGGGGGCTTGTTTTCAATTGAAGCATAAAAGAGTTTTAAATCAATTTTGAAGTTCAATACCCTCCAAGGGAGGGTAATGAGGAAAGTATAGGCAGCAACCCTGTTTCTCCTGAGAATATTTTGTCAGTTTGCTGCTTCACCTGGGAGATTTTACCCTTGCATTTTCTGGATAGGTAGGTAAGTGGAGAACAATATGCAAGCACCTAAGAGGGCCAAAACAGATAAAGATTAATTCTTTATTCTGACAACCCTTGCACAGTTGAATCCACAGCTCTGACTTCTTAAATTTTTATGAGACAAACTTGGTCCATATGGTCAATAATACGACTTTATATTAACTAATTAGCCAAAAAGGGCAGGAAACATGCTGAACTATAGAGGATTTACTTTCTGTTGATTGAACTCTAACCAGGTAGTTCTTTGGTTCAGAGGAGAACTTTCATGAGCTTTTGTCTCAGTTTTTTCAAAATTGGCAAAATAGGTATTGTGGGCTGTTGGAGAATTAGTTTGAGATTAAATTAATTCACTTTGTGCAAAATGTTACAGGATGGGAAAAAGGATGAATGAACATTCTTACCGCGATATTTTGAAAACATTCTTCTATTTGAAATGTCAGAAGCAATCCCAATAAAGACACCATAAAGTGAAGTAGTCCAGGCAACATAAAGAGTGCAAAATATCACATAGATATCACTATCATACATAAGATAGAAGTTAAAAAGTGGACTATATGTGTTCTCTTTTCAGTAAATTGAAATTAATGAGAAATTCTCTGCTTAATATGCATGGTGTTCTGTATGTCATGGTTTAAGACGACAAGGCAGCTAAACACCATGCAGATTCCTGTTCACAACCCTCCCTGTAGTGGGATGAGGAGGGATTTGGAAAAAAAAGTAAAGTAGAACTTGTGGGTTGAGATAAATACAGTTTAATAGGACAGAAATGGAAGGAAAAATAATGATGATTCTAACAATAATACCAAATTCAGAATATACAAAGCAAGAGATGCACAATGTACTTCCACATGCTCATCACCTGCTGGCTGGTGCCCAGAGATCCCTTAGTTAGCTTTTCCCTCAGCTTTATATGCTAAGCATGACACCACATGGAATGGAATATCCCATTGGCCAGTTTGGGTCAGCTGTTCTCTCCATGTCCCCTCCCAAATTCTTCTGGTCGTCTAAGCCTACTCACTTGTGGGGTAGTTTGAGGAGCTGAATAGACCTTGACTTAGTGTAAACACTGATCAGCAACAATTAAAATATCAGTATCTTATAACATTATTCTCATCCTAAATACGAAACAACTCTATACCAGCTACTTGGAACAAAATTATCTATCCCAGGTGAAACCAGGACAGAGTACCAAAAAAAGGTTATTAGTAATTCTAGTGTTAAATTCTTTTAGCTGAAGGTGATGATAAAGCTAAAAGTCTAATAAAAAGATACTTAGTGACATTTTGTTTCTTAAGAAATCTGCCAGATAACCTATATATAGCTCTTATTCTGTGTGTTAAATAAATCTGCCCATACTTATTTAACATACAATAACTGCCTTGTGAAACAGGAATTAAATACCTATCAGAGATACTTAGTCTGTTACTGTTAATATCAAACTTCGTAATGCGTATCAATGGCTGTGTGCAAAATATGATTGTTATATTATTGAAATATTTCTGTTCAGTTTAATTTACCAGAATGAACTCTCAGACAAGTTTGGTGAAGTTCCTTGTAAAAAAATGAATCTATGCTGACTATTAACATATACCACCAAGATGCACCATCCCTGGAAGTCTTCAAGGCCTGCTTAGATGTGGCTTTGAACAACCTGGCCTAGTGCCCATGTCAGGGGTGTTGGAAGTAGATGATCTTTAGGTCCCTTCCAACCCTAACTATTCAATGAATCCATGATTTTATTAATACCTGTGGGGTATAAATGTATTATCTTATGAGTGTGTCCACACAGAGATGGTGAAGCTGAGCTGCTCTGGCAGATGTAGCAGAAAAAAAGGCTCATTGATAGCTTGAGGAGTAAACTGTATCTTGAAGGCAAGGTGTTCTTTCTCATGGTATGAATCAGATATTGCATGTATTCTTTTTGATATCATACAACTTTGTCATGCTTTCAGAGTACTTTGTTCGCTTTAAAGTTGTGCTTCATATTGCAGGGGAACAAAAGGATTTATGCTCACACTATGAATTTAAATCCTCTTCTCCTCAAATTTAGTGTAATTTTGATGAATTCTGGAACAAAGTACAATGCAGAGAAGTTTCATGTTTTCATGAAATTAAGAAGCATTTGGGATTTAATTTGGCATGTCTACTTACCATTTTTTATTTTAAATCTCTTAAAAGAAAGAACACATCTTTATACAACACTGAAACATGTTGCGTACAAGCCTTACAGCCAATATGATTAAAACAGCTGAGCAATGCTTAGGCACTTTTAAAGTTAATTATTTATTCATAAATGCTATTTATATTCAAATTTCTGATCTTATGAAGTTGATCATTTTGTAGATATATAAATCTTTTACTTATTTATAAAATTTTTCATGTAAGTATTGAAAGTTTTCAAGAGTTGATTCTTCCACAGCTGATCTAAATTCTGATGGGAATAATGCTGGCTTTAACAGCATTTAAAAAATCCGTTGGCTTAAACAGAAACTTGCCTGAATAAAAACTGGCTAAATGTAAGGAAGATGTAATTTGGCCTCAAATCAAAGAAACTTTCAGACATCTATTTTAATCAGCCATCAGTCTTGGTTTTCTTTCCTTGAAAAACTGTGCTTAATGTTAAATGTGAGTTAGTATAAGAATTCTAAATTAATGTTCAGCAGGAAACAGTAGTAGAATATTGGAAAACTCTTCTGTAAAGAATTAACTTGCCATTCTTCAGCAGTCCAAGGAGAATATTATATTTTAGTTCTGGAGAATTTTGTGGACTACTTTTCTTTGAAGCAAAAACAGAGAAGGAAGGTTGTGGTTTTATGACAGGGTCACTTAAAACTGTGACCAAAAAATTAAATGTAATTGCCACCATGGATATTTCTTTATACCCAAAGGAAGCACAATATCCACTCCTTTTTCACGTCTTTGTGACATGGATATGTACACAAAATACATATATATACAAATTATACACATATATACACACACATGCAGAAAAATACCTCTTTCACATATGGCTATACACTGAGGAATTAAATAAAGAATACATGCTCATGAGAAGTACCTCTGGGGTTTTCTTCAAAATGAAACATTTTCAGAAACCTGACAGTGTCGGGATTGGGGGAGAGGGTTGAGCAAACGGTATAGAGAGAGAAGTGCTTGCTGACAGGTTGACAAAAGTACATGTAGCCTTTCCTTCTACAGGGGAGAGGTTAGGCACTACACCACCACAGCAGAACCTTGGGGCATTACACAGCTATCTGTTCACAGCTTTCACAGTGATGAATGAGGTCTTAGCAGATGCCTTGCAGCGGACTGGCAAGACTGAGAAGCAGAAAGGAGGAGATTACTCATATGTCTGCCCTTTTCCCCTCTCAGATTGGGTAAGGCAGGTGATTAAAAGATAAAGTCTTGGGTGATCTAATCAAAGCCATCTGCTCCCACTCTAGTCAAGTGAGAGAAATTCTCAGAAGCTCAAGGAACATGAAGAGTTGGTTTAATCAGAACTTAAACAGAAATATTATTGTAAAAGCACTCAGGGGCTCTGAGGACAATGCTCCTATTCATTGAGGAGTTCCAGATATATGGCTATGACTTTCTTAACTGGTTCTCAGACTTCAAAATACCTTTAGTTACATTAAGCAAAATTAAGGATTCAATAAAACCTGGTGGATTTGAGCATGAGGGAAAAAAAAGCCTAAACCTGTCACCAGATACTTACCTTAAGGGGAATGAGGCTTCTTGTAATTTCTTTTAAAGCATCAAATACTGGCTGAAACCATATGGAACATGTCCATTTCGGTCTGGTGATGACAAGCCTCATTCAGAAGATTATTAACAACAAAATAAATACATTCCTAATTTGAAGGGGTTTTTCCCCTAATCTTTCATAATAAACAGGAGAAAAATTCCTAACAGAGTATTCTGACATCAGCAGGCTTTTTTGATAACCAGGATGAAACATCTACAAAATTAACTACTCCTTTTTAAGGGGGAAAAAGTAATTAATAAATACCCTGTAGCCCAAGGATAAACTAAGACGTTTACTCTGTGTACAGATCTGCTCTACAAAAATGTAAAGTTCAAATTTCACTAGGTTGTAAATGGGAAATGATGATCAGCTTCTTCAGTTGAAATTCCTGTTTTAGTCTGCTTGTGTTCATGTATGAATGTCAAGAGAGACATGGGCATTTCTGATAACCACAGTGAAAGGCTGCCTGGTATTGCAGCAGAGGTTTGGCTGTCTTGCACCTATTTTTATTATATTGCTTTTTCAAAACATTGCTGGTATGTCAGCCACAGTCTTTTAATGAAATTCAGTAGTATTTTGAGATGCACAAAATTTTCATCATTGCATCTATTTATGGAGGCATCATTCTCCCTAATCTACCTCTAATTTTCCATGCAAATACTGCCAGGCTCACTCAAGGCCACAGGATTTAGTTACTCTCTTGACTGAAAAGCATGTCAATGCAAATTCAGGCTGATAAACCAGCATACAAATCTCCAGGGCTTCAGCAAGTTATAACAAAACAAGATAGCAATTATGCAAGGAATCAGCTGAAAGGTTATTTTTAATTTTAAATTTCTGCCTCTGTACAGCTGGGTGCTGGAAGTAAAAAGCAAGATGAGGCACGTGTCCCCATTAGGCACGCCTGTGGAAACCAAGCAGCATACTGTACTGAACATTATGCTGTGGACGTTTCACAGTAAATTTATCAGTGCTAGCCCTGAAAGCAAATGGTTTTCTGGTGTGGTGGAATGTTCTTTTTAATATTAGTATATCAAATATTTTTGGCTCTGACAGTGACAGCAAATTAGTGCTGACTGCATTAAAGGCAGGGTTGTGTGCTACCTTGGGGACATTACAAGGGCTCTTCTGACTGCCATAAGTCCTCACCTCCAGGACTGTCTTGTCCTGAATTCAGGCTTCACCATGAAGTCAGATCAGCTGAATTCTTAACTTTCTCATTCTTCACTGTTTAATCACTTGTATAATACCCTTGTAGAGGCCCTCTAACAGACCTATTCACATTAAAGACTTGGTTTGATATACTCCCATTTATTCTTGGTAAGCTTATTGTTCCTCCCTCTTCATTAGCTGCTCGACAATCTCCCACCACTTAGAGCAGGTACAGTTCCTGTGAAGTCATAGCCCCTATAGGAGGCTGTTTTGGAGCCTCTAGTAGTCTGTGAAGATGACGAAGCTGTTCTCAGGCCCCTGACAGTCCTGGCTGCCCCTGCCTGACCTCTCCTGGGGCTTCCCCATCCTGCCTACAACCCAGGACTCAATGTTAACTTCCCAGGGCCATCCAACAACAGCACAGCAGGGCTGGTCTGCAGCTCCCCACAGCCCTGCCCTGCCTGGCAATGTGCCCTGTCAAGCCAGGCTCACCCATGGACCCACACCCCATCTTGTCCCTGGCCCCTTTCCACCTCCATGGAGGTGCCCGATGCCTGGGGCTGGGCTGTCTCCAGTGGCCCAGCTGCTGGGACGTCCTGGCTGGGACGATGGGGTGGGCCCTGGCTGTCAGTCCCTGTTACAGTGGGGATACTGTAACGCCTTTATCAAACCAGGAGTCCTGTGGAAAAGAAACAAATATATGGACAGATTCTTGGTAGATGTTTCAGAGATGTTTATTTCCCCAGCCGCATGGCCGGGCTCTGCCGAGGAACTGCTGCAGTCAGGACCCGAGGGTCCTTGCCCGTGCAGGGGAACACAAAACAACCCATGGGGAACGAGGCTGAGCAGGGGCAGGGAAACCCCGTGTGTCTGTGCCCTCAGGGCTCCCAGGGCTACATGGTGGGGGAGGGACCCCCACAAGTCCCTGCCCTGTCCTCTTGGAAAGAATCCCTGTGAAGGCCCATATCCATCCTTATGAGAACTGGTGACATTTTCAGTGCCCTGAACATATGGTCAACATCTCTGTGAGACAATGGAGAAGAGGCAGGGAGTAAACTCAAATACTGAAAGTCAGCTGATTGTACCCATGAATCGTTAGGATGTTCCATGTCCAAGTTTTGGTTCAAGGCAGCTAGTCCTGTTCCAAACATGCTAGTCTGGATATTAGCCATTCTCAGCAGACAGCTGGGGTGTTTCAACCTTTTTCTGAGGTGGAAGAGGATACAATAAAATTGATACTAGCTCAGCATGGTCACTTTGTATCTCTGGTCAGAGAAAAGTCCATGTCACAGTTAGGTTACTAGAGTAAATGCAGCCATGACACTGTACCGTGCCGTAAATCAAGTCCCTCTGGATGGGAGAGAATTTGCTGAAAGTCCTTGCAAGGAGTTTCAAAGATAAACTGAGACTTTTCCTTGAATTTCAGTGCTTCCAGATAGTTGTTTATTAAGTCTTGTCAGAGGAACAGAGCCACTAGCATGACCCAGGTACAGCATAGAGCACAGAAAAGCAGGAATAAGGCCCCTCTATCAAGATTTACACAGCCTTTTAAAGATATTTTAACCAATAGTTCCTAAAAACGTACATTGTTTTCACTTTCCTGCCAATTATTCAGTAACACGACTAGGAACTGCAGAATTTTCTATCCAATCATTCCAAACTACTTTTACTGCAGAACATGGAGTAGTAGTAGAAGGAGAAGGTTTAGAGAACAACAATCCTCCATTTTGATATTTTTTACTCTTCTCTATTTACTACAAAGAGAAGCCCAAAACCTCTAAACTTTTCACCCTGTGACAATCTTACATAGTAGTCTATCACCTAATTCACACCACTGTATTTTCTAGGTCTTGTCTGACCGTTGGTAATTTTTTTCCAAGGTTTGAGGCTAAAACAGTGTTGTTCAGGGGGGTAAGAACCCTTAAAAACAGGCAGAGAAATATTCTCAGCACTCTGGGTTCCTACACAGCCAGGAAAAATTCTCTACTCATATTACAGGCTTTATTCAGCTTCCTGGACATCCAGTTACTGGGGTTTATTGGAAATAAATTGTGTAGTATTCAGCTGGAACCTCAGTAGTCAACAGAAAACCTTGGGTAAACAGTGGCTTTCCCTCACATCAGTCAGTTCACGAGTGTCTCACAGATCCTGAGGCATCTGGGATGCCACTTGTATGATAACAAATGCGTAATTGAATCAAGGTCTTTGTGCTTACACAATAACAACACCCCAATAATAGACAGGTTGCTGCAACACAGAAGCTTTTGAAAAATGTGAAAGGTAATTTTAGTTTGGAAAGGTGTATCACACAGCTATAATTGTCACTGATTTACTTTGTAAAGTTCTAAAATCTTGGGACACAGTTTTGTAAATCATCCATTCTGTGTAACAAAAATGAAGATAGGATCACTGGAAATGTTTCATATAAGAAACAGTTTTAAATTAAGAGGCTTTGATTGTGCATATTGTAACTACTGTTTTCTGTTCTCCTGTTGGTCTGATTCAGCTCAGAGTTTTACATTCTATGGGAAAACACATAAAAGTAGTTTTTACACACGTGTGGAATAAAATTCAAAGGCTTCTGAAATCAGTTGGATACATTTTTGATTTCCTGGGAGAATTAGATATGTAATGTGGCATTGGGCATCGGGCATCTCAAATATTCAGATGGGAGGTTTCAGTATGAAGAAATAGTCAGTTTTGTTTTAACTGGCTCTGATTGTCTCCGTATTTTGTTTGAACTTCCACGTTCATGATCTCACATTTTAAGTACTCTAAAAATGCCTGAAGCCAGAGGCAGATACTTCATATTGCATAACAATAAATTAATGAATAGCAGTAGTAATGTTCATTTTTTCTGATGGATACACAGACTGGCCCACTCCTAATATAATCTGAATGTTTGAACAATATACTTCTAAACCCTTAAGTAGGTTGAAAACTAGTTTTCAAATTACAAAGCCTGGATTCAAAATGTTTTCATGAGTTTGACACAGCAGTTGAGTATGAACATGAGGAGCAAAATAAGACATGAGATATGAAAGACTGTTAGCAGACCTGGAGTTACTGTCACCAGATCTTTTGCTGCATTAGGCTGGACATTATTATACTATTCATAACTGTCTTTCTTTGAGCAGTTTAGATAGTCTAGTAATAGGTGCTTTTACTATTTTCTTCATCTTCTTACAGATGGATTGACAGAATTTGAAACTAAACTGTAATTGCACCATTCCTGTAAGCTTAGCACTGGTCTTTTCTCCAGCTACCTCAGTGATTTTGCTTTCCATCTGGTTGCCGTGCAAGTTTCTGTGTATTCAGAGCCAGAAGAAAAAAAAGGGAAAAAACCATTTTGAGAACATACTGCCCAACTGATGACAGATCAAAATATTTTGTAGTAAAGGCATTGCTTATTTCTACTATTCTTTCTTCTTCCCCCATTCCAGCACTTTTCATGATCCTCTTACTGAGCGATTCATGACATTACATTTGTGGCTGCCATATCCTTTTATTGAAACATCCATATTCTCTTTTATTCTTTCGAAGGGCAAAGTATTAAAGTGATATTGCTCTTGTTTTTTGGTTTGGTTTATTTCCAAAGGGGAAATAAATGTGTCTCTTTCCTGTGTGTCTGGCAAGATTGCTACAACTTCCATTTCTCTTCAGAAAATTCCAGCTGGCAATTTCAAGCAGAAGTTCTACAACCTAAAGACCACAGCCATTGGATCACAAGTGCAAACATCAGGAGACTTCTTCTCTTTTCTCTTTGTTCATACAATCTTTTTATTTCTGTTTCCACAAAAATATTTTGCATTTTTTTCATATTTCAAAAATAAAGCATAAAATCCAAAACCTAAACCAAAATGATGGAGAGAGTATTAACAGGTTACTCTTCATCTGCCTGCTCAGACTATTCAGATGTGAGAGCAGCACTGAAAAAGAGTAAGGTATGGAAATGGAGAATGTTTGTATTTAAGTTAAACAGCACATCTAAAGGTTGTCACACTTAAAAGTTCCAGAGTCAAGGTTCATAAAATATGAAAGTATTCTTGCACGGTTAGATCTTGGCAGGGCTATGAGAAAAGAGTATAATCTTGTTTTCCATTTATTCTGGCTAGCTGACGTTTCTACCTCAGTCTGGCAAGCAGTAATCATTAAGAGAGCCTGGCATTTCACAAAATTTGGTAAATGAATGAGGACTTAGGGGATTTTTTTGCCTTTTCTATTTTTTTTTCTTGGGCATATAAAGGTGCTATCAAATGTGACTGAAAAATTGCATTTGCATGCACACACCTACACAAGATTTTTTTTGTCCTGTAATTACTCTAGCTATTTTCAATTCACACTGTGCATATGTATATATGGATACATTCAGGCACAGTTTTGACATAGCACTTGTGCCTACTACAGTTAGACCAAGATTATGAGCTTTTTCATGTGGGCTTGAGGAGGGTAATGCGTAACTACCCATTTAGTAGGACAACAAAACAGAGGTAAAGCCCTTCAGTAAGGTTACCCAGGAGAGTAGTGAGTATGTTCATGTGGGACACCTAAATGTCAGACCGCTGAAAGTAACCTGCCTTCAAGTCTCTTAACATCAGCTTCCTGAAAGCACTGAGAAATTACCATCTAGGCAGAATTTGAGTGCTTATGAGTTAACAGCATAAATCCTGGACTTAGCAGGGTTCTGGAATCCCACTCCTATATCCACACTCTAAAACTATGGATGTCTAGTTTTTGCCAGAAATTTTCCAGTTGTCTAAAGCACTATTTCTCTTTTTAAGAACAAGTACCTCTTTTGGAACAGGACTAGGTTACCTCGCAAATTCAGGTCTCAGTATAGGTAAATAGGTGTTTTACCATGAGGCAAGGCCAGAGCAAGGCTAACTAATTCATAGACAATCAACTTCTACAGAGTTATTGTATCTACCACTGCTGGAAAAAAGATAATACTTCTCTTTCTTTCTCTTATTGCTTTGGTATATTAGTACAGTGGTTAAAACTACCACAAAAATTCACAGAGACAGAAAATGACTGAGGTTGGAAGAGATCTCTGGAGATTGTCTACTCAACCCACCTTATTCAAAGCAGGGTCAGCTACAGAACGTTTTTCAGGGGCGTGTCACGTTGAATTTTGAATATCTCCAAGGCCATAACCTCTCAGGTTGACTTGTACTAGTGTTTGACCCTTGCAGAAACAAACAAACAGAAAGGTTCAAAGAGCTGAAAAATAATTTTTCTAAAGTTGAATAATCCCAACTCTTTCAGCCTTGCCTCATATTTGGGCTGCTTCAGGCCCTCAGTCATCTTCATGGTCCTTGGCTGGAGCCTCAATTATTCTATATGTTGAGTCTGACATAATTTAAAAAAATACAGAGATTTACAGGATCAAACCATTTCTCTTTTGTTGCACATTTATTTTATTTTAAATAATTTGAGCCTTATGCAGCTAAACCGTTGTTTATTGCTGTGTGAATTGCAGGATATTTCAGGATCTGGCCTCTCTGAAATTTTTTTCAGCCAAAGAGCATATAAAATAGCTTTGTCTGGTTGGATCTCCTTTTGCAATGTCACAATGCAACTCAAGAGTACACAGCTGTGTGTGATCAGAAGGGCATTCTTTTCAGGTTTGAAAAGGAAGAGCTGTATCTCAACAGAAGTCTAGATTTAATTGTGCTAACAGAGATTTTTGTATCAAATGTTATACACGTGCTTTCAAATGAGGAAAAATGCTGCAGGTTCTTCATGGGCAAGATTTTACCTTCCTTACACATTACTTGTAAAACTGCTCCTAAGATTACTGTAACATTAAAAATTATGGAAGTTATGATCTAGACAGAGAAATTTGAGTTTGTCTGTCTCTGGAATCATCCTAGATTGGCATCATTAACACATCTATGATTACACAAATAAAGGCTTAATTCATTGTAAAGAATTGCCCTGCCCTGCAATTTGTAACTTTAATTTTTAACTAATTTTTTAGGCAAAACCTGTACTTAAGAATGGATATTCACTTTTGAGGGCTGAGGGTGCAAAAGCATTCAGCATTTTACTTCTGTCTACTACTTAATTTTCACCCTGACAAAATTGATATCATCTGGGTGCCTGATTGCTCAGGTGGACAGACATACCTGTTTTAAAACTTGACTCACAGTGTCTCCCATCCCCAGCCTTCCCTCTTCCCGTACAATACAATGAAATCACTTACCAAGAAAAAATCTAGAAATTAATTTTAAACTAAATTAAATTCAGTGAGAAATTTGATATCAAGATTTCTGGAGAGTTCTAGAGAGTAAAGTCATCACTGAACAAAATCATTATAAGGTCCCCTTATTCAAGATTCTTCACCTGTTTACTTCAGCCCTGTTCTAGAAGACACATTCTTCCACAACTTCTTTCTCCCTGCTCCACCTAGGAGAAGAGAAATGTAAAAGTTTAATCCATTGTTGAGATAGGAACATTTTAACAATTGAAATATAATATAATACACTAATACTACTAGTAATAATAGTAATGAAAAGGGAGATAGATAACAAAAAAAGAGAAAGATGAAAATTCAAGGAAAAAAACAAACTGATGCACAACATCATTGCTCACTAGCACTACACATCAACAATTAAAATATCAGTGTTACCAAGATTTTTCTCATACTGAATCCAAAACACAGCACTGTACCAGCTACTAGGATGAAAATTAGGAATATCAGCTGAAACCAGGACAACGTGTCACATTCTTTTCTTAGATTCTCAGGTAAAAGTAGTCAAAGTGGTGCTAGATTATATCAAGGTGTTATTCATGTATTAGAAAACAGGAGAATACAGTCAACTTAGAAACTCATTTTATATAGATCATAAAACAGCTCTCACAAGGTAACAGTCTGAGGTCACTACTACCCTGGACTGAAAGCGAAACAGTGACCTATGATAGGTAATAAAGTGCTCCATATTCCATTATTACTAGGGTGAGTTCCTTTTACCTTCATTCCAGCACTCTTTTTTTGGCTGTCACCAAACTTCTAAAATTTAAGGCATGGATCCCGAAAGTTTGGATTACTGCTGGATTAACACCTACTAGTATTAAGGAAAGATAAGAGGTAGCCTTTATTCGGAAAGAAAAAAATATAGAAAGAAATAGAACTTATGTATTGGATTTGTATTGTATTTCTGTATTTCAACTCTAGGATCTGGCAGAGGGTGTTTTGGTTGACATAGGTGGTTTTTTTTACCAGGTTACTTTCAGTGGAGAACTTATATATTATCTATTTCAAAATTTAGAGGAAGTATTCAAAGCAGGTAGAATAAGACATGCGAAGAAAGGATTTTATAAACATTAGGAAAAAGTTTTAGATTACAGAAAGAAATGTTTATTTAGCAAGCACCTTTTATACATACAAAGCAAGTCTACCTTTTGTTTGCTTAGCCAGACACTTTGTGCATATAACATAGAATTGCTCCCTAGACCTGGATTCAGATTTCTAATCATGAGCTGTGGTGGTGTCCTTGTACTGCAGTTTTGTTGTTTAGGAAAACAGTTTTGGGAAAGAAGCCATATATGTTCTTTGTTCTTGAAAATTATGACATTTGGGGCAAAACAGGAAAAAGAGTCTAGAGGCACAGGGGGTGACAACATGACCCAAACCAAACAGACATAGGAGAATAACCCTAAAATTAAATGACCTTAAAATTAAAATGCTACTTTTTTCATTCAGTTAAAATAACATATAAACTGATTGAAATGATTGTATAGCAGGCCAATGAGAAAAAAATTCTTCAATCTTCTCACCACAGTAGAAACATCAAAGAATGAAATAATAGAGCTTGTTATTTTTAATGTTCATATCCCTTTTAAAATGTCTTGTGCAGAAAAAGAGAAACACTAAAGATTTCCAACAGCATAGTTGAAGTTTATTTGGCCATAAAAATTAAAATGTACAGTTGTTTAATACTCCTAGTATTTGTTCTTAATTTATAACAAATATAACAGGATCAGAGAATAAGCTGAGTTGGAAGGGACTTGCAAGGATCATCGAGTCCAACTCCTGTCTCTGCATGGCACTATCTCAACAGTCACACCATGTGCCTGAGAGCATTGTCCAAACACTTCTTGAACTCTGCCAGGCTCATGCTGTGACCACTTCCCTGGGGAGCCTGTTCCAGTGCCCAACCACCCTCTGGGTGAAGAACCTTTTTCTAATATCCGAACTAAACATCCCCTGACACAGCTTCAGGCCATTCCTTCAGGTCCTATCACTGGTCACCACAGAGAAAAGATCAGTGGAAAGGAGATCATGTTTGATAATAAGGACTTTTCTCTCATGAAGCCATGCTGGCTGTCAGCAATGACTGCCTTGTCTTTCAGGTGTTTTTCAATCTCAGGCATCACCAGAATAGTCTTTCTATAACTTTACCAGGCACTGAAGTGAGACTGAGAGGCCTGTAGTTTCTAGGGTCATCCTTCTTGCCCTTCTTGAAAATTGGGACAACATTTGCCATCTTCAGTCAGTGGGGGCCTCTTCAGATTCCCAAGATTGATCAAAAATCATTAAGAGAGGTTTTGCAATGATAAATCTACATCTAGGGCACCTTGTATGTTGTCTAATAGTTAAATTAATTACAAAAATTATTTCTGGGACAAAAATTCTCTTCTGTGAGCAAAATAATTGATAACAGCACTGAAACGTCTCTGTCTCATGTTCCCTGCACTCCCACAAACGCATTCAATGTTAAACTATATTGAGGATCTCAGCAGTAAATTTGAATCTCTTGATATTGATTTCAGGGATACATTTTCTATAAACAAACCTAGCTGGCCTGAATTGTGGCTATATCTCTTCTTTATACTTGTCTTTCAAGTGGTTCCTAAAAATGCAGATTATGGGATATAAATAGAAAAAAACCCTACTCAAATAATTATATATATTTAAATATTAACCAGTCATTAAATAGTGCTTGTTTGCAATTTTTCTAAATTGGTAGAACAGACATTAAACTGTGTGAAATATGTGGACTGATGTTTCTAAGGAAACAGCATCTAAATAAACAAATTGAAGAATTCAGACACACCAGTCTGCAAAAATGAGCAGACCATGAAATCAAATCTTCTTTGTGTTATTGGCTCAAGAAGAGTGAAATGTGGCAGCAATCAGTGATGGGTTTATTGGAGTCTCTGCAATGGCAAGTGTTTTTTGGTTTGGTTTTTTTTTTTTTTTTTTTACTTAGACACAATAATAATAAAAATAACAATAACAATAACAGCAGTAAAAATGGCTCTTTGATTTCCTGTCTTTACACCTGAGTTACATGTAGACACATTGGTCCTAGTCAGCTTGCAGCCTGTCAGAAATAGAAACCAAGTTATGTGAATATGAGATGAGAAAAAATTGTAAGAAAGCCATAATCTGTAACTTTTTTGGCTCTGAATTACCTTGTTACTTAACCGTTGCTTATATTTCTTGGGGTAAAATACTGATCAGCCTGAATAAGGGTGGGAGAATCTGGGGTCATTATCAGGGGAACACTTAGACCTTCTCAGCATCCCTTTTATTTGACAAGGAAGTAGATCGAAAACACTGAGAATCTTGAATGGGAGTTGCATCAGTGGGTCACTGTACAGATCTCATGCATGTTCTTTTTCACACACCTGGAAGACTAGAAGAAGGTTCTACCTTCATCAGGGAAAGAACCTAATGGAGCAAGGTTGTGAGGCATCTTGTGTTGCCATCTAAAACTCAGCTTTAAAAACTAACAGTGAAATCCAAATTTCTTCCCTTCCCCTTAAGGACGAGTCATCACGCCTAAATAGGTTGGACTTGATAATGTCAAAGGTTTTTTCCAACCGAGTTCATTCTGTGATTCTGTGATTCTGTGATTCTGTGATTCTGTGATTCTGTGATTCTGTGATTGATTCTGTGATTCTGTGATTCTGTCTTGATTTTGGATGCAATTATTTTTAAAATAGGTAACTCCATTAAATGTAGATTTCACAAACCAAAAGTACTTCTGCTGTAGACTTCTCATCTGTGGTTCAGGAGAGCATGTTGCAACTCCTGTCTCAGTTGGGCTGATGGGTCACACTTAGGCCTCTGAGTGCAGTTGTCTGCACTGCTCTGCATCCTTCACGCTTTTGGCAAGATCATAGTGTAGTGAGCATTACCCTAAGCTAAATCCATATTTAAAATGCAAAAGAAAACCATGTTAGCTTTTGGTGTGCCCCCGCTTTGTCTGGGACACCATTCATAGTCACCAGCATAGAATTATACCATATAGCCTGTTAACAGCTGTCCTTTGTTCCACATTCTCAAAACTAGACAGAAATACAGTGTTTAAATATTTCTTCTTTAGGTAGGACTGTATTGGCTTTCAATCTGATATATATTTCACAGTGATGCTGTCTTAAAAGCAACAGAAACCTTTTCTGAACAGTTCAATCTTCATGTAAGTTTTTGAGTTCAGTTTGATTCATGGTGTGAAACCATTTCCTTAAATCAGAAAAAGCCTTTATAATAGAAATAAAATACCATCATGTTCATATTAATAAGTTTAAAAGCTTGGATTCCATTGCTATAAATCTCAGACATATGCAATTTGGATAAATGTGAAGAATATACCTGATGGAACCTGATGGTTTATTCAAAATATGCAGAACTCAATGCTTGCCCTAAAAGTTGCAAGCATTCAGCTGTAAAAAATTTGCTTTTGTTTTCCAGGGTTATGTTCTAAATGGAACTTTATTTGAATCTTTTTGAGTGTTGGTTGATTCAGCACCAAACTGATTGTAGACAAAGCTCTGTTTACTGTATAGTTAGAAAGAACATAATAATCTTAAGAAATCATCTAATAGTAAGAAATCATCTCATCAAGCCACTTCCTAGAAACTTAATACTTCCTCTCTGGCAAGTTAGACAAAGATGGCTCAAAAGAATCAAGGAATAAGATGTTCAAGGGTTTATATAGACACACAAAATGGTTCTCATAATTTGTGGTTCTGTAAAAGATAAAATTTATAGTACACTAAAAGAAATGTTTTTTGTCTTGAAAGGGAAGAAACAAATTGCAAATTTGCAGCTGATGGTAACTGGAAAAAAAGAAAGTGGATTGACCCAATTTTGGAGGGAACAATAAACAACTATAATATTTATATTGACTGTCTCAAGAACAACTGCTATGTATACTTTGATGTGGGGACAGTATGATGATGTCTTCTCTTTCTACTAGTGAATTGTAATAAACCACCACCAATAAAAACCACCACCACCAGCAATAAAATAACTGTATAATTGTTTTCCAGTTTCTTTAGACAAGTGCTTTCTTCAGCTTCCTGCTTAAATAAGAAGGAACATATGAATTTTGCTAGAGATGTGTCAGAACACAGAAAATACTTCAATTCTGTATACTTGTAGCCTATTAAGTTCCCCAGAGTTTAGACTGTATTTTACATGTCAAGCAAATAAAATCACTCCCAAGTTTAAAAAACCATTTTTTCTTCCCTTTGTGCCTTTGCCCATGCAATGTTGAAACAGCAGCTGATTTTTAATATTTCCACAGAACAAACACAATCTTCATATGGTTTTCATCTGTTTTTTCATAATTTTCTACTTAATATTGCCTTTAAAATTGAGTTTTGAAACAGTGAAGGGTTTGAAGTAAACTTGTTTCAAAAAACTATATACCCTAATGGCTGGAAAGGAAGTGTACTCTTGACTGTAAAAAGTAGGAAGTAGGAAGAATAATTTTTTGATATTTCCAAAAGAATGTTTCCTACATTGCATAGTTTGGTAACTGAGGGCACTGTTAAGAAAAGACTATAAATATGGACTTCAAAGGAATGATTAAAAAAAAAAAATGTCTATTGGAAAGATATATAACCATTGTTCTCATCCTGAATATTCTTAAAAGTCATGGTTTTATAATAATCTAGTTAGGTTTGTCATGCTGTTTATAATATCAGTTCGTCATGGGTATTTCTCCGGCTCACTGCATTGAAGGTCAGTCTGAGAGTTCAATGCCTCAAGAAACTCCCACCTTTGTTAAGATGACAATCTTTTGCTGTGTCCACTTTGAACCTCAACCACTTTAATTTCCTTATCCCTGCTTGTTTTTTTAGTTGGAGAGCTCTTCTTCAACTTTGAAATTCTACTTAATTTTACATATATACAGAAATCAAGAGTTTCAATATGTGGATGAGACAATAGGAAGACTGGATACACAGTAGGTTTTTAGATACATTAGGAACTGTAGAACTTTATGGACAGAGGAACTTGAGTAGAAGGAAACCAGATGCAGCATCCTCATAATGGTAAAGTTACCCCAAAACCAAAATGCCCAAAAGGATTATTTAAATCAGAAGTTAATAGAAAGCCAGTTGTTGCAGAAGAACAGGTAGTTTAGGCTGAAACAGTCTGCAGAAGTGATATCAAAACTAGTGTTGAGTGTGCCTCTCAAAAGAGAGGAAGGAAATTCACAGGGTAAGCATAGTGCCTTATGTATAGAATATGCAACATTAGTCAGTGAAATAAGGCAAAACTTAGTAGTGCTTCCTTAATTGTGGGGGGAGCCTGGAAAATAACATGAGGAATTATTTCAATTCTTGGAATCTAAACACTTGCCCTAACATACCAGGTAACTCAGAGACTTGGTGGGAAGAGGATAAACCATGGAATGCTGTGTTGCCAGGCTTCGAGATTCATAGGAATTCTAGACTAGGACATAATGCAGAAAGAATGTCACTGTGTGATGTGTGAAACTTAAGGAACATTAAAATATTATGATCATAAATTAAAAGCATTATTCATTTTGGATGGAAATGTCATGTTATTAATAAAAATGTAGAACTAGTGTGGAAATATGCCTGCCCTTATCAGAACAATACAAAATGCTGAGTGAGATGGAAAAATTTCCAAGTTTGGGAGAAGTACTAAGTGTGAGAAATTCTGATTATCTATCTAGAAATCTGATAGGGTTAAATGGCATGAGACGTAAACTTCCTTTTTTGCTATGATGAACAGTTTATTTCTAGAACAATAAAAAAGTCAGAATTCACAGGAAAAGATTCTGTTAAGAATTTGGTCTTGAGCCATGAAGGAGGAACCATTTCAAGAGATATTATTAGGAGATTTGTTATGTGATAGTGACCATGCCAAAAGAAGTTTCAAAAGCAACAAACAGGCCAAAAAAAACCAAACCAAAAATATGAGTTTTCAGTTTTCAGAAAGGAAGAAAGCTATACAAAACAAATGGGAGAGTAAACCCTGGAAAAAAACCCCAAACAAATCAACCAATCAACCAAAAAAAAACGTAAGAAGAAAACCCCAAACAAACCCCTAAACTCCTCTTTTCATCTTGAATTCTACCTAAAAATTATTACAGTGGAAGTCCAAGTAAATTAATGGGAATTCAAAATAAAGCAAAATAGACCTCAAAATCCTACATTTGTTCTCTAGCTCAAACTACAAGCTAACAATGATAACATAGATAAAAACTCAGCATTGAGGAAATTAAAAACACACTAAATATGGAGAACAACTGAACCAATAAAATATGCAGAACATAGATGAGCAGGAAACTAAAAAACCCTCAAAAATAATTTGAATAGCAGCTGGAAAAGTGTGCTTAGACTGATAGTAAAACTGTCTCTAAGCACATTACTGCACTTCTGATGGGGAACTGGTGAGACCACATTGTGACAAAACTCTGAAAAAACTTCAGCTGTGACAAGGCTTTACTAAACACAATGAATTCATTGAATTGGTCCTTACTGTGGAAGACATTGAATATGTTCCCACATCTAAAGCCCTTTTGTAGCATATAGGTCAAAGGAATTCAATCACTTCTAAAAATATACAGGATATATTAGATAAAATATATAAATAAGGTGTTCATAAGTCAGCAGTACCAGATGATATTTCACCATGGTGTGTAACATCGTTGTGGGGCCATCACACATATGGTACAGGAAGACTGTCAAGATTGTCTATCTGTGATAAGACATCTAGCTAGGATAGTGGGAATTACAGGAGCAATGAGTCTGAGTCTATATGAGAAAAATAAGATCTTTAACATATCAATAAACAGAGTTTTTTGGGAAAGAGTCAGCATATCTTCTGTAAAGGGAAAGCTTTCCTCACTGGCCTGCTGCAGTTCTGGAAGAATGACAATAAGCATGAGTATGAACAAGAGATAGTTGAACCAATGTATTTTGATTTTTTTAAAGGTTCACCAATGGCTGCTAAAGAAAATAAGTTGTGAAAAGCTTCCTTTAAGCACTGAAAGTCAGCTAAATGATAGAAGGGGTAGTGTAGGATGGCATAGCATAACATAGCATAGCATAGGATTGGATCTAACAGTTGTTTTCCAGGATGGGGAAGAATATGCAATGGGGTCCCATAGGGTAGGTGCTGAGTTCTTTTCATGATTTGAGAGACCTGGAGAAGAAATGAACAATGAGTCTGCAAATCTGTGGCTGCTACTAATCTCTTTTGTGGTGAAGAACACTGATTTGGGATATTATTAATCATGAAAACTAATAAGAAGCTGTTGTATTAACCAAACTGCAATGTTAGAAATAAAGGTTCTTCAAACTAGATGGAGTTTCTTTTCAAGCAGATAAAACACAGCCTTTCTTAAAACAGCAAGTAGTAAATTTACAGAGCTTACTGCACTATGTAAATAGAGGCACTCAGTAAGTTGAAAAAGAATTAGATGTTCATTTACTAAAACGTCTAAGTAAAAGCTACCATTTAACAACATCCTGTGGCCATTGACAGAGTTTGGACTGCAAAAAGCAGTTAAATTGGTGTTCTTTCTCTAAACATCTGCTGCCTGTGTCAATGATTGGGCTCTAGGCTGGATGGACTGTTTGTTTGACATCATATATTCTTATGTTTTTAATTAATGCATGTAGCCCTCTTCTGATCACCTCAAAATTCCTTTGTGAATTCCTGCAATACCTGCCTAAGTTTCTGCCATGTGGTCTCTGCATAGGACACATAAGGACAATCATAGCTCTGATATCTTCTCACTGTTTGGCATTTTTCAGAAAATACTGTGCGGCTGTGTTTTGACTTGTGCCTGAAAGTTAGATTGACATTTCCAGAAAACATAGTTTTAATGTATATTTATTGAGGAAATTATACCCCCTTGTCCAGGCTTTCAGAGTTCTGGCAACCCACTGAAAAGCAGCTTTAATTAGGATGACAGTAGTCCAGGAATGACAGAAAGTTTAAAAATCCTTCAGTTCCATCTGAAATAAATTTACAGATGAAAGTAGATTTGATGAGGCCTGGGTATACACTTGCTGCAATCATTAAACACTGAGTTCTCTCATGATTTTGTTAAAAGTCTTCGTCTGGACTGCCAAATTCTTGATATAAACAAGAAATTATCTTGTGTTCATAGACACAGTAGGCATTTTGGGTTCCCTATTGCCCTTGTATGTGAACCATCCTAATATTTAAAACAAAGTGTAGCTTCTTTTTCACCTTAATTTTACCTTTGTGTTTTTGGGGGTTTTTGTGTTGTTTTTTTTTTTTTTTTGTTCATTTGTCTTTTTTTCACAGGTATACAGGTGGAAAGTGGATCCAATACAAAATTACCTGGTCTCTTGCTCACAATACCAACATTGTTGTGCTACGATACTGAGACACTAATGTTGTGATCAATCTGACCACTTCCTGACCAATGTCTAGGGAGAACAAACATAAAATCCAAACCCAAAGCCTAATATACCCAAAAATGTGTATTTTTAAGGCAAGAAAACATTGTGTGCATGTTATTTATTTTATCATTTTATATTTTGAAAAAGAACCTTCAGTAGCCATTGGAACAGATACACTTGAGTGTGCCAGTGGGTTACAAAATTCAGGTTTGTCATTCTAGTGGAATTAGGGTAAGATCATGTTCTGTTCAGCTTGCATACAAGATACAGATTAAACTTACAGATGCTAGACTTTTTTAATAATAAAGGCAGCTGTCAAATTATCAAAGATGTCAGAGCAGATAAAATCCCTGCAGCCATGCAGAGCTCTGAAAAGGTTTTCTTTTGCTAGTATGCCATTGCCTCCTTCACTATCATACTACATAAAACTTGAAAGACATCAATAATTTCCATTTGAATTATATTGTCTTTGTTCTTTTCAATAATAAAATAATCTTTTTTTTTCTTTTAGACATACCATTAAAATAGTGCAATAGAGCACATTCTCTACATTTTTTTTTTAATTTAAAGCTCTTTTATAGCAACTCAATGGTTTGAAACATGGTCCCTGCAGCACTCAACTGGAAACTTTATATATGGGCTATTCAGGCTTCTTGCATTAGCAGAAATAAGCTTTCCATTCATTTAGCTAATTTACACACACTTCTTGATTTGCTTTTGTCTAAAGGAGAGTGATAAAACAATGATGACAGTGATTTCCTAGCCCACATAGAGAGGTTAAAATGCTTAAAAGAAAACTCTCAGGTAAAGAAGAAGAGGAAAGGGTTTAAACATTGCAGTTGGCAAAATATGTTTAAGCCATTTGCTCAAAAACAGTCCAGGTAATTTACATGGGCAATTGAAGCCCAGCTTCACACCAAAACTTCACCACAGCCCTTCACAGGCATTTACTAATATTCTTGTATCAAGAAAAGAAAAAAAGACATCAGTTTATTAATTTTCGTCTAGGTGGTTTGAAGAAAGCAAGGACATATGTAAAGAGTCTACTGTGTTTTTAGAGAAAATAGGATCAAGAAGAGACCTTTTGTATCATAACCTGTTATAATTTCTGTAGTGGTGGGCTACTGCTTGGAGTACTTCACTGCTTTGTCTATTATAAATAAAAGAGGCTCCAAGCACTTAGGAGAATTCATTGTTTACAGAGAACAAATTCTGTCTCAAACAGGTGTGTTTGAGTTTTTTTATTTGTGAAGTTTGGGGGGTTTTGTTTTTTAAAGCTACTTTTCATTGCAAATACCATTTTTTCAAAATTTTAATTCATTAGACCCAGTTGTCTATCATTAAGACAAAGACAAAATGACACATAAACACAGTATATACAAGAAAAATTATTTGTAAAAATATATTGGAAATTCTGGAAACATGAATATTTTTATGTAATGCCAACATATAAATTACAGGGACTAAAATCCAAGACCCACTTCATCCAGTGACCTATAACTGAACCTTAGAGAAATAGGATTACATTATTTGAGCAATCCTTTGTCAAACAGAAAAAAGTGTTCATTTCCATGGATGCTAACAGAACTTGGAGTAAGAGTTCCTTCCCACATGTCTCACTGGTTCCATCACCCTCAAATATAATCACATAGCAATTTATACTTTTGTTGGGAACATATGACTGTGAATATAAGAATAACTAAGACCATTTGTATATAATATGCAGGTAACTACTGACAGGTATTTACTGACTTTTATTTCAGAATGTAATATTACTTCTTGAGGGCTAGAAGTACTGTAATCATTGAATAGGTCTGACTATTACTTACCACTGAATTGTAATCTGAATTTATGGTCAACATTATGGGATTACACAAGAAGGAAAAGTCCCTACTTAAAGCTACAAGTCTAATTGTACAGTCCAACACAGAGGACACTGCTGTAGTGAGGCGTTTTGTTTCATTTGACAACATCATTTTGTTGTCTATCATGAGCAAAACACAAAGTGGGAAGACAGATGCATACACCACAGCACAAGGGAGGAAAACACAGACCATTTTGAGGAGTTTCTCTTGTGTGCATATGGAAGAGAGAGTGAGTTCATGCACTCACAGTCATACAGAGCACTAAATAAAATGACTCCTGCACAAAAGCCCTCCTTGAGATAGCATCACTGTCCTTTGGGCTCTTGACAGTTTTAAAGGCCATTACTAACACCTCCTCTGCAATCTACTCCTCTGCATCATATAAGTGTCAGAGAATCAAATCAAGCAAAACTCCCATTAAAGTACGTGAAAGTCGTGTCTGCATAAGGGGCAGATGTAAACTCAGCAAGGATCTTTTGGTTTGGCCTCGAGCTCAGGAGCAGCCTCAGAGAGAAAGGATATGCCCAATAAATAGTGCTCTAGGTCAGATACTTTTCTGGTCCATTAGGTTAAGTTCTTGAGAAGAGAGAAGCTAATAATACTTTATTCTCTTAGGTATTCATATAGACAGCTAATAAGCTTATGATAATTATACCTTAGAGACTTAAAAAGTTACACTTAAGCATGCATCTGTCTGTAGTTATGATGAAGTACTATTTCAGTTCTGATTTCCACTTAGAAATTTGGACAATTACATATTTTTTCATTATTTATGGAGAGAAAGATATTTTACTGTTTTCAGGCATGTGCAATGCCAAGTAAATTGCTTGAGTCTGATTAAGGTTGAATTTCAAGGGAATGAGAAATATAAACTTTAAATAGCATATCAATATATTGTTTCCTCAGTTGGACATCACAAAAGAACCTAGAACCAAACACAGGAACTCAGGCAAAGCTAAGGCTTCCTGACTGAGGATAAAGTTTGCCTGAACAACAGGAAGTTCTCCTGTAGAATCAATAAATTTATGATTTTCCTATTAGTAGTATTGTTATTTCAATGAATAGGAATTTGTGAATCAGAGTAATTCTTCTGGCATACTTTGGTTATCCTCTTTTCATCATCTGGTGAATAACAGACATTTCTCCTTCTCCATCCCAAAATTAATAAGGAAACACAAATAAGTAGGTTACTGCATTTGTTACTAAAAGAGTCTGTTTTCAGAAATATAAGTAGCAACTCCCAGATATATATGTGTTTTCAAACATCACTATTCTTGTTCTTTAATATATTTAAGGAATATTTATGCGTACTACAGTAAGGCAGGCCATACAAGAAAGAAAATGTTCCTTTTTAATTTTTCCCTGTGAATTGCTACTGAGACTACTGATACAGTGCCTTCCTGCATTTGTTGTAAAATTCCATTGTGCTTCAATGACACGTTTCTGAACCAAGAATATTTTCAAAGGTGGAGGGTCCAGGTGATTGAACAGCTTTTTGCGTAAAAAAGCCAAAGCACTGAATTTTTTTGTGTTGTATTTTACACACTTCTAAGACTACACATGAATAAATAAATAAGACATATGCCAAGATAAACTCACAAAAGAGTTTCAGAAACATAAGTGGTCAGTGACACTTTGAACATTTTGGTAAATTGTTCAGGACCAGAAGATGCTAACAATACATTAACAGTTCATGAGATTGGTCTAGAGAAAGGGTTAATTCATACTTAGATATACACCTCTTGTCCACATGCAGGGGTTAAAATATAGACATTTCAAATGATTTTCCACCCACATATTAGGAAGCATTTCCCAAATTCTAAGTATGGTACTGCTGTACATTGAGCTAATCTGTGTCTTATCTCAGGTTCCCTTGTATAGAATTACCTCTTGTTAAAGTTATGGTTAACATGAAAGTTAAAATATTTACAGAATTTAATCCATGTTGCTCATGTCCCTCTACAATTTCCCAAAGGAAAAAAACCCTCTAACATTAGAAAAATAAAAAACCAAAACAGAATGGTTTTCTTGGCCCCAACCAACACCGGGAGTAATTTACTTTTTAGTTCTGTGGGGTTTGGTTTGGGTTTTTGTTTATTTGTGTATTTGTTTAGGGGAAAGAAAGAAGAAGAAATGTCAACAGGTGCTAATGACTTTTCAAAACTTGAGAAAAAAGAAAAGTGCACCTTAAATCCCATGCCACATTTCAGCCTACAACAAATTACAATGCTGCAGTCTTAGATGGCATGGATACACATAGACAGGCCTTTCACCATATCCCTGCTGTGGTTAGGCAGGTAAATAATGGTTTGAATTAATGGAGGGTGACACTTTCCAAGCTTTTTTGCTGACAAAATTTCATAGAAGCATATATGGACACCTCAATAAGTTTCCACAAAAACCTGCATTAGGAAAGAACTGACAGAGACCTTTAGTCTTGGAAATTCAGCATCAGATGAATCTCTTCTGCCACAGTGAAAATTTCCAGCGGACCTACTACTAGCAAAGAGACATTTCATGGATATTGTCACTATCTTCACACATGGAAGGGGATGTTTATAACTTTATTTTCAGAATTGTAAATCTCTGACAACATATGTTTTCTTCTTTGTTTTTTTTTTTCAGTTCTGTCTCGGTTTAAAACGTGACCAGGATAAATTCTTATTAGCAACACACTATTTGTTTGAATTTTAAATCAAATATTGCTCAATGAACACCTGTAAATTATTTGGCACTAGTTTTAGACTGTCCTAAAATGTTGGTCTGAGAACAAACTGCATCTTGATAAAAACCTATTTTTTTATCTTGTTCAGAATTTAGAATTTAAAACCTTAGATTAATTTTTACAGTAAAGCAAATGTTTCTCTTTTGTCCTTTTCATGCACTATTATATTTTTTTCCACTGAGAAGTTTCACTGTGTGTATTAGCCTTTGGTCTACATTGGCTTTGGTCTACATTGGGATATTAAGGAAATAAGTAACCCCATGTTTTGACTTTTTCAGGCACATTACATATGCAATGTATGACAACACCTTGAACCTATTATCCAATGGTTTTGAGAAATACGTGTTAAGTACATACAATACTTTTTTTCCCCTCCATTTCTCAGTATACATTTCAGGAAACAAAATGAAGAACAGGAAAGGCTTTAGTCTACAGGAAACTGTAGAATGAAAGAATGACAGCAATAAGCACATTAAATACAATAACACATAAGAGATATTCTCTTTAACCCAGAGCTATACCAGAATGTTATAACTAAATTCTAAGGGTCCAAAGACATGTGAGTCAAAGTACTGCTGTGTACTTTTCATATTGAGACTAAAGTCACTGAAATCAGTGATTGATCCTTTTTAAAACTTTTATCTTACCACTTACGAATGAAATGATGAAGCTGACTGCCTCATTCTCTGCAGTCACCATTGGTTTACTTGTGCAGCTTTGAGAATTAGTTTTTTCTCAGGGATGATGACAAAACATCTATCCACTGGGTAATACTTACACATCCTAACAAATGCTGCTTTCTGTGCCAGTAAGCCACACAGATAGGTTTAAAATGTTCAGTACATTCAGCAACAGGGAAGTGGTAGGGCAGGCTGAAAGGAACTTTGATCATGGGCCTTTTTCCTCCACCATTCAGAATAAGACATTTTTCATAAATAAACCTTACAGTCATGGTAAAATTACCCATATTCTTCTGCAATACTAGATGCTACATTCTGTTCCCAAATAAAGGCATCTTCTGTGTGCATAATCATTTAGCTGTTAATATAATTTCAATTGCCAGCCTAATTTCCAGAGAATCTTTAACTGATCAGGAATCTTCATTTTCTTATCTTTTTAGAGATTCAGTCAGCAACTGGAAATTTCTGTTACAGTCCCCTAATTATATCTGCTCCCACCTTTTATCCTATTTATTTGCTTAGCTCAGGATCATGTGGGTTATTAATTTGGAACAACTTTCTGAATTTAAATGTGAATATTATTTTAGCACTTCTATAGGCATTAGACTAATGGCTAAGTAGTTATTATTTCCAGATGTTGTTCCTTTCTATCTACACCTAGGTACTGCTCAGCTGTGTTTGAAGTCAAGGAATCTATTTACACACACAAAAGACACAAAGAAAAAAAATCCACATTGAGAAATGTTCCATACAGCTGAATTGTAGACTCATAAATTCCTCACTCTAATGTTTACATACTTCTGAATGGCTCCAATTGCTACCAGCTAGGGGCCTGGGTGTTCTGCTTGCCACAAAGACATCTGAAACCTGGAAAAATTTCATAAACAATGGTCCTTAACCAGGAACATATGCTCACCCGGCCTCTATGTAAGGCATTAAACATCCAGGGAATATAAAGAAGGGGGAAAGGGGAAGAATAAGAAAAATACTGAATTCTTTGTTAAGTGAAGTAGGATTGTCAATTAAAGATCTTTACTGTTCTACTTTAGGAGATTTTGCACCCTCAGTGTTTCACCCAATATACACTTTCATTTTTTTGTCTGTCTGCAGCTAACTGCTATGAAACATTTATGCTAAAAAAACATGCACTATAAAGTATCCAAATTTGCCTTTGCTGCGGTTTACCTAGTTTACTCACCTTTTGCACACTGAATTTTCAAGCTGATAAGTCAATTTGTCACACCAGTAGAACATAGAATCTCTTCCCCCTTACTACACATAAATTAGAGTCCAGAAACAATGTTTAAACTGATTTTCCAGCCTTCTTAAACAGTGAAAGTTTCTTTCCCCACAGTTTAAACTATCACCAGCTATTAGGATTCCACGATTTCCTTTGAGAAACTATTTCACAATCTAATAGATTCCACCATGGGGAAATTCTTCTTATATGATTGAGTCCACATTTGCTTAACATGTATTCTTTAGCTTGAAAAATTAATAAATTTTGGTTATGGGAGGTTAATCCTGTGGCTGTGTCATGCTTTCAGATTGCAAGTTCCACTCAAAAAGTGGAGAAATGATCATAAAGCATAACATCTTTTTTTTGGGAAATATGATGCAATGTCTTGAACTTTGATGGTTTCTTTTGTTATTATTTGAAAACTCTCTATGTTTCTCTCCTTGGGAAGAAGCCCCCATAGAACTTGCGCAGCTTTGGCAGCATGATTAAGAAATGTTGAGGTGATTTGACCCATTTTATCCTTCCATCACTGCTTCACAAGCAACATCATGTGCATTGAATGTTTTCATGCCTTAACTTATCAAGAGACTGTGATTGTATTTAAGTGTATTTAGATGGGAAATATAAATCCAGAACTGAATAATGCTTGTTTAAGAGCATAGATAGTTTAGCAGTAAGATATCAGACTAGCTAATATGTCATTGTAAAGAAAGATTCAAGATCAGTACCCAGTATATGCCCCATTTTACCCCATTTCATGTTTCAGATGTGCTTTAAAAATTGATAGTGCACAAATGCCTAAACAACTTCTGTTCAGAGTCTGACGTATAAAAATCATTCTTACCTAAGAGTAGACACATGTTTGCAAAGTGAATTCTAAGAGCAGACATACTGAAATGAGTTTCAGGTGTTCAGTTCAGCAGGAGTAAAATTCATAAGGAAAAAAAAAGCAGGAAAAATGTGTAGCAGTATTTTATTCCTGTTGCTTTAGTAGGATCTGATCCATCTTGCTTACATCACAGGTTCTTCTATCAGTTTTGTCACTTGGACTCTCCCAATGTCTTCATCAACAGAACCATATTCTTCTGCTAACCTGAGGCTTGCTCTGCCCTGCTATGATTGTACTACAAGTTTCAGATGTACCTTGTTGGACCTCTAGCACTTGATGGATCTTAATGAATGAGTCTTGACAAATACTTTGTGCAAGCTATTTCAAGAAGAGTTAAGAAGAAGGATTCAAGTAAAGTAGGGAGACAGACCACTTAGAGAAATAAGAGAAACTGTAGTCTGATCTTCTTCAAAGAGACATCTGAAAAGAAAATTTGCTAAAAATACTATTGATAGACAGCATGCAAAGAAACCTGCTCACTCAGGCTAAGCTGCAGCAGAATGCTGCACACAGTGCTCTGAACTCCAAGAGCAACAAAAATTTGTCTGTTTTCATTCCTCCATGGTTTCTTAGTTTGAATACTCCCACATACTGATACTGCCATATTTCTCTCCTGAAAGTGGCACTCTTGAAAACACCACATTCAGGCTCACCTGTACCATGTAACGACAGTACTTACACTGCAAACCCTTGGTGACACACTGGTCTCTCCACACCTCTTGTGATCTGCATTCCATTACTGTTACAACTGAAGAATAGAGGAATATAGTCCAAAATGAGAATGAAGATGCATAGCTTTGACTACTTGAAATAAATGTGGGGAACAGATGAGTTAGCTAAATCCAAACATGGATCAAATCAGGAATATAACTCTCTGTGGTATAACCATGGTCAACTTGTCCTCTTTCCCATGGTTGCAATAATGTGTTAATACAGAACAGTCTTTATGACATATATTTCATATGCCATTATGCATGAAAATGAAATGCAAAGAAAAACAAAAAAACTCCCGCATTATCCAGAACTGTTTTGTGAACTTCAGAAAGACCAAAAAAAAAAAAAAATCAAACCCCATGAATATATTGTCAGGAAATTATAGAGAAGGAGACAACTTTTACCACTTATCTACTAACATTATAAATGTCATTCATAAATTCCAACACAGGCACTTTATACTGGGAAATTTCTAACTGATCTTATATATGAAAGCTAAAGAAGAAAGTGTTGTAAACCATTATAAGTATGCTTTCTCTGTCCACTTTTTGAAAAGACAGATAATCTTAAATTACATACCTGAATCCTCCAGCGAATACTACATGTACATTGTTTGATCTCAGACAGGTCTTTTAATATCTCTACAGCTCAGCATTCTTAAACATAGATGAAGAATAATTCTATTTATTCTAATTGTAAGGAAAATATTCACTGAACAGAGACCTTATAAGATCCTACAATACTTAGTTCATCTGAAATTTCCATGTGCTGCTGTGGTATTGCATAATCTAACTGAAATTTTTTACATGTTTATGTTTTAACATGATTTTTATATATACAGCTTGTTAAATGTGATCACTCGAGTATATGTGGAAAGTAAATAAAAAACTAGGCCTATAGTGTAATTTCAGATGATTTTATCATGTCTTAATATATCTAGCATCAAGTTTTATGCTGTTGAACATACTTAAGCAAAAGGAAACTTCAAAATGCTCAGAAATAGCATAATTATGCTCTTTGATCAAGCCTTGAAGAATCAAGTATAAACTGATTGATGTCACTTTAAAGGCTGACTGAACAGTCAATGCAGTATTTCTTGATAGCATAAAAATGAAGAGAGAAAGGTTCAGATTTTGTCTGAAAAGAATACTACAGACTACAGATTATTATGTGTGTCTTTTTGTTGTTTGCTTGTTTGTTTTCATTATCTCACTTTGTGAAGTGACAAGAAAGAAATACAGTGGTTTTAGGAACAGTCTATGGTGAGGGAAGATAAAGGGGAATGTTCCTACTCTTCCTGCTATTGTGAGCAATTTTCTTTGTTTATGCAAAGCATCTTGGTATAATTTGCTTGAAACCCTGCTAACAGTTGAAATAACTCAGATACTCCCGCTTCAGGCTGCCAAATAGGAACACTGATGTCTTGCAGTTGTCACATATGAACTTGTCAATTTTGTCTTTCTTGCTATAGGGCCAGGATTTGGTCTCCCAAGGGAAGGAGCACTCATTTCTATGCCCTAAATGCACAGCTTTGCTGAGCTTTGCATTTTTGCAGTCTAGGTAACCCTGAGAGTTTCTGTTAAGGATAGCCTGAATGCCTACTATTAACAATCATGCCTTTAGTAATATAGATTGTGTGACTTCCTAAAAAGAATGTCCTAACTAATTAAACTTTGAAATTACATTTTTGTTTACACTGATCTGATTTTCCTTCTCTAATTTGCTTTCCTACTTTGCTTACTGGTTTCAAATTAGGGTTTTATTTGTCTAAATAAGTAGTAGCATCATCTTTAGATCTGATCAGGCTAGTCCCATAGTAACTAGTAGAAAAATAAAATTGGAATAAATTATTGACCTGTAGCTTATCATTATATGCATATGTTCATGATAAGACTACTATTAGAAATTACAGTGCCAGATGAGACCACTTTTTTATCTTATTATTGTTTCATGGATGAGTGTCAAATCTAAGTCTCAGGGCACACTTTAGCAAATAACTGTAATTTGAAATGTTGTACGTTTTACTATGTAATATAACTCTGATTGATCTGTAGAACTCCTACTATGGTTTTACATACTTTTGGTGTGCCAAGTACCACACTCCAAAAATCACCTTCTTGGTGGAAACATTTGCAACACTTTCTTGTATACTTCATGCAATCAAAAGCCTTGCCATCAGTTATAAAAATGTGTATTCTTGAGTTAGTTAGCTTGAAACAAAATCCTAGTGCAGACAAGAGTTTATACTTCACGCTACAAGCATGCAATCAGGTCAAGAAAAATTGAAAACTTCCCTGTAGTCTTTAACTGAGCATATGAATCTGGTAAGAATTACATTTTTCCTAGTCTTTAGTAAAATTTGACATTGTGAATAACTCGTGCTGAGAATACACTTTTTCCTCTCTCACAGACAATACAGCTGGACAGCTTTAGGCAAGATAAACTTCCCAAATTAAGTGGAAACCCATGTACATCCCTTTTCACAGTTTGGGTCACAGTGCAAATTACAAACTGTAGTAATTTGATGGCACTGTTCATATTTTTCTGCTAGTTGTTAGTTAGGTAAAGCTAGAGGGCAATTTGTCGTGATTACTGTTTTCTGATCAAAAGAGTGCAAATGAGTGGGAAAATGGAATTTTTGAGGTCTGGATTAAGCAGTGTCCACAAAGACCTAGAACCTAAAGATCTGGAGTAGCAGATCTTGCCACATCATCTAATGATGGAATCACAATGTCAGGTTTGTGTGCAATCCCAAGTAGAAAGAGAACAAATGTGCCCAGACCTCATGACAGTTTTACAGTCATATTTCAAGAGTTCTCTTAAGGATTGTCAGTGTTTGAGCAAAATAAGATTCTTCTTTTGGCTGTTTTCTTCTGCTTTATTGAAAATGGGCCATAACATTTTTTTACTTTGTTAATCAAGAGGCTCTTTTATGACAGAACATGGTGGCATTGACTCATGTTTTACCAGTGGTTTGAAGTAGGTTGGCTTTTTTTGTGTGGCAATTCATGCATTTGGCGAAGATCATATGCCAAATTATTCCAAGTAAATTTTCAGATTCACTAGAATTGTTTCCATGTTAATTATTTTCTTTTAAATTTAGGTAAATTTGTATTGTAATAGCAAAATGTAAGACTTTGAGCCTAATAGGGGTTTGTTTTACTTTTAAAGCTATTTTTCAAAGGTGAGTTTTTTCAATCCAAGGAATGAAATTTGACTTCTCAGATCTGCAGTAACACGTTGTGCATGAAGACAATTAGACAATTTTTTTCTTTCCCAAAACATTCCAACATTTTACTTCTATCTACTGTATTATCATACTGTGGATTTTTTTTTCTTTTTTTTCCACTAATGTTTGGTAATATTTTTTCTTATTTTCTCCACGGGATTTGTCTTGATTTATTTTCTCTGTGGCAAAGTCAGTTTGGCATACATTAGCGTGTTTATATACTCTGAGGTATTTTTTATCTAGTCATTTAATTAATAGAATTTGATGGCTCTTTATTTAAAGGGAAAATAGAAAAGCAAAGAACCTAACAATGAGGAAAAAACCCAGTGTGGTACAGGATAGAAAATCTGTTAACAAACATTTGATATTTCAGACTTAATGAAGGACCATGAGCACACAGGGTGTGTGGCTTACTAAATGTTTTAGAGTATCAGGGTATAAGTTTTCGAACACTAAAGAATTCTCTATTAAAAAGACAAAGCTGCAAGAAACAATTCAGTACTGTGTTCCAGAGGTGCTTCAAGTGACTGAGTGAGAACATGACAGTCTTTAGATCAGAGTTTCACAAATATATTTTTTACCTTTTTTTATGACTTGTAAACTGGACCTCTATTTAGCAAGGAGATGGATAAGAGAAGTTTTTAAATTCTTTTGAGGTCTTCCCTTTATCTTCTTCCACAATTTCTCTTGCTGGTAAAAGCACTGGCTTATATCTTTATGAGTATAAAACCATTCAAAAAAGGGAAAGTTTTAAAATATATCCCTACTTTCTTTCTTTCTGAAGTCCAAGAATGCATCTGATTGCAACAAATGGGATTTAGTGAAGAATTGAGAATTAGGGTGTCATTTTTGATAATTAATATTAATATGTCAACAGTCACATTACTAAAAAAGTTTGGAATTAGCTTATATGCTCTGTTTGGGAGCTACATTTCTGTATTTTTCTACCTTAATTATAAAATCTCTAGCAGCTCATATGTAGTTATATAAAATCCTATTTTGCTATTTAAAACTAACTAGTGCCTTGTTCCACGTGATGGTGAGATAAGTAGGCCAGCTAGATATCAGCATGAAGATGGAAAAAACCCCAAAACACCTTCTTTGTATTATAATCAAAAGATACTGACACTTGAAGTTCACAGCTGACATGCCTGGTCCTTTTCTCAGTGCCCCAGTGATGGTTACAGTGACAGAGAGATGTGTTAATAAGGAGATGTGGAGGACAGTAGGCATTAGGAAAAAGTTTAGCTAAGATTTATAGCTGAAATAAAGGTAAAAAAACCAATCAGAGATGTTTTACAAAAAAAAATCCAAACAATGAAAACAACCAGCCAACCAAAAATAAACCCACAAAAAACTATAACCAAACAACCCTGTGCTATTAAGTAGTATTAAACGTATTCAGATTTTTTTTTTTTTAACTTACCAAAGGTTTCAAAGCATTATGTTTAATAACCTGAATTATTGGTGTATCAATAATTATTGCTATTGTGGAAGTATAGTGCTTCAAGAGGTACCCCATATAGCTTATGTATGGCTAATCCCTGCTATGATTCAGTGGTACTGAGAAACTTAAAACAGAGCCCTGATATCCAGACCACTTCTCTCTTCTGGTCACAGTAATTCCTTTTGACCTGTCCAGAATTAATTACCATCTGTGTAATGGTGTCTTCCTAGCTGAAGGTGAACTAACAGTAAAAACGTGGAGGCTGCAGTAATGCCTACCAGCAGATTTCATTGGGTTGTCACCAAATAGACAGGGTCACATCTGCCTTGTGAGGACATGTTGCAACAAACTCAGGTGCTCTCTTTATGACCTGACATAACTATTTAAAGGGATGTTTATGATTATAATATACTGCTCTCTTAATTACAGCAGCACGGATTAGCTCTCTCTCTGCTCTTATGCTGTTTGATTTTCTTGCTGCAGTCTTCTTAATAACTGCATCACCATATAAATTATATCACATTAGATTCTCTTAAATCAATACAAACTCAGATATGGTGCTTAAAAGAGTGTAAGTTTTCATTTCTTACATGAGCGCACACCAGAATGGCAGTGGTCCTCTTCTCTCCATAATAAATGGTGTGAAAAACTTTACTGTCCTAAACTCAGTTTGGATGCTACTGAATGCATAGAGTATAGGGGAAAATGAAATCCACGTGGCTTGAATTTATTCAAGATTCATCATTCCACTGTCAGTTATGATGAGCTAAAAAAGAGGTGCCTGCATGTCACTTAGTAAATGCAAAATAGAAGGCAACATGCTGGAGGAATTTCACTCACTTTGGTAAAGGTTTCTGCTCCTAATTTTGTTTTTAGCTTTAACATCAGCATATTCTATATTCTCAGACAGAGAGAGCTGAGAGAGACATAGCAAAACACAGTTAAGAGCTAATCACCAACTTAGAAAATACATGCTGTAGGAACTTCCTGGGCATTTCCCTTCAATTTCTACTTTGCCATTTCTGCCAGTTGGCAGTGTTGGTACCTCTGAAACCTCTTCCATACTGACCTGATTCTGAGACAGTTACACCACTGGAGTCAGAAATGTTCCCAGAATTACTATCCATTAGCCATTTTTTAATGATTTACCCATCAATGACTTTAAACTCACAGTTCCTTTCACACTGCAGATCTACGAGCATGGCTTCTGATATAACTGGAACATAGACAAAGGCTATTCCTTAGAGCCTGTGGAGCCCCACACTTCTGGGGAACCCCGCACTTGAGATTTCCAACACCTTCATGAATTGCCAGACATCCACAGGATACCTGTGAGATAGACACCTTGACGTAATATGGGAAAGAAAAGGTGTCTCCAGTTAATGTTTGTTCTGGAATTGCTCTTTCAGTGTAGTATAAACTTTACCTCTAAATCTAAGCTAATGAAATTGAGCCAAATTTGGAAAAGTTGTAGTTCTGAGAAAGAAAACTAATATTTTTGTCTCTGTCCTAATAGCATAGTAGGTCAATTCACGCAGCACTGATTGGAAAACAGGTTTTCAGTTAGTCAGTCAATCAGTCAGTCAGTCAGTCAAAAAAAAAAAAAAAAAGTTCAAGCATTAAAAGTATGTCATAGTATCATGCAACATTTCCTTTATATTTCATAAAAATCTTCAAATTCTCCATGTGTAATCAAATTAAAATTTTGATCCCTTGAGTCTTCATCTGGCTCTATCAGGGACTCCTTTTAGCCTTCATGTGTGGAATATTCATAATTTGTGCATATTCGCAAAGCAGTGTGTTTCAGATTTATGGTGTCAAAGAGTTATATTTATTCTCCTAAACAAAGTCCTGTTGTGAGTAGCAGCATTCACATTTCTGTAGAGATGTGTGCATTCATGTGAGATTATGTATTGCCAAACTCAGCAGCACAGTAGCTGCAGGTGTAAGACTGCCAGCATTGGTAAACTCTAATGACAGAATGTGTCTATTATAGGTCACCCTTTTCCTCTCCTTTTTTTTAAATAATGTTAAATGGATTTTTCTTTCTGCAGGCATTATTATCCTTCCAAATCTACTTAGTGTACATGGACTAGCCTAATAGGAGAAATAGTCTCATTTGACAGCCATCATTTGCTTTCAAGGAACCATCTCTAACTACAGTCTCTTGTTAAATAGGAGATGGAAGGGAAAATCAAAGAACCAAAATTGTAAAACTATTTATTGGGCCTCAAAAGGTCAATTGTCTTTCATTTTATGTGCTTGTAATTAACTTGCCTGTCTGACATTTCAATTGAGACAAAGTCTAAAGTCCTCTAACCCTTTTTTATATTGTCTCTGTGATATCTTTTCTTAGGTGTCAATTAAAAAAAGTGTTCTCATCATAGACAAAGAGAGAAATGAAAGGGATGAAACAAGTGTGAATGTAACTTTCTTATAATCCTATAATCAGAGAGACAAATTAGCCTCAAGAGGAGACAAAGTGAGAAAGGACATCTGTACGACACAGAAATATAAAGACACTGGTATTTCATTAGTTTATTAGCTGCAAGGAAATGGAGCGTGAGAGAAAAGCACAGCTTTGTTGAAAAGAGGAAGTCAGTCATTTATTATTCCAAGCCTTATAGTCTCAAAATGTTTGCAATCTCAAATTCACCTTTCCCACACAATTCAACTTTAGAAACCTTTTTAAAAATGTAACTTCACTGCTGCTTTGCATGTGATGGACTCTCTACCTGACACTGTGTCTCAGAGAAAGAAGAAACTGTTTCATTTATTTGCCAATACGAAAACTATTTCCTTCCAAGATTGTTTACTCTCTATCTCATTCCCTTCAGTCAAAATGAGTTTATGAGGCTTTCCCCTCATCTCCCATAGCAACAAGATATAATTTTTTTCTGATCCCTGATATGATACATCAGTATGTTATTGGTCTTTACTAGATATCAGACTTGCTGTGAGTCGGGTGAACTTGGGGAAGCACCAGCTGAATACAGGATTCCTTATTACAAAGGTGCCAGCCAAATGATCATCTGAAATTCCCTCAAGTCATTATTGTTGTGAATTGTAACTCAGGTATAATAATTAGTCTCCTCAATTTCAGCTGGAACACCTTTTAGTATTGGACCAGATGACTCCCCAGATGGCACAAAGTTAATCTCACACATTTACGCTGGGTCCCAGGAGGTGTAATCCAGGCTAAATCCTAATGTTATTCTCAAAATTCCTGATACTGCCACCATCAAACTGTATCTGATTTTTTTGTCTAAGAGGAAGAGAAGCCTGCTATGGAGTGCCCCTCACAGGTGAGGTTTAGCCATATTTGCCTACAATGTGAAAGAAAGAAGTGGTTAGTAAAAAACTATCTGAGTTTCTGCAAATAGTAGTCAAAATATTTGGAAAGAAGTGCCTGTATGGAAAATTCATGTTGTGTTTCTATGACAAAATAACCGGTACATTTCAGTTACTGGACATTTTATAAACTTTTGTCTAAACATTTACATCTCTAGATAGGGATATTTTGTATGTCACATTTTTTTTTTTTTTTTAAGATCTCATTCACTTTACAGTTAAGAGTTTTAGATATTTTGTATTCTAAGATGCTTCTAGGCTCACAGGACAGTTTGTATCTCTACTGTGTCAAAATATCAAAGTCCAAATATCACACCTTATAGAGCTTTCTCACTGCCTTCAAAATTTAACTTATGGTGCTGAAATGGAGTGGGGTGGGGGGGAGGAGGCTGTATGTTAATTCAGGAATTAATTTCATAGAAAAGTCTCCTTAACCAGTCATTCTAAAATCTAGGGTCACCCAAAATCAGCAATTGCCATTCTGTGTGGTTTCAATAAGCAGCTTGTAACAACTATAATGAACTTCCTTGACTAAGATGTTTTCATGAAATATGTGTATTAATTAATATATTAAATTGTTATGGAAAGTAATTTTCAAAGTAGGAAATGCTTCGTGTTGAAACATAGTAACGAATTACCAAGAGAGAAAGGGTAAGATTCATTATGATTTATTTGCTAATCAATCAAATGGAGCAGGTGACACCTTGTTAAATTATGGTCCTCATGTGAAGACATGGCATAGCTACAAGCTGAAGACATTTTGGCAGTTTGAGATCTGTCCTTCCTTTTTTATAAATTAACAAGTAAAAGATCTTTATTCTCATTAGAATTGCATGCTGATACCACATGGATCAAGAGAGATGGTTTTAAACATCTAAAGGTAATTAAAAAAACTCTTTAATAGTCAGGAAGAGATTGGGGTACATGCTTAAACCTCAACAGTCTAAATGTGTGCATCCCATGGATTTGTTTATCAGTGGTAAGGAAGATTGACCACACATGAAGAAATTTGATATCCTGAATAAGATTAAGTGCTATTAAAGAATGACTTTTACAGCAGCACTTGATTAATCCCTTCCACAGTGGACTTTCTTTTTTTCAGACAAACCCTTCCTTTGATCAGCTATAGCAGACTTGTCTCGGCTGCATGATCTGTTTTGCCTGTAACAAATAATAAAAAATGCTTATTCGGTAAGATGTTGCCTTCTGTAGATAATTATGTCACATGTGACATAAACCTATTCAACATTTTGGTAGTAAAATGAAATTAAATATGTGAGAGATGTGTGAGATTCTCTTAAGAGCAAGGCTATGGCTTCTTGTAACTACCTGCAGTATGGACAGATTGATGAATATCTTAAATATCCCAGAGACCTGACATTATTGTTGGATATATTAGTAACTCCAGTTCCAAAGATTTTCTGCTGTCTCCACAGATGCCAGAAGCTTCAGGGGCCAGACAAGAGTCCTTTTCAAATTTCATATCATCTTTAGCCTTTCATGCACCAGCTGTGAAAATCAATTAGCCTTGGTGAAACTAAGCTGCTGTATGTTCTCAATAATGAAAAATACCAACTGTGCTCTGGTGATATTCTCTGTCTGTAAAAAGAAGAATGGTGCTTCTGAATTTCTTTCTCACATTTTTCCTACATACAACTGCCTTTCTACTTCTGCTTTTGAAATTTACCAGATGTGCCAGACAGGTTAACATAGGACACTGTTTAAAAGGGAAAGAAAGCTATACTGTAGCCCACTTGTGACATTTGTGATTCCCTAAGGCTAATGTGAAGCCAGCTCTCAAAGTAAAAAGCATCTGACTGAGTGCCAAAATTGACTTACACTAATTCCTTGATAATATTATGATGCCCAGCAATTCCTTGGGAATTTACAAGCTGTCCTCTTACAAATGTCTTCTGCTTCATTCTTTGCTTAGGAGAACAAGACAGCATCTTTGAACTTGAGAAACTTGAAGACAAGGTTTGAAGAAGAGGATAGGAAGAATCTGTCTGCACTAATTACAACTTTACAAAGAGAGAGGTGCATTCATCGAGTGTCTGACATTACTGATTTCAACATAAATAAGAACATGAATGAAAAAAATTCACTTTTAAGGTTCCAGTGCTTATTATCTCTCAGTCATTTTGGGTTTGAATTTGTGAGTTTATCTTCCCTTTCTCTCTCCCTTTCCCCTTCCCTCCCAAGAGTCTCAAGTTTCTTTGGTTCCTTCTACTGCTACTACTTTTAGTAGCCTACACAAATCTAGGAACAAATTAGGAATGGATCTGATTTAGATACAGAGTTGGAATAACTCACTGTGTAAGAGCCCCTCTTTAGAAAATTTTCTGTATACTCATTAAGCATTTGCTGATTTGCTGAGAAGCACCTAAATTCACTATTTCAGAGGGCACAGTGCTTTTCTTCAGCAGACAAATTAAATTTTGAGTTAAATCCCCAAATGTGCATGTTAGCTTATAGTATTATATCCTGGCATTTTTCTGAGATTTTATTCACACTTCAGTGATATCAGTTACCTGTCACACCAAGGACTGAAATACCATTGGCCCAGTCCATTGCTTCCCACAAAATACCAGACAGAAGAGGTCCTGTCTGTAATTTAATTTTCTGAATGATAATCCCATTATTTTATTCCTCAATTAAAAAAAAACCATATCCAAATACAATGGTCCCACCTTTCCTTAAAATCTGAACTACAGAACCACAGACTTTATTTGGCCAAGGAAGAAGTACGGGGAAAATATTGACAGTAAGTGTATAAAACCTGCAATTTTGGCAGAAGCACTGTAAGTATACTTTGAGTTATCATTTTATGCATGTCTTCTGATATGAAACTAGCAGATAGAAACATCCAGGTTATGCTTGGATTCTGTGCCTGGACATGGAAGGAAAAATAAAATATAAAGTGGCTTGTCACTGGCTCTGACTTTGGATAAATAATAGATAGTGAACAAGTTTTTTGTCCTCATGGTTATAGAAATATCTTTTTATCAGTAGAAAATTGAAGTGAAGTGAACTGAAAAGAGCAATGCAACCAATTCTGTTGTAATTTCACTTCTTTATTAAAATAAGAAACTAGAGTGGTGTAAAAAGTGATGATTTGGTTACTTTTAACAGAATAAGTCCTACTTTTTCTTGTACCTCCTAGGTATGTTTTGCTTCTATACCACCTTCATAAAATAAATCAAACCTGAATATATTATCTGTGAAGCATATTCAAAAAATTGAGTTGTTTATAGTGCTTACTGAGAAAAAAATTTGTAAGGACTTACAAATTGCATCATAGATCACCTAAAAATGAGTGAATCAGGGGCTTCTAATGTTTTGTTTGTTATTTGGTAGTGCAAGGAAATATATTGGAAATAGAAAAAGTCAGGGTTAGTTAGACATTTAAAATATATTTTATTCATATTGCTATAGTGTGTTCAAGGGAGACTATAAAGAAAAACCAGAAGAGATGTTTCAAGTATGTAAATCTTCTCTTTCATCTCACATTTCTTGAAGGTTGCTCTCAGTGATGATTTCCTTAGTTCCTAGATATGAGAAATAGACAGCCTATATGAACAGTGATTTTACTTTATATGGTCTTCAATTATTTACCTACATTTGCATAGGCAAGGATTAGTGTATAGCAGAATAGGAATTGATCTCCAGAGTTCTGCATCATTAAAGTGAACAAAAATAAAAAGATATACGAGATACTACATTAGTAATTAGCCTTGAATATTTTTGCTGCTTTTAATGTACTGATACAGTTTCAAACACCTTTCTTAAATTATATAGAGATATGTTTTATGCACTACAATTACTGCAATTATCTGTTCTTTCAATAGACAATGATTTTCTGTCAGTCAGAAAATTCTACCAATGGAGACAAAAAAACCCCCAAACAAACTACAGAAACAGAATTTGACCAAGTAGGGATTTTCATTAATTTTGGGCTAAAAGAACTTAATGGTATCTGATGTTTTTCATCCCAACAAAGTGTAATGCATCAGCTGCCTCTTTATTGCATTTTTAATTTCTGGAGTCAGTGTCAAAACAATTCTGAATACACCCATATATTATAACATGTAGCATTACACTAAAGCATGCATGGCTTATTCAAACTGCCAGTAAGCAGAGAAGAGTTACTGTCTTTAGGCAAAGTTTCCCAAGATCAGCTTCTCTTGTGATCCTGTGTCAATGACGTCTGATCAAGCGGCACATTAGCCGGCTACAACCACCACAGTGCAGTTCCATTAACTGCCGACATCCCAGCCCAGCTCGTACATCCATCTAACATAAACCTGGCCTTCCTAGGTCAAGTGACAAGGAATTGGGACACAACATTTCACTGCAAAGCAAGGCCAGTCTACTAGGAACCTAAGGAAGGCATGTATCCAAGTACCACTGGCCTCAAAGAAGCAGCCACCTCCTCTCCATCTTTAAAAAAGTCCTTGTCATCACCACAGTTTCAAATTTTCAGCCTGATGAAAAAAGAGTATAGAAAAGCTAGCACTGTGGAAGTCACAAAGATATATTTCAGAAACAGAATAATTCCATACGTCAACAAGAGCAAAACCAAATTTGTGGGCCAAACTGTACCAGCATAACTGTCTCAAATGACCATCTGGTTAAACATTATTCTTAGTACTTCTTATTTATCTGGCCCTGCAGTCATCCAGAACCATTACTGAGATAGGTTGTTAGAAATTAAGGACAGCTTTATATGCTGTTCTTTTGCCAACTTGATTCTCTATACACTAGTAATTTAAAATTTCCCAAACCACTCTTATCAATTATTGTTTTGTGCACTTAGTATCAAAGATGAGTCAGAGAAATTAATGGTAAATACTTTTTCTTGTTCCATTGGACATCTCACCACTTTGACATAGTTTCTAATAATCACAGTATTTACCTTGTTAAAGTCCAAAGAACGGCTCCTTTAAAGAAGCTGATTCCTGTCCTGTTCTCATCAGCCTTATTTTTCCAAGGCACAAAGGATTTTTTTTTACTTTGAGATAAAAGCTTTGATTCATCTTTGCAACTCAGGCTGAAAGACTTTTGTCCTTATTAATGCAATTTTACCTTTTCAGTTTCTGTTCCTCCACTCCAGCTGATGATTACATTCCAACCTTCACCTGAAAACCAAAAGCTCTGCCAGCCCCACTGAAGTCAAGAGATGTTCCAATAGCTCAGTTTTTCACTTCACACTACTAGTTTAAACAGCCTAGAGAGAGAAACAAAATGGAAAAGATGGGTACTTGTCAATGTGAAACCAAGTAGAAAGCAATAGGCTTTTTAGAATAAACCCCATATTTTACTGAATAGCAATGTTATGGCAATAAAATTACAGCAACTTGTTTTACTAAATTGATAATTTAATTCCAAGATGAATTTGTTAGCCTTTAGGATGAGGAAAGAAAATAAATTTCAAAGGTAGTGATATCCTCAAATCAATTTAGAATGTGTGGTCCACTTACTATGAATTTTACTGCTTACTTATAAATAAAATCTTCAGAAAGGTCTTGTGTCCTAATTAAAATCACACATTTCCAATAAAACTCTCTAAAGCTACCAACTGAAGGAAACTAATTAACAGAAACCGGTAATTCTGAATCTTAATGTCATGGTCCTAAATATTTATTTTATTCCTAAACATTTAATTTAAATGTCTTTATCTTATTAATTATTACTTTGAAACAAGATGCGGATTGGTTTTAAAGCACCTACTTCTGCAAGATATCTTCAAACAGTAAACATGTCTTTTCTTTTTCCTTTCTTTTTGCTTTAAAAACAAGAATTTCTTAGTGTTTTCTCTTTTTTTCCTTTTTTTTGTCTATTGCACAGTAAATGTTAGTTTATAAACTGCAAAACTCCCCATTAGATGCACTTTTAAAAAAGAATTTTGAAATTTTTGATAAGCAGTAAGAAATGTGTATTTAAAGGTACATCTGCAAATCCATAGGTGAAATATAGAGTTATTCAGAGAGAAGAAAAAATAATTTGGAATATGTAATATGTGTTTCCCTTCTTACATGATAGCATTAAGCAAGATCATTTTATAGAGCTTCTATACTGTTTTTCTGAGAATCACTACATATCAGACAGTACAATCCCAGTATCTGCTACCTTCCACACTTCCAGAGAAGTCTTCTATGCCTTGAGTATGTTAAGTTCATACTTTTCCTTTTTAACAAAAATTTTAGTCTTTTATAGTAATTTGCAACCAGAGGGCACTGACTGAGGTCCTCTCTGCATATGCTACATATGTTTTTAATACTGCAGTTCATGAACTCTGGATTTCAGGGCTTCATTTCCTTTTCTCATCCCCTTTCTTGGCTCAAGGGGGAAATTCAAGGCATCAGAGAACATCAAATTCATCACTTGAAAATGCAGTGAGACCTCAAGTCAGACTTACTGCTTAACAAATGAATTTAAATAAAAGTAATTAGTTAGTGTTCTTTACTAGAAAAATAAAGATAATTTACCTCTATAGAGAAATTCTTCTTGAGATGCAAGACTTACTGGAATTATCCCTGAGGGTGATTCAATAGCACAAGAGTAAATATACCATTAGCCAATTACACATAATGACTCTAAAACAAATCAGTTGTGATGTCATTCAGGTGATTTATTAGATTTACTTCAAAGAGTCTAATTCTAATCAGTATTTATTATAAGTATGCAGTACATAATATGTAGTTTTAGATCTTGCACAACGATGCAATAATTTCAATACTTTCTTTCTAAAGTGAGGAAAAAATGAAACTTGAAGACAGTCTGTATTACATAAAAATTATATCAATGACTTCCTGAATTTTCCCAGACTTTATGAGTTTGAGGCCTGATGTGATTATGGGATTACTTTAAATGAATCTTCAATTTGATTTCACTTCTGGTATTATCTAACAGAAGAAACACAAATGAAGATATATTTTAGTGCTAGGGTAATTAGATAGGAAGAGAAAGGAGAATGGATGTGAAGGATTGCCTGATCATGTCCTGGAGCTAAATAAAAGTGTATTGTTTTTACCTTGAATCCAAAACATTAGAAGACTTTTTTTTTTTTTTTTTTTTTTTTTACTCAAAACCTCAGAAGTGCAAGATGAAAAGTTTTTCTGAAAAAGGGAAAATCTATAGTGTCATAAACAAGCCCTTTCTCCCTCTCACACTCATCACTATTGCAATAAATACAGAAATCACCTTAGCACAGTTCTATGAGAAAGTAGCTTTGATGCATAAAAAGTCAAAGAAAAAAATAAACCAAAACTGAAATCACCTAGCCAACATAATAAACTACAGAAGGAATAAATGACAATGGTATTCATTTCTACAACATGGTTCTTTCTAAAGCCACAAATATACCTGTGGTGTTACATTGCATCGGTGACAGTTTTCATGACTCTTTTTTAAAGCTGTGGCTATTGGGACAAACTACTCATAGGGCCTGTATGAGGAGTTGCTGCATAAGGAGCAATTCTAATGTTGGCTGGGTGGTCAGAGACCTGCCTATTCCTGCAGTAATGAAAGGCATTCTCTGATCAGGGCTTGGAGGTGCTTCCTAGAAACTCTTCCTTTTCATCTACAATCTATTTGTTTCTTCTCCAGATTTCCTTTTTATCTATTTCATGACTACAACCCTGCTCCTTACCTTCCCTCCTTTTTCCGTGGATTTTAGCTTTCATTAACAAGTACATCTTGAAAAAAAAAGTAAAAAAAAATTGGGAGATTCCTTCATTCTTTCTGGCATTTTTTTATCTTGGTGATACTAAGGATGTCCCAAATTCTGTGCAGTTAATGTTAATTTGTGATCAATACTCTATGAAAGGAAATTATCTTCTATTGCCTAGCATAATCAAGTTTCACTGTTTATTGGCCTCTAGGTGATGTCCTAATAAAAACTAGTAAGACCTGCAATAACCCATGTTCTTTTCTTAGTTGTGCAGCTGTGAATTACTACAAATTACAGTTATTTCTGTAACTAAGGATTTATTTTGTTTTTAGTATAAATCTCCTCAGAAAAAAGTTTATTTGATTGCTTATTTATTTTCTTTTATTACTGTATGTCTCCAATTGTGTGATGGGCTAAACAAGTTCTTCATAAGTTAGTGTGGGCCTCATTTTTTGACATAAATCCAAAAATTCATTTAAACCTGAAGGACACTACAATGGTGAAGAATTTAATCAGAGTTCCCGGATTAAATGAATCATTGTTAATAATTATTGCTTTTCTCCAATACCCAAAAAAAAAGGTAAAACAAGGAGAAATTGCTCATTGCTGAGAACCCATCACCAAGATATTTGTGCAGTTAAAAACTATGAAATTACCCTACAGTCTCACATGTTTCATCTTTGAGACAGGGTTACTGCAACTAAAGAAAAATCTACCAAAAACATATTGCTTTCTCAAATATATATTAAAATGTGTCTGTAGTTTTTCAACAAAACTTTATGTAATTTTTTAAAAACATATGCATGATAATATCTCAGAAGTTTGATCTCTATGATTTTTCTTCACAATTTATTTATTGAAGTTGAACTTCAGATGAAAGAAAATTATACTTTCAATTGTGCACTATAGCAATACACTGTAACAGTGGAAGCAACAAAATGTTCCCTTTTTATCTGTCGTGTACATGTGCATAACAAATGTGTTGTCAAATTTGTGCTTAGTTCGGAAACTAAAAGTTAATGTCAGTTCTTCAGTTTATATAAACAACATTGCTTGGATGATTCAATGCTAATTTTCACCTGCAGAGGAGATATGAATTGAAGTATCTACAATGACATATATAATTTGAAGGGAGAATGCAAACAACACAAAAGATTTGCCTATTATGGGCCACAGGGAGCATATGAGTTTAATGCAATATAGTTTTTCTTTTGTGGGTCTGGCTTAAAATATTATCAATATAAAGACCTGATATCTTATCAATTAAGAATAAATTCAAAAATCTATTTTGTTTTGTTTCGTTTTCAACTTTGCCACACTTCTGTGCATCACAAACCTGCTGATATATTTGTTGCATGTTTAGTCTTGGTTTGCACTGTATGTTTAGAATAATAAACCAAATTAATGTAAACAGATAGCATAATAAAAGGGTATAATTGTCTGACTGACATTATTGGGTTGCCTATTTTTGAAGAAAAGACTTAATTTTTCCTAGAAAGTAACATATCTTTGCAAGATGAGATATCTCATCCTGCAAATGTGATTTCATGTTTACATTTAATCATAACTAGAGTACTTTTGGGTCAGTGGAGTTTTTTATTAAAATTAATTCAAAGAAATGTGTGAATATGTATGACACAAAGACTCTGAGACAAATTTTCTGGATGCCAGAGAGAAACTGGACTGTACTTAGGTCAGATAGAAGGTTTGAAAGTCAAGATATAATGAATTGCTGCTCTGACCAATGTGGTATCACTAGTGTTTTCCACTTCAAATTAATGCAATTGTCCCCAAATTAATTAAAATCTCAAAAAAACCCCTCAAGTTTAGATCTTCCCAGAAATGGGATATCTATATTACTCTGCACAATTTAAACAAAAAATATCAAGTCTCCTGATAGGAGAAATATAATCTTGAGCTTAAGAGTACTGAATTGAAATTTGATGTATTTAGATTCAGTTTTTACCTTTTATTGTGATTGAGTTTCTATGACACAAAGCCATCACCATGGATAAGAAAAGCATTCCTCAGATAAAATGGAACAATGCTATAATTTAATCTTTGGGATCTGCAGCTCCACTCTCCTACACTGAGATTTTGATCCTTCCCCTTTTTAAAAATAAAAAAAAAAAAAGATTAATTTGAGAGTAATGTGAAATCTAGAATCCTTTGAAACCATGAAAATTTGGTAATAAAATTACCTCTACACAACTACATAGACAGATGTAACTGTCTAATTTGTTGTCTTCTGTGTCGAAACAGTTGTGGAAAAAACCACAACCAAACCCACCTCTCTAGTACAGTGTCAATGTCACTGTGCATTATGACTACTAAACTAATAAAGACACAACCCTAACCCACACAAGGAAGTTGGAGATTGCAACAAGGTTCCCCACATAGAAGGAAGCATTTTGATTAGTTTTGCATGCACATCAACTTTTTCAGTGTCTTCAAACTTGGAATGTGTTCCAAATAATTATTATTTTTCATGGATTTCTAATTCTGCTTGCAAATTGAGCTGTTATCTTAAAGAAATCCTGAAACCCATTCTTTCAAAATAACCAACAGCTCCAAGACAACTTTGGATCATAGTTATTTGATTTAGTTTACAACAAGAGCTGAGGTTGAGCAAAATGACTGGCTGTTTCTCATTGTATATTAATTAGATCACCCATTATCTATTTCATTCATGGAGACTCAGAACCTAAAACAGATCAAAAATGTCAAATTTTTATCAACTGCTAATGAAATTCTGCTCATATGATTTGAGATACTGCTGAGAGGAGATGAAGCAGCCTCTGCTCCATCAGTAATTTAAAGAGCCCACAGGATAATATTTCTGTTTCCACACAGCAAAAAGCAGGGTTCTATGTCTTTGCAAACAAGAGAGATAAAAAATAGAAGGTATTCTAACATTAGTGTTTTGTTTGCTTTTTAAACTGTATTTTCCCTGTTCTTTTACTTAGTAACTTTACAACAATCAGAACTGAAATCTCACAACAAGCTGCATATTATAACTGCCTTACTGGCATTGTTGTTTCTGAAAGCTCAAATTTCAAAGAGCGATGGACACCCACCTTGATAAAAGACAAAAGAATGTTGTTGTATATCTGGTTTAAATTTCTTATCCCTTATTAAGCAAATGCATTGCTTTGTGAATTTTGTAACAGTGTTCTTGAACAAACAAACCTCATCTACAAGAAACTACTGAAGTTTCACATTTTATTTCCCTGTAAATGAATTAAGGATAGGAAATAAAGTCTTAGAGTTTGAATTTATCAATAAAAATATCTCTCCATGACCCACAGGGCTCAGTAGAAGTTTTGGCTTTTGCTTTCCACTCCATAATTTCTGGTGGGTGATTTTACATGGGTTCTGCTAGCGATTTGGAAAAAAAAAATCAAAGGAAATAAATCTTTGTACATTTCAAAATATGTTAATATATGTTAATATATTCAAAGTATATTAATTGTGGCAAACATTTTGTTGTTGATAATTAAATGGTGTAATACTAATCATTCTTCTATTAGAAAGTGATTTAGCACAATAAAAAGTGCAAAAGAACATTAAAAGACAGGTAAAGATAAAATTACTGGATTAGACAGGCTTCTTCTAGGTCAAAGCAGGACACTTAACAATAGAATCCATCTTGTCCTATCTGTCATGCTGCAAATACTCCAAAAAGCCTACTTCTTCAAATATTTTCTTTAACATTTTGGTTGCTGTGATGCTTTAAATAAAAATTTATGCTCTGCTTCACGGAGGGCACTACATTTCATGCTAACCAACTCCATTCTGCTTTCCAGCATTCCCATGTTTGTTCCTTCTGATCTCCCTTGTTTGGGATGACACCATTTTGCATTTGTGCAGAACGTGACAGAATTAAAATCTCTTCTGCACCAGAACACTCCATGTTGGACAGTGATTCCACAAATAAAGAAATAAATAACATTGTAGAAATGAGAGATATTTTGTACACATATACACCAGCACTTTTCCATGAGTTTAATAACAGTGGTGCTGGAGCACAAATTATAGTGTAAGTGTCTCACTGGAGTCACCACTTACCTTTGCTCGGGGCTGGCAAAGCCTGTGTTCCTGTGACTGTCATCATCTACTTCCAGTGATTAGGGAAGAGATTTGAGTAAACAATGCAGGCTGATGAATTCATATTTATTGGGAATGGCAGAGTAATTAGAAGAGATTAAATGTCTTGTATAAAATGAAGAGACTTCTATAGCCCTTCAGTTCATGAATTTGCCTAAAAAAATTTAAGATCTCTTGTCTTTATAACAAGGAAAATACATGCATTTGATTCCACAGCTAAATTTGCACAAATCTAATAGACACCTAGAGAAAAACTCAAATATTTCACATATTTAATCTTCAAATGAATATGGAATTTAAACAATATATTTGGAGTTGTGTTTAGCTTTTTTCATAGGTTTATTTTAGTGGTTTCAAAGACACTGTACCAGGTATTCAAATGAAGCTGAAGGATGAACTGGTATTTCTAATATACCATATTTTTCATTTATAAGCAGCTGATACAGCCTAGAAACTGCTGGGATTTACAGTATATCTTCAATGTTAGATGAAGGAAACAGAAACATAATTTTACAAAATATTTACTCCAAGGACCGTGTACCCTGTAAAGAGCATCAAAGACTGCTGTAGATCAAGAGGTGAACAAGGCCTCATAGTCTAAAGCCCTATGGGGAAAATCAGATTATTTATTTTGCAGGTCCAGTAGTAGGTAGGACCATACAGATAAGTATTTCAAACCTGAAATAAACCTTTAGGTTTTTGTTGCACCCAATTAAAACCTGATTTTATTAAAAAATAAGGATGCATGCCTAAATCACTTTGAAGTCTCTTAATATCAAACTTTGATAACTTTATTAAAAAAAAACCTCAATGTAAAATTCATACAACCCAAAATGACTCTGTATTGAGCATGTTCCACTTACAAATTTAGACTATAAAATGAGAAATGCAAATAGATATAACTGAAAAATATTAGATCCTTAGAAGGTGAATTCTCAGTTCCTCATCTTCAAGGTATTGAAATCAAAGCTTTGCCTTCAATGCTACCTACCCATCAAAGCCAATCAAGAGCTCTGTTGTCTGTTCTCTCACTAAAGAAGTGGTACTAGGCAGGCATTGTCTTAATTTTCATGTGTTACAGAAGTGGTAAAGTTAGGTGCAATGAACCTGTGCTGTAATAACAGTAAACAGTTAAGAATTATTCATTCCCTAAGTTAGGTAAGATGAAAGAATTTAATACCTTTTAAAATAATAATTCAGTTTCATTAGCTATGGCATATGGAGTTGTTTCAAACCACATGATTTAATATTAATAAGTAATAAATTAACTCTTCTTGTAACCCAGAAATAAACAGAAGTTTACTTCATTAACTCGCCTTCCTCACTGCTGCCACCAGATTTACTCCAGTTCAGCAGAAAAGAGAGAGAAAGATGATAAAGGATCTCTTGCTGTCTTTGAAAGAGAATCCTTGGGAAAATAAATATGACAGGTTCTCATCCGGTGTTGGTTTTTAAAAGGTACAAAACCTATCAAGAGCTCAGAGGAAAAAAGCATTAAGGTTAATAATTCATACTGTAAGTCCCAGATATCTCCAGAAGAAAGATAAATAAGGGAATAACTAAGAGAAGAAAGTTAAAAAAACTAGGTCTCCACAGTAAAGATGTTATGTTGAAAGGGAAAAAAGAGAAGCCGTTTCAGGAAAACGTAGTTCAATATCCAAGAGTGTAATTTGGAGATGTATGGCATCCAAACTGGATGTTAACCAAGTCTAGGCTTAGTGCAGTAAGTAAATTCAACCAGGCGCAAGCCAGACTGCTCCCCTTAATTCTTCTGTTAGCAGATTCCACTGAGATGACAACAGCAGCCTCCAGGCTGTGTGTGCCCCTGGGGGAAGCAACCTGCCATGTTGCGGCAGATACAACCATTTCAAATCTCAGGGGGAGACATTTGATTGTTTCAGGAGTGTGTGCTCTTCAAATAGAAATTGCTTGTCTTCCCCAGGGATAATGCAGTGGGTTACTACAGCATTTGTAACTGCCACCACCTTGTCAGCAGCATGTAATTATGTAAAAGAAAAAACATCTACAGGAATTTCCCAGTAGACAAAAAAAACTTATAGTGTCAGGTGTCTTATTGCTGCAAAATGATTGTTTCCCTCTTTAAAGTCTTGAATTCTATAATACATTGGAAAGATGCCAGATTATGTGAGTATGGTATTAAAGATTTTGCGGCATTTTGAGTGACATGATTTTAGAAAGTCACACTTCCTAAAACTATTCTTACAGTCTTTATCTGGAAATCCAGAAGGATGACACTCCACTCTGGGCTTGGGTTTTTCATGTTAAGTGTCAAAGGAAGATAGAAAGGGAAAGGGAAAAGGAAAGAGAAAGGGAAAAGGAAAAGGAAAAGGAAAAGGGAACGAGAAAGAGAAAAATCATCCAAAAAACCCCAGACAGAAGTCTCTCCTGAAGGGATAAGTTCTGTAGAAAATTCCATGACAGTTCAAGAATGCACAGAATCCTAATACAACTGTAGTAGAAATGAAAGAACAGATTAAATATTGATATGGTTTTACTCACTCCAAAGTATGTATGAATTCTTTAGTTATTGTATGCTGTGTTGTTTGAAATCATAAAATTCATAGTACATTTATGCAACACCTTTTCTATAGATACTGTCTCAAAATAGACATCCCAAACCCTCAAACCATTGCAGCATGGAAATGAGGTGGTTTAAGTACTTAATTGATATTATATCATGTTTATTATAAGTTTCCTAAGAATTCCAGTCACTTATGACATTTATAATATTTTTTTATCCTCTAGAAAATTCTAAATTTTAAAATTTAAACAAAAAAACAAAAACAGGAAACGAGAAAAATCCAAAGATTTCCATTGTCAATTGGCTATGGAGGCAAACCGTTTGCTGTCACTGAACCACAGCTCAAGTCCTGCCAAAATGTCGGTCACCAAGTGGGCCTGAAAAGCTGCATGATAGACTGCAGCTTTTCAAAAGCTAACTTATTCAGACTCATTAGATTCAGAACATCCTGCATGGCAGCAGCTGAGGGGATTTATTTTTCACTGTGTTCTTCAAAAGATTTTGTTTGCACATTCAAACTCTTTTCTGAACTCCAGAAACCTTTGAAAATTCTTCACTTAGGAAAACAGAGAAAGGGCATGTCTGTAGGAAAAAGAGTGTTTTTCTAACCCAGCTTCACTAACCCAAGTAAATAAAATCAGTCTAATGCAGCAGTCAGACAAGCTATCTCAATCTTTGGTTGAGTTAAGCCCTTAAAACTTTCCAACACCTGCAATGACTCTGTACAACAAATGACAGTATGCAATGTAATGGATGTCTGCAAAGCAGTTTACTTCACCAGTTTTGGTTCAAAGAGAGCAGCTGGTTCAGCTGGAGCAATTAAAATTGCTGTCTTTACTGGTGTATTAACTTTAAATGATCTGAGGCAAGCATATTTAAGTTAAGAATACATTTTTTCAGGGTGAAGAAATTTTGTCCACTTTATCTCTAGGGTGAACACATTTTGGAGTATGATCAGGAGATCCAGGAGATCCAGTTATAGAAATGGAAATCAACAGCACACACCAGTCCTTAATGTCATAATGGCACATATGGCTATGAAATCCCTCTTAGGACAACAGAAAGTCATCATTGGCCTACAGCTATCAAGGTTAAGGGAATCTTACCAACTTTAAAGGCATTACGTGCTGTCACCACAAAGTGTTCTTCTGTTACATCCCCTCTTTTGTAAATAGAGCTCCTGAATTCTGAGAGGTCTGAAAAAGATCAGAAATGAAATTAAAGAATGGGTATCAATCTCCTCTGGAACAAAGATAATCACAAAGTTGTTTTTGCTTAATCAGGTTGCATTGCATCAACCATGATGATATCATATTATGGCGTTATCCCCTGTGTAGGTTCTGAATACAGTGACTCTACTGTTTACTAGCTATCATTCAAGCCTTTCTCATGAGTCTGTCAAATGTTTGTTATATACTTACAGCAATCAAATCAAAAGATAGCTCTTATACGATTTCAATCTGCTTTGAAGTGCTTTAATTAGCAAATTACAAGCAACAATTTTTTTAAATAAAAAGTTAAAATTTAGCATGAGAATAAGCAAAAAATATTATTCTATTTCAAAGTATCCTTTATTGTTTTAAAATATATTTATTTTTTAAATTATCTTAATTTTCTGAGGTAATTCCAGCAAAGGAAGAGAAAAAAATGTGATATTCAGAAGTCAAATTTTGAGTAGTGCCTGTGTAAACAACCTGATATCTTCAAAGGACTATGGTCTTTTTAACATAAAATTCCCATCACAGGGAGTTGAAGACAGGTCATGTGGTCTGTCAAAACTAGTTTTAGCCATATCACAATTGGCTGCACAGAAAGTATAAATGGCTCCATAGCACACTCTTATCCAAGAAATATATTTAAATTTTTTACTCTTTTGTTGACATATAGTAAGCTCTAAAGAGAGTAAAGCAATATTTTTTTTTTCTGATAGAATAAAATTTAGGGAAAACTTTAACACTGATATGACACGATGACTTATGATATGGCTAGTAAAAAGCATGTTTCTCTATCTGGCTTCCAATTAAATCCAATATATTTTATCCACTCTATATTGAGTGTCCTCTGAAGGTAAATAAATAGTGTTTCTATGTAGGAAATCAATTATAGTGTAACAAAATCACAGAGCTTTCAACCCTAAGTGGTGTTAAAATAATAAAATAAATGTATTGGTGTGATTTTCTCTTTTCTCAGAATACTTTGACTTACCTAAATAAAGATTGCAAGATATAAACTTGAAGTTGTCATCACTTGAGAATTAGTGTTAATATAACCAAGAGTGTCTATCATTCCCTTGGTATAAAAGCAGATTCTTTATGTTACAATACTTGAAGCACAATGTTTTTTGTTACTACTGCTGCACAGTAATGACAACTTGAACGTGTGAAGTCACTCAGGCAAAACCCACAAATATGTAAACTCTCCACAATGTTATCAAAATGCAGTTTAAAAGTGTTAAGCGTCAGTTTCATTTCCTTTGGAAGTTAGCTGGTTGTTTCTTCTGAATCTCAAGGATTTAGACTGATGTCTATGCAAATTTCCAACTGCACATTTCCTACAGTTATGCAGATACTTTAGTGATGGTGGATTTTGGTGAAATTGGGACTGTGGTAGTGTGAACTGATCTTTTTATACTGTAAACCATGCTTTTGAATATACTGCAGTTTTAACAGCTGAAGCTACTAATCTTGTTATTTAAAACTGCAACAAGCTTTGACTCCTAGTGAAATGATTTTTTGCTTGAAAATTATGAAAATGTTTTCAAAAATAGAGATGGGTCATCTGGCCATGTTGCAATGCAATTTTCCCTGGACATTTTTCTTTACAGAAAAACTAAAGCAGTAGTAGCCAGAACAAGTGGCTAAAAAGTCTCTGTGTTCTCTGTATTTCCCTTTGAACTGTCATGTCAGTTATATGGGTCTGCTTTAAGTTTGGAGGAATGCTGAAAAAAGAGGATAAGAAAATTTATAACTTTCAGCTATATTAAGCATCTGAATATGTATAATGGAATTTGCCAAACAGGTGAGGAAACTGAGGAAACAAGTAGATAATAAAAAAACCTGACAACTTCTGAAATGCTGGGGTTATACATGCTCCTCAGTAAAAAAGAACTATTTGTTACCAAAGTGCTTCCAAAATATATATTATCATCATCATCATCATCATCATCATCATCATTATTTTACAGTTTTATACCTTTCCAACTCAGGTAATTTTTTTCTTTTTGGTGAGCTCAATCATGAATCTGCTTCTCTTCTGTCACTTGCATCAATACAGTGCTCAGTAAAACAAGCTCTATATATGGATCCTGGAGTTGTTTATTTACTGACACCTCATGGATTTCTTTGTTGGAGGTAGCTGTTTTGCATATTTTTCTTTTGTAATTTGCCTTCTAGATATTCAGCAGCCAAATAGTCTGGGATGCCAGAGTGTGCTTCACATTTGCATTTCATGGAATCACATGTAACCTAATAACTTTGAGAGCACATTCTATTTACTTAGATGACATCATCCATGGTAAAATGAGATATATCCCAATATTTATCTCTGATTTGTCTAAAAAATGTAAAGATATAGAGTTTTGAAATGTGTTTCCTGTAATCAGTCTTGCAAACATTAGTTTGGAAACATTTCTACCAGTGATTAAAGGCCAACTAGATGCAGAAAAAAACAATAACTTATCTTAGCCATTTATTGTAAAATTTTTAAAATTAGATATTTTAATGATTTGAGAACAATTTTCTAACGATTTTCATAATAAAAATTATACCACAATCAACTTCTACAAAAGTACTTAAACAGTTCCAGAAGGATATCCAGTTTTACAACACACAAAAGAGTGAAATTTTGTATAATAAAAAATTAAATATATGGTATTTTTTCCTGTATTAAAAGAAAAATTAAATATAGAAAATGTATCACTTCTGAATTGGATAGATAGCAGAGGACAAGAAATTTGCCATTATGAAATTTGCCATTAAACTGAAGTTATGCTTTTAAAAACTTTTCAATTTTCAGACAAAAAAAAAGAAAAATAATGTTTCTCTATATATGTTTCCATGTATAAATGCACATATGTAAAAGATACAGAAATGTTACTGGATTTGTTGAAAGTGATAAAAGAAAATATTTGTTTTTCTTTCTTAGTGCAGAATTCTTTTTACCCCATTAAATGTCTCTGGTTTCTTGTCTACACACCATACATTGCAAAATTAGTCCCTGTTGGATATGCATTAGTACTTTGTCCAGTCTAAACATCTTGAGCAATGGAATGTCCATTGGGAGACTTATTTTCCAGAGTCTAATACATCTCACTGTCAGAAAATTGTTTCTGATATTCAGCCTAATTTTTTCCTCCCTTAATTTCCTCCCATTGCTCCTAATTACATCTCCTTATGCCACCCTAAATCATTTGTCCCCCTGCTTAGTGTTTATGGCCTTCAAATACTTGCAGAATGTTATCATATCCTTATGAGTTGTCATTTAGCCAAATTCTGTGTAGAAATTTATGTAAATTGGCACTACTATATTGATTTATGCTATTTATACCACCTGAGGATAAAAAGCATGACATTCGATTCTCATGGGGGGGTATTTTATTCCAGTTTTTGTCATGACTCACACCTGCCTAGAAGAAGAGAGAAGAAAATTCTGCTTCAAACTTTATGTGTTTCATCTAGACCCCATGGCCTGCTAATGTTGCTTTAGTCTGCAAAACTGTGATTGGATTCAAATACATATATATGTGTATATATATTTATCTATATATATATCTGTGTGTGTGTATGGGCATGTGTGTTTAATATACCTCAAATACTAGACACAAAACACTGTGCAAAATCTCTGGTGCCAGCATTGTTAACATATTTGAAAAAGGGATGACCCTAATAGGGCAAGGTTTTAGGCTTTTTCTACATGCAATTAATATATTTTTCTTCTGGACTGGTAAACTTTGGAGGAACATCATTGAACCCACTCAGGGTTACATTACCATGCTTATGTCACAAACAGAAAACTCTTCTGAAGAAAGCAATGAGTCCTTGAAGGACAGTAGGTAGCTCCTTCTGAACAGTCTTTATCCTCTTACCATCACTCTTTCTGATCAGACAACACATGGAATTTGATGACAATTCTGAAACACCACTAATTGATGGAATAAACCATATTTCCTGGCAAATTAGTGATTGCTTTCCAGCAAGCTCCAGTTCTGCACTTTTTCATCAAGTTCCAGTTCAGCTAACAAAAACTTCCAGTGTACCATATAACTTCTGTACCATATAATTATTTAGATACATGTGTACTTCAATCAGTGGTACAAAATGGATTGGGTTATCACAAGAGAGATTTGTGTGATTTTCATGTCATTCAGATTATAAAATAGCTGATAACCTGAGAAGTAGCTTCCCAGCTCTATGAATGTTATCACCCTTGTTCATTCTGTAAACTCTTCTTAGAGGACAGAACTGAATTCAGCACAGAAGTAATCTTCTTAGCACAACTGCAGTTTCATCTAAAGAAACACATAAGCATAACAGTAGACAGATAACAAAGATTCCTTGTTGCCTCTTCAAAACAGCATGGGTCTATACCAAACACACGACAAGGCAGGTGGGTTTCAAATAAAGAGCATCTCAAAGTGTGTCTCTCTGACAAGCACACTTCCCACACATGGCTTCTCAGTGTCAAAACTCTCACAGCAGGAGCATTAGGAAACCGTGAAACGTGACCTAGGAAAGCAGTATAGGATATAAAATGTGGATGTTAGGATCTAAGGTGCTCTTTTATCAGCACAGTAATCAACAAATTATTCAGCAAAGAGATTAAATTTGACTATGTAATCCTCATACTCTTTTAACACTCTTTTTAATGCCAGTGTTAAGTCTATTCATTACAAAAATGAAATTAATCCTTAACAGTTAGGAATATTATTTCTAGGCATTACAGCAAGCATTATAAGAGAGTTACAGTAATACAGATTAAAAACTCCCTTTAAGAAAATGCCTGTAATGCAGTTGACAATGATCTGAAAACACTTTGGGAGGGTGTAACTGCTGCTGAGCAGGACAAAATGAGCAGGATGTCCTGTGCCCCTTGCTGCAGTCTGCATGGCACCCATCTGCATCTCTGGAGCTGCACATGAGGAATATGATCATGAATGAAAGCCACAGGAATACATAAAAGTGCCTATTTTTCATGTAGGTCTGTTTCCATGTCAGCAGACACTCAGAAAAACAAAAAAGGGGGAAGAAATGTTATGTTGCAATGGAGAAATAATCACCCATTATCAGTGAGTCCTAATGGACAAAAAATTATACTTTCATTGCAGAAAGATCCCCTGACATACATAACTTTTCCTCCATTAGAGAAGCCTTCAGTAGGCTACGAGAATTAACAACAACAAAGTAATTTTGCCTAGAGTAAATAAGTAAATAGATAAATTTTCTGTGCTACTAGAATATCAATGAAGGCACTATTTCAGCTTAAAAGACCACACCACATGGGATTCACTAAAGATTAGTTTTTCCAAGAGCATTAATTACTCTGAGAAATAAAACACCTCAAAAATTCCTGCAGTCAGTTCTTCCAGATTTCCAGTTTTCAAAGCTGCAAACTGTATCAGTGTAGATGTGGTAGCAAAGGGACTGGGATTAATTGCACTTCTGACCAAGGTAAATCACGGGTATCTGGCAAAAGCTGTCACCTTCATTATCTGCCATGTGTTTGCCAAAGCATATTCTTCTTGAATTGCATTACTAAAATTGCAAAGCTTTTTCCTAATGATGTTTGGTACTGTAAACTTTCAACTCAATATTATTTATCTATCTCACCAGGAGTCTATCAAGTTTACACCCTTCTGGAATTTTCATTTTAAAACATTTCAAATTGTTCCTGTTCCTGTTTAGTTTATTTGTACCTTTTCTCTTTGATGGAGCCCCACTCTGTTTCTGTATGTGTGTGTGTGTGTGCATGTGTGTTTTTATTTGTCCCTTTTGAATGTTTTCTATGCTGAAGAATGTAATAAAGAAAAATAAATAATTTTTAGGGCCAAAGAAGGTCTGTGACATGCTTCCAAATTCATAATTTCTTCTCAGTCCTGTCAAATTGGGCATTACTAGCAGCAAACTGCCTTTCTTATTGGGAATAAATACCACAGCAGCCTGGACTTTATTATTACTGAGTTCCATTCATCACTATTATAAGAAAATCTAAGTCAGAGAATTTGCATAAAATGTTTGATGTGGGAATCAGGTGTACTGGTAGAAAAAAGGGGTACAGTGATCAGGTTTAACCCAAGATGTGCTCATGTTGCAGTTTTGGTGAATAGCTACATAATCCAGTTAACGTGTGGCTATTTGGTGACAAATGCCAAAGTTTTTTCAAGACTTCCAAGTTTCCCCACGTCAGGGGGGCGCAGGGGATGGGATAACAATTTTAGAGAATGCTGGGTGATTTTCTAATGTAAAGTCATTCAGCTACTTGATTTGTGATCTTGATTTGTGATCTTGATTTGTGAGCTTTCCATTTGGTCATGTAGATACTCAGATACAGATGAAAACTGAGAAAAGTTTAAAAAGATATTTTCTTTCTGAACATAAATAAAAAAAAAATATGTAGAATATATGAGTTCTGATTTTCAGAATGGTTTTTAAAATTAACTTCTGGAGAGGAAACATGGCTTTGTTGAAGGCAATTTGGGCCTTAGCTTGAGATTTCCAATATAACATCCTGGCAAACTAAAGAGTATTTAGGCATTTAGGAAGGTCAGCTGTAGCTGTGGGATGCTAACTCCCTCTTTTTCAACAGGAACAGAGATGCTATTTCATAAGATGTTTTACAACATGAACTCAGATATTCTGAATGTTCCTCAAAGCACAGGACATTTTTCCCTACAGTAACTGTAGCAGACATCTAGCAAGACCAGGTTTTTCAGGCTAAAGTGACTTTCCAGATATCCAATTTATTTTCTCTTTCTAGCCCAACTTATAAAATTAATTTTACTAAATTCCAGCAATATTTATAAAGACAAAAAAAAATGCTGAGATATATCACTACATAAGAAATTTAAGATAAGGTTCCTCCAAATTTACAAGTAAAAAGTGAGAAAGAGATGAAGGTCCATAACATGTTTAAGTGTCTAATTTATGGAATTTACTGGAAAGTTCATGGGCACTCATGACTGTTCTGATGGAATCTCCCAGCATGAGTAAATCATGTGCTAGTGTCCCATATGTAGTGTTAGGCAGGTTGAAAATTGAGCCACATGTGCATAAATTTTGACTATCCATAGCAATAACAGAAAAACAACTTTCCCTGTGTTTAATTTATTCAGCTTTAGAGAGACACAGAAATATTGCACTTATATTGCTATAAATATATCCTTAGCAAGGCAACATCATTAAACCTGGACAGAGTACTTTTAGGAATGGTAAAACAGAGGCAGATTGATCAAAGTCTGTTGTTTTATCCAATTCAACAGAAGTCATTAAAATACACAGTTTTCACTTAAGTCTTCAAATGGAAAATATATGAAATTTTTATTGTCACAGTGAATGTAATAATTTCTAAATGAATGCAAATAAAGAAAAAAGCAGAAATTTAAAGTGAAAGGCAGTTGGTGTCTTATATTAAAAAATAATTAATTTCCTGACAGTAGTAATTTTGATAATAGGTCTAAAGGGACTGAATTAGAAAAAAGTGGTGCTTAAAACTTGCCATGAAATACATAGGTCGGTGCAAATGCATCAAAATTTACATCAATTTATATTTGTTTATATAAAATTAAGGGGTTTAATTTTTTTGATAGATTATATTGATGTTACTGTACTGTTTAACAACATGTTAGACCTCAAATAGTTTGCCACTGAAGTAAGTGATAATCTTTCTCTTGGCCACAGTAGATTTCAGATCAGAAACTATGTTTGTGACAGGGAAATCTGTGACTACCTCTTTTTCATATCAGTGAATGATCTGATAACACCCCTGATGCATTTCACAGCAAAGAACCAAGTAAAGAAAATTACAGGCTTTGGCAGTCTCCATTTCATTCTTGCTTGACTTGCAGGTGTTCCCTTGCTTTCAAATACTTGTGGTCTGGGCATATTTTCAGCGTAGATGAAATTAGGGCTTTCCTGCTATTGAAAAGAAAAAGAGTAATTAACATTCCTTCTTTACAGTGCAATGGATAGTAAAGAGAGTAGGTTATTGCTAGGATTTTCCCCCTTTTTTAAAGATGTAAATTTTTACACCTGTTTTAAAACTACATGCAGAATCATTTTGTTCTTTCTTGGCAGGGTTACACAGTATTCTTTTTGCTTTCTTCACATTTTTGAATATCACAAACAAGCAAGGTTTGTCTCCCTTTGATGAAGTGTTTCTCACATTCTTGTCTTTTAAGATCTTAACATCTTTCTTTTTAAAAAGCAAAAGCCAGACTCTGTATTCCTTTAGGATAAATAGGAAACATTTCCATTTTTTTCTATACATTCCTCACGTCTGATTGTGCATGGTACTGGAAAGCACGTACATGCAATGTTGCCTCTAGAGTACTGATATCTTTTCTTCACTATGCTGTCAAGAATTTATGCCAGTACCTCTGACTCTAATCTGAAAAGGTCAGGCTGCTAAATATATAGAAATAATATAGCTCTTCTTAAGCTCTATCTGAGAACAGATAGTAAATCATCCTTAGAAAAACAGAGATTTTGGGGTATTTTTGGAGAGAGGCATTCCTGAAAGTTTCTTCAAGGCTGATTGGAAGAAAGTGAAACATAAGCTGGTATTCACAAGTCATGAGAAGGTACTCCTTGTGTTGTTAAATGCCATTAGGGCAGTTACAATGGTTAGATTTTGAAAAAAAAAATAGAAGTAAGTAATCTATTAATCCATTTCCCACCTTCTTTTCTGCCTGCACATTGTCTCAGAATAAGCTGGTCCTCAAAAGCTTATTATAAATCATTCCATAAATGTTTCTTTCAAAATTGGCATTCGAAGTAAGAAGTCTGTAAATGCATATACATTTTACAAAACATGGTTATGCAGTCTGTTAGCCTAGGTGGTAAATGAATATTTGAAATTAATTTTCCATAGATATTGTAATTCATAATATTTTAAAGTTACTGTTTCTGTATGTGTATGTATTTTCTTACATTTTTATTTTTCTTTATCTCAGAAGCTAAGTTCCTAGTCCATCTGTCTTTTTAAGATTTGATAAAAGTTTAATGTCCAGTTTGAGGTACCAAAGGAGGAAGATTTGTGGCTTATACATATCAATCTTATCAAAGTTTCTGTTCAGTTAACATCATTAATGCATCCTAAGTATCAGAACAACAGGAGGGATACAAAGTGTCAATTAAAAAAACCTGTTTACTATTTATAATTAACTGTTTTTCTTTCACTTACCCTGTGTGCCTACAGAAAATTCTGACTGTGTGCTCTTGAACTTTGGGGTTGTTCCAGTTTGGCCAAATTTAGAAATATATCCTCTGAGAGAAGGCACAACCACCCCTTCCCCCCCCAGGTTCGGGAAAAAAAAAAATTTTCCTCGAAGGAAAGTGAAGGAGATAAAACTATTTATTTACCAAACACACGGGAAAAGGAAAATAAGGCTAAATAATAAAATGTTTCACTGTGGAGGAAAAAACCTGGGGAAGTGTTTAGAGTCCTCCCTTTGGTCTCCTCGGCGCTGGGGCTTGGCCCAGGGCCAGGCCCTCTGTGCCCGGTGGAAAGTCCTCCCGATGTGCTCTGAGGTTGAAAAGCAGTCCAGTAGAAAAGGGAGAAAATCCGGAATTCCAGAGAAGGAAAAACAAAGTCCAAACTCTCAGTCTCTCTCTCCAGAGAACAAGAAGCTGAAAAAACTGGCCAAAAGCTGACTGGGAAAAAAGAAAGCAAGCTGGGTGCTTCCTCCCTCCCCTGCTGCAGCTGGGAAAAAAAAAAAACAAAAAAACCTGCTATCTCTGTGTGACCTTGAACAAACTGCAAACTGCCCTGAAAAAGTTTTGCTCAGTTTAGAGGCATAGAAAGACACAGAAATTAATTTCTGGGCATAGACAGCGATATGGGATACACATCATAAGGTCACCCCAAGACAGGGTTGATAAAGTGGTACTAGGTAGAAAGCCACACAACAATATACATAGCAATTTTTAACTCAAGGTATGTAAATGCTTTGCACACATCTCTTGTCCCAATATCACAGATAACAATGCTACTTTTCACTAATTTAGCAAATTTGAACCCATTAGATGAGCAAATTAAGGTAAAGAAAACAAATGGCAATGCCACACTAAAGTTCTGAGTGGCAGAGCCATTTTTGAACTCCAGTCTGCTGACATACAATGTGCACCAGTGTAGACCCCCATGCACAATATTACTTTTAATAGTAAGACTGAGACAACACAGTTACAGAATATCAGAGAAATAAAAAATCGGTAGTGGCAAATTGACTTAAAACTGTACTCATATGGGAGGGTGAAAGGCATTAACTATTGTCTGATAAGCAAATGACAAGGATGCACTGCAATGACAGATAGGGAAGGCATCAGTGTCTTATTACAACCTTTGTACTGAAGAAGATTTTATTCTGCTTTTCTATGGCTCTCCTCAGTTGTCCATATTTTCTGTCTCTTTAGCTTCCAGAAATGATAAGGAGGACTGATTGTACTGTTTAGTGCAGTTGTGATCAGTCTAAAGCACAAAACCTAAACTGTCAAGTATCAGTACAAGGATAAAAAAGGCAGTAACCAGGAAAGAGAAGAAGTGTTTATAAAGGAACATATATCGTAAAATCTTTGCAATAAACTGGGTTGTAAGGAATTTTATTCTTTAGTATTTAGCATTACTTTTTCTTCTTTTTTTTAGCAGTGTAAAGGAAAGATGGTTCTGTAGGTAGATCAACTAGGTCACAAGAAACTAAGTCAGAAATCCAAGTCCTGTTATAATTAATTCAAAGGTATCTGTTCGGACAAGAGAATTGGGAATGACTGCTACTATTTTAGGCATCTTTATGGAGATAATAAGGCCCTCTACAATTGTGTCAAAAAAAGAATTTGATATTGGGAGACTTAGGAATGTGAATTTCCTGGCTATGAGAATAATTGACAAATACAAATACAGGAAAAATAATGTCCTAGACTGCTGTAGAAGCACTCTAGAAAACGGTCCTTCTGCTATTTCTTCTGTCTCTGTGTTCCAAGACATACTTGAACTGTCTTAGAAGAAAAGGATTTAGGGCAAACAGGAATGGAGGATACATTTATCAAAAGCCTTGTCTCATATTTCCTATTTGCTGGTTTTAATTTGTTGCCTTTTAGCACCCAGACTTCTAAATTTTCCAACCTTTCTCTATCTGTTCAATGTACAGGGAACCCAGCCAATGGATTATATTCACAGATGGCTATAAAGAGACTGTACACTGATACATCACACCTTGAGTACCCAAATCCTTTGAAGACCCTACACATCCTTCCCCTTTGCCTCTTGCTTTTAAAATGTGTACAATAGCACGTTCTTGCCTATTTAGGGCAATGGAAGGAAAAAACCATCAAGTACAAGGGATACAGCTAAGTAATTGTAAAAATACTGCTCTCAAGTATCTAACTCAGATGCAGTAAACATTACACCAGACTTCAGGCTGCCAAGACCATCTTTTTCAGTGATCCCCCATAACTTTTAATGTTTTGCCAAGGAAAAGCCATCATACAAAATGAAAGCACACTTTGGTTCTTTCATATCACTAGCATAAATATAGAGTTTCCTCAATGTGTTTCATCTCCCTTTTCCTGCCAGATGCCAATATCAGTGTTTCAGAGTGTTGGTGAAAAAATTAGAATGCTAGAATAGTGAAAAAGATGTTTTGAAAAAGGCTCAGATATTTCCTTGTAAATAAGGATGTAATGTTCAAAGAAAATGACCAAAATGGTGATGTTACATGGTTGAACTCTCATTTAGATGGTAACATGAAATATCCCTCTTAGATGTGTTCAGCATTTCAAATTGGAGACAGAATTCCAGAACTCCTATGCAAGTTACTGTAAAATACTTTGGTTCATAGAATGGAAAAAAAAAAAATCAAAAGTGGTAAGTAGTAGTATTAAAGAAGTATTGCAATTGACATGGTAACACTGCAGTAATACCAAAGAAGATAAACCAAATCACCCAAAAAATAGCTGCATAACACTGTATGACAATGTGTGGGCAGCTGGCATAAAGAATTGAGACCTTTTGAACTGGCGTATCCTGTCCAAATACATTCATTATCTTCATTGCTCTGCTTTGTGTTTTACATGCTGAACAATGATTCAGTCTCTAAGGTTCTCCTATAAGATTATCCTTTGGAAGCAGGATAAGAACAAAGCAGAGGGAAAGGAGAAGCTTATATGGATTTTTGTCATAAATTCAGAAATACCAACACTGCTTGTTGAAACCAATGCCAGCATATTCTCCTGAGAACTGAGTAGAACAGCAATAAACACTCAAAACCTTGTTCTTGGAATGTGTTGCAAACTACTATCTAAAAAGTCTCTCACCAACACCCCCCACCCCCCCAAAAAAAACCCACCCCATCACCTATTCAGCAATTCTCCCAGTATGGATTTTGCTGGTCAGAGTATTTAAGAATATAATAAGCAGATATGGATTGTAGAATATTTCAGATCCAGATGCTGAATGACTTTGAATCAAAAGAAAGAGCTGGATCTGAAAGAAATCACAATAATGTAGCTTGGAACCTAATGGGAACACAGTAAAGTGATTGTGTGTCAGACACCCTGTAGAAAAAAGCTGGAAAAGAGAAATTATGTGAAGGATGTACCCAAAGAGGAAGTTCTTCCTAGGTTATGCAGTGAACAAATCTGAGGCAAAATATTTGTCTGACAATGAAGGGGTTACACACACACACACACACACACATATATTTTTATATATATATATACACACACGTGTATATGTATTTGCACTTTTAAATTTATTAAAAAAAAAAAGGTCAATTTTTTTCTGCTGTACTATCTCTTTATCATGATCCTGTTAGATTCCAAACTATATTGCTGTGATTTGTTTTCCTTTTATGCTAGTTATCGCAGTTTTATTGCCACCTCTACTTTCAGTTGTCCCTCATATTTCTCTCTTTCAGTAGGTGCAATATCTGTCTGCATAGGTAGATTTCAAGAGGCAGTGTGTCTATATCAATGTTCTCAGGAACAGTTCTCTTCACATATCTTTGGTTCACACAGTGGAATGGTCCAGAGTCAAAGAACTGGATTCCAAGAATATGCGGCCTAGGGGTACATTTATTTCATTCCTACTACAAATAGGCATTAAGATTTTGGTAACAAACAAGAACAAATGCAAAGGAGTCTAAATTATAGATATTCTTTTGCTACTGCAGTTACTAGTTCTTCCAATATATGACCTATTGAGCCTTCAGGTTCTTCAAGGAACAGCATAAAGAATAAAAATGACTAAGAAACCTGTTTCACTTCTACTCACAGGATGTGCACATTTTACAACTGTATGGTAAAGATTTCTCGAAATAAGATACCTTAGCAATTAAAGTTTCTGCTTTTTTTCTGTCCATAGATTATAAATCTGTGAACACCAAGAAGTCTTAGTTTCAGAACAGTTCATAGACAATTTTGAAAAGCCCAGATTTGCTAATCATCATTATTCCATAAAAATGTCAACCTCTCCTCCAACTCCAATCCCATATGCTCTTGATCACGATCTTCTGCCTTTCATCAAATGTGGCCCTAAATGAACTCCATTCAGTCTTTTCACCCCAGCACAGTTCACCCAAGTTCAGTGATAAATTGTAAAAGGCAAAAGAAGGAAATCTGCATTGTATCTGTATCTTTCTTAAACTTAAAAATCCTTCCAGCCTGATGAACTAAAAATTGTTCACAAATTTACAATCTCTTTGTGTTAGACAGAGAAGAAATGTAAACCCTTGATGTTGTGTTTAAGTTTCCTTCTAACTATTTACTTTCAAGAAAACAACAGTTTCATTTTCATTTTACTTAATTGGTTTTTTTTCTTTTTTTAATTATTATTCCCAGGATACTACTAGGGAAATTTAAATTTGATGGAATCAAAACCTCAAAACATCAGAGATCTGGTTACTGAGTTATTAAAAGCAGCTCAAACATGGTGTGGGCAAGAAACTAAATAAAATACTGTGATTAGTGAGAACAGAAATTATATTTGTACAATTACATATTTTCTGAAACTTCAAAGAAACTCAGGTATGGGTCTTACCATCCTCAATCTTCTCAACCTATAGAATCATAGAGTTGTTTGTATTGAAAGGAATCTTTTAAAGATCATCTAGATCAACCTCACTGTTGCTTCATTAGATCAGGTAATGTCATTGGCTACACATGAATTGAGACAATGTGCTCTTAGCTCTATTCCCTTAAAAATCTTTCCTTCTTCACCAGTTGTTTACAGCCCTCATTACCTATGGCATGCTGTATTTAAGTTTTATAAACTTCTAAACAAGAATGTGAATTTTTGAGTTGTACTTATATTTTGGTGTTCCTTAGGAAATATAGAAGTAATATTGGTCCATCTTCTCTGATGGCTTAAATCATCACAGCAACACTGATTTATGCCAGCTGAGACTATCTCACAGTAATTCCATTCTCTCTCTGTTATATGCTGTCTGTATGTCTTCTGCACTGGTGAGTTAGTTTAACCAACATCTACAGGGACTTTCCATTTTTTCAATTAAGAGAGAGGTCATTAGGGGTAGAGTTTTGAGAAAATACAGAAAGCTATGTAAGAAAAGGTCTTAAGCTCATAAATGTTCTTAATTATATATTGTGTCCTTAGTGTAAAGAATTACCTTCAGGTCATTCTGTCTCTTTTATCAGAATAAATCACCATCATCATCTATTCACTTGTGCATTCAATTCATGACATAATAGTGTCAGAGGTGGCACAGAATATACACATACGTACTCAAATTCCAACACAGTGACCCAAATTGTGTCTACAGCTGCCAAGCAGACTGCCATAGACATTTAACAGAAAGGGCTTGTTTTGAAGAAATATTTGTTCCTATGAAGGGAGGTAAATGGAACAACGGCTTAGTGAAACAGCCCAAGAAACTAAATTCAAAACACATTTATCTCTTAACTGAAAATAACTTTGAATATCTCGTGTTAATGTTCATATTCAAAAAATACCACAGTACATGTCCTAAATGACAACTTTTACTTCAAATAGAAGACACTGGAAAAGAACAGTACTAAATTAGCAGTGTTGCATCAGTACAATTTCATGGCAGAAAACAACAAGTACAAAAATTAAAAGGTTAAGTTTATTCTGTATTTTTTCACTTGGGTGAAAAAAAATTATTCTCCATACAGAAATATTTAATCTCAAATTTTAAGTGTGTACACATCATTCCTCAGGAAACTCATATCCTTGGCAGCCTAATGATTAAGGACAGTAAAAATAGTCAATTTAAGTTCAGTGACCAGATTTTCTGGAGAATTTTCTGAAGAATTCCTATGTGACCACATATCTGTGTCATATTTGCAAAACAGGAGAATTCTACGTTTGCACAGTGCAGCTTTACAAGCCTATTGGGGACTGCAAAGGCTTGGGCAGAACAGCTCTGGTATATCTGATTTCACAGTGCATGTAGCATAAAGTCACTCTACAAGAACAGAATAGCTTTCAGGTGTTGGACTTTCTGTGTACCTGCAGATCAGTTGCATAATATGTGTACCAGCACACATATGTTCCTGAACTCACCAATCACTGCCAGACATAACCTGAAAAAAAATGCAAAGTTATCTTGAGAAAATTTCTCCACTACCTTATGGGTGACAATCTGACATGGAGCTTCAATTTCCACATTATGGATATGTAATGATACAATACCTGCAGTCAAAGAACTTAGGAAACATAGATCATGAAACACATACCCATAAAAAAAACATCCTTCAGCAAAAGGTCTTAATACAGCAGGTATTTTTAAAGCAATAATCTCTTTAAAAAAATAACTAATTTACTTACCTTTTTTTTCCCAAACTGATCCCTTAACAGAAATTTGGGAAGCAAACAAAAAAAAAAAAAAAGAGTACATCACCAAGTATTATAACTGTATTTGATGTTTATGCAGCTCTGTCTTTTGTTTTGCTCCTGAAAAGTCACGAGGAAGTAGTGTTCTTCTTGTCACAAGTTGTAAAGCAGCATGTACTTAAAAACCAAGCCAGTTTTCAGAAATTTAGTAGGATGATAATATAGATAAGTATTCAGCATTTAAACTGGGAATGTAGTCTAAGATTTTTCAAATTTAGCCTCTTACTTTTTAAATTACAATAAAAAGAGAAAATGTAATGAGCAGTTTGAGATGACACCTGACCTCTGTTTCTGAATAAGTCCCTAGGTTGATAATTAATCCTCTTTAAGTTCACAGACATGTAAACAAAAAGCTATTAATTTAAGGAAGAGTAATTCCTCTTAATTAGATATAATTGACACAGAACTGCCTAATAAAAAAATTAAATTCATGTAAAATAAGGCTTACTTCAAGACAGGAATTTAGGTTGGGCTTCTGTTCTTAGTGAATTATCCAAACCTTAATTACATCAGTGGGAGTTTCCACATTTGCTTCATTGCATCAGGCTATGGTCTCCCCAAAAGCAATGAGCCATGGTAAAACTTGATTCCAACACTTTCAAGTTACTTTTTGAAGTGGCACTGTAGATAAATTTAGACTGTTCTATCAACATCTTGAATATGAACTGTAACCTCATTTCAACTGAGCTTATAAAATATATTTTTGTGATAGATGATTTTTATTTCTAACAATGACTGCTTGATAATATAAATGTAAAGAATTTTAAGGTGTTCTAGCTCTTTTTTGACATTCTATTGTTTGCTTTGCAGGATTTGTTCTTTGATAAATGAGGAGTCAGTCTTGGGCACTGGGGAAAGGAAAGCTTGTTTTATTACATGTTGTATGTAAAGAAAGCACAGCATCAGGACATATTGTTCCTTGCTTCTCAGAACATCTATCTTCTGCATGTGCCAACATGCAGAAGGTTATGATGGTTATGTCCTTTGAGTTCCCAAAGTAGGAATTTACCATGGATTTTTATACTTTTGCTAGTACAGACGAATCTGAATCGAAACCACCCTTCAGATCCTACCCTAACCAAAACTCGTTTGTGTCAGTAGTAAGGTGTTCCATAATGCACTATTCTAAAATAAGGACATGACCTTTCCAATGCCTCGGTTCCCTAAGTATTAACAACATTTCTGTGTTTAGAAAACTATCATCAGACCTGTGCGTGACAGATATTATCTGTAACTTGATATAAAACATGCTGAAATTGTCTCCAAGTGAATAAAATAATCATTCTCCCAAAGAAAAAATATAACCTGAGCTGAGCTGGGTAAAATGTGTTAACTACTGTAAAATATTCTTTGTGAAAAGAAGAAAAATCACATATAGACTGTTAGCCAGGCTGCCAACTTACAATCTAACAAGATTCAAAGTAACAAGGACATAAATGGATGTCCCATCAAATGATGTTTTTAATGGCCAGGAATGTGAGAAGGGTGAAGACTATGTAGGATGGATTAGTCATATAGCAAAGCTATTTAAATCCTTTGGTACTTCTAGGAAAGCTACAACTGTGTATCTCCTAGAAACATTATCTGATACTATTTCCGTTTTTCACAGGGGTCTCTAGAGTTAATACATTAGAAAGCAACTGATAAAAATATTATTATAGAGATTTGCTATGCTGTGGAGAGTTTATGTTGTCCTAGAGTTCTTGTGAGTGACAATGTCATATATCAATTTTGTGTTGATGTCAAATATTCAGTGGACTCAACAACTCACCTCAAGAGGTTTGACTGACAAGCAGAAAAGGGAATCAACCTTCAGCTCTGAGGTTTTCTGATTCATGTGTTCTCCTTGTAATACTCACTGATTGAAGTACAATATTTGAATGTTGTTCAGACTTTTCAGAGTCCAATCCATTGCAATAGCCAAGCCCTTTTCCACTAATCACACCAGCCATACACAGAGAATCCCTGCAGTGATGCAAGAGATTCCCAGCTGTGCAACAAGACTCTAAATCAAAACAAAGCATCCATCAATTTTTTTCTGAAGTAAACTACAAGACTACTTTTAGCAATTAAGAGACACTTAAGAAGATATAAATCATGAGCCAGTTCTGATCTCAGTTTGCCCATCTTTGTTGCCAGCATGCAGGGAGGAAGAACTCTCTCTTTTTTTTCTCTTTTACTTAAAAATATTATATTACCCCATTTCCTTCACTAGGAATAATTCTCATGATCATCAATCTGGTCCTTGTAGTGGAACCATACTTATCAGTCACAGAGAGAGACAGAAGACCTATCTTTAGGCAAAAAGCAGAAATACAAGACACTTTATTGTCCATCCAAGTAACCACAGTGGAATGCGTTGGTGTCCCACTCATAGTACAGCGTATCAAGGGTGTGTACGTGTAACTGACAACAAGCAGCAGCACAACTTTGATCTCTGAGGAGGCTTTTGGAGTTACATAATGTTCCATTACTTTCAGGAGACATTGAATATGGAATGTTCTTTTAGTCTACAGGTTTGCTTAACTTTTTGAAAAGACAGTTACTTTGCAGGTCTGACAAAATACTCAGATATCCCACTTAGATATGTGTTATGACTAGCACATTTAGCTGACAGTTTGAAAGAGAGGGGGACAAGTAAGTCCTAAACTCTGATGTTAAATCCTAATCCCTTTAAAATTAAGAAGATTTTATTTTGTTCTGTTTTTTTTTCAATAATGAGAATGGAACAAAGAATGTATCCTTGACTATGCTACTGATGGACTGTTAAGACTTGGGTGAGTAACTTAGTTCCACTGAGCAGTAGTTTGTCCATTATCAAGTAAAATAATAAAATATAAAACATTTTGTTGGCTTAACAAAACTAGTGGTGTTAATGTTCAGTGAGATTTCTGGAGAAAATACTTTTGCAGTTATTTGCCTTTTTTATAACTCTAACACTCTATTGTGTGTGTTCCATTCAGCAGTTCAAATTGTGTAATCCTTATTTTTCAAACAATCCATATGCAACATAATGAAAGGCACTGTCAGAGAAATCTTAGGTAGATAAGCAGACACAAGATAGAGTTTAAAAAGCAGAGTCACAGCAGTGCATCTCTTTTGCTGAGAGAGGTTCCAAATCTGAGCATCACAACATAAATGGTGGGCAGGGGTAGAGAGATGGCTTAAAAGTGTCTTACTGATTCGTACCACCTTTGGCATTACATTTTTAAGTACTGATAAGTTTCTAAAACAAAGACAAAACACAAGCCAGCTTTATGTTAAAGCAGATAGTGATAAAATCTGCCTTCATGTTGCAAATCAGACTCATTCCTAGTATAAAACCTACTGTCTTCAACAGAGTTTATACCAGATGTGAGATTGGTCATGGATGATAAAAGCCATTGCAATACAAGACGAAAAAGTCTTTCTAAAAGATAACAATTTTGTTTGCATGCAGAAGGATGGGTAACAGACATCTGGACTAGCAGAATGAGCAACAGCAGTGGCAGCATGAGCAGCAAATTTTGTTATTATTAGCAATTCAAATGCAGGTATCAGATTGATTTTGTGTTTGAATCATTCATCAGGGTTTGCTCCAAGGCTGAAACTTGCTTTCTGGAAGTTCCATAAAATTTCATTCAAAACACTTCTTTTCTTCATAGAATGGAATAGAAGGGAAAAGAATAGAGAAGAACACATTAAAAGAGATATTCCAAGAGTATTAAGATTTTTTTTTTTATTTTTGAAACATAATTGAAGTATTATTTTCAATCTAAAAATTCAGTGCAGTCCCAAATTGTATAGAAAAATCTGAAATAGGTTTCTCTTGGACAGTACTCTGACTTCTATGTATATGTGAAACTTCCAGTGATTTACGTGCTTGGAAGAACCACCGGCTTTTTTTTCATCTTTGTTATTAACACTTGTCGTGGTTTGACACTGGCCCAACGCCAGGCACCCACGAGAAACACTCTCTCACCCTGCCCTGCCACAGCTGGGCAGAGGAGGGAAAAGGAAAAAGAAGTTAACGAAGGCTTCATGAGTGAGATAAGGACCGGGAGAAACACTTCAAGGGCAAAACAGGCTCAACTTAAGTTGCGAAGTGAATTACTAGCAGAATTTATAATAATATAAACAATATTAATAAACAGAAGTTTATTACAGAATCAGAGGAGGATAATGAGAAGTAAAAGAAGCCCTCAGAACACGTTCTACTCCCCAGCCCCTCCCTCCTTCCCACCGACAGCGCAGGGAGACAGGGCCTGGGGGTTTGGTCAGTCCATCACCGAGATTTCCTTCCGCTGTTCCAGGAGTCTTCCCCTGTGAGGCCGTGGGGTCCCTCCCATGGGAGACAGTTCTCCTGAACTTCCCTGCCGTGGGTCCGCTCTCAGGAGCAGCAGCCGCACCGCCCCTGCTGCAGCGTGAGCCCCTCCCACGGGCACACGGCCCTCCCGAACTGCTGCGCCGGGGCTCTCTCTTTCCTCGGGGTGCAGTCCCCCAAGGACAGGCTGCTCCAGCCTGGAAGCAGGGCCCTCTCTCTCCAGCGGGTCTCCCACTGGATCACAGTCCCCTCCAGGCATCCACCCGCTCCGGCACGGGCACCTCCCCCACGGGCTGTGGGTGGATCTCTGCATCCCCCGTGGATCCCCATGGGCTGCGGGGGCACAGCGGCTTCACCATGGTCGGCACCACGGCCTGCAGAGGCACCTCGGCTCCGGCGCCTGGAGCACCTCCTGCCCCTCCTTCTGCACTGACCTTGGTGTTGCCATGTTGTTTTCCCTCACATGTCCTCACCTCCTCCTCTTCTCTGACTAGAATCCAAAATCTATTGACTTCGTTTTGCTTTGTTCTTAAATGTGTCATCACCGAGGCATTACCAACCTCTCTCATTGGCCCAGTTTTGGCCAGCAGCATGTCCATCTTCAGAGCCATCAGAGACTGGCTCTGCTGGACATGGTGGAAGCTTCCAGCAGCTTCCTCACAGGAGCCACCTTTGTTGCCCCCTGCTACCTAAAACCAGGCTGTGCCAAACCAATACAACACTCTAGCAACCATCTTGTTAAAACCCTTATTCTGTTATTACAATGTGTAGACTTCCTGCAAATGCCTCTTTCTACTTATGTAATCATCTTTCAATGCTGCATCCTACTAAGGCAGTCAATTACTAGCCATTCTGCCCTGTCAGAGCAATGAAGCATTTATGTACTTGAGATATTCATGTCTGGAGCTTTAGTTTTAAATCTAAGAGCTCCCATCACCTTCTGAAATTCTTTGCTTTATCAAGTGATTTTGTTATATAAAGCCATTACTGAAGGAAAGACTGTTTCATTATTCATCGCTTGCTATCACCAGAAGTCTTGAAAGTATAATAGAAAACAGGCTCTGTTTCAGCATTCAGCAAGGTAGATAAACCATTATCTCACTACATTAGGAGAGACACAGACAGAGTACATCACATTTTTAGCATCCCTGAATGCTTGAATAGTGTCATGAAAATCTAGGGCCAGATATGGATAGGTAACCAGATAAATGTTATCACTGAAACATGGTATGGTGGGAAATCAAAATAGCTAGGGACATGGAAAATTTTGGTACCACACTTCCAAACCATCAGTCACTGTAACTTGGAGAGCAAAAAAGTATAGTCTTATGACAGTCTGAATTAGTTTGGAGACTTGACCTGGCTGGTTACCCACCAAAATCATTCTATCACTCTATCACTCAGCTGAAAGGGGAGAGAAAATTTTATGAAAGGCTCGTGGGTTGAGATAGGGACAGGGAAATATCACCTACCAATTACCATCACGGGCAAAACACACTTGACTTGGGGAAGTTAATTTAATTTATTGCAAATCAAATCAGTGTAGGGTAATGAGAAATAAAACTACATCTTGAAACACCTTCTCTTCTGCCCACCCCTTCTTCCCAGGCTCAATTTCATTCCAGATTTTCTCTACCTTCTCCCCCCTAGTTAGTGCAGAGGGATGGGGAATGGAGGTTGCAGTCAGTTCATGACTCATTGTCTCTGCCTTTCCTTCCTCCTCAAGGGCTGGTGTATGACATGTCTAGGAAACTAGAGTTTATTACCAGAAACTGAATAAATATGAAAGAAAAAAAAAGCCATTACTGGTCCTCATTTCAAGCTTCTGAACTCTCTTGATTTTTTTTTTTTTTTTGGTGTTGAAAATAAATGTCATGATGTTATTAGAGGTCTAAATAATCAGCTTAAATTTGAGTCACATTCATAGTTTTAAGATTTTCACTGTACTGAAGAACTAAGAATTGAATTGGGGAAATGTGCAGGGGAAGGAAAAAGGAAGAAAAAGACTGATCCTGGGAAAAAAAAACCCAAAAAGCTGAATGTTTTAAATAATCTACCATTATTTTTAAAATTTCAGGCAATTTTAAGCATATTTTATGTAGGCATTCACCTTAACACAGAAGTGAAAGAGCGTCTGAGTTATTTACATATTGAGAGTTATATCTGTTCCCCATCTAAGGAGAAATATTCTTGAATTAATTCAGCTTCCTGCATCTCAGATAGTTTTGCTTTCTACTCCACCTCCAGATACCAATACTTATTACAAGGCTTTTCACAAGTCAACTCCATTCATGCATAACATAGTATTACAACAAACAAGAAGTATTTGCCTTCCAGTCACTGTATTACCATGTGTGGGCTTTGCAGTGACATACTTTACCAAATTGCTGAATCTCATTCGCCTTCAGAAAAAGCTTGAATAACTCGCACAGTGTGATCCTCTTGCTGCTATAATGGATTAATATGTGGTATCCTTGGGAAAATATGCAGGCATATTTTACACAGCTGTGTTTTGGTGGAGCTCTCACAAAAAACCAAAGATATGGTTCAAGGAATTATTTATAGCAATCTTTTATTTGGAATTATATTTTTGGTCAAGAAACAAATTAATATGGATCTAGCATCTTGACCACACTTTGCCTATCTCTAGTCTACCTCAAGAAATAGCTGCTTAAATGGGAATAAAAGTGTCTGCCCCAAAGAGGGTAGGAAACATGAAATAATACTGGGGTATTGCAGCTCAGGAATGAGGCAACTTGGCAACTAGTAAATAGATTTGTATTGCTACGTAGCTTGGCATATAGTCAAAACATGAATTTGGTCACTTTTTTCTGTAGTACATCAATGTAGTCCAATAAATTGAGAATGAAGATAAGCAGAAAATCTACCAGGTATTTGTAGCTCTTCACTTGCTTATTCAGCATATCAACAGCTATTGCCATTTGTTTATTGATTGTTATTTTTATTTTATTTTTAAATAGAAGAAATCAAAGTGCTCTTTTGATTTATCTTCCTTCCAACAGGAGGTTTAGTTTCATTTCTAAGCTCCTGACACTAGTTTTTCTTAAGTTGCAGTTTTTTATTTGTACTCTATAGGCTGTGTACAATAAATACCTGTATGGAATAGGCTCTGGGAATTTTGCCATAACCAAGTAAGTGAGGACAGAACTGTTATCTCATCCTTCCAGTCACCGTACTCAATTTCTTCTTTAAAATGTGTTACAAATACCTCATACTGCATTAAAAAAAAATCAATTCTAGCAAGTGGACTAGCTTGATTTAAAGTCTCCAAGAAGAAAATTTCAAAACAAGAAAATATAAACATTATATTTTCTCTAATCATGAGCTTCCAAGCAGCCTCTTTTATGGCATTCCACAATATTGCTTTTGAACATGTACTAATTAGATTAATCACCATGTTGTTTTCCCATCTCCTTTCAGATGTGAGAAACTCACCTCCCAGACCAAATTTTTACAAAAAGCTCAAGTTAAAAACAGAAGGATCAAAATTATTGATTAACTAAACCAGTGACTATGGAATTCTCATCCTAGGATTCAGTATGTTGGGGGAAAATTGATGACAATAAAGACTTTTAGCAGGAACAAAGAGATGTCAGTGTCACTACACTGCAGTCAGAAAAAAAATCATGTTAAACTGTCAGGATCCACATAGCTTTTGTTGCAGGAAGTTCAGTCCAGCCTGAAAAATATGTGTTTGTCAAACCCTTTGCTTCAACAGACTTCCACTCTGTGTTTAATACCAAACAGAGTCAGATTAAAGCTCAATTTGCTACACTGACAGGGTTGCAGCTGTACCTTTACAGTGTGTGGCTCCAGGATGCCCTGTGAGACAGAAAATCCCAGAGCACACAGTTATGAGGGAACAAATCACTCAAGGAACCTCCCTGATGTACCTGTGCTTACATTACTAGTCCCATGCCAGAAAAAGGGAACACCAGCACAAACCTATTGTCAGCATGGAATTATGTTTGCCATGTGGCTTTTATTTCAGAGGGGGTGCCAATAAACAATGGAATATTGAATTCACTATACACACATTTCACCTTTGCAATAACGTATCATGTATTAAAAAAAAAAACAAAAAGGGAAAACACCATTACCAATTTATCCCACAAGAGTTGTACCTATCTTCTTTTGATAAAAATAATAAAGTTTTGCCACTGTTTCCAAAAAAAAAGCCCCCAGATTTTTCTTTTGATTACTCTCAAAAAATAAAATATTTTCAGAATAAAACATGTCTATTTTGAAGGTCGCCTTCTCAGTGTAGCTCTTCAAAGTTATCCCTAGTTACAACACAATTTTGACAGTACCATCTCTGAGTTATCAGCGAAAGACAGGAAACACAAGATGAAAATAAGTTTTTTTTTCAACCCCTTTAGCATTCAGAAGCAGTAACAACTGCGAGCTTCTGCATTGCAAGAATTGTGTTTGTTTGTTAACCAGGAGTACAGCAATCATGGTTATAGTTAGAGACCTTGAATGAAGGAGTTCTGTATTAAAAAAAAATAAAAGAGAGAGATAAAAAAAGAGAAATGACTCAGCTGGAATCTGCTAAGGTTTTAACAGTTGGGTGAATTCCCCACCCCTTTCAATATCAGCCATGGGATGGGAAAATTGCACATTTTCTCTGTCCTTCAGTCAGACAAGCACAAAAAGTGTTGCTTTTACATGACTGCTTGGACAATTTGCATGATGGAGATGGTAACTGCCTCTCTGAAACACAGCAAAGTACTTAGAAAATTGCTTTAGGAGTAGGCACAAGAGAAAACAGAAGGTTAAAAAAAAAGAGAGCATAATGTGATTCAAGCCCTTTTTACATTTTTTCTCTACTCAAAAATTTGTTCTTTCTGTATCAAAGACATAATATTTCTGACTCACAACATTGCACAAATATAGCCAAACAAATATGCATTTTACACTGTCTTGCAAAAACTGCCTTCAACAAACAATAGTAATCTAAAGGGCAGGAGGAAATCTGTGACATTTTCCTAAGGTAAGTACTACTTAATATAAAACATTTTCACCTTCTAAACTATAGACACTGTCACACTGCCTTTTTGATTACAGTAAGAAGTTTAGGTCCAATTCTGCTAACATGAATTAACCAGATGGAATGAAGCCCACTTTACTAAATCACTAGAAAATAGTACCTTTAGTAGGACATACTTTTTAGGCAGAAGAGACCCAGCCACTATAATGTTTACTGCTAGTAATTTCTGAACAATTTCAAAGGGATGCTGATGCTGGGATGCAACAGAGGTGTCAGAAATGGGAACAGCGCCAGTTTGAAATCTGGCTTGTGTGCTGTTAGGCACCAGGGATGTCCTTAGGCAGAGCAAGAAGTTGCCTAGGGCAACAGCATGATGAGATTTTGATGGCAAAATCTGCAGAAGTGGCAGAGCAGCTTCTGCAGACAGCAGCCTCCCAAGAATTGCAATGTTCTGCCTCACCAGTCCTTGGCTACGGCCCCTGGTTTTGTACATCCAACCTTATCCTTTTTATCACCCCTAATGCACTCTTATTGGGAAAAAAATCCATTTAAATATAAGTTCATCCCAGCAGAGGGATTACAGTATAGCCCTGTACCCTCCTATCTACCTCCCTAAAACCAGAGATGCTGTTATTTCTGAGCAAAGCACAAAAGCTGGGCACACAGGTGTGTGCTCATTTCAGGGCCTGTTGTGCTTTGTCTGTCTCAGAACACTGATTTTTTTGGGGGGAAAATTCACCCTAAAGAGTCTTTTGAGATTTGAAAATAAACACCAGTGAGAAGAGAGAAAATGGGTTGAGTACAGAGTAAGAACCTTTATTTTGAGAAACTAGGAGCATGAAGAAGGGACATATGTCAGTAAAGACAATGCCTGGTGCTATTACTATGTAAGGAAATTAATACCCTAATCCCTCCTCACAAGCCAAAAAAGCAGGAAAAACTCTTTTTCCCCCATATCTATTAAAAAAAGAAATTCTTCTCTATATTAAGGAAGAAGATATGTACAAATTCTGGATAACTTCTACCTAAATGGATCTGTTTCATTAATATGAAGCATTTCTCAGTATTTGAGTTGTTTTGAAACAGAACATTAACCCACTGTTTTAATCAACCAACCATTACTTATGGTGGCTCATTTCAAAGCCAACATTTCTGCTTTAAAAAACATTTGTATTGTATAAAGGTGTTATCACTCAGAAAATCAGGCATAAAAATTAAAATGGAATAACCAAGAGGCAATGTTGGCGACTGTTCAAAAAATTTATTTTTCCAGCATTCATTTGCTGTGAATTCTGTATTATTTCCTGAAGATTTAATAACCCTGGACTGGATATTCATACTGTTGAAAACTGAAACTTAGGGAGCATCTTCAGAATGGTTAGTTAGGGGTTAAGGCCTGTTACCAAGAAAGCACTTAGGCATTTATGGTGATAATTAGGTCCCTAATTCCTGAGTGTCCTGAGCTATTTTGTTACCATACACCTCACAGGCATCAGCTTTTGCAGGGGCCTGCAGTCACAGATTCCACTTACTTCTAACATATGCTGGTGCTGAGTATTGTTACTGGCTTTGGCATTGAATACACTCTTGGTAAAAGCATTTGCCCAGGGCATGAAAGACCTGTGCATCCAGTGGGAAATAATCCATCTTGATGGTAAGGCTGATTCTTGCAAAAAGGAGAAAGACTACTGAAAAGAAAGTTGAAAACAAGGGATCTCATCTTGTGGCCAGTTGCCCAACAGTACTAGCCATGGCCTTTGTTGTTTGATTTATTGTCTTTCATCTTCAGTGAGAGCAGTAGATGAACAGTTCCCTCTTGCTCTCAGAACAAAACATACTAGATGGGAAGAATAGTTTCCTGGGAGGACATGTGGGAGTGCAAGCGCAGCCAAGCTAACCATAAGCTTCCTGCTTTCTGTAAGAGTAAGTTATTTGGGCTGTCACATGAAAGTGACCTTATTCACACTAGTGGCAGAGTCTAGACACTGAAGGGAGGCCTTCAAGCTGTAGGTCCAGGTTCAGATAGAAGCTCTTCTTGTGTAACCCTTACCTGAATGCATCAGGTCAAGACAGGTTTCAAATACAGCCCAGTGCTTGTCTGAGCATCTGGCTGTAAAATTTAAGCAGTTTCATGCTCAGAGGTGCCGCTCTTTGGAGTTCCAGCCAGAAGTCATTCACCTCTGCTGATATGCTCACAGCAGGTTGCTCAAACACAGGGCTGGGCTGTGTTCAAAAGGACAGAAAGTTTGTGTTACTGTGAAGAGATTTTAGGCACCTGAGTCTATTGGATACCTCTACTATTGGATAGTGCAAATAGTACTATTTGGCATGGTTAGGTACTATTAGGTCCAGGTTCTTTCTTAATATCTTTTACTGAAAAAGAATATACTCTCAACATTGAAAAATAGACAAGAACACCTCCAAACATATCCACATCTCCCGCTGAAGATATTCTTCCAGAATTAGTGTCTTGCAAGTGATTCCAGTAATATCCTATTTCCTTTTTAAGTGTCTCTGCTGCTAGGTTGTCATAACTCAAGCACTTAATTATTTAATGCTATGCAAATGACAATAACTTGTAGTTCCAAGCTACTACCAATAGATGGCAGTAGGAATTTGTGGATGCCCCATTTTTAATGCCTAGACTTACCTATTTTTTCATTAATTTTGATGTTTTGTCAATTTTTTTAATAGTAGGTGCACAAATATGTGCATTTCCAAGTAAATAAAAGGCTACTTAATTTTTTTTCTGCAACAAAATGGGGATAAAAAAAAATCCCACCAAAATTTTGAAGCTATTTTATGAAAGAATAACCACTTTCTTGCCAGCAAAGAATGCAGAAGTGTATCTGAGCTTCATCTGGTGTCACTTACATTTTAGATGTGTTTTATTTCATGAGCAAGTATCTGCAGGAGCTGTATAATACACTGGGTTTTACATAGGCCAGTATCAAAGAATATTATTTGCTTGTAACTACTAATCTAGAATGTTAACATTCATGTTTGCATAGAGTTCATATTCCATTTTGCAATGGAAAAATGTATACAAGAGTGAATCTATGAAGTAGATTAAGTCCTTTTAGAAACTATTTTTAAAAAGGGTTTGTAAATTTAGGTGTGAACCTTTAAAGAATTGAACCATTTCCTGCCCAATGTTACTTAAATAGAATGAGTTGTGGGCCTGTATGTTGTACAGATTTGGGTTTATGTGACAAAAGTGCTGCTCTCCATTGTCTTTCTGTTTACAAAGAAACAAGCAATCTTTTCCCATGAGGGGGTGGGTTTCTGGTAACTGGAGAACATATTTGTCATCTAATTAGGTGCAGATTTGTCTTTATGTTCTCTCTTTTCACAACTGTGATTATTTTGACTAGTAATTATTGCTGTCTAAAACATCAGGATCTATAAAATCAGCACCTTGTGAGACCTCTGTGAATCTGTGAGTTATATTTCTATTAGACAATTACTATTTACAGTAAATCTTAATATTTCCTCTGTAAAAAAAAAAGTCTTCACATGGTCTACAACAATCTTTACAATTCAATAATATTTTCCAAGGCTGAACTTTACATAGCATGTAGATCTGAAAAATAATTTGTGGATAGGTGTAATCTAAATTAATTTAATAATAGTTTTAAACTGCACATGTGTGCAGCAATTGAGCTCATAGGTTAGCTCTTTGGAGTACAACAGGAAGTTTAGATGGAGATATTTTCTAACATTAATAATATCAAAAATTAACTTGTGTTCGTAAATCTTTCAGTATTTGTTTGCTGCTAAGTTCCAGGAGTTTCCATTTCCATCAATACTTTTATGTGTGACGGCTGGTATTTGAGTATACAATTAGGAAGTGCTGTGCTGGAAATTTGGCAAATTGTGGACAAGTGGAGAGAAATGAAATTTTAAGGTTTTTTTGCCAGGTTTTTATATTGATTGTAGATTTAATATATAGAATATGGATGCAGACAATACAATCCAAGCCATTCAAAGATATTGAAAATTAAACAACCTCAGCTTGAAGCATGTTTTCCAGCTTTTTTTGAGTTTGAAATGAACAAGCCCATTTCTGTTAAGATGTTAGTAGACATTTAAGTTATTAATGAAATACTGTGTGCCGTACTGTGAGATTTAACCCTCTCTGTAATGACAAGTTTTCTATACCCAAACCAGTGGTGAGAGTAGCTCACTATTGTCCTATTAGGTGTGTTCTCCTGTGCCAGCATGAAGAAGCTGAAATACTTCAATGTAAAAAAATTTATCAGTGATGTTTACTTGTGATTTTTTTTTGAGTAATCATAGCATGGTTTTGTATTAGTGTCATTTTTAATCATAATACTATAAAACCTTGAAATAAGTATTTGAAAATCACATCATTTAAAGATCATGACTTTTATTTTATAACTTTTCCAGTTCTTTGTTTTCTGAAACAATGAAAGATAGGCAATTCTTTTATAACTAAGGTACATCCTATTGCATAGAAATCTAACCACTTTGTAGTCATCAGAATCTTTACACTGATGATTCTCCAGGAGACAAACACATCACCTTGTAGGAGTATAGCTTGTATTTTCTGTTTTCAATGAGATTAGGCAGGTATATTTCTGGATTCTTATCATACAAAAACAATAATTTCCAGTATTTTCACAAATTTTTGTCTTACTTGGGAGAGGGAAGGAAAACTTGTTCAACCACCTGCCTGCCCCATTTGCATTCCTCTGGAAGACAAGAACTTTCAGTTCTGCTTCAGGAAAACTCTGCTGTATTTTACTCTGTTCCCTCCATTACTTATTCCTTTACTTATTCCTCTTCAGTGCAGTTCCTCCTCCTGAAAAGGTGGGAGGACCTTACAACTTCATTCCCCAAGCATCAAGAAAATGGTGAAGCATGCCAGAAGAATCAGGAGGACAGAATATAAAGGTAAAATTAAATGAGGGGGAGGATCTGCTTTGCCAATTTCATGTGAAAGTAGAGAGCTGGGACAGAACTGAGGCACCATCTGACAGTATATGATGTATTTGAAATTTGGGTGGGTAGAAGTATTCTTATTCTCTGAATAAGAAATGAGCATTTGCATAGGTAAGGCCTATGAAAGAGACAGGATTATTTTAATTTAAAAATCCACGGAGAACAATATCAGTTTTCAGAGCAGCACATTGACTATAACTAGGACACATACAAAAAACTTAAAATATAATCCCTGCAGGGCAAAAAAAAATCCAAACAAAAATCCAACAAGTAAATGCATTTTCATTATTCAGGAGCTTTTCCTTTCAGAGGTAAAACAATAGAAAATATATATGTATTTTCACTGACCACAGCATTTCTGGAAACAGTTATTTTAATAAAGGAACAGTTTGATTCTACGTATGAGAGCACTTTAACATGATAATCTAGCATGTAGTACTGGAACCAGTGATTGCATAATGAAGTCTATACAACTTCTATAAAATATATATGATGGGAAAACTGGTTATTTACTTTTTTCATGCATATTTTTAGCTGTCATGTTTAAAATGTGAACTAAATTTTCAGGAAAGAGAAGATGAAATTATTGTAAATCTATAGTACCAATCTCTCATCCACTCAGATGCCTGATTGGTTTTCTCTCACAAAAATTCTGGTTGTGCAGTGCATTGCTTCACAGAAGTGATGAAGAGACTGATGACCTGTGAAATATGCTGTCCATTTTATATAAAGGAAGTGATAACAAAAGGAAAGGGCAGTAACAATAAAACAGAAACAACAGTCTTTTAAACTTTATTAACTTAAAGTCTTTCATCAGTCAGTAATTCCCCTAAAGGATGGTAAGAAAAGTGTTCAAATAATGTTTCTGATGCAAGAAAAGCAGTTTTATTTAGACCAAATGATTATTTTTTTAAAGATTTTTAATCTGAAAATTTATACATCTGTTTCTTTTTTAATAACAAGAGAGATTCTTACATGTAATGTAATTTCTCTCCTAAACAGACCAATCTATTTACCCAAGCAGATTTATAAGTTAGATCTCACACTGCCAGTAACTGATCATAAAAATAAAGAAATTATATTTTACCAGTCAGCAGTGAAATGCAAAATGAATGATACTGTGCCATGTATAAAGGATGAGTCAGAGGATGAGTTACACAGAGGAATTAAATCTGGGGGGAGAATAACATATATATACCAATATCATAATATCTCGTTACCTTATATATTTACAGTTGTGTCCATCTTGATTTTTCCATATACACCCATGAATTTTTCCCAATTTATCGTGCAAAAATAAGAGTAAGGAAATTAACCATGAAATTATTAAAGCAAAGAGATACTCTGATGCTTAATTCTCTTATTTATGTGTCTGTATCTTGAGTCTGTTTGTGATCTTCCCAGAGGACAGCAATCTTGAATACCTTGCTGGCCTTCTCATGGTGCAGTCACCAAAAACTTTAAGCCTCTGCAGAATATGTCAATGAGTAAGACATATTTATGCAACCAGAAGATAAATGATCCACTGATATCCTGTTCTCTATAGTCTGATAAAGTACATGGGCCACCTGAAGGGTCAGGGAGGAATGGTTAAATATTGTATGCTGTGAATGTGTCATTATCCAGAAAAACATTAAAAGAGCATTACAGCTGTTTCAGGAAATTCACAGTTCAGGGTGAAATGTACCATATGTCCATCAATACCTAGGCACAACAGGGTGCATTAAGAAAGCTATTTAGGTGGTTCCCCATTGTGCCAAGGCTTTTGAAGACATATGGTACCTTTCACCCTTGACTCACATTTCTTTTCATTCCTTGTTTTCTGTAGCCACCTTAAACATTCTTTGAGTGTCATTTTCATTTCCAGTTATATTTGTATGTGTGAATGAACATGTGTATCAGAAAGAGAGGGAGAGGCAGTTACTCTTAGAAGACTTCCTTAGAACTCTTCCTTCTCTATTCTTAGAGACTGAAAGATTCTGTGCCGAATTTGGCAATTCTCATTGCTTCATAAACTGGGAACAAGTGAATTTCTGACAATGTACACAAGATATAAACAAAAAGAAGTCTCAGCCTTAAACCAGAAAAAGAAACTAGAACAATAAAATCCATGTTTTCGACTGGAAGGAGTGATAATAGAAATTCCAATAACAGCAGCAGTAATAGTACCAGTACCAGTACCAGTACCAGTACTAGTACTAGTAATACTAAAACGGTGATAGGAGCATCAGTTGCAACACTGGCAATAAGAGTAACACCATATAAGGCATGGGTATTTTTACTAATTGACCGTAACCAATCACCCAAATCCATTTATAAAGAAACATAACTCTCTCTTTAGAAAGTGCATGCCAGTTGGATTCTTTATCACTTTATTTGAAGAATTGCTGATGTCTAACATCCTTTGGGGGGGAACCCACCTCTCTATTTTGTGTTCCTTGTTAATTTTAATTTTCTCAAAATTGATAAACTGAATGTGTGCTAGATGCTTTTTCAATGTATAAGCAAGTAAGTTCCCTGACCAAGGTTCCGAAGTTCTCTTCTATCTTAATGTTGTCCTTCTGAGTAGATGTGGCCTGAGATGCTTATATGCACCCTAACAGGGTGGATGAGGATATCTTGCAGATGTTTCTTTCCTGAAAAGTAGGGAAGAATATCCAAAAAAGCAGGGAAGAATTTCTTATCCAAATGAAGTCACAGAGAATTTGAGAAGTACATTCTGAAAAGAATAAAATGTTTCAAGTCATTATTGCAGCACCCAGTTTCTGGTCTCTTCAATTCCCATCATCTGTGTACTTGACTGAGATGCTTCCTCCTTAGCTTCTTGTCTAGAAGGAATTAAGTGTCTGGGAGATGGAGACAGGAAAGGTAGTATAATAATGCAGCAAGATTCCAAAAAAAGTTAGAGTAATGTTAGAAGAGGATGCATTAAGCTTTACTGCTCTGAAGACTGTGGTAGCTTATGCATTGCTATCAGAAGGTTCATATTGCCCAAATGCAATATAGAGACATTTCTGCCTGTTCACAGGGTAAGTACCAAAGACAATGGAAATGTGATGTCCAGTATTCATTATTTCATTTACTCCTTGTCCCAAGGAGTGAAAATTCCTTCAGTATGAGAGGATTCAACTTCACTTCCATGGGAAAATATTAAATGTGATATAATTTCATAAAATAGGCTATATTCATTTTCCCCGATGTATTTAATTCTGTTTTCATGAAATTACCAAGTGTTTAGGCTAGAGAGAAGAAAAGAATACGCATTAATTATTCATTAAGTGGACTCTTAGAACAGTTACCCAAGGGAAAGACTAGAGTTCAAGCTCTTACTGCCAGAACAATACTAAAACAAAACACTTAAAGATTTAATACCAGTCTGAGAGGTAGTAGCAACCTAGACCTATTATTTGTGGAGATCTCTTCAATCTAGTTTCTGCTATCTGATTTCTGTCATGAATTCTTTCTCTTCTCAACTATCAGCACATTACTTCTAAGGATCTTATCATTAGAAAAAGTGGAAGAAAACATAACACTCATCATCCAGACCCTTTTGCAAAATGAGTTGGCTTGCTTTGGAGGATCAGAGATAGAAATCATAAAATCAGGACTGGATATACATTCATTCTTTTGATTTGACAATATATAGGAACATCAATTAATTGTTTACTAGGGAAAATGGTGAAACAAATTTTAAAAAGACAGCCAGAAAAACAAATAGTCCAGAAAAAAAACCAAATTGTAACTGGATCTGAAAAACATCCTGATATGAATCAGAAATGGCTATTTTTTGAATCTTCTACAAAATAAAAATCCAAAACACACACAAAAAAAAAAAAGATAGAGAAAAATCAGATTTATTGAACATACTTTCAGAAGAACTGCAGCAGCAAAAATTGCTGATCTACATCGTTTGCATGCACATGCATCATGTTCCTATTCGGCCTGCTAGATATTAAAAATAAGTTTACTAGATACTACCATATTTGCTCCAAGCTGATTTAGCAATTTATAGCTAATGCTAGAACAGAAGACAGCTGGGGCCAGTATCTTTCATATCCTTTGCTCCTGACGTAAGCTGAGCAATGATTGAAAGCACATTAGGAAAAACACACTGTATCTAAACACTATTTTGATATGCTAGGCACCATATACTAGGAATCAAAGCTGGCACACACTTTTAAGACATGAGCCATTATTGAGCTATACCAAACATACAGGAGACAAAATCTCTCCTACATATTAATCACTCATTGAAAATAGTATTAAAGAGATCAAAAAGTGACACTGTCAAAGAAGCAAATACAGTGACATGGGGTAGCTCATGTAAAATTCATATCCCTCAAGGAAACTTTTCTCAGACTTTGAAAAGTCAAGCATCTTGGACAAAGAACTGAACACGCTCACAGTTGCTCTGTGTTCTCAAAGACCTATCTTTTCCAAATGTACCCGTTCTGCCTCTCTTCACTTTCTGTTTGACAGATCCTGTACATCACGAAATTCAGTCTTAAAGGGGTTTGGAAGACACAAACTTCACAAAACCCCATTGGTAGTGCCATGAAAGGGATTTTATCCAACTCTTATGAGGTGAGGGTAAGGGCAAACTACAGGAATAATGTACAGAATATCTTACGATGCTGACAATAAGATCTGAACCTATAAGGAAATGTGAAGTGCTGAAGTCTACATTTCACTTCAAAACCAAAATAGAAAAAGGCTATTTTGTTTATCCTTATTCTTTCTCACAATTAAAGCTTTTTTCTCAGGATTGAAAGAGGAAGGAAGATATTAAGATGAATTTTTTTGCCCTCTGCCATCATAAGCCTGTCTTCTCCTTCTGTCCCCGCTAGCAGAAGAATTTTCATGTAGATTTTTTAAAATCCCTCTAATTCATCTGTCTTCCAATGATTGATGCTGCATATTGGTACCAAGGGTAATGTGCCTAAATGGATGTTCCTTTACTTAGAAATTTTTATTCTTGAGCTGTAGTAAGTTTGCTACTCAATAAAAATGAAAATAAAACCTTTGGTTCCTTTCACTTTCCTTATTTTTTTCTTCCCTTTCTCCTTTTATCTTCTCTTTTCCTTTCCTCTCCCCTTTCTACTTACCCCTTTCCTTTTCCTTTCCGTTTTCCTTCCCCTTTTTCCTTCTTTTTTGCTTTCCCTTTTTCCTTGGAATTGTCTTTCCTTTTCCTTGAAAAATCTCAGTACACTATGGTGCAAAATGCTTTTTGTCCATCCAGCAATTTCACCCAGGATTAAATTTTCCAACATTTAAATTGTTGGTCAAGATCTAACTTTTCCAAGATTTAATTCACTGGAACATACAAAGAAACTGTGGCTAAGATTTTCCCTCACGACATGACATGCATCTTCAAGCTTCTGATTTTTTAGGGAAATTAGGGACCGAGAGCTAGGTTTCAACCACCTGAATGTTCCAACTGTCTTAATATTCTGAGGTGTAGAAAAAGGTATCATATATCAATAGTCATGTAGCATCTGATAAATCTCTTCCCAAGAAATGTTCCATTGGAACTTTGCCTTTTAATAAATAAGCTACACCTATTTGAAAAGGAAAGAAAAAACATAAAGGAAAAATTTGAGTTCTAATTCCAAACATCTGTATTAATTCAGATATTTTGGATTTACATCAGATAAATCAGGTGGTTCCATCATCTTCACGAAGTTAGAAATAAAATAAAGAAACAACATCAATATAAATAATGTAAAAAAATTCATTAAAAACCACCCCCTTTGAGTTTGTGTTTAATTTAAGAATCAAATATATTGGTTCCATGTCCTAACTTCAGAGAACCTGGTAATATTTGGTAGGATTTGCATTTTTGATTCCATGACTATTTAAATGACCAGATTTCTTAAAAGCCTCTGAAGCTTTGTGAAACACAGAGAATATATATTTCTTTGATTCATTAGCACCTTTCCCTAAAACTACCTTTAACAAGAGAAAATATGTGTTCACGTACCTCAAGTGCATATATGTTTGTGTCAGTATTTTGAAATGAAAAAGTCATTTGACATATATGTGCATACAGAATCAATCACCCAGAGACAGAAGACTTTGCAGTCATATTAAACACAAACACTTTCAAAAAGTCAGATATGTGTATGTAAAGGAAGGTGGGAGATATCCTCAGAATTTCCCCTGTTGTGTATTGGCAGGACACAAAGTATCACAAGCTTTAACAATTAAGAAAACAGAGTAAAATGATGCCTGGAGACATCATGGTCACTTGGAAGAAAAGAATCTTAAAGCAGACTGCAAAACAAATTTGACAGTTAAATTTAGGCTGGATAATAAATTAAAAATTACATAAATACATACACAGCTTAATCCAAGCTGTCAATAAAATCATCATTCCCTTCTCTCCATAATGATCTGTTTCTATTTATGAAATTATGTTTTGTAAATAAATCACACCAAATGGGAATAGTTACTGCAAATTAAAAAAGCAGGATGAATCTTCCTTTCAATTTTTTTTTTGTAAACTCTTTTAGATTAAACAATACTTCTATTTCATAATTGCCAGGCATTAACATCTGCAATGTGTACAGTGGATAAGTATGTCATTTACTTTTTATTTAAATATTTTTGTCGATCCAGTACTACAAATATCTTTTAAAATTTCTCCCCAGCTTACAATATTGGCCCTATTTCTTTGCATAAATCTAATGGAGAAGGTTGTTCTTCCATCCTCTTCTATCACCACCACAAGAGCTTCCCCCAGACCAAAAAAAAAGGGGAAAAAAAGAATTCTATTTAAAAAACAAAAAATAGCACACAAGGGACAAAAGTAACAAAGTATGAATAAGTAAGGCCTAGGGCTATTCCAGGCTACTTCCCCTACTCTTCTATGTGAAGATTGTCAAAAGATTGCTGAGTTTGTTGACACAAAATTATTTTAAAATGTATTGAAGCACTTTCAGGCTTCTTGGAAAGCCCCTCTATTTTTGCATTGCTATCAAGCTACGAGGTGAATTAAAGAAACTTACATTTCAGTGCCTAGACCTTGTGTTTGAATAGAATGCTACCTCTTTCCTCTGAGTGCAAATTCCCAGTAGCAATGTTTTATTGTAGTAAAAGTGTGTCTCCCCTTCATTTTAATGATAATCAAAACAGAACCATATAAATTACCAGAGCCTGCAGGAAAAAAACCCAAACAGCTCTTGTAATCCCATGTAATACCTTGGCTTGCAAGAGTGATTCCTGTAGTGGCCGTGTTTCTTGCTCTTTATTATCTATGTATTTTTTTAATACTTGTTACAATAAACCTGTGGTTTTCCATCTCTGATTTTTATTAATCCCCTTAATTTCCTTCTGTCCTTTTCCCTTTGTCTTTGTGGTTAGCTCTTTGGAGTCATTACTCAGAGCAATTCTATGTAACATCAATGAGAGATCAGGCTTCCTTTTAGTTGTATCTGTGCCTGTTTAATGGTGCAAGTTCACACTAATTCCCCAGCCTGGGCTTTCATCTTCCTTTAGCAGGTAACAATTCCTGAGGATTAACTCTGTCTGGCCTGTTGAAAGTTGAATCAGACTGCTGGTGGCTTTGGCTGTGCTTTCTTCACTTACAAGAAAGCCTCTGGAATTAAACCACAGCATCACTTGACAAAAGCAACATGTTCCAAAAAGCAGCTGATGATCTGAGGGAAACAGCAAGATTTGGGTGGTAACTGCTCTGCTTATTTTCTATTTGTGGACTTGAGTGTTTCCATCCTGCAAGAATAGAGGTAGAGCAATAAAGACACCAAAGTTTGGACAAGACAACGAAGGACATCAATAAATTTCTGCTAACAGCTTTGCCCTTTGTCTTTATTGACATTTTCCTTTTTAACCTGCAGTTAAGCTGCATCTGATTGCCCATCTTTTGAGCCAGTCCCACTATTGGAGCGTGACACAAAATGCTTCTAGTAATGTTAGGAAATACAGCACAGTAGTTTGCAAGAATGCACTTAGGGATTAATTTAGTGTCCTTTATGCAAATACTTCATTTAATAACGACGGAATTACTGAACTTGGGGTGCGTCTGATCAGCTGATCCAGATATCTCCCCAATTCATTGCAACTTCACTATGAAGCCTGAGTATTTACTATCCAGTCTTGACACCTGAGATTATATATTTTTTATATATATAAAAACTTGACAACAGTCATTTTGCACTGGTTCTTCATATGATAGCTCTTCAGATTCCTGACCACAGCCTGGTACACTAATATCCCAGGATTTAACTTCAGACTGAACAGAGCCAGTGAGGCTGAATATAACTTACAGACATTTTCAGTATGATATCAGAGCTTTGGTAAATCAACATAGCTCCCTTGCATGAGTTTACTTGAGTAGTAGTGTTACTGTCCTATTTGTTTGCTGGAAGGTCTCTGTCAAGAATGTCAATAGAAAACTGCTCTTTATATTACTGGAACAAGTTATGTTTTAGGCCTACACATTGGGTAGAAAAAAAATAGGTGGTGCTGATGACATACAGACCTGAGTATAATGAATTTTCACAAACAGAAAAGCCTTATATTATCTTTTTTTAAAGTCTATAAACTAAGACTATATGGCTGCATGAGTAACTGGAGATTTTTTTTCCTAAATAATTTTTTTCTGTCCAGAAGTTATTTACAAGTATAAAAAGAAAAATGCACAAAAGAATTTAGTATTTCTTCAATGCATCAGGGCTTACTTACAAACAGTGTATGAGGAATTTTCTGTGAGGAGCACAAACTAGTTTCTTTGTTCTTTCACACACCATGCAAATTTTTTCTCATCTGTTTATCAGTCAGACATGTTGCAAAAGATTTCCTGGTTGTCCTTGGTGGATTTTGTTCTTTATTTTTTTTATTTCTGTGAGTTTTACTTATTTTTCTATTTGTTTTATTTATTTATGTATACAGAACAAGCATTTTGCATGAAGCTTCATGGAATGTCTTCAAACATACAGTGCAACTACTACCTAAGGTTTCTCATGTGTCTGGGTATCATTGAAGGGACTTGGTCATTCCTTACAGTCACCTCAAACTGAAGGCAGTACTATGGAGGTTAAGATTAACAGGCTTTTTTTTTCCCACAGCTTCTAAGTACAGCTAACACATATGTTTTAGTCAAATATCATTTATTAGGACCAGAACAGAATAAATTACAAGGGCTGGAATTCTGTAGTCTGCATTATATAGTACATTAGAACAAATTAATTTAGTCACCTATTGGCCATAAAATCTATAGATTATGAAGAATACCTATCACAAAGTACTGCTAAAACTCTTCCACTTTTCATCCAAGACCTCATTATCTGATATGAAAAAATGTCCCAAAAGGAGCACATAGTTGAAATATATTTAATATAATTTTATATCCTAAGTATTGAAATTGTATTTTTGAAAGTGTAAAACTAAAACATTGGGTTCATTTGGCAAGGCTTTGGTAGCAAAGAGGCAGAGGAAAGAGAGGGTGGGCTTGCAGGGGTAGCCTCTGTGGGAAGAGGTCAGTGTCTGACCTGTGCCAGACACAGCCTGTTCCATCTGTCTCCACAGGGTACCATCTCTGGGAAAACACATTTAAGAGAGAGGAAGAGGATACAAAGAGTATGACAAACAATAAAGAAAATATGAAGGTCAGAGAAGGAGAATGAAGAACCTCATAGGATACATATCTACTGCAGCCCGGGGAGGATTCTTGCTGGAGCAGTCGGATATTCATGAAGGAATTATGTCTGAAGGAATTATGTCTGATGGAAAGACAAAGCAAAAGCAGAGGAACAGGCTGATGAGGAAGGAGAGGGCAAAAACTGCTGTGTACTGACAGTAACACACACCAAATGCCGACCCTTACTGTACTGCTCAGAGTGGTGAGGTCAATGTGGAGAGAAGAACCTGAGAAGAGGTCAGGTGTTGATTTAAAGTTTATCTACTTTTTTCTCACTACCCAAGTTGGCAATAAATTAAATTATCTTTTCCCCAGTGACTATGTTTTGCCTGTGACAGTGAATTGCATCAATCTCCTTGTCTTTATCTTAACCCAACAGCTTTCTAATCCTGTTTTCTCACCATGTCCTATTGAGGAGAGAGAGTGTGTGAGCTGTTGTGTGGACATTTGGCTGTTAGCTAAGCCTAACTTCCCACATCTATGAATGACACTTAAAATATTGATAAAAAGCCTCTTTCAGCTCTTAGCATATCAGAAGACTTAATCCATATCAGTGAACACAGAGCATTTAAGTAATAAGAGAAAAGGTAATTTAATAACAGTCACTAAGTGGTATTAATAAGTGTGACAAGATTACTAAGTGGACTTTCAAGGATCATACTGGTTGCTGACTAAACTGGTAGAGTTTTACAGTGTGCAAATTACAGTAGAAAGAGGATGGAATTAAACAATAAAAAGTGAAGGTTCACCTGAAAAAAACAAGACCTCAAAAAACTCTCTGGATATTACTAAAGTCCAGGCTACTCAGCAATACAATTATAAGGGCCAAGAAGCTTCTTCTTTTTGAGAAAAAAAGTAAGTTTGTATAATGTACAGTTCACCACAAAAACAAGTGGAAAAAATCCTGACTTATCTTTTTTTTTTTTTTTTGAGGGTAATTTTTTTAGACTTATATGACAAGAAGAGAGTTTAGTTTTTAGGGTGTCCACAAAAATGTGTGCATATGTGTGTGCCCTCATTACACTAGCCAGATGCTGTTCAGACATTGTAGAGAAGTGCTATTCCTGAGAGAATAAGATCAGCTGAAATGGAACTTAACTGGCTTGGGCATGATAGACATGCAGTTTGGCTGGAGCTTGCTTATTAGGTCAGAGCACAGGCATGGAAAGTTGAAACCTGTTTATGCACAAAGATGCAGACATGAAAACATGGGCATACACACAGACAATCACGCGCTGCTGTGCACAGACTCAGGTGGGTCATTTAAGACAGAATTCTGAATTTCAAACTTGCTTCAGTTCACTCTTCTTCTGCGAAATGTTGTACATAAAATCTGATGTCAACAATAGAGAAAAATAGCATAGGTCAAATATTTCATTATATACCTCTTTTAAAAAAAGAATTCCTAGCTGTAAAAGCGTGATTGATAAGGAATGAATGTGTAGGTAACTATAGGAGATAGCTGGGGAGAATTAAAATTGTAAGATTACAGTGATGTCTCGATTTATTTTCCCAGCAGGATTTGTCAACTTGTTTTCCTTTCAGAGGGCTCAAGTAATGATTCTATTATTGTGTTAAATTCAGATTTTTTATTTTCTCTTAAAATGTATTAACTTCCATGAATATGTGTGTGCACAAAAAATGCATGAATAAGTGAGAGAGGACTACAGATCTGCATCTACTTATGCTAAGGCAGAGTGTCAGCTGGTGGACCTATTCTCCAGGACTCAAAAAATCCTTCCCTTTGTAGGTGGCTGTACCTACGCAGCAGCTACAGTATGGGCAAGCACAGGATGATCCAGCTCCTTCGTCCTGCTCAAATTAATAAATTCCCATATGGGGTTTGGTTTTTTTTAATATTGATAAGCAATTCTGTCATCCTTGTTTTGGTAAAGAAATGTCTGCCTTGCTTTAATCTACTGCAACTACTGTAACTATTTATATGCTCTTTACATGCTCTTCATATACTGTCTTTCTGAATATATACCAGTGAGTGTCAACATATCTTCCCTTAACTGCTTAGGGAATGGCCAGTTTTCATGAAAACTTGTTTATGGCAATACCTGTGAAGGTATACTTTTCTGAATACCTTTGATTCAGTAATCAGTTAAAGCTGGGAATAGAAATTACATTTTCTTCAGACTTTATGTCATTTCTCCATTCTGAAGGCATTGTATAATATAGGAGAACATTTTTCTCACAATATTCACATGAATATTACTTTATACTCAGCAAAATGGGGGTAGATAAAGAGAAAATAACTTAGAATTTGTTGGGATATTTTTCTCTACCTTATATATATCTGCCAGTACAAATATGCATAAAACTTATAAAAAAAAATTCCCACATATATCTAGAAAAATGGAATCAATTTTTGATCATAAAGCCTTTTTTTTTTTGCTTGGACCTTGTTCTCCTGCATTCTGTCCAATAAATTCAGCTGGATCCTATTTAATAAGATTCCTAGCTTGCCATATTTTTTCTGTCATTGTTTTGTCATTAAAATATACTCACCCAAAACAGACTGCTATTTTGTTTTTCTTTTACTGTTCCTCCACCCTTACAAGTGGATGACATAAGTAGAATTGAAAACTGCTTTTTTCCTATTTCATCCTTGGACTGTGAAAATTTAAAGATTAATTAAACATTAAAAACACTAATAGAAAATATATGAGAAAATAGAGAGCATTAGATATATAATGGTAAATGGCCTTTACTTACATTCCTTGCTTCTTGCCAAAAAGTCAATCCAATAATTGTTATTTTGAAAATTTCAGTGGTATATCTTATAAACTGTAGAAAGATTTTAAAAACAGAAGACTAAATTTTCTGTCTTTTGTAACTAATACAATCAAGCATGGATATATGTGTATATATAAATATTCATACACATGCAAGTATATGTGCACATGTATTTATAATAATATGGATACACAGTCTCACGTAGAAACACTCACACATACAGAGATTTTATTGCCAGGATGGATCCATGTATGCCAATATGACACTAAGACACTCTGATCAGACAAATAAACCTTTCCACACAGGAAGAGAATATGAGCAAAACTAGATTTTTCTGAGTTTTATACCAGGATTCCTAAATGTTCATATCAGTACTCCTTTGTAGAAAAGAGGGAATTAACATAATTTAGAGTACAGCGTGAAGATTTTTAAAACAAAAATTTTTTTTTTTTTTTTGGTTTTGTGTATTTTAAGGACAAAGTCTGATAGCTTTGGTACTGTATTAAAGTACTTATGGCCGTGTTTTTCATGTGTATAGCTTTATTTATCTGACCAAATCAGGCCATGTCAAACCAATCAGGTTTCATGTTGTTGAGAAAGAATGCCTATTCCTATTTTTGGCTATTCTATCTTGCTGACTACAGGAGGATCAGTACATAAATAAAAGTGTCAGTCTTGGTAGTCCAGTCATACTAACATTAAATGTTTTGGATTCAACATTATGCAGAAATCTGGATGGTCTTTGGTGTCCTGAAATCAAAGTAGATAACAATTTACAAGGTCATTTATCAGAGATCCGGACAGAGTACAATTAAAGTATTTGTTCCAAGTATTTGCTTAGCTCTGTTCCCCCAAATTCGGGTTCAAGATTCTGGGAATGACACTGCAAATATTTTTATTTCTATTGAGTGTTAACTGTCTAAAAATGATACTACATTGTCCCAAAGCAATTTATTATAACACGTATACAAATGCTTTCAAGTCTTTTTATTTCTGCAATTGGCACAATGCCTTGTAGAGGAGTCCACAGTGGTTGTTTTGTTGGCAGTGTGTATTTAAGCTTTCTGCATTTAATCTGTTTTTATTTAGAAAACCTTAATTTAGAATTTATATGTGAAAGTTCCAGGCTTTTTTTTTTCTTTAATCTTTACTATTTACGCAATATTACTTTTCAAGCTAGCACAAAACCAACTTTATGATATGCCATAAACACGCACTGAAGACTTCAGTTTTATAGGTTTCTCAAAGAAAATAATTTTTAATTGTACTCTCTGTCTTACTGTGGAGTTAAACTGCCCTTGAGAAAATGATTTGGATGTATGCTTCTGAGTCCAAAATAAACATGTGTGAAGAAAAATACAAAAATATAAACTATAGCTAACTGGCAAGAGATTTAATGTTACCATTCAGTAATACCATTCTAAAATGTTTTACAGATATTGCTGACCTACCAATATTTTCACAGACCCGTTGGATTGTGTGGTATCTCTTTGCCACTTGCTGTAAAGTTCAGTGGGAAGACAGTAGTTTTAAAAGAAATAAAGTATTTTCAGCCTCTATATTTTGAAGCTCTGATAGACTTCTTACAATCCTCTCTTAGAGCAATTATTTCTCTTTATAACAAGGTGAAAAGACTAAGGCACACAGTGGTTCCCTAGTCATAAAAAGACTCGAGTGCACTGTAAGGTCCTAGCCATATAATAACTGCTAAATCATAACACGTTACAGTGTCATTCTCAGCAGTCTGCAGACAGAAATTGGAAGGACAAAAATAAACTTTCTATTAATCTCAGTGTTCTGAACCATTTAATTCATGGGCAAATTCTCTTATTTTCTCTCTTAAATGTCTGTTTATCTCTAGTTGAGACACAAGTTTATTGTTAGCCCTTTTATTGCTTCCTTTGCCCTCATCTCAAGTAAGATATCGTTGTGAAAAAGCAAAGAATGCAGAAGAAAAAAGAAAAAAGAAAAAACCTCACGTTCTTGCTGGACAATACTGACATATCCACCTACTGTGATCTATTACACATCAAAGCTTCTTAAATTTGCTATCCAGTGTGTATAAAAGCTGGCTTAACAAAGTGAATTATAAGCCAATATTTGTCAAACCCACTCAATACACATAGAGTCATTGCAGCTGTGATAGACAGAGATAGACATTGGGAGAATGTGTGTGTATATATATATATATCAGCTAGTTACTGTATTGAGTTTTGTACTGTTACCTATTCATAAGTATCAGATCAGGGCCCTTTATATGTACCTATAGACTGAAAAATACTTTGCAGTACAAGATTTAATAGTAAATGAAAGAATTCTGACTTTAGGGCCAAAATTTAGAGCAGATGCACAGATTTTAAAGCTCTACCTTTTTCCCACAGCACTTTTCCTGGCTTTTAGTGCAAGGGTCATGACCAGCTCCCAACCAAGGTATTTGCTTCTCAAGACTTCCTTGGTCATAGGCATGGTTGGGTTGTGGCTAGAAAGGGGCCACAAAATTTTATCAGCTTTTTGCTGAGGGGCTCCTCAGTCTGTTAAGTCCATTTAGAATGGACTAGAAAACTTTTTTTTTTAACTTTTGAAAAAATTGGTAATAAAATAAAATTATGATAAGTTTATTGTTCACAGTAAATGAGAAAAAAAATGTGCTGTGTGTTAACATGGGAAAGTGATGTGGTATGAAAATTAATGAACTGACATTATTTTACCAGCATTTTTCAGGACACATTTTTGTTTTATTTTTTTTTGGCTTCTAAACAAGTAAGAAGGCTAGGGTACAAACAGGCTTATGACAGATGGCAGGAGAAAGCATCTGTTTTCAGAAATATAATTTCAACCACATCACAAAAGGATATTTTCTGCATATATGTGAGGCCTCTAAATTGTAAAGTAATTATAGAGCTTAACATTAATTTGTACCTTTTTCATGACGTTGATTGTGGCTTTGTGGTTTCCTTGATTCTCCTGGACAAATCTCATCTTACATTTAAAAGCTGTTTATCTGATATTTACACATTTCAGATTTACTCTGTCCTGTGCTCTCTATAAAAAGATAGAAGACAAACATTAACGAATTTTAAATGATTACTTGACTGAAATGAGCAGTCAGTACAAATGATTAACTGATGTGAAACTGTTACCTAGACTTGTAAAATGCTTATTCAGCTGCTGAGATAGTGGATAATAAGCACAGATCAGAGAAATACTATGAATACAGACAATCACAACAAAACAGAATGTGAGTTCAAAGAGCTGACCCAGATGAAAAGTCTAGTTTAGTTTTAGAAACTGCCTGATTAGATGATTGCACTTACAGTTATAAGGTCAGAAAAAAAAAAAAAAAAAAAAGAAAAAAACCCTGAAATTATTTGTGAAGTTTTTACTTCAGTAATATATTAAATCACATATAAAACTTATATCATGCTAGGCATTAGCTGCTCTGTGAACTGCTTTAAGGCAGATTGTTGAGGTCATTCCTTACCACCACAGGCAAGAGGTGTGTCTTCTTATTAACATTTTGAACTCGTTTTAAAGCAAGTCCCTGACCACACATGCAAATGCTTACGTGACATTACTTTTCTCAGCATGTGCTTGGAATAAGCCCAGTAACATCCGATGGCAATCAGTTAGGATTACACCACCCTATATTTGGTTATAGAAAACAGCAGAACAACTACGTGGCCTACACTTAGGACAGGTGAAGTGCGTAATGAAGGCTTTCCCCTCCCTAACATTCCAGTTCTAACATCTGAGCTGCAGCATCACTGAAGTTCCAATTCTTTATTTCCATCTTACTTATTCCTTCTATCTGAAGCTTTTTCACACACTCATCTTGATGACTGACCCAAATACACTACAGGCAGCTGATCAGTTTGTCAGATTTCAGTGGCTAGCATAGAGATATCTAGTCTTCTTGGGCAAGTGTTCCTGGGGAGTATTATCCTTATTATCAGGTGTTGTACCAGAAATGTCTTGGCAAAGGAAAGGTAATTTTTTGTGCTGTGACTTACACGTGGACAAGGTCAGTTTCTTTGCTTTGGAAACCCGTTCTTATGTTGACAGTGTATTTTTCTCATTCATAAGCTTTGGGCACTCTTTAAAAAACACACATGCTATAAATATAACAAATAAAATATAAATATGTAAAATTGGAATTTGTCCATTTGCTCACTTCATCTGATTACTAGTTATTTTTCTTTGCTGTACCTATATTTGTCTCTCTTTTCAGTCAAAAATCTGATATATTTAGGCATCAGAAAAGAAGCATTTTGCTTTTCAAATAGAGAAGATGGTTCTCTGGAATCTGTAACTATTAATTTGGGTAATTTATAAGAGTGTTAATGGATACTTATAAGTTGAAGCCTGAAATTTAGGTCATGTGAAACAAAGATTTTTTTGAAACATAATAAAAATAAAAATAACTTCCTCTGCCTACAGAACTACCATTTTGCAAATAATCCCAATATGTTTGTACTGAATAGAATTTTGGATGCAGTTTAAAAAACAGTGTCAGAGAAAATTTTTTTTTGCTTGATGACTTCTCACAAATGATGTGGCCACTGTTGTGTTTCCTTTGAGTCTTCACACTTAAGTACATTCAATGACTTTGTACCCTGTGCAGACCTTCTGACTTCCATGTCTGTTTCTGTCAAAACCCCAAATTTTTTTAAAAAATCTAATTACTGTTTTAGATAGGATATCCTAAAGCCTGTATAAAAATTCCGTCCTGTAAGGCAAACTTATAAGCAGAATCATGCTGACATTATTATGACTTAAAATAGATAGCAAAAACAGCCCACAGTGGAATATTATTGAGTTGATTCAAGTTCTGCTACATCTTTCTAAATGCTTTCTGACTACATTTAAGGATTTCTTGTTTTCAGGACTGATGAATGGAGCCAAAATCCAATTTCCATCCATGTTTTAAAGAAAGCTTAACTAGAAGTGGTTACTGCTGATGTAATTTCCATGTTGCAAGTATGTAATACTTAAATTGTGTACAGTTTTTTAGGTTCTGTCTCAGTGCTAGTATAATGTTATCTTAAATGACTACGGTCTGAATCAATGAATGTAACAAATAGCATTCAAATTTATTATTGTGTTATCAGTACTAGGACCCAGCATTTCTTTTGTGATTTTGTCTACATTTAGTTAGTTAACTTCTCACTGAGAAAGGGACATTTCACCACTTCTTTAAGCATACTGGAGTCTTGCAGACATAGAGAAATACATAACTAAAAGAGAACCTTCCATACTTTCCAGAGAATGGTTGCTAAGTACACAGCATTTTGTAAGCACTTAAAGCCTTACTTGGGATTGGGTCTGGGGTTTTTTGGGGTGTTGGGTTGTGCTGATTTTGGATGAGGTAGGGTTCATTTTCCTCACAGTAGTTAGTATGGGCTTACATTTTGTCTTTGTGCTGAAAACAGTGTTGGTAACAAGGGATTTTTTTAGCTACTGCTGGGCAGTGCTTACACTGGTTCAAGGCATTTTCTGCTCCTCACCCGACTGCACCAGTGAGGAGGCTTCAGGTGCATAATATGTTGACAGGGGACACAGCGAGGACAGCTGACCCCAAATGGACAAAGGGATATTCCAGACCATATGTCACGCTCACAAATTAAACTATGGGGAAGGTTTTCCGTGGAGCTGCTGCTCAAGAACCGTCTGGGCATCACTCAGTTAGTGCTCAGGAATTGTTTCCATCCACGTAGCTTTGTTTTCTTTGGTTTTATTTATTGTTGTTTTTTTCCTTTTCACTACAATTTATTATTATCAATATTACTGTTGTGGTGATGATGATTATCATTATTATTGCTACTATTATTACTTTTCTTTTTTTAAATTTCAATTATAAAACAGTTTTTATCTCAACCCATGAATTTTCTCACATTTACCTTTCCAGTTATCTTCCCCCCATCCCACTGTGAGGAGAGTGCATGAGTATCTTGTGGCACTTAGTTGCTGGGTGGAGTTAAACCTCAACGCGGGTATTTATTTATTTGATTTTCAGCTGTTTACTAACATTTATGACACTGAGAGTTGTTCATACTCAGCATTTCTGAAAACCAGGTCAGGCATATTCAAATCCTTAAATGTGGCTTTACGTGTCTAATGCTGACTGTTAGCTGAGATTTACAAAAATATATTTACTTCTGAAATTTCCTGCCAGATTGTTTTAAAGCTCCAAACTCTTGAGAGGAAAAATAAGAAAATTTTTGGTAGCTCAGTAAAAGACATGGGAAAGTTGCCATCAACATATAACCTTGTCAAGAGCTTGTTAATACCTATTTTTTCTTCCTTGACACCACAGATGTTAGATCTAACCTTTTCTTTATTTTCCGGCAGTGCTCTAAATTCATCATACACAAGCAAATCACTGGTTCTCTGAAATTTGAGACCTTCACATTCCAGATGCATATGAGGAATCTGTAACTTCTGTCTTTATCTCAGACAAATGCCTGGTGGTATCTTAATTAAAATAAGCAGAAAAGTTTCTGTTGGCTTCACAGGAAAAGGGGTAGGTCCTTCAGGACACCAGCCTTGTAAGTTGAGAAGCACCTTTTTTTTTTCACTCTGTCTTTTCAGCAGTAATTGTGTTAAGTTCATGAGCAAATCCATATTAATTCAGACCAAGGAAATGGGGAATGAGTGTTTCATCTGTGATCTCATCGATTGAGAATGGAAGAGCCAGCTGGGTTAGGAAAGTAATTGATTGGAACACTGTCAGTGTACATTTTGTTATGTAGGTCAGTGGAGACAGGAGTGTTATCACTCATTTTTGCTTGCTTAGGCATAATGCACCCTCAAAGTGGCATTGAATAGTAGAAAGGGTTTGCAGCACTCAAACCCATTTATAGAGTCTATTCTTGTCCAAGACAACAGTAGCTCCAGTCACCTGCCTACCCAGACCTCCTACTATTCATTAATACTGCTGGCATTGCTGTTGGCTAATTAGTCTTCCAATGCCTGTTGGTAGTAAATGCAAATCCCCAGTATCTAACAGTCCTTTTGAGGATATATATTTTGAGGATATATGTATGCTTTTATATTCAGCATATGCACTGCATCATTGCTACTTGGCCTTCTTTAAAGAAAATGAAAACACGAAAGTTATCTCATCAGATAACACAAAATATGGTGCTGATGATTACTCTATTAAGACATGGCTCACTGTACCATGGGTTAAATTTCTCACTATAGGCTTTTGAAAGCAGATTGGTAACTCTCAACTAAAGAACAGTCCTTGAATTACTAGAAGATACACAATGTGACCCTAAGGTTTTATCCAATTTTTTTTTGCTGCAATACATCAATGAGAATGTATTACAAAGTAGAGGAAAACTGCCTCCGCTCTATCTTATGGTTTGACCCTTTAAAGTATGGGTCAATTATCCTGCCAGCTTTAAAAAGACGTCTAGTATAGATCAGCTCCAATATGTTGTTAACTTTGAGAGTTAGCAAAACGTAAAATTCCCTCCTTCTCTTTCAAGATTCTTCATGCTAATGTATCTGTTTCCCTATTAAAGTCTTGTAATTGTGAAGTACTGACATTTTCTTCCTGTTGGTTACATGCTAAAATTATGATTTCATATTCACCTGAGTTTAGAATGACTCCCTGGTCATCTAGATCAGCCGGGAACGTGTTTGTGCCAGACCTGATAGCTTAGCTGGTCTCTACACAAAAGAATTGGCTAATGCTTTTCAGAGCTTCTCTGTTACATATAGTTTCCTGATACTATCACATCTTTGTGTATCCCTTTGCTGTTCTTGCAGTGCCTCATTTCATGCCAGTTTTGTTAAACTTCTTTAATGCGGAGATTTTACCTCAGTCAGTAGAGTATGGGGAAGGTAGGGGGTGGGCACTGATCTTCAATGTACTCTCATAGTATTTTACCCAAAGAGTTGTTTTGTAAAGTGCAGAAGCCAATCAACCATTTCCTCTTGCAAGCTTGCACCTGATTTGTGGCATATATGTTTATAGTTAAATCAGTTATTATTATCTCAATTATCCAAATCTGTAACATTAAACAAAGACATGTCTGTACTGTAAGTTTAAGAAGACTAGCAAGAAGAAATAAAATCACAAAGTTAAGGTTGGTGGATGGGTAGGTTATTGCATCCAACCCTTATGATAGAATGGGATATGATCCTGCTTTCTAAATCATGGAAGAGGATTAGATTTTATGCATGTTTTCCCTTCCTTTGTTTTCTGATTGAAACTCCCACTTGGAGAGCTGACTATCTGAACCTGAGGCCTGCTACTGGCTCTCCAGTCACATGGAGTGCATACCTGATTCAAATACAGACTCTCTTCTAGACCTGCATTCCTGGGTGTGGGAGTAAACATGACTACTGATGACAGGCTTGGGTAGGTTTTCTGAAATTTAGCCAAAAGCAAGCCCTGAATCCCTGCAGTCTCAGAGTCCCTGAAGAACCACCATCTTCACTTTCCTCTGTAGTGTAACACTCAGGTCTCTCCGAGGAGTGCAATATGTATCTCTTGATTATGTAACAGTCTTGATATGCAAGTACCAGGGAGAAGGAAATCGACTTCTTCTGCTACACAGACTATCTGCTTCATTTTGGTGGTGGCTGTTAAGTGGAGCAGATCGGTATTCTCTGAGTGTTTAAATGAAATCATTGCACTACAGTCTTCTTTCTCCCTACTAATGTCCTATTCTGGTAGCTCCATATTAGCAGGAAAACATCAGCAAACACTTCAGATCCTGCCCAAGATAACTTCATCTTCTTGTTTCTATCTAGAGAGCTATTATCTCTGTCTTCTCTCCCCTTTTCCCTTCTTACCCTTTCTCTCTCCCCTCTTCTCCCTCATTTCTTCCCCACCCCGCCACACTAGCAATACTAAAGGAGTTAATCTTTTTGCAAGTATAAGGATGAAACAAAGCTTTTAAGAGTTAGTGTCATTAAGACATGCCTTTGATCTTAGCCAACGTGTGATCTCTGAGAGTTGCTCCTTGTATTCCACAGGTATGCTGCACCCATTTTTAGAGAATCTTCATTATGTCAAATGAGAACCCCGTTTATGGCCAGTGCATGAAATTATGGAATGTATACACAGAGGCAGCTCGCTATAACAGTGAAGTAATGTGAAACGATTAAGTAATAGCACAGTTTTTCAGATGTGTAAACTGTTGTAAATCGTAGCTCTCATGCAGTGCTCACCCTGCCTAAAGTGTTCCAACACCATTATATGGATATACAACTGCCAGAGACCTCCTTGGCACCAGGTCCTGTCCTCTGCTAGAAAGCAATTTCATGCAATCCTTTCTGTAATACTTATACAAAACGATGCTTTACAGATAAGCACAATAAATGTAATCTGTAGAAGAAACAAGTAAAATCTGATACATAATTTGCTGTTATGCTAAAGTATTTGCTTACATGCCAGTTTATACAGAGAGACTAGTGAAAGGAGATTACAGAAATTATAAGTTAAAAAGTAAAAATTTTACAACTGTATTTTACAACTGTGCATTACAGACTTTCAAACTTAGCAGTGATATATTCCCTCAAGGAGAAAGAATTTCAAAGTCAAATATGAAGCTTAAAATTGCACAAGTACTGCTGAATTTGATGTGAGTGGAGATATGATGTATAAAGTTTAAAAATACACCTGCTTAAATTAACTATGGGTACTTCTGTTATCTGCTCTTTTGCTTATCTTAATCTTCACATCAGACATGCTCATAAATACTAGTTCTCCTTGTTTTAAAGAAAAGCTGTCTTTTGCTCATTTGTTATAAGAATTATGATTCTTGATTTTTTTTTATTTCATTATGATCTTACTTTTCTAGTTTGATCCTCACTGTGCATACCATCTTCTTTATAATTCAAATAATTATAAAAACAAAAAGGCACTTATGATGAAAGTGAGCAAACCTATTTTGATTGTTAAAATTTGCTTTCTAGTACAATCACCAATTAGCAGAATCCTAAAATTGCATTGCCTCCAGCTCATTCTCTTGTCTCAAGTATGTGCTTCACCAGGTCCAGAAAAACTGATAAAGGGCCAGACAGATCATGAAGTTATCATGCATAATGTTATCAGCATAACAACTTTAGAATGTCAAAACAATTAATTTTAATTAACTTTTTAAAAAATATATTTTTATAAGGAGGTCCTTATTTTATTCACTGTAAGCACAGGTATCCAACACTGGGAACTTTGGAATTAATTTTTATTAAAAATACATCTATTTGCAACCATTTTACCTCTGCTTTTAGATAGTACAAGTAGTGGAGAACAAAAAACTGTGCTTGTTCAAAAAACCCCCACACTATAAATATTTAAAACTGGGTGATACAACCTCTATTACTAGTTTTGCGATCATAATTCTGCTCACTTTTTTTTTCTTGTTATAAAATGATGTAAATTACTGTTCAGACTCACAGTGTCTACTCCAACTTGTCTGAATGTCTGAACACATCGAAGATGCCAGAAGTGAAAGATGGAAACCGCGTATTCAATGACTGAGTACTTGAGGCTGAGTAAATGGAAAGGTTTGTGTTTCCCACTTCCTCCGCACATTGCAGAGAATTCACACTTGCTCTTTCATGGAAAAACAAGCAAAATGTTGGCAATTTACAATCTGCTCAAACAGTACAGCTGTTTATAACGATTAATGTCCTATTAAAAAAAATAGGTACAGCTATTTTCAATGATTTCCCATCAGTCAGATTGCCCATCCAATTGTAAAGCTCAGCACAATGCTATGGTACGATATAGAAAGAAAGCCTATGTCCTGGGTTATTGAACATTTGAAACCTGTTATTGCCAAAGTGACACCCTAATCATTTGTTAGTGTAAAACTCCTAAGAATGCTCTTTCCAATACTCCTTCTGTTTAGGATAGTGCATAGTAACTGGTAAGCCTAGACGGCACTTGTCAAAAAAAATTCTCTCTTTTTTGTACTCACAGAAGTTAGATACTGGTTTCCTGCATCTAGTCAGTACTACGGTGTAAAATTATGCAAATATTTCTTATTCAAAACCACCATGATTTTCTTCTTAAAACCTAATTTATGCATCATATATTCTCATTTTTATCATCAATTATATGCAATATAATTCAAATGTCTTATAACTATCTTTCCTTCTTTCATATTGTAAATTTTTCCTCAGTGTTGTGTGTTGTATTCAAGGTCTGTAGTTGGCACTGGAGTAGTATCTACATCTGGTAGGAAGAGTGACAGGCTGAATGCAGACTAGGATCAGATTATCATGCAGTGTAGCTCCAGTCTTATGTTGTAGTTCTTAGGTTGCATAATGCAAAACCAAAACTTTTGCCAACTGAAATTTATAGTATGTATTTTTTATTATATATATAGCTGCAGTATTTGGAAGGTCTAGTCATAAGCCATATATTGGAACTGCACTTATAAAAAAGCCAGAGAATAAATTTGGCATAATCTGATAAGAAATGATGTGAAGATATGAACACTCATTATCAGTAGGGAGAAACTATAAATGTGTGGGGTTTTTGGTACTTGCATATTCATTTGACTGAAGACTGTCACAAGGCAAAACAATGACTTTAACAGCCCTATTGTTTATTACCATGTATTTCTTAATCAAAAAAGTATAGTTACAAAACTGGTCTGTATGAAGTCTTCTGATTAATTTTTTTAAATCCACAGTCAATAGTTGGAAACAAGTGGTCTGGAAAGAGACCAGCCTAGGTGTCTGGCATGCCCTTAGTATTTAGTTCCCAAGTAGTGTAAAATATTCAACTCCCGTAGAAGAATTTTAATTTTCTTTCAACCATTGTTTTCAAGGGTAACATGTCAAAGCTTAGCACTTTACTCTGGATTAAGTTCAGTTGGCCCACAGCCACCTAAAGTTCCACTTTCCCATCAGTTGGGATCTAATACATGAGAATGAGCCATGTAGTTCAAGATGAAATAAAATCTATAAACTTACTATGGTCAGAATTTTGATTTAATTAATATGTTGAAATACATTATTTACCCTGAAAAAATATGTTAGCAAAGAAATAGCCCAGGTTTCCTAGCTAATAAAATGCAAGATAATGCACTATTTATTCATACAACAAATCAAATTGTTTCATTCATTCTTCTATCAGATTTTTCTGTAAAATTCAGCTAATATCTTTTTTAAAAAAATAAAACTTTTTCTTTAGATGATTTTGTCATGCTTCATGACTTGTAAGCATGTAAAGACTGCTCACTGAAGTCACAGAAAAATAACACATACACTAATATATATTCGTATTTGAGACGTTTTCAAGAGATTGTATAAATGTATTTGTGACTAAATTTCAGGTTAAGAAGTTAATATGACTTCTGAAACAACATGTCAGAAATCTTTTTTATCGATATTAAGTATATGAAGAAACTTAATGGACTCTCCATTTTGTGGAGAGTCAGAACATAAAGAAACCTATGAAAACATAAGATCAAGTTTAAAAAAATACATAATTTTTTTATATTGTCTTTATAAAGACAATGATTATAAGAGCTCTTACAGCAAATCAGACACTAATTGCTTAATTTTCTTCCCCTCACACAGTCTCAAGTGACGAAGCCGGTATCTTCACAGGTAGTCTTAAAGAAAACCACATTATTACTGGAAAGTATTTAAATAATGTGATAAATGCTTATTCACAACACATTTCCTGAAAATCATTGTCCAGAAGAGAGAAGAAACAGGAGAAACAAGAAAAGAGAAAAAAAGATAATCTTGCTTTTCCTACCTTGTTGAGGACTAATTTTTGTGTTTAAACTGTTAAGGGAGAAATCAAAGGGGGTCTCCTTTATAGCTATAGAGTCCTCTTAGTTGTAGGACTAATAGTAAAAAGGGACTAGATGAGCATGGATATTGCAATTAATTACCTTGTCCTTTCTTTTAACTGCTCATTTTAAATATGAAAAAAATCCCCATATCAGAACTGAATAGCACAAAATCAAGACACAATACTTCAGACATTGATTCCATACAAGTCATAAAACTGGTAAATATTTTGTTATTACATTCTCTTCTCTTTCTTCTGTTAAAATTCATCTGCAATTTTCCTAGAATATTAGGTTTTGGCATCTGGCCAGCACCTCTAGATGGACCACCTGTTGCCATTAAGCAAGGAAAAGGTCTGTATCACAACACTGAAATGCGTGTCCAAGCACTTGGTCTAGACTTGGACTGGGATTTGAAAACTTTAATAAATCTGAAGATTTTAATACATCTGCACAGCCTCTTGAAAGCTTATCTGAAGGGTTAAAAAGCTTATCTGAAGGGTTAAAAAACTCCTAAACTCAAAACTGAAGAGCAAGATGTTAACAGGAGGTACAAGGATAGGCAAGATACATATTGGAACAAGAAACTACTGAGTATTAGTCACTTTGGCTTTCTGTTCTCTTCTCTTCAAAGCAATGGTTATTTTTCACTCTCAAAGACAGAAAATGGGCGGTGCCTCTTCTTAAACAATCATAGTAATTTCCATTCTTCTCAACATTTTAAAACTTCAGACAGAAGTTGTTTCTCTTAGACTTGGTATTTGGGAATTATTTCCCTGAAGAGGTGTGATGGAATTGACTAAGGTTTTTGCATTGAAGTATATGTTTTTTCTCTAGTATGCTACACTTACACATGCTTAAAGGCTAAAGTTGCATTTGGCTTTTTAAAATGTTTTTTTTTTTTCTAGGATTGTACTTAAAAAATATTATTTTGTTAAAAAAATATATCCAAAATTCTTTTTCAAGGGTAAAAAATCATCCAACAGTGAAATTATATTCATTTATTCATTTTTAGGTTACTGGGAGAATTGTGGAAAACTAGATATCAGGCTGATTTAAAAAATATTATTTTTATTTATTTTGACAATGAAATAAAATTTTCAAAAACCTCGATTCTTTTTGCTTTTCTTTAATGTCAGCATACCATAAAAGTCATTCTTCAGTCTGCCAGTAATGGAAATCTAGGGTACAATATTATTACGAACACTGTTAAATATCTGTGTAGCAGTTGACCCTTCCCTACTGTTTTTCAGAATTTCTAGATGTGCCAAACATCCTGTTTGCATCCATACCAGCTCTATTGTTAAAGCACAGTCTATTCAGTGTGTATGGTATATTCAGTGGTCCAGAATTCCTGGGTATGTAGAATTTGCCAATCATAGATTCTGCTGCATCCAGGATCTCAGATGTGCTATTCGTGCTTTGAAATCACTTGGAATTAAACAGAGAACACCAACAGAACCTGTCCATTTCACTGTCAAAAATGCCTTACAAACAAATTATCCCAAGAGAACAAAAGACTGGGAACACATTAAGAAATTTTTAAGAAATGAGGTAAATAGTTCAATTCTATCTTAGACATTAGCATTCAGAGTGGTAAGACAGCGCAAAGATCAATAGAGTTAAAATTTTTTGTTTTCTAAAGAAGTCTCTTATTGCTACAAATGTGGTAGAATTGTGATTCAAACCACTTTGCATGCCAAGCTACAGTACTTTCTACCACCACCCTCTTGTCTGAATACTTCAAAATTTCTCTCAGCCAAACTTCTCATGTAATTTCAAGCTTAATTTAACACATCTTACAAACAGACAGTAAAAGAATGTCATATCCCACAGCAAACAGAGTTGAGCTTATGTTGCATGATTGTCTGTTTATCTAAGTAAATTTACTGTGGCTCTCTGGCCCCTACTTTAGATACAAACTATTAAGGACAGTTGTAATTAGGTCATGTTTTAAATCTTCCTTTTCCTTCTTCTCAAGCCTGATAAGGCAACAACAACTCTAATCACTGGACCTTGTATTTCTACACTGTAGCTAACTAATCTACTGTCATGTCAATATTTAATTTTTATTTGCTTCTGCAGCTCTCCTCTCTCAGTATTTACCTACAGGCTTTCCCTGAAACTATATCTTTATTAATTTAAGAATCTTCCAAAGATTCGTAGCCGTCCAAGTAAGAAACACTAAGTAATTTTTAATCATCCAAATCTTCAGTAAGTCTCAGAAGCAAAGGTTCAGAAATGGGAAACAAAATAGCAAGAACAGGTGTTAAATGATATTCAAAGCAATAATCATGCAAACAATGGTCTTTTTGAAATACATATTGAGTACTGAGGTATTGTTGTAAGTCTCACTTCCAAACTTCAAAATTTTTTCTGTTTGTGTGTGGGTATTTTGTCAATGAAAACAGAAGTTCCCTGAAGTTGGTCTTAAAGATACACATCTCAGATACTTTCTAGTTGCTAGTTTTTACCTTTTCAGACAGAATATAAGAAAATCTGTGTTTTCAATCTGAAGATTTACATTTTGATCTTTGGCTCATTTTGATCTTTGGCTCATTTTGATCTTGTTTTCCTTTTTTCCTAACTGCCTGCACTTATGTATCAGGAGGAAAAAATATGAAAGAAGGGATCAATGATGGTGTGGAACACACCTGGAGCAGTAAATTAAAACGAATTACGTAAATAAAGAGCAATAACAAAGTATTTCTGCTCTAATATGCTATTGAAATGGAATGCCAAGTTTTTTAACAACAGCCTATTGGATCATTTTTCCTTTCAGAAATAAAACATTTATTTCAGGACAGCTATAAGTTTTCTGATCTAGTTCCACCTCTGAAACTTCCTGGAATCTCAAAGCAATTAATACATAAAGGTCCCCCTGATGGGAAATTTATTTATTTATTTATTAATATCTCAAACTTGCAATTTTAAGGAAAGGTATGGATATAGGCCATAAGACTTGACTTTACCAGGCACAACTGAGAAATAAACACAATAACTGGAATGACAGAGGACATAGAAATTGAAAACTCAGATATTTACTCATTAGGAAAAGGAAGTCAATGTTAAGTATTACGTACATGATTTTAAATGCTCAGCATGTTTTAATTTCATTTCAAATTGAGAAGGAAAGGCTTGCATGCTCTGTGACATTTTCATATTTAAATTAAAACATTTACAAAAAAAAAAAGTTTCAAATAAATTGTTTTTATCTCAAATAAACTTTGTAGATTTTCAAATCTAAAAAAATCCCTAAAGAAATCCCAAGCAATAATGCCAGCTACAGGCCTCCCAAATGGACAAAACTAAATTACAGGATGTATCTTTGGAAATTATCTGTGATCTTGGTAGAATTCTTGGAGGGTTATAGATTCTGTACCACTAACAAAGAAAAAAAAAAATTGAGGAAAGGAAATTGTTTGTGTTAACAAGAAATTTTTTTTCATTATGATTAAAAAGTCTGTTTCTTGATAAAAGATTTTCTTCACTGTGGAAGTATGTGCTTTTTAGAGATCCTTTTATTTTGTTTTGTTGTTGGAAATAATTAAAATATAACATAGCAATACAGATATTACATGAACAGGTACAAAGCTTCACAAGGGAACCCAGACTGAACTCAGTAACTGCCTCTGTGATTCCTTATGAATGGAATGCCTTGTCCATATCCTGTCCTAAGGTTCGATATTTCAATTTAGGGGCCGTGCTATACTACATACTTACGTACTAGAATTGATTCCCACAGCATTCTCTTAAGGCCCAAAAGTGTTCATACGACCTAACTGCTGTCAAAACAACTGGAAATAAACAAGGACATTTAGGATGTTTTTTTCTAAGACCTGCTACTTGAATGAATAATTCAAAATTTTAATATATTTTGTCAATATGGATCTGAAAAAATTACAAATGTCAGTGCAACATCTTGTCGGACTCCTTTAATGGCAATAGCTCTCTACCACAGAAAAGGATTTTGTGAATAAGATTCCTAAATTAGAGGGAGAAAATGAACAGCAGGAGGAAGAAATAGCAGTGGCAGAAAAAAGTACAATCTTCCTCAGAGAGAAAACTTATAATAAAACATATTTTCAGCATAATGAATCTGAATGACAAAGAATCAAATAATGTCTGTATGAAACAGACCATAGAAGAAAGAACTTCTCATATCTAGGATTCACAGGACAGACTTATGCAATGTACAGAACTGCCTCACAGAGTGGTAGAGACGAGGACTGAGGCATAGAGGGAGGAGCCATTAAACTCTCCTTGCTGCAGAGTTGTAAACAGCTCACTAACATGGCCACTGGTAACTAGTTCCAATATATGACACTTTGCAAATTGAAAAGGTAGAAATTCCTCTAAGTTCATAAAGTAGTGATGAACACATTGGATATTGGAATTATCTTACATGTTAGTAGGAAATTCTGAGCTACTTATGGAGAGATAAGTTATTACAATGCCACCATCAGGAGGCAGGATGAGGCAAGGGGAGACAAGGAAGAGAAGGGAAGAAAAAGAAGCCAGCCAAGTCTTCTAGGTAGGCATCTGGATAATAAGTATGAACCAAATGAAGCCAATTCAATGCCCTTCTTGGAACATGTACCTACTTGCAAATTTATTAGTAGAGAGAAATTCAGCCAGATGAACGTCTTAAAGCAGGCTGTTTGCAAGTAATTATTGATTATTACACTGTAATAATATATCCCAAGGCTCACATATTTCACATTAAAAAAAATATTATAAGTTGGAAATCAGCTAAAGTCATCTCTCTCTAACAGGATACATGTTTATACCTGAATTCTCCTCTTGATTTATCAAAACAGAGAAAACAGCATATGGTTTTATCTATAGCAAACAGCTTATCTACCAAAAGAACAGCTAGCTATTTTTAATTACTAAAATTCCAGCTCCTTTTAAATAAAAGCACTCTTTGTTCTCTGATGCTTCTATCTGATTAATTAAATGTATGCAGAATGATTAATTGATTAATCAATTATTTGGTTATTGCAAACTCTCTCCAAATATTTATTTTTTACACTTATCTCTATGGAATAATCACTTAATTTTAAATTTCAATGCATTCATTAATAATGAAAATTAATTGAATCTTTTGGAGTATGTTTACTTTATCTTTCTACCATGAGTTCACTGAGACATGTTTTCAGATGTAATTATAAGTAGAAAGGATTACTTAAAAAAAAAGGTCATGGAAAATACACCCAAGCATTTCAATATCTAATTAATATAACAAGGACACACAAAGATTCAGACATATGCTTAAGCACCAGTACTAGTGTGCACAACTGGACAGGCAGAGGACAAAAGAAAAGGTCCTCAACAAGATGGCAGCATCTTCTGGTTTCTCAGAGAGTTACATAGATAAAAACACACCGACTGATAAATCGGACGCTGCCTGAAGGATTGCTTTCCAAATGTGGTTTCACACCTTCTCACCTTTATTTCATTCTTATCATTCTTTGAATGGTAAACAGAATCTGGCCCAGAGCTACCTATAATGTAATTATATCCCAGATCTGCCCAAATCAGCAGTGAGAAATGGAAGTATAGAAGTTTAGCATTGACAGAAGTTAATTAAGTACCTTAATCAATTAACTGAAAGATTCATAGAGATGACTCAGAATGATGCAGAATGTGGATTTGGGAACAGTGCTTATCATTTTTCTGTATACAGAATTGAATGTAAAAGTATACAAATATACTTTTTAGAAGAGATAGATCCACTGCATATCCAGCTAATAAAAACCTGTTTTACCTGAATTAGGTGTTACTTCTCAGTGATTAATAACAGAAAGGAGAATCTGTGAAACAGCTTCCTTTCTACTGTGTGTACTTGAGTAGTACTTGAGCCAGTATAAAGTGCTCTAAGCTTTGAACCAGAAGTAAGTATCAGATCTTGAACATGACTACTAGATTTACTTTTTAAAATTCTAGACTTTTAGGTTGTATTATTACTGAATTTTTCATTAGGGATGGAAGAGTCAGACTGAGAAAAATCAGGATGATGCTTTAATGATATTAAAAAAACACCCAACCAACGAAAAAACCTGATTATAGTGAATATTCTCAGAGGCTTTAATTGTAAAAAAATAGAAGTGTTTGATTACACAATTGTCTATTTTTGTTTTCCGAGACCAAAAAAAACCCACCATTTTTCTTCCTGGTATACATTCACAGGAAGAAGCAGTAGAAAGGCAAATTTAGCAAGCAGCAATTTCCAGCAGGGTTTCTCTACAAAGCATATTTAAAATAAGATGGTGTTTTCTGGCACTCTTTCCCCTTTCCCATTTCTCCTGATCTCCCAGATCAGAAAAACTGAATGAGTGGTTCAAGTACTGTAAGAGTACCACATGGTCACTCAGCAGTGGTAGAAACTTAAATTATAATTGTTTCTTTGCATTTTTACGTTATAAAACAAAACAAAGAAATCCCAAACAAACAAAAAACCGCCCATAAACAAAAAAAAAAACAAAACAAAAAAAAAAACCACCAACCCTCCCCCCTCCCCAAAATAAAGCAAGACAAAAACTATTTCCCCAACTTTCCCCAGTTCTTACTGGATTCTGTGTAATACATTGACATGAATGGAACTATAAGGAAAGTACTCTGCAGAACTGCTAATTGACATTATTTCCCCAATATGACCCTTCAGCAAAGGGTTTTTTTACAGTACTGCAAAACAACAACAAACCACTAATTTGTTCTAAAGCCTGATTCTTCAGCAATTCACACAGCTCCCTAGCTAACAGTTGAGCTTTGCCACAGGCTAAGCATTTATTTTTATGACTCTTGCTTCATTTGAAAGAAGTGTCAGCATAAAACCCACTGAGTTCTACAGTGGTGCATTGTGAAATGCTGAGATATTGAGAAGTACTGAGAGCTGCAAGACTATGGCAATGCATGGAAGTCAAGGAAAATGGAATAAAATGAAGAAATGACTGTCACTGGCCCTGTTTATTGTCTAAGCAACAAAATGTTTTCTGAAGAAAGTGAGTCAATGACAGAAGTCTCCTGAATACAGTCAGCAGTTACAATTTAATCTAATGCTGTCTGTGGTTGGTTGCTACTGATCATTTACTAATCCACGTATTTTTTATCAATCTGCTATTTTTGTAAATACAAAGCTATAGTGATTATAAACAGTAGAAAGCTACCAAACTAAAAGGCCGAGCTTTTATTTATTAGATAAAATAATAGTACAACAGTAGTAACAATAAGAAAAAATAAACTTTTTTTTTTTTTTTTTTTTTTTTTAGAAAGAAGCAAACCCTAACAGTTAGCAGGAGAATGGGGGTGATGGGAGGATGGGGGAGAGTCTGTGAGTTTCTTAAAATCCCATTAGTTTCCATGATGGCATTGGGGATACTGACAAGACTTTCAAAGACTTCAGCAGAAGGTGCATTATACTAATCCTAAGGCCTTTTGAAAATTCCATTCATATACAATAGAGGAACAGGAATAAGTTGCAAAGAAATACAAAAGATTATAATTTATGTTATAAAAAAAACCCAACAAAGAATATAAAAGAAAAATCACAAGGTTCCCCCACATGATATTTGTGCTGAATTTTAAACCCTAAGCATATAAGTATTGAAGCCAGTGGGAACTTTTTTACTGACTGCAAAAAGAAATTGAATGATCCTGGTCTTAACACAATCTGGCTGATTCTGGTCAAACTGGGTGATATTTTTGCTATTTGCATTCCTAGCAGGAACTGTTCCATAAAAGAAAATAATTGCATTCAACATTATGTCAAAGAGGCAAATTTATTTCAGAAGCAGCATTTTCTACTGGTCCAAAGAAAGGAAGAAAGGAGAAAGCTATTAAAATCTTATCTACTATATACTTTATTCAGTGGAGTCCCTCACTGAGAAAAATGTGAACAGAGTCACCTTTTTGTTTCTTATCACTGAATTTTTAGAATAGGTTTTTAGAATTTTTAGAATCTATGTGTCTGTATCTATATAGAGATACAATCCATACTTCATGTAAAAATTACCACAAATCCACTTATACAATAGAGATGTTTTATATGAAAACAAAATTTTAAAAATTCCATAATTCACTCCCAGTTTAACTATTAGAATATGTTGATAAAAATTGGAAAACTACATCCAGACATTGGGGTTTATTACTGGGAGATGACCATAGCTGATGTGAAGGAGGTTACATGGAATAAATGCTATGCAGTATGATACAACATGGATTCAAATATCATAAAATGTTTTGAGGGGTTTTTTTGATGAGTACATGATAATGAAAACTGTACTGTCCAGCAAAACAAAATCTAGATAAAAAACAGTGGTATTAATGAATTTTTCATAAACAACCTACCAAAGTATTTTAGGCTGTTGCAGTGGATTGACCTCAGCTGGATGCCAGGTGCCCAACACTCAGCTCTAGTACTCCCCAGCTGGACAAAGGAGAGAAAATAAGATGGAAAACAACTAGTAGGTTGAAATAAAGCAGTCTACTACAGCAAAAGAAACAAAAGTTTGCACACACCATAAGCAAGGGGAAAAAAAAGAAGTTCATTCTCTACTTCCCATCAGCAAGCAATATTCAGCCAGCTCGTGCAAAGCAGGGCTTCAGCACACATAGCAACTGCTCTAGAAGGCAAACATCATTAAACAACAAATACCCCCCACTCCTCCTCTCTCCCTAAGCTTTTACATCTGAGCTGACATCACATGTTATGGACTACCCCCTTGGTTAATTTGGGTCTGCTGGTCTCATTGTGTCCCTTCCCAGGATCTTGCCCACTCCCAGCACCTTGATGGGGGTGGGAATGTTAGAGGGACAGCCCTGGTGCCCCCTTTTATCAACACCTGTGCAGCTACCAATGCAAAGCACAACACTGTGAGGGCTGTATGGGAAAATGAACTCCAGCTCAGCTAAACCCAATACAGCTGTGGTGATCAGAATAATCTGTTAAGATTTTTTAACCTATTAGTTTCCAAGAAAAAACAAATAGCAGAGGAAACCAAGCAGAAATGCAACCTAAAATATATTACAATTCCATACATCTGCAGAATTACTTGCCCATTATAAGGAGCAGATGAAGGGTAGTTCACAGCTTTGTTTTTTCTTGTGTGATTCAGAAACAAACTAAAGCCCAGTTGCAGACTAAGTCCTTCCCATTCCCTCAGTGACTATCCAGAAGCAGGCACCTGACTATATGCATTAGTTTTACTTTGACCTTTAAAACAGAAGTAGAATCAGGGCTAGAATTTGTTCTGAAAGATAAATCTGTACCTTCACTGTATTTTAAATATAAGCTTCCTAAACTGTTTTTTTGTCATTAACAATATCTTAAAACTAGCAAATTCTCTTCTTACTCTCATTCAAACCAAGGTAAAACAGGAGGCACCATAAATAGAAAGAATATATTGCTGTGAAAGCCATTGGCTTTTCTACCATGAGAACATTTCAGTACCTATCTAAATCCCATATTATGACAAAATAAAATGTAATTGGTCTAATTTTTTTTTTCTTTTAAGTTAATTGGACTGTGTCTGGGGAACCTCTGTGAGAAAAAAAAAAAAAAAAAGAAAATAAAAAAGAGCAATCAAGAAACCTTGTGTTGGAATTCCTGTACACAAACTACTTTATTCTTGATTGAATAATTAAGAAGACACATCAGAGACCTGAACAAGGTGTGTGTTAATAGGTATCCAATGGGTAAAATTCCAAGTTCCTGTTTTGAATCTGTTTTCCCTTTTTACCAAGAGGACAGAAAATGAGCACAGATGCATAGACACAGTTTTTATTCCAAGTTTTTTTCTGCCTTTTTTGTCTTTTTGAAGATTTTTGTCACTAGTATTCTTTTCTTATTGATAGCACTTAAGCATTATGCTTGTTGAGTTTTTTATTCTCTCTATGCCTCTGTCTATCCAACTATATAAAAGTCACAAAGGATTTGCCATAGTAAGAAGTAACAACAATTTATTGCCAATTATGTAGTAGATAGTCCTGAGGTGAGAGGAGAAATATATCAAGCAGTGTGACAGTTTGCTGGACTCCTCTAGAAGATGGTGCTCTCAGTTTCTTTTATATTGCCCCTGGAAAGAATGGAAGCAGTGAATCTCTAGACAAGAAAAGACATTTTATGTTGCCGACAGCTATCTTCCGTCCTTGTGAAATAATTTTCCCAGGCAGCTTTTCTTAAGTGTGTGTCTCTATTATGTACCAGGGACAGAAAGGAAGGCTTTTAACCAGATCACCAATAAATTGTAGCATTTTTTCTTAGTGCTTATCAAAGGATGCAAATTTGATTTCCAGTGCTCCTGAGTTGTTTATTTTACTAATTGAAAAGCCACTGAATAGATGGAGCTATACTTGTTAAGTGCTCAGAAATAAAGCAGTTCAGAGAAAATTCAATGTCACTCCAAATACCTTCGCAGAAAGTTTGCTTTCCCTGATTCTCCTCAGACTGCCAGCTATGCTCAGCAGCATCACCAAGGCTCACATGGTCAGCCTGACCTCCCCAGTCTTTTCAGCTGGATTCTTCCACCCAATGGATTTCAAGTGATTCATCATTGTGGAGGAAGTGAAGATTCATCAGGATCTGCAGGGTGGGGCATGACCAAACAAATACAGATGTTGTTATGCATATTTTGGCACACTATGTTTTTTCCTAATGCAGTGGTATTCAGATAAGGCTTTGTTCCTTTCTGACTTGATAGGCAGGAATGAGGTCTGGGCTGAAATTAAATGTCACCACAAAAAGTCCTGGCTCAGAGCTCTGGCAAAATCCTCTGAATTTTGGGCAATGGTATCAAAATTCAGGCTTCCATCGAACTCATTTTCCTCTTTGTCAGGAAGATCCAAGCAGTTTGTTAAACAATATTGATCTAACTGGTAGAGGGAAGCACTAATTAGAAAGTTAATAGAAAACAACACCTAATTTCAGCAACAAAATAAACCCATTTATAATCTCCATCTCCAGGAAGCCACTGCAATACCAGCTGGTTGCTTTCCTATTCTCGCAATAGCCTTCCTTCTCTCATGTTTTAAGTCTTGTTGGTACTGAGGTCTGAATCAAGTTGATGTGATAGGGCACAATAAATTGCTTTTTTAAGCTCCTCCTCACTCCACGCACCTGTCCTTTTTGCCGTGCCTACCACCAAAAGCCAGTGAAAATAACTCCCACAGATCTGCCCACAGATTTTGTTATTTCAGCTCCTGCAAAAGAGTGCATCACTTGCTGAAGTGAAAAGTTGCTCAGCTCACCAGAGTTTCAACTGCTTCTTATGTCCCTGATTACAGGACACTCTTGCAATAGTTTCTTATTTCTGATTTTGGGTTTGAAAATTTAACATAATACTAAAAGCCTTTTTTTTGGTCAATAAAACAGTCACCCTAGAAACATTTAGGCAGAGACAGCCTAGATTTCTACACATGTAGAAAACTCCAACCTTGTCTCTATTCAAAGGTGTAGTTTACTCTTTAATACCAGTGCCTGTTAAACATGCACAACACATGCAATTATGTTCCAAGACTGCCATTCGGTGCTACCAAATATCAACATATTTCCCCTCTAACTACATTACTTTTGCCTTAAGTGTCAGGCACCATGGTTGCAAGCTAGTTTTTCAGAACACTAAGTCCAAATATTTTCATGCCTGTATGTGTATGACAGATCTGTTATCAAAAAACTACAAATAGATCATAATAGTTCTATTATTCTCATTTTACTGTGGTTTTGAAGGATTAAGTGGCTTGCCAAGAGATCAGGGAGAAACTCTGAGGGAGACCAGATCACTGTTGAATTCCAGTTTATACTCCAGTGGAAAGTCATTACAACTCAGATATTCTTTTCTCACATCTTAAGGTAAAGAATGGAAATTCCTGATTGATTTTAAAGGAAGTAACAAAGTAATATAAAAATAGATGAAGATATGAGTATTATATAATTTATTTCAGTAAAAAAAAAGTATCTTTTTCTGAATCATCTATTATTTGGCATACTGAAGTGGAAAACTTCACTCCTGTTGACTCATTGTTGTCACATTGATTACACTGTTGTTCATTTTTGGATTTAGGCATGAGTTCATTACTCACAGGGTTTACTTGAGTTTTGCACATTGCTCTGTAGTGATGCAACCCAGGAGCTATTCTGTTCAGTGATCTGTAGCATCTGAGCGCTTTCATTGGTACTTTCTGATTGTTGCATATTGGTACTTTAGATGTTAATAGAGATTCTTGATCACTTTCTAGGTTCCAGTGCTTGCTCAGCCTCATTTCTGTATGGGGCACTGAATCCCTGTATCAAATGAGTGGTTTATGCATTTGCAGAGTATTTCACTCTGATGCTCTGATGTTTCTGCACAAAAGGATTATTCTTGCTTTTACTGAGTGGTAGCAGCAGTTAAATTGTCTCTCCTCTATCATTTAGCCCAGTGGATCATCACTACTTTTTGATCTCCCTTTGTTTTTGTTGAATATACCCACATATTTTCCTCTAGAAACTGAAAATTGTGGAGTTTTCTAAGGTCCTCATCTACAAGTTCAGATATCATCCCTCAAGATGAAGAGAGACAAAAATATAATCTGCCAGTCAAGACATAATTTTTTTTTTTCACAGAGCATTTGTAACACCAGAGCAGTTAATAACTGAACTGTCTACCTGATCACTCCTTGAATCAATGGTTTCCTAGGTCAGATCCTCTCAGTAGGTGACCAGGACGTAAGCTCTCATTTTGCAGGCTCCTTTTTGCTGCACTTCATCTGAATATGGATATTGCTTTTTCTGCTTCTTTTAGCTACCCATTATCTTAAGACCTAGCTTTGTTTTGCTATTAATTTGGCACCTCTCTATTTTATACATGTAACCTTTCTTTACTTCTTTTGAACATCAATGTCTCAAAAATTCAACATTTTTGCTGGTTAAGATGTTTGCAACATTTTGCTGGTTAAGATGTTTTTGATTTCTTACATGCCATATCATTTACTCAGAGTTGGCCAAGAAGAGACTGGAGCTCTCTCCATTCTTTTAATCTGATTAATCTCATTCCTTTTCTCTCTCTTTTTTTTTTTTTTTTCTTTTAATTTTTATTTTGTTTTCTGTTTTTAAATCAAACCTGACAAAGTTATGGTCAAGATGAAACACTTATTTCACAAAGGGAATAAAAGAATGAGAGTTCCATAATTATTATTTTTGATTGTTATTGTTACTGAGTATATTCAAATGGATAGTCCTTAAACCCTGTAACTGTATTGATCATCATGATAGCAATTGTACCTATCTATTTTCTGTATACATTTTAAATATAAATATCTCTTTTTACTGTGGCAGTGGTGAGACACTGCAACAGGTTGCAAAAGAAGTTCTGGATGCCCTATCCCTGGAAGCATTCTAGACCAGGTTATATGGAGTTTTGGGCAACCTGGTGGCATGGAGGTGTCCCTGACCATGGCAGATTAGACGATCTTTCTGGTCATTTCCAACCCAAACAATTTTATTCTATGTATATATGACTTTAAACCCCATTTTAATCACAATTTATTCCAAATGCCAATGATTGCTTTTATTATCACTAGAAAATTTCATCTGACTGGACAATAATAGAATTGGAAGATACACATATGAGTGGAAGATTCTTTAGTATTGAATCTCACTTGCTATTTTATGACTGATATTTAGCCATCATTTATCTGAAAGAATTAGAAGAGGCCTGAAGTCTATGTTCAGAGCTTTCTGCTGGGTCATGTAGAAGACGGAAGGGCATCTGCACATCACTGAGTGCTGCATTTTAGAATCCTGAGCTGTTACAGCACTTACTCGTTCTCTTCAATTTGAAAAGGATAATGGCAAGTAAAAGTATTAGTTTAAGTCTTATTTCATTTTATGAAAATGATTTTTTTTACGATCTTCTGTGGAATCAATGTCATGTCTGTCTATGTTCCAGCAACTGACCATATCACCATTTAATCTCAAAGTACACTCACACCACAATGTCATTTACTGCATAATAACAGTACAATTTTAAATGAGTCTTTGTGCCTTTCTGTGTCTGATCTCAGACATTATCATTTTATTCAGACAATATGTAGTGCAGAAATGTTCGAAAATTATGAGGATGTTTATTTCTCTTTCTTAATAATTGATATCATTAATTATAATCATAATGCAGCCAACTTTTTTTCCACATTTTTTCACTGAAACCAAAAGCTGTAGCAGACTGCTGGACCAGAAGATAAAGACAAAAACCCCTCTTGGTTCAACTTTCCTCTTGGAAAAAAAACCAAATTTGGGAATGTAGGAGTTTACAAAGTAGTTCTGGTGGGTGGAATATGGGGGGTGGAAAGCAACACTTTGAGGTTATACACAAAACAATGAAGAACAGAGTGAGTTCTGTGCACCTGAATATATATTTAATCACTTAATCATAGGTTCATGAAAGTGATAAGACAGATGCTTTCCAAATCAGATGCCGGATTTATCTACTACTGCAACTAAGTCCTCTATTTTTCCAAGCACAAAGGTGGACAGATGGTCACCAGCAGATCAAACCCAAAACTCAGTGTTGACACTCATGTCAGATTATTGTTTTTGTATACACCATTAAATCGTTTCAACATCTATTACCATTCCTGTTTCAAAACAATAAGAGAAAAAATGAACAAGCATCATGGTGAACCTGATGTTTGTTTTTTTGAATACATTTTTTTCAATTTTTTCCATATGGATAAATATTATCATGGTAATATATAAAAAAAGTAAACAGAAGGGTTTTTTAGTAATACATGACCTTTTCATTGCTTCTTTTGAAAATACTTATAAATCATTCAGAGTTGCATGGAAATCAAGCAAATTACAGAAATGAGAGTTGTAGAAGGAAAATATTCATAACTTTTTCATGGGCTCTGACAAATACACTATTTGTATACACTTACATCTGTGCATAATGTTAACAATATTTCAGTGGGAAAATATGTTCAACATCTATTTAATGCAGGTTTTCTACAGACTTCTTTAGGTCTTTTCACACTTAGCTATAGTTCATGCTTACTATGAACTGTATTCAATTTATTTGTGGTTTGGGGTTTTTTTATGATCTTGTCTCCTAGACATTTATTCATGGCAAGGAATATAGCATTGCTTAAGTAAAAGATGTTTGATTTAATAGTTATAACAAAACTAGCATGAGGAACTGAACAGGATATTTTCATAAATGCAGTACTCCAAGTGGTAAAACTTAAAGTAGTTGGACAGGTAATAAAACATTACCATAGATAACATAGTACCTTAAATATCAGTCCTGAGGAGAAATAATATCCTGTGTTTTGATCCTGTCTGGGTAGCATCTTTTTACCTCATGTCTGGGTTGCTTTAATATTATAGGATAGCTATTGTTGTACCTGCAGTATTACAATGTGCTGAAACTTTATTTCCTAACACCAAATAGACATTTCCTATGATTTAGGATATGCTAACAAATGTCTCAGAGTTTAACTAAGAAGACGAATGGCCAAGTTATCTCTCCAAATACTTGTGAAAGATACATTTTTTTCATGGATCTATTCAATAAGCATCCTGTTATGAACTTGCCCTTGCCCTGATATAGGTTTAGTTTTTATTCCAGGTTTCATTTAAGCTTTCCTCACAAACTGAGCAAAATTTTCATAAAGAAATGCTGATTAAGTGCCTGATGGAGGAAATTTCTAAATTGAAGGCATTCAGATAAGTAATGTAGTATGGACTGCAATTGCCAGATACTTTGGGTGAGGATATCAAACTGATTTTTTTAGTGTAATGATAATTTTAACATAATGTCCACACTATTTGATTTCATAAAATGCAGTGACAGTTTCCAAGCTTATGTTATTTAAAGTATAAATGAAGGTTCTAAAACTTCAGGGTTTTTTCAGCTTTGGTTGCTGATGACATTGAATGAGCAGCAATCATTTGTGCTTGAAGAGTAGGAACAAGTGTTAGTCAAGCTTTCCCCATGCAGTGTTATTAACAGTTACATGACTGGGTTTGATTGAAACAAGATAGCTACTCAGGGTTAACATTATAGGTGTTTGCTGTGTCACTCAGCAATTTCACCTCTTCATTACCAGGTTTTTGCTGTAGCTCTGGACTGATCAGAACACTCTGATGACATTGTCATTTTAGACTATCACAGAAACACAGAATATTCTGATTTGGAAGTGATGTACAAGGATCACAGAGTCCAGCTCTTCAGTGAATGGGCTGTATGGGGCTCCAAACTACAACTCTGGCATTATTGGTACCATGCTACAACCAGCTGGGCTAACCTCATTGGGAAAATTAAAGTGAAACATAAAGTAGCAGCTTATTGCAGTCTGACTGCCCACTCTGTTCCTTTCTTAAAAGTCCTTATCTCTTCTTAAGGTGACTACGTGGTGCAGTAAATTATTGCAGTTTGATGCATACCATACACTACAGCCAACTAAAGCACAGAACATGCTTTAAGTTCTGTTGTGTTTAGCAATACAATAATTAGGTAAGTTTAGGACATGTTTATTAGCTCAGTAAAATGCCATTGCAAAAATTGCATCAATAACATAATTTAAAAAAAAAAAATATTCAGTAAACAGAGATACACAGAAACTGTTATTTTTTAACAAACATAAGAACACAATTACCTCAACAGCAATACATTGATCATTAAATGACATTAAATAGTCAATCAACAGAGCCAAATGAGCAAAATTATTTTCTGAGTCATGCTGACCCCACAAGAAGAGGATAATTTTCCCAATGCTCACTAACAAAGTGAAAAGTAAATACACTAATTTGAAGCAGGGAATTTTTTTTTCACCAAGGATAAAAAAAATGATAAAAATTGAACTTTTTGGACACCTAATGGAACGATAATGAATTTCCTCACATAGCAGACAGTAAATTTGGCTATCATTGCAGTATTATTTTGAATTATTGCATTGATAGCCTAGTATACAGTGAGCTGCAGTCATATTTGTTTGCATACAGAAGATCTTGTGACAGTGTTACAAAACATTTTCCAGGCCATGTGGAATTTTCCACGGATTTTGAAACAATGCAGGCATTTGCTGAACAAAAGTCCTGATTCCAGCATTTTAGAGGGCTGGTTTTGGTGAAATGCCAGATCAGTTCTGAGTTTTCAGCAGCAAGTAGGAAGGTGAGGTTAACAGGGAGTATTTGACAGCAAAATCTAAAGTCAGCTCTTTAATTGAGAGAATTTCTTCCTTTCAGTGACCACTTGATCATTGATATTAAACCCATTTAACCCAGAGCTATTGTTTAGCTGGCTGCTGATTAATATTTTGGATGATTAAGTAATCAGCATTGTAAATGATCAATTAGTCACAAAGGGAAAAATAATAAATGACGTACTTAACCTACATTTTATCACAGCTAGGAGACCAAGCCAGTCCTCAGAATTCCCATAACAGAAATGAAGTGACTATTAGGTATAAATCAATACCATTAACCATTTAACTCTTGACCTTTAAAGAGAGAGATTTTCCTTAAAGAAAATAAATATATGTTCTTGAGACTCTGGTAGAAAGGCTAGTTTATTAATGGATGTATTTTCAAATGAGTGTTTTTTCAAATATAAGATTACTTGCATTAAACAAAATTAGACTTTTAACTGATGTTTGTGCAAACAGAAAAAAGAATGAAAGCAGAAAATATGTAATATCTGTGAAATACACGTCAGTATGTGTATTGAGTCAGGGAGAGAGATGAAGAGCTATAATGGGTAACGTATATGAAAGTATACATTAATAATATGATAAACACATTCTCTGTTTATATATATAGATACGCACACATATGTATGTATTTATGTATATATATATATATATATAATATATGTACATATATACAAGTGCTAAATCCAAAATCAATCAAAAACAGTTATTGTGAGCTGAATCAGCTTCAAGATTGCTTTTGGATATATCAGGAATTAAAGGCAAATAAATAGATAAGGGGTGTTATCTTTTGATTTGGACTCAAGTATATTTCTGCTGCTTGAGTCACTGGTGTGAGCACATCTTTTCTCTGGTACTCTAGCCGTGGACGTATGCTTAAATATATACAGGGGCCTTTTGGGGATGTTATGTGGCCAGTGGTAAGCATGCAGGATACCCATTTTTTTATGGCAACAAATGTAGATGGAATTTTTAGGCAGACTATATTCAGGTTCCCATTATACTCCTGGTATGTGTGCCATAGGACCTGAAAATTTAAGAGAGGGGAATGATTTTATTCACCGTGTCTAATTGGGAGAAGAAAATTAATTCAAACATTATAACCGTTCTGGTTTTTTGATCTTTGAAAATAATCCTAAAAAAATCCATGAGACAGATTCTACTACTAATTCAACTTCACTGAAATTCTCCAATATTTCACATGCATACTTGAGATCAGATTGTGACTATCCATGTTTACAGTCTTCAAATCATTCTATGAACACTTCTACTGCATCTCTTAAGAATTAATTCAGTCTCTTTCTTGATTTAAATGTAAAAATAAGCACAGTATGAAACCAAAAAAATGTTAAAAATACCTTTTAACTGTAGGAATTTTGTCCTCGGATCAATATGATAATATTTCTATATTTCCAATGATTTATTTTATCCAGTCATTCAGATGGCTTAACCGATTTCATATTTAAAATCTCTGTGGTGATAATATCTTTCTGAAAGATCCAAATTAAAGGAAAATATAAAATGAACATGGATGCACAGATGTCTGAACACGATCTCACTGCACAGTTCTTTTCAACAGTTGTGTTTTACCGCAGAGAAACTTTTTTTAATCATTAGAGGATTACTAACCCCAATCAAGGACAGTTTTTACTGGAAAGAAAAGTGGCAGTTATTGTGATTTTAGATTTGTATCTATAGCAATACATATCCACTGTTTTTCTGCCTAAGTATAGAGACCTTTAAATTCATATTGAACTGTGGATATCATCTGATGCCTACTGTATTGAGCACACCTTCTGTTAGTGGAAGAAGTATGCATAACTTTCCTTGACTGCTGTCAGCATTTAACCATCCTTAACTTGATTTTAAAGAACAAGTTGAAAGCCTCTTTGGTAATATAGTACAAACTTGAGACATGTCATTGTTTTCAGATCTTTGATCTCTTCCTAAGTTCAGCTCACCCCTTCCCTTTGGTTTTTGGACAAAAGACTGTGATGTCATCTATTAATTCACCACCCCTTATGGCTTTGAATCTGATTTTTGTAACCAGTGTGGTAACTCATTAACAATTTGATGTTGAACAGAAACAATGCATTTGTTCAGTACCACAAGAGCTAATTTAGACCATTTCTCTCTCCTGTCTTTTCTCCTTGATTGCCATTTCTTGAAGGATATTTGATAAAATTGTCTGTCTCAAAGATGGCAGTCATGAAAGCTGGAAACAGAGCCTGAAAAATAAGACCAAGCCATTGTAACTCACATCTGATTGGAGACAGAAATGTCCACAAAAAGTGTCAAAATCTTCAACAAAATTTGAAAGACCCATTTCTTCCTGTTAAAAGGTCTCACAGATACATTTTCCAATATAAAATAAAAGAACTGAAAGCAAAGATACTAAGAGACACAAAAATAAGGAAATGTAAAAAAAAATAGAAAACTAAGCAAATAAAATTTGTCCTATTAAGTCTCAGTATCTGGGACGGTCTGGGACAATGGGTATTCATTTTTAGCTTCTGTGATGTGCTCTGGTGCCCCAGGAATATGACTCATTTACATGTGAATATATAGCTATATAGGGAAAAAACCACTACATGGATGAATTCACAGGAAGCAATCTTCAGTGTGAAATCCTCCCTCTTCAATAAAAACCCTCTGCAGTCATATAGAAGTGCCTGGCAAGGTGAAATGAGATGAGATGAGACAGTGTGCGCATACAGAGTGACTAGACTTTAAAGAATGCTGTCCAGGAGAACAAACTGGAACTACAGGTACTTACAGGTGACAATAAGACAAGGGGACAAATGTCACCTACAGTAAATTCCAATGAAAATAAAATAATTTGGACCAAATATCGACTTGATGCAATGATGGGTAAGAAATTCAGAAGATATTTAGCAAGTAAAATTTGTTCCAAATAACATTAGCTATGGTTTTGCCTCCAAAGGGAAAATAACCAGCTTGAAAAACTTGGTTTTATTAGCCTATGGTTTGCCCCACTCTCACTTGTTAACAGCATTTTTAATTACAGGAAAATGCTGTGAATCAGTTTTAGTGGATCGGTGCTTAGTGGATCAATAAGAGTGCCATTTTCTCTTTTCACTTTCTTACCACAGCTTTTTTTCATAGTATTTCTTAGCTGATATTCATTTTCCTGTTGTCTTTTATTTAGTATTGAGGTCAAGTCACTGTTCTAATTGGCTATACTGTTATATTCAATTCATTACATTTTCAAATAGGATCTTTGCTCACTTATTCCAATTCTGTCTATCATACATGGGGAGAGGTCACCGTGGATTTCTGCAGATCTATTTCATTCTATCACTAAAATCTTTCTTTTGAAATTTCTTTTTGTTCCAGTGGTTTAAAAATAAAATTTAAAAAAAAAATTAAAATGTAACATTTCAGCTACTGATGTGCTATGGTATCTGTCTTCCACTACTGCTACTCAGTGTCATATCACATCATGTACTTCCCTGTATCTTGCTCTTCATATACACAGAGAAATCTGTTTGTTTCCTAGACTGTGAAATGAATGGGACACAGATATATTCTTGCTCAGTATATTGCAAAGCATCTATCAGAGATGTAAGAGAAAACCAGTTTCTGCTGTAGGAAAATGTCAGTACCAGTGTACATGTGCTCTGTGTCATTGATTGTCTGAATAGGTAGCCACTGAGGTACAAGGAAAAAAGAAATGGAACCGTGAATATGCCTAAGCTTTTTCAGCTATTCAAAATCATAACTATAGCAACTATTTCAATCATTTTTGATCCCTTTGGCACTGTTTACCTTCTAAGAGCAGTTTCTACAAGTTAACTTTCCATATTGTGTCTTCATATACCTTCATGATCAAAACCTGGACTGCAACATAGACATTAGGACTGAATGAGCTACACCAATATAATTCTGAGCAGTTTTTTGGAGGAGAGGGCAAAGGAATATTCGTGATTTAATGTGGTAGGAGCATGGCCATCCACTTTCCATACTTTCCTCAGAAATCATCTCAAATTCATTACAATCTCCTTACTTCCCCTGCTACTGCAATATTTTCAAATCAAGTTCTTTACTATCCTGCATATCAGGGTCTAGTTAAGATTTGTTTTTTATTTTGGATTTCATTTGAACATTTCCTTTTTTTTTTTTTCTTCTCCATTGTCCTCCACCTACAAAGCCATCTGTTCTGTTGGCAGATACATGCAAATTCTGTAATTGTTGTCATTCTTAGCATAGTGCAAACCATCCACAATTCAAAGGACAAGGCATGCTTTATTTGTGAGTTGGCCAAATGTATGTTGTCAAAATTGCTTAACAAAACATTAACTGGAACAATATTTGATTTTCTCTCTATTTAGGAGATTCATCTGTGTTACCAGGATTAGAAGACTGGATTTTTTTGAAACTGCTAAGTACTGTGTTCCTTTCTCATATATTTGTCTACTGTTTATGATGTGAGATTAGTTACTTTTGTCTTTAGTAACCTTAGGGTTAGATTTTTTCTTTTTCTGGAGGAGGAATTGACACCAGTTAAAGTGACAGATTGTTTGCCTATAAAACTGACCTCTTCTATATATACACGAGCAGCAGCAATGCAAACTTTATCCTGTTGTTAATATCCATGCCTCAACTTGGGTTGGGAAGGAGAAAAAGGAAGCCAAGCTCTTGAACACAAAGAAAAAAAAGAAAATCACACAAGTTACCGTAAAAAGAACGTCAGAGAAATTACACAGTGACAAGACTGTATCCTTTTCTTCATATTTCTACTTTCATAGAAAGCTAAAACTGGAGGTGGTAGTAAAATAAAGGCTCACACAGAGTAGAGTTCTGACAAAAGATCATTAGACTTTGAGGATTCCCTTCTTAACTGTATCATCTTTTTGATACAGAGATGTCTCCTACCTTTTCTGTACCTTTTTCTTCATATTTTAAACATGAAGTAAGTTCTATTAAGTTGCAGATCCACCTACAGTGAAGATTTTAGTTCACTTTGTTGGGAAATTCATCCAGATTCTTGATACTTCTGAAAGCTTCTCACAACAGTTCACTGCAATTTCTATCTGAGAAAACTAAAATGAGCATATTTCTCCTTCCGAAATACAGAGAAAAATTACATAAGATGCATTATATTTGGCAAATCTCAATTACAGGGTGGAGCTTTCTAAGCTATAAGCAGCACAGTGCGGTACATTTTTCCTATATCTGCTTTCCCCTATATATCTTTATTTTAAATTTTGTAACATTTAAATGAGTGAAATTAAAAGACAGGAACTTGAAACAAAGATGTGAACAAGATGTATCATTTTTATCACTGAAATTAGTATGTACAATCTTAGAAAGTACTTTGTAATTTAAATATTGAATGGGGTCCTGGCATTGCTGCTAAATTGAGAGAGCTTTTCAAAGTCTTCTCCAAAATCCAATACCATTAGTGCAAAAACTCTTGGTGATTTCAACAGATTTTGGTTTAGTTCCTTGGTCAATATATGTTTACTTTCATATGAGGCCCTTGGAGATCCAGAAGCTGGACCATTTCAATTATCTTTATTTCCATATGCTCTTTTATTAAATATCTTTATTTTCCAGATGCTTTTTGATCCCCCCACCCTAGCATCACCAATCTCATCAAATGGGAAAATTACCAGGAAAAAAGTTCTGTAGTTTTACAGAAGGCTTTTTTTGGGATTTTGTTGTAGTTTGGTGGGGGTTTTGCTTGTTTGTCTGTTTTTCCAGGGTTTAATCATATAAAGCCTGAATATCAAAACCAGAAAATTTTGTTCAACTCTGCCAGTTTAATCCACCATCTGCAACCTGAGTGAAGGAACATACATAATACCTAGGGCTGAAGATGATAAAATCTTCCAAAACTAAAAGGCTACTAGTACATGTTATCCTGGGACAAACAATTTTTAAGTTCCTATGAAATGCTGAAACTTTTTAATTCTTCAGTGATTCAAATTCTATCCAGTGTTAACCCTCAGTTGTAATGTTGTACTTAACCATATTAAATAGGAAAGGAGATAGTAAAGAATACATGGTAGAAGGGCCTCTCCAGAAACTGCACTCTTTTCTTTCAAGTTTTTTGCTGTTCACACATCCCAGTAACCCTGAGACAATGCAACATGTTGCAATAGTTGTAGGACAGCAAGATCCCAGCAACTATTAAAAGACAGCTCGATCATAATTCTTCCTTATCGCCTTTTTCTAACAGTAACAGAATTTGAAAATGTATGAACACCTTTGAGCAAGGATACTGAAGTCATCAAATAAGAATAGGCATCTCTGGTGGTGGAATATAATAAAAGAGGAAAAGACAGAGAGTAAATCACTGTCTTTAGGAATCTATTCAGCGAGGCTTTCAGAGAATGGCATTGTAAATGAACTCAGCTGTTTGCTGCGAACATCAATCTCTGTGAAAGCCTTGTACACGAACACTAACATCCACCTGGTGACACCCTGCTGGTTAAACAAACAGAGCACAAGGAAAAAAAAAAGCACAAAAATCTAGCAGTGCTTGTTTAACTTCCATTTCTTTCTCTGATTGACATGAAGCCTCTGTACAGCCTACTGGGCTTCTTGCAGACAGATTACAGCCATTGTCCCCGAATCCAGGTCAGCATGTGCCAATTTACCTGAGTACCTCATGTGTGGTGAAGAACATTTGTTCAAAGTTTCTGGGTTAGGAACAGAAAATTTCTCCTATTAAAAGTTCTGGTTTTTCCAAAGATCATTATGAAATGTTTTCATGAATTTTGCTTGAGCACATGTAGCTCACTCCCTGAAGCTGCTGGGAGTTGTTTCTTCTGTGTATACATCTCCAAGTAAGTGTCAGACAGCTTATAATATCTGCTCCACTACAAAGGCAAAGTTGAAGATAAAAATAAGCTTATTAGGCCAGGAGAGATCAATCCCTCTGTTCTTGTCATTGCCTGATGATATACAGTCTGCATTAGAATCAGAGTGGCCAGAGGAAAAATGGTTTCTGATATGAATAAATTGCAGATCGGTCACCTGGGAACTGGTGATAAGTGGACCTGCAACATTTCAGAGAGATCAGCAGTGATTCTGACTGAGTAAATCTGCATGGTAATAAAGTTCCTATGAACTTGGGGGCACACAGAAACTTTTGCTGTTTTTCTTTTTTTTAACAGCTTTTCAGTTAGCCATAAATTAAAAGAAGAAACACAATAAAATAGATGAGCTCTTATCTTAAGCTTTTCAGATGTATATTTCTTAAATCCTCCTCAGCTTTGCACGTTGAGAAATTCTGGAAGACTAAGCTTCCCTGCTTAAATTCCTGAAAGTGACAGAAAAAAAAAATTTCCTTTTAAGAAAGATTGCAAATCCTTTCTTTTCTTTTCATAATATTATCTACAATAATATCTTGAAATTGTAATTATGAGATGTCTAGCTGGATTCCCAAAATTCTTCGAAGCCGACAAACAAAGCAAACAATAAACCACTTTACACTGTTCTAGAACATTTTTTTGAAAGAGAATCAGATGCATGTACCAATGTTTTTGTCTTTTACAGCATTATGAGACAGTGTTGCTAGCTCACTAATGACAGAAATAAACAAAGGAAATTGCTTAATGCTGCATATTAGTAGATAAGCAAACCAACACAATTACATCAACAAACTGTAAAATTTTAATGTAGTGGGTCATTAAGAGCAATTTATCTATGTATTTTGTCAAGCACAATTTAATTTCCATTACTAACACTCAAAGTGCAAAGAGCGATAAAACATTTGAAAAAAAAAAAGAAAAAATCATAAGAATACATCAAAACCATTCCTGTCTTAAAAATTTCTTTGTAAAGAGAATATTTTTTGTGTTCAAATTTCAAAATGAATAGATTAGTCAAATATGAAATTATTATAATTCTTCTGCACATGGTTTTTAGAATGTTCCTCTCTTATCCTTAGAATGAACTAATAATTTATCTGTATTAATCATAAATGCAGGTTTAATTAATGTGTTAACAAGCTATGTAATGGTGATTGTACCATCAAAGTGCATTAGGAGAAACATTACTGTCATGGAAGAAGGTATTAAGATAACCAGTGCCCTTTCTTATATAAAATTATTGTTTGATTCATTACTGACTGTAAGGTAAAGACTTTAACTGCCAGTGATACAGAATGGAATGTGAAGAATTTAAGTTATATTTGCTAGTAATGAGCCTAACATCTATCTAAAAACAGAATCAAGAGACCTCTAGCCACAGTTCATGGCCTTCTTGGATGAATATACAAACATGACAAACCCTAAGATGAGGGTGAGTTTTCCTGTCATTCCCTGAGATGAAAAATGTCAGTCTGTCTGAAGGGCTCCGATTGCAGTGTCGTTGGAAGAGACTGAGCAGGCAATAATACAGCATGTGGGCTTTCAGTTCTGCAGGGCTTAGTATGAGACTGGTTTATGTCAAGAACAGAACCTCGTGGCTTTAATTACTCGCCAGGTGTTCACAGCACTACTATGTACTGTTGTGCAGTTCCATTAAAGGAAAGCTTTAAAGCATCTGCAGAGCCATGAAAAGAAAAGTGCACAGCACCTGCCAACACTTGTTCTTTTTAGAGTGACAGAAAACCTACACTGAACTCATGAAAAGCTATAAAAGGAATGTTTATATGGATTGCATGTCACTTCAGAAATCTGTAATGGTATCAGGGCACAAAACTTATTCTGTGCTCTTTTATGTGTAAGCCATTGTTTTTTGTCTCAGTGCCTAAAAGAAAGCAATAGGGTATGTGCTGCTGTTCAGGTTTTCAGTTTGGTGGCAGAAGTCTGTCATACCAGGGAATTGAGAAGTCTGTAATGAAAGCTATGGTTATCTCATGCAGTCTGTTCAGTCTTGATGCATCAAATAACTCATTAGATTATTGGAGAGAAACAGAGATAATAATTAATAATATGTTTTGGAACATAAATGGGAGGACATGATATAAATAACAATAGCAGTAATAGAGAAATGACAAAACAATGAGAAAGACAGTAGCTCTTTATAACTTAGTCATTCCAAATTGGCAGCAAACTTGCGAACTTGAACATCTAATTTTATGGTTTGAAAAAATTAAGATTTATCCAAATAATTAGAAGACAAAAGTCTCAAACCACAAAATTCACAGCTTTGTAAGGGAAATTTGTGACAGCCGAGATAGGAGAAATTCAAAGAGGTAGCAGAGCATTTGGTATAGTGGGTACTTTTCAGAGGAATCCTAAATGGCATAACTCTTCTAGAGAACTGGGAGTCTGAACAAAGATCTGAGCTGAAGCAGAATGGAAGCATCATCATGACCCATGTAGGAAAGAGATACATTCTTGTTAGCTTCTACTGTGCATTCCAAACACTTCGGTGATGTAATTTGGGTTATTTTGGCCCTGCACATATGTTACTGAGAAGACAATCTGATCAGATATAGCTTTGGATTTGAAAAGCTTAAGACATAAAAGCAGTGTTTAATGCCCCTTAATTTAAATGAGCTTGAATTTTTTCTGCTTTATGAGTTGGGAAAATTTCAGGCATATTGGCATATCAAGATTGGTTATTATTATTCAGAAACTAGAAAAAAACATGTAATTTCTAGAATAAGATCAAATATCTACTGCATCTCTGGTAGATGTGCAGTTAGGTTTTCCCCCTAAAATAAAAGGAGCATCAGTACAGGGGTTAAACTTGTTCCAGCTCACAGGCAGCCACACTGTGCCATTAATGCTCAGTCACCTTCTTCTAGCAGAATGAAGTCAGACACCGCTGTGGCAGGAGCCAACCATACAACATAAATAACTGTCTGTCCCACAGCAACCAGAGCTTTTCCTCCTCTCTGCCTCCTCTGCTCTACAACTTCCAACTACATTTTCCTCTCAATTTGTCTAATAGACTGGTATTAGTGTTCTTGCTCTATACATATATTGAATCTTACTACTCTGATTACAGACTTCAAGAAGGACTTGGATTTTTCAAAGTTTGCCTGGGGATTTTTTCCAGTTATATGCATATGTTCTAGTAAGAGTTATCACTTTCCGTTCAAGCTTTGCCAGAACCAGTTGCATAATCTGATATGTCAGTTACTCCAAGGGACTAGAAAACAAGGATCAATGATAGAAAGGGCACACTGCCAGGCAGAGAAGATCCCCATCACATATGGGAGTGAAGAGAGAAATGGGTGAAGATTGCTTTTGAGGGACAGTGGACTAAATAGTTAACATTTGCAAATATTTTTGTGTGTATCAGACTTAACAACTGAGCCAGTTCATGTAGTAAAGCAGACTCCTGCTATAGGACTTGTATCTTGCTTATGACAGATTAGAAAACAGTATATAGTGACCAGTAGAGGAAATCAAATATTTCAATAAAGCATGAGAATTCCTGCTTCTGCGAGGGACTTCCATTGCCAGGCTAATAAAATATTCCATTTTTGAAATCAAGACTTTTTAGGGAAGGCCCCTAACCATATTTTTGTTGTTTCTGGGTTTCATATATTCTGCATTTGTGCAAACTAAATTGTGGAGATGTGTCTTTTGAACATATTTGGATAGAGTATTGTAGAGGGAAATTAATTTTTGCAAAGTGCTTATATACTGTAGAAAATAAATAATCCTGTCTGCTGAATGTGTTCAATAACCATGCAGAGAAAAGGCATCGTCCAGTTTAAACACTAAGGACAAACCAACACAGCCAACATCTGTAAGGAAGCATCATCTCTCTGGTGCACTGTGACAGGAAAGTTTCTCAGTTTTATATATCACCATACAACGCTGTAAAAAATGTGTATATATATTAAAGACTGCGCAGACAATCTTATTGTGAGGCATGTTAGATTTTGACTTCCAGACTTTTCAGTTTTAATTACTGACCTGCCAAATTTTGAAAGTTCTAAAGGATTTTTTTTTCTTTAGGATTTGCTTATTTGTTTTGTTTTGGTTTTTTTCCTTTGGGAATTGAATTCACACTAAAAATAAATATAAAAGAAGTCTGTTTTATAGGCTGATATGTGGTTGTGCTGAACATTACATTACTGACTGGTGTTAGCAACAATTCTGCATGTTTCCGTCAATCTCCTTTAGCATATAGTACTCTCCTTCCTCTCCTGAATAAAAATGTTAGATCTGTGCTTGGGCTTTTAGACAGGAAAGTGAAAACCATGTTTTATTAATGCAAGATTATCCTATCCCAGGTAAAAGAGGCAATGAATAATTATTTAAATGTTTACTTGGTGTTCACATAATGCTTCAAGGAAATATGTTACCCACTACCCATCTGTGTAAGCAGCAGCCCTTGAAAGATGAGTACCTGTCCTTCAAATAGCAGATGATGCTTTCTGTAAATTGATCTTTTATCTGGAGGCCTTTACAAATCCAAAGCTAGAGATATATTAAACTGAACCTTGTGCCAATAAGAAATAAAATGTAAACTCAAGACTACCTAAGGGTTAATCCTGTTTATGTGCCACTCTATACTACTTAATATGACTTTTAGAAGATATAAAAATATATTTATGTGACCTCTCACCTCTAAAAAATATTCTGGGGTAGACTTTTGCCCTATGATTGCATACAATCTAGGAAAGGAGAAAGCAATGACTGTGCTTACCAAATACTGATCTATACTCTAGCTGTAGATGGTGACTTCTGTTAGTGTGCTCATTAATGTATAATATTCTCCAAGCTTTCATGAGCTTCAGGACAAAAACAAAAATAGATCTCCAGCTCTTTCTCACAGAAGCTCAGGGATCAAACTCCAAACATCAGCTATGTGCTTTGCAGCCCTCCTTCAAAGAGAGTCCACTATCTGTATATCCATGGACAGCATCTTTCTCTCTCCATCAGAGACTCCTTAAAAATATTCAGGATTTCAAAAGAAGCTAGAAGAAGGAAGAAGTGTGTGGCAGAGAAATGGATAAAGATAAGATAGAGAAAAAAAAGATCAACTGGTGTAAAATAATTAATAAATAAATTTTGCTTTATTGTTAAATACCTCTTCTAAATCCAGAAAAGTGAGAACTGTAATAGTTTTTCTACAAATAGCCTGAAGGAAATATATTTGTTAGCAAATAGGTTGGGGGTGAGACAGCTGACCCAGGGAGAACAAAGGTATATCTCATACTGTATGATGTCATGCTTAGCAAGAGCAGCTTAGAGAAAAGAGAGGGAAAGAAGAACATTCATGGCTGCCATGTTTGTCTTCCCAAGAAACTGTTACTCATGCTGAGGCCCTGCTTTCTGGGAAGTGGATGGACATCTGCCTGCCAGCGGGAAGTAGCGAATTAATTCTTCTTTCTTATTTGCTAGCATGCATAGTTTCTGCCTGCCTCCTATAAGACCATACACACGAGCCTTCTGGCCTTCCTTCTGTTTTCTCCCCATCCCAAGGGAGAGGGGATTGATCAAGACATAGGGTGGGTGTTCGGCTGCTGACCAAGGTCAAACCATCATGGAGACTTTAAACAAATCTTCCCTCAGAGGCTGCAGCCTTCCCTTGCACAGGGAGAAAGCGGAAGTCTTTGAGAGGTTTCATAAACCAGCAGGAGATATTTAAGACAATGAATCTTATTGCTAAAGGATCAAAGCTGTAATGAACATAATATGAATAAATCCTGTGTCATTAGTGGCAGTTAGAAAACTAGTGCAGGGTCAGGGTTTTTCTGTACAAAGTGCCAACACACAGTGTATGGTCGGGAGAATACACTAACCTCTGCAAAAAGGCGTTCTGTTAGACATTAATTTCAACCTATTTATTCCATTCAAATAGGAAAACTCAGAAACTGAACCTTCTGGAGTTATTTTAGCAACACATCCCATTGATCATGATATCTAAGTAACTTAAAACACAAGACTTACCAAATTTTTTTATCAATGTTTCTACAAAGTTTTTAGTCTCTTGATCATGCTAGATACCTGTGAATTCTCAGCTGGTCCATCTGTAGACATGGAGAGAGAAATATGTAATGCACTATGTATAGATTTCCTCCATTCTTTTTTAAAAAAATTCAGAAAATATAGTACTGCTAATATTCATATATAAAATAATACCCCCCCCCCCCATTTTGTAAATTTATATCTTGTTTGTTGCACTGTAAAAGTCTTATATCACTTATGCATGTCAGAAAAATGCATTGCTGAAAACTTAGGAGTTAGAAACAAGCACACAATAGCTTTTCCTACAACCCTCATGTGCTCTTTAACAATAAAATCTGCCAAAGACTGTAGATAGCATACTACATTATCTGGCTTTTATACTTGTGGTAAATATATTTGATTACAGCTCTAACACTTCAGCAAGATAAATCATAATGAATCTACCAGTATGTTAACACCCTCACACACAAATCAAAACCTTTCCTTTCTCTGTCACTTTTCTCTCCTTCAAATATAAATAAACACAGCTCAGATTATCACCAGAATCCCCATCAACTTAAGTAAAAAAATCATTCTTGAAAAGGCACCTTGTGATCAGAATTGCAGAGAATCTTTTTTTTTTTTCTAAATTCTAGCTGTAGGTAATTCAATTACTTATGATTTCACCACCTACCTTTCAAGAAGTTTTTGAATTCCCTTAATATTTTTAGCACTCAGTTTATATTTGTGGGTTAAACAGATCCTATCCTCTCTCCTGCCAATGAAGCTGTGTCATTTTTATCATTAAATCAGTGAGTTAAATAATCTCATGTCACCTCTCTGCCCTGGCTAGAAAACTTCAAGACAAGCTTTGGGCACATCTTGGATGTCTACACAAATCATTAGAAATGCTACTAAGAATATCTGGAATGGCTGATTTCAAAGGTAAGAGCTTGATTACATGGCATAGCTAAATCTTTCTATTTGGTCAAAAGACCAAAGAGTGGGCTCTGATACAGTTCATTTTCTAACACACATAGATATAACCCTAGGTTTCTTTCTTCTGTTTCTTGACACCAAACAGCTTCTACTATATAGGAGAAAACTCTTTCAAATGCAATATACTGAAATGTGCTTTGCAAAACTTCCCCCCCAAAAATCCCATAGGCTTTATTAAGTAACTTGGTGCTAGACTCGATTTAAGACTTCAAGAGGGGTTTTGAGAGACACAAGTTAGCAGCATCACTGTCTTACTCCTCCCTCTGACAGTGAGGACTCGTTTGTTTCCCTGCAGCACCAGAGAAGGAGTTGGGCAGAATGTGACCACTGGGAACGAGTGTGATGATCCTAGGCCAGGACATCATTGGTGACTTTAGTGTCTACTTCAGTAGCTAGAGGTGCTTCCAGAGAAGGGCAATGAAACTGGTGAAGGGTCTGGACACAATTTTGATGAGCAAATGAAGGAGCTGGGGCTGTTTAGCCTAGAGAAAAGGAGTCCAAGGGGAGACCTTATCTCTCTCTACAACTGCCTGAAAGGAGGCTGTAGCCAGGTGAGGGTCAGTCTCTTCTCCCAGGCCACCAGTGAGAGAACAAGAGGAAACAGCCTCAAGTGGCACCAGGGGAGATTTAGCCTGGATAATATGAGGAATTTCTTCACGGAAGGGTGATTGGGCATTGGAATGTACTGCCCAGGGAAGTGGTGGAGTCCCAGTCCCTGGAGGTGTTTAAGGAAAGACTGTCTGTGGCACTCAGTGCCATGGCCTACTTGAAATGGTGGTGTTTGATCATAGGTTGGACTCAAAGATCTCAGAGACTTTTTCCAACCTAATTGATTCTGTGAGAATTAGGAGTTAAGATCATGCTCTCTAGAAGCTGGTAAGCATTGAAAAAGTGTCCGTGGATATTCAAACTGTCAGAAGTAAATGCTGGAAATATGTTCTGTACCCAAGTCCTCTCAATTATGTCATATTTTCTCTCTGAGGGTTACATAATGAACAGGTAGGTACTACAGTCAGAAGGGTAGCTGTCTGGAGATAGCACAGAGTTGAACCAACTAAGCAGGTTAAGTTCTGTATGAAATGACTCCTTCCACTGGAGAGACAAAGTTACTTATCTCTTGGCCATTTACAAACCACCTTCAAGAATGAGTAGTGTATATATTCCTTGCCTATCTACAAACATAAATCAGAATGCTATTCTCTATGCAGAAAAGAATTCAGGAAGAAACCCCACCATCTCATAAGCTGAATCAGTCCATTGCAATCTGTTTATCGCTTGTCTCAGGGTTTAACTATTTGTGGTCTACTACAGTTTGCTTAGAGTTGTCAGAACTGTGGAGCTAAGTTCTTCCATATAAAATGTCAAATTATAGGTAGAATAGACATAATATATGCTATTTACAGAAAAAAAATATACTAGTCTGAGTATTTAAAATACAAGAAAAAGGTTCCAAAAGTGCAGAGAATATAACAGAAGACACATAAATACAAATAGAATTTCATGCATTCTTCTTCCTTTTTCTTGAATATATTGCTGAAGATTTTACTAGAAAAGCTCTCTTTTGGATTAATTTACAATTTTTTTTCTCAAGACAGACTTTCAAGGAAGCATTTGTCACCACTTCCCTTTTTCTCTTACAAGTTGCAGGGTGTTCTTCCTTTCAATAAAAAGTGGGATTAGTTTTACTTCACATCTCAAAAATTATGGGACAAAATGGGATATAACATATCTATTCTTCTTGAATTCTGGCAGAGCTTCAGTTCTTTGAAACACAACTCACTGATTACACAGGTAGAAAACCTGATTTGGATTTTCACTCTATTGTATTACTGTTACTGCTGCTAAGTTTCCCATTTAATTAGTCTAGTACAGCTTTTAGATCACCTTCACCTTTCTTCCTTTCAGTGAAGATTATCTGTATTCTGTACATCACATTAAAAATCAGATGCAGACACAAGTGCAAGATGACCCTTCTGAAGTTTCCCTTTAAAAAAGGTGGAACCCATCTTTGATGATTTATTAACACAAACATTTGCAGGCTGTGCCTGTATTGCAGGTTATTCACTATGTTTAGTATTGAAAAATCCTTGTCACTTTCTATGCCTGTCTCATGGAATTTTTGGGGATGAGATGCAATTGACAGACTTGTCTCCATGTTGAGATAAAACCTCTAGTAAATGTCTAGAGAAATTCTTGTGTGTAACCCTACGGTAGTTTAAATTATGTTTTGCTAAATAAAAATCCGTGAATTGATAGATGGCTATCATCCCAAACAAACTATTGATAAAATCTGACTCTCTGAGGTGATAACAAAACAGTAAATTACCTAATGATGTTTTTTCATTTATTTCCAAATGGGAAAGAACCAAACACAATGCATCTGAGTTGTAAAATTTTGTGATCTAGGAAAGAAATTAGGAAATATTAGAGAGAAGCTTTAAAGGAAAAAGAATCCTCTGACCTGGTCCCAGAAAACTTCAATATAATGAAGAAATAGAATCAGTGGAAATCTGACCTGGTCCCAGAAGACTTCAATATAATGAAGAAATAGAATCAGTGGAAATCATACTAGTGTTTATTATTTCATCCAAGTTTTGATATTTACATCCTAAATAGGAATATCTTCAGAAAAAAAAAAAAAAAAAAAAAAACATAAAGCTCATTGAGACATGAATTGTAATCTCAAAATACCTTTCAGGATGGTTTGTTGTGAAAGAATAATGGTTCCAGACAGACCAAACATATCCACTGCTGCAGGCTACCCAAAACAAGTTCAGAAGGAAAGTGGGGAAAATTCAGGCTTTGGTTTTGCATAGCATCATCTGATACGAGCCTGCTTTCTTTCAAATTGTTAGGGAGACCACAGGGGCTGTTGAAATTCTGTTGAAATTAGTAGAGAGTACCTGGAAGAGGAAAAGTTGTGTAGTGAAAGCACTACTTTTCTCCAAGAAGTCTGTGTACTCTGGAGATGGCTGCTGCTCAAGTCTGACTGTCAGTCCCAGTGATGAACAGGAGAGAAATATGGGAAGAATGGGAACAGAAAATGATGTGAAACACCTGCAATAGACCAAAGCCTACCCCATCTCTTGTCTCTACAAATAGATGCAAACTTCTATTCCAAGACATGGAGATGCCCAGCCAATATAAAGCAGTAACAAATTACCAACTATACCCTTATAACAGAAGATTGATGTCACTTTTCTTACCAGTGGGGAATTAACTTGGTGTGTATTAGTGTAGTGTTTAGCAGCAATTAGAGCATAACAAGTAAGAAAGAGACAAAAAAGAAGAAGTGTTCTGTCAACAGTATCCTATGCAGCTGTCAGTCAGGGATCTTGGTCTGACTAAACTTAAAGAAAAACTTTGCCGAAAATAACACAGCATACAGTTGCATACATGGAATGAAGTCGGAATATAGAGCTAAAAACTACCAACCAACCAACCAACCAACAGAAATGGGTAAAATAAAGAGTGAAAATTTTAGTTTCTTGAACAGTCTGATGAAAAATCAAAAGAACTCAAAGCCACAGATCTCATGGATTCAGAACTGATGGATTTTCTTAAGCAGTTTCATTTGTTTTAGAAAGGCTTGCTCCTGATTTATATCAGTGTAACTGAATCTGAGTTCAAAAGCTTGTAGCTGGACATCCTTTATGATCACCATTTCTGAAGCTCAGATTATAATAGAAGATCAGATCTTTTGTCCTTCTCTTTCTTCCAGGTACACCAAATTATTATCCATAATTATTAATCCTCCTGTGAAATAGCTGAAATAATATTTGCGTGAAAAATGAAATAAATATTAAAAAAGGGAAAAATTTCTGCATTCTCCATATTTGTCTTGAACAGTACATTAAGTAAATAGCTTGTCTAAACTCTGCTATCTAGTCACACAGTAGAAAATGACTCTGCATGTATACAAAACATTGTGAAATTACGCAATTTCCAAGCCATAGCCAGTAAGTATGAGACTAGCTGAATTATCTTTCCACTATACAAAAGTTTAATAGAATAGACTCTTGGAAGGAAGGGTAAGGGGGAGGGGGAAAAGGTTAAAATCCAGATGCAAGTATTTAGCTTTACATTCATCACTTCAAATAGTAGTGTTCCCAAAATGAATTTGCTTTCAGGAGTACATAAGTAACTCATCATCACATGTATATTTTTTAAAAGAATCGAACACCCATACCAATTAACCATTTATGCATCTGGCCAGCATCAGAAATAATTTAAAATAAAATATATTCACTTTTATTTTTATCATTTTCCTTAATTTACAAAATTTTGTTAAGGTTTGCAATCTAGAGAGCAGAGGAAAACTCTAATAGAAAATTCAGGTAATTTACATATATATTTTCAGTGATTCTTTTATAAACTATGAAGGTAGTTATCAGTGAACTGCTAAAGATAATTTCCCCATAATTTTCTTCCTCCTACATCATGCATTATAACTGCTTTCATCCTCCATACCATGCGTCTTTCTGCTCCTCCTCCTTCCAGGATGGAGAGTGAAAGAGAAAAGAATACATTAAATCAAGGCTAGAGGTAGTTTTCATTTTGGTAGTTAAGGATTTCTATTTAAAAAAGAAAGAAAATGAAAAAAAAATTCGAGTGTGGACTCAAAGTACTTGGATTCATTTAGTCTCCTCAACTTGAGCTCAAATTCTAATTCCAAGTTAAAATCCAGTCTCACACGTACCCAGCATCTCTATGGTAAACATTAGGTGCTTGGTGGTTTTCAAGTGTCCAGAGAGGCACAAGAGGAGGAGCTGGGGCAATCATATTAAAGAGCAGGATTTCATTCTATGCATATTCTTATATCTTCTTATCAAGAGGTGTGTGAGAGGAACCGGACAGCAACCAAATAGAGCTTTGCTCCCTCTTAACCACCACCCAACTTTTTGTGAGTTTATATATGTGATAATTTAGCATATGTGTATTTTAGCATAGATTAACTGCCCATTTTTTGCTGTACACTTGTAGTAATTTCTTATGATCTTCGTACCCCCATATGCTTCTATCATTTCATTGTTATATATACCTTTATTTTGACTTTTTCCTTCATTAATTTGGACAAAATAATTATATATAATTCCCAAATTGCCTGACACTGCCCAAAGCCACTTTATATAATCATTGAAAACACAAGGAAAGAATGAGGAGCAGACTAATCTCCCTTCCTTGCAAAGACATGCTGAGTGAAAATCTTGAATATAAATTCAGTGACATTGATGCTTAAAGATTTTTGCTTTTTATATATCCCTAGCTTTATAGATTTTAAAATATAGCTGCATAGTTTCTAACACTTTGTCACTTTAGCATAGTAGTTACACTTTCTTACATATTATGCTACCTTATTGGAATTACATTTAGTCTTGCTTTTAGTCTAGCAAGGACACTTTGTTTTGCATCGTAGATCATAGACATAATAAAACGTAGGGCTAAAAGATCGGGAGGGGGGCTCCAATGGGGCAAAACCCAGGGGGAAATTACCTATACAACTGCTTTTCTAATTGGACAGTATTTGTTAGATATGCAAATTTTTCAAACTTATAAAAATTGCAGAAATCCAACACCGGCTGTGCCCATAACCATGGGGACACCTGGAAGCTTCCATTAAAGGTCTGCTTATTATTTTACTATTTTAACACTGTTAAAAGTTTGTTTTGCTTTTTTTTATTTCAGGCAACAACCTCATTATCAGATGGAGGGCATAAATATAGATCAGCATTTGCATTGGGAATTATATAATTATTGTGTCCAAATTAATGAAGGAAAAAGCCTGCATAATGATATGTATCACAAAGACATGATAGAGGCGTATGTGAGTACAAAGATCACAGAAAATGAATACAAGTGTGCAAAAAAATTGGGCAGTTTATCTATGCTAAAATACACATATGCTAAATTATCACATATATGAACTCACAAAAACTTCATCACTATTGGTACACATTATAGCCTGTACTCACTACTTCTGCTCCAGAAAGGATTCCCATTTTATTTAAAAATTATGGTATGCTAACATGTCTCCAAAAGGACAGAAAAGCCAGCACAATCCTGAATCACTTTTAGATTTTATTACTCAGCCTGTTATAAATCATTAAGCTTGAGAAAAATTTCTTTATTCTGTGGAAAGTTGTGATACATTTTCCTGATGAGGACATTGTCCCTGCGTAAAATTCTGCTATTTCACAAGTTTGGGCTCCAAATACGCAGAAAGATCTTTTTAAGACACTTTAGACATTTTTAAGTGTTATTAGTACAATATATACCTCTTTCAGTTTCTTGCAATAAATAAAGCACCTGGTTTCACAGGTGAGGGATAAGAACATGATTTCCATAGGTTTTTTTTTTTTAGTTAAACTTTAAAACACATTTATAACATAGTTCACTTTTCTTTCCTGTAATATACGTGGCACATTCAGATTCTTGTAGTGTGGGATTGTATTATAAGTGTGTTAATGCCCTACTGGGAGAGCCTGCATAATTCTCTCAAGGTTTTGCCATTTATGAATGCAGTGATCTCAAATTCATACTTAGGAAGTTCTTGGTACAGCACAATGTCTTTACTGTACTTTGTTTATATAACAGAAAAATTTACTGATAACACAGACAGCTGCAAATTACATCACAGTGCGAGCACAAATGTATTCATACAGTCAGCTAAAGGGTAAAGCTCTGTTTCACTCCTTGACCAGGTTCCTAGGTTGAGCAGATCATATAATTTGTAAGGAAATGCTCAGAGATGTCATAAGAGAAATGAGGATAGAGATATTCAGGAAGAACCATTAATCAGAAAAATTAATTTTTAAATACTGTCCAGTGAAACTGAGACTCCCAAGTTTTTAAAATTATTTTTAACACTTAAAAAAAAAAAAAAAAAAGAAAAAATAGAAATGTTATGTAGTTTAAAATATTGAACAGAGAATTAAAGGACAGAGAAACAACATTCTGTGTGACTGGCTTTATTACCATGACTGGTAAGAAATTGTGTTTAGACTGCACAATGAATTTTCATAGATGTTTACTCTCTCCTCTTTCTGTGTCGTGCAGAGAAAAATTAGCAAGCTGTCCATTACAGGCAGCCCATACTTTAGAGCTGTATTAGAGACCTGGTCTTCACAAAATTTGATTTTTACTACAGCTGGTAATTTAGAGGGGAAAAGTGCTTAGCAAAAAGAGATGTGATGGGAAATCTTATTCTTGTGCTGAACAATTAACACCTCACCAAATTTTCTGCAATCATTTTATAGTGTATGATGCTGGCACCTTCCAAACCAAGCTATTCTATGACTATTTGTGCACCTGAGAGTAAAAGAATGTATGCCAAAGCTGAGAAAAAGCAGTAGAGTGAAATGGGGACTGGTGTGAGCCAGTATAGCCCGTTATGATTTGTCAGAAATAATAACATATTCAAAGACAACATTAAAGTTAGCATTGCCTGATGCTCCTGGGCCTTTAGTTTGCATGAGGGAAGGACAAACAGGTCTCTATATTCCAAGGCTTTTCCTGAAAACTAGGAAAACTATGACTAGGAAACCAGTCATACAACTTTTCCAAGTTTGGTCATTATTTTCATGGGTGATAAGATGTTGAGGCATAGAAGCCATGGCATTTGAGTATTCCTCAGCTTTCCTGGATTAAATGGAACAGTGTTATATAAAGCAACTTGAAATCCACACAGAGATGAATTTTTTAAGAGAGCAGTATCATTATTAGTGCCTGGTGTGTAGAAGGAATTTCATCTCAAACGGCATGAAATAGCAGAAAACAATTTTGTACCTGGACTATCAGGGCTCAGACTGTACCCTACAACTTTGTTAGATCTTTGTCTCAGAAAGACAACTGAACAGCAGCAGGTAAGGGGCACACTGCTAGAACATCCATTATTATCAGCTGTGTTTTAGGCAGTCCAAACTCTTTCCCTGGAAATATAAAATAAGTTGTCACGAGGAAAAAGAATTATTACATACTCCACAATGAAAGTATAATAATTCAAAATAAACCCTATAACCTGGACCTGAATAATTTAAAATAAACCTAATAACCTGGAGATATTAATACAACACTGAGATAAAATGTGTCATTGGAGGAAGAAGGAAAATTGTTTTATTTAGAGAAAAAGCTTCCAAAATATAAATATTTATTAGTCTATGTTGGCTCTCAGTTTTGGATGCCCAGAGTAGAAATGTTTGTGCGATCATTCCAAAAACACCATTTAGCATAAAAATCTCTTTGGTTCCAGTTGCTGCTTGGGTTTAGAGCAGGCACAGAGGAGTACATGTTGTCTTTTATGGCTTTAGATGTTCAGGCCCAAGAGGTTTCCTTTTGTTTCTATGTAGAAAATTATTGGCTTTAAAAAACTTTTGCAAATATTTCCCAGCTGAATGTACAGATTAAAGAAGAAGAAGCTGGTTTATACATCTCTTCTGAATAATATTTCAAGTGCTGCCTGCTCCAGACAACTGCACTGCTGCAGCAAGTGCTATTTCCCCTCCCACTCTGGCTTCAGTGTCTCACTTTGCATTTTTACTTCATTGGTCCTAGAGCACCTACAAACAAGTATTTATACCTGGCACAGCCACAGAGCATGGCTCCATTTTATTTTCACTTTCCAAAAGTGAAGTCACTTGCAGTTTAGAGCTAAACTTGTTTTGGCTTTGATTTGCTTTACTTTAAGAACAAGCACTGTTATTAATGAATGTTGAGATAATGTAACAAGTTATGAAATACCTAAAGTTAACCAAATGGCAAACCAAAAAGAGACAGAAGTGATTATAAAGAAAGAGATTCAACTGAATATATGCAAAGCATTAGTTATATCTACTTTGAAATTTCTTTTGTGCTTGTAGCCCCTATACCAAAAAACACTTTTCAGATAAATTTATTATATTCAAAGTCCAATAACATTCTTCTTTCTTTAATAAAAATAAACATAAAATGTTGCCTTCAGTAGCACTTTGTGTGTGAAAAAATAATGTTCATTTTACTAGCAAAGTAATTTGTTTTTTCTGGTTTGTTCTCTTGAATTTAATCCAAATTCCATGGTGAGAGATGAATGGAAAGAGTTTTTTAGAACTAAACACACATATATAAATTATATATATACCTTATTCCTTTGTATATATAGATATATAGATATAATTTATATATGTGTATATATATGTTTTCTAATGATATATGAGAATTCTGCTTTTGAGAATGCTAAATTATAAGGAAATTTTCAGAACTAAAATATAAATAAATAAAAAGACAAAAATAAAACACTTAAATAGTACTTCTTATAATAAAGAAAAAGACGTTTAAGATTTGTAAGGAAATGCAAAACCCAGAAATAACTTCCTTTTTTTTTTACCTATATCCTCATTTTCTTTTTAACATTAAGTCTTTGCAAGCAACTATCTTTCACCTGTTGCACAGTGTTGAGTGTGGTATAAAGGATAATAAAGCTTTAAACAGCTTAGTTTATAACAGGTTTCTACAATCTTCCCTCCATATCATTCCTAATCATTGCTACAGAAGTAGATATTGTAATGTTATGGGGCACTGTAAGATCTGTCAGCATACTATTATAAAAGTGAAAGATTTAGGTTTGGATGACATTTTTCATCAAGTATATGTAAAGCTAATAATGCCTGGATAGGCTATAGAGGAAAAAAAATATTTTCTGAAATGTTTTATATTTGAAACACACACATACTGTTCTAATCCCTCTTCTTTCATGAATTTAATAAAATGTCTATTTTACCACTCTAAAGTTCCAATATTGCTTACTGGGAGAAATCTTACTTTGTAGAATCTTTCAGTGATTACAGCTGTGATCTTCAAATCAAGGATTCTGCTCAGTCTGTAAGAGTTTTTCTTACTTGCATACCCTAGGAAACTTAGATTTCACATATAAAAGAAATGGGTATTCCCGTGTTCCACCTACCTAAATAAGAATCTTGATCTTTTCTACTCTCTTCTTCTGGTAGTCCCTTTCAGATGCTAATGAACATTAACATATAAAAAGCTCAATGCTAAATCTACAATCTCTATTAAAACCAAGCACTCATCTCCTGTTACTCTCTTCTAAGGTTTTTAAGCTTTCCTTATACACCTCCTACTTTTCCTTTCCCCCATGTGTACTTGCTTTGGTTTTTAGCAGCCCACTAGTGAAATGAGCTGTTCTGAATTGCTCACCTGGATTTCCATCGCACCCTGCTTTCATTAGCCTTCCAAACACTCAATTAGGTTGTCATATCACACAGGCACATAGACAGCATGTGCTGCTTAATTACGTCTTTTAAGAGGGAAATAAAACAAACCTAAATAAAATCAAACCAAATACCCCCACTCACCCCCCACCAAAACACTAAAGAATTTTCCTGGTTTTAAAAATAGAAATCTGTGATGTTGTTTGCTTTTCTTCACAAAAACTACTAACACTGACTTCCAATTTGAAAATATGCAGGGTTTAGATTTTTAGATTATGGAGAAGAAAGAAGGAACAGGAATAAAAGCTTTGGATAAGAATAGAAGCCTTTTTATTTTTTTCTTGTCCAAGCATATGAAAAGCTTACTACACTGCTTGCTCTATTTACAGACAAAGAAATTTCCTAGAAGGTCAGAGATATAATACACACACACACAAAAAAGGGGCAGGGAGGAATAAAAAAGGGAATAAAACCACTGAAATGCACTTGTAATTCAGGTTTGCTATCCCAGAAGTTGTGATTCTTCATATTTATATCTTCATATCCATGACTGTGCCATACTTCATGTCCTTCCACATCCTATGTGGATATCCCCCTTCTAAACAGGCATTACCAAAATGAATTCTAATATGACAAAAACATTCTAACAGTATTTATTTCACATATGTTAAAATAAGATCCTTCCCTGGCTTCCAGTTTCATTACAAACAGGAGGGAATGAGGATGAATGGCTACGGAAAGCAAAACAATTGGGTTTAGTGCACTTATTTAACTATATGAATACAAGCATAATTGCACACATCTAATGAGGGTCTTGGTATAAACTGCCTACTGCTCTGAAACTCAAATTTCTGCTTCCTATTTTATTCTGTTCTACATGAACTTCAAAATGATACTGAGGTCATTTTGGTAAGTATGTTAAGCCATTTGAGTAAAGAGGTTCATATCTGAAAGGTGCATTGGGACCCTGAGAGCATTTCATGGCTGTTTTATTGAATGTGGATGTAAATTACTGAGTTGTACACGCCACTTTCTTGCTGATGAATGTCCTGGAAGATTGGTAAGACACTGTTGCTTTGAAATGTCCAGATACTTGGGAGGAGCAGTTAGAATTTCTTGGTTTTGAACACCTAGGATTTTTTCAGCAAAGAAATCTCATTTTGCTTAGACATTCCCCACTTCGCTTGGGGGGAAAAAAACAAAAGGTAAAAAAATTAAAACAGCTTTGCAGCAGATGTAGTTTACCAGGATATGCAGTACTGGATATACTTGCCAGCAGACACATTCTACATGGATGCTTTTGGCACGTGCTCTGACACAGATGGTGTTTGCTCAGCAGCACAGCCAGAGCACTCTACCTGGATCTATACAGAGGGTTTAGAAGCAACCAAGTGGTTAAAATAAGCATAGAAATACCTATCTCTTCTGTCAAGCTTCTTCCAAGCTTATAGCTTGTTCTTCTAATTTTAAATAAACAGACTAGGAGGACAAGGCTAGACTAAATATTGGTTTTTAACCAAATGGAACCTCGACAGAGGAAGAAGAAGCAGACTGAAAAGATTTAATAGCTCTCAGAAACAACCAGAAAAATCCATCCCAATTTCACTGAAAACATTTGTCATTTTTTTTTCACAATTGAATTTAAGAAATAGAAATGAAGATAGAAGGATAAGTTTTATGATGCCTGTACAGTAAAAATGTACACAGACATTCAAAAGCTGATGTAATTTTTGCTGTGTGGTATTTCTATTTATTCGCAATAAGTTCATTGGGTGTTCTGGTTTGAGTTGGGTTGGGCTTTGCCCTCACAAAAGCACCCATTGACTTGGAAGTATTACTGTATTTTTAGATGTAATTATTCTTTAGGAGCTGAGAGACTTTTCTCCTTGTGTAAATTGACTAGAACAGCTCTCCTGTGGACACTTTACTTGTAAAGAGAAACATCTTTTTTCAGAATAATTGTTCTGCTCATGACAAGGCGTTTACAGTGAAATTGCAATGCCAGTCAAATTTTTTCCTTACAGACAGGGTTTAGGTATCATGGTGAGCCTAATCACTTGTTTATAAGGAAAGTATTAAATCACATTCTGGAAACTTAGAGAATTTAAGTACTCTGAGTGTCATATCCATAGTCATTAATGCACTGGTGAATTAAGAATATTGCCATGTCCGCATCACCCTAAATATCTAATTTCTTATATAGGTGTATATATATATACACACATACAGATATTAATTTTATATTATATATACACACACTACATCATTTGCTAAATTCTGCTGCCTTGCTCACATTGCCTCTTCCAAAACTCATTCCTTAGTTTTCTTTCATTTCTCAACAAGAATAAAAACAATGAAGAACTTTTTGTCCTCTATATGTCCTAATTTGTACCCCATCTTTGGGGTACAAATCACAAAGATTTTTGTAACAAACCCTAATTTAAAACCTAAATTCAGGTCAGGAATTTTCAATGGTACAAGAATTCCAGTTAAGGAACAGAAATATTAAAAGGTCATTCTCATGATGTTTCAGCAAACCTGTTCCATATCCCATTTCCAAATTTAATTTTTTAAGGAATCTTTCCATTTAAATTCAATGTAATGACCAGGATAGAATTAAGTGAGTTAAAAAGATTCTAAATTCTAAAAAAAATCCGGAGAATACTCTTGTCCCTAAATAAATCTTAATCAAGACGGACTTGGTAGCAGTTAACAGTAAAATATCATCTGAATAGTTTTCTTGCAATTTTGTCCTCTTGATTTTTTACCAATGCCACCCTCAGAGCAGGACTTAAGCAATTTGAACAGTTGACTCTGATAGAAACAACATCCTCCCATCTCTTAATTGACACAGAAAGTTTGGTAGATTTGTCAGAATTTCTTTAAGCTAGAGAGAAAAGAAAAAAATAGAATTTGTAAGCAATTACATCTGTGATAACCAAATGGTCTGTCTGCAAGGAACTTGGATGACAAAAACCTCTATAGTGAAGACCAAATATTTCTGCTAGAACACACAGGCAGGAACACAGACCTGTGGGCATTTGTGGTTGTGTCTTTTCAGTGTGTCTAAGGCTCAGTCAAAGCAAGCTTGTTAGCTTCAGAGAAAATAATTGAAAAGTAATTTTTAACACAGCCATTTAGTGTGTGGGAAAGACATGCAGATGAGGATGAATGCAGAAGGGAAGGAAGTGGTGCTTCGATGGAAATAGAGGACTGTGGCTTTGACTTTGGAAGACAGAGAAGGGTATATACAAATGGGAACACAAGCCATGACAAAGGAAATAGTTGCCTTTATTCAGTGGCTTTCATTAAATCAAACACTAAGTGGCAATTACTGAGATTCAATAGTGACATTCAGACTTTGACAACCTTCCTCCTCCTCCAAACATGGCTTTTATATTTCATTTGTCTTGAAACACCTGATGGCTTTGTGATATGAAACAACTATTACTCCAAACTATATAACACAGTGTGGGACAATCAAGTGATCCATGAAAGGCTCTTTTATTTCTCGGTAATTTGAGACGTTTTTATTTATGGCTTGTCTGTGATTGTGTGGGAATGTATATGTGAGTGTGTGTGGAATTATGTTCAAAGGTTAACCTCTTACATTTTCAGCTCTGTCATGCAATATATGTGCTTTTATTTTTTCACATGAAACCAGTCCTCAGTTTTGTTTTATCTGAAATACTAGGCTTTAACTATTTGCTGTATTAAACAAAATTTCATGAAAACAGAACAGGAAAGATAATTTTATATTTTATGATAGATACAACAAGAATGTAAGTAAGATAAAATACAAATTACCAAATCTAGCCAGGTCACTCATTTTAACATACATGTTTATGTGTGACTTAATAAAATGTTTTATGGCTAAAAAAAATAGTGTTTTAGGAACACAGAAATAAAGAAACAAGTGGAGTCTAAAAGTCTAAAAGTCATCATGCCATGAGTCCTGTTTTAATAAGTAAGTTACATCTCAAATACAATTTTTCTTTTTAAACACTCTTGTCCTGATTGAAAGCTTTTTCCAAAACCTCACAAAGAAATATATTTTGTAATCCCATTTCACTTTTGTTTTTAACTTAGTTCTGTATATAGTTAGGGAAGCTTGAGTATGAACTCAGCAGTAAGTTGTGTTTGATATAGCATGAGTGAGATAACAAAATGCCGTATGTCCAAAGTGATACCAGCTCTCAATGAAGAGAACTATTCATCTATATGTGACAACTTCAGATAACATTCAAGGTATGTTGAAATACACGTCTTTTGCAAACACATTCTAGACATGAGTGTTAATAAGACAGACTTACAGAACATCTGTCCCTGAAGAATATTGATTTTCTGATGCTGAGAAATCTTTGCAAGTTCTACTAACCCCACCTAATATATTATTTCTACTTTCTGCAAAATCTTGGGTTTTATCTGTGAAGCATCCATCAAAATAAACATCTAACCATTCTTCATTTTTGATAGTGATTTGGATAAAACTTCACTGCTTCCAGATATGTCCCTCTCAAAAATTATAAACACCTTTGCTATCTCCTCTTTTTCTCAATCTACAGGACTTAAATAGTAGGTAAAAACTAATTTTAAAAGGTTTACTGCTAAAATTAAGAAATGCATTAAAAGGCAGAATATAATTAGTGTCATATTTTAAAAATATTTTAATCAGAGATTTCTATTTTTCCTCCAGACTCAAAAGAGACAGCATTTTTAAATGGATTTATAATAAGCTAATAATTCTGTTTTAAAATTATTTTCAACTTTAGGGCTTTTGGCTATTAGGGGCTATAATAGGTGAAGGAAAGTTATAGGAAAATATTTTGCTAAGAGGACCACATCTGTATCCACATTAGAATGCATAATAGTACCCAGATTCATATATTTTCATATAGCTCAAACTTTAGCTAAGGTTCATAAGGATCATAAGCACCATTTTCGTATTAAAAAAAAAAAAGATATTTAGAAAGTTCTCCAACACAATATATGCAAAGTGCAACATCTTGTGCTGGCTTTTTTTCCATCTTTAAAACTGGAAAAGTTTCAATAAATATATTTTAGTATTTAAATATCTTCTCAAAGAAAATATCTTTTGATTCTGTTTAATAAAATCTCTCACTGGAAGAATATATGTTTCTGTTTATGGGAAACTTAAGCCTGACTACAAAACAGCATTACTGGCATTTCTGTACTACATTTCAGGTTTTTGTTTTTGATTTTTTGAGGCAACAGGCAAAGTCCAGCTATTCCTCACCATGCAGCCTGAGATGTGTAACACACTGCCAGGTCTCTCACTGTTTCCCTTCAAGGCTGGCAGGTATGGCAATGCTCAGCTCTGAATTTTCAGTGGCTCACTGGACAGAATCACTGTGATGCTTAACCTGTACGTGTAGCAGGCATGGCTGGAAAGGGAGGGGCTACTGAAGAGATGGAAAGCATAGTTTAAAAGAGGAAATGTTGTTTAGAATGCTAAACTCATGTTAGTTTACATCTGTTACCATTTATTTTTTCATCACTGCAACCCATGTTTTCATTCTTGAAGTTGTTTTACTTTAATAAATGAACCTTTAATTAGCAGTGTATTTGAATTGGGGAAAGAAAAAAAAAAAGGTGTTGAATCTAAGCAAGTACTTGAAGTATTCTTTTTCTTGTTTTGTTTTGGGTTTTTTTTTGATTGGTTTGTTTTGGGGTCAGGTTTTTTTGCTTTTATACAACAGACTGACAAATCTGTAGGTATGGGAACAGACCATGATTCTCTTATATAAAACTTTCCTGGTGTTCCTTTAACAAAAAATAACTCCTTGTGCTGATTGCAAAATTAATATTCTGTTTGATTGCTACTATAGTTGCTTGTGAAATGAGATTTGGTGATGTCTACCCTTAAAAACTATGCTAAACCCCTGAAAATTCAACATTATGAAATAGCCAAAACTACTGCCATTATTAGGATTCTTTTGCTGCAAAATTACTGACTTCCAGCACTATTACTGTGAGTACTGCAATCACTTTTACCCCCTATTCCTGTTACTATTATGACTACTATTGTCGTGATTGTTTCCATACTAAGTCTATTGCTGCTGCTACAACTACTATATTTATATCAAAAATTGGTCACCAGTTTCAAATTGCTTCCATTTCAGAGCCAATGGCATTGCCAACAGGGAATTTTTTTCTATTGTAAGTTCGCAGTCAGATAAAGCACTTCCTGATACTGTTTATTCCTTGACTAGAGAGCAAGCCTAGATTACTAGTTTAGACTAGATTCCTTTATATAACTCAAATTAATGGAATGAATCCCATGTGAATGAAGAGATTTCCATGGAAAGAAGAAAATATGAAGTTGCGAATTTACTGATCACTTACTTCTTTGCAGAAGGATACTCTAGTCAGAGAATATTCTGATTTATTTATTTTACTTTCAAAGTTGTAACTCTCCTAAGGTCATAAAAAGAAAAAAGTAGAACTTAGAAAAGACAGAAGGATCTCTTACACTTAATTCACAATAGCACTTGTCTCTTATCACATTCTTCTATTGTCTGAGTGCTGAATCAGAGTCTTAGTAGCACTCAAAGCACAAATTTACTATTGGCAAAAATCACTGCCAAGAGCAAATGCCATATAAATTCTCCTCTCAGTATTCTTAATATTAGGGAAAATCACTTTCTCTTTGCTCTTGGCTTAGAAAATAATTTGCTCTTGTCTTAGAATATCCTTTGCGCCAGTTTTATGCTGCTAATAAGTTATATTAGCTACGTGCATCCTCATTCTTACCTGCTAGTCTATATCTTCTTTTTCTTAGTCCCTCCACAAACTCTTCTCTGTTCTGGACTCAAGCAGAAGAGAGTTGTTTTCTTCTTCCTGAATATCCCCTGTACCATCCACATCACACCTTATTCTGCCAGAATACAAGACTTCTTCCAGCTATAGGTTAGGATCTGGTTGTGTTTCTAGAGGGATTAAATGTTGAATATGTTGAATAGGGAGAATAAGCATCTACCTATTGAATGCACCTTTAAGAATTAATAATTATGTAAAAACAAAATGAACCCAAGCAAAACAAACCTAAAAAAACCTTTCACAACGTTTCCCTTTGTTTTATGCTACGTGATCTGGACAAAATTATACTCAAAAAAAAGTGATAAAAAACTTATTTCTCTTTTATGATATGAAATCAAAATTCTTATTGATTCACTTTTTTTATATTAGTTTTTTCCTTAAATGCAGATCAAACAAGTATGTGTGCTTCTAGGAAAATATTTAAAACATGAAGAACACATTAGCAGAAGTTCTCATTTTTACCTGCTACATGTGGTAGAAATACAAAACAAAAAGAAAAACAAGGAAAGTTTTTTTGATATTTGAGAAATATAAAATAATTTTGCACAATCATTTCTGGCTTCTGAAACACTGTATGTAGTAAATAGTTCAACAGGAATCTCTTGCTACAGAGAATAACTAAAAGTTTTCTACAGAGAAGAGCGGATAGTTGTTATCTTTCTTGTATGTATCTGTATGTTGAAAACAATGTAGAATGTTGTGGTTGCTTAATACAGTTTTATAATCTAAATTCTTACGTGTGCCTCACTAGGTTGTAGGAGGTTCATTCAAAACTTGTTTATAACCCTATTCTAGCACAAAGAATAAAAGCGAAATGCAAAATTCTCAAATCAACAAGAATATATCAAGATGTCTAGCATGAGGACAGTCACACAGGCTACTATGACTAATAAATGAATCATTTTATTTCTAAATGAGCTTTTTCCCTCCACTGTTTAGAAGCAAGAAAGAAAATCAAGAAAATTAAACCATCAATCCTGTATATCAAATCAATTAACAAAGCAGTTAACTTCGGCCTTCAGAAGTCCTTTGATGTTGGTTTCATCACTCTATTGGGAAGGCTCTACCTTTTTCTTTATATTTGTAAAGTAAATTACAACTGGCACCTAACTCAGAGCAGAGTTTCTCTTGTAATGAGCACACATCAAAAATAAATCATAATAATCAACAGATGATCTTGAACAAATAACACTGTCTTGCTAAGATTCTAGAAAGTTTAAAATTCTTATAACTCTTACAAGAAAACAGCCATCCTGCCAGCTTTTATCTGTGTTAGGGAGGAAAAATATTAATGCTTACCAAATAAATACATCAGAAAATAAAAACATTTCCAAAGTTGAAACCGGTGTTTAGAGAAAAGAATGTTTTTAGCTCAAGTGAAAATAGTCATCATTGTTTTGCTGACAAAGTATTAGAAAAATATCACATTTACTATTGCAACATGAAGATTTGTTATTCTGTGATTTGTTTTAAATAAGGTATGTTTTAAATTGCACAACAGCAGATATTTCTCCTGAACAATCCATCAGTGCCTCTTGATATCCGCACTTTGGAGATAAACATCAGAGGGATTGCAAAACTGAAACAGAAAATGGTATTCCATCACACATGTATTGCAGAGATTGGTTAGCCTTTACTCGTTTATTGTTTTCCCTTTGTGCAATATGTATACATTTTGCACATATAGGCTATTTTATTTTTAAATCATGTTACTCTGAACCAAATGACATTGTCTCCTGTCCATGCTGATATATTTAAAACAAGAAAATGTTGCAAACTGCTCTTAAGAGAGAAAAGAGCTGAAATACCTACAACAATCACTCATCCTCAGAGCATCTGCTAAAGCAAGTACTGGTGAGAAGAACCTCTCTGATAAGCTCTAGTAAAGGTAAACATGAAAAATACAATGAAAATATTCCCAGAGCAAAACTGAAGTATTTCATATTTGATTCAAGCTAGTAGAGGGGCACAAAGGATGGAAGGTCCTATTCATCATACACTTACAAAGGAATCAAACATCATTCCACTGAGCGTCACGGGGTGAAATTCCAAGACTAAGAAACCCACAAACACAGGTTCAACAAAACATTTCTCCTCTCCTCATCTATGTTCAGAATACAAAAAGCATGACTATAACCATAATTCCCGTTTTTCTAGACTTATGTGTCCATTTGTGTTTCCTTCTACTGCAGTTAAAATGAAATATTAGCTTGAATTATGGCTAGGAAAGTCTAGTGAAATATTCTGGCAGCTATATGCTTTCCAGAAAGGTGCAAAAATTACTCCTATGGAAGTTATGGAACAAGAAACCAAGACAGATGCCATGATCTCAGTAACACTCAGCAAATTCATAGAATCCAAGAATTTGATCTCTTTGGAATCAGGTGTTGATCCTTGGTGAATGAGTACTCAGTATCCTTTTCAAACACATTTTTTGACTCAGTAGCACAGAAATGAGAAGACTTCTACCTTCTAAATCCATCCAAACCACATTTTTATTATTTAAATAACACCAATTAATACTGCCTTGTAAACTGGATCTATAGAGACCCTTAAAATAAGAGTGAGATGAGAGCTTTCATCAAATTTCATGGGGTCCTACAATGCTCGGATTCAAGTTTCCTCTGGACATTTCCATCCCCAGTGGCAGACCTAGATATATTGCAATATTTCTTTAGTATTCCCTTCATTCCTCCTCCTCCCTGTTTCCACGGTAATTAAAATCAGGCACTGGACCACTGTGGAGGGTCCCAACAGATCCCTAGTCTCTCTGAGTGGCGAATCAGTGGCTCAGCACATGCCACAAAACGCACTTGAATAAAGTTGCATGTCCTCTGGGTTATCTGGGCTCTATTTCTGGCATTCCCAGCTTTGGGCTACTTCCTTAGGAGCACTTACTGTCAGACCAGCTTTCTCATCATCCTGCAGGAGAGTATGAGTTTTGATATCGTTGTCCCATATATGTTCCAAGCATTTGTAATAGTAAAGCAGCTCAGGAGATCTTGAAGCTGATAAACCCACATCAGTTCATTATTCTTCTATTTAAATTTTGAAAAGTTTTAATACCCACACAACACAAACAGCAAGAGAAACAATTTCCAAGGACAAATGAGAAATACTGTAAGGTATTTGAGGTATTTGATTTCTAGAATTTGTAGCCCTTCTGTTACAAATTCAGGAACCACCACAATTTGGCCTAAAGTTTTATTATTGAATCTCCTGCCCAGAACCTAGATTCATCAAGAGAATTACTGAGGTTTTGTAATTTTTGAGTGAAAGCCAGGTTGAGACTGGGGTGAATCTGGATATGATTTGTGGTTCCCTATCAAGATCTGATCAGACTCAACTGTTCTGTCTAGAGTTTTCTTTTTAATTTTTGAATATGACTGATCTTGAAACTTAGAAGAGGGGTCTAGACAGAAAGATGAACATATCCTTGTGCAAGACAACTACCACAATCACACAGACTTCTGCTTTCACCTTGAATCAAAAAATGGTATAACCTTTCTTTTAAAAAACTACCCAGATTTCTCACTAACAATTGGGTATCTTTGATAATTTATTTTAGTTTACTGCAGTATTTATTTATTAGTGAAATTTGTTTTTCTGCTCTCATTCTAACTTTGCTTAGTTTAATTGGGCCAAAATTATTTAACCCTATAGGCTAAGATACATTTTATTTACTGCCCTGAAGGGATAAATTTGGATTGCGTAAGAATCAAACACACATGCCATGTCCACAGAGAGAAAACAGTACAAAGGCTTCTTGTGAACTAAATCTCACATGAGCTTTCAGTCAGGGACCTGGGCTCAGTACTGTGAATTAGTCACTTACTTTTTCCTTATGTTTCTATGTTTTGCCAACAGAAAATAACCCCTGCACCACGATTAAGTCACTTTTGTTCTTCACATACATAGGATTCAAAGCTCCCAACCCTCTGTAGCTTCCCATGCTCACACAGAGTCCCTGATCTCACCCCTTTTGGATAGGATATTTGGAGCCAATGCAGCAGCTGCTTAATCCAAGTTTTAAATGAAGCTCACTGCAAACATTTGCAGCAGTGAACTAGTCAGGTTTGATCAATGAGAGTCTTTTCCTCCATAATTTTAAGTATTCTAGACAAGTGCTATGAATACTTCTGGCTCTTGGTATGGTTTCACTTAGGAATTTGGAAGGGGTGGGGTAGGTTCGCATGGGTAAAGTGGGGCATGATGAAAGTTTTCCATGGAGAAAAGAATTAAAGGTTCAGTAACAGAAAGATAGGGAGCTAAAAAATTTATGTCAGAATTATTTCTTAAGGAGATCTCTTTGGGGAATGTACTTAATTTATTATTTCAGAAAATTCTACATCTTCTGAAAGGAATACAAACATACCCAAAGACAGCTCTGAGGTTTTATGCCTAAGAAACTTCCTACTTGCCTCCAAGGCATTCAGTCATCTTGTTTACTTTGCAATGTCTGGGACATAGTAACAAACACATTTCTTGATTAGGTCTTGGTGAAGGTTTCAGAGGCCATAATTGGTTCACAGCTGTCAAGGCTTTTCTTACCATTGCAGGGAGCAGCTGATTATTCTCTTCAGTCTGAACAGTGCATCATTTTACATGTGTATATAAGGCTGTGGAGTTTTTTCTGGGGTTTTTGGGCTTTTTGTTTTGTTGTTGTTTTTTTCAATTTATTTCTCTCTTTAACTAGCCACAGAGTCATGTATAATATAAAATTATTTACCAGCTAATTCAAATTTGAATTTTTAAGGATAAAAAAGAGGCCAAAAATACTATTCTGTAGTTACTAGTTGTAATCAAGAAATTAAAAATAACCTGCAGGAAATTTAATTATTTTACATGCAATTTCTGGGAGAATTAAAATCACAACACAAGCAGGAAAAAAACTCCACCCTCACCCACCCCAAAAAAACCAACCAACCAATCAACCAAACAAAAAAACCTCAAAACCCTAGGCAACAAAAACCCAAACACCCCCCTCTGTTCCCTCTGAATAACAGGAAGTAGTAAATATCTGAAGCCTAGATTTTCTGGTATATGAGGTGTATATAGATATCACACAACTGACAGGACACTGGTTTTAAGTTCCTGTTCACATACTTATTTCAGTGAACTGAAACAGGCTAGCAACACTTTTCTCTGTTCATCTTAGACTACCATGTATTTACCCTTTTTTTCCCTTCCCCATTAGTTCCCCAAATTAGAGATTTGCATAACCTCTCATGATGGAAGTCATCAGAAACTTTTCACTTAGGGGTTCAGATGTCTACAAAAGAACCCCAGGTGCTCCAGAACAGTCCACCTTACCTGTCTTAGGTATGTACAAATTTCACCCTACAAATGTCTGTTTTCATTGACATAATCCCTTTCCCAGTCATAGATCTCATGATTGTCTGTCACTTGCTGTCTACATGGAGACCATTGAACCAAAAGACAAACTCAGAGGTTACACCACAGATGTCAGATTCTGCGGGGCTCTCCAGAAGCGAGTACTAAGAAAAGCTTAAAAAATGGGGAGTTGAAGAATGTGACAGTTGAAAAGGGTCCTACACATTTCATTGATACTAAGTAATGGTAAGCACTTTGGTTCAGCCTAGTTTTAATATAGCTTGAAGTTATAGGCCAGCAATTGTTTTAACTGAGAAGATTTAGCATTATTTCTTTTAAAATGTCCTCTAAATATCCAAAATATGAACAGATTATCTTATTTCTAATTCACAATTAGATTTTAAAACTGAATTCGTAAATCAGTTTCTTCATGCTACATTGCTTTTCTTCTCTCCCTCCAGTCCAGTAATGTGATTTAATGGGGACCTATTCCCAAAACGTGACAAGTATTGAAGGTCTACTAATATAAACATAAAAGAGACACTCTGATGTCTGAGTTGACAATAGTAACTGGTTTCCATTTTTTCTGTCTGGTGGTGTTTCTGGATAAACCCTGGGAAAGGCTCAGAGAACATTTAAACAACATCTAAAGTTATTAAAATGTGAGGCATGCACATCTGACTGTTTTGTTTCTGTGTTTCTAAACTCAAGCATGACTTTAAGAACAGGAGGACTGGGATGTGCAGCTTTTACTCAGCTGTAATGTAATGCTTTTACTCAGCTTTTTTACATGCTTGATACTTTATTATGGGGTCAGTAGCTATATATTTACAAAGATGTTTATCCATTTCACTTGAGTATTAAAAATTCATATACTGAATGGGTATATAAAAAATATTTGAATAATAAGATGTTTTGGAAAATTGACTTATAAATTTTAAATTGAAACACTGTATTTGCTTGGAACATTACTTTTTCCTCATTCTTAGGGAATATTCAAGGTGTTAAATAGTCTTGCCTTGGGTTTATTTTATAGCTGGCCTAGATTTATTACTTTTAAAAGTAAAGGAATGCATCTTAGCCTAAATGCACATAAAACTTACATGGACTGTGGAAATTTTGAAAATGACTGATACTACACAATTGGAACTCAGTGTGTCTTTTTACATACTGCAGAACAGAAACTTAAGACTGGGTAAAGAGTATCTATACTGTAAGGAGTGTCTGCTTCCTGTATATTGTCCTTATATGCTCAGATACTGATGGAAAAGTATTGTTTTACAAACATCTTTCTCCATGACTATGGGGCTTGTTTTGCCTTCAAGGACAGATTTATCTCTTATGGAAATTCACAACAATGAATGCTTTCCTATCTGTTTTCATTATTTGCATTGATTACTGTGTACTCTTAGTGATCTTTTTTCCAAGGCTTCATAATAAGAAGATTTCTAAGAGCATTACGGTTTTTTAATGTTTTCTTTTGCAGTCACAAGATGGACTACACTAAAAGAAGAAGGACTACATTCAGACAGGTTGAATTTTGTGGAGACAACTGAGATTAGGTGCCTACAGGTCTGTATCTACATGTGAGGGAGGTGACAGACCTGCCACTACCATTAACAAAGAGAAAGCCAATATCATCAGTGCAGCCTAAAATACTTTTTCTGCTGACATAATGTAGGGTTCAGCTTTAGGACAAGCTGAATGGCTGTCTAAACTGTTTTGACTTTATTAATTAGATTTTATTTAACTAAAATGTCATCAGAGATAGCTGTGTGACTTAACCTGCAGCTAAATCATGTACTAGTGAGAAATAGACTTACTAACTTGTTTAATTTCCAGACAAAAAAGGTTCTTCATGTATGGTGGAATAGGTTTTGGGAGCACTGTAATTAGGAAAGAAAAACAGTTTTCATATCAATGGAAATAACTCATATGTTTGCTTTTTTAGATAACATATGATATTTTCCTATTCACATAATATCAAAGGAGCACAGGAATCATTGCCTGGATTCATTGACCAAGCTTATTTCAATCATTCAGTTGAGTTCTGCATTTGTAGCTTAGTTTAATTGTTGAAAATCCCATGTGCTGTTCATAGTAATGATTAATAATGATTAATTTTTAAATGCTTTGAGTCTACAATAGCCAGAAGATTGCTTTGTGGTTTTTACCAATAAAAAGTCACAATAAATATTTAAATTATACTTTAAATCATCTATAAAATTACAAATTATCATTTTCCTGAAGTAGCAGTGAAAATGTTTGACCCAAGTAACGTAGCAGGTCAAATTAGAGATCCATAGTGGCTTTTCCCTTCACAGTTTTATGAAATTCAGATTAATCCTAACAAGTGTTATATAGGTCTTTGAGAAAAGAGTGAAGATATATGAACAAAATGGGATTACTGGTCAAGATAAATAGACATCTCTGCAAAAGTTGTTCACCTACCTACAAATACCAAGTTAATTGGATGTATAACTAGGATGTGTTAGATGGTATGAGACACAAAAAGAGTCCTAAATAATGGAAGTGTTAACTTGGTTACTCAAAGTTGAGGGAGTCATTGGTGAGAAGTCAACACTATCTGAAGGGATTTGAAGAAATTGTGGGAGTTCAATTAAGGTTTCTTTATCTATGCGTTAAGAAAAATAGGCTCTCTGAAGTTGCTGAGGTAAACCGCCCATGTATGTTTGTATACATGATTATGATTTTTTGAGAATATTGAAGGTGAAAGTCATAAAGGGTCTTGAGCTGAAAACCCTTAAAGTCAAAGGCTGTAGCTTTTGGTGTTTTTTTTAACGACCAGAGTATAATCAATGCCCTTTCTCTATACTACCTCTCAAAGTATCTTACTCAAAACAAGATTCAAAAGAAATTTTAAGTGACACTTGTCATTGATGACACCACTTACTATCCTAATGCATCAGAGTAAAGCAGCAGATGATGTGATGATAAGGCAATGAGTAGACTTTTTTTTTCCCCTAGGGCTTATTTGGATAAACTCTTAAATACAATAAATTGTATCAGCATTTCCTAATCCATTCCACAAATGAGTAGAGTAAGAACAGCACTGCTATCTCTTAAAAACTATTCCAAAAAAGGGAACCTGTATCCTGCAGTCTCCATGAGGGAGAAGCATGAAATCTGTTGGAATTTGTATTTTAAATTTGCAGTTTGAGAAGAATTCTTAGAAGCTTAATTGTAGAGAAACAACAAATCCTTCTGCTCCAAGCTCATCTCATTGTTTTAATGTTTATCCCAGAATCCCATAGTAGATTATTTAAGATAGTTCTGTTATCTTTCATATCACTCAAGTACTATTAAAATTATAAATCCTATGTGAAGTGTTAGGTAGCAAAATTTGTCATATGGGGCCTCCAAAATCTAACTGACAGAGAGATTAAATGGTCTCCATTGAGTCTGTTAGTCATGGAAAAGTTACTTTGGTGTTTGATTGTGTAAGAATCAAAGGATGTGGTGTTGTTCAGTTGCTTCTTTTGTTCTGTGTGTGTCTGATTGCTTGTGTAGTAGTTGTTTGCTCTTGATACAACAGTAATTACTCTGGACTGCTGCAAGGAAACAATAGGACATTTTCAGAGAAAGGACAGAATTAGGCAGATGTGTGTAACAAATTCCTCTGAGTGGGAATAACATCAATCAATGGGTATTGTTAGGTTTTCTTGGAGTATTAATATTTCCCACTGACCTTTATTAAAATCAATACTTTTCATGAGAGAAACTATTGCTGTTATTCAAAAGGTACAGGTTTTCTATAGGTAACATCATAAAGTTTATTATTAAAAAGAATGCATGTTATAATAAAAATTATTTATACTCAATAGACTATTTAGAACATAGAAGAGTGTAAAAATGTCAAGATGTTTGTCAAACATAAAAGGCAGCTTTTCTTCTGCTGAAATATGTAACTGTTATTGAAATAATTTTTTTCTTCTCTTGTATAAACATAATCAGTCTCAACTGAAATGACTTACAGCTCAATTATATTCTGCATGTAATCAGTTCCAAACTCTTTGTAGGTGCACAGAGATGTGGAAATCAGCAACAGATCACAAAAGAAAACAGAGAGTACCTTTATTTAAAAGGCACCTGAATAAAAGATGGGAATAATGCAATGTTGGGAATAATGGTGCCAGGCAGACAAGATCTAAATAGAAACTGAGGAGAGATGTCCATAAAACAAAAGTCTTCAAAGATGTCGATGAACCATCAAGTCCACAGGTGTCTCCATTTCTTTTATCTGAAACTAGTGCTTAGCAGCACTAGCAGAAAAAGTGGTAGACAAGAAAAATAGGGGGAAAAGATAAAAATATGGACATAAGAAATTTCCAGTGTTCTATCTTTGGGTCTGGAGTTTTCCTGTACTAGAAGAAAACCTTTCTTTAGTCTCTTTAAGGCACATTTTAAGATGGACTGTTTAATATCAAAATTGACTCTATCACTTTTGCCCATCATGAAAGTTTACGAAATGAAGACTTACTGAAAATTAAGAAGAAAGGGTTCACTTTTTCTGATATATCTGGCTGCTAAGCAGGTGCATTTAAGCCGTAAACTTTCATGTATTCAGTCAGAGAATAGATGGAAAGGGGGTCTCCTGTATCCAGTAAGAACTGTAGATATATCTAGCATGTCTAGGTGTCATAAGAATGGAAGGAGATGTACTAGGGAAAACAAGGCGATAAAACCTGTGAAGTAGCACATTACCCTGTTACTTCACAGTATAGAAGAGAATGGAGTGAAAAACACCATAATAATAAAACATAAAGGTAAGCAAACTTCCCCCAACCTCTGGGGAAGCTCTGAACTTGATATAAGTGTTTGGATCAATATCTGAGTCTGTGATGAAATGGGAAATACTAATGAACAGGTCTGATTAACAGGCTTATTTTCATCCCTACTGAAATACCAGCCTTAGTTTCTGCCTCGGAAGAGTATATTCTGGTCACTTACACAAATAGAACTGGAATAAAAAAAAGGTATTGAAATGGAAAGCAAAATAAAATGTGATTTAGATATAATTTTACAGAAGTGGAGCACATAAAAGCTCAATCAGCTACTGTTTTAGAAAATAGGATTGCTGAGCTTTCCCCACATAATAGGAACTCCCTGGATAATTCTCTGGTTTGAACAGTAATTGCAAACTGTGCAAGATGCATTCATAAGCAACACGATGTAATTGCCAGCATTAGTGACTACAGAGAATACATCTGTTTTGATCCAAATTTTAAAAATTTCATGATAAACAAAATTTCACCATAGTTGAGGCATTTTTAGATCAATATGGTCACGTGAGGGGCCTTCTTTGTTTATGAATCCTTTGATGCTTGACAGAGCTTTTCCCACCATGCTGACTGTCCTGCAGATAAGTACAGAATTTAATTAAATTGATTGAACTTTTTCCTGATTAATAGCTCTAAAAAGTTTATCATGGGACTTAATATGCACTTTTACTCCAGAATATTCACTGTCAAAATTTTTCTACTTCAATTATAAGATTGCTGAAACAAATGTCTGAATATTTGTTTTTACCGTAGCTGGATCTTCCTTGGAAAGAGGTTAGACCAGTCAATTAAAAGACAGATATTCTGCTACCATTTTCTACTGGGAAATTACATGCAATTTATCAGTGGTACTCTTTTTTTTTGCTTTTTAATCATGAAGCTGAACAGTGTAGGAGATCAGACATGAGACTTAGGTTGTGTCATATGTGTCAGTGTAGGTCTAGAACAGCTGTGAAATAGCTGCCCTGACAGGACAGAATTAATTAGGAGTATGAAATCAGATCCTCTTCAAGAAGTAATTAAGTCTTTCTGTTATTTACCTGCAGGTGAAATTAAAACTTTCTGTTCTATGTTCCATACTGTTGTGTGGTTTTTTGGTTCACATTTATTTTGCTGTTTTTCCTGGCCTATTTATTTTCTGTTCATATTTTTCATGTTTTAGAATCCCATTCTCATCAACATGACCTTTATGAATGTTTGAACTCTCGAATAAGCGTGTACCCTTTCTGGCAGATAAAGAAGGAACAAAAATGGAGCCTGTTATAAAGAACCATGGCTCTGATCTGGTCTTTAGAGATAGTGCACCAGTCTGGCGAGTGTAAAAGGATCCTGCAAAAGGTGTAGGGCCTTGCTACAGAGCTACTGCTCCCATATAGCAAATGCCAATCTTTTATTTGTCTCTGTACTCTGATTTCACAGAAGCCTCATGTGCCAAAGCAATTCAAAGAAACACTGGAATGAGTTGGAAATATTGTTAAAGGATGAGACAAGGATGTAAAATATCATGTGATAGGTCCATGAATTAATTGTTCTGATGTGAGGAAATATCTTACCCTATCATTATGTCCTTTGCTTCAGTTCTGAGAGTAGACTGTTTATTGAGAGATATCATCCTTATCAATTTTCAAACACACTACACAGAAAAGAAAGGAAATGTCATAGCTCTATGGACAGTACTGGTAAGAGAGGCTTACAAGTTAGAAATTAATATTATCAGAGGATGAGTTTTGACATCAGAGTCAAGTTTTCCCCATAAAATTCAATTACTTCCCTCTTAATATCCTGAGCTAAACAAAAAGGTCTGTATAATGCATGCACATTTAGGAATCTGCACGCCCTCTTCACTGTGCAGCACAAAGGCAAGGAAAGCAATGAGAAATCCACCCCCGTAGGGCAGAGCTGTCAGAGGAAGCGGCACAGAGCTGCACTCCACATCTTAACAAAGCACTCTGCAGGAACCTGCGGCTGGTGTACTGTGATTTCAAGACAATGTGCCAAGGCAGGGAGATGGAAAGGCACTCACCAGTTACACTGTGCACTCTGGGGATTCCTGAGAGCCCAGCACATACATACTGAAAAAGCTTTGGAGAATTAGCACTCGTTGAACTCTCACTCCATAGGGGAAAGTAACTCACAGGAAGGCATGCTGAATTATAAAGTGAAAGTACAAGACAACATAAGAATGGGTATAAAGCAAACAGGCTTTCATGATTCTTTAGCATGGAAAGTGATTATTCAATGTTCAGATCTGGGAACAGATCCTTTCCCTTCCCAGCAGTACACTGTTATGATGAGAGCTCCCTACCTTCCTCTACTGTATCATAGAAAGTAACACTGAAGGCAACACACCTCAGAGACATGAATGTTGGGTCCTTAATAGAGAGCAATTAAAATCCCTTCAGTGAAGAGGAAAAGTACTGAGGTTACCAGCATGTTGTAGCTACTGCTTTCAAGAATTAATAGAACAAAAATTTTCCTCTACAACCTCTGTGGTACTGTGGGTGCAGACTGGATCTGAGAGAAGATCCAGGAACTGATGTTTAACTTCTTGACACCAATTTCACATAGCTATGGAATTATGTATTTATAAACATTTTATATATTTTATGTATATGAATATATACAGACATACCTCCCTATATACTTATTTAATGCAGATATGCTGTTTATGTAAATCTATGAAGAAATAACATTTCAAATAATCGACCTATGTCTCTGGGAAGTAGGATGTTAATCATACAGTAAAGGTAGTGGCAAATGACGAGGTACAGTGACTTGAAATTTGTCCCAAATCTTAAGATCCAGCTTCCATTGACCTAGTAGCTTTAAACAAAAAATGTAAGAAATTGCATAAATTCCTCTTATATATGGAATTTATTGTGCAATTACTTAATTGTTTTAAAGTGATCTATGGCTGTACTAGTAGATTTAGTGCAACATTCCTTGCCTTTGAGACCAGCCAGGAGCAATGTTCCACACTTGTGCTATCAAACTTTGCTAGTCATCAATAAATTTTGCCTGAATGTGTTTTACCTACTGTCAATGCTCACTCCCTTGTAGTAAATCCTGGTTTGTACCTGGACATTGTTTGGGAGTGTTATATGCAAAATAGGCTTTCAGCTATTCTGCTAATACACAGTGATTGAGTATCTGGAGGCATTCTCTCCTGCTGATTAGTTTAACATCATAAATCTATGCTGACAATTTCGAGGGCTTTCCCACAATTTCCTTGTCTCTGACCTCTATACTGCACCCTCAGTGCTGGTACAGGAGCTCATGTACCTTCCTTTCTGGGCTACTTTACACCCTATGGTTATACTCTGAGAACCCTCAAATAAGTACAAATAGCTTCTTAGAGAAGCAATATAGCTGCAGCAGCAGTTCCCTAGTCTAGCTGGTCCTTTTTTGTAGGACTTGAACTAGTACCATAGTAGAGATATGCAACCTGACTCCAAGGTTGTTTGGGTAGCTTCTCAGGTAGGGCCTAGGCTCTCAGTTTGGACTGTGGCTTTCAGATTCCAACAGGAGTGGAACTAGAAGTGTTTAGAAAATGTAGCTGTTGTCTCGAGATGCTATATTGGATAATCTTTATAGAAGTGAAACCCAAGTCTTCACCCCAGATTTGTGATATTAAAGACTATATTGACTCATTTATCAAGCTTCATTTAAGCCCTAAATTCACCAGTGTCCTGTTTATTTTTTTGTTCAGTATTCCTTTATAAGTAGATGAGAATAATTACCTTTGTGATTTTACAGTATTTATACTCCATTTTGAGGGGCTCATTAAAAATAAACAGTACGGGGAAAGGCAATTATCATTACAAACATCAACAAACACACACAAACACACACACAATCAAAGCCAAAAGAAACAACAAAACAAAACAAATATAAGACTATCAAAACCTAAAAAAAAAAGAAATACCTTCATGTCTTTCTGCTTTTTCATCAAGTAAATGTGTTGATACTGCTGATTTGATTTTAGTTACCAATCTTTGTCAGAATCCCTTCTTCCATTAAGTGGTTATTTATCTGTAACACTGTAGAAAAATTGGAAGTTTCAAACATATTTTTATAAATTCTGCCAAAACCTCAAGACCTTCTCACTGAAATAGTGGTTTCATTTGTCTTTCTTTAAGGTATTTATGCTACCTAAATGTATCCACAGAGCTCCAAGAGAATATAAGTGGGTATTTCTGGGAGGAAAATGAATGTTAATCCCCATGTTGCCAACATGTTTTTCTTTATAAACAGCAATGCCATATTTCCCACTATTACCTCTTCCCTGTTCTAGAAAAAGTAAGAAGAAAGATTAGAAAAATTAACTCTTCTTTTCAATAAATATTTGGCAAGGACTTTTCAGACTGGCAACTAAATTGTGTTTGCTTTTATTTCTGTGTCAACTGCTTCTTTTAGATACATTAAGATAAATCTGGAGTAACAAAGGAACTTCATAGGAAATTAAGTGCAAAGAACATCAAAGTAAGTGAGAATAGAGTTTCCCCTAAAGCTGCAATTTATCTGTAGCTGAAAAAAATAAATCTCAGCTATGATCACTTGTACCAATCTAAATATTCATGTATGTGCTTAAGTCTAGACCCATTAACTTAAATAAAAACAAAATACACATTTTTTGGTAGGCTCTGCTGTTTAGGGGCAGACATTAGAAAAAGTTTAAAATTCAAACCTTATTTTAGAAGCATTAACATCTAGAAGTGATGAGGCAGTGCTTTCATTGATGATGTTGACCAGTAGGAGGAAGAAGAGAGTCTTGTTGTTTTCTCTCCAGGTTTAACAAGTCTATCTCAAAAATAATCGTGAGGACAAAGCTGAAATCAGAAAAGCTTCCTTTATTTTAGAGACTTACAGAAGTTTACTGATTTTGGTCCTTTCCTCTTGAATAAGCCCTTACAAGTTCTGGATGCTCCATTGAAATGGATGACTCAACCTATCACGTGAAATGACCTCTATTTACAACCTGAAGGCAGTACTAGGGCTGTTATCAGAAGCTCCAAAGAGTTTTTGTCTACATGCCATGTTTCTTACTTTTATAGCTAATGAATCAGGTGCTCATAGCATTTTCTTGTTGTACTGCCAGTGCCTACATAGGTTTCTACTGTACAAGGTGCAGAACACTAAGTTTACAATTAAAAAGTAACAGAAAAGAAGGGACATTAAGGAAGTCGCAGTTTGGAGTTGAACTCTTATTGTCTCATTAGTGACAGTAAAAATTGAGCCTTACCTACCTAAATAAATGGAATTACAACACTTAATGGGATGTGATGAAGATCTTCTTTGATGAAAACACATTTTGTTCCAAACCGTTAGCTGATGTTCTCCAGGATGCTTCCATATTTGTTTGATTTGCCAAGGCGTTAGAGCAGGGGGTCTGCAGGGGTAACCTCTGAGAGAAAGGCCAGGTTCGGCCTTTTGTCAGACACAGCCAGTCCCAGCTGGATCCAATGGACCTGCTGCAGGGCACAGCTGAGCCTGTCAGCTGATGTGGTGGTACCTTGGTGAAAAAGTTGTTAAAAAAGGGTAGAAAACAACGTGCAGCAGTATGAGAGATAGGAGTAACAAATGTGTGAGAGAAACAACCCTGCAGACACCCAGTCAGAGAACAAGGAAGATAAGGAGGTGCTCCCAGTGCTGGAGCAGAAATTCCCCTGCAGTCCATAAAGAAGACTGTAGTGATGCAGGTTGTTCCCTTATAGCCTGGACAGTTCACACAAGAGAAGGTTTCCTGGCTGGAACTGTAGCCCAGGGAGAGAAACCCATGCCGAAGAAGTCTGTTCTTAAAGGATTGTACATTGTGGAATGAACATGTGCTGAAGTAGGAAAAATGTCTGACAAGGGAGAATCAGACTAGACTGTGTTAGGAATTGACTACAAGCCACCATTCCCATCTTCCTAGGACATTTTTTGAGGAAAGAATGAAAAGTCAGGAATGAAAGACTGAAGGAGAGCCTGGGAAGAAAAGGGGATGGGAGACGAGATGTTTTTCATTTTTCTTTCTTACCATCCTACACCATTTAAATGACAATAAATTATTTTTCCCCAGGTTGAGTCTGCTCTGCCCATGCCAATAACTGCTAAGTGATATCCCTACATTTATCTCCACCACAAGATTTTACTTTTTTTTTTCTCCCCCTGTCCTGTTGAGGAGGGGGAGTGATAGAGTGGCTAAATGAGGGTCTGGCAGCCAACCAAAGTTAATCCACCACAAGTTCCGTCAAAACCACAGAAGAAAGGGAGCTGTGCTGATTTATGTTAGCTCCAGTACTGGTACCTTCTCTTCTATCACTATAAATGAAAATAGTTGCATGTACAAAATAAGCAAGCATGGTTCAATTCTGAATGTTGCCATAGATAAGAATGTTTACTTGGCAAGGAAAAGGGACTGGGGAAAGAAAACCACGCTGTTAACTTTAGTCCTTAGCCAGACTTTTGGAAGCTGTTGCTATATTTAGAGGCTAAGATTCCAATATGTTTTACATCAGGGAATTCTACCTTCTTGTCTAATTACTGCTCTATATAACATAGCTTATACTGGGCTCCTTGATGTTGAGAAGCGATTGTCTTGGGTTTGCAAAGCTAAATTATTTGAATACAATTAACAGCTTTTCCACATGAATTATGGTACTTTATTTTGTCCTTGGACAAATCATATGATAATTTAATTTAGAATCAAGAAACACACACATCTTCCAGGTGAACAAGTAGCTATTTTATTAGAAAACAGGATTCCATCATATGCCAGGCTAAATTTATTCTGAAACTTGAATGCAAATTTAAGATTTTTGTCCCAAATGACTGGCAGGTATTTTATAGTTAAAAAGAGTACTTTTTATTTCTACCAAGTTAAAAAAGATTATTCTAAAAAAGATGCTACTACTGATTGTAGTATTAGGTGATTCTCTTTGAAAAATATTTACGATATGTTGTAAATAAATACAGTCTTTTCAGATAATAAACTCATAGCTCAGAGAATTCTCTATTTTTGAAACAAGAGGTCTGTGCTGATAAATCAATAAATTAGAGTTTTAATGAAATGAGTGTGGACAATGAACAGTGCTCTAGAGTTATGACAAATAAGGATAAAATATGTCCCTTCCCCTGCCACAGAGGGAAGGGACGAGAATGGGAGGGGAGGGTGAGGAGGAGACCCAGACATTCCTACTAGGAGGGGCCCTGGAAATATAAACAAGCAAGAGAGAATACAAACCATGCCAAGAACAAGCAGCTGGACTCTTCTTCTGCAGCTGGAGTCTATGGAGAACCTTAAGTCCTCACACTCCTCATGCACATACGCTCCATGAAAATGAGCCAGTTTTATAAGAGTGTCACAGAATAGGCAGAAAAAGACCTTGAAAGGTCACATAGATTTTGTCTCTTCTCCAGCCCTCATTTTTTTCCAAAATCCAGACTGGTTCCATGAATAATTTATGTTTTATCAATCCCCAGGTTTCTTCCTCTCCCTCTTTCTCTCTCTGTCTTCCTATAGAAGCCTAGCTTGTGTTTCACAAGAAAGTTTGATGGCACCAATACAGGGGGCACAATGAGAGCCCTTTCCTGCTCAAAGCACCTAATATCACGACATTGCTGAGGGAAGTATTTGTAAAGCTGTGTGCCTCTAGGAACACTTCCGCAGTCACACTGGGCAGAATATAAAAAAACCCCAGGGACACAGTTTCGTAAATAAAGACAATGAAAACTGAGAGCCCCCCCAGTTTTTTACATTTTGAATAGAAGAGTCTGCAGAGCTTCAATGCAAATGTCAGGCATTTAAAACTGCATATAACATTTTTTGTTCTGATGACTATGTTTAAGTGTTTAATATAGATTTGACCATAGCAGAACCTGGAAGTGCCTCATGGGTCTCATGTGAGTAACAAAAGAACTTATGTGGGAATTTGCAAGGCTGATTCAGTTGAATACCACTGTATGCATTGTGATAAAGTTTATAGTTGACAAACCCAAAATTTGATAGGGATTTATTTTGTTTAACATCCTGGAAAAAAAATGACTATGTTGTCTTCCATTCCTGTCTCTAATTTTCTTCTGTCTGAATGGTTAGGGCATTCACCTGGAAGAAGGCAGAAGCCTGCTGGGAAACCTGCACTGGTGGAAATGAGTTATTTCATACAAATTGAAAAAAATTCAATGATGGAGAGCAAATAAGCACTGTACACAAGTAGTCTGAAGTTATAGTTAGTTCCTATTGTTGAAGTTTCTCCATTTAATATGTCTTAATATGAGCAGGGTAGGTACTGAAATTAAATTCTCTCAGTTTTCTTTCTAATATGATGGTAACTATTGATTTGTGCATAGCAGTGGGGGTATTCAACCTGCAACAACTGCTCCAGTTGTTTTTTGAAAGGACTGATAATTGTGTGATATTTGAAGAATTGCTTAGGTGACTCTCTTTAAAGAGGAAATCAGGGTTAGGTGTCTTCTGAGGAGAATCCCAACAGCATACCTACACCATATAGTATATGTACATACATCATCATACTCAACCTGGGCACTGCAGCTGTGTAAACTGAGAGTAGAGCTAATTAACTGGCATGTTTGCACTGCTTCCCTGATCCAAATTATTATCTTTCAGTGGGGCATCACTTTACCCTGTAAAAAAAGCCCAGCTTCCTCAGAGCTCATTCAATGATCCCTGCAGAACACTGTGTTCCACTGCATGTCCTGAGACAGGCAGGGAGTGAGACAGCATTGCCCCGCCACACCAATTGCCTTCTACAGAGTCTCACTCACTCCTCTGATATTTGGTACTCATACATTGTGTGGAAGAGCTAAAAAACCTAAGTTGTTACAGCACATATTTCTAGTTTTCCAAGATCTGATGCTTTCAAAATGATCACTACTGTGATCTACTGTTCTTGTCATTTTAATCCAGGAATGACCCAGACAACTGCTATGAATGCTGTTTTCAGAAGACAAAATGAATGCTAAAATATTTGTATATGTAAAAATGATTGTTGCATCTCTTGAAAATGGGAAATGATACATTACCATGTTCAGACTTTAAAGTTAAATCGTGATCTCTCTCAATTTTATTATATGATTAAGAATGACTTAGTCAAATTCACCCAGTGACAGGAATTGTAATACACAAAAACCATGCCCTGTTGGATTCAAGGATATTTCTTTTCCACTAGTTAATTGCAGCTCTTCAAACCAAAGTATTATAAAATTTTTCTAATGTTAGGGGACTTTGGTCTCTTTTTGTTCTTTTCTCTTTTTTTTTTTTTTTCCTGGACAATATTCCAGTAATGAAATGGATATATGGTTTACCCCATCTATGAAAATGTATGTATGTCTGCTAAACTCAATACATCTGCTCAGTTATTGAATTTATCATATTCATTCAAGATGACACAATCCTTCCAAAAGCAAATATATACAGAAATATATAAATACCCTAGACAAAAAGAGAGTCTAAACAGCAAGTCACATCCTTGTCAATCATAGTGAAAAACTTTAAATTCTGTGAAGTTATTACTGAACTCAGATATTATATTAGATATAAAAAAATGTAAATATAGACATGGAAGTTATAAAACATTGCTTCCATAAAGAAAACAACATTGCAAACAGTAAATTAGGCTAATGAAGTTAAGTAGTTAGATACACAATAACAACATAATGAGCAGCAAAAAAAGAAAGATTACATTTGCTATGAAGAGACAATACTAAATACATAAGGATGACGGAGAGCTTTCCCAGAGACAGTATGGTGTAACATCAAATAATTCAAGTTTTTAGCCAAAATGGTTTTCAAATATTCAAATGGAAATGTGAGAGATTGTTTTAATTGTTATAGAAAACAAAATATAAATGGGATAATTACCCTGTGCTTCCACTAGAACTTTTTAGTCAGTGAGCATTGTATCATTTACTTTGAAGACCTGGTCTTAACAAACAAAAAATGAACTAAATGAGGCATTGTCACATGCTCTACAGAAGAGGCACTTTGGTTGGTTTTTTTTTTTTTTATTATGTCAAACTGATTCTTTTTCATATTGTTGAATATTTACCTAAACTAACTGTGAATATTATTTGCAACCAGGCTACATACAGAATGATGTTGCTTGTGATTTTTTTCTGAGAAAGTGTAAGAAAAACTCAACATTACAAGAGGTAATATATTCCTCAAAGACCCCCTTTCAAGAATCCATTTTCTAAGTCAAATTAGGCAGCAAAAATATCATTTTGGCTTGGAATAAATTTGAAATTGTATATTTTAAATCACTGGGCTTTGAGTTATTTATCTATCTTTATCATGGGTGTGGAAACTCTCATTGCCTGGGATCCATTTTTAATTCCCCAGGTGGATAATATGCCTCCAAAATATAGTCGATGAGCATATTTTTTTGGCTAAGTATGCTCAAGTCAATCTGCCAAATGGCCTGATGCCTGCTAACATATTGGTCAGACACATGTCTTTGGGTGTAAGCGCCAAGAAAATTTCTCACACTTGCATGCCATATCTTTTAAAGGAAGTAGCACTGAGAAGCCACCACTACATATGCCTTTTCCTTTTAGCTTTGCCACACACATTTAGGTGAACTACCCAACTAGCAAAATAAGCCCAACAAAAAGGAAAGCGAGGAGTTTGCTGATGTTCATGAATTTTCATAATGTAAATAGGAGTAGCTTTGGGACCTTTGGCAATTCTACGTGCAATTACACTGCTGGGGCAAGGGCAGTGCAGCAGCTCTTGGTGTGAGCAGCTTCAGGTTGTTACTCTGAGAACGAGTCTGGGGGTGGGCTGGTGGGAGGTACCTCAGTAGGTGGCAGTGTTCCTTCTCCCTGTCCTGGGCTTCTCAAACAGCCCTTCAGCCTTTCCTCCCCAGAAGGCCAATAATCTGATGAGATGGCAGAATGCTAATTATCCAGGAAGGGTGTGTGTGTTGTTGTTTTATATTGGGTGAAAAACAAACAAGCAAACACACAAGCACACCTGTGAAATGTAAGCTGCTGCAAATGATTGAAGTCATGGCCAGTGATGAAAGAAGTTAATTAAACAGGCTATGCAAGTCTTTTAATCACATTCTGATCAAAGATGAAGCCTCTCTATGTGTCCAGAGAACAGGATCTCTGAGTTTTTCAGAGCAAATACCTTCATAGAAAACATGCTTTATGAGATCAAATAAGGCTGCCTTTTTGCTTCATATATAGACAGACTAAATATTTTGGTTTGCTGTAGTTATATTTTTGATTTTTATATGTTTGAATGAAGAAAAATCAAATCCCAAATTTTAAAAATTACGTTTTGAACTAACCTAATTCCAGCGGTTTTAATCACTAAAAATAGCTAGATATTGCTTTAAAAAATAGTAAGAATTAATTCTGATATAGACCACGAATCTCTGTCAGGGTGTGTTCAGTAGACCTAGCTGATTGTAAACACAACAGGGTAGAAAACCAGTAAGGCAGAATTGGAAACAAAATTGTTCCTGGAAAAAATTCATCATAGGAAAAAAAACCCAAGAAAACAACCAAACCCCCCCCAAAACTTAGAACAGCTACTGCCATTTTGAAGAGAGCTTTCACATATGTGAGCAATTTCTTGTCAACTTCCTTTTTAGAATTTCTAAAATGTTGGGGTGTAAGGAATTGCAAGTAAATGTTAACTAAAAGTGAGAATTTACAGCATTTTTGGCTGCAAATAGAGTTAGAAATACCAAAAATTCTCATGAGAAAATTTTTGCTTCTGAAACTGCCAGACAGGTTTTATTTTTGAATAGCTAATATTTGTGTAAGCATTAAAAAATGCATTATTGATCTGATTTGAACCTTTTGAGAGTTGTCCTTCACTAGCATGAACTGATCTTAATCAGAGTAGATCCTGAGGTGCAAAAAGGAGTAATGTGTCAATACGTATTTCACTGAAATCAGGCAGGAAGAACTGTTTAAGCATTAAAAAGATAGATATGGAAACAAAATAAAAGTAGGTAGAAGTACTTGAATGATAAAAAAAACCTTGCATTTTCTATACTGCTTGTGTATAAATAAATTATATGAAATACAGAATTTTACAGAATTGATGTCCCATTAAAAGAAACACCAAAACCTTGAGTGTTCTGTAGCTGAAACTAAACAATAAGCCAGTGCACAGTATAAAAACTGAGACTAAAATGCATAAAAAAAACCACAAATAAAAATTCACCAATTTTTGCCTAGTAGTATTTAAAACAGGTCCCCGAGAATTGTCTAAACTGCACCCTGAGGAATGAAAATAGGGATAAAATAGTGGCTGAGTTCCTCACCACCCTGATCCACACTGCCCTGGAGATTTAAAAATTTCAGTTTCAGTTTCGAAATAAGTCTTTTGATCACCTGTGTCAAAATTACCAATTGAAATGTGTCAGCATAATGTAGTACTTGTCAGATGTAATGTAGGAATGTATACAAAGTAAAGTGGCCTTTGTACTTATATGAAGCCCAAAGCAGAATTTGAACAGACTGTTTGATTGTGAAAGTTAGTTTGAAGATTTGTGGCATTATCTACTTTCTAATATCATTTGTGGAATAGGATAAGATAGAAATACAGTAGTAATTAGCTAATTAGAACACATGGTGTGTGGGCTTGTTGAGAAGGCAGCAACATTGTCTAGCAGAGAGAAGCTAATGAAGTGCCTGACTAACCATTGTAAGCTAATTGCCTGTGGGGTCAGCAAAGGATTCACCACCTCACACACCCCCAGCCCTCCCCACCTCCGCCCCCTGGAACAGCTGGTTAGACTTATGTTTTGGCTTTCCTTTCCCTTGTTTTCAGCCCCACCCTAAATGTAGAGCACCAGCGAGATATAAAAACTTTGCCAAAAGACAAGAATCTCAAGCTGTATTTATCTGATTTCTTATGATAAAATTCACAACAGCCTTGAAATCAAAGGATACAGCTCCAGATACATTTTGAGGAGGTTTGAGGGACATATGCTGTGCAGCTCCTCTTTAATGGGATCTAGAGGGCAAGATGATGGAAAACCCTCAGGAGCCCCTCTGGTAATTCCAGCCCTGTAAGCAAAGCACTTGTGGTTGTTTTCACATAATTGCTAAATTTGGAGTAAGATGAAACAAAAAGGAGTAAAGGATGGGAGTCAGATAGATGTGGCCTAATGTCACTGAATTAACTGGGGGAAAAAAATCAAGAAAGAGCTGTCAATGCATAAAACATTTCTATTTCAGGTTCTGATATCCTTTTCCACAGAAATTGCTCATCTTTTAAAACTATAGATCTTTTAAGTTAGCAAATATTGTTATTTTGAATGACAATTCAGCACTTGGGTAATTGCCTAAGATATATCAAGACAAACTGGCCTTTTTTATTCCACTTTCTGGACAGAGTAAAAGCGTGCCAGTCATGACAGCTCCTTTCCCTTGCTGAGCCTATAGCTCTGGGAGCAGAGAGCTAACCCGCAATGTGGAGATTCCAACTACAGTATAATCAATGAACATCAATAAAGTACATCTTACCTTGATCGAGAAATCAGATATTTCTGGAAGACACAATTGTTTGTTCCTGGATCTTGCCTGTCTTCTCAGTTTTTAAAATGTCTTTATTAGTATGCTAACATTAAAGTATACCTTCACTAAAGCCTTTAAACCAAACTTTAGTTTGTTTTGAAATTATTCTGTAACACCCTGTTTGTCATTCACTGGTAGGTTGAATGCTCTAACAGCCACAAGAGCTCTGAGTAGCAGGCTGGTGAGCTGATATAAAAAAAAAAAAATACACAAAAAAATACAAACCCAACACAAAAAGCATATCATTCTTATTCCTTTTTTTCTTCTCATACAACTTTTTTCTTCTCATACAACTAGAATTCAAACTCCTACCTTATTCCCCTGAAGTTCTATATAGCTATATATACTCTGATTTATCTATATCCATTTATAAATAGCCTCAGAAATATACATTCTGTTAAAAATCACACCTGAAACTGGTGATGTAACAATGTTGGTCAACCTTAACATTGTTCTTGAATGGGAAAACCTTATTCCAATTCAATGTTTCTAGGGGAATTAAACAGTTGTCTAAACACTCCTTGAAAGGCACACATGCAAATTGAGTAAGTACTTACTGTGCTCTGAAAAGTCTTTCTTTCTTTGGGCTGTGAAGTTCCCAGTGTGTGTAGGTAACAAGAGAAATGTCTCAACTCTTCCAAAAATGAGAATAGTTTACTACCATTAAGAGAAAACAGGCGCAGGCAGAGCCACTGTCTATAAAGAAACATTTTAATAATAATAATGATGATAACAACAACAATAATAATAAACAACTTACACATACCTGCTGGAAATGTAGAAAGGGGAAAAATATGAGAAGGTGTCCTGGTTTGAAAATAGGATCATGTTGTTAAAAATACTATTTAATCAAACTGAAATCTCTAATGTCTCTTGTAGACAGTTGCTTTATAATGAAATACTCCTTGAAAATATTCTTGACATGGGAATATTCTTCCTTTTAAACTACTCTGGATATCTTATTCAACAGCTTCTCTGGATGAGAGACATCATAATATTGCCAATGTACAGTTCTTTGTAGTCTCATTTACTAGTTTACATTTCTTTGGTGTTGCTAGCGTATCTTACGTAATTTTGTTTGCATGCACCTATCCAAATGTTTTGGAATTTTAAAACCCTAAATATACTCTTATGCCCAATTTAGATTTCTGATATTGCCCTTTTAGAGACTAGACTAAGCATGCATCTAGATGTAAATACAGAAAAAACCCTAAATCCCTCTGCAGGTTCAGCTATTTGCTTGTTTTCCAGTTCAACAAAAACAACTCAAAACACTGTGTTTTCTGGCCACCATTCTATTCTGAAGCTTTTAACCTGTGAACAACAGACAACAGGAAACAAAGCAACCATTCTGCTTCTCTTCCTCATCACTCATTTTGGCTCCTACTCAGCAGACCTTGTTCATTTTAGTTCTTAAGGAAACTGCTTTGGGAGGCCTGGGCATAAGTAGACTCAGCAGTTGAACTTTCCTGAAAGAGCTGTATTAGCTTATGTTCAGTACAATTCAGTGGCTTTCAAGGGGAACTTCCATCTCCTTCAAGTTGATGAGCTCACCTAAGCCAGGGTGTACATAATTAACTCCTGTACAGTACTTACTGTCTGATCCACCTCTAAGTCATCAGTGCTAATTAATCTCTTGAACTCTGGACATTTGCTTGGCTCAAGGACTCATGCTCTGAGAAAACTCATGGGAAATGGCTACTGTAAGGTTTTTATAGACTTTCAAAATAGCCCAGAGGCCTGAAAAAAACCCATAACACGAAACCATATTCAGTATAGGATATGTAAAACTGTCTTCAGTCTTTAATATCTGTACATTTTAGATTATATGTTCAACGCTGATCTCAAAAAGTGATATCAAAAATAAATAATGAACTATCAGATTAAAAAAACATAGGAAAGAAAATAACCATGTATAAAAATATCTGTGGACAGGGAAGAAGAAAAAGAGAAATGAACAAAATTTAAAGAATAGAACATGTCTGGATCTCTTTGTTCCTTTCCCTTTGAAGCCAGCATGTGACATATGCATGAAAGAAATGGTCTTAAATTGCATTTTTTGAGAAATCAAATGAAACAAATTCCCCACTGTTAATGAAAATATTATGAACATGAACAGCCTTAATGTCTCTAGTCTTTCTTTATTTAGCCAAGTGGGAAATAATCATGTGTTTTTCTAGCTTTTTATGACTTGTAGGAGATAAAAACCTCTTTGTCCTCTAACCTCTTTGGCTTTGAATATTCCATTAAACATGAGTTTACTTATGTAGTCCATTAACAGATCATCAATTTTCTATTTTTTGCATTAATAGATACTATTAATTGACATTATTGTTTTGTTATTTTTATATTTTACAGATTCAGACTTTTAAGTTCCTTATGCTCTTTCTAAGAGACTCCTGTGTTCATTTATCTTCTTATTCCACCAGCTCATGCAATGTATTCCAGTAGCTTAATGAATTCCTCAGAGCTGTCAACTTCAACACGAGACTTCAACCCCAAACACTGCCACCTGGGCTAGTCACAACATAAGCACTGCTCCATTGAGCAGACTCACTCTACAAAGAACTGCCATAACCTGCTTTTCAAAACTTGACCTTCCAAAACATAGCAAAATATTTTAAAAGCCTTTAAAATCAACTCACAGACTTCATGGACATCCCAGGAAAAAAACAAACAAACCCACAAACAAACAAACAAAAACAACAAAAGAAAAACCCCATCAAAACAGAATAAATTTAAGAGGCTTGCACTTCAAAAGAGAAACAGTTCTTCGAAAAAGAAAGATATTTTTGCATGGTTCTCATGCACAAGAATCAGAGATGTTTCTTTTTAAAAGTGATCACTGTTTCACAACTGCGTTAATTTAATATTGTTTGTTGACATTTTCCATCTTCTGTATCTTATTTCTCTGCTTTATTTTTATCTATGTTTCTTTAGCATTTATGACTAAATTTTTAATGTTCTCTTCCTTATTTCTTTTCATTTTTCATCAAGTGTTAAATAAAAAGTGTTGTTGAAAGTATTTTTCAAATTTCAAATCTAGAAATTTTTAGGATCATGTTTGTAATTTAGAAAAAAAAAGGTCTTTTTTTCCCCCCAGGAAATTGCGTATTTATTATTATTATCATGAGCCTCAGAATTTCCTTTTTAATTCTTTCTTGATTCATGCCTTGCTAAATCTGATTTTCTATGATTCATACACAGACATATTCAGACAACTGAAATGTTTAATATTACATATAATTCATGAAACTACAATATAGTGTTCGCTAACCATCAAATTGAGATATATAAAAAATGAAACATATTCTGTTTACAATCAGTTCTAAGATTTAAAACTAAATAGAGGTTTCTTAAACATTCATAAAGCTGGTAATGACAGCAGAGCAGTATTAAACATATGACTCAAAGTTTTTACTACATTAGCAAAGTTAATAAAAAGCCATCCATAATACAGATGGAAAGAATCTTAGAACCACTGAGGTTGGAAAAGCCCTCCAAACATATCAAGTCCAACCCTTAACCTAATACTGACAGATCCACCAGTAAATCATGTCCCTAAGTGCCACATCCCTAAGATTTTTGAACACTTCCAGGGATGGTGACTCCACTACTTCCCTAAGCAACCTGTTCCAATGCCTGATCACTCTTTCAGTGAAGGAATTTTGGCTAATATCCAATCTAAACCTCCTCTGGCATGACTTGAGGCTGTTTTCTCTTGTCCTATCCACTGTTACATGGGAGAAGTGGCCAACCCACACCCTCCTTTCAGGTATTTGCAGACAGTAATAAGGTTTCCCTTGAGCCTCCCTTTTTCTGGACTACCTTCAGCTGCTTCTCATTAGATTTGTGCTCCAGACCCTTCACCAGCTTCATTTACCCTTCCCTGGATACACTCCAGAACCTCAATCATAGAATCATAGAGTGGCCTGGCTTGGAATGGATCTTATAAATCATCTAGTTCCACCCCCTGTGCCGTGGAAAGGGATACCTTTTACTAGACCAGGTTGCTCAGAGCTGCATCAATGTCCTTCTTGTAGTGAAGGATTCGAGGCATAGAATCACCAGTGCTGAGTACAGGGGGACATAAATCCAAACTGCTTGTGGTTATGAAAAGCCTGCTCTGATTTTTGAAATTTTGAACTTCCACTAGCCATTCTCTACAGTGTGAATCTTCTATCTCTGTCAAGCACTGCACAGCTCAGTAACTGCCAGGAATTACTGTGACACTTCAGTAGACAGCTAAACTCAATGATTCCAGACGTCTGCACATGGAAACATAAATCACTTACACAGCAACTTATTGATGGATCCTATTGCTATCTTTTAATTACTTGTTGGAATCTGGAATGCATGAGGAAGGCAGACAGGGAAGTACTGATTACTATGACATAAGGTCCCATTGATAGGACATACAGCAGAATTGTGGGATTAAACTAAGGAAAGCAGAATTTAAGGGAAACTGGTAGAATAATCTGCAAAAGATTAGCGGTATCATCTGCAAGTTCCTTCCAACTGGACAAAACCCACTCTTTACACTCTTAGGTTACAGTGTAAGATGTAACCAAAAGTATGTATTCTATCACCATCTGCTAAAACCAGGTGGGGCAGTATTCTTTGTCTCTTCCATGACACATCCCTGATAACTCCCTCCGGGGGATATCTTCTGTTAATGGGCCATCCAGCCTCACTGCATGACTCATAGAATTACATCATCCCACTGTGAGATGTTCCGCCCAGGGGGAGGAACCAAGCATTCCTACCTGGATATAATCTGAGGTTTGGAACACCACAATGAGCCTTACCTACAGGGTTTCCAGAGGACAAGAGCTACGTAACCACCACTGGACCTTCAGAGGGAGACCAGACCCTTCTACAGGATCACCTCCTCAACAGAACAACATCTATCACTTCAAAGAGGGCTTCAGCCACCCCTTAATTGGACACCCAGCAGGGTGTCAGGTCGTATCCTGATTCTGTCAGGTTAAGCCAGTGTTTCTGTATTATTACCTTGCTATACATACTAGTAAAGAGCTGTTATTCCTGTTTCTCATATCTTTGCCTGAAAGCCCCTTAATTTCAAAATTATAACAATTCAGAGGGAAGGGGGTTACATTTTCCATTCCAGGGGAGGCTCCTGCCTTCCTTAGCAGACACCTGTCTTTCAAACCAAGACAACACTGCTATCACTTTGTTGTGTAAAGCATCTGCTAACTGGGCCTTTCAAGTAGTAATTGATGATGATTATGATGGCGGTGATGATGATGATACTACAGAGTTCGTATCTTAATCGTTCTTGAGTGCCAATGTCATCACAATGAGAGCTTCTTCCTAACTTCAGTGTTATCAAACTCTATTCAGTTCTAGGGAATTCATTGTATATTCAACCACTGTAAAAGTCATATCCTATTTATTTTGATCTCTTGCATTGATTTAACATTTTATTATTTAAAATCAATGTTCTAAATGTTTTTAACTGCCTATTTATAGACTGACATTGGCTTTTGTCATTGTTTTAGCTTCTTGGAAGAAGCTTGTTCTAGCTTAATCCCTTCCACACGTGGCAATATTAAAATATTAAATACAAAACTATGAGTCCTTCTAGCCATTTCATAGAGGCATAGAAAAAAGAAAATTAATAAGAGCTGCCTTGCTTTCATTCATCAGCTTATTTTGTATTGGCTAAGTGATCATGACTGATAATGGAAAAGATTTAAAGTACTTGAAAGAGATTCTCAAAATACTTATTGAAAAGATGGATGGAAAAATTATTTTAAACACATATCGGTTAATATGGTCAGCACCATGTGTACAAATGTAGTAGGTTGACACTGGATACCAGGCACCCACCAGAGCTGCTCTTTCACTCCCTTCCATAGCTGGACAGGGGAGAGAAAATATAATAAAGAGTTTATGATTTAAGGTAAGGACAGAGAGAAATCACTCATCAAATACCATAATGGGAAAACAAGCTCAAACTAGAGATATTAATTGAATTTATTACTAACAAAATCAGAGCAGGATAATGAAAAGCAAAACAAGACTTTAAAAATATCTTCCCTCACCCCTCTCTCCTTCCCAGCTCTACCTAACTCACCCATCAGTGCAGACAGGTAATGGGGGTTATGGTCAGTTCATCACCTGTTGTTTCTCCTGCTGCTCAGGGAGAGGAGTCCTTCCCCTGCTCCTCTGTGGGGTCCTTCCCACAGGAGATAGCTCTCCATGAACTTCTACAATGTGAGTCCATTCCATGGGCAACAGTCCTCCCAAAACTGCTGTGGCATAGGTCATTCTGCCATGGGGTGCAGTCCTTCAGGGGTAGGCTGCCCCAGTGTGGGCTCCTCTCTCCACAGGCCTCCCACAGGGTCACAGCCTCCTCCAGGCACCCACTTGCTCAGGTGTGGGGCTCCTCTGTGTGCTGTGGGTGAATTTCTGCATTGTCATGGACCCCCATGGGCTGCAGGGGCACAGCTGCCTCACCATGGTCTGCACTATGGGCTAAAGGGGAATCCCAGCTCCGGTGCCTGGGGCACCTTCTCCCCCTCCTTCTTCACTGACCTTGGTGTTTGCAGAGCTGTTCTTCTTACATGTTCTCACCCTGCTCTTCTCTGGTCACCATTACAACAACTGTGCACTAACTTTTCATTTTCTTCTTCTTAAATTTGTTGTCACAGAGGTGTTACCACCATTTCTACTTGGCCCAGCATCACGTCTGCCTTTGGAGCCATTAGGCTCTGCTGTACATGGAAGAAGCTTCCAGCAACTCCTTCCAGGAGCCAACCCTGTAGCCACCCTCCACTACCAAAGTTTGGCCATGCAAACACAATTTAACAAATTAGAACCATTATGGCCTTTTAACAACCTATCTTTTTTCTTCATGAAAGAAAAACTTTCAGTTTCAAATTTATTTTGACATCTTAGAAGGGTGAAGTCATGTAACTTTCTGAAAGAAGCCTTAAAACTTGATTAACTTCTGAAGTTTTAAATAACAAACACTGCTAAATTGTATTCTATGCTGTTGTAAATAATCTTTTAAAACATGTATTAAAACATCTCTAATTGCATGACAGAACTTAAAGTATCTTTAGTCATGTATCTGCCACCTGGTCTTGTTTTCTTGGGACTGGAAAATTCAGATGAAAACTGGATTAAGATAGACCAGGGTAAAGTAATGTTTTAGGGATTTTAACAGCTGTGCAGTGAGGAAATAAGATTTTTTTTCACCTATTATAAGATCTTTCACCCTAGGAAGTTTCATAACAGGTGGTTACATCCTCTTAGAAGCAAATACAAGATTGTATAGGAATGGTGTAATAATGGTTTGCAGGTCTAAAAAGTCTTGAATTCTAAGTAGTCCTACCCTTTTAAGTTCTTATGAATAAAAGCTTATCAATGTCTTTGAAATCAGATAGGTGTCCACGTATCCAGAATGAGTTGCTTTGTCCCATGCATACAAGGAAGCATCAATTAAAAATGAAAAAACTATGCACAATCCGGAACAATGTACATGAACATTGTACTATGTACAGTCCAGGGCTCAAATAACTCTAGAACAGAAAACTATCAATTCACAAGCATTTGTAGGAAAAGCTGGTTGAAATAAAAGTTGTAATCTGATAATTTTTTTAATCTAACTTATCAACATTTTTTTGGTTTGTGTTTGGTTTTTCACATAAAGTTCTGTATGTACTCAAAATTCTCAACTAAAAATGATGGAGTGCTTAAAAGAGTAATGGAATGTAGAGAACAGAAAGCTTAATGACAGCTATCTCCATAACGGTAAGTTAATGGCGTTCTTCTGGAGTTCTTTTGACATTTTAATTGGGAAGGATGTTTCATTAGACATAATTTGAACACAGCTATGAATAGAAAAATTCCCATGAAAAAAAATTCTAATGTTGGGGAAAAACCCTTGGAGGAAGAGAATAAAATTTAAACAGAAACAGGCTTGGTGAGAAAATCCTAGTTAATTTTTGCAATTATAGAAAATACTATGGACTCTTACTGAAATAGCTGGAGAACGTGGTTTAATGTAATAAAATACACAAAAGAAACCACAGTAGAAATTTAGAACACAGTGACCATACAGGCTACAGGACAGTGGTACAAAAGAGATGTAACACAAGATAAATATGATTTAACCCTAGCCGGCAACTAAGCACCAGAGCTGTTGGCTCATGCTTTGTCTAGATGGGATGGAAAAGAGAATCAGAAGAGCAAAAGTTAGAAAACTCATGGGTTGAGGTAAAGACAGTTTAATAAGTAAAGCAAAAACCACACATGCAAGCAAAGCAAAACAAGGAATTCCTTCACTGCTCCCCACTGTCAGGTGTTCAGCCATCCCTAGCAAAGCAGAGCTCCATCACGCATAATGGTGACTTCGGAAGACAAACACCATCACCCTGAACATTCCCCTCTTCCCTCTACTTCGCCCAGCTTTATATGCTGAGATAACGTAAGTCATGGAATTTCCCTTGAGTCCATTGGGGTCAGATGTCTGGTTATGTTCCCTCGTTGGTGAGATGTTGTGAGAAGCAGGAAAGGCCTTGATACTTGATAGCAGTAAGTGCTGCTCAGCAGTGACTAAAATACCCCTGTGTTATCAACACTGTTTTCAACACAAATGCAAACCATGGCCCATACTAGTTACAATGAAGAAAACTCTAACAAAACTGTAACTCTATTACAGCCAAAACCAGCACAATCACCATTAAAATGTCAAGTGGACAGAAGAAAAGGTGGAAGGAGTCTAAAAGACAGGAAATCGTGTGTTTTAGCCAATGTGTTTTATCCAATGCTCAAAAATAGAACTTGTTCCATGACAACAGTATTTACCCTTAACAGTAATAGATAACAGGTATATATAAGGAAGTACATTTATATGAAAAAAGACTATTGCACAAATAATAGAGATATTGATGTGACAGAAAAACAGAATATATCACATTCCTATAACTACTGGAATATGTCAGAAAGAATACCTGCAATTCCCAGGAAAATTCAAGGCTGAAGGGCATTAGCTTGTTACAAGAAAATGTTCCTCCAGGTGGAAAAAGACTTCTGAGGAATTTGAATACTCCTTCACTCCTGACACTAATGATATTGCTACAGATCGTGGCTAACAGCTTTGCGAATAGAAGATCAACCACGGGTTTTTGTGTTATTTCAGCTTTATAAGTCTAAGAAAAGACCAATAAAAAAGATGTTAATTCCCATTAATCTGTGTTATAGGTCAGATAGACTAGCCACTTATAATATAACACAGTTCCAGAAGTGAAATTCTACATTCATTTCCTTAAAAAAAGAAAAAAATAAGAAAAAAGAGAAGAAGAAAATGAACAAAAAAAGAAAGACAAGAAGTATTTAATAATATACTGTGTGACCTTACATATGCTGCTGAGGAAGACTGCAAGGGATGGAGGCAAACAACACTGGTTCAAAATACTAGATACTTCTGCCAGCTATTTTTCTGGGGGGTAGGTTTCTTTCTGTAGGGCTTGTTACGAAAATAAACGGTTTACTAACAAATTATAGGTACAGCTTCTGTGAGAGGCATTTTCTGTACATGATTGTAATACCACAAATGGACTTTTGACTCATAGACCAATAGAGGCCAGGAAGGAGCAGTTAATTGTGAAGTGTCTGAGTCAGGGAGCATCAGTAGGAGGAGGTGAAGAATAGCCACTATGTATAGACAATGGATTGGCTTTGTAGGTAAGTACAATTAACTGAAAACTGCTGGTCAGGTTAATGGGTAGGTATCTTAAATTTATTTTATACAGACAAAATTTTTCTGCTAATGAAAAATTTGGGTTTATTTTGCTCTCTATTTTGACTTCTGTATGGTGTTTATTTTTGTTTTCTTTTGTACCTTGTTAAATTCCCAAAGAAAAATGTTTCAGTGGTTTGTGCAAGAAAATAAAAGTAGAACAAAGACCAGTAAGTTCATTTTATCATGATATGAGCACAAAGTTAAAATAAAACTCTTTTAACCAGCTCTTCCAAGTCTTCTAATTTGTTATGTGCAACCTGTGCTGCCACACAAAGTTCCATGTTCATGCAAAGGAAATTGTGGGAAATATTAAAATAAGTAATGCTGAAAAAACCCACCAAATTTTGTGCTACATGATTCTTACAAAAGCATGAATCAAGCCATTACTGATCAACTGAGAATCTCTTCAGTTTTACTATTAATAAGGGAGAATGTACAGTCTGAAGCACTAGGAAGTACTATTTCCTTCTTCCATTCATATTAGTTTCTCTTAGAAGTAGAGGAGAGAGAAAAATAAGGCAAAATGAGAAAAAACAAGGCACCATGGGAACTTCTCAACTAGTGCAGGATCTGTGAATGTATGCCCATATTACAATCTGCCACGTTTCCCATCACCTGGTTTGCCTTGCTGAAACACATTATGACTGCACATATAGCCTGAATAATTTGAATTATTCATGGATCTAGGGACCAAGGCACATCACAAAGTGACTGAACCAAAAAATCTAGTTGTAGCTAAATAAAATGCAGCTATGTTAGAAACTGGAGGATCTACATTTGCATTGTAATGTCACAAATATATCTATAGAGTGTATTGTCTACGGTCAAATAAATCCAAGGTCAAATGAAGTACAGTAAAATGTTTTTCAGGCAAAAGATTATTTTCAACTGTTGTTTTTTGCTTCATTTGCTACAAGTATCTGAATCTTACACAAAGTGTTGGTTTTAAGTATCCAAATTAAAAAAAAAAAAAAAATTCTCAAAATTTGAAATTTTCCACTTGACAGTGTCAAAATTATTTTTTAATAGTATTTTTTAAATTTTATTTAACAGATTAAATAGTACAGGGGGTTTTTTGCTAGGCATTAAACCACTTAGACAAGAAAATGTCTGAGTTTCAGAAAAATTAACCATTCAGAATTCCTTAAAGTATGCTGTATTATTCTACAAGAAATAAAGAGATATGTCTTGATTATCTGTTCCTGTCTTTATGGGCAATTTAATTTCCAAAATATCAGCTCAGAATATTATACAGCAGACACAAACAGGTCCAGGAAATATCTGAAGTGTGTTGAAGATAAGTTATTGGTACAGGTGTTAAGGGAGCTGACTAGGAAAGGTGCCCTTCTGGATTTGTTTTTTGAAAACAGAAAGGGACTTGTGGGTGACATGGTAGTCTATGGCTACCTTGGTCACAGTGACCACAAACTTGTTGAATTTCAAGTTGTGGGCAATAGGAGAAAAACTGCTGGCAAAACTTCAACTCTGGATATGGGAAGAGCAGAATTCAGTCTGCTGAAGGAGTTAATAAGTAAGGTCCCCTGTTTTTGAAGGTATTGGGGTCCATGAATGCCAGTCACTTCCTAAGATGCATCTTTTAAGTGAGCAGGAGCAGGAAACTCCAAAGTGTCAGAAGTCAAACGAGCAGAGCAGATGGAAGGATTGCTGAGCAGGGATCTTCTAGAACTAAGGTAGAAAAGGGAAGTGTATACACATTGGACAGGTGACACAATAGGACTTCAGAGATGCTGTTGACTGTAGAGAGAAAATTTTTGTGTTTTGGATTTATGTTGGATGCAGTGTTGATAACACAGGGTTGTGATGTATTGGTCATCACTGAGCAATGCTTAAACAATGTCAAGGACTTTTCTGCTCCTTACACCACCCCTTCAACAAATAGGCTGGGGTGCACAAGAGTTTGGAAGCAGACATCCAAGACAGATGATCCCAACTGACCAAAGGGCTATTCCATTACAGAGGATATCATGCTCTACTATAAAAACTGCAGGGAAGAAGGAGGGAAGGCGACACACACATTTGGAGTTACATTTTTCTTCCCAAGCAGTTGTTATGCCTGATGGAACCCTGTTTTCCTGGGGATGTCTGAACACCTGCCTGCCAATGGGAAGTAGTTAACAAATTCCTTATTTTGTTTGCTTGTGTGTGCAGCTTTTAGTTACTTATAAACTGCCTTTATCTCAACCTATTGTTTTTTTCACTTTTACCCTTCTGATACTCTCTTCCATCCAGCTAGGGGGATTGAACAAAATGCTATGTTAGCTTTAGTTGCCTCCCAGGGTTGACTCACAAGACCTGTGAGAAACCCCCTTCTACTAGTTCAACTGGATTTAAGGTTATTAAACATAGAACTAGAGGAAATTGAGCAATACATAATCTAAAATGTATTTTGTCCACTGCAACTGTTGTCTATATTAGCTAGAATGAATCTGCACCTGAGGATGCCTATTTTATTCTATTAGTTCAGACAAAGCACTTTACTTCCAAACAGTTGAAGGAAGATAACATAAATACATTTCATATGAGAAACTCATGTCTCACTATTAAAAATAATACATGACAGATAATCATAAATTTCTTCATAAATACTCAGACATCAAGAAGCCACATAGTAAGAATATTTTCAAGACAGAGGTAAACAATGCTTATTGGCAATGGTTGTATTTCTCTTGTCAAAAGGGAATAATCTTCAGTTTTAAAGTATCCAGTATGATCAAACATGGAGTGTAGCCTGAGGCTTTAATGGATTTCTTAGCTTGTCTTCCTTACAGAGTTCAACTAAAAATCAGCTATGAAAGAAATCTACACAAGTCTGCATTTACTGCAAGGACAGAAAGAATGCTGAGTTCCAATCCGTGTATTAAATATTATGGCAAGATATTGTGTTATAGTGAAGTGACTATAGGAGCATTAGTAAATTATTATTATTCCTTCTACTGCTCTTATGGATTTTTTTTCCAACTTATGAACAAGATGTTTTAAATTTTCAGAAAAAATACAGATAAAGAATTTTATACATTTATCTGGAGCTGTCCTCCCCAGAGCAGGAGCAGAATTAATACTTGCCCATGGCACACTCATATATTAGGGCTGGGTATGTGGTCCAATATGTGAAACATATGGTCCATTTGGGCATACAAGCCTTTCAGTATTTATTTCAACCTGTCAAATCATATTTATGTCAAATGCTAGCTGTCCAGAATCCCTTTGAGATGGCACTTACAAAACATAAATAAATAAATAGTGAAAAATGTAGGATTGAATCTAATTTAAATCAGATAGTCTGATGCAATGTATGAAAAGAGGGAGTAATTAAAAAAATCTTGTTCTCTTCTTGAAATTATTTTAAACTGCCTAGAAGATTTTCCTTTAGCAGTGAAAGGACAAACAAAAGAGTTGTTTCCCCAATCAAAGCAAATACCTTCAGCTGTGCAAATACCTCCAGCTTCCCTCTTTGAATCTCCTATCTCAGGGATTTGGGTAGATGGACGTTTAGAGAGCTATAATGTAAATACTTGGGCATGCAAATCTGCAGAGCTTATCTGGTCCTGATGTGCCTGTGGTGTTCACATGTCGACATGCATCTGGGTGAACATTTAGCTAATTGTATTCATAAGAACTCCACCAAAACTGTAGCCATTAACATGCTTAGTCTGCCATATGTTATTAGTTTTAGAAAGCATGTGTTATGACCTAAGACCAAAGTCACCAAAGAAAAGAAGTGGATCAACTTTTTCTCCCAGCTCCTAAACCTCCAGTGATCTCAGTGCAGCTGTGACAACTTATCCCAGTGGCCAAATTAGTTTTCACTTAAGACTAAAACTCAGCCCAAATACTGAATGCCCATATTAACACCATTATCACAAATGAATGGTGTTACGTTACTACTTGCTAACTGCACAACATTTGATAATTTTTAACTTTCTTGTCCTGACCTCTTCCTTATCCTGAATCGTTTGGAAATGTCAGTGTAGAATAGGTAACCTTCTTTACAGCACTGGTTTAAAGTCAGTCCAGATGGTGCAACCATTTGTTAGTTTAGAGGGAATAAATGAATGCCACAGCTGCTGATCCCAACTACTAGCAAGCCAGTGCTCACATCACATGAGCAGTGCACAAGAAAACCAAAAAGTATAAGCAGCACCTCGTTGGAAGTCCTGGCACAGAGACCAAAGGCTGCAAGTCAAAGGGGCACATTTGGAGTAATAACACATAGACAGTTTATCCTGTCCCATGCTTTCTGTGAAATGAAATTTGTTCCTAATTATTGTGAAAATCTTCCAGGACTGTGAGAGTGTGCTAGCCACAGCCCATACACCCCAACCTGGGTTTGATGAGCAGTGGCACATTTCAGCAGTGTCTCTCTTCCAACCTCTGTCACAAGTAATTTCCTTTCATAAAGCCATTAAAATGAGAGGAAAGACTACTTGTCTTTCCCCCTTTCAGTCTCAGATAAGCAAACATCTTTAATGTTTGAAAACAGTTTATTAAATGCTGTTACCCACACAGCTTAATAAACACATTGAGAGCATTTCCCTGAGGAGCCTGAGAATTAAAGCACACCTGGCCTTTCCTCAGCCTCCTCAGCATTCTTACAGCAAGATTAACAAGTCAACATTTCTTAAGCAGCAGAATCCTGTTTGCCATATATTTAATCAATGGATCCAATTCTAAATCTTCTGTTACATCTTTTCCCCTCTGTGATTCAGCAAACCTCCTACAATGATTTGAATTTTCAGTGTCCCAGTTTTGAATACTTTTTATTTTTGCCTTTTCATTGTAGAAAGGAGCACTCTTACTACTATATGTTATTGCAAATGAGAAGTACACGTTCCTGTTTGAGCTCTTAAGATAAACAGAGGGAACCTACCAGATCTGCTGATTAAAGTTTATAGAGAGAAAACATCATATAATTCAGACTTTATTTTTTTGCAGATAGAAACTCTGCATGGCATATCCAGCAAAAAGCGGTCATCATCCAGATGGATTTTTTAAAAATTAAAAAAAAAGGCAAAAGATTTTATCAAACAGTCACTGAAAAATGTAAAATGCAAAGAGGAAAATTTTCTGCTGGGATATTGTGGTGGTCAGCAGCTGGCCTGAAGGCCTCACAATAATAATTAATCCCATTTTATCACTCCCTCTTTTATAACTGAAATAATGAAGACATAACTGAAATTACGTAAGTACCCTGACCAGTAGGTTATGTAATCCAACCAGTGTGGGCTGTTGGAGAGCAGGCCCAGGCCATTGGGGACGCAAGCAGCTATTGGCTGGTTGGCCGGGTGGCAACTGGCTCAGCCAAAAGGGATCAACTGCGCGGACCTTCAGATCTATGTAAGTGGAAGAAAACTCAATAAAAGTTAGCTGCTGTGCATGAACCCAATGTGTCTTGTCGCTTGTCTGTCTCCAAAACTGTGACACTGAGATGTTTCATAAACAGAAGTTTGTGCTGAAACAGACACCTTGAATTAGTACGGAGGTGAAACTTGAAAGATAAGTATTGAGTAACAGGGTTAAGTTAAATATCATGAACAAGATACTACAAAGACAATTTGCAAATATTGAGAAGAACCAGGAAATAGCTCGCAGTGCTTATTTCTACTATTCTTAACGTTTCATTGAGCAAATTCCTGCAGTGTCAGTCTACTCAAAAAGGAAGGAAGATAACGCAACCGGGGGCTTGTTATCACAAGCCTTGGCGTGCCCTCGGGCAGAGGGGACGCAGTGTTAGCCTCCACAGCATCCTCACTGGACGGCTCAGCGGGATGGGTGCGAGAGGGATGCGTGTGCTGGCTCCTCTTCAGAGGAGGCACGTCGGGCGGCCGATGGATTAGGCCTGTGTCAGCCCGGAAGCAAAGAAGGTGAGAGGGGCCTCTGGTGTGGGTTCCAGCAAGTTTATTTGCCAGAGGGTCCAGGGACCAGGAAAGGCCCCGAGGAGAACAAGACACAGCCTTTTATGGGGGGGCAGAGCAAGGCAGGGAAAGGGGAAACAACCAATGGGGTACAAGCAGAGGGGAGGATACAATTTTCCAGAACCAATGGGGAAAACAGGGAGGCGGGAGTCATAACAGGGAACCAATTAACAACAAAGGGAGAACTTTCTGGAACAGGAGGACGTAACTTGGGATTGGGAGCCACCCAGGGGGACGTAACCTAGACCTCAGTGATCTCATCTGGTCCGCCTTCCGATCTGCTGTCCTGGGTGGGGAAATCCACCCAGTGGATGGCCCTGGTTTGACTGACATTTGATGGCTTCAGCCCAAGAGTAGGCTGAGCCACCCCAACAGGAAAACAGAAGTAAAGAGCCAATAAGTGTATGCATGGTCACAAATGCATATTTACCTGATATATAGGTAACTGAATGGAGAGATAAATTAGTTTATACTAAAATATGTATGAAGTTCTATCTACTATCTAAAATATAACTTTGACCGCAGTCTTATTGAGAATGAGTGCTTTTCTATTTTTTTTCCTGGGAATTTAAGGAACTTTTTTCTTTGCTTAAAAACTTGCCTTTCTGGAGCTAAATTAAGCTTTCTGTTTTCCTTTTTCTTCATCTTCTCTTACTCAGTACACTGCACAACCTTGTGGAAGAAATTGCAAGACACTATGGACTACTGCTGTGTTAGAAAGACACTGGTAATACCACATGCCATCTTGTCACACGTCTAAATAATGCTGTCACTCAGCTGTCTTGCTGCATAATAAAGACAAATGACTGAGTTAAAAAAAAATCTTCTGGTGAAGTCTTACCTTGACAACACTGGAAAGAAAGCAATGTGAAAAGAGAACATTATCACTGAATTAGATGGTGTTCTGGTGTCACCAGCCTCTCTACTCTTTGTACTCATCCTTAGACAAAGTTGTGGTAAAGCCAAAAAGTCTTTCTAAGTTCAGTATTTCTTTAGGACAGAGCATTATGAAGCCTTGGTTTCTCATTGTGATTGAACTGAATGGAAAATACAAAGAAAATGGATGTCAGTTTATCTCATAGGTGTATTTGCATGCAAAGAAGGCTCAAATGTGGCTTGGAAACACGAGTCCGAAGTTCCTCTTCTGCAAAGATTTCCAAAGTCCTACAGAAAGAAGCAGACCATCCAAATTGTCACTTTCCTTAAAAAAAAAAAAAGTAATTGAAAAATGTATTTCAACTTTGGATGACAGTTTTGAAAAAAATTCTGTATACTTCTACATTTTTCTTCTATGACACAGTCACTGATCAATGGCTTCCTTCGAATACTTCCTGATGGAAGCAAATCCTTGGCCTAGCTTTTTCCTATCTTCCAAATGTGTATTTAAGATGTATTCCTTCTGTAAATTACTCAAGTTTCTTTTATTACTGCTGTTTTCAATGTTAGCTCCTGATGTGTCTCTGTAAACTTGAGTTTCAAAAAAAGTTGAGGAATACAAAGAGAAAGTTTAGCTTTTATTTTATTTGGTACACTAGATTAAAGCTGACTTTAGTGGATATTTGATAGGTTTCCCACAACTGAAAGACCCCTTTTAGCAAGTCCCACATGTTCCTGTAGACGTCCTGGAATTCCTTCAGGATGCTGAGGATGTCCAGTTAAAAACTGATGATTGGAGGACTATATAAATAGCCCTATACCAATTTTTGTTCCTGTATCCTTCTAAACAATGTGCCTCTTTATTCTGTTCCTGTTTCTAAGATGACCCTTTCAGTGTCCACATGTCAATACCCAGATAAAACATCTAAAAAGCACACAGTTAAGGAGATTTTCCATAGATGTACCATCTAGCAGCATTGAAAGAGCTCTAAAAGAGTTTTTTAAAAAGCTCTAAAAGGCTATTTACTTCTCTGTAAATCATGGTGTAGAATAAAACCAAGAAAAGCAATAATAACTTTCTCATAAACTTTTGAGAACAATCAAGACAAAACATATACCTAATGTATACATGGCTAAATACAGCCAAAATGTACATCTGCTTAGAACTGAGATGCTTTCTAAAAGTATATCCTGTCTCTGTTAATTCTTTCTTATAGCTTCAGGTTTGGAAGGTTCTACACAAAGGAAGTAATTTGCCATCCCCACACCAGAAGTCCTCTCTAATTAGAGACCAAAGGCAAAGATTTGCTGTGGAAACAAAGCACAAGTAGTCATGGGATTTGTCTAAGATTCCACAGTCTATTAATATCAGACTAAGGTGTAGAACACCAGTGTTTTATTATGAATTTAGCAGGTGCTAGGTGACAGGTATCTGGTAGGCATATAATATGCACACATTCGTTACTAGAGGTTGAATGTCTAGATTGAGAATTACTTATGGCTTATTTTTAGGATTACTAGAGATACTCATTTATATAAATGCAAAATAAAAAAAAAAAAAAAAAAAAAAAAAGAAGAAAATTTAGATACTCTGAAGTAAAAGTCCTTTTTCCTTATGTCCAATTTTTCCTGGGCAGAATCTTGTTAGTAACTGTAAATTATGGTTTTAATAAAGTCCTAACCCTAAGACCCGTTGTACATTGTCTCACCTTTCAACATTTTACTGTGTGAATTTTACTATAAATATAGAGCAAATCAGACATAAATCTAAGACCATAGGAAAAAATCCCAAGAGCACAAGTTTTACAGATTTTTTCAATGTGTTATTTTGCCTTTGCAGAGCAAAATTTCTGGAATATATAAAATTAATAGAGACAAAAAATGATAACAAAATTCTCCCCTCTTCTCCACCTACAAACTGATTTCTCCCACAAAGAAATGCACAAGGCATATTATTGATGATTTGTTATCTAACAAGCAGCATGTTTCTCTGCCAACCAGATAAAAACAAAGTATTTATAACAACAGAAAATATGAGTCACATGCGGACAAGATGTGCAATTCATGCTGGCCAGGTTAGTGGTACTATACCTGAGCACAAGGGAAATTGTGCTTTTGGCTTCACTGATTTCAGCTGACATCACAAAAATTTCTCTAGCATTGGAGAAAATTTACAGTGGATCTAAGCAAAAACCTATTTGTGTTTGTATGTTTTTTTCTCTACAGTATTTTTACTACCCATGTAAAACACAGACAAATCATTAACATGACAAAAAGTTTCCAAAAGGAAGGTCAACTCTCACAGTAATTATTTTACATTCTGTCACATGTGTACTTAAAAGGTGAGAGCACCTCACTCCACTTATCTACTTCCCCTTAAATACCCAGAACAGAATAGTGCAGGGGAAAAGCAGGATAAAAGCAGAAATAAAAGCAGGATAAAAACCAGACAAAAATGTGAAATGCTCTTGTGTACTTAGCTATTTTATCAGAAAAAAAAATTACAATTGTTCTATGGTTTTGCAGAAGATGTGGCATTTCTAGGTATAACTAACAGTGCTTAACCATTGTTAGTAAAACCTCCTTAGTCCCCTGCTTCTTCCTTAAAAAGATCAGACTTGGTTAAGTTATGAAAGAATTTGAGACATCTAAAATTCAGTGGTGTTGAACGACCCCACGACAGTATTCATACTTAGCAGAGATCTTCCTGTTCTCTTATCTATATAGGCCCCTCCAGACCTTCTTTTGTTCTCATAGCTCTATGGATTATGTTTTATGAATTATGACAGTCTACCAATAGAAAATCAGTCAGCCAGGAAGGGCATCACGTCTTCTGACTACAGCACTCAGATTACTTTGGCAGCTTCATTAGTGTCTCAATCTAATCCCACCGAAGAAAGAAAACTTTGGTTTTGCATTTTCTCTGTCTCTGACTTGGCAATATTTCAAATTTATGCTTGACTTGCTAATTGAAATAAGTTAGTAAGGTCTTGGATGATCATATGGAGGATACCATCCATCAAAAACTAACTTCATGTGCATCACTGTATGGCTTAATGTCATTACTATTATTATTACTATTATTATTAGGGCAACAAGAAATAAAGAGTGTTGATCTGTATGTAATTGTTTTGTGAGCACCTGCAGAGATGCTGAAGGATATCACTGAAGCCATGACTTTATTCTTCAATATAAGCAGCCTGCAATCTGGGAAAGTAAAATAAGAGGAGGGAGAAAACCACCAAAAAATGGATGAAGAAAATGAAAGCTGACACTGGCTTACAGTACCAAGTTTTAATATTTATTTTGTTATTATTATTTTTTTCACAGGGAGAAATGATGAGAGGAATTTAAATATCCAAACTACCGTATGTTTGTTTCCCCACAAAGCTGATAACAAAGTTCTTCAAAACAGCTGCAAATGACAGAAAATGGGGGGGAGGGAGGGAGGGAGGAGGGGCTATGGCTAGGAGAGGCTAGGAGAAAACCTAAACCTGAGGAAAGCGCTCCGTCTTCAACCTTATCGGCGCGTGCCAGCTCTCAAGAATAAGATATTACGAGGAGTGATGCTATTACTACATGCAAGAAATTATCTCAGGCAACTTGAGTAACTGTTGCTTTTATCTTTTATGGCTAAACTTCTTGAGCCATGTTCAATATCCTTTAACTCCTCATCTCTTATTATTATGACTATTTTTTTTCTTTTAATCTGAAGAGAATTTTAAGTTCATTGGTAAAGTTTTTGGTCTTCTATTCTCTTGACTCAATTGCAGAGTTTTCCTTAAAATTATTTAAAGATTTAGTAATTTTTTTTCTTTTTTTTATATTTTTGCATTATCTCTCCACACTTTCTCTTTGTAAGTGGTTTTAGGAAGTGTCCTACTGGCAGCAAGAGAAATGGCAAAAAAAAAAAAAATCATAGGAGATACAAAAGGAAAAGATATTAACAACATGAGTTATGAGTCATATTCTAAATCTTTGAAAATGAACAGATTTTTAACTAGGCACTTCAATGGTAGTTCCTATTCATATATATATATATATATATATGGATAATCCTTTTGAAACTGCTATGTATCCATATTAGTCAATTAATGCAAATATAATTGAAGAAAGCAAAATATTATTATTCAAACTGACTCTAAAATCCAGTCGCCTTCAGAACAGAATGTGGCAGAATGACACACAGCTTAAATAACTTCAGAAAACTGGGAATGGGAAAAGGGAAATTGGAAGATGATTTCCCAATTAATTTAGTCAGTTCAGCTTTGTCAATTCTTGTAGTCCTTTTCCTTAGTATTTCTTCCTTGTTTTCCTGATTTATTCCTTTATTTTTATTTTTTTAAATTTATTTAAGATAAAAATTTATTTTAGCTTGTTATTATGGGACCTGACCCTCAATAGCCTGCTGATTAGATGACAAGTACTATAGAATGCTGTAAAGTGAGTAAAAAAAATTAACCAAAATAGGGATGGAGGGTCAAACACAACCAAATAGAAGTCCTGCAGTAGAAAGACTCCAACTCTGTTTTGCTTGTTTCTTTTTTTTAACAGAATATATACACACTATATTTACCAGTTTTTCCCTTCTGTACTCTGTGTTATCAAACCGCACTTAAATAAAAAATCTGAAATCTTCAGTGGCAACTAAAAAAATCCTACTTAAGCAAATATCCACAGTTGTAATATGTCAAGTTAACTTATGACTGGTGTCACTAGAACTTTATATTCTGTTTGAAAATGAATAACAGTACATAATTTTCCTCCTATTCATTTGGACAGCCATTTTATCAGATTAAAAATTCTCAGCTGTGATCTGTCATTTACTTTCTCTGACATCTTATGACATTTTTTTTTTCTGCAGTAGAACTAATGGCTAAGTATATCTGTGATTGCAGGAGATGATTTATATGATGTCCAGTCAAAATTTGTCAATAGAGTAGTCTGCCCTAACTGCTTTCTAAAAATATGCTTGAACTTTCCCATCATTTTTTCAGAATGAGTTTTGACCCTGTTCACTGGAGAACAACAGAATGGCAACTGAGAAGGAAATATCTAAATCTAATCTTTCTGGTGTTCTTAATCTGGGCTGACATAGTTCTACAGGAAGCAGAGTAAACCCATTGCTAGACTTTTGGAAAGCACACAATAGAAGGAGAATTATAAGGAAAAACTACACAGGCTTTTACTAAAAACTGTATCATAGCCAGTGACATCTTAGGCAAAGATTAAAGATGATTTCACTCATTTTTTTAACAACAAAAAAGTATCATCTTGCTTGACATGTCTCTTGCCAGACAAAAATACATACTACAATAGCAAAAATAATATGCAAAGTACCACTTATCCAAGGACATTAGCATCTTTTCTCATTAAAAATGAAAAAATCAGAAATTTTATTGACATTTTTACAGTTGTCATTACTGAGCTACTTCAAATTTTTTTACATCATGCTTAATGATTGAAAATGTATGAAATCCAGTCTTTGCTAGCTAATCTTCATGGGATATATGATTCACATGGTGTTTTGGGGTTTTTTTTTTGTATGTCTGATTAAATAATGGTGTATGCCCTTCTAAAGAGACCATTTTTATGTTTTATTTAAAAGTTATTTTCATCAGTATTCATACAAGAAATACTAGAATCCAGTCTCTTCATAATTAAAATAGCTATAACTTGTTCTCAGTAAAGTCTGTGTAAATTTAATGGAAAAAGTTAGGAAGCATAAAAACAGTAAATTCTATTTTAATAATGCACATCAAATATGTTGGAAAATAACAGTCTTCTAATGTGTTTATTAGAACAAGTATACAGCAAAGACTTGAAACATCACTGAAATTAGAGAAAACCACAAAATGTTACTTGCTTGAAAGAGAAATTCACGCAAAATAACAACATAAGAATATAAATCAATCCAAAATCTTAGAAACACCTTATCCAGTTGCTTTCAGAACATTTTAAAGTACATGCTGCATTTGAAAATGTCACAATAATGCTTGAGAATATTCCTCTAATGGAAAAAAGTGGTTAAGTCCGTCACTAAACATCAACTGAAATTAGGGATAGTTATACTGAGTAACTGTTGTGAACCTGTCTTACTGATGTCAGTGCAACAGTGAGAAAATATTAGATGGACAAAGAGGTCCTAACCACCTTTTAAGTACCTAAGTCCCTATTTAGATTGAAGAAATGCTTGAAATCCCCCACTCAATTACAGAAAAACCTTACGAGGTTTCTTCCTAGGAGTTTCCATTTCTAATCACTGCTATGTTTAAATTACCTAAGTCTTGATAAGCCTAAGCAATTTAGCACCAGACTTATCAGGCATTTTGGAAAAGACTATTTCAATGAAGATATATTTAGGTTTACTGAGTACTTCCAGGAAGCTTAGCTTTGAAGACATACATGACAGGTTTTCTCTGATTGACTCAAAAATCCCAGGCAGAAAGAATTTTTTTGTAGCCAGTAATCAAGCATACAGAACATTGAATAAGATACAAGAAAGACTGATACTCAAAAATGGCATTTTCTATTGAATATATCTCTCATCTCTCAGAGCTGTGTGCACATCCCCTGATTATTATCTATCCTGAAGCATCATTCTCTCTGTTCCCCTTCAAGAGGACTTACTTTTTAATTATTATGCTATTCAGTATTCAATGAATAACAGAGACAGAAAGAAAGACTTGATAGTTTGGGAGCTGGATCAGTCAGTGGAGCCCTGGTTTCCAACTCCTACTTCACCTCCAAAGAATCTTGCTTAATCTGTTGAGAAGCAACCTCAGTTAATGTTGGTAATTGATCCAGGGTGCACCGAGTTATAGTTCTGACAAGCAAAGTTGATCTAATTTCCTCTCAGCTTTGCAATTTCCTCCCTTTTCCTATCCTATTTTCTCTTGGTTGTCACAATGACAAGGCAATTCCATGGGATGTTAAAGTCTGGAAATGCAATTGACTCAAATGGCTTCAATGTGAAACTAATGTAGTCTTTTGGTGCCATGGGATGTGGAAGGAAGTAGTCTTCTTCTAGGCAATCCTCTTCCCTAGATGTTTAAGACCAGTTAACTCATTTTCAAAACTTTGTTTTTCCTTTCAATGGGAGGGCAGGAGTTAACTCAATTTTATCACACTTTTTGTATCATTATTACAATATTCTCATACAAAAACATTGTGAAACTGAAGGACCTTGACCACATAAGAATTTAGCAATATATATTCACATGTGGTAACAACTGCAATATATTCAGCTAACAATTTCAAGCAATTCATTGGGTGATGATTTGAATCTGCCTTCCATGCACACTGAATTCATTGTTCTCAGGAAGAAATTATACCATAAGAAAGTTCATTTTAGAGGGAATTGCATGTGGCATATAGCAATGCTGCAAGTCCTTTGAGAATGTCCCTATTGCTTCAGTATACACACATTAGCTTTATATGATGTGGGATACCTCCTCATTCTTCCCCATAGTAAAGTTTATGCAGCACAATAATGATTTTGCTTATGAGCATATTTTGATGACCAGGGAGAAAAATTCAATAGAATCAGTTATTCAAATTGAGGTTAGCTCCTGAAACAACTATTAAAGCTTGCCTGCTCTGAATTTCACTCCAGTGATTGCTTTCCTTTCCACTAAAAGATCATTTGGCCCAGTGAACAATTTCTCTTGTCATTTGTTCAAGTCAGAGTCTAAAATTCATACCACAGTTACCAATGCTATGGTTCATAGTCTGATTCCATAAGATGCTTATTGTTGTTGTCTTTCACATGTCCTGAGGTGGTTTTAGTGAGATGAGAAAATCCCTGACTGAGAATACTTCCCTCTCTGGAAGAATGGAGAAACACAGGCAGCAAGACATGACTTATTTACACCTGGAAGAAGGACAATTCCCATCTTAGACCAAGACTGGCCACTTGCTTTACCTTATCTATACTCTCTGATTTAAGCTCTGGTAAAAATGTAGAGGAACAGCCATTCTTATATTAGTCATTAGAGATTAAAAAAAAAACCAAAACCAACAACAAAACCAATCAAACAAACCCCCAAAACAAACCAAACAAAACCCCCCAACAATTAAAAAAAGCCAAAGTAACTTGAATAGAAATATATGTGTTCACTAATACAACACATGCCTGCAGAGTACTATTGTGAAACTGATTTACGTATTGGTGAAACAGATAATAAAATGAAATTCAAATTAATTTCATTTTATTTCATTTTATTATATTATTTTTTAAATGCTTTGTATGTCAAAGCTATATAATCCTCCCCAAACAGCAAATATAAACCTGACTTTTAATGTAGTCCTCAGATATGTTAAATAGGAACTCTACTTAAAATGAAAATTATAAGCATAATAGTTTATGGGATCTAGCCAACTCCATATAGCCAAAGTACCATGGGACTCAGAGTGACTAGTTAGTAAATTAATAAACCTTCATAAAATAAGAACTGCACAGAAAATTGTATAAATCTATACTCAGATAACTGTTACACTGAATAACTATCAATGAAAGCAGAAAACTCCAACGATGACATGTTTACCCTACACTAATTTACATATATAAATTTCCCTAGGTAACAGTCTCTTCAGCTACAAATTGTTTATAATAACAGCATGTCAAGCAGGTCTTATATCTGCAAAAGAAGTTTTTAAGCCCATTAACTTTTGAACATAAAAATAATGAAAAGAACCCTAATGCCATCCTTCTCTGGTTTTTTCCTTCCCTCTTTCCAAATTTGACATTTAAAAGTTGGAAATTAACTTGCTTCCAGATATTTGGAGTTTTTTAATACTTCCTCTGAATATACAATTTTAGCAGAAAAGGATATGGTAGCAACTGCAAACTATATGATTCCTTTTAACAGTTGTATCACCTGACTCGAAGCTGGAAGTGTTCCAGGTGGCCTAGAAGGCCAATGGTATCCTGGTTGTATGAGACATTATGTGGTCAGCAGGACTAGGGGAGGGATTCTCCCCCAGCACTTGACATTGTTGAGGTCACACCTTGAAAAACATGTTCAGTTTGGGGCTTCTTCTTAAAAGAAAGGCATCGAGGTGCTGGAGTGTGTCCACAAAGGGCAATGAAGCTGGTAAAGGGTCTAGAGAACAAATCTTGTGAATAACATCTGAGCGAGCTGGCATTGTTTAGCTGGAAGAAAAGGAGTTTCAGGGTTTCAGGGGAGACCTTATAATTCTCTACAACTACCTGAAAGGAAGTTTTAGTGATGTGGGGGTCAGTTTTTTTCCTAGGAAACAAGTGATAGGATGAGGGGAAAAGGTGTCAAAGTTGCACTTGAGGACATTTAGATTGTATATTGGGAAAAATTTCTTCACTGAAAGGGTTGTCAAGCATTGGAAAGGGCTTCCCTGGAAAGTAGTGGGGTCATGATCCCTGAAGGTATTTAAAAGACATGAAGATATAGCACATAGGGACGTGGTTTAGTGGTAGACTTGGCAGTGCTGGGTTAATGGTTTTGCTTGATGAACTTAAAAGTCTTTTCTGACCTAACTGATTCTATGATGCTGATTCAAGAATTCAGGGTGAGACAAAGAGAGAAATCTATAAATAGATAGAAGGATCTATCATTCAATTGACAAATCAATCTCTCTCTTTCCATGCTGGGCATAAATGTTGGTCACTGTGTTTAATTTCAGTGAATACTTTCTTTACAAAGAAAGTAACTGAAATTAATCACTATTTTGAGATTAAAAATAAATAATCTCAAAAAGTACTGAAACTAATTCAATGAATTCTGTTCATCTTGCTGTTGAGACCTCACAGCAGAAAGAGGAAGAAATGGAAAGACCTATTTTAGTTTGCCCCTTCCTTCCATGTTGCTAATATTTCTCTCCAAGTGAACCTTTGTCTATTAGAGGTAGTCAGAGTAGTCGCATATGCCTTTGCAGCCTTTTCTCCAAGGATAGCACAAACATTAATGAGCAGGTCTCAGGGTTGTCCCCTGATCTCTGTACAGTCCTCTCTTTAGGAGGAGTACTTCTAAAGGCACTTTCTGTGCTACATGACAACGTAGACAGTGCAGGTTTGATACTCTTGATTATAGGGGAACATTCTAGAATTACAGCTTTAATGTTTCTGACATCACAGAAAATGTTTCATATTTTGCCAAAAGTAAGAAACCTGATCCTCCAGACCTGTCCTCTGAAAGAATTTTCTTCTTTCTGTCAAATAGAGATGAAGGCTGAGCAGGAAAGTAAAAGATTTCAAGTTTGATGTTCTGACTGAACACTGGAGCATAGTTGGAAGTTTGAGCACAAACTGGGGGTTACATAATGTGGGCTGTACTGAGCATAACAACTTCCTTTTCAGTTCTGTTGATCTATGACTTTAAGCAAATCACCTTCAAATCTAAGCCTCTCTAGAAAAATGAACTAAGTTATATCCCTCAGTTGAAGGAGCTTAGGCTTACTTACTAACTTACTTACTTACTTACTAATTGTAAGTAGTACTATTATTATAAGATTGCAGGCTGACCTGTAAAGGTGAAGGGAGAAAGCAGGTAGAATTTATTGAATTTTCTTACTCTCTGAAACCCAGATGGCAGTCTAAAAACACTTGACTTCTGAACTCCTGACTTCAAGTATTATTAGCAGCCCTTTGGCCTCCCATTACACTGTAGCCTGAAAACTTCACATTTTTGAGTGAAAAATAAGTGCTCAGCTCTGAGCTGGATCTGTCATGATATAGATATGAAGAAAAAGAGGGAAGGAGGAAAGAAAGTGAAAGCTGCTGTTGCAGAGGAGCAAGAAGGTGGCTGTTCCACAAGCCAAGAAAAGAACTTGGAAAAAGGATCACTGCAGGATAAGTGGGACTACAGACAATGCAGCCATTGTCTGTATGTAGGTCCAGAGTCCATCCAGGAAAACCTGTCAGTAATCTACAGCAGCAGCAGAACACATCACCCAGGCTAGCCTGGGTATCTAGGCTTGAGCTAACATGGAGATCCAGATCCAGGGTAGGAGGTGCATGGGTAAGGATGCTGTGAGGCTAGTCAAGGCAGACGGGTCCTGCTGGTGTCCTAAGGCCCTCAAAAACTGCAAATAAAATTTCTATATGTGACTTGAAAGAAGGCATTTGTATTCTGTACTTTTGCAGAAGTATTGGCTGAAAAGTACAGAACTGCCTGCACCAGGAGATGGAAGTCCTATGCAAGGACCTGGCTGTATCACAGCACAGGTAGCTCCATTGCTCTCACTGCCTAGTTGGAAGGAAAAAACTGCATTACTTGGGAAGTTCTAGCACTTGTTAGGTCTATTTATAAGAGAGTGACTAGATAACTAAGATTTTCTATCTTCTTGGCTTCCTCTGATACCTACAAGAAATAGTATGTGCCTCAATATTCCTATATGTCAATGAATATTATTGAAGGTTTTCATAATAATTTCTATTTTATTGTCTCTTTAAACTTCATATAAGGTTTTCAAAAATTCTGTAGCTTCTGCTCTGAACCAGAAATATTTCTTACTCTTTAGGGATGTCCTACAAAAATGCATCTAGTCACCTGAATTTGGATAGCTTGTGAAGTTTTTAGAAGTCTGGGTAATTGTGCTGACTAATTTTAAATCATTAATAGTGATCTATATTAATTAGATTATTAATATAATTAATAATACAATTAATTAGATCAATATTACTCTGAGTTTCTTTATTCTGAATCCTTAAGTTGGTATTTTTCTAACAGGAACAGGCTTTCTCTTGAGATTGCCTCTTTTTTGACAGAGGATAGAGGAAAGAGAAAATTGACACAATTTTGGTGATTCTTTCTTTAAACTTTAATTGATTTTTCCTTTTGGTCCTGGTCCCAGCCCTTCACCCTTTTTTAAGTCAGTAGTGCATTACTCCAAAGACCCAATTTATATTAATACCTGAGGCATCTTCATCCGTGAATGTTAGAATTGATCTCAATAATCCAGACTATTTATAAGCCTGTTGGCAAAAGGATTTATATGTTCCCAGGCTTCCCCATTAAAACACGGGTGGCAGGTTTTAATCAGGAAAAAATATATATCATGTAATTGTAATTCCCTCAAGAGCTTCTTTGCATTTGCACAGTTTCAGTACTAACATTACAATGGCTAAGGGTCTGCCTGTCACTATTTCCATTGTAAAAACCTGCACTATTTCCAATGTAAAAACCTGCACTATTTCTGACTGGGGTAATAATTCAGTCATAAAAATTTATGTTTCTGGTGCTGAAACATAAATCACTATTAGAAGTAGATCCTGATTCAGTTAACGAGTTTAATTGAATTCACTTTAAAGAAAGATTAGGCAAAAAGTTTGGAGAAAGCAAGAAAAAGGGCTAATCCAAAGCATAGTGTATTATATTCATCTATTGAAGGTCACACACCTAGTCTCTTCCAGGTGTTTGCAATGCCCTTTTCCTTGACTTCAAATTTGATCTTAGCCTCCTTGTAGAAATGGAGTTGGGATACTGAAATCTGTGGAGACTGGGGAAGAATCTATGTATTTGCATTTGTAGAAAACTCTGATCAAGGTCTTTAAGGGCAGTTGACTGAAAGTGATTGGAAATGAGAAAAAATGGCAGATTATTAAAAGAAATGTCCAGTGTAAAAGTAGATTTGAAAGGACCACGAAAATGTTGTTGTAATACTGCAAGTGGATATATCTCAACTGATTATATAAAAGGCAAAATAGTTGGCAAAGGTACTGTAATCAAGAAACATAAATGCCTTGACAGTTTCATGTGCCTTGTACCTTTATTATTTAAATCAAGATTGAGATTTTAGATGATAGTTAAAATAAATAAATAATCTCGAAGAACATTTACTAATAAGACTAAAAATAATAAGAGAACCAAAGACTTTCTTTGCCCATATCACTGAAAGCTGCTCAACTAATCATTCTCTAAAGCTTTGGCTAGTATTTTTAAATATTGCTCAACAGATGAAGTTTCTTCTGCTTTTCTAGGGAGACTACTTAAAACTCCTTAAACTTCGACCTTATGAAATGGTGTCTAACACTGAGCCTAAAATTTATTTGTCTGTTATGTATTCAACTGGTCTTGTTTGTGTTTTCCCTTACCACTGCCCAGATCAGAATACACCATTCCCACATCTCACTACTGTCCATTTTTCTAAGAAATATGAGTGGTAACTATAGCCCTACTTAAACACATCTTGGAAGCACGTGCCTTTGTTGAATAACCCACAAATGGATTGTATATCAGCAGCATATAGAATTATATGGAATTTACTCTTTCTATGTCAAAGAGTTAGAAGGGCTAGGGTAGAAACAAGGAGTTCCATGGAAAGCAATCTATGTGTCTCACTAATTAAGGTTAGTGAATTAAAATGCTAGAGTTGCTTTTGTTTAAATTGTTCTTATAACTGTTGTTATAGTCAATGATAACTCCTACTTCACCACCTGCAATCACACATGGTCCCAACAACTAAGGATTTTATTCCTTTTACTGATTTTGTCCAGAATATAAAAGTTTTGAATAAAACTCATGCCAAGAAAATAAGTAACCTCCTTTCTCTAGGCAATTGTACTTTCTGGTTCACTGGAAACTATCAACAGTATATATAGAACAGGAGAATTATGCTAGGTGCTCCCTGTCCCTGTCAGTCTTAACTCTTTAACTCATTTGGGTTATGTTCATCCATTCAGGTAGTTTGAGAGAAAGATATGCTTTTAATTCCCCTGCATTCCTTCTGGTTAGCAATCCATTGGTGATGCCTATGCTTTCTTTGCCTGCTTTCATTTACACTGTAGTCTCAGCCTTCAAATATTCAATGTTACAAATTGATTTCACACTGTCATGTCACTCAGACAGTGCAAAAAATGTGAATCTCAAATTAAATCACTTACACTAAATACCCTGACTTTTTCTAGGTATAAGTCTCTTTCTAGGTATAAGTTTCATAATGTTACTTCAATGTAGCTTGTGGTGTGTTAATATGATATATTCCAGCTATTACGTTTTAACATGCGCAACAGGGTTTTTATGAGTGAGGGTTTCTGCACAAAATATGAGGCATTTTAAGGCACCTGCTTTGGCATTTCAAGAAATATTCCCTGAAAAGCAATGAAATACACTCTTGATAAGCTACTAAAAAAGTATGTAAGTCCCCATGCAGACCCTTTCTCTGCTCAATAAGAGATTTCCCAGTGTACTGGACTTGACTGAGAAATACTGGTGATTATCCTTTCACTGGGGTATTTCAATGTAAAATAAAATGCTTAGCAGACTTATCCATATGTGGATAAGAAAAATTATACACGTCAGTCTAAACATACCCTCCTTAGTTTCTGTTCCAAAGACATTAAACAACCATTTTACAAATTACAGTCTAAGTACTGAATTCTTTAGCTGCATTAGAAAGTGATTTAAAGTTTGACATTCTAGCCATTTATATACTCAATATGGAATTTTAATTATAAAGATAGATTTTTACTGAGTGAAGATAGGTGAACAGATAGGTGAACCACAGAAACTCCCCTCTTGATTCCTATTCCACCTGCCCACACCTTAGATTTCTGGCATCATCTGTCTCTGATAATCCTTGTCTAGCTGAAAGAATATAAATTTTGTTTCTGTGTATTAGAAGCAGTGACATATGATTATCATAGCTTCAGTGTGTATTGAAAAATCTGGATGTTTATTTCCTCTGAATCCATGGCAACTCAGAGTTTATTAAATTAAGGCTAGGAAGCACAATAGTGAAGTGTGTAAACCATGAACATTATTGATAACTTCTGCACTATGTCAGTATTCAGATAGTACAGACTAAACCCCCAAGTTCTCCCTTGCAATGAACTGAGTCAATTAAAAAGAATCTCAGACTGATGATTGACATATTTGAAAGCCAGAAGGCAGTAGCATTTCAGGCCAGTGTTTAGTCTGTCCTCCTGCATAAAGCAAGCCCTGAGAATGTCCCGTATGTTTTTCCTACTTGTTACAAGTACTGTCTTGAGTAGAAATATCCCAACTTGAGTTAAACGATTTTGAGATTAATAGCTCCAATACAATATTGTGTATTTTCATATAATATATATTTGATGTATAATATTTTTTTCAAAATATAAAGAGATTAAATTTCCAGCTTTTCTGGTCTGCAATGCTCTTGTCACCTCAGCTGATTTACAGCTATCAAATTACAGTTCCAGGTGTCTATATTTACACAGACATCAAATTTTTTTTGTGAAAGACAGAAAAAGTCATCAATTAACATTTTATTATAGAATCATAGAATTATTTGGGTTGAGAGGACCTTTAAATGTCATCTAGTCCAACCCCTTTTTGCTAAGCTAAAAGGAAAGCTATTTGTTATAATGAATATTTTTGTCATTTTAGGGGACTTTCTGTGGCCTACTTGAGAGGTCAGCATTCTTCCTGAGATGCTGACATTTGAACTGGATGCAACAGTTTAAGAGTTTTTGTACATAGTACCAAAGATTATTACCATATGAATTGTCTATTGTTAGCATTTATGTATCAAGGATCAAACTGGATTTTGAGTCTGTATTCAACTTTCACTTTACAGAAATATTATTTTTGGTTTTCTCTAGTGATATAAATCCAAAGAGAATATCCCAATACATTTTAAGGAAAAGTTTAGACATCCAGTCTAAATAATGTATCTCTTGTTCTTTACAATTCATTTTTTGCTATTATGTTGTCCTCTTCAATAACTGGATTAATTAAACTTCACACTACACTCAAAGGCGTATTAAAACTACATGAACATATGTGTTAGCAAAGAAAACAAAAGAATAGACATACTAGACCATTTCTGGAGGAGGAAGCAGAGTAAACATATCAGTCTATCACCTGCCAATGTGCTGGCATTTAGAAATCATAAGCTACTTTCTAAATCTGTATCTGACCTGGGTCTTGACAAAGATCTTCATGAACTTCCACAGCTTGCAAATCTCTAACTGTTTTGGGTCAAAAAGCAGAAGACATCATAGGACAGAGAACACAGGAAATTTTGCCAGGTTCCAAATAAAGAGTGTATTTTCAGTCCCTATTTGAATTTTAATGGTAGTAGAGGCACCTGGAGGAATCTTGGTATTTTTATTTCATTTGCTCTGTGTTCCCTGTAATGTTCTGAATCTGTTCTTCAGCCTCACTTTTTTCTTGCACTTTCCCAGCACATACATCACCAAGAGATGTTTGCATTCCTAAAGTGGTGTCATAGAGCCTTTCCAAATGGAAGTTCCAGGAAAATGCTGACAGGCTCAGGGAAGTTACTGTGTCTGTCTTTTCTCTTCTTTCCCCTCCCTTCTGCTCTTAAGGACTAAAAGGTCAGGTACTGATATAATTGCACAAGTGTGATATTTCTCGGGAGCCATAAAGAAATTTTCAGTCTGACAAACAGGTGTTTCATCGGCTCCACTCTTCCATTTCTTTTTTCCTTCTTCCAAAGAACTTTCTACATGCTGCTTTGCTTAATCATTTAATAATAGGCAAATTAGATGCAAATTATTTTTTACACTCAGTGCTTTTCCATCTGTGTTTCCAATTTAAGGGGGTAGGAATGACAGGGGAAGACAATTAGAACTAACAGGCTATGCCTATGTTACTAAATTAAAGAAGACCAGGAAGAGCTCTTACCCTGAGATAAACTGGCTATGCTGGATTTTCATCCAGATTTGTGACTAGCCCTCTCTTGGGCACATTTGTCTTAGAGAAAAGTAGACAAAGAGGTAAGTAACAGCCTGATGTGGTTTACTAGACACTGGGGGGTGTCTCCACCCACAACATAAACAAGATATAATCATGACTTTTCTGATCAAAAACTCACCCATCATGTCATCTCGACTTGCACTGAGTAACCTGTGGCCTAAAGTCGGTAAGGGCCCCCAGAAGAAAAGAACAATGTAATTTCCCACAGGTTTCAGTAGGAACCATACCCATCTGCTCTTTAACTCACACTCTTTGAAATACTTTAGGTAGAGCCAAAATCATTACATTACATTACATTACATTATTAAGGTTGCTTTTCCTAGTTTCTGGGCAATTCTGAAGGGCGTGCCGATAGAAAATTAAAAACATTTAGATAGAGAAATATAGATGAAATATTGTCTGCTTAGTTGGTCTTGAAATGCCTATTTTTCTGAGCCCTTTGACATCTAAATGCTTTTATAAATTTTTCCTCCAATCACATTTGATATATGGAAAACCCTTAAATTTCTCCCTTTGTTGAAAGAGTCATTATTTGATTCAGTCCTATGAACATTCTGTAACATGATAAAGCAACTCTTCTGTCTCAGCTTTGCTTCCAACAGGAGCTGATCACAGCACTTGGAGGAAAAATTTTGACTGGGTGGATGATAGAGACTTGTAATTACCAAGTTTTTCACAGATATAACCTCTGGATGCTTCTGGCATTTTTAAGAGTATGTGGCACTGCAGGAGAAGTTCATTTTGATGTCCCCTCATATTCCCTTTTTTTTTTCATTCATGGCACCCTGAAATCACACATATTTCAGGTTTTTTGCTTTCCCCTCTCCTTTTTGGAAAGGTTTTTAGTTTGCTTTTATGAACATGATCATCCTGTGTTTGCTCTATTCTTATTCTAAAAAGGTCCAAAGCAATCCACAGAAATTATATGAAGCTGAGTTTTGAGGATTTCATTGGTTTGCTCTAAATGGTACCGTACATTGAAAGATCTTGTTGAGAGCTGTTGGTTAGAGCTGAAATGAAATTAAATCCTGCATCAATTTATTAGGAGAGTTTGTTCAGCTCACCTGTTGTATAATTGATGTCTTTAATAGCTTTGATGTTGAAAACCAGAAACTGAAGTGCCATGGAAAAGGTGGGATTCCCTATAGAGCCAATGGGCTGCCATTTCTGAGTGGCCTAATTTCAGGCAGCTTCAGTTGCTCCTGCAAACTGCTTTGAGAAGGGAATGCACAGAAAAGTTAAACCATGTCATAAACTTTTATGATTTCTCTTCCAAGAAAGGTTTATGTTTCAGAATGTAGAAGATATGCGCAAAATCTACCCAGGCTGTCAGTCTCAAAGCAAATATAAGTATATGCATATGGCGTGGGGGAGGAATTTTAAGTATTATTTTATTTGTACAGTGTAAGCAAAATGTCTAAATAGGCCCATGGTTAAAATTCAAATATTAAAAAAAGAAGAACAGGGGAAAAAAAGGAAAAGGGTCATATATATGTCCCTGCACACATAATTTAAACACATTTTCATCCCTTGCTGGAACTGATGAATATTCCTCATATAAATTTTTAGTCTGGCACCAATTATACAGTCTTTATTCTTACCTGGAAAATATGATTATATAAAACACTACCTTCCTTCATCTATATATATGGTTATAAAAATGAAGATATGATGCCCAGCATGTACAGAATGCCTAGAGAAGATGACCTGCAATTTGTATTTATGCATTCCACTGTTAACTTTGTGGTCTCTGTTGTCTGGTATACTTGTAGTTTTCTCTGTGCAATTGAGATAAGACACTTAAATATCAGAACAGCTCTGGTACTGAATTTCCAGAGAAACTCTGCATGAAATTGTTCTCTGAATAAAAAGTTGTGTAAATTAATTACAAGCATTCATACTTATTTTGTTCGGATTGCAAAAGCACATAGGTGTTATACACTTAGATGATTTCACACTGTAAAGACATGCTGGAGCAGAGTTATCTTCAGAGGCTACGCATTTGTTTAAAGTAATTCTGCCACTCACTGCTATTCTCACTGCTTGACACACACCGATTCACACATTAGATGAGCTAAGTTGTTTTTAATGCAAAAATGTCATCTCAAAACAAGGTAAATGTTCTCATTTATTTTTAAAATCCTCTCCTATATTACATGCCTTTTCTACATTCTACCAATTCCTCAGATATTTAAGAAGATATTTAAGGCATCAAATCATTAAAGGTACCTCAAAAATCACAGTTAGAAAGAAATCCATGTGATTTGTATTTTAAAAAAAAATACAATTTTTAGGTTTGTGATATAATACCCAACGGAATTAATGGAAAAATGTGTGTTAATGTCATCAAAAATTGAATTTCAGCTATTATCTGATGTCACAGACAGATGTTTTTTCTTTGTATTTTTATTACAATTAAAAATGCTGCCTCTAAAGGAAACAAACATTAAAGAGTGTTGTGTATATATTTGCAAATATGTAGCATTTTTTGTGCATTTCTATTTTGGATATACATTAGTTTTTAAACTAAGTTCAGAATGCTTGAAACAGCAGGAGAAAAGGAAAGAAGCAGAAAACCGTAAGTTATTATCTCTACTGTAAATAATGATAGTATATTTCATGCCTTTATATCTCCAATTTCTTAGTAACTAATATTCCATTTTTAGCATTGAGGTATTAAGTACATCAGGTGTGTTAGAGCTGTGTAACATTTGTATATGTGTTGTCTCTCACAGTCTTTATCTACATGAGATGACATAATCTGATTTGATCTTTTTTGCAGGACAAAGTTCTTTGTTTATTTGGTAAAGAATGAAGGGTGGAATTTTATATTTTCCCCTTTAAATGAAGAACAGATGATTCATTTAAATAAAAGTGTTGCATTTTCTAAATTATACTCAACTCCTACAGCCTCACATGCAAGTTGCAGCATGTATCTAGTGCTCTCTTGGACCATTCGTTCTTACTGTCTCTGTCTACATAACCAATGTAAAAGAAGTAAAATGCCCTGGAAGGTCTTAAAAGGCATAGTCTGATGTGATGCCAAATAACATAAAAGCCAAAATTACTTAAGCAAGAACAAAAATATCTGTAAAGTGAATCGAAGCATTTTTAGCCTGTGACAGAAATTGGTCTTTTTATATCACATTATCTTTGAAGCTTCATCTTTATTCCAAAGCACAGTAGATGTGTATTATTTTTCAAAATACTGGTTTCTTCTCTTACAATGGCCTCAAACTCTACTTATCGCAGAAAATATCAAATTAATGTTTGTTCTCAAGTGTTTTACTAATACTTATAACTGTAATGTAACTCAGCAGATATTTTATATTTTTACAAGAAAAATTAGACAGTTGTAAATTTTTACAAAAAAGATGTAAATTTTAATTGAAGGTATATATTTGAGGAAATGGAAAAAAAAAATATTTAAAGATTTTAACGTGACATCTTGTCAAGACGTATCATATCAGTGGGTCCAAAGGAAAACTCTGATTTATGAAAAGTAGAGAAATGGGATGATCTTACAAACTTCACAAAAAATATGTAATATATAAAATAAAAAATATGGTGTTTAAGCACTTCATAAAGGATTTTTGTTAATATTTGCACAGTATATTATTACACAGGCCCACTGGCAAATTTTTAAAAATATAATTCTTTTCATCATAATTTTGAACGAAAATATCAAAACAACCTCCTGTGACCAAAAAAAATCAGATTTTAAGTAGCTCTGTTAAATTTTACACTGAAATGCTTCCTAGTATTTCCTTGTCTTGCATAGAGCATTTTTGAGGGCATTATGCTTTGTTGTTATAGGTCACCCATGAACTTTTCAACTCTGCATACTCAGCTTCCATTCTGAAAGATGCTCATGGCTGCTGCAATATTGTCTATATATAACTGGTTGCTGTGCCACTGTGTTCGTAAACAGTCAGCTGTTTACAGCAGTGTGGTATTGCAGAGTCCGTCGTCGCTCATGACTTACAATTTATATGGATACTGCCTTGCTTTTGGGGATACTTACAAATGTGCTGCTTATAAGTTCAGTTTGCTCCTTAGTTGATGTATCTCATAATCAGTGGGTTATGAAAGTTTCCATAATCATAAACAAAGAGTAAACTGCTGACTCTTTGCAGATGCTTGATTTAAAAAGAAGTATTGAAATCTATATATTACAATTTATATATATAATCTGAAGATGTAAATCAGTTTTCCTAACAGATGAGGAGAGAACACTGAGAAACAAACACTCTGAAACATGTTTACTAAGATGTGTACATTTGTAATAATTAGTGATTCTTATCCAATTCCTCCACAGTCAGACTTAAAATTGAAACCATTTTGTACACATTTGGTACAGATGTCAATTAACAAGCTTTGTCACATTTCTAATTTCATCACTATCGTGTACCTGAGTACATTTAATTTTACATTTCTGCGTCAAATGTGTTGACAAGATAAATAAAATCCTTAACAAGCGGCCTTCATAGGCATTGCTTACTTCAGGAAAGGCCTGGTATGAATCTGACTGCATGCTATTGCTTATATTATTTGTTCACCTTATGTCTTAACTCTTATGGTAACATTTGCCAGCATTCAGTGAAACATTAGTAATGCCTGGTAGCATTGATGGTGTGTCTCAAAAGATGCCTATATCAGGGGGTGGATTTGACTATGAATAGTTTATATTACATGGAACAGGTAGACTATAGACTTGGTATAAGCTTCTTTATTCAAGTACTGGTACTAATAATATTTTTTTATTTAAGTTCAAATAATGTTAGGCATGGAAATTAATGCTCAGGGAAGAAAAAAATGTTTTCACAATTGGTTAAACTACTTGGAATTTGCATGCTTTATGATTGCACTTAGTGATAAAATAATTTCTTTAACTTGTATGGAATTAATGAGGACAGAACTTTTTATGGATGATCTTAGTATATTTTGGTACCTCAGTAGAAGCATCATTTTTCCTTTGATGTTCAATAACTTGTACTCAATATTTACTGGAAACAAGTCTTGATTCAGACAAGTTTCATCAGGAACATAGCTGCCTTTAGTGCAGGAATTTAGACTAGCAAACAAACTTACCAAGAAAGAAACATTCTTGGGAGATTTTCTTGGCAAAGCCTCATAGAGAAGACAGATATCTCAATGAAGAATGGGTTCCGAAAATGAGTTTGAGTTGTCAGATAATATATATGAAATAATAAAGTAGGACATTTTTAGATAACTCAAACTCATTTTCAGAACCTATTCCTCATTGAATTGTCTTTTTTTATGTATATATATACCTTGCTTATATTGCTAAATTACTTTTCTTTTGTAAGCCTCTAAACCTTCCAGAACCTTAACGTGGGATATGACACAACATTAGGAAGGTGTATCCCAGAAACAATCAGGGAATTTTTTTTTTTTTTTTAATAAATCTTATTCAGCTTTAAAATTAACAAGGTCATTGTGTAAGTATTGCAGTTCTGCATATCTATTTGATAAATCTCAGTGATAGCCCCTAATAAAGCATAGTTTGTTAGCATAAATTCTGGTAATTTAAGGAGACTTGTCTCCTCTTGCTTGCACATTAATTTCATTTGTTAACTTTTTTGTTTGTTTTTTTCCAATAGTATTTGCACATCTAAAAATATACTGAGGTTTATAGATGTCAATAGTAATACATTTAATAATTTTTAAAAAATATTTCATTTTGCTTTTAGATTTTTGAAAGCAAAGTAGAAAAATAACACTGCTTTTTTGACCAAAACATCTATTACTATCCTCCTCTTTGGCATATTTTCTTAAAAATTTCCCTCCTTTCTCAGTTCCATTAGATGGAGAATCTAATATTTAAATGTTTAGCATAAGTTCTTGTCCTATTTTTTTTACCTTCTTCACATTTACAGCTAATTATGAAACTCCTTGGAATATTCTTCCTTTATGTCATTGTATCCTGGATAACCTCTTATGTATTACCTGAAGTCTGAGCACTGAGTTAATTCCTGGTGTAAGAAAGTGGAATAATGGAATAAATTAAACTTGATGACTTGTTCTGGGTGTTTCAAAGACAGACCATCTACCTTACCAGGTATACCACACATTATTACTTCTTTGTCTTGTTAGGACTGGTAGTACTTTAGGACAATATCTTTAAACACAAGTGGAATATTTAATTGCAAGATTTATTTCCAGTAATTATTTCAAATACAGAAGCACACAAGGAGGACATACCCATGTTGAAATGAGTCCAGAGGAGACCCACTAGGATGATTAAAGAGCTGGAGCACCTCTCCTATTAAGACAGGCTGAGAGAGATGGGGTTGTTCATTCTGGAGAAGAGAAGGCTTCACAGACTTTCCAGTACCTGAAGGAAGGAGAGGGTCCTAGTACTAGAAGACTCGAGAGGGACTTTTTACAAGGACGTGGGAAAATGGCTTTAAGCTGACAGAAGCAGATTCAGATTGGATATTCGGAAGAAATTTTTTACTGTGAGGGTGTGAGACACTGGAACAGGCTGCCCAGAGAAGTTGTGGATACCCCATCCCTGGAAGGGTTCAAGACCAGGATGGATGAAGCTCTGAGTAACCTGGTCTAGTAGAAGGTTTTCCCGCTGATGGCAGGGGAGTTGGAACCAGATGATCTTTAAGGTCCCTCCCATCCCAAACCATTCTATGGTTCTATTGTAACAGTCATGTGAGGATTCAGTGCTTAATTTCAGGTCTTGGAATTGGTTCAAGCTTGATTTTATGTATATAGGTATGTTTTCATTTAAATATATTAAATGCATGGCAGAGAAAGATGATGGAAGAGATATAACATTCTTCACTTTTCTGTTCACTCTGTCCAGTTCTAAGATCACAAATTTTTATTTATTATTTGGTATTCTTTCCATATTAACTTCAGATTCAGTAATGAACACCTATTCATTAAGAAGATAACTAGGATAAAATTTCTTGTTCCTACTTAAGACTGATTTTCCAAAAACAATCAAATCAAATTTAAACTCATGGGAAAATAATATTGTCTTAGCAAATATAAGAGATACAGGAAAAGCAACTAAAAACCTGTAGGAGAGGAACAATGTCATTGGGTATAAGATTTTCCTTTTGCAGTGTATTACTGTTCTATGAACTCTTCTTGAGTGGTTGATATTCAGCTGCCAAGGCCAAGAATATTCTTTTTCCCAAAGACCATTAAATTTATCTCAGCTGACTGTCCAAGCAATTCAATTTTGTTAAGAACTGATGAAAATCTATCATTTAGCAATGATGGATGGATATGGCACTTCCTTCAGTCCAATTTAAGTGCTGACTATAGGCAGCAATGGTAATTCTTTAAAAAGTGAGGCACAGCAGTAAGTTGTCTCTCTCTTGCAGAATGGCACATTCATCAAATAAGAAATCTTAATGCATGAGCAGCCTGTCCATCACTGTTTTGAAATGAACAAAGATGTTACCATCACCACCATGTTTTATATCTATCTAGTACCTTTTATTCCATACCTATTCATGATATACATTTGCTGGTGGAGGTATAAGGAAGAGGTTGCCCAGAGAAGTTGTGGAAGATCCTTGGAAGTGTTCAAGGCTAGGTTGTACGGGGCTTTAAGAAACCTTATCTAGTGAAAGGTGTCCCTGCTCATGGCAGGATGATTGGAAAGAAAGGATCTTTAAGATCCCTTCCAGTCCACACCATTCTACAGTTCTACAGTTTTGTGTACACAGTGGCACAGTTAGTTTTCAGACTGCCTTTGGTAGGACAACCTAAGACCCTTTATTTTCTTTTTTCCTAAATATATGTCTAAACACAACATAGGAAGAAATATTAAGGGGTGTCCTAATGACAAACTTCCTTGATAATATTCAGATAAGGAAAATCAATATGAAAGGCCCATCTCTTTTCCTTTTGATGTTGACTCACTATCATGAGAAACAAATATGCCTTTCCAAAGTGCTCAATCATGTTTTTAGGGAGCAATGCATAAGTAATGTAAAGATGTAGCTAGCAACCCATCTCACACCAATTATATTTGAAAAAGATAGATGTAAGAGAATCTGGAGACTATATGAACTATTTGGTCCCATTTACTTGATATATAATGTATTTATGGAGGTGCCAGCTACCTACGTTGCAGATTTTATCACTACCACACATACTTCCTGCATTGTTAATATCCTCAGTATTGAGGATACAATGATCTTTGGAAAATTAACTTCTTTTCATGCTCTTTCTTCTTTATAGAAGTCTCAAACTTCAAGTAGATCTATAGTGTTGGGACAACTGAGGAATGATACAGAGGAGGATAGAATGCACTAAACACTGTAATCACCCTTATACCTCAATTTCTACCTGATCCAGAAGGGACAATTTATCATTTTGAACTGTCAGTCTTACATTCTTCACTAATTTTGTTTTTTCTTTTATTTTAATTACCCATAAGATAAACATAACTTATTATAATAATGCAATACCTACTAACATTGTCTAATTCAGTCTAGGAAGATTTTTTTTAAAATCTGTCTGCCACTATCTCATGAAAACACAAGATGTGTTTAGATTGCACAGAATAATACTTGAATAGTGTCAGAGTAATTATACCACACTCATTTGACATTTCTTGGCATATGGAGAAGGCATATTTACATTCAAGTGCTAAATTAACCAATTTCCTTAAAATAGATAAAAAGGACCCTACTGTTGTTTTATAATTTATTTCATCACTTTTTTTTAAGATCTAATTTAGCTGTAATTTTTCTTATCTCCTTAAAGCTCTACAATAGCTCTTTGGCTGATGTGACATGCCTACATAACAGTTCTCTTTCAGCAAAGTATTAGAAGTGTGTCTATATACTGAAAAACTAACCATGTCCTCATTTGTAAATAGTTAAGCCCCATTACTTTTGTGTTTTGAAGGACAAAGTGGATTTATAAACTTTGAATGATAGGGTTGGACAGCAGAAAAGAGTTTTAAAAGAAAGACAATTTTTCATTTTCTTACTTTACGTAGATACGATGGCACTTGATTGTCACAGTTGACTTAGCTAATTGAGGTACTGCTAAAAGTGATGATAAGCATTAGGAAAGCCTATCTCAATCTGTTAATCACACTGGTTTGTTGAAATTCCATCAGGAAATTATTAAAAGAGCCTCAGACATTCCATATATTCTGTTTAAGCCCATGGGAAAATCTTACCCCGCTTTCCCTGTGCATGATACACCAGGGACACTACATTACTCTTCTTAGCCTGTAGCTATGTCTGGAGTTAAAAGATCTCTGTATCATCTGTAAAACCTTTTCCATTTTCATACGACTTTTCATCAGCATATGAAATAAAAATGCGGAGATGAAACTTATGGCATTTCAGAAACTCTTCATATGACATTTGAGCATTAAGTGTTCACTGGACTCTTTATTTCAAAGCCAAGAAAAGATATTGCTGTTATCCCAGAAATTTGTACAATACAATATTTTCTTTTTGAATGATGTGACACTACAGTCTTGCCCTCATTCCAATTCTGTATTTTTAAACTCTCTTAGAAAGTATGTCGTAGATGACTCTGAGATTTAGGGCACAATTCATAAGGCTTTAAAGAGCAAAAAATAGGTCACCAGCCATTCATTGTATGCTCCTCAGATGCTGGAGTTCAAGTCAAACCTTCTTAGAAGATCTTCAGATGAGATTTTTTCACAGAGATTAGTATTGTGCCTTCTGAATTCTGAGCAGTAGAGCAGTCTTGTTTCTTTTTTTTTTTGTGGGAGGATGAAGAACAGCAGGTTGAAAGTAGAAATACAATCCTTGGGTGGAAAATAAATCCTCCTGTTATGTTCCCCCACTGAACCACAGATTTTTCTGACCAATAATATAGTGGATTATGTCATGGTTTAACCCCAGCCAAGTCCCACACAGCCACTCGCTCAATCCCTACCAGCAGGACTGGGGACAGAATCAGAAGGATAAAAACTAGAAAATTCATGGGTTGAGATAAAAACAGTTTAATAGGGGAAGAAAAAGCCATCCAAACAAGCAAAGCAAAACAAGGAGTTAATTCACTGCTTCCCAGGGGCAGGCAGGTGTTCAGCCATCTCCAGGACAGCAGGGCCCCATCACAGGTAAGAGTGATTTGGGAAGACAAACACCATCACTCCAAATGTGCCACCCCCTCCTCCTCCTTCCTTTCACTCCATATGCTGAGCATGATGTCACATGGTCTGGAATATCCCTTTGGTCAGTTTGGGTCACCTGTCCCACCTGTGTCTCCTCCCAACTCCCAGGCATCCCCCAACTTCTTCACCAACATGGCAGTATGAAAAGCAGAAAATGCCTTGGCTCTGTGTAAGCTCTGCTCAGCAATAACAAAAACATCTCTGTATTATCAATCCTGTGTTCAGCACAAATCCTAAACACAGCTCCACACCAGCCACTGTGAAGAAAATTAACTCTAATCCAGCCAAAACCAGAAGCAAATAATTCCATTAAATTCTGTGTAAATATACATAACTGGAACTAACAGGATATGTGTCATACAGCTTATCTTGGTATTATTTAAGTATGATCATATTTTATGATAATATTGCTTCTAATTTCTGTCTCCTAGTTATTTTTTCTTAAAATACAATTTATTATAATTAACAGAATATAAAAACTATTGGCCACTCTTGATTTCTCAGTTTTTTTTACTGCATGCTAAAACTGGACCAGAAAAATATAAATACCATGATTAGGCATATTTCTAAATAAGTATAAACTAAACTATTTCACAGAAAGATTAATAGTCAGTCAATCCAACCTAAACCACCACCACCCACACCACAGAGTCTCACATTAAGGCCAGATGGGTCAGTAGTAAAAAAAAAAACTTTAGTCAAAGTACAAGTCATCTGCAGAGCCCAGAATGCAAAGTGGGCAGAATATTACTGTTAAGGAGAAGTTTTAGACACTGTGTGATGGATAAAATCAAAACAAACTATCATGCATTAAAAACTTGTCTCTAATTTAATAGGCAGCAATGTTAAATAATTTCCAGAGCATTTCACACTTGCCTCTATTTTTTGAATTAGTGTTAAATTTTTCTTGTCTTTAAAAAAGAAGCATGGATGACAATAAAGACTTCCATGAACAATGCATGGATAGCCCATTGACTATCAGCAAGGAGTAGAGGACAACTGCTATGGCATAATTAGAATTCTGTTATAAAGGTGGAAAAAATCTTACAGAAAATAAATAATACTTGAGTAAATGAGAAAAACAAAAATAACATGCATTTTCATAGACACAGTATAGAGTATAATTTTTTTAGTTGATTTTATAAGATTTTAGTTATGTTTTATTTTTGTAAACCTAGAAACAGAAAAAATCTGAAATGTTTAAATTCTGAAAGTTCGCTTCTATAGAAAAAAATCAACAAAATGAAGATATTTTTAGTTACTTTTACAGGCTTTGAAAAAGGAGCAGAGTTTATTTAAGAAGCTAATGTAAAATTGTATCATATGCATTCAAATCTTTGGTTTTCACACTTTGACATTCATTATTTTCCACTTTCTTTCAGAGTCTCTTCTGAAAAGTTAGAGCAAGTGCATAAGGAAGAAGAAAATAATAAGTTCCCAAACCAATATAAGGGAAAAAGGGGGAAGGGGAAATAACTTTCCAGCATCAACAGTTACAGGTCTTATTTAATTTTTTTTTTTTTCAGTAAAAGATCTTGGGAAAAAACAGTCTATGTATTAAAAGTTATGAAAGTTCTTACTACAGTCATATCTGCTCTGCAAAAATATTAATGCACACCCATGGTTTTGAAATAGCAAAGGTGTCTTATAGTTGAACTAATAGGACAAAAGAGGGCAATTCCCTCAATTTCAGTGAGAATTAAACTTTGAACGCAGTTCATCTGGGATACTTAAAATTGTACCAGAGGAATATTGTTTTGACTGAGCCAGCAGGAACCATGTTCAACTTATCTCAGCTGCCAAGTGTGCATTTTATGTCCAGAGAGAATTTTTCCTTACTGTAATCTATGTAAAGTTCATGAAGTTTAGTATCTCCTAGAGAAAATAGCAAATTACTGTAATGAATCCAATCAGTTCTGCTCTACTGCACTTAGGAAGGAGGTTTACTTCGTAAAGATCAGGTGATACCCTAAAATGTGTTAAACTTGAATCTCACATAATGCTTTTATCCATAAATGATACAACTCCTCTATTTGCAAAAAAAAAAAAAAAAAAAGAAAAAAAAATCAGGTCCATCCTAAAAACATTTCACTTTATGTACCTGTGTCATATTTTCTAATAATACTTCAAAAATTGACAAGTGATTTAAAAAGTACACGATTCTTCACTTGGCTGTAATTCTACAAAGAATCATCCAGTTTCACAAAAGGATTTGAACATAAAAAGTTTCAAATAACCAGGTATTAGAAAGAGAAATTTTTATGCTGGGCCCTGAACATGAGCAATTTTTAAAAAAAAGGTGTTATTTACTTCATTTAAAAATTCTGCTAACAACATATCTGTATATATTGTAACCTACCATTGTAAATCTGTTGTCATATCCTCACCCCTCCATTGTAAAAATATTAGCTGCTATTTTTTTGTTACTAGAATTTCACACCAGCAAACAATATAAATGAAGAATCAGGCAGCAACATAGAGAGTATTTTATTCCCTGAGCCATATCAGACACAAAATACCTTGCTGGTGTGGTACGAGCAATTTACTAAATGTTCATATTCAAATCATGTGTTAATTCTATTTAGATTTAGCTTTAATTTATTTAGGAATCAAATCTACCCCTGGCTAGAGATTTTCAGTGAGAATTGCATTAATCTCTTAAAACGGGATTAACAGCTGTAGACAGAAGTACTCATCAAAGTTAATTTTAAAATGCTGGCTATTATATTAGTCAACCTTAGCAAATAGAATTACTGCCATTCATATCCACCAGAAATCTTTCTCAAAGGATTCCTCCTTGGTAAAAGGGTTAGTTTAAAAAAAAAAAAGTACAGAAGAAAAATATAGGGAGGAAATAAGAGATTGCAATCACCATTTTAATTACTCTATATAATTATATATTGCTGTAATTGTTTATAAAGTCTGGATTTTATAGGAAGCAGGATCTTTTTTTTAAATACAACTCTAGTCTTGTGATAAGCATCATTACTTAAAATCTGAAACATGTGCAACTTGCAATCAACTTGATCACTTTAGATATATACAAACTCCAGTTTCAGACAGTAAAAGAATTAAATTTCAGCTTTATACCGATGCGTGGTCACAGTGCTTGCTCCAGTGAATTGGTGATGTGGGTACTAAAGGAAGCTTCTCTTGACCATTACAGTCTTAACAATTTCTACATCTTCATCTCCTCTTTCCTGATTTCCCCTCTGAGTGTCTAACTTCAGACAAGCCACCAGAAAGGGTGACAACAAGTCTAACTTGGCTAGATCTAGACTAGAGACAGACACTGTGCATATTCTGCAGGAGAAAAGTGTTCTGTGACACAGCAGCAATGCAAATTCATATGGTGTGGGTGGAGATTGAGCCATATGCCATTTCTTCACCTTCCTTTGGAGAAAGAACAGTGATCTCAGGTAGACACAAGGATCTGTGGGATACTTTCCAAGTATGGAAACCATGAGGTCTTCAATAGCAAGTGTATCTGACTACAACAGAAACACAACCAGAAAAGTCCTTTTCCAGTCCTTGTGCACTTCTGAAGTGGCTTTTGAGAATCTCAGGAGTGCTGTTTCACAGGGATCTGGCTATGTGATCCTATTGCTTGCCCCCACCTGACCTAATCAAGAAGGGCAAAAGATTTGGCATAGTAATAATTTTTCTGCCAAGAGGAATAAAGTCTATAGACTTATTTTATGTAGCTTGATACTCTAATAGTCTACTCTGCTCTCATGAGACCCCATATTGCATCCAGCTCTGAGGCTCCCAAAATAAGAAGAACATTGAGCTGTAGAAATCAGTCCAAAAAAGACCACAAATATGATCAGATGGCTGGACCATGTCTATTAAAAGACAGGCTAAGAGAGTTGGGGTTGTTCATCCTGGAGAAGAGAAGGCTCTAGGGGGACATTGTTTTAGTCTTCCTCAAGAGGCCTACAAGAAAGATGTAGAGGGACTCCTTACAAGGGTATGTACTGACAGGACTGAAGGAGGGCAGGGTTACTTCAGATATTAGCAAGAAATTATTTACTGTCAGGGTGGTAAGACACTGGAGGAGATTGTCCAGAGAAGATGAGGGAAGTGTCCCTGGCCATGGAAGGGGGGTTGGAATGAGATTCCTACCCAAACTATTCTATGATTTCCAGTTGCTCTTATATATTTACAGGTTTGTATAGACAAACTCCTCAAATTAGATGGTCTCATACATCCCTTCCTTGTTTGTACCATGATGGAAACCATGAGATCTTCAGCAGCAAGTGTATCTGGCTATAACAGAAACACAACCAGAACATCCCTTTTCCAGTCAAACAACAGGTCAAAAACAGATGCTCTTTGGTTTTCCTGTTTTTCGGGATGGCTAGTGTATAGTGCTCAGAATCCAAATTTAAAATCCAGGCTCCTAGCCTCAAGATCAAAGTAATTTTAATAGCCTTTTGACAGCCTTGGAAACTTAACCACTTACAGTGGAGGCTATATATACAAAATTTCATTTTAACAGATGGATATGTATGAGTAGAATTCAGTTACCTGCACACAGAGTTGACTGAGTTTTCCTTATGCTAGCAAAAATGTTTACATGCAGAACTGAAACATACACATGGGAAAGATGTTCTTTAGAACTTAGAAAAAGCCACAGCACATCCTTAATCTTCTGTCTCTCCTGCTCATGCTTCTGAAAGAGTTCTTTATAATAATTCAGGCTACTATTCTTTTTTTCAAATTCTGCCTGTAAGAGCTGCCACTTATTCTAGTTGTTTAATTAATTTGATGACTTTAATTTCAGTTAATTACTCGGTGTATTCAATATATTCCTTATTCTATTACACTTTGAATGAGATTAAGACCTTGTAAAGAACTGGCAGAGGGATTAAAAAGTAATCACTCAATTTCACTTCTACAGGATAAAAAGAGGAAAACTTCAGACATGATTGTTACATAAAAAACTGCCATTTCAGAACAATCTCTTGGAAAATGTCTGCAGAAAGAACCACATAATAGTATTTATTTTATTTTCATGTGACTGTTCTTAATAGGGTGTGTATGTCATTTTGTCAGAGTTCTGCTAGTTAAATACCTGAACTATTCCACTTCATGATGAAATATTTTTTTGTAGTATCAACTCCAAGTCACAACCACAAAATTTCCATTGCTTCTCTTTGCTCTTGAATATTTACAGTCATCCTCTCCAGCCATAGCCCATATGCATTTTTTTATGGGAAGTGTATACTGCTACTCTACATGTTTCACCTAATCCCAGCCAGTGATCAAATGTATAGAATGAAGAGAGTTGTACATCTGAAATGAATTTGGCCTGATGATTCATGTGCTATTGGTTAACACTGAATAGAATCATTTGAAGGAAATTGCTCTGGTGGCACGAGGCCATTCAGGCCACGGCTGTTGTATTTCATAGGTCTCACCCTCCAAGGATTACTTATACCTTACAGAGAAAACAACAGCTGTGTAACACATTTAGCCTCCACTCTATAGACATATCATTGATGTTTTCCTCTTTACTGCCTACCCACAAACCATTTGTGCCAACAGTTCCCAAACCTAGTAACACTAGAAGGGTCAGAATGCATCTCAGGCTGCAGAGGGAAAGGCAGAATGATAAATTTAGACTGACCTGGCTAGATTCAGGTAGGACAGACTGTGAGAAATTATTTTAAGTCCTTTTTTCTCAGGTCTGCTCTTCCATCTGGGTTTGGTTTATATTTCAGGATGGACTATCACTATATCTTAGATAAGCAGAGATATAAAAACCAAATTCTAGAGTAAGATTTTCGCTCACACAATCTGGGGACTCACTTTTCTACAGTTTATCCCCACTTACTGCAATGCAAACAAGCTCAGAATGAAATGTCAGATCAGTAGCTGTTAAGTATTACGAAACAAACTGTCTTCAATGAAAGTGGGTGGTGGTCAGAGAGTTCCAAAAACTGTGCCTACTCTTAACACTCACCTGAGAAAAAGCTAGTACCACCTTAGAAATCTGCTTTTCTGAACTGCTTTTTTTATTCCTACCAAATAGTTGGAAAAAACATTCTCTTCCCTATCATAAATAACTTAAAACTAACCAGAAGCATAATACATTTCTGAGGAGGTAGAAGAGGCGTGGCAGAAAACAGTTACACAATAGCACTGAAGAAAGACAAATTTTACATGATTTTTCATAGAGAAAACTTGTTAAACTAGAAGGACACTGAATGCATCCCACATGTTCTGTAAGTGAATGCTTTCAGAGCCCTCCAAGAGATGTTCAGCTTGATTCACCATTTCTTGCCATTGCAAGCTGCTGTGTGCTGCTAAAAAAACCGTCAGGTTCCATGGAAGCATGGCTGTACTTCATGGATAAAAGAATGTGTTTAAGGATTCTATCACCCTGAGTGCATGTTATTCACATAATGTGAGCCAATGTCAAGAATAGTAGATTCAGCTTAGAGATGAGAACAGTTAGGGAAAAGAGACAAAAGAAAAGGTTTTCTAAAATTGAAACAAAATTATCACACTAAAAATACAAGGTATTGTGATTTGGGTTTGATTTGATTGGTTTTGTTCGGGTTTTTTTTTAAATTCTCAGTTTTAATAAAAAGTTCATTTCCTTCACATTTTTTTTTTCTATCCCCTCCAGAAATGCAAATATTGGATCTTATTGGTTCAGATGTCCTTAATTCTCCATTAAGGACATTTTTGTAATCGACAATTACCCCTTTTAGTCAGCAGAAAACCCCTTTGCTATACTTACGTACTAGTTATTTTAAATAATTTCACCCTTTTCTTCCCTTGAGATCATGTTAAACTTTTTCAGGAGCCAGCCTCCCAGGAAGACACACATAGAGCCCTAAAATACAGGAAAATGACTGGGATGGGTATGCTCTGTTTTAGTCTGGCATCCAAAGAGAAACTCATAAAAACTATCTGTATTGTAATGCCACATGAAAAGGAGCCACCCGTCTGACTAGCCAACATATTTCTGCATCTCTGCAGACAGCCTAGATTAGTAAATGTTTAACCACCACATTTTCAACAATGAGTCTATTCATTAGAATTAGGAGGGGAGGCATAACTTCACCACAAAAGACTGTTGCACCAAGGCTATTAAAACAGCGATCAGTTTACAAGGCACTGGCAGAGATTGGTTGAAAAGACAGGTACATTTTCATGCATGCCACAGGGCTGGAAGTCCTTCTCAAAGAAGAAAATTTGACAGTGACTGACATGCAGTACAGGTATAATTAATAAGAACAAGGAAACTTGAGGTCTATTGTTTCTTCTTAAATATTGTCAAAAACCCCCAGCTTTTATGCTTCCAATCAAAGCTGTAACAAAAATTTCTCATGTCCTTTATAGGCAGTGACAATTCTATTTTGATTTATACTTGAGAAGATACTAGTTTTATGCTTGTGTATGGCAATTTTTTTCCCCATTTCAGATTATTCTAAAATAATAAAATAAAAAAAATAATAACCCAACCCCCCCCCCCCTCAAAAAACTAGAATTCATAGATGGAGGCACAAGTTAAAATTTGAGGTTGGATTCTTTATTAAGAAAACCAAACCAAAACAAAAAAACAAATACAACAACAAAAGCCTCTTTCCTGCAATATATGTTTATCTCTGAACTTGTAGTTGTGCAAGTTCATTTCTGAGTTGGGGGTTCCATCTGGTCGGACAAGATCTTTTCAGCTTCTTATAGTTTTTCTATAGTGCTTCTGATGGAAGATTGTGGAGAAATTAGTAACCAATTGTCTGACAGAGATATCATATAACTGAAGCAATTTCACAAACGCATAACTGCAGATGCTAATGGCAAAGTGCACAAGTTACTCTATTTTGGGAGTTGTTTCCTTCCTGCCCTATTTCTTCTTTTCATAGAAACAGGACATGACTTTGTCACCATACCTGTAGTATTGCAAATATAAACAAGACATAATATAGATTTATATGTGCATATATGTATATGCCTCTGTAAGATGGTGAAATATTTTTGCAACCACTGTGATGCCTTCTAAGAGGATCAGGGAATCAAAAATATAAGAAAAAAGAAAAGGTTTAAAAAAGAAGTCTGTACTTTTTAAACAGTGGTTTTCAAGAGAAACCAGCAGATTTTGAACTTTGTGATATACATCATTCTTCTATTGATCATCCTGCTGGCAATCTTGCTTAGATTACTGTCTGGGTTGGAGAAGCATCATCCTTATTGAAGATTTTTTCTGTAATGGCATCTTATGGAAAAGGAATGTCCATACACATTCTTGAGGGTTTGTGTCATTGCCTCTTGTGTAGAGCCCTAGCAGCCCATTAGATTACACATATCTATAACACTCTTTCAAACACATTTGTGGACACTCCACAATATCACAGAGATGTTTGCTGAAAAATGTTTAATGCCTGTAGATCAGACACTCTTCCCCCTCCAAAAGTCAAAAACCACATTGTCACACATTTCTGATAATCTGTCCTTCTGGTCACCTCTGCCTGTCAGTTCCTAGGATAAGAGCAGCACCAGGAATATTGTATCCAATCTGAAGTCCCTCATTATGAGAAAGATGTCAATAAACTAACACAAGATCATCAAATCATGCCAAGATGACTGGAAGAGTTGGAGAACTTTCCCTGTGAAAAGAAGCCAAATATCTAGGGCATGTTCAGTCCGTAGAAGAGGCAGCTTTGAGGAAACAATACTTGAAGGATACGGAGAAGATGCAGCCAGACTCTTCACTATGGTGTGCGATAGCAAGATGAAAGATAGGCCTAAATTGAAAGAGTGATAGTTAAAACCATCTCTAAGAACAATTTTTTTTCTCTGAGGACAAACAAGTATTGGAAGAAGTACTTACCACCCATTAAAGTTAAGCAGTAGTTATGCTTGGAAATCCTCAAGACCAAACTAGATGCAAGTGCTGATTTCATATCCACTGCTTTGAGCAGGGTTTTTTGGCCTAGGGATCGTCTGAGCCCCTCCCAGGAGGTATTATCACAAGATCTTATCATCTCTACTGAATGTGACTTACATGTTGATATTTCAAACTTATATTAATAAAGAAGACAAAAGAGTTTTGATCTCTTAATTTTAGGTAAACTTCTCTTATTTTCAATGCTTAAACAAACATGATATTATGTAAAACCAAAAAACATGAGCAGCTGAGTAGCTGAGGTTTTTGTCAAAATCAGTGTAACTACCATGAAAACAAATACATCTAAACAAATCCTAGCATCCTTCCTTTTGCCTTTCAGCCTTTTATGCCAGATGTACAGCCTTGCTTTTTGTTCTGTGAGAGGTTTCTTGGATGTAATCTGGAGAATGGTTGATTGATGTAAGGTTTATTTCAATTTGAATGTTGATTTCATATTTAATTAAAATGAAGTGTTAAATGAAGTATTAAGCTTTTTATTCAATGACTGCAGAAGTCCATCATTCCCCGTTAAATTTTTCACTGGAGTAGCTCTTACTTCCTTTTTCTCCCAGTAGTGATAAATTTTAGATTTTGAGTGTAAAGGAGCATTATGAATGTAGTGTGGCTAACACCTGATCTTCAGTCTGAAAAGAAATGCTGAAATTTTAATAATGCATTTAGTGTTCCGAAACAGAAGAGAAGGAAGATAAAAAAAATTAATAAAGTCCAATAAAATTGTACTGTGAAGAAAAAGCAAGATTAAAATCTCTCTTTTTGAATTGGCATTTGTGCCTCTTGTACTTTACATAGAAAGATCACATGCAAAAAATTGGAAAGATTCTTTTGAGTTTGAAGACCTTTGAAAAAATGTCTGATTATTTCTACCATAATCATCTTGGCACAAGTTAATCAATATTACTGATGCATCTTTTGTAAGTAAGATGCTGACATTTGGAACCCTATACAACTTAATAAGTCAAATAAACAATTTATTTTACCTTGTACCACTCAAACTACACATATCTGGATAAGAGGCTCTGAAATTCAATTCTTGAACAAGTGAGGGCAAGAAAATCCACAATTTGTTGTCTATTGCCAAGAAAAGACATTATGTCTTACCACAGTAAAAGAATTGTTGCCCTATGTTGTTTAAGGTTTTCTAATTGTTCAGAGTCCATAGTTAACTAAAATGCTCCCAAAAAGGGATGACACAGAGCTACACAAATTCAGATTAAGATCATGCTACACATGTTTAATAAAGAACGTATTAAACCTTTGGGACATCTTACATAGAGCTGCAGTAAATTTTTTATGCCACAAAATGAGGTGGTTTCAACACTTAAAATGAAGTTTGGGTGTGTTTGGTTGCCTCTTTAAATGCTACAAACTTGCAGTTGTCTCTGGATGACTCAGTGAAATTCATAGTCCTGTAGTCTGTTAGTCATTAGGTTAAGATGTAAATGCCCTTTTTGGGCCTTAAAATCTACTCATCTGAAAAGCAATATAGGCAATTTGGAGAGTAGTGGTGCAGACCTGCTCAGAATAACAGTCTGAACTATTTCCTGCAATAGGCTGGTATTCAGCTCTTTTATTCAAACTACATTTGCCAATGTATACCAATTATTTCCTATTTTACAAATAATTTGATGTTCATATTACTTCTCAAACCATTTCCAGTTCTATGTACTGTTCTCCTCTTCTGAATAAGGAAAGCACTATTCATAAAATATAGCCTAACAAACAGTTAATAATACCAATCTGAAAAGTGACTCTTTAATAGCTCCTATTAAGGAAGTAAAAACAAAGTGATATAATCCTGCTATTCATGACCTGTTCATGAATAGCCAATGAGGGTGATTGTAAGAGAAACTGTAAGCTGATGGCTCGTGGCTGGGGCTCATCATAAGTAAATAAATATACAGTGTATGTGGCTCTAACACACTTTCCCCTTCATGACTTTGGACTGTAGTACATTTTCCTCTCTTTCTTAATCCTCAGTGACTTAAAAACAACAACCACATATGCAATGAACAGCAACTCATTGTAATTGCAGGTGATGGGTGTGAGCCAGGTTTGTGTAATGTCATTGATTCTGCTGTTAGGATAGCAGTTATATAAAACTTAGGAGCTTGCACTCCACCATCCATCTGCAAGCAGACCTGCATGCTAATGTTTCTATCGAGTCAGCAGGAATGGAAGATCTTCTTAAAAATTACTGGTGTAAAATATCTTCATGAAAGAATAAACTATTTTGGAAGAGATTTTGCATGCTTGATTAAGAGTTTTACCTTTTTCTATTTCTACTTTTAGGTATTTATAATTTCCTCATTTTAAACAAAGACTTTTCCCTGATAGTTTACTGGGTTTAATGCATAAAGAATGCTTAAATGTTTGAAATGGCATTACAAGTTCATTCTCCTTTCATTATTTCCCCACTCACTAGCTCGTAATTTAAAGGAAGATATTAAAAAATACAGATTCTTTACTTACAGGGAATTGGTTCAGACAAACTTTTAATGCTCAAACAGCCACCAGGCGTTGGAACGCATACCATCTGTTTTCTTCCATTCCCTGTGTTTGTATAGTCAGCTTTCCCAATGTAATCAACTTATTCACTAGGAAAATAAACTGTGATCCCTATTTGCCAATTCTATTTGTCCATCTGTCTACCTATCTGTCAGATTAGATCCGCAAGGAGGACTTAAAAGGGTAAAAGTTTTCCGGATAATTTTGAATATACGTAAATAGAAAAATCTTTCCATGATTACCATATTTTTCTTATTTTCCCAATTAAAAGTCACCCATAAATCCTAGCAAGCATCTTACAATATAGATAAAGAAAAAATATGTAAATAACCATACTGAAATCTAAAAATATTGAAGTCCTGAGCAAGTTTTTTTTTTTTTTTTTTTTTTTTTTTTTTGTCAACACTTGTTGCAAATTAACATGAATAGAGAAAGATGGATTTGTCTATTGCTTTCTAAAATGAGTATGACCAAACTAAGAATTAGGGTCTGAACAACACAAATAGTTATTTTGATTTCTTCTGAATGCTTTTTGTTCAAAATTAGTCATTTGATTAACTGCAAAGACAAAAATCAAATGCTTAGTTTTAAGTAAATTGATTTAATCCAGAATAATTTATGGATTTTCTTATCTCTTGTCATAGAATCTAATTATGAAAGCTTTTTAGCAAAGATTTTAAAAGTTGCACAGAATAATGCAAGATACTAGACTGGATGATTAACAAGTAACTACTTAATAGTGCTGCCCACAAACATATATGCATGCCAACTACATGGTTTTGGTTTTGCTATCATTTGAATGATATAGAAAGATTAAAAATTTCATAACAAAAATAAATTGTTTACTATGCAATTAATAGGAAAGAGCAATAAATAGCAATTTACAGTAGACTCAGATGGTTTTTTATTTTTCTTTTTTGAAAATAGTAGTGGCTCATTTCTGAAGAATATTAAATCTTAAAGTACAAGATCAAAAAGATAGTTATTTAAAAATTATGTACTTGATTTTAAAGCCTGTACATCCATCTACATGTAAAACTACTTTATGTTATAGTTTGTTTAAAGCAGACCATAACCCATGGTATCAAATTTTGATTTTTACTGCAATCAACATTATAAAACACTTCTGAGTGTTGCTGTGGTAATTTCTGTGTGCATTTTGCCTTATTTCAGCACAATTTCTTATTTTCAATAAACTGCAGCTGAGATCTTTTAGACTAAAATTTAAGGGCAAAATAAATTTTTTGTATTATTTTACTTCATTTGTATATATTTAACTGTATTTAATTATAGGCTAGTAACTAGACTTCAGTTCTTCATTTTAGCTTCATATTAAGAGTGATTTGTAAGTACCTGACAGATATGAGGACATTCCAACTCTGGGGAAGTATCAATCTTCAAACCAGGATATTTTGCAGGATCTAATGTATTATTCCAGTTATTACAGCCCTGTGAGATACAGAAGATATATTGACACTAGTTTTTGTGGGCTTGTGGACTTGCTTGGCAAATGATGAAACATCTTCCACTGTATCCCATTACCCACTGCTGTATTTTGGCAAGACAGTAAAGGCTGGAACCCTTGAATCACATGGATCCTGACTGAGTCTGTAAAGCCTGAGTTTAAATCCATACATTAAAATCATGTGAATTACTATTTCCTTTGATATCCGATTTTCAGTTTTTCTAATGTTAGTGTTTCTGAAGCAGCTAGGGCTGGGTTAAAATAATAAAAAAGAAATTATAAATAAAAATTGAAGTGTATAGCCATGGGCTTGCTCTGCTAGGACTAGATACCTCATAAAAAGTGTGTATAGGTACTACCTGCCTTCAGGACCATCTAGAGCTTATCAACACATCATAACTAAGGAGAGATTTTATTAAAGTTTCCTTTTTTGGGTAATTATGCCTTTCAAAAATCTGCTCTCAGATATTGGTAATGTAAGCATGAAAATAATTTAGAAGCCCTCAAAAACCAGCTTCTTTCTGTAGAGCCAGCAACTTCACATCTGTAAAGGCAAAAGTTTCTGTTTGAATATGCAACATATATTGCAAATTATATTCCTTGCTAATAATAGCTTCAAGAGAAGTCTCTTTACTTATTAACATATTGCTTCTTTTGGATGAGACCAAAAGGAATATGGATGTTACCCTCAGAAGAAAGCAAGCAAGAGGGTAAGGCCAGATTGTGTGACATAAGGCATGATAGCATGGCAGTCACTGTAGATATCAATATAACCTCAGTAACACAGATATCAGCATTGACTAAACATCTTAATATTTATTCATTTCCCCAGACAGGTTTCACAGCCTGACTCTGCTCAGTGCTGCCACAATTACTATCCAGCCCGCTAGTTCACATATGCCTGAAGTAGTGTTGGTACCTTGGGGAAGGATGGTTTCTATTTTCACAATAGAAAACTAGTTTTTCCCTTTGAGGATATAGCAGTTTTGATTGGATTGAATTGGCAGCATCTGGTATATCAGAGCATTATTTGGAGGATCCCAGTGCAGGCAGACCTAACACAGTTGGCCATACAGAAAAATAAAAGAAAAACAAAGGCAGAGAAGAGCTTCAGAAACTTATGTCATTCATTATTTTGTCTCTGACATTTATAAAATGAGATAATTCAAAGGTGTGATCATATATTTAGTGCACATCATGTGCACTACAGGAAGTCACTCTGAAATAAATGCTAATTAAACAAATGATCCCTCAGATATTCAAAATTCCTTTAAGTAAGTCCCACGTACTTTTTTCCTTCTGATCATTTCAATGATATAATAAACATTGTAAAAACATGTATCAGATTATTAGATTAAAAATCCTTCTCAACAACCATGACTCATATTCTTAATGCAGTGATAACAACGAACCTACTGAGTAATCCTAAATAATAAATTGCTTTAGTAACTATCAGATGACACCCTTGGTTATGTCATAACTAATAACAATTAGTAAAAAATATATTTAGAAAAAAGGAACAAGAGGTAATGGAATATCCTTTTTTCTTCCCAGGGAGAGGAAGGAAATGTTTTTTACTGCTTCTGCTCATCACATAAAGGCTCATGGAGTAAAAAATATATATGCTTAATATCTCAGCAGCTTTTATAATGGAAGATTATTAAAAAGCAAGGTCTAATTAGTGCCACTGATAATCTGAGGTTATGAAATTCAAAATTTACTCGTTCCTCTCCATGAAAAATTAATTTCAATTATTTATTCCATTTTGCACCATTTTTTTTTTTTTACTGCAATTATGTGATTATCTAATTAAGTTGTTAGCTATCAAGGCAGTTATCACAACAGAATTGCATTCTGGGATTACATGTTGTCTAAAACTTAAGCATTCCACTACAAAGATGCCTTTGTTATGTGTCAGGGAAGAGGAAGGAGGTAAATGCCCTTCTAGTGAAAAAAAAATGTCTATAATGTTTTAATTGAGACAAGAATAACTCTATTCTTATGCAAGTGTGAGGAAATATTTTAATAAAATCAGAAATATCCAATGTTAATTTTAAAAGTGGGAAAGAGTGTTTTGTGCAAATTCAGGTACCTTGTCTGTATGTGGGAATATTAATCTTGCAAAACTCACTGTCTTAGTTGTAGGTGGTTTCATTTGAACTCTCTCTACTGAGTAGGAGGAACTCTAGACAGATGACTGACATGTACAGGCATTAGTGTTCTGTCAGCTGAATGCACCTGCATGATCCAAAATTCACAAACACTGAGGAAGGCAATACAGGGCATGTTGTACTGGGTGTGAAACTGAAGTTTTGTCCGCATGTACGCATCCATTCTCAAGTAATTTTTAGGTGGTATTTATAAGAACCGTTCAAATAAAGTATGCAAATCAAAGACTGTACCTGACCCATGGTATACAACCAAAAATGCCTGAAATAAGTGGAATTATTGTGTGAGATAATGTTATTTGCATGAGCAAGGGTAGAAACCCAGTCTAGAGGTTTTATTCCCATTTTTTTTTCCTTTGACAAAGATTCAATACTGAGTTGAGCAACTTTGAACTGTAAGGAATAGATGCTTTTAATGGAAACTGACATTCATTTTTCAAAGCTCTTTTGCAACTTGGCAAGAAAAATTTAATGACTGGGATTGTGGGGATTTTAAGAAAAGAATGACACAGGAGTATGAAGGTTAACACAATAAGGGCCCCAAGAAATTTGAGAGCTACAGTCTGTCCTAAAGTTCTGTACAAATTTGTTTAATATGGCAAAAAAGGGTAGAAAAAAGAAAACAAACTGAATTAAAGGATATCAATGTTTTCCAGTGATAAAACAATGCAAACAATTTCCTAATGACTCAGAGAAAAGGGTCAAAACCCAATTGCTTATACAATTTAGAACTGGATGGATAAAAATATTAATAAATATATTGAGGAAAAAATTCTATACAAATTCGTGAGAGGCAGACCTTTGCTTTATAACCCAAGATAAATTTTCTCATTCTGATTACCACTAGTCCCTGTTATTGGAGAAGAGCCATTCCAGGATGAATATATGTGTATATATATATATACACACACATATATATATATACACACATATATATATACACACACACACACCTACCTCTGTCTGTATAGAGAGATATCAAGGCACTACAGCTATTTAACCCTAATTATCTTGCATTTCTTTTTTACAATTACAGAAATTTATCAGATATTTTAATCTTTATTAACAGAGATAGATTAAATAAATAGAAAACAAAACCTAACAGAAATCAGTGTCAGAGTTTTAAATTAGTAATTTTGATATCCTGTGTCTGCTGTTACCTCTGTACCCCTTTTCTGATCTGGAGTATCTGTCAAGCCAGTAACAGATCACAGACTGAATCTGAAGTAAAGTTGGTATTCATCTGAAACATTAATTTCTCCCATATGCACATATTCCATTCCCTACTGTTCATGTGGTGCAGCTCATCCTAATTTTTGTCCTTCTCTGTGCTTATATTCTGCATAGAAATATTTCACTGAAATATAAGTCAGTGTGCCCAAAATCTTATCCAACAGCACAGGGGATGTCTTTGAATAGTAATTACTGATTTATTAAATATTCCAGACTGCAGAGGTCAGATGAAATCATATTCCTTTTACAGAAAGGCAATCCATTCAGCTGTTTTGGTGACACCTGCCCAGCTTTGTCCATTTATCTTGCAGACAATATTAATCTCACTCTTGAATAGTGTGAAAATCTGTTACAAACCAAAGAGAAACTCTGTTTCTCTATTGTATTTAGGAAAGTGTTGTGTTTAAAAGCAGAAAAAGAAAGGCACATGCAACTCTTCAAAGTAAATGTCACCCAACAATCTAGTGTGTCAAACAAGGATATGTAGGGCCAGGATCAGCATGCTGCAGCAATCATCTCTAATACCCACCATATGCCTTTAAGAATGGAAAATGTGACATGTGACAGATCACTGCAGATGAACAGGGAAGGAAAATGACTACTGGAAGATGTTCTCCACATATTTCTCCTGCTCCTCTTTGCAGAACAGGACTGTGGGAGAAATCAGAGAAACAGGGTGACGTAATAAGCTTCTTTCATAGGCCGCATTTTTCTATTGTTAGTGTTGTGTTTTCATTAATATTAATTCAATTACTCCTGATCTACAACAGAACAAATGAATTTTTGGACTAACATCCAGCATTTCATCCTAAGTAGTTTTTAAAATGAGAAAGAGAACCATTTCTTTAAGAAAAACACTATTTAAGAAAAAAAAATCCTCTTTTAAATCTTTCATTTTAGAATTTTCATAGAAGAAAAAAAAAACATTGAAGGGGGACAAGAGATGAGAAACAGAACAAGAATGTATGTGTGATACTTGTTCACATTTTTATAGTTTCTAAAAATGCTGTGTGACTGTTGTTCTTCACGAAGACAATAGAATTCCAACACACTTCACAGCAAAAAATCAGTCCTCCACTCCCTGCCCACACCTAAAGCCACACATCTATGTAATTTTTATTTTTAAGTTACATTCCTTGAAGAAAGATTAGAGTCTTACCTTCAAAAATGCTTCAAAGTCTCAGAATTTCAGAGCAGTCAAGCTCTGGCATGAGATTTAGTTTTGAGGACCACTGCAGAAGAATTCATAAGAATTTATACATTGATGGAATCTTCCTATTATTATACTGACAAGATTTCCTTCTGCTTCTCCTGGGACTCTTTTTTTGACCCAGATCTCCTCTGGGAAAAGTGGAAATTAACCTTTACTAATCCTGTGTGTTGTCTAAATATCATGCTTGTATGGTTTCTCTGGAGATGTTTGAAAGCAACTGTGAGCTTACACTTATAACAAGGACTTTATGTTCTGTCCTGAAAGCACATTCTCCCCAGGAGTCATAGCAGCCCTTGCATCTAGGACATCCTGTACAACTTCTCAACCTTTTCATGACAATTAACCCATCAGAGCTGTACCCTGAAATCTATAGCATCCTGACTTAACACTGCATGCAAAATTTTTCTTAACGACCAGAACAAAAGACAATCTTCAAAATGCAAAGAGAGTTGTTGAATGCAACATTTCTAAGCATTCATTTTCTTCCAATCTGCATATAAATATGCATTGTTTTTGAGGTTAGCAAATATATAGCAGTAAACAGCATAAAGACTGGGAATGCGTCAAAGGGGAAAAATATGTGTTTACAGTGAATGTATTACCTTTTAAAGAAGTACATGCTTGTGAACCCATGCAGTGACAGTTTCTTTTGCCAAGGTAGTGAACATACTGTTTCTCATTTGAAATTGAGGTAAAAAGCACGGCTGAAGGTAAGGTCTTCAGGTGATGTGACTTGCAACAATGTACATACCTGTCTGTAAAGTGGTCAAAAAGAAAATCTCAGCCTAGGAAGGAAATTGAGGCAAAAATGAAAACTGTGTTCATTACTCTCAGAATTTCAGTCTGTTTTGGGTTAGAAGGGATCTTTAAAGATCATCTAGTAGCTCCAATCCCCCTACAGTTGACAGGGAAAATACATCAAGTAACACTGAACGATGAGAGCAAAGTGGTGTTGTTAACAAGAGAATTGATCCAAGCAGGACTACTTCAAAAATAAAGGCCACATCAGCAGTGGCTCAGCAGAACTGTCTTTCGGCATTTTAAGTTTTTGAATTAGTGACATAACATCTGTCAGGATTTTTCACAAATGTATTAAAAATACCAGTGTGTCAAATAGTAATATTATACAATATTATATAGTAATATAATAATAATAATACTTCATCTAGAAAGAAAAAAACCTCAACAACCAACCAACAAAAAAAACCCCAACTCTCAAAACAAAATAACCCCAAACTTTAAGGGTTTATCTAGAAGGAATTAGAGGTTGGATATAATTTGCTAAAAAAAGATAAGAACTGTTATTCTTGTCATAGCTCTTTTATTCTTCTGAGTATTTATCTTCTCCCCCATATTCTTAAAGTAGCTTCCACTTGCATTGATGGTGAAGAACAGAAATATTGCTGAGTTCACTGTCTATGGTAGGTTCATCCCAACAGGAAAGGACAATATTCAAGGACTGTATAAAAAATAAGCATGATACTTAGTATTTTATGAAGTTTCTAATTTCTCTGTGCTCACAGAGGTAGATAAAACCAGAGCAAACCTAATATTCCTACGCTAAATAGGACATCACTAATCAATAGCCCTCTCTTCTGGTAGGGTAGACTGAGATTCAGAAAGTTCGGGTGAGCTCAAGGCATGACAGGAACTGTCACACTGCATCATCCACAAGACTGTTTCCTGAAAGCTACCTGAAATCTTCCAAGAAAGTCTAATTGGGAAGCCTATATCAGAGCCCAGCTGGAAAACCTGTGTGGGTCTAGTTCTTTCATCTTGATCCTTGCAAAGTCTACCCTCTACCTGCAGAGAAGAGATTTATGGGTGCTGTGCCTAGGCACAAATGACAGCCCAAGGTTCAGGGAAGCACAGCATCTTCTGAATTGTTTTAAATTTGCTCATCACTGGTTGGTAACATGCCCATCTATATTCTGCAACATGCCCAGTAAAAGTTCTTTGCATGGGTACCTTGTGTGAAAAGACTGTAGTGAAATAAATACTCAGCTATCAATCAGGAAGGTCATAATTACTCAATTAATATGGGTAAGAAAATCTAAAAGGTCCAATGAACAAAAGCCTTTGCTCTGTTGGGCTGTACAGTTCATCCACAGAGCAAAGAAACAGTCTTTTCTCCAAAAATAAAAGTATTTCAGTAAAGGCAAAAGAATATAGATATATCTCTTCCCCAAGAGCTATTTTAAGAAGGAATCTCCTAAAAGGAATCTGTGAATTAAAGACATCCATAAACAGAAATAAGTTGAAAGAGAATTTACCCAGAGAACATATTTTGTGTATTATTGACATTTAGAAATAGAAATATACTCTATTTACCTAGTAATGAAGCTATATTAATATCCACTATATTATGCAGATATGGAACTCATGAGCATAAAAGACATCTTAGTCGATTGTCTTCACTGGCTGAATCAACAACACTGAATCAAGGACATCCAGTCATTCCTTTTTAGAAAGAAATTTTGGGACTTAAGACCCCCCTTATATTTGATCCTGTTTCAGAAGAAAATGTTTTGGACTAATGCCAAGCTGTTTAAATAATATGTCAAATATATGAACAATAGTATTGCCACCTATTTTCAAAATACATGACAAGAAGGTGGAGCTGTGGAAGGAAATGAATGTATGAAGACTTTTATGGGGTGAGAGAGTTGCCAAATGGTCTATAAAGAAAGGTTACTGGCAGAAAAGATCAAGTCCAGTTGTAAGTTACTGAAAATGCTCTTGTGATCTAACATTGTTATACCTTCCCACCAGCAGGCCTCAAAAGGGAGAACATAACAAAGCCCTTCATTAGCATTTCCCATATGTGCATTACCACATGAGCCACAATTTGCAACAGAGTTCCAGGAAAATGGACTTTTCCAATGGTGACCTATTTGGCTGAAATTTAATTACATCAAATTATATAATATTTTTCTAATCAGCTTTATAAAAGTTTATACCTTCTCTCCACCTCCAGCCTTACACCACTTCTTATGAACAAAGGTTAACCCTACCTTCTTAACATAGCCAAGGACCTCTCAGTGAGTTCCAATTTGTCTGGAGTTTCTCAGTGTAGGAATTTTCTTGAATATTTAAAGAGTTATAGAATTATAAAATCATAGAATGCTTAGGGTTGGAAGAGACCTTAAAGATCATCTGTTTCCAGACTTCCTGCCATGAGCAGGGACACCTTTCACTAGACCAGGTTGCTCAGAGCCCCATCTAACCTTGTCTTGGACACCTCTGGGAATGGGTAATCCACAATCTCTCTGGGCAAATAAGGAAAAAACCACTCCAATTTTTCAGTCTGTGTTAATAGGCAAAGTGTTATAGTCCTGTGATCAAGCCAGTGCCTCTCCTCTGGACTCACTCCAACAGGTCTACATCTTCCTTGTGTTGGAGGCCCCAGAGCTGCTTGCAGCACTTCAGGCAGGGTCTCACCAGAGCAGAGTAGATGGGCAGAATTAATCCCTCAGTCTGCTGGCCACACTGCTTTGGATGCAGCCCAGGATGTGCTTGGCTTTCTGAGCTGCAAGTCCACATTGCTGAGTCACATCGAGTTTTTCATCCACAAATACCCACGTCTTTCTTTCCAGGGCTAATCTTTATCCATTCTCCTCCCAGCCTGTACTTGTGTGTGGGATTGCCCTGACCCAGGCACAAGATCAAATCACTGAGGCAGCTGGTAAACTAATTGCATCAATAATAATAGGCTTCCAATAAGTATTATTGCTTAAACTGTGAAATTTTTGTTTTTGTCTTTTATCTGTCACAGGAGTATGACTATCACACAGAGAATATGTGATCTGTGTCTTACCCACTTCCCATTAAAGTTCTGAGGAATTACTTGTATTTGCTTCAGAACAAGTTATGGTCTGGACCAATCCCATAAAATCAACACCCATGAACTTAAACAGATGTCTCAAAGGCCAAAATATTATTCTATTGAGAAAGTGATAAATGCCAGAAATTGACAGAACATACAGTTTTTTTCAATGACAATCTTGTTGCTAGACATTATCTTCTAAAGCAGAAGTTCTCTCTGAATGAGGGACCAGATCAGTCTTAGGTTCCTTCTGTAACAACCTGCCTGTGATCAATTAAAAAGGAATTCTGTGACATCTGCCCTGTATTGCAGGGGTCTGAGGGTGTATCAAGACACAATATAAATTTAGAAAGAAAATTCTACATCCAGAAATGATGTAGGAAAAAAAAGGGCTTACAGTTCTCTAGTTTAGTGCCTATTGTTTTCTTCAGTTTATTTTTTTTTACTGCTTAGTTTTTAGATTTGATCATATATCCAGATCTCACTTCCAGAATATCAAATGCAGTACTCAAAAGTGAGAAACGGTCTTTTGTATCATGTCTGAGAACTACATTTGCTTTGGATTTGTGATCTCCCTTGGCTTTGGGGAGTGAATTTTTACGCATGGGGAACAGTTTGAGCAGCCCTGGAAACCCACAAATATTTCTAGACATAATCTGCCTCCAGCCACATTCAAACAGCATTAAATCTAGACCTGTTCCAGATTTACAGGGAAAAATTGAATTTTATTTTTTTTCTCATTATAGATTCTGTTGCTTTGGCAGTAGAATGAGCCAGAGTGTGCTAACAAATCCACAGACGAAGGAAAGAAAATGTTCACTCTTTCCATGCGTATTGGTAGGTAGAAAATATCATTCAATAGTTATATTCACAGGGGAAAGCAGAACAGATGTAGAAGAGAGATTTTATATCTTTGTTGCTCTGAAAGTTATGGTGATAACAGTGCCACTTATACATATATTTATCCCCAATGCTTACAACTGTGATTCATTCTAACTTTCCAACTGTTCAGGCATGTGGGTATTTGTTACAGTAGTGCAAGCCCATTGCCACTCGGATTTAAACCACACATTTCTTTTTTATTTCTTTTCTGGCTAACAGCCCAAATCCACGCAGCAGGTGCTGTCTTAGGAATGTCACCGTCTAATAAAAGTACTGTAACATAACACAGAGCCAATAAAAATTTCTTTGCATAGACTTTGTTTTTCCTGACAGACTGGATTCCTAATAAGACAATGTCTACAAAATCCAAGGAAGATGAAAATATAAGCTTTATTGTTAAGTAGATAATTTTTCTCCCTTGTTTAGACAATGAACTCACATATCAGGTGACAGAAGCTGCACAAGATTTGTACAAACCTTTGTCTGTCAGCAAAATAGGCAGGGAAATGGGGAACCCTGGCATTGCATGTTGTTTTAATTATTTCTTGGTGAGAACTATGACTCCATTCATGGTTGGATAAAGGATTTAATCAAAGAAAATACAATTAAAACAAGAGGACTGGGGTAATCGGCAATTGTTTGGTAAAAGATTTGCAGATTCATTTTATCTATAAGATCTGTATGGATGTAATTCACAAACTTTGAATTTGTTAGGATGCTGCTTTTATTTATCTATTTTGTAATTCAGAGCATTTCCAGGCAGATTTAATCTGAGATATGATTTAAACAACTGGTACTTCATAAATCCCATATTCACAAAACTAATTAGCAGTTCAAACAAAGGAAAGATTTCAGCTTTCAGCAAGGTTTTAGAGGCCCTGAAACTGGGAACAAAAGTCATTAGACATCAGACTGAAATGCTGAAGTGCAGACACAACAGTATTTTCAAGCTGGATGAACAGAGAGTGGCATTACATCCCTAATGATTGTTTACTTCAGCTGTAGCTTCTATTCTAATTGACTTTTTTATTTTTTTCAAAGACAGACTTTCAAAACAAGGTTCAGAGGTGGAATATATTTAAGTTATATTCAACAGAATAGGATGCATAAGATATAAATACATATGTTTGTTCTTCTTTTAAAACTCTATCTGTCTTGTTCAGAAAGTCTTTCAGCTCTCAAATTATTCTGGCTCTGCAAGATATCTAACAAATGTCACAAGGTAAAAAATGTTGATTTTTGGTGCACAGAGGTAGATAATGTTAAAGTAATTACTTAACATGAAGTATAGTTTTTAGTGGAGTAGAACAGGTGCATGGTATTTAATTTTGAGAATTTCTGACAGAATGTGTTCCTGCCCAATGCAATGCAAGTGCTTATGCAAACCAGAAAATTCACTTTTACAACATGAAGATACAGGCTATTTTATCTTTAAAATTATCATATATGTTTTGAATTCTATATTAAAATTGGATTTCAAAATTTGCACCAAGACATCAAACCATCTCAGAAACAGGAATTATATTTCAGAATTTGTTGACAAAATAATCATAATCACAATAAAGATGAAAATAGTGTAATAGAGTGATTTGATATAGAGGAGTACCCTTGTTCAAGACAACAATCTAAACACAAATATGTAACTACCAGAAATGAGTAGTAGCACAGTTAAAAACTAAAAACATACTTAAAATTTTCTTGACTCAGGGCCAAATCAACTAAGTAGTATCACCAGATTTTCACAGTGACCCATACAGTCTATTAACAGGCTTTTCTTCAAATTATTGTAACAACAATCTGATAATTTATTGGGCATACAGTGTGCATACATGGGGTCTATAGGGGAAGAAACACAATTGCAAGACAGCACAGACTGGTGGTCTTAAATTAAAATATTAACTGCCTTTGAAAGCTGTTATTATTTACCTGCCAAAGCTATTAGTAGTCTTAAATATGTCAGAAAAAATTACATTGGAGATCACTTCAAATATAAACCTTGAACAGCACTTAGCGGTTGTGGTTTTTTGGTTGGAAATGAAGAGTCGTAACTGTAAGTGCAAAAGTGCTGATGAATTCTGCTTTTCTTTGAAGTGTGTGTTTTCACTGGCATTAACTCTGAAATTTACAGTATATTCACATGCACAGGGTGCTCGATGGGGCACCCATTTATTAATTTCCTTTCTTCTTGGCAGAAGCAAGCAGTGTAAAAAGGAAACAAAAGTAATTTTCCAAAGACTAAATGGAAATTGCTAAGACGCTTCCATTTTTCCATTTCTTTCACACTCACTCTTTTTTTTGTTGCTTTTTTATCTTTACTCAGACAACATAGAGCTTTTTCTGTGCTACCTTTAATTAATGGAAAACAGTTTAGAGGGAGAAAATGCCTGCAGGGAAGGGTTTACTTTTTAGTAAGGTCTTTTCATTGCAAGTAGCTGACAAAGGATTTTGTTTTCTAGTGGTACCAGAAAATGAAAAAGTTCAGTTCTAGAATATCTATATCTGCTGAAAAGTTTTCTGTACATATGATAAACAGAACTAATTGCTGCACTAGCTTTGCATTGAAGGTAACTTTCTCTCTCCATAATGTTATTAATGTTATTATTATGATGAGACTTCAGTGATATCTCATGTCATTGTGCTAATTCTTTATACTCATATAATCTAGTCATGGCAATTGATTAAGTAAAATAAATAAAATCTTCCCTCTTTAAAAGAATTGTTGGAAAGAAGTGGGTATAAGAATAAGTTAACAACAGCAGAAATCTCCCCTATGTAGTGCAGCTTAATGATACCCAATAAAATCTCCACCCATTATAACAAAACACATCATAGATAATTTGGTTTATGTATTATTGCTGATAAATAAGTCTGCCTTATTATTTAATTCTGACCTGTGCTTTTACAAGTAGTCTGACCAGCTTGCAAAACATGTGGCTTTGTTGAGTGAAGCAGATGGGCAGAATTACTTCATAGACATGTATAAACTTAAAGGTTAATGTAACACTCAGTAAAATATTCATGCAGAAATACCTTTACGTGCTGCTCAATATCAAAGCATCTGAGCACTTCATAATGCACACTGTGCATTTGCACCTCTGCTCTGATACAAGAAGTTGTCATTTGCCCCTTTCATAAATAAAATTAAAATAAACAGAATCTGGGCAATAGCTAACTGAGTTAAATTCCTGTAGGACTGACCATCTTTCCCACCTACAGCTATCATACATTTAAAAGACATAGTCTCAGGAATTTTAGCTGATGAATATACTGTTATATCTATCATACTGCTGATAAATGGACGTGTAGTTTTCTGAGACCTTTCATTGTCATTTTATAAGCAAATTGGAGTTGAAAAGAACCTGGAATAAGTGGAAAGAAATTGGTTTTGAAGAAACATTCATTGTTAAATGTATATACGTGTCTGTATTGGGTTTGTGTGGCAGGGTTTTGATAGCCAGAGGTGGCTTCTGTGAGACGCTGTCAGAAGCTTCCCCCATGTGTGACAGAGGCAATGCCAGCTGGCTGCAAGACAGGCCCACGCCTGGCCGAGGCCAAGCTCATCAGTGACAGTGGTAGCACCACTGGGATGACATGTTTAAATGAGGGAGAAAAAATGCACAGCAGCAACTGCAGTGGGAGAAAGGAGTGAGAATATGAGAGAAACAACTTTGCTGACACTAAAGTCAGTGAAGACAGATGGGCAGGAGGATCTTGAGGCGCCAGAGCAGAGATTCTCCTGTAGCCCAGGGTGAAGACCGTGGTGAGGAAGGTGTCCCCGTGTCACCCTGTGTGACACCTTCACCAGAGCAGATTTTCTGGCAGGACCTGTAGCCCCATGGGGGACCCATGCTGGGGCAGCCTTTTTCTGAAGGACTGTACCCCCTGGAAGTGAACCACACTGGAGCAGGAGGAAGAGTGAAAGGAGTGGCAGAAATAGCATGTGATGAACTAGCCACAAATCTATTCGACATCCATCTCTGATACTGGCAAGAGAGGAGCTGGAGAAAATCAGGAGTGAAGTTGAGCCCAGGAAGAAGGAAGGGGTGGGAGGAAGCTGTTTTAGGATTTAGGATTTTTAGGATTTTTAATTCTCTACCCAGATTTGATTTTTAATAAATTAAACTAATTTCCCCAAGTTGAGTGCTTTGCTTGTGATGGTAATATGTGAGTGATCTCTCCACCCTTATCTCTACCCATGAGCCTTTCCTTATATTTTCTCTCCCCTGTCCAGCTGAGGAGAAGATAGAGCAGCTTTGGTGGGCACCTGGCATTCAGTCAGGGTCAGCCCAAAACAGTGTTTATGCCATATTTAAGAAATAAGTCACTTCCTTGTTTATCACCCACAGCACAGGCAGGTATTTAGAGGAAATTCAGTACGTAGTGTGCTAGGAATGTTATTAGTTTAAATAATCCACTGTTTTGGTATGGGAAAAGAAAATGTTTTCTTTGAAAATCTGAACCATCAGCATCAAGAATGTTTGTTCTAAAGTAGTTCACTTCATTAGAACTTTTCTTCTTAAATGAGTTGTTCTTCATATTTTTAGTGAGTAATATTTAAGTATTTGTTATACACTTGTAATTCTTGTCATCTTTTAAAACACAAAAACCTTGTATGAGGAAGATTTTTGCAAATCTTTATCAACTTGCTCATTGAAGGAAAAAATTTAGACAACAATCTTAGCAATATTTGATTACTAAATAGTTTTCTTATAAAATTATTTAGAGAAGTGTATAAAGTATTTAAGTAAAGGAGACAAGAGTACAAAAAGGAAAAAGAATGAGAGAAAGGAAAAAGAAGAGGAAGAAAAGAGAGGAGAAAATAATGAATTTTGAATTAGCAAAGGATATTAGGGAATAATTTTTAATTTCCCAATTTTTTTCTGCAGAAATCTAGAATGTAACTGTAAAATATATGTACACAACAGCTGTAGTAATTTAGTTCGTTTGTTATTTTTGTTCTCTTCTCTTAGTGCCCAGGTTTAAGTTTGTGTATAAACAAAGTGAGTATCCTTGAGAAGTTCAGAAACACACCCACTGGCCTTTTTCTCTCTTTTGGGGAGTCAGGAGTGTTTGTGGAATTGTCGACACTACTGCTAAGAGGTGGGACTGTGGTGGTATGTGAACATTTTTCCATCTGTTCCATTGTGATCTACCCAAATTCCATGCAGATAAAGAAGAGCTGTTACATCTGACAGACCTCCCTAGGCTGCATTATAAACAGCAGGAAAGACCACCTGCTACACAGAAACTCGTGTTACATCAAAGCAGCAAGGATGGCCCAATCCCAATCAGATGGCAGCAGAACTTCTAACCACAGCATTTTTTTTTGTAAGTTAGAAAAATTTAAAAAGATACCTGCAGACTAGATGTAAAAAACCTTTTCAAGGATTCTCCAGAGAGGCGTAAATATTTTTCATAAAACAAAATGAGTTTATAATTGGTCTTGCCTGCTCTTCATCATTTGTGTATGTATGTATTGCCCCCAGATTTCTTTCACTTATATATCATGGCTTCATCAACCTCCACTTATATGAACTAAAGAGCAGATTCTCTCGGCAATTGGAAAATGAGGTAATTCACTACCATGACTTGCCCTACTCCTTCAATAAAAGAAATTTTCCTTACAAAGAAAAAGAAAATATAAAATTCTTGATGATAAGCAGAAACTTGGCCTTTATGTAAGGTTTTGTGTCTTGAAATATTTTTTACTGCCCTAAAGTAGAGCAACAGCTAGAATAGTGGTGATGTATAATACAGTTTATTACTGAAAGCAGTGCTGAAGATGGTAGAATAAAAACACTAGAAAGTAATCCCTTTCACAGTCTGCTACTGAAAGAATTAGTTTAAAGCATCATCTCTACATGTGTTCCAATATATCTCAAAACTGGATCACTGAAAAGAAATCAGTCTTTATTTTGTTTTTTACTGCTCATCCCATTATCTGTAAATATCAGGGTAATGTTCAGAAATGTTGTGAGTTATAAGCTTGGGAATGAGAGTGCAAGTACCCAGGCATATCTCCCGAGCTACAGAAGAGTCATTAGAGAGTAACAGCTCAAAAGCTTCTAACTATTGGCCTACACTGGATTCACACCAAAAACTTAGACGAGAAAAACTCCATATGCCCTTACCAGTCCCTTGAGCAATCAAATCCCCCATATTTTACACCTGGACTTTTTAATGAATTGTTGCAGTAACAGCAGGTTTGGGGGAAATTGTGTTCTAATTAATATAATGTTGCACGATTTCAAACAGCTGTGTATAAAATGAACAAAACCAAAATTGTGTTTTAATTTGTTCTAACAAAGGAATCAAACAAATAAGATTTTCTAATTAGTTTTTTACTCCTCCCTCCCCAGGTGAATAACTGAAGTGTGGACACTGAGTTTTACTTCTTTTGAAACAGAAACTTTTAAAGGAAGGCAAGGTAAAACTAGCTAAAGCTAATAAAGTGGGAATGTACATTTCAACACCATATTCAAAGCTTGGCAGTGCATTCAAATAAGCTTAAATAAGAAGAGGAATAATGAAACTCTTATTGCTATTGCAGTGTATATGTTAGTCCACCCTCTGTTACAAGCTAGAAGTATTGTATAAGAGAATAGACATGACAAACCTTAACAAAGTTGTTTGGTGTCACAACTGAAGTAGCTGAAACATTGCTGTAAAAAAAGATGAATCCTGAGAGAAGACTGAAGGAGACTTTTTAACAGTCTCCAAAAATTCTCATGGTTTTGTCATTTTGTCACATTCATTTATTTATACTCATATGCAGGACACACAACAAATGAGTACTCAATTCACTCATGCAAAGAGCTTCTTTTCTGAAATGGTGTTATTCCAGCACCTAAGATCATGTTCTCATTCAAATGAAATACATTTTCATCTCCTAAAATCTGTATGAAATATATATATTTATTATACTTTCCAGATAAAAATACCTAACCACTAAAAAAACAGGAATAAATGAACAGAATTATTATGCTCTTATTTGAATTATTGTGATCTTATTTCTTTGATCATGTTAGTCTAAAATTGTAGTTAATGGAGAACAAAAAAAGAGATCTGTGTCTTACTAGCCAAGTGCAGAGTAAACAGATGCTCTTTTTGTCTATACATTTAACTTTCAATTTCATTAAAAATAGCATAACCAAAACAGCCCCCAACAAAACAAAACCAAAGACAAAAACCACCAACAAATAAATGAATAATGTAATTTTCCCTGGCACACTAGTGATGTCCAGACAAACTGTTAAAGTGGAAAGAAATTACAGTGAGGGAGGGAGGGAGGGAGGAAGGAAGGAATTCGGAAGGAAGGAATTCGGAAGGAATTCGGAAGGAAGGAAGGAAGGAATTCGGAAGGAAGGAATTCGGAAGGAAGGAAGGAATTCGGAAGGAAGGAAGGAAGGAAGGAAGGAAGGAAGGAAGGAAGGAAGGAAGGAAGGAAGGAAGGAAGGAAGGAAGGAATTCGGAAGGAAGGAAGGAATTCGGAAGGAAGGAAGGAAGGAAGGAAGGAAGGAAGGAAGGAAGGAAGGAAGGAAGGAAGGAAGGAAGGAAGGAAGGAAGGAAGGAAGGAAGGAATTCGGAAGGAATTCGGAAGGAAGGAAGGAAGGAAGGAAGGAAGGAAGGAAGGAATTCGGAAGGAAGGAAGGAAGGAAGGAATTCGGAAGGAAGGAAGGAAGGAAGGAAGGAAGGAAGGAAGGAAGGAAGGAAGGAAGGAAGGAAGGAATTCGGAAGGAAGGAAGGAAGGAAGGAATTCGGAAGGAAGGAATTCGGAAGGAAGGAATTCGGAAGGAAGGAAGGAATTCGGAAGGAAGGAAGGAATTCGGAAGGAAGGAAGGAAGGAAGGAAGGAAGGAAGGAAGGAAGGAAGGAAGGAAGGAAGGAAGGAAGGAAGGAAGGAAGGAAGGAAGGAAGGAAGGAAGGAAGGAAGGAAGGAAGGAAGGAAGGAAGGAAGGAAGGAAGGAAGGAAGGAGCAAATTAGAAGAGTAAGTAGATGCACATCTTTTTTAATGGAGAATTCATGATTCAGATCACTCATATTTTGAGAAGAAAACTATGATCTACTACTAATGTAAAACCAATTGTACTCAGATAACACCATTTTTCACTAGGATTCCTTCCCTCAATTCTTTAGATGTCCCCACTGTTAACAAATTTTAAAAGACCTTCAAAATGTGAAAAAAATCTCTGTCTGAAACAAATACTTACTCAGATTAAGTCTTCCCTTGCATTTAATCTGTAAAGGCAAATTTTCTATTTCAATCAGAGCCTTATCAGAAGGTGTTTATGTATTTCTGCTTTTATAATATGCTGCAGCTTTCAGATTAATTTATAGTCAATATAGACTAGAGTATTTTTAAAATCTCTAAAAAGTAATGTGCAATGTTTCATGTTTGCATTGGCATTGTAGTTCCAATTGGACCTGATAAAACCCACGTTACAGAGCCTGGTTGGAATGAGTGCAACCTGAAAGTTCTTAAGGCAGTATCAATGAGGTTCAGAACACAGGGAAGAGAGAACCAGGTCTGCCTCCCAGTGCTCATGATTCAAGTTAGAGTAAACTTTATATCCTTGTAAATGAAACAATCTTAAGGTCTCTGAGTTCAGACCACATGTGAATCGCAACATTTGATACAACTTTCGCTTTGCCTTGGAAATACCTAACAAATGAGCTAGGGTTTAATGAGGTTATTACCCCTCACAAGGAGGAAAGCAGAAACCCAAGACCTAATTTTTGTCTCTCACATATACATAACTTAGGGGTAACATCATTTAAGTCCTGTTGCAATTAGGTACCTCTGGTACCTTCTAAGATAATAGGCTAAATATTTTCCCTTTTAGTTTCAGGAAGCTTTGTGGTGTTAGAAGCACACTATTTTTGGATAAGATATGAAACAAATCCCAACTGCTTGCATTTTTTCAAGATTGCATAACATTTTTCAGAGGAGCCGAATGTGTTAATTACAGTGTTCCAGCCAAATTAAACTGCATATATAGTTGTAATCTCTCCACCTGATATTTCCTCTGAAACTCTACCTGGCTCTGGTTGGCTGTGCACTTCTTGCCCTATGCATTTGGGCACTATTGAGAGCTGAAGGCAACAGCGGAACAGAGTGCTTGTGGTAGATTCAATGACATTGCTCTCTGTGTACTTTGGAAAGCACCTTGTGACACCTCATAAATATTTGGTGAAATACGCAGAGATTTGAACCACTCTCTGCAAAGACCACTGCCAGTGGTCAAGGCAGGCATGCCTTTGTTGCAGATATTTTTTAACAAGATAGCCCAGCTACTTTGGTCTGCTTGTGAAAGTTATCTTACCTTGAAGGCAGAAGGGTTCCTGAATCTATACTAAGCTTTTTTACTCAAAGCCCATTGGCCAAAAATATTAATTGAAATGTTCTGTCTTACGCATATGAAGGCCTCCTACGTTCCCTCATGGAGATCTTATCACTTGTTATACAAAATCTGCTCACACTGATCTAATGTCTGACTTAGAGTAACCTATGAAATGTTTATACATGCATAACAAGTAGGATCAACTACAGTCTAGTATTAATCACTGACGTAAAGCCTGTAGCCAAGAGTATTTGCATGGCAGATAACCAGGCAGCCTTGTGATCACCCAGAGACATATAGCTTAAGAGGCACTCTAATATGTATCAAAATCCTTCTTGTGCCTTTTGAATAAGATTTTGTACCCACAGTATTTCTCAGCAGTTGAACTTCACTCTTTTCTGTATGATCTTCATGCTAGTCATATATATATTTCAGATGTAAATATTAATTAGATAAAAAATAAACAATGCTACCTGGGCTACTTGTTGGTTTTCGGTTTGTTTTCTTTTTAATTTTTTTTGTTGGAAAAATTATCAAGAACCACTTTGAAGGATTTCCAATTCTTCATGAGCTTTTCAAGTGCTTCAAATTATGGTGATTGATGCTAACAGATGTTATTCCATATGATCACTAATATTATCTGATTATTAACTTCTAAAAAATGCAACAATATGTTACTTGAAATATTCATTCACAGATGCTACAGAAGGCCATTAAAGTTCCTGGCTATTCAAAAGACTATATGAGTACTGATACTAAATAGAAACACCTGCTGCGTAAATATTCTAAAGCAGTCACTTCCAATTTATCTTGCATGTAAGGGAGGATTCTTTTATAATGAAGTTCAAGATGGTTGAATATCAACACTAGGAACTAGAGAACTGTATTCTAATCTTAAAATGAAGCTGATGACTGACTTGCTGACTGTCTTATAAAAACTTTATTGACACAAATTTACTTATAAACAGAAAAATGTGTAAACTGCCTTCACCTTAATAAGCAAAAAAAATCTATTTGGGAAATATAATTTTACTGAAAAAAAATTAAGTTTTAAATGTGATTTCTTTTCTGATAATTATAATTTTGGAACTTGAAAATTTTGTGTAAACTGTGTTCTTTTCCTTGATTGTAGTTGTGCTCAAATATTTTCCATGTTCAGAAATTTGGAAGCCAGTTATCCCTAAAACAGAGGTGATTGGAAATAAATCCTGATCAAAAGAGCGGGATCCAGCCTGAACATTACCAAAACTAACATGTAGACACACATTTCTTATCTATATTCTGGGCTTTCTTACTCTGTTATCTTGCAGAGATGATAAAAAATTCTGTCCTGAGCTATTTTCTTCCCGTTGTCTCAGTTGGGTCACGGACGTAAACCATAGTACCTAGGATGTGCTCTTTTCCTTGGGAAAGCCAGTGTCTGTTCCTCTTTTTCTCATTTACATAATACCTTGATGCTCATATTAGATCAAATGCAAGTCAGCATTTGTTACAAACGAGTGTTTGAGATTGCTTAAAAAATCATCGTCAAGGGTATCAGCAAAAGCCAGATTTATTATTAAATGAGCGCACAACAAAGTTCGTTGGCAAGATTCACTCTACTACTTACAGGACTGTTAAGGCATACCAAGGGAAAAAAAGCAATAACAAAACCAAACAAAATCTAAGCAATCAAAACAGAAATGAACCAAGAACTCTTTAGGATTGGGTGGGTGGGTGGGTATGTTTAGGTGCATGTGACAAAGGATAGCGAGAGCAAGGATAAAATGGAATATGGCCTAAAAGTTTAACAGCACCCAAACTTAACAGTACTTTAACTTATACCTTAAACCTAATGTACTAGTTTGAAAACAAACCAGTGGGAGGCACCAAGTCAGAATAACAATTTAATGGGGAAATTAAAGAAAAGGAAAAACTAAAAGAAAACACTGGTACAAACTGACAGAGTCAAGATACAACCTGACACCCTGTTAGTCAGGGTGGTGGTAGCAGTCTGGTAGAATGGTGGCTGCAGTCCTCTGAAGTAGTGATCCTGTAGAAAAGGGTCTGCTCTTTCTCAGAAGGTCCAGGGGTGGCTGTGTAGCTCCTGTCCTCTGGAAATCCAGTGGAAAAGGTTGTCTCGGGTGTTCAGAGTCTCAGATTCTATCCACGATGGGATGCTTGGTTCCTCCCTCTGGGTGGAGCATCTCACAATGGGGTAATGAGTCATGAGGCCAAGTGTTGATTAGGCTCATTAACAGAAGATAGTCCGGAGGGAGTTATCTCTGAGTCATGCGGCAGGACAATGATGGGCCATTAACAGCAAGAGAGTCTGGGGGGAGGAGGCAAGGAAACACTGCCCCACCTGATTTCAACAGCTCATGAGGATGGTAATAGAATACACTGCAACCCAGGACACCTAACAATTTAACAAAGGAACAACACTTAATTTATATCTAACCTGATTTTTATATTAAACTTAATTTATAACTTAACAATTTAACAGGGGAATAACACTTAACAGCATTTAACCTAACATAACTTCGAAGCTATATTTAGCTACTTAGCAAAAGACAACACTTAGCAACACTTAACTTATAACTTATGTTGAACTTAACCTCTTAGCAAAAGAACAACGCTTAGCAGCATTTAAGGAGTCATAAGTCACAAGTTTACTTACAGGCCTAACTTACTTCAATATCCAAGGTACTTAAACATTTAAGAAAGCAGCATTTCTCATAGATTTGCTATAGCATATGCACACGTTTATGCACCCAGACAGAAAGAGTCAGTGCAAGCAAGGTACCCGTGAAAAATTCCCCTCAGACATCAGTGAAATACTCACTCTGGATGCTTTTACACCTCCTGGTGGGTGAAGGGTCAGACCTCAAGGAGTCAGGCTATCAGCCCAGGACTCATCATTGTTTGGTGATCCTCCAGGCAAACCTGAGGGTTTGCTGTCTCTGAGAGGCATCCCCCTCAGAGGGAGGTTGCTGGTCACAGCCCCCTGCACTCCAGCAGAGCTCAAAGGGTCTCATTTTGGACCCCTGTTTATCACCGCAACAGAGTGGGCTTTAGTCATAACAACTTTTCATCCTGGACACAGTTTGGATCGGCACATCCTGTGAAAGTGTGAGAACAGGACTGTTGCTGCATTCAGGCAAGAAAAATATTTTCCAAGGCTGTTAATAAGGAAAACAGGAGCTTTTTAGCAGTTCCTGGGAGCAGACAGTGTTTCTTATAAGCTCGGAAGAGCTGAGCCCATGTGCTGTTTTTCAAGGCTGAGGCCTAACAAGGATTTCTCAGATAGCAGTGCAGCCTGGATAGGGATGCACCACCACAGCATTAACTTGTGGGCTTTCATTATTTTAAAACAATATTGTAATAATGATATCATTTTAAAATATGACTCCTGTAACAGATTGCTCATAACTGACCATTTTACAAAGTCAGCTTCAGAAATTATTATCAGTTATCATCCCTTAAACTGAATAGTTATGGATGGCCTTCCTACAAAAGAGAGAACATCAAACGACTTTTGGAGTTGTATAATTTTAACAGTGTCTAAGGATTTAAGGATTCTGATGCTGAGCAAAACAAGCATCTAATACTTTTACATATTTGAGTAATTTGTATTCAATCCATCAGACATCAAGAAAATCACAAGCTGGAAATTGTCAGGATTGTGGCATTATGTAAGAATGTTAGAATGCTCAGTGATTTTACTATTCTGGTACCTCTTTTTCATTGGAATTAATATGTTTTTTTAGACTAATGCATAGCACACAACTAAAGGGCCATTTCACTGATACGCAGCTCTCACAGACATAAATATATAATTTGGCTATTCCAGATTTTAATAGCTATGTTTCATCACAAATTAAAAAGAAAAAAAAAAGAACAAAAAGAGGTGAAAATGAAAGTTTTAACATTTGGCAAAGTATTATTCAAAACAGCTTTCTTAACATTCTGCTGCTTGCCCTACCATTAAGTACAATATGTTCTTATGTATTTTATAACATCAAAGCACAACATGTTGCATAAACATTTAAGCAAATTATGTTATCAAAACTTTAAAAGCCTCAATAAATCTCAGTGTACAATGGCTAAATGAACTACATCTACAGGGCTAAGCAGTAATTCACTGACAGATCCAGGAATGGAAGGGAAACCAGCATTAAATGTTGTTTTGTCTAGTTGCATTATTCTGTTGATTCCTTTTGAAAAAAATATTAAATGTATTTATTGCATGACTGGTAGAAGACAGTATGGTTAAGTGTCAGTGAACAAGTGCTTTTCTATTCAGCTACTTTTGCCATGTCTGAAAGAAAAAAATGTATGTCTTCACATCAATGAACTGTTCAATAGTGTAAACAATACCAGTGACCCATTAACTCCAAACCCTGGGAACTGTTATTAAGGGAAGATTGTAAGAATGTTGTGTTCATTTCCTTATACTTCAAAAAAAAAAAAGTACCAAGTTCAGTACCATAATCTGAAATTCCACAATCTAGTGCCCAAGCTACAAAAACAACTTTAAGTTTCCCTACAAGAAGAAATTTAGAGAAAGAGAGACAAATAGATTATCCTAATTAACTGAAACCCTTATTATATGTTGAAAAAAAGCTCAACATGACTTGGAAATCTGTGCATCTCAGAAATCCAACTGTATCCTGGACACTTCAAAAGAACTATGGCCAGTAGGTAAAAGGGGGTGATTCTCCCCCTCTGCTATCTTCTTGTGAGATCCCACCTGGAGTGCTGCATCCAGCTCTGGGACAAACATAAGAGGGATGTTGACCTTGTGGAGAGAGTCCAGAGGAGAGCCATGAAGATGATCAGAGAGCTGGAGCACCTCTCCTATGTGAAGACAGGCTGAGAAGGTTGGGATTGTTCAGCCTAGAGAAGAGAAACATGCAGAGAGTTACTGCAGCCTTCCAGTACCTAAAGGGGACCTATAAGAAAGCTCAAGAGGGACTTTTTCCAAGGATGTGTAGTAACAGGACAAGGGGAAATGGATTTAAGCTGAAAGAGAGTATATTTTGATTAAATATTTAGAAGAAATTATTTACTGTGAGGATAGTGAGGCACTGAAACAGGTTGTCCAGAGAAGTTGTGGATGCCCCATCCCTTCAGGTGTTCAAGGCCAGGTTGGATGGGACTCTGAGCAACCTGGTCTAGTGGAAACTGTCCCTGCCCATGACAGGGGTGTCATAACCAGATGATCTTTATGATCCTTTCCAACTCAAATGATTACATGATTCATGTTCATCAATACCAAAGAGAATTTGACAATGAAGAAATGACTGCATGGAATTATATATGCAAAATAATCTGTATGTAAGTGACCTAATAAGTTGTTTACCCATCTAAACAGATAAGTGCACAGATAACTGAGATATCTGCTAGTCTGTGGGATTGTACCACTTTGAAAATCAAGCCATAAATTCTGCTAAAGAGTCAGTTTAGAAGCATGTGCTGAAGATGGTTCTCAAATAGTCAGTGATTCTGATCATAATACAGTGTAGTGTCATTCCAGCTTCATTTAGGTAACACCTTTCAAATCTCCAGTTGCTAATTTGCCACAATTTGTATTACAGGATACTTCTATGCATGATGAAGAAATGGAAACAATTTTATGGGCTGATACCTGCAAAGGTGCATTTAATACACTTTTCATGCACTATTTTTTACTCTGTTCTGCAAAAAAAACCCACTAGTTTCGGTTTAGAGACACTAAGTCTATGCAAAATTTGGTAGTAAGATCCACATGTATAAGCACTCATAGATGGGGTAATATGGTGTTAGAAGGTCAATAGAGAGAAAATCTCAAACTCCCTGGCCTGAAAAAGAGATTTTTCAGGTGTTTTTATGACTTAATGAGGCAAAGAAATACAGGAATGCTGTTCTAAATGACAGAAGCAGTAGAGTAGGAAGATTTTGCCCTAAGTGTAGCAGCATCATTTGGAGAGACAATGGAGATAGGTGTGAAAATGTGATCAGGGAGAGAAAGAGAGAAAGAAGATAATGCTCTTATCATCCATTATTAATTAATTAAGACAAACTAAACACTGTGGCATGCTGTCTGCTTTGTCTGTGTTCAGGCGAGGGCCCAGAACCAGCCTTTGAAGCTGTTCACCACATGTTCACACTTTTATCTTTGTCTTACTCGTTGCTCAAAACGTGCTGATACACCTTTGCTTTGATTTGCAGTGCTCCTAGCTATTGACTTTTATACATTTTTTTGGGTTAAGAAAGCCAAAAATGTAGCAGTTATCGCCTGGAAGAATGAATTAGCTAGATCACCTTGTCAAATCCCTTGCACGTCTGTTCTTTATCTCATTCTCATGCCTCTCTTACCATAATGCTAATTGATTTAAGTCCTAATACAGGAAATAAGAACATTCTTTATGTATTAACGAACTTCCATTAACAATGGTCTTGTAGCTTACCTCATTACTAAAATGTTTTTCTTTTTGTTCTTCTGGGGATATCCTGACATAGTTACCTACTTATATTGGAAGCGAATATTGTATTCTTTTGCTTACATATTTTTACCTAGTTATTTTTATTATTTTTATTTTAACTTTATTTTATTTGCAAATATTGAAAGGGGGTTGTCATTCTGACTTAGACATAGACTGCAGTCTCCAAGGAAGTCACATCAGTACTGTACCTGTCACTGAATCTAAGTCTGTTTCTCTAAGTGCTGAAACAGTGTACAAACCAATTCCATCTCTTAACTTCTCAGGTATAAAGAAGAAAGTCTCCAGGTGCTGATATGGAATAAACTGCATTTCTTTGTGATTTTCTATGTAGTGTAATGACTTCTTAAATGGCTTCTGAAAGGGATTTGAGCACTCCACACTGTTCTGGAATCTGATCATGCTTCTTTGAGGAGGTTGAAAATCCATCTTAAACATGAAGGGAAAATGTAATCAGAAATCCTAAACTACCTAACCCAGACTTAATTCAGGTTGTATACTATTTCCAGATGTAGAAATATACTACATGCTTGTTAAGACATTAGTCTTCCCCTATTGGGACATAGCTTTTTCCCCACTAATACTTCTGAAGGTATGCCTGTGAAACAGTCCCACCACCTATATACTCATATTTGTAGAGATCATGAATTTGCACTCGACGATTTATATACACATACAAAATTCTTTACCTTTAAATACTTACCTGTCAGAAGTCAAAAATTTAAAATACTCTCCGAACAGACCTGTTTTCTATAGGGTCTGCTGTAACTATCTAGACATGTCTAAAGCAAATTACAATTTTCTTTTTTTTGTCAATGTCTGTGACTTAATCATGTGTTCATTTTATGCTGGCCATTCATAACATCATCAGCAGTGGTGTGAATTACCTAATGTGGGATCATAAAACCTAGCAGAGTCCTATGCAGAAGTTAGTCTTAGCCACAAGTTACCATGCACCTGAAGTCTAGAATCATAAGCAGAGCAAAGTGTAGGAAAACTGCCAAATGAATAGCATATGAACATTGGTTAGAAATAAGGAAAGTACTGTTGTATTGTGCTAATGACAAACCAACTGTCTCTACACAATTCCCAGTTGTTTAAAATCCTTATGGCTAGCAGGGGTTAGAGTATTGCTGTAAAAGGAGTTTCATGTTTAACATGCCTGGTCTGCTCTGTGTGCTGGATCATGTTCAAAGTACTACAGGTATTTCAGATAGTTTGTTATGGGGTTAGGATTTTTCACACAGTGCTTGGGTTAATATGTTATGCTGAATGAAATATATATATTATATAAGATAATCAAAGGATGAAAGATTGGTATAACAGGCAGCTAATGCATCAGCAAGTATTCATAGATATTTTTGGTTCATATTCTTGATTCTTATCACTTTAGTTATGCCTTTGAACTTAGGTATTGCATTCAGACTCCTAATAGTGTTGGATTTCAGTAGAATTATTTAAATTTTTAACAGTATAATTACTAGATAAGGAACCTGTCCATTTTTCTTACTCCAGAATTACAATTACTAGGGGTGACTCTAGTGGTGAAAAGCTGGGGAAGTTGCTCTGCCAAATAGGCAAAACAGAACTATCTGCTATACTAAGCAGTCCTTTCATGTCTCCTTTTACGATTTTCCACCTTGGGCATATCAGCTAAATATGGCAGCCTTACTCTCTGTATTTCTTTATGGTCTTATATACTTTATATTTTCAAGGCCTGGTTCTCTTTTATTAATAGAAGACCTTCCTCATATATACACAGTATTTTCTCGTTGCAATCTCTGAATGGAAACATTTTAGAAGCATATAGAGACCTTGTGTCAGATGCAGACTCAGTAATTAGAGACATTGATACTCCAAAAAACTTGAAAGTCCTGATTATGCTTTTAAGTAAAACACAAATTTGTCAAAAAAAAGGAGAAAAAACTATTAGATGAAGTTTTATATTTTTGAAATGAAAATATAAACTTTGGGTTGACCACATAGATGTGACTGTTCCTTTTCTCTACATATAGAACTGAGACAGTTTTATAAATATAAACATTCAGCTGTCTTCCACTTCAAATATTCACAGAAATAATTATTTATTTATTTGTTTGTTAAATTGGATCTTTTATGTTAAAATTAGCCTCTTTAGAGAGGCTTCTGGAAACTGAAACAATACGGAACCAAATATTCTTCTGTAGGACACAGCTAAAGATAAGAGAATTTCCATACTGGGACCTACCTTTGTAGAAGCAATGCAAGTGGCACAGAGAGGAAATAGCTATTGGAGCAGGACTCAGAGTATGTCAGGAACTAGCATACAACTCGCATGGGATAAGGACAAGCAGCTGCACTTCATGTCTGCATGGGGAAAAAAAAGCAGTATCAATTAAAATGTGCATGGCTGAATTAAAAGAAATCCAGTGTAATGTACTTGGAGGATTATCACTCTGAGAAAGGATGAAATCTCTGGTGTGCTAGAGATAGATATGAATGAGAAGAAAGCAAGTAATCATCTTCCAAGACAGAAAAGGTCTACTAGACCAAAAGCTTGAGGCAAGAGAAATAAAGCTATCACACAGATGGAAGTTTTGAGTTGTTTACACAGCAGTTTTGAACAGGAAGCAAAGACCTGTTGATCCTGCCTAAACTGAATGCACTATTTCCTATATTACATACACATTAAATAGTTTTCTTAACAATTATCTAGGTCTGGATACTAGACTAAACCACTGAGGAAGAAAAATCTGTTCTTCAGGAGCTGCAAAATGCACACACTCAAAAACAAAAAAAAAAAATCAGGTGATGGGCTGGACTAAAATAAAGAACGGAAATCACCACAATATTTTGTGCTCAGTTATTTTCATATAAGCCAAATTCTACCTTTTGTTTGTCTTCTCTGAGTGTCAAAGACTTTACCTCCAAGTTTCAAAAATTCTTGAGTTGTTAAACTGAGTCATGTTCTTCACAAAGACGCTGAAAACTTGTATGATACCTAGTAGTTCTGAGCACATTCATAGGCTAAAACAGTAGTTCCCCATATTTTTCAGTTTATGGGTCACTTTTTTCCAATGATGGTCCAATATGGAGTCATTCACAAAGTTATAATTTTTCAGACTTCCACACAGATGGAATAACTTTGTTTTTTCAGGCATCGTTAATGAAGACTTAAAAAGAAGCCAAGGAAATCTGAGATCCATGTTACTCCAGGTCAGCTGTCAGATAAGACCTAGATAAGGACCAGAAACCACAGAAAAGACCTAAAGACATGACTGAGCTGGAAGGGAAAGTGCTTAGATCCTTTGGTTCTCCCTTGATATATGCAAGCAATTTGAGCTTTGAATTCATTGTCCTCTCCACGAATAACTCATTTCTCATGTCAAAGATGTGAGTGTGATGATGCCTGCTTCCTATTTTTTTGGGGGGGGTGGAGGGACTGGGGAAGAAGGGGGTGCTGGGTGTTAGGAACCAGCTTCCTTTGTTTCCTTAATCAACATCTCCATGGAATTTCAAAACATAACCTCTTCACCTTTTCCAATAGGTAGCACAACAACAGCAGCAGAAAGTAATCATTTGCTGACATGATGTAAACAGCTTTCTGTTTGAGGAATGAGAAATGAAGGGCTTGATGAATGCTTCCTTTGCTTTAACTGCACTGGAGATGCAAGCATTGGTGACTGGTGCTACAGCTCCCATCTGTCAGCAAGATGTGGCAGAAGTGCTCAGATGCCTTGCTACTCTTTTTTGCAATTTGTCTGTTTCCATTTCAAGGCTGCCAGACACATTTTCTTGTGCAACTGAATTCAGTGTCAGAAGGATGACTTGAGAGGTGAATAATTTCTGCTGCCAGGAAGAATTGAATTTGTAGTCACCTTGAGTGGGAAACAGTGCATTGTTATGGATTGTAACCTAAACTCTTGCTCTGCCAATCAGAAAAAGAGGAATGAAAACCAGCCATAGAACAGTATACGGATTATTCCTTATTTTATTCTTTTCAAAAAATTCCATTTCTTACTAACACCAATTTGCTTTAACAACAGAAGACTTGTTGATCCTGCAAAAGTATAAGGATGTACCTACTGCCACTCTCATGACTGATGTCTCTGGCATCAGTATCCCTTCAAGGTAACAATACAGCATTGAATATGTCAATGATGTTAGTAACTGGAATACAGATATTTAATAAGTAGTTGAAAAAAAAAAAACAAAACAGGGGATTAGGATGGCATCATGCATTAGTAATGCACCAAATGGTAAAAAAATAAATGGGGGTGGTATGAGTGACAGAACACATGTTTGAAGATAATGATACTTTGGTAAAAGAGTTCCTACATACACCTGGTGCTCTTCTGCAGATCTCCAGGATATTATTTATCTATGGGAGATTATGCTGTGCAATATGCCATATGATATGATTATGTGTTTGAGAACAAAACCCTAGAGACACAAAAGGCAAAAATAAAGTTTTTATCTGCCTGACTGCATAGTGAATCATAATGGTTTGATCAATTGTCTGTTAGCTATTTTCAAATTTTGAACTTTTTATGTAATCAAAATGTTTATAATCAATTAGATAATCAGAGTGATATTTTTGGGTTTTTTCCAATATACATGCTTTGAAGTTTAGATGATGAAAACAGCATCAGAAGTAAAGCTAAAGTAAATGGACAACAACAAAAAGAAATTATTTTTCCTGTTTCCTTAAATACATGGGTGCACAGGCATCGAAAGGCCTCAGAGCCCTAGCTTCCTAGATATACATGGGTTCTGGTCCTCATATAAAACCTCACTGTGTTTGCTGGGACAAATTAATTTTTTAATTATTTTATTTTTCCTAAAAACTCAATATTTCTTCTCAAGAAAAAAAAGAAACAAAACACAAGAAAATCAGGGACTCAAATGAGATTGCTGCAATTAACTTCTGATAAAAATATTTGTGGAAATTATTTTCACATTAATAACTGTTTCTGTGGCATTTTAAGTTAGTTGAATTAAAAGTAATGTGTGGTAACAGAATTTTGAAACATTTTCTTATGTGTGCTCTACATCACTGTATGATAAGAAACTGAGAGATTTGAAATAGACTGACTATATATATGAAGCAAATTCAGTGGAGTTCAAAAAGGATTAATTGTCCAAAGATATCTGCTAATTGAAGTTTGCAACTCTTCTAAAGGATATTTCCCTTGCAGTGACCTGCAAAACATACAAAGAACTTCTGTGAGCCATTTTTGTTGTTCAGTCTGTTTGGGAGCCCACCTGGGCTGATTTTTAGGTCCCTCACTAACAGTACTCAAGGCCAAATTTCAGACATGTACATCTTTTCCCTGGAAAATCTGAAAAGGACTCCAAGAAAATAAAAAGAAATCAAAAAATGAAAGTGAAAAGGAGTTTCTATGAGTACCCTACAGCTCTGAGGAGAAGTGTTGGTACCCTGAGGGAACAAAAGATATGATTTACTCTGGATTTAAACAAGGCAGAAAATGAATGTTTTATTTTGCTTTTGAATTAGTTTTATTAAACAGTTAATGTAGTCACATATTCTGTGTGCCATTACATGACTTATACTTTCCGTGAATAAAGTTTCAATATTTTCAGCTGAAAATATTGAGATCTTTCTTCCATAAGATGTGTCGAGATGAATGGAAAATAAATACGAAGCAATGGGAATGAAAACCAGGAATTTTAACTCAGTATCAATTTCCACTATGCTAGATCACTCTTTCAATCAGTTCACACTCCGAAAACAAACCACAGTAGTGTTATTGCTGGTTTTCAGTTCCCTATATCTGCAGCAGAGCAACATCATCTCTTCAGATGCCCTAATACTTTGTCATTTTCCTTAAGAGAGGAAAAGAAGTATGTGTCATTTTGAGAAGTTGATCCCTGTGGTGTAAAAACAACTAGCTCTTTGGCATCCTCAGTGCTTAAACACAAATTCCATTATCACACCTCAGCAAAAATGTATAATAACTACATAGAGAGAAAGGATTTGTCAAAATTCTTTAGAAGGTTGACAGGAAAACCAGAAATAGGTGGTTTCTAAAATACTATCCTGAAACTTTTTAGCTAAGCCGAAAGATAGCAAAGAATTTAAGACATTTTTGCTGTTAAAATTTTCTGTCACTTAATAGTAATTACATTAATGAGTCCCATATTTTGCCTATGCTTCCCCCTTGAATACATGGAACTACTACCAAGTAAGAGGGCAGTTTATTTGTGTGTACATACCTATCCACACACGCATCCCTCAATATGTTTAGGGAATTGCATGTGTAATTCTAAATAGGATAGTTGAGATAAAATTCCCAGTTACGATTCATAGATTGTTTGGGGATTTTTTAAATTTTTATTTTAAACCATTATTTTCTTGTAAATTATGTCTCTTATTATATTATGTTATACATGCAATTACTCTAAACAATTTATTTGTGGAGGTACTGAAAGATCTGTGGGGAAACTGACATGAAATTGGTTCCCTAATTGCTTCACTCTATATTTTTTGTCTGCTTACATGGCTAGACAAAGGTGTAATAGATGTCGAGAGTAATTCTTATGAGTATGCTCAGACTTTTTCTTGTATTTAAAAGTGAAGCTTTCATCTTCTGAATGTTAATGCCGGGATCTATCCCAGGAGGTGGATATGAAGTGTCAGTTCTGTTCACTCCAAACAATGGTGAAAAGAGCCATGGTGTTCTGAGCGCATGTAGATATTCCCGGTGGTATTCTTGACAACAACATTCCTCTACTCAGAAACAACATTTTGCCCTGCATGTGACATTTACATAACTTACAAATTTTACCTATGGTCTCTTGGTTTAATTTTGTTCCATCCTCATGAGGCTTCATAGAAATGAAGCCACTCAGACATGAACTGAAAATACAATGTACAAACAGGTATTTTCAGGACTTCAGAATGGCTTTAGGACTCAGGTGGTGCAATTCTACCAAAGGAGAGGAGACCTAGAAAATGTGCATGTTCTCAGAATTTGACCCCTTGCAACAGACTTTTCATCTAATTGCTTATGTACTTTTTGAAAGCAGAACTCAAGTTTTTAGTGTGTGCAATAAGCTAATATTCCCCTGTCTATTCTGACCACAAGAGTTATTAAAATTTTGTGATATTGTAAGACTTCTTTTCATTATGGTTTTTTTATTAATATATTTTTGGTTGTCTTTAACATGATTTAAAATAAATTGATACATGAATTACAAAATCCTGAAAAAAAATGGTTTTCTCTTGAGGTTTTAGGAATGTAGATTAAGAGGTAATTTTGCTGAAGTCCCTGTCAGCCCAAGCCTTCTGCTTAAAGGAAAAATTTTTAAATTGTCAGTTCTTAATATAGCCATATATTTAATCAGAATTTCATAAAATATGATAAAAATATAACCTCTAAATAAAACAGTCCAGACAAAGCAATCCTTTTAAGACAAAAATTGCTTTCCTAAGTGGAAAAATATGCTTTCAGATCAAAAAAATCATACCATTCCAGAAGTATATGTCCCACGGAGTCCACACAGGAACATATAAAAATATAATCTTTTTCTTTCTGAACTTTTGATATGCTGTAATTTCTGTGTCTTCCTTGATTGTTCTATTGACATTAATTTCTTTCAGCTTCATGACAGCAATTCAGTGCTGCTTGTAAGTCCCACCTTAAACTACGCTCTTCAGAAACCCACCTCTTAAAACACACACAATTATACAAATATAATAGAATTAATATTATACTGAATTTCTATTTGGTCATCTAGAAGTTTTTTTCTACCTCATAGGCAACTATTAGAAACAAAATTAGTAGTTTGACCAAAGATAACTTCACAGACCTACATCTGGAAAAGTTACTGGTAGTATAGTTCGGCCACATTTCCTTTGATAATTAATCCATGTTAATATTTAGATATGTAAGGAGTGAATTGAAATTCATTACTACAGTTACTAAGTCTCTTTTCTTGGATTGTATAAGTACCAAATTTATTTGGTTGGAAACCAAGCTAATTTCTCAATTGCATGCCCTTTTTGCAGAAGAATTATTTCTACTGTACCATCTGCTACTTTGGGAGTGAGACCTATCTAAAGCTACTGATATAAGCAAACTGCTTTTCAGGATGACATTCCTCTGCAAAATACCTGGATTTATTTACTTGTATAGATAAAACACTGGCTCATGTCCTCACCAGGACAAAACAGCTATATGTTTTATTACAGCCCAAGTTTTCTGTTCATTCCTTAAAACAGATGGAGGAATAGAAAGCCATTAAATTCACTGTTCATTGTACATAGGTAAGTAATGGAACACACCAGACAGATGAGAAGAGCAAGGTGTCAGCCTCGCCAGATCATCAGCATGGTTCCTGTATAGAACAATCCTAGAGGATGCAAATAACCCAGCCATTCCAAGAATAGCCTCTGTGTACATGAGTGTGTTTTATCCTTTGAAAAAGTGAGAGACAGAATGACAACAGCTTAGAGGGAGATAAAGAATTACACCTTAGCAGTTTGTTACTTGGCGCTGTTTTTACCAAAACCACAGAATTTGCTGTTTTTACCAAAATTGCTATTTTCCCAGGTACAGAATGACCTTCAATGAAGATTTCAATTGGCTTCCGTGCCTGTCTACATATTTACAGCACACATCTGAACAATTTTCATAGATGTGTTGTCACATATGTAAACATCATTAAAATGAGTGTGTTTATTATATTTATTTCCATGCACTGCAGTAATCTACTCCATACTCTTAAATCTTCTGGATTTTATTTCTTAAAGAAAAAGGCATTCATTCCATATCTTGGGGTATGGAAATGAATGGTTAGTTGGCTTAAGATGTACAGACAATTCAATAAAGAATTCATCTTCCTACTTGAATTCAGTTTAACAATTACTAACAGAATTACTGTTAGAGTGTATGCTAATCAGAATACCTTGATAGAATCAAAATTAATTGCTTTAAAATTTAAAAAAAATCAAGAAAAAATATCTTATTCTGATAGTAAAACAAAAAAGACAACTCCTCATAAATTTATATTTCTGATCTTGGTTTCTATTAATTAATTAATGTGAAATATAGCAAAAATCATAATTCATTTTTCTTTTCTGCAAAAGTTTCTATTAAGTTTATCTTGACTGAACCCACTTACCAAACACTGAAGTAATATATTTTCTTTTTAAATAAAAAACATACACACTTTAAAATTTTAGGATTTATTAAAGTCCTTAGAAGATAAAACAGTGGACCTGTTTTAAAACATTTTATGCAGATATATATGCATCTAAGATATTGCTTTTGAAAATTATATTTAACATTGCATGGCCATATGTCTGTGTTTTCTAAAAACTTAAATGATGTGTTGACTATAAGCAGAAAATGAGAGTCAAACCTCTGTAAATACAAGCTGAATTGTAAAAAAAAAAAAAACAAACAAACAACCAAAACAAAAACAAAGAAAACAAAGCCACAGCAATGTGTCAGGACATTTAACACCACAATTTTCATCTCATTATTTCAGGTCATTATATGCTAGCATTGTTCTTGCTATCATTTGTCTCTAATATCTCAACTGCTTGAAAGACAAAAATCTCTTTCAATTATTGATTTAATAACCTTGAATGCTCAAAAAAAAAAAAAAAAAAGAAGCCATGAAAGTAAATGTATAGCATTTATTTTACTTTCTAGGATGTTTAATCTTATCAGATGATTCTTAGCTTAATTTTTAAATAGGAATATTGTATCTGTCAGAAGTAGACTGGTTCTATTTGAAGGTTAAGAAAGATAGGAAGTGTGTTAAAAGCATTTTAATACCATCTGATAAAATATCTGAAGGCTAATCCAATGAGGATTTCATTATATGCAGTCATTTACAGAGACATTCAATAAGTTTAACTAGGTATAAAACTCTGCACATTTCAACAGAACTACTTCTTAATAAATTGTTTTAAGGAAGATCAGAATAACATAACAATCTAGTTTCAGATGTTTTGGGATGTCAGCAGTCTGCATAATATCTTCTTCAAAGAATAAATTAATTGCATAATTTTTCCTAGTGTTTGATTACTTGTTCTGTTAAACTTTTATCTCTGTCATGTAGACAATATTGTACAAGGAATTATTAGGCAAGAGCTCAGAACCATCAATAAGAGGAAAGACTAGGATTTCAGTGTACTTTCCAGTAGTGAAGATTTCACTTAGATTCTAATCTACATTACATCTGTGTAAAATACTGAAACATAGCAAAGATGTACTGGGCTAATGAAGGGCTGAATGGGGCATGCCTTCAACAAATTGAATTATAGATGACAGGGTAGTAAAGGATTAATGGGATTTAAAAGGTTAGGAAAACTAGGCTATAGTGGCACAAATTCTTCTCTGTGGTTGAGTATTGTCCTGAAAGCAGGGTGAGGAAGGCAGGTTTGTCTTTCCCAGTCCCAAAGCATGCTGTGAGACAAGGAAGTCATAAAATGAAATTTTGATAACTCATCAATACATTTCAATAGAAAATTAACTACATCCAGAAATCAAACTAAAGACTGATGAAAGCTTTTCTGGTAACTTAGCACAGGATTAGTAGATATGAGAATCCTTCCTTTGTTTGATTTCATTATCTTTTCAAAAGCAGAAAGTCAAAATTTTTTGAAACTGTTCTCTTTTGTTTGTACAGGTCAACTTTAAAATCCAAAAACTATAATGAGCAATATCATCTGTAACCATCAGTCTTGAAAAATGTATGATTCACACTTAGGTTTTTCTTAGCTGGACCTTACCACTCTCCTTCTGCAATGCAGTACTTTATGAAGGTATTGCTCCATTAAAAACAGTTGATTGGTTGCTATAATCTTTTCTTATCCTTAATCAGAAAGTTGATTTCAGGAGCATCAATGTACCTATAGGAATATATTCATCTGCCAGAAGCTGTCATAACATCAGCTAATAAATTATTTTATGCTGACAGTTGTTACAACCCCACTGCTCAAGCACTGGAAGATGAGGGAATAAAGCACCAGGAGATAAAATTGATTTTTTTACCCTTTCTGCTAGGTAATAATACTGAACATCCATCTTAACTTTTAAGATCAAGGTTAGAAGCTAATATACAGCTGAAGGCAGTGGGGGGGAAAGAATCCTCCAGATCAATATTATATGCATTATAAACCACCTGCATGCAGACAGCGTCAAAACTAATACTGTGGCTACAGTATGAAACTGGTAACATCAATTTAGCACTACCTTTCTTGGAGTTAACATGAGAATGTTACATTGCAGACTGCCAGACTGTTCTTTCACTGAATTGGTGATATTTTAGTCAAATGACAAAGTCCAGTGAAACATTAACATTAAGGATGTTGATTCACGTGTTTGCATGAAACTTGCACTAAACAGCATTTCCTCACAAATCTCTGTCCCTGTTTCTAGTCAATGCTTATAGAAATACATTTTTCTCTAAAACAAACCCTCTGCACTATACATTAGGAGCTTCTGCCTAAAACCTAGAGGCTCAAAACTAGATACTACACCTATTACTTTTAAGAGGTTCTCATTTGCAAAACACTTTTTTTACCATGAACTCCTTTCATAAAAGCACATTGAAGCATCTTGGCACAGTACAATAGATTGATAATATTATTCTAAGGTGATGGCATGATGAAGGGCTTTCTTAGCATAGCCTTTTCTGTTGTCCATTGGGTTGGTCACTGGCAAAATGCATGAACTCTCAGCTGTCTCTCTTTTATACAGTGCCCATATGTCAGACTAGGTTACATGTCATGTTGAAGAAGGTGACAATGATCAGCAATCAGAAGCAAAAACCTTTGAGCATCTGTGACCATATTTATTTAATGTATTTCTCTCATCCTGGTGCTTTCTGTGTTTCTGTAAGGTTTACTGACAGGTAAATGTTGCTGAAATACAAGTTATGGCAAAGCTCTTGCATCTTCCCAGGCAAGAATGCTCACTCAAAGCCCTTGATCTCTGTTTAGCAAATTTATTTGTTATTCACCATCTGTCACAAATCACTCAGAGCAAAACTGTGGCCTCAGGCCTCTTCTGAGTCAAATAGGAACCACACATGTGCACCCAAACCCGGATGCAGATAAACCCTTAGTCTTCAACCAAAAATCTCCCTTCATCACACTTCCTTCATTTTTTAAAAAAATTGAATTATTAAAAATGGAATGAAATTCCCTTTATGATGGGACAGATAGAAAGCATTTTTATACTGTTTTAAGTTTTTACTTTCCTTGTTTTAGCTAGCCTCGTAACTCAGAACTTGGCTCTGTCTGAAGTATTCTAACGCAGCTGCTTTGTTTATTTACTTAGTCTTTTGACTTCAGATGAATTTCCTGCTGTGCATGGCAGTAGCAAGAGTTGGAAAAAGAAGGCACAAAAACAAACCAAATGAGCACACGAGCTGATAAAAAGACTTTGATTTTCAGATACGATATTTTTGTTGGTTCTCTAAACAACTGTAAAAACATAAACTAATGCTGATGGCTAACAAAAATTGCTTTTATTTATTTGGCCTATAGCTGTAAGCACATCAAGTTGAAAAATAATTTATATATTATTTATGTTTCTCCAGGAGAAGTGTATTATCTCTGAGGGTAATATGCTAATTAGAAGTGATCAGAACGGTTGTGAATATATTTTTTTTCAATGAATTTTAATGATTTATAAAAAGAGAAACTTTGGAGGAAACTGCTTTTTAGCAAGTAGTGATGTGAGACATTAATATAGATTATTACTTTTAAAAAAGTCTTTTTAAGTGTGAGAAAAATGAGACAGAAAAATTCAAATGATTTTGTCAAACAATTCAAATCATGCCCTAATAGAGGCTAGAAGTTTCTTGCTTATTTGATTGGATCATTATTGATAATGCAGGGCAACATTGGACTAACAATTATGGAAGATGTTACAAAGACTGTAGCTATGAAAAAGTAAAATCTAAATTCATCTCCCAGTGAAAATAATAAATTAAGGAAACAGTAGTATTTTTTTAAATCAAAACATAGTAATACAAAGCTTTTATTACAAAGGTAATAAATTTCTAAATTATAATGTCTTCATTTAAGTTTGCAATATATTCTTTTCTTCCAGGCAATCCCAGATGGGAATAGAGAGGAAAAAAAAAAACTAATCAGAGTGACTTAATGTTCCATATGTGATAGAAATGTCTATTTTATTTTAAAATTTTTAAAAATAATAAAATAGAATATTTTAATGAATTTACAGCTGAAGAATATGAGCTTCAGAATTTGAAGTGACCTGCCTATAACATGACTCAGAGCTGTTCAATGGCAAAGGCAAAGCTTAGGATATCTCATTCTCAGGAGACTGTCTTATGACTGTACCATTTTGCCAAATAATGAAAAATACCATTACCTGCTATTTAGCATAAAGTGGCAAGATATTTAGTCTTTGTCTCTTTCCTTGTACACTCATAGTTCTCAACTTTCTAATTACTCTTTTTGCAGCCCTTCATTTTCCAGCATGAGACATTTGGCCCTTATGTTCCCTACTTGATTTCACAGTTTATTGGTAACGAATCTCCTGCCCAGCTGGACCAGGTTCTTGGTTTAGGAGTTTTTCCATGCACCTTTCTAGTTAGGGGCATCCTTACCTTACTGAAGAGATGTTTTTGTGCAGGAGGGTTGGGGAGTTGCACCCAGAGAGGGACCTTCTGAGTATAAATTTGCTATTTTTCTTGAACTGCCTTCTCTTTTGAGATGTTAACATTTCTTCAACTTCCTAATCTTTTAACTGTATCTTAGAAAAAGGGGAAGAGTAATAATTATAAGACTCCCAACTTTTATTTGGAAAGCCAAGCAATGGTTTCATGTCAATGCAGAAGTCCATTTTTGTCCTTTGGAAACAGTACCGTGGGTGACTCACATGTCACTGCAAAGGCATCAGAAAGATTAGATTCATAAGGGAACAATTACCTACTCCTACAGCAGTGCAGAAACCATTTTCCTATTAAAGATTAGGCATTAACAACAGCCCAGGAAAACAAAAAAAACAAACAGAAACACCTCACACACACAAAAAAAAAACCCAACACTTTTAGAACAGAAGTTCATTAACCCATTAATCTTTTGTTTGTATCCTATGCATGATACTTGCAGACTGTTGCAAGTGGATTATTATAATTGGTTTCAATTACTCCATTATTTCCACCAGAGCAGCTACAAATCCTCTCTTTTATAGTGACATCTAACGTGGTTGAGGGGATGTCTAAATTAATGTGTGTTCTCATAAATTATATCCTATTAAAAATAAAAAAAAGAAAAGGCTGAATATATGGCAAGCAGAAAAGTAACTGGACATAATTTTTCACAACTAGGTAATACAAAAAAGAACATACTTCTCTGGCAAGATCATAAGCAGAGACAATATTCCTGTGACCACTTCAGTCTGGTAAGTCATTTGCAGGACGTTTTCTACTAATTGGAAACAAATTAGCACTGTCTGGAGAAAACAGTGAAACATTGAACTCTAATCTCCTACTAGAACATGTCATGCATATTATCTAGAAGGTTTTGAACATTTTTGTGTATAGCTATTATTTTTTTCTTAGCCTTTCATTATTTCATTTTGCCTCTGGGGTTCCACTTTTAGTTAGACATTATTCCTATTTGCAAATCTTGAACTGTTGTGAATAAATTAAGAATGTTAATTACTGTACATCTAATGTCACATTTGATACCTTCAGGATCGTATTTTGGAAGTTTATCGGAATTTAAATTTTTTTTCATTTCTGGTTGTCTCTGTTGAATGTGTAACATAAGAGAAATGTTTGATCTGTGCACATCTCATGAGTTTGATATTTTGTAAATAACCTGTCTGGGATCTCTACCTATTTTAATTCAAATTTTCTATGTGGGTGGGTAGAAGACATTTGCATAAACTCTGGAATTCTATTGTTCAAATTTAGATGGAGAAATATTTTTAAAAAACCCTGTAACATTCTTATGCAATGTGATAATGTGGGTGTAACTGTGTGTGTCATAGCATAGGCATTATTGTGAAGGTGTTTGAAGGGTAAAGCCAAATATCTACAAAATCCTTAATTGTGGCCAACACCTAAGTCTTCCATCTTTAGAGGTACTACACTTTAAGCAGAAGTGGTACAGAGATGCAGGATAGGTGAACTGGAATGTAAATATATTTTAATTCAAATAGTGCTGGAACCACTACTCTGTAAATATCTTTATGATAGTTTTGCACATTTGAGAAACCTTTTGTCTAGGTAGCCATTCACTACAGAGATTCACATGTTCAAGAGAGCTGAGGTCTCTTGCAGAGTAGGATATATCAAAGAAAGGACAGCATTATTGGAATATCCATACCAAAATCAGGACTTTTGGAAACTTAACTACTTATGAAAGGATTTATTAGGGGTCTTTTAGGTCTTTTTGCATGTGGACATGTGTGGATGTACACTGATGTTCACACATCTTTGTGATCTTATGTGCTAAATGTTCATAATTATTCTCAGAAAATACATTTGATGATATATTGGAAAATTTCCTCTATTGGATTAGGATTTAAGTTGTTCATCATTTTATGAAGAGAATCTGACTGGTGTCAATCTTTTTTCACAAACTTTGCAAAGAAATGTTCCAAGTTATTCACTATGTCAAAAAAAAAACAAAACAAAAACAAAAACAAAAAAAAAAACCAAACCAATCATTCCCTTATTTTTGGATATTTAACTTCAGACAACAGAGACAGAAATTTACCCAAAATGTGAAACACAGAAAGTAAGAAGCACTCTTTGTAAAGTTGTTCTCAATGCACATACAACTGAAATTCAGAGTCTTATTTTATTGCTGTGCAATAACATAATTTACAAAATAAATTCTTAAAGGTAAATTACATAACTGTACATTCAACAATGAATGCCAGAAGATGCTTAGTGTTTTACACCTGTGTGATCATTACTGACATATCTTCAGACAAAATGTCTGGTGTTGAAAAGCTTCTTCAAATGCTGAAAACTACTTGTCATTTACTATGCAACCAAGTAAAAAGGCAAATTAGACAGCTACACTGATGGTAATGTATCAGTACTATACAGAGAGAATGAATGCAATAAAACTGAATTGAAAAGGCCTTCTTTCTCTACCTGGGGCCAGGTTCACAACTGAACACAATTGCTTTGTCAAGAAAAAAAACTTTCATTAAGTAACACCAGGAAATTCCAGCTTTAAGACATTTCGTTGAGATTTTAACTATGCTAAAGCTCTGACTTCAGAGATTCTACATTAGATGATGCGTATTCTATTAATAATCTATTAGAGCTTCTACAAGAAGGATTATTGCTGTCAGAGATTTTATCTTTACAGCACAAGGTGAACACTTCTCAGCAAATTTGGGGAATCCCATACAAAAACCTTCTTAGAAAGTCACTGGTATTTTTAAAGATGTTAAAAAACTTATTTGTAAAGAAAATACATTTGTGGATTCTGTCTAATATTCTTCTCAAAAAATACTGAAAAAATTGATCAGTATTGTATGCCATAAATCCTTATCTGGTTTTCTTTTGTTTATTAAGTATGGGATTTTTCTAAAGAACTAAGTCTTAGTCCAGAAAAGAGTGGATTCTTTACTAAGTTTTTTCAAGAAAAGTTCAAATTAATGCCTGTTTTGAAATCAGAATATTGAAAAGTGTCAATTTTGTGGCTTCATAGTGGATAAAGACTATTACACCAAAAAAAAAAAAAATACCCTACAAAAAAAATTGCATGACAAGTTTTTAAAGTCTAGCACTATAATACAATCATACAGCTGATGCAAAATATTTCCTGTAGATTTTCTTGCTTTCTTTTTTACTTTTTTTTTGATTAGAAGTAAGATGAGTCCTAAGTAATGAAGGACCACAATAACTGCTTTGAATTTGTGTTTTTTTCTGTAGTCATGATTTTTCCTAGCACAGTGTAGGGCTCTGTCCTCCTCACTTCCTGACCACTGTATCCCACACCTCTGCTGGAATCAATGGATCTCACACTGACAAGTGATGGGGTTTCAAATATTTTTTATTTTCTTTCCCACGAGTTTTGTGGCTGCTGTTGTGTTTACTCATATGCTTCCCAACCAGCAAGGGAGCTTTTCTGACAGACACTCTCTCCTCTCTCCCCAGCAGTGCCAGGGTGGATTCCCCCATCTTTTATATCCCTTTTCATGTCTTCCTCTGAGCTAATCAGGACTGTCAGAGAAGAAGTTCACATCAACTTAAAAGCTAAGTGAAAAAGGGGTTGCTTCTTTTTTCACCTTCCTTTTTTGCATCTGTAGTTACTTATTACTGTCAACCTTTGATAAACATATATTTGCCCATATATTTGCCATAAAAACTTTTTGAGAAAAGTTCCCTCTAATATTCATTTTATGAATCAAGACTATTTATTTTTCATTTAGAAAGTAGTGGGTTTTAGACAGCCAAAAAGGTTTGCTTTCTGGTTTGTTGTATGCACACTACTATTGTTATTGGTAAAATTGATAGGTAATAAGATATAAATATTAAATATAACTGTTAACAATTAAATATCAACCATAACACCATTATACAGGCTTTAATATTGCTTCTAAATGCTATTCTTAGTTCACAAGAAGGATTTGAAATGTAATTAATATCTCAGGAGACAGAAATTCCTTGGAAAGGGGAATTAAGCTATGTTGTTCCATTATGCATCATACCAGTATTACTACTTCCACATCAGATGCAATGTAGACAATAATGTAGTAAATTTCAAAGTCTTGATAATAATAATAATAATAATAATAATAATAATAATAATAATAATAATAATAGTTTTATGGGGAGGGTTTCTGGTACTATTTTCCTAAAAATAATGACTGGTGTTAGGGGGTTTTGTTTCGTTTGAAAAAGATAAACTGTCTGTGTGAGTTAAGAGTAAATCTTAAGCTCCAGAATACTGAAAATATCCTGGACACCATCAGGAACTTAAAGGATCCAAAGGCTGGTGAATATTACACTAGATAAATACTTCTTTCTACTCTTCCAAAAAGGCATTTAACTACACCAACAAATTGTCAGTTTCCCAAGAGCAACAAAAATTTTACCCAAGACCCAAAGTGAAACAAATTAGTTACAAATTAAGGAAGGAAAAGAAAGACAGCAAAAACTCTTCCAAGAATCAAAAATGAACTATCTAAGAAGATTTTTATTTCTACTGCTATACCTAAAAATATAAACCTGTTCTTTGATATTAATAGTTCCTTTTCCATACCCCATAGAACTAAAAAACATAAAGGAAAAAAAAATATAGAATCCAATGTCAGGGACTGTGAAAATGGATGATTGCACAACAGCGAAGCAGACCCAGTTCAAGATCTTCTGAAGAACCTGAATGTGCACAAGTCCCTGGGATCTGATGAAATGCAACTGAAGGTCCTGAGGGAACCAAGATGTTAAGCTGATAATCCACTGTCCATCATGTTAGAAAAGTAATGGGAGACTGGTGAAATTCCCATTGACTGGAAAAGGGAAAACTTTAACCTCATTTTTAAAATGGTAGAAAAAGGAAGACCCAGTGACCTACAGGCTGGTCAGTCTCACCTTGGTGCTCAACAAGATCACAGAGCAGATCCTCCTGGGAACTGTGCAAATGGACATGGAAAATAAGGAAGTAGTTTGTAACAGCAAACATGGCTTCATTAAGGGCATATCATTCCTGACCAATTTGGTGATCTTCTAAAACAGCTCTTAGGAGTGGTGTCATGTACCTGGACTTGTGTAAAACATTTGACATTGTACCACACAACATTCTTCTCCCCAAAATGGATGTTGGAGTGGATTTGACAGGTAGACTGCACAGTGGGTAAGAAACTGGCTGTATGGTTGTAATCAGAGTTGCAATCAATGTCTTGAAGTCCAGGTGGAGAGCAGTGACAAGGGCCGTTGCTCATGGGCTGGTGCTGGGACTGGAACATTTTAACACCTTTTGCCAGTGACATGGACAGTGGTATCAAGTGTACCCTCAGCACTGATGACACTGAGCCATGTAGTGCCATTGACATGCTGGAGTGAAGGGATGCCATCCAGAGGCTTGAGAGAGCCGCCTGTAGGAGCATCATGAAGTTCAACATGGCCAAGTACAAGGTTCTGCACATGGGTCAGGGCAATCCCAAACACAGACTGGGTGATGAGTGGAATGATGAGCAGCTCTGAGAAGAAGGACTTGGGGGTGTTGGTGGATAAAAAGCTGCACATGATCCAGCAAAGTGCATTTACAGCATAGAAAGCCAACTGTATCCTGGGCTACATCAAAAGAAACCTGCTCAGCAGGTCAAAAGTGGGAATTGTTCCCCTCTGCTCTGCCCTGGTGTGACCCCAGAGGGGCTGCTGCAGTAATTCAGTTATATTGGTAGGAATTAAATATAAAGAAAAAAATTTGCTCATTACAGTACATCATTCATCCTCGGTAGTGACAGGCAGTATGGGATCATGAAATCCAAAACTGGTCAGAATGTATATGCCTAGGCAGGTGGAATTAAAATTGCACTTTCTTATTTTAGATTCCTTGAGTTTGCAACACTTTGACAATCAGTTTTAACAGAATGCAAATGTAGAAATACGCTTGTATATGCCTTTGCATTAATATATCTACCTCTGGCAATATTAGTAATGAAAGCTGCTAAAGATTATAGCAAACTTCATTGTTGAAAATGGGTTATTAAGGAAATTAATTAAAAGGGTGTACACAAAGAATGAGGTTTTTTCTGTTTAATGAAAACTATCTCTGCTTCTCTAAACATTGTTAAAGAGCTATCTTTCCCTCTTTTGTGGGAATGGCCAATACCACACAATCTTGCAAAGACCTCTCAGTTTGTAACTACATACTTACATCATAGTTACACAAGACCAGTTTCTCTTTATCCTCTCTTTATCCCGGCCTTTCTTTGTCTCCCATTCTTTGCCTCTTTCATAAATAAGAAAACATGCATCTTAACTTGTTCCAAGTCTTAAAAGCACTCCAACTGTGGGATTTGGCTTTAGCTCATACTCTCTGATTCTCAGTTTTAAAGCAAAAGAGCAAGCCCTGCAGGAAGGAAATAAAATAAAAATAAAATAAATAGAAAAAAAAGAAAGCTGATTATTTGGTTTTTGTGAATTCTTGAGTGAAGGGGTGAGAGATGAAAATATCTAGTGTCTAAGTGCTGTATAGAACTGTACATGCATAAAACTAGTATCTAAATGCATGGATGATAAATGAGATCCCTAGCATGATGAGTATTTAAAATACTTTCAGTGAGTCTGAAAGTAGAAAGTCTCTTTGTTATGTCTTCAACACAAATACAGACTTCTCAGATGGGATGAGGCAACATTCCAGAGCAGATTAGCACATTTGGTCTGCAGTGCTTCATGATCTTGACTTATGAACTCAGTGAACTCAAATTCTGTTAACACTGCCACAGAATCACAATGAAGGCAACATAACTCCACTATCAGAAGCTTAAATATTGTGGTTTTAAATAATGTTCATTTTAACCAAAAAATTCCCTACTGGAGTATTCCATGTATTTTATTCATGGTGAACCAAATGAGCTGGAAGGATTGCCGTTGTGGTTAGGCAGTAAGAAATTATTTTATTTTAAAAACACTGTGATTAGCTTTCTGGGTGGGTGGAATGGTGGGTGTGAGCAGCTCTAGATGAGTGCATGTCTATGTAGACACAACAATGTGGTAGCCAAAGCCAAGAAAATTAAATGTCACATTTTTCTATCCTTAGGAGTTTTATCAAATGTGGAGGCAAAAAAATATTGCTCAAACCAAAGGAACAAAAAAAACCAAAAAACCAAAACCAACAACTACATTAGACAAAATTGCTATTACATATAGCAGTTTCCTCAGGGTAGGTATTGTGTGTGCTTTTTTATTGCATAGTGCCTGAACGAAAATGTTGCAATGTAATGATAAAAATATATGAAAGGTTTAAATGCTTTGATACTATTTAGCTGATGCATTAGTGGCATTATTTTAGAATAAAAGAAAGAGCCTCTGTTCTGCCACAGAAGTGTCCCTGATGGAGCACACAGGCAAAGCAGTATGTGGGAGGCTGAGGGCTATCCTATGCCTGTCTTCCTCAACACTTCCAATCTACCAACACGTATTAGTATAGAATTCATAAAACATGCAAAGGTTTTAAACTTTCGCATCTTTACAATCTGTTATAGGATCAGCCTAGACTTTTTTAAGAAATACTTAACTCCTATTGTTAAATATAATAATAATAGTAGTAATAACAACAAGCAACATGAGGCAAAACTATGAGAAATATAAATAAATATAAAATATTTATTAACAATGTTACATTAACAACTGATATGTTTTAGTGTGCTCATATCATACAAATACTTCAAACAGTTCTCACAAATCAGGAATCCAAAACTGATTTCATTTTAAGATGTTTTGAATTTGTAGCTAGTAATTGTAAGATAAAAAAAACCCAAACAATACCCTTTGTCATAACATTTATGGTCATGGGACTTCTAAAGGGGAAAAAATAAGGACTTCTGAAGGTAAGCAAAGTATAGCTAGGAGAAACTAAAGAAAACAGGCAACTGTTCCCTGTACCCTGAGGCTCTTTGGAAAACCCTAGCTTAAGACACCTCTGAGGGGATTTAACATCATAACATCTTAAAGATACCAAGATGGTGTGTATGAAATTCCCTGGCACTTTCTGCTGAACTCTGACATATTTAGAAGTTTATTTTTTCGTTGGGTATGTATTCATGACTCAGCTATCTGTATTGGGAACTGAACTGGAAACATAATGTGATAAAAACTCTCTTGTGAGAGATCTTGCATCTGTATGTTCTTCTAAAATGTAATAGCTCTAAACACACTGAGACCAAAACCAGTGACAACCAGCCAACTAAATAACCCTGAAACCCAGAGATACATTTCAGTTTGAATGATTAATTTATTATAAGGGAAAAATGCAAAGGGAAATAAGAACAAAGATAATGTCTCTATTAGGGGAGACAGTGCATAGTTCTTTGGAACACGCTGAATGAAGTCTGGCTCACAAATCCCCTAGAGTCAGTAAACTAAAAATGTGTACATAGAAAGGAAAACGTAGCCCTGCCACCTCATCGACAGTTTCACAGCTACATGAATTTCAAGAAAATTATATTAAAGTCCAGACATGTTTAATTTAGTTGGTGGATTTTTCTTCATTGACTTCACTGGTGCCAGGGTCTTATGAGAATTGCCTTCAAAATATTTCCTAATGCTTACAATGCTAGTTAAAAACATATGTCTTTTTCACTTCAAAATAGAAAAATGATTTGACTTCTTGGAAATGTTTGAGTGATCCAGCCTTGTTATATTGCCTGATTGTGTCATTTGTTTCTGGTACAAGTGTCAAGCCAGTCTAATGATCATCCACAGACGACAACTACAATGGACAGAAATCCAGAAATATTGTTTGTTATATTTGTAGTAGTTTGAAAACAAACCAGTGGGAGGCACCGAGTCAGAATAAATTTAATAGGGAAATCAAGAAAAAACGGCAGAAAACACTGGTTCAAACTGACAGCAGCAGGATACAACCTGACACCCTGTTAGTCAGGGTGGTGCTAGCAGTCCGATAAGATGGTGGCTGCAGTCCTCCTGAAGTGATGGATGTGGTTCTCTCGAAGCGGTGGTCCTGTAGAAGGGTCTGCTCTTCCTCTGAAGGTCCAGTGGTGGCTATGTAGCTCCTGTCCTCTGGGAATCCAGTGGAAAAGTTGCTTGTGGTGTTCGGAATCTCAGATTATATCCAGCATGGAATGCTTGGTTCCTCCCTCTGGGTGGAGCATCTCACAATGGGGTAATGAGTCATGAGGCCAGGTGTTGATTAGGCTCGTTAACAGAAGATAGTCCGGAGGGAGTTATCTCTGAGTCACGTGGCAGGGCATTGATGGGCCATTAACAGAAAGATAGTCCGGGGGGAGGAGGCAAGGAAACACCGCCCCACCTGGTTTCAACAGCTGATGAGGATGGTAATAGAATACACTGCAACCCAGGACAATATTGAAGCTGTGACATAAAAGCAGACCAGCAATTATTAAGAGCTTTTAAAGACAGTTTGTTGATTAAGAACGACTATTGCAACATAAGCTCTAAAGTTCTTGAAGGACAAATAGCTACTTCAGGGAACATACCGTATCTTGACTTAGAAAAATATTCTTTACTACCTCATCATCCCACAAGGTAAAGAACTCAAACATTTATGTTACTTCTGACACTTCTGTATAAATAATAAGCAGCACATCACTGAAGTAAAATTTTCAAATAACTAACAAATTCAGTAGATGACATTGATGAAACAAAATATTATGACTAAAATAATTGTAGTCTATTTCTTGAGAAACAATTCCAAAATGCAAAGCAAAAATTTTTTATTTCTGCTGTTTTCGAAAGTATTTGCTGGATAATATTTCAGTCCATGCTAGACATTTTTAATCTATTATCCATCAGAATCACAATATCTGTTACAGGTCTTTTGCTGTAACTTTTTTTCTCTGATCTCACTAGAATAAGCATTGCTATTTTTGTAAGAAGTCACTTGAGCTTAAAAATGCCTCTGTGGACAAAGCCTTTTTGGTCCTTAAACCTTGGCAACCTTGATCTTTATGGCATGTGTGATCTGGATAACTACGTTTTTTAGACAACAGTTGGTAATGAAAATGTGAATATTTGAATGCACACGTGAATTTCACTTCAGGTGGTGTGGGAGATTTGACAAAAATTTGGACCATAATGTATCCTTGTGTCTATGATTAATGAACTGTTAATCCTGAAGATATAAGACTGATAATAAAAAATACCATTGGGAAAAAAATTAATCTTTAAATATTTCATCTACTCCTTCTCCCATCTATCAGATGGCAACAGATGCAAAATGGATTTTTCCCAGCTAGTTCAGTCTTTGTAATTCAGTACATACCTGTTTGGCCATCACTTCACAGATAATGCATTCTTTACCAAGGATTTTCAGCTCTTAACTGAGTAGGCTAACACATACAATAATGAGCGAAGAGGTTCATTGTTTGACTGATGAGTTAGAATTCCAGACCAAGTACTAATTGACTTCATCATGTTTTCCAGTGTCTGTGCTCTTCACAAAAACCTATGATACACTTTGTTGTATTTTTTTTCAGTGAGCTACCTTACATGGATTACCCCTGTTAGATATACAAAGAGGAAGTGTTGGATCCCTACAGAAAATGTTTCTTCTTAACAAATGAGAATACTGGTTTCTTCTTTTACTTGTCTTTTTACAGTGGACTTCAGCCTGCAAGTTCAGCACCTTTTCATCAGATGACAAGTAAATTTAAAAAGAAAAAAATGAAATAACAACATGAGATGTGAATAAATAATTTTAATGAAAATAGCCCATAGTCAAACTTTCCACTGTGTAATGCCATAACAGGTCAATAATACTTTAATTGGATTGCTGAATTACCTTTTATATTAAGGACAGTAACTTTTGCTAAATAAATGGAAAATTCACTGTTACATAAGTTCTTTCTTCAAATCTCTTACTTTATTTCTTTGAAATAAAGTATGTGAGTTTGAAATACAAATAACAAGGGCAAGAACTATAAGTGTATTTTACAACATAAGAGCAAAAAAATTGTTAGGCCCTTTTTCACCACAGGTTGGTTACAGATGTTATCGCTTCATACTTGTAAAAAAGCAGGTGGGAGGTACATATTCTTAGTAGAAAAATAAAGGATCATTCCTAATATTATGGGAGACCCAGACAAGAATGTAACAGGGAACCAAGGAAAGTCACGTTAAACAGCAGTTGTTTTGTGCTATTGTCTGAAGTGCCTACAGAGATTGCTAAAGTGTAGATCAGGCTCACTATCTTTGATACATGGATTTTCTGAGCAGCTGCCTGAGCTCAGTGGCCTCGTGTGTCTGGCCCAGGTCCTGCCGAGCTGAGCAGCACCTCCACCTGTAACTGCATGACCCATGCATGTGGTAACTGTTTGCTGCAGAGAAAAGTAATTGGAGTCACCAGAGTGGCATTTTATTCTTAAATTTACCACTCATGAGGAGGGAGAGGAAGGAAGGAATTCTTTAGCTTGGTTTCCACTTCTACTGTTTATGAAGTGCATAAGCTCTTAAAACAAGAACCTGCTTTGACTGAAGGAGCACAGACTATCATTTGCTGAGCACTTTCGGAACTAATTTGTAACAACTACCAAAATTCTATTGAAAATCTACCATATATTGAAAATCCCATGCAATGTATGTGTAAAATACATGCAATTAGAAAACCTGAATTTCTGAATTCTTTAGTGATGTCTCCATGTCTGTGCAACTATACCTTAAGGTACCACAAAATAATGATCATCATAAATGTTTTTAACCTTTTTATCTATTTTTATTTCTTTTTAATTGGCTGTAGGTATAATTTTTGGAAATGCCATGTTTATAGTCAGAGACAACGATAGTAAGAAAAATATATTTTGGCTTAGTAGTGTGTGCCTATCAATCTATCTATCTATCTAGATCTATTATCTATCAATAATATTTGCATTAAAAATAAATGAAATAAAAATGCAAACAAATAGAAATGCAAATAGAAATGCAAAATAAATATAATAGGAATTTGTATCAAATACAGCAATCACATACAGTAAGTCTGGAGGTTCAATACATCAGCAGACTGTGCCTCCAGGTCCATGTAGACATGAGCAAGTTGCCTCCATCTCCTATTCCATAACATTTCTCAAGGGAAGCCAGATAGAACCAGAGCATGCACAAGTGAAGGCTGAATGAAATGATTTATTCAGGTTAACAATATAGAAATAAAATTAAATCAGAGGTCAGACCAATAAAAGGACCAGCTTTAATAAGAAGTCAGATCTACCTATGCTTTTCTATTAATAAAATTGATAGCTTTTCAATATTGTATCTTGAAAAATGTGACGCTGAGTGACATGACTTTTCACCTTTAAATCTGAGGTGAAAATAAGAAGGTCTGTCTTTCATTAATTTTGCAACTATATTTTGGAACTTTTTCTGTTTTGGCTGGCTGAACTTTCGTAAATTCCAGGAGGAAAGCTCCCTTTCCTGTCTTCTGCCATAAATAACATCTTTTTCTTAATGTATTTCACTATTCAGAACAGTTTCTAAGCCTGTTCACAAAGCTGTCAGGGCAAATGAATCACTCTCCCCTGATGTTTGTTATTAACAGATTGTGTACTGATAGGATAATAACCTCTTTCTTCATACATGAAAGGCATTCTTGTGAGCTGGATTACAACTTGAGATATAAAAGACGTGCTCTGTGGATAACTTCCAGGCTACTTTGCACCACACTGCTCTCCCATAATTTTCTGTTTGTTATCTTGAACGAGTGACAGTAACCACCGATCAGAAACTGAAATTTATGTGAAATGAGTACCACATGTACGATGTTTACTTCAGTCTGGCCAAAGCAGGGACAGATCATTATAGGCCACAGAACTATGTGTTTTAGGCTGTGTGCAATTTAATATCAAGTGCCATAACTTGAATATACACTAAAAAAAAAGAGACTGGTTTGAAAAATAAACCTCTTGTCATATCATGTGTTAGTTTCCAGCAAGGTTTTGGGGTGGTTTTGTCAAACAAGTACTTATTTGTTTGTTTTAAGAAGTTAAAATGATCATTTGTCTTCTTTGGTGGATAACTGTACATGTTTTTAGTGTATGTATGCTATTGGTACTTGATTGAAGAATTGAAGGAGAGTGGCAAAGGTTTTGCTAATAAAAAAATAAACTCCCTAAGATTGTTAGAAAGGGGAAGTGAAGATGTGAACGACAAATAACTTCAGCTAAAAGTGAGGTATTTCAATATCATGAGACCTTTCATTACAAGCTGGAATGGACCAGAGTTCAGACTTCATTTGTGCTTCTGCCATACCACTGAAATATTAAGTACAAGACAGAGTGCATCCCTTCATTCCTGTAAATTGTTAGCATTTTGTGGAGATTTATGAAACCTTGCTTTGAGTAACTAAAGGGGATATTTAAATTAGGAATTTACTAGGCTTAAGTTCCCTTTGCAGTCTAATATGATAGACAATTAACCTCGAACTTGAATTATGAATTTAGAGTGTCCATTTCTCTAAAATAATATAGTCTTACAGCATTTGCACTCAGATAAAGTGACCGAAACAATGTGTTGATCCCATTCTGAGTTTCACAGGTGTTGCTGTTGCCTTAGTCAAAGAACCAGAAATCAAAATTTCAGGCAGCATCTAGGAAAAAAAGATATGAAGGCTGGTTGTACTTTTCCTAACATTTCTTAAGGAGAATACTGGTGACTAGCTGAAAATGTTGCAAATACATGAGATTTATGGATTTTTTTACTCTATAGATTAAAGACATAATTAATTTTTGTGTTTATTCTTTGAATGTTCCAGCTCTGGACTACTTCAGTTAAAGTAGAAATATTTATAAATATGCTGTCCCAGGGCATATTGAGAATTGTAATATAATTATTTGAGTTTCTATTGCATTCTGTGTGAGCTTTGAATAAAATATTCCCTGTGATGTATTTTGTTCTTTTCAGTATAATTCCAAATAGAAGCCAAGACATTTTTCCATCACATATATATTTTTAAGGCAAACTTCAATTAATCCTAAGAGGAGTTTCTTAATATGTTTTCAGGATAAGTCCTGAACCTGTTAGAAGTTCAGCTGCACAATATCACAAATTTGATATCTTATTAGTCTTCTGATGTCATGTCTGTGTCAATTATGGGATGTGAATGTAAACCTGAGGGATTTTTGATCTGTGCTCCATTACTCATTAAAACCATCACCCTATGACACACCCTCCTATTGATTCTTGATGGTCTTCTCTGAAATTCAGCTTTGGCTGACAAAATGTTTGAATTCCAAGTTCAGCAATTTAAGAAAACAATAAAGATTAACTTTTGTTATGTTGTTATATGTTGTTTTGCAGCTGTAAATTTGGAATGCTGAGTGTACATTCTGATGAGTTCCAGTTCAGTGGCTTTCTTATATTAACCTTGACGTAAATTGAAGAGGTGATAAAGTGTCTTCTTGAATGCAGCAATATAGGAAGTTTGACTTAAGGATTTATACAGATGATATTCTTCACTGATATGTCAAAATGGAAGTCCATTAACATCAATGACAATTTTCAGACCCAGAACTTTTCTCATATGTTTAAATTCTGTGTTCTCATTCCAAGTATGTGTATGCACACAGATACTTCACATATATATATAATGCACATATATTTTTGTGCATATGCATATGTATTCATATAAACATAAAATACAGTAATTTCACTGAAAACTTGAAAAATAGCACATAATTTCAGATGTATTTCTTTTTCATTTACCTCTCAAGAGTATGACATGATTTTATATGGGCCACAAACATAGAAGTCTTCATCTGTTTGTTTTGACCTGTCAAATGATAATATTTAGTATACTGGGTTATAGTCTTCTCTCAGTGACCTTAATATTTTTGTGAGCAGTTTCAAAACTGCATGTGTATGAAAAAGATCCTATATTCAAATAAACAAACAAACAACTACAAAAAACCTTTCTATTTCACTGCATTTTTAAGATGTTCTTCCTTGAGTACAAAAAAATTTTCAAAACCACACACCCAAGAACATGTTTCAAAGTTCTGATCTAGCTCTTTTCATGTTTGCTCCCGGCAGGCTAGAGGCTAATGTATAAATTATTCTACTTTCTTCCAAGGTTTCAAGAATTATGATCAAATAATTTATCCAAAACTGCCAGCACACAGCTCTTTATTTATTTTTTTAATGGAGGACAATCAGTTTGGAAAACCATTCTACAGTCTAATTGTAGGCAACAGCTTCCATTTTCATAACTAATTTTTCCACAACTTTTTAAAAGCTTTATTCTGAGAATTCTCTGCTTTAGAGAGCATCAATATCTTCCTTATTGAAGATTTCATAAATATGATCAAAGTATAATATATGCATTTTGTTGTTTGATAATTGACATAGTAAAATCATCTTTGAGGGATGGATTGATGGATGAATGGATCTGAAAGGAGAATTCGGGTTTTGCTTTTCAAATCATCAGCACAAATGAAATTATAAAAAAAAAGTTGACAACCTATGTTTGAGCAAGAAAAGTAAATAACTAGAAAGAAGAATCCTTGTTGCCTTTAATAAAAGATTGACTCTCTCTCACTCTGCATCCTCAGAGGTACAGCAGAGATGATGAAATGAATACCCATCAACAGAGGTTTCCTGCTTTACTGTTGCAGTTGCTCAGTTTGGTTTGGCAAGCTGCAGCTTTCCCGGAGAGCACAGCGGGGCTGCTGAGGGCAGAGCAGCCATTCTGCCCTGCCACAGTCCTTTTGGACGGCCCCAAGCTCCTGCTCCGGCTTGCTGGGCCCTGCAACACGGTGATAGTAAAGGAGGTGAGAAGGGTCTCTCATCGGGAAACTTTATTATTACATGTTGGTCCGCTGCCTCCCAGAAGCACTGACCGAGAGAGACCTTGTGATCTGGGCACAGGGGGTTTTCTCAGGGGCTCAGGGGCAGTACATGGGCGCAGATGGGGTACAGGAACCGATAGGGAGAACCCGAGGGAGTGACCAGGGCTAGGGGCAGGGAAAGGGGGGGGGGAGCACGTGGAACGGGCAGACCTCTAATAGGTAAAGCAGTAGGGAAAATACAGCACCACGCTTTACTTCAATTGTGAAAGTCATAAAAAGAGTCTGATGAGGAACTAGGTGGAAGTCTTAGCATCAGAAAAAGGAATCTTTATGGGGATGTGAAGGGTGTTAATACTATGTGAGTCATCCACTACATCTGTGACTTAACCAAGGTCATCTTAAATTAAGAAAATTATCACTATAACAACATTCTCATAGATATATAGTCTTTAAGAGACCGAATTAATTCTGGCAGTACACATGACATGGGGAAACTTTATGCAGACTGATAAACTATGTCTTGTTAAGCATATTCCAGACCTCTAGAGCCCTCTGAGCTTCCCTAAATAGTGACTCCCTATTATAGAGGGACAACATTTGCACTGTAAAGGAGAAGGAGCTGCTTTGTCACACCAGCAATTGCAGCAACTAATAAATCAGAAAATTCTGACAAGTCTTCCAGCACACGGTGAGGACAGAACTGAAAAATGCAAGGGGATAGGACAGCTCTACATAGAGTTTATTCTGGATTACTTGCCCTGAAGGTCTCACTACGCAAAACCCACTGCTTCAAGCAAAGATTCAAATTTGCATTTACACATAATGACTCATAAGGGCAGGACAATTTGCATGTAGAAGCCAAACAGTTTGTGTCACACCCTATTTTCCTGCTCTTGCCACTCCTCTAGGCAAAGATGATGTGGTAATGTGATGTCTGCATACAATTCTTGGTTGCTCCACAGGCAAGGTTTATTTCAGTTAAAATCCTTCTCCCAAGTGTCGTGATCATTTATGTGTAGCCAGGGGACAAGCACATCTATAATTACATAGCTTAAGTCCATCCACCAAAGTGATAGCTGCACATCAGATTCCAAGTGAGTGAAGATCTGAGCACTTACTCTTAAAAATCAAGATTACTTCTACAGGATTTGGGACAGTAAATCAATTATCTTAGAAGCTTTAGATTTACAAGCAGAAAGGCATTTTAGCCAACCAAGTCTGTCCTCCTGTGAGGACAGACTCCATAGGCTTCACAATTTAACTATCTGTCTCTGCTAAAAGAACTTTTATATATATATATATATATATATATTTATATATATATATATATAAAATTAATATAAGCAGAGGATAAAAGGTTTTATTATTTACCAACATAAAAGAGCCAAATGCAAGTTAGACTAGTTGAAGTCCTATTGCTCTAAAGGTTAGTTATTTGAGGGGACAAAAATTATAAAATACTTTTGAGTGTTTTCCTCACTTCTAACTCTTCTGTGATCATTAAAGATAATTGACTTTATCTTAACTGCCTAAAATAATGCAGTTATCATTCTTCATATTTATAAACTATGATATATTATTTCGAACCTGTCTCTCTTCAGATGTGGAAAAGCTGCTTCCTTCTTACAGAGCACTTGTTTAAAATCAGTCTGGTTTACATGGATTTTATTTTAACTCTACAAAGAAAAAAATTAATCTCAGACTTGACTGAAGAAAATGCAGTAAAAATGCCAACTCAAACAATAATTAATTTTCACCCTGCAAGTGTGAAGAAAAAAAGAAGAAATAATGAGTCCAGATTAGAATGTAATTTCTACCACTGTAAACATGTAAGTCTCCATTTACTGTCAATGGAGTTCTGCTATGCACAGAAATTAGGAATCCAGCCCAGTGCATCTCCATGTGAACACTCTTATGGGTTGGGAGAATTGTCCCCTAAATATTCTTCATTTTTTGCAACTCATTTTCAGTGAAGGTTTCATGTTTTGAGTTTCTGTAACCCTTGGCCACAGGCTGCTAACCTCTCCCTCAAGCTAGCCCATTCTTTCCCTTGTCCCACCCCATGCCTTCACATTTTTCTGGCAGAGATCCCAGGTACAGGGAAATACTCTGCCAAACCCAAGTTCAGAGCGAGGACACATCTCAGTTTCTAAAGAAGAAGAACATTTCTACTGAGTATTACATATGAGGAACTTCACCTTCACAAAAGCAAAATGCTTGCATATGATTAGTTACAGTAATAAGTCTTTCCAATTAAAACCACCTGCTTTTGAGGATCCATGTAAATAATTTCTAAATCCTTACACCACTTCAGGTTTTTATGGGAAAAAACAAAATGGGAGAAAATCGTGTTCCTGTTGTCATTCTTGTTTCTATACTAAAGAAATTGTACAATAATGTCTAATGAAATAAAACACTATGATTTTAGGGACAAATGCTTTAATACTCTAAAATCTACATAAGCAACACCCACATCAGTATTAAATGCCCACACTTAGATTTAGCCAACTAGGTTTGTCAGGCTTATTTCCCTTTGACATTATAGTAGTAATGTTTAATGTGACACATTTCTTTAGCCATACTTTCCCTCAGGTTTTTTATAAAGCTCAGTTCCCCTTGTTTAAACAAATGCTAAATTATACAGACATGGTGTAATGAAGTTTTGTTGCAATGAATATCACTATTATTTAGGTAGAAAAACTCTTCCTTCATGCATTAAACCAATTAATAAGAAATAGTGCAATGCAACAATTATGTTTTATATTCTTGCCAGTAATGACAGCTTATGCAAATAATACATTTGTGACTAGTTGCAGGCTGCACTTAAATCTGTGTGGGCCTGCTTAATCCTCTTCTGCCTAAAATGTCCCACTGCTGAGAGGCTAAAGATAGATCTTTGCTGAGCTGCAAAATACAATGTGCTGGAGCAGGTGGAAACGAGGATTAGATGGATTTCAGCAACCCTGGGAAAGGCCCAGATCTGAGGCATGTCCAGGCAATAGCTGCAAAAGAAGGCTTTATTTCCCTTCTCTTCAGAGAATCCATGGAAAACCCCTGCTGCTGCTGGTGCTGAACTTACCATGGTACCTATGGAATTTTTAAAGTATGAATTGGCATGTTGTGGAATCCACTTGCTTGGTTTCCTCTGCTTCTTTTCAGCTTTTCTCTATTGACAGTCTAAATATCTGTTCTAGTACAAGCAAGACATCTCCTGAGAGGCTCAGAAAGAACTGATATTCGAGAGTTTAAAGAGACCAGTGGTTATCCCAAGCATTGCACACAGACTGGCCTTACCTTAAACTCCAGAATCTTCTTCCCCTTGTGCTATAGCTTCTGCTGTGGTTTGGAACACACATGACCTTTCTACCTTGTGGACAATAATGTAGTGTGAATAAATCAGACCTAATAGACATTTCTGAAAAAAATGCTCTGCTTCACACTAACGTGAGCTGGATTCTTTCTCTACCAATTTAAGTCATTGCAAACATGTTACAGACCAGTTATTTCAAGTTTAATGTTGAGCAAGCTCTCTGCCTGATATTTAGACCTGGTATTTTTCCTATGTTGAAGGATAGGCAGCTACATGATGCAGATGTTCATTTGGGCATTTTAAATGCATTACATTATTTGGGACCATTGCCATGAACTGCTGTTTTGACTGGATACAGGATCAGAGAGAGAGAAAAAGAAACTGCCACACCTAGTGCTTCTGAATGGTTAGATGTCTGCATCCTTTTGAAGAGATAAACATTTTATTCTCCCCATGTCATTTCCTTGTTGAGTCATCCCCCAGTTGCTGAGACAGCTTCTTTTACCTTTGAGCTGCCTAGCCCACATTTTTTCTTGATAGATGTGGTGTGCAAAGTGCAAAAGAAAAAGGAAGTATGCCACCCCAATTTCTTTGTATGCACAAGCTAAGAAGGCACATGCTGATCAATGCACCATTCATATGCTATAGACTGGTGACAGCCATTTGAGGGTTGGATGAGGGCATACTTATCTATCTCCAAATCATCCTTCATTACTGCTCCTAGGTCAGCAGTCATGAAAAAAAATGTATCCTGGAGTTCTGAACCAAGAGTCAAGACTCTAAGCCCTGCCTGCTGTGGTAGTCAGACTTCCCAAGGAATAGTGATATCCCGAGAAATCTAGATGGTTTCTTTAGAGGAATGCAAGGGTGCTGTTTCAGTGTTGAGAGGGATCTGCTTTCTCTTTGCTCTTTCAAGAATAGCTTTAGATTGGACTTCTTACCTTAAAAAAAATAAGAGTGTTTTCCCTATATTTTTTTCCTGAGTAAATAAAGGTTCAAATATTCTGCTTTTGATACATTTTCAGCTACAAGGATGGACACAGAGGAGATTAAAAGGCAGAAAACAATTGCTTACCTCAAACAGCTCCACAGGGTAGATACTAGAGCTGTCATCAGAAAATACCATTTCCTCCATTTCCTTCAGCATGCTGGAAATGGAATCAGTCATTTTCAAAATATATTCTGCATCCAAAATCATAATTTGTAGGCATTATATTGAATGTTTGCATTCCAGTGAAGCATTATAGTATGAAAGCCTGTTGTCAAACCATGACAACAAATGCCTATTTTCTTTCAGAGTGGTTAGGGCTCCCAGCTGCTGTGGCTTTGTGCACTCTCATAACGTAAATTGCCCTGCAGAGGAAACCTCAAGTTTGATGGGACTAGGAGTTCAAAGTAGAGGATGTTCATAGGGTTTCAGGTCTCAGTTTTGTCAAAAAGCCTGGAAATCATGGGAATACCAATTTAACCAAGAGTTAACAACATCCTTTGTGGTTTTACACAGCTCTGATGTTTAAATACCTTAAATGTTCCTTACTTTTACTTCTTTGCCTTCCCCATCCATATTGCTTGCTTCTAAACAGGTATGCAAGAAGACTTAAAATTCATGTTTAGGAGTACAGATTCTAAGCAGAATCCCCACCTTTTTTTTGGTTGTTGTAAAAGAGACTTCCAAACCAGAAATACATCATTAGTGGTAGAAAAGTAAACATGCATTCTAGAAACCTGTTGACTTTACTGACATCTAACTGCCTCAAAGCTGACCTTGAGTTAGCTCCAGATGACTATTGATCACCTTCTGTCTTGATACAGGAACCATAGATAAACTAGGTAAGGACTGCTGAGGAGGAAACTGAAGTGCAGGGCCGCGTACACATCTTGTTGAAACAGAGAGATGACAGTCATAGGGCAAGATTTGAAGTTCCAGCTTTCAGGTGGTACCTCCTAGACTCTCCCTTACCTTTTTTTTCTCCATAGAAGACAAAAATGAGGAAGAGTATTTTATAACAAGACCATTGTTAAGGGAGCCATAGGAAAAGAAAAAACCCTTCTCCTTTCTAGATGTCTAAAAGAGCAGATATTTGGTTTCCAGAGCAGAATTTCTGGCAGTTTTTGTTTACTTTTTGAGTATGTATCATTTAACCATAGTGAGAGGGCAGTGACTCACATACAGTGGGATTTTTCCAGCCAGACTTCAAGAGAAATACTAAAATTTCTGTCAGACTTGCAATATAAACATATTAAAACTTTCCTGAACACCCATGAGTCAAATAATTGTACTTTTACTAATTCTTTATTAGTATCTGATCTTTATTATCAGCATCTGTGACTGACATAATCTTCATCCTTTCCAGGTTAAAATTATTATAAGTAGATATATCCTTTGTTCCTGGTATAATGAATTTGCAAGTCTAACTTTTAAAAATTAATTCCTGTGATTCTATTTCAGGCTGTGAATTATGGACAATTTGTAATCAGTTGCAAAAGATTAAACCCTAGGCACAGCTAATGGGGATTTTTTAATAGTGCAGATGGCAAAACAGCCTGTGAAAGCAGGTCTGGTGGGCATTCTGCAAAAGCTAATTCAGTCAAAATTTATCCAAGATGACATAATGTACAATTGCTACAGTGGGAAAGTCTATTAAAATTTCACACGTTTAAATCTCTCCCTTCTCTTTTAATTAGAATTTTCCAAGATAAAATAGAAGATGTGTACCTCCATGAACCCAACAGGAAAGGTCAAGGATAAACAGCATGATGCATCAAGCTCCTTTGTGCCCAACATGTTCAGGTTAGGAAGAATGTGTTAAAATGATTGTGTGGAAAAGACGTGTCTGGGAATGAATTTACATTGTGAAGCAACAGTGGCACTGAGATGTTCTGCCTGCACATGCACACCCACCCACTCCGCCTGTTACATTATTCAGTGTGTGTGCTGCTTTCTTAAGCACTGCAAGGGAAGTGAATTCCTCTTTTTCTCGGGACTACGTATTCATTTTCCAAAAGACTTCAAAGTTTTTACCTCATTTACCACTGAATTTTCAAGGAAATGAAAATTATATTCTTGAAAGAGCATATGGAGAAGATGACTCTGGATTCTCATTCTGATGCCCAGTGATGTTTATGAATATTATGGTACAGAAAAGTAAGGAATAAATCCCTTTTTATTCTAATGTAAAGTCAAGGTAATTTTTTTCCTTCTTTTCTTTTTTTTTTTCCTTCTTGCCCTGCTGTGACTGCTGTATTCCTTGTCATGCAATGAGCTAGCTTGACAAGGGAATTGGGAAGTGTGTTCAGAAAACTCTTTTGAAAACCAGTCTGGAAGAAAATGCAGTGGCTGAAGTGGAAAACATGGGTTTCAGCTTTTTAATTTTGAGAAGGGGACCCAAGTTTAGTCCTTCCCATATAACTTCTGCTGTCGTAAGTGTATTATCAAAAAGATCTTGGACTTATGGACAGCAATTTTTGAATGAACTTTCTGTATGTGTAAATGATTGCTGTATTAGGCTGTGAAGGGCTGCCAACTTTATGACCAAAATACCTATGCATCTCAAGACTCCTGAACAATTAAACAAGATTTGTAAACCACTATTAAAGCTGAGCACTTAAATTGTGTATGAGCTGTTGCCTGCTTCCTATGTTTCTCAGAGAAGAGTAGTGTTTGACATCTAAGCATTTGATTATCCGCTGTAACTACTGTATTCCAAGGCCCAAAGATTCTTAGATTGGTGGTAAGAAACCACAAGATACTTTACATAGGATTCATTCCTCCATTACTGTCTGTAAAAGAAGCAACACTTTTTAGGAGCTCTATATAAGCAAAATTATTGGCGTCAATAATCAACCCTAAAGGCTAGAGCAGGGGTCAGAACATACCATAACAGTTTTTTGATGAATGAGACTAGATCTTTTTCCTTTTTTTCTTTAGATTTTGGTAGAAGGTACCTAGCACACCATAAGACATAAAAAAAAGAGGCAAAATATTTTCTGATTTCATGTTCAATATAAAATCTGTCTGGGATTGCTTCAGGATAGTACAAATAAAATCCAAAAGGTCAAACATTTTATGCCACTTCTTTGATTAAAACTTCATTGCACTGTGTGGCTGAAACACAGTGCACATGTGCCTACAAACCTAGCTTCTCCTATCCAAGTACAAGCACTATAAAATTTCCAATTAAAGTAATCCACTTGATAGGCATTACTCAATCAAAGGGTACCAGCTGTTGTATTTAAAAAGAGCAGCTCCATATTCAAGTAAGATGATAGACTTATCTTCTTTCTTTTTGAAGACTATGTTCCATTTATTGTAAGTGTTTTACAGTTACTAAGCTGTTAAATTGCCAATACAGAAGCTACCTTTAGCTAAAGTTCTTCATGCTAAAACTTAAAAGGAACTATTAATAAATTCATCAGTTTAAACTTGATCAAGTTCAGTATTACTGTAAATTCAACAGGAAGAATGTATTTAAAGCTACAGAAATATTATTATTCTTACGTGAAGAAGCAGGGAGAGGTGAGCTCAAAAACATATTATTTCAGAAAAATATTATGCCCATCAGTGAAGTTTCACAGCATATTTCATCACAGTAATTTAACAACTGAATGTTTGCTTTGGATTGCAGTAAAAAAAAAAAAAATATTACCCTTTTCCTATGACTGTTTGTTTGTTTATTACTAACAAGAGTTTTACTTGACCAGATACCAAATTAATCAGCTAACTCCAACCTTTTCCACACATCTCTTATAAACCTGAGTCCAAAGAGTGCATAATATGCATTTCAGTTGATAAATCCACTGTTAATTGAGAATGTAATTTCCATTTCTTTCTTCAGCCAGTTGCTCCTGTTGGATTCTATCCTTTAATTTTGTGCTTGTAGGAAAATCAGAGATCATCCTGCTGGCTAGCTTTCATTGTTTTGCATGAACTTGTAGAATCTCAGTCAAAGCTGTAGAATGTGTAACACAGAAAAGATAACAAAGAATGGGGAATATCCTGTCTTTATGGGCATGTTCTACCCATCAATCTGTCAGTCTGAATCATTTCTACAGCTGTGTGAATAATTCACAGTGAATCATTTTGAAATGATCTAATTTATTCTGCTCATGAGAGACTTCTTACCATTACTAATATTTTTATTAGGTATCTATTTTAAATTATCCAATTAAATATTATTCTTTAATTTTTATAGCTCGGTCATGAAAACCTCTTGTCTTGTAGAAAATGCAGATTAGCCATCAGTCAGTAGTCTTGCTCATCCTGAATAGTGGCTTTCTGTGGGAGCCTAAGTGTGGTGAACAAAAGAACTATTCAAACATGTCAAAATCTGTCCCATGTTATATTTGCCATTTAAACTGCTAGATGTGATTGGTCAATTAATTTGCACAAAATTACTACCAATCTCTGATCAGCTGTCTGTAATAACACTGCCAGAAGTGAGTGCTCATTTTGCATAAATGTTAAATACAGGCTTCACAAACAGTTTAGCCAGCTAAACCTATTGACACAAACTGCTCCACAGAATGAGCACTTAGAGAATATAAAGGGGGCATAAGCTTGATTCATGTGAACTGATTTTAAAATAGGAAAGAATATCTGAAGAGATACTGTTCTACATCTATTTCTCACTGTGGAATTGTTACAATTGTAAGGTGGTAAGATTCATTTACTGCTTTTTTTAAAAATAATTTTTAAAAATTAAAATAAATTAATTAAAACCATAACATCTCTACTAATGTAGTACATCATTCTTATATTTAAGAAAAATTAAGTGTAAAATACTTTGCAGTGATATTTGTTGTTCAAGGTCATATAAAGTTAGTGAAAGATTAGGAAAGAAAATCCTTGAAAAAGAACACGAGAATTTTCTCACACATCTGAAGCTTGGACCTATTTTCTCAATATGCTCCAGAAGTATCAAAACCTCATCCAAGTTTTATATGCCAGAGAAGGATTTGGATGAAATCTGGCAAAATTTTGCTCTGCATTTTTCAAGTTCAGTCAAACTTGATGTTCCAAACAGTTTTGATGAGGGAACTTTTTTTCATGATGATAATAAATGTTAAAACTGTTCCAATAATGTTTATTTTTTTTAAAAAATCAATATATTCTATACAGACCCATCTAATTAATATTACTCTTAAGCAAACCATTTACCTTAAGAAATTAGTACCATTTTGGACTGTTTTCTTTGTTCTGTTGTTGGCACTTAAACTGTCATGGAAGGTGGTTAGCAAAGGCTGATCTAGATAGTGAAATAGGTAGAAAGCTTCAAAGAGCGCAATCATAAATAAAAATGAAATTTCTCTGGCCAGATACAGATTCCTTGCATTGGCCAGTGTGAATAAGTATTTTGTAGAATTAAATCTTTCTTCCTTATAAATGCATTCATTTCTATTGATTAAAATCAAGGGTTCACTGGTTTCAGAACAGGTTTTCTAACAAAGTAGCTGTATCAAAATCACACATTAAAACATTCTAAATATGTCATAGTATTGCTGAAAACACAAACACATACACACTTGCCAAGTTCCAAAACTAGAATGCTCCAGATACAGGTTAACTGGAATTTTGCTTTTTGAAACAGGATTCAGTGTAGCAAAGTCTCCTAGAAAATAGCATACAGTTATGAAGCATTTGTCATTCAAACACTGGCTTGTCTCACAGGCTACAATGCATCAAGAGGAAAGGTGGAAACTGGATGGATACTCAGTGATGTGGTAGGTCCAGTTTCCACCAAACTGAGAATGCTTTATCTGCTACCATTTATTTCTATAATGCAACTTATTTGCTTTTAGTGTTGTATTTATGCAAGACATAAAATATTGTCCTGATATTGGAATCTGTAGGGCTTTTGTTTTGCTTGTTTTTCAGGTTCTTTACCAAGAGTTTTACAGCAACAGTCTGGACTATAATTGTGAGTTATTAATATATTCAAATTTGGTGCAGATACTGGCATGGAAAAGATGATTGTTAAATTGTTGAAAGATTAGCCTGTAACCTGGTCATGTGTGGACACAGGTTCTAGCAAGCCAAATTATACTGTGAAAAAAAAAGTGTAAAAGGGATCAAGACACTTTTGCAATTTCAATAGCCTCAGCTGAAAACATTAAAACTGTAGGTCTGTGATTTTAATCTCAGACAAACAGAGAGACTCATTTGCTCCATACAGCTTTAGGTAAGACAGTGTTTGTCTACAGGACCCAGGAGTGTTCCTCAGCTCCGTGGTTTGAGTCCTAAATCATTCCTAAATCATGTCCCAGCCTGATCCTGGGATGAGATCAGCTCTGAGATCACTTCTATTCCTGAATATTTTCCATAGAAAGGAAATACTGGCTTTTAAACTGAGAAGTTACCACAGATGACTGCTATGATGGAAGGAAGAACAAGCAGCTGATATATGTATATGACTAGATAAACCCATAAGCTGATCTCTTACCTTTCCTCTAATAGGGGATCATCCACAGATATCATAATCTATGTTTTTTTAGGTTAGCAACAAAAAAAGTCTCACAAGTTTCGCTGTTATTTGAAAAGATCAGTGCACCACCATTTGTTAAAGCAGGGGTGATATGAAAAGAAAGGTATAGTACACGATGACTAATAGTTTATGAAATTCATCACAATAGCTTTGATTTCTTTTTTATCATGGGTGAATTTGGTTAATTACCAAATCAATGAATAAATAACCTTTGTAGCCACCTTCTGAGCTAGAAAAAGTTCAGAAATCTACCTTCTTTTGCTTTCTTACTAATGTGAATCTAATCTCTACCTGAATCATACTACGGCACATTTGTACAAATTTTCCCATGACAAGGAGGTCAACAGTTATAATGTGATTTATGTCATTTTGTCTTTTATTTTCAAAAAATGGTTTTCCCACAAATCCCTTATGTTCTATAAAAGAAAGGTATTAAGGAAAGACCTCAAGTGGTCATTCATGTGCTTTGTAAAATATCTTTCTTCTTCTCTTCCAAATGTATTTACAATCATTTTGTGCTCCCTATTTCATGAACATTTCTTGACCCTCATGTAGCACAGTAACATGATTATTGATTACAGAGCAATTTAATTTAACTTGATTAATTATATTCCAGAACAATTAAAAGAAATATGTAATAACTATGAATACTGAATGATAGTGAAATGGAAATTTCTTTAATAATCAATTTTTATTAAAGTTTTGTTCAATGGCCAACCTAATAAATTTACCATTTATATTTCGCAGAATAAGTCTTGCATGTGTTTTGTTTGTTATCCAGTTACTAAGGCCACATTTCCTCTGGGGGTGGGGGGAAGTTTGACTTGGTTTTGTTAAATTAATTTCATAAAAATTTGAATGAGGATAAACTTCTACTTTGTCTGTCAGAAGATACTGGCTATTTCAGGTCTCAGATGCTCACCAGAGAAGAGAGTCTCCATAAATAACACGGATAAGTCCTGCTCCACTGTAGTCATTGGGAACATTTGTTATTCCTTCAATGTGAGACACAATTCAGTCAGATGCATTTTAAAAAAAAATCAAATAGATAAGGGGTTTTTTAAATGTTTTTAAAAGTTCTACTTTATTACTGTCTATTACCTATTTCATTATTCTGTCCTGGATGCAGGAGAATCTAAAAATAAAGGATAGATTTAATTTGACTTTATCTCCACAACCCCATGGAGAAAAATAGAGATGATGAGGTTGTTTGTTGAGTCTAGTGGTGCTGGATGGAGGGTGCCTGTCCAAGGAGACAGATGAAGATGTGCCAAGGAGCACAATCCTGGGAACAGACGGCAGCAATCACCCCTTGTGCTGCAGCAACGTGGGCTTTGAGAAAGTTTCTTAGGTAGATGCTGAAGGATTATAAATCACTTTTATTTACAGAAGACCCCTTGGAGAACCTGCAGAGGCAGCTGGCAAAATGTGAAGCAGGGTAGATGTTGCTCAGAGGCTTCTGGTTAAGTCATGCCTGAGTAGGGGTGGATAAAGTGCCACAAAGAGGAAAGGACAAGTGAGAACCCTCAGCAGTGCCCTGCATAAAGCCATGGGTTTGGGTTCCCCAATGTGTAATACATATTGACCCACTGATGCAAGCCCAGCAGGGATATGGCTTTATGATCCAAAAGGAGAGTGTGAAGGAGTAATGCTTGCTTGATTAAGGTGGATCTCATTGGAATATTCAGCTTCCTAGAGGGGATTGTAGGAGAGCCTGAGACAGACATTTCTTTCTTCAAGTTGTGTATTGAAACAAGGGAAATTCTGATTGGGTACAAGTGGGGAAAAAAAAATCACAAGAAACATGCCCAGAAATGTTGTAGTCTCTCCAACCCTGTACATATTCAAAACCCAGTAAGACCCAGAACAATCTGGTCTAACTTTGAAGTTAGTCTTACTCCCCTCAAAAGGGCATGGACTAGACATCTCTGGAGGGCCCTACCAGCCCAAGTCATCCTGTGGTTCAGCACCCTATGATAGTAATTTGCTCACGATTTTCATGATACCACCTCTCAGAAAGCAGATGGGAAAATCACCAAATAACCTTCTTCAAACCAAGTAGAATGTAAAGATTCTTTGTTCTTATCTGCAAAAGAAAAAAGCTGAGTCTGCACAATAATGGTAGTTCTACTTGCTCAAACAGCAAGATCATTAGCTGTGTTTATTGTTTGACAGACTGCTACTTTTAAGATAATCAGATTTATTTTTTCCAAGAGGCATATTATAGATATTCTGGAATTGCTATTTGGAAAACCGATACTGCCTCAAGATTATTTTCTAGAATACTGCCAGTGATTTAATTTATGAATTGTTGTATCTGGCTCCCAATTTGCCAGATTTGACACTCTATAAGACACCTTCTTTCCTACACCCATTTAAAAACTTCGGGAAATTGCAGAGAAACTAAATGAAAAATAATTGAGTATTAAATGTAACAATAGCTTTAAAGCTCTGAACCACCATCAGCAGTGAAGATCCAGCTCGTTCAGATACAGTCATTGATTACAATATTCACCTAAAGTTTAAGGTAGAGTGAAAATATGGATTAAACTGTATATTATGTATACCATGAAGTAATAGAATATTAAATGTCTATTCAATACAATACACAATTTAGTGACAAATATTTACTACAAATTTGATGATTAGAGATCCTTTAAATATTGGGGTATCTCTCTGAAAATTTACGGGTTCTGCAGGCCAACTTCTCTGTTGGTTTTGATAAGTTTGGTAAACCAAAACCATTGGTAGTATTTTCCCTCTGAAAAAATGGCATTTTTTCATTTTGAATTCAAAAACAAAACAATCCACAAACCAAATAAATGCTACTACTTCCTTTCAGACTTAAAGTTTTCTTTAATATATTTTTTCAAGGAGAAATAAACCCATATAATTCTAGTCTCCTTGAGCTTTTCATATGACAAAATATTAATAACATGCCAGTGAAAAGGTTTTCTATTTTATGGGCTATCAACTCTGTCCATTTCATGGGCACAGAAGTCAAGGAAGAGGACAGCTTTAACTTCAAGGTTGAGCAAATAAAATAAGTTTTCAATCAAGCAATTTAAACTTTGCTTGTCGTAATAGAGTAGTTAGCAGAAAGAATGTGAATCAGTTAAAAATTTCTTCCTGCCACTCTCCCTTGCTCGGAATCTCTGGTGTATGAGGCCAAACTTTAGCTATTGAATGTGTGTGTTGAATTGGCTAATGGATAAAACATTCTAAAAAAAGAGGTTTGACCTGATTTTTGACTAGTGTGTGAAATCTCTGCTTTCAAACTGTCATTTATTTGGCAATGGCTGGCATTTAGTCCAACTATGAAATGACAAATAATTACTATCAATGATTATGAATTAGGGATCATAAATAATTTTAGACTTTTTTTTGTGTTGCCTTATTCCATTGAACAGCAATATCCTTTATATATTTATTTTAGTTAGACACCTTTCAAAGGCAAAAATATCTAATAATAGCTGATTACCACATGTAGGAAATGACAGTATGCAGCATAACCGCTATTTATATCTTTGAAATCATTACTTTAAAACATCACTTTTAATTACGTGTAAAACTTTCCTCCATGGTGTCAGTCTTAAATCTTCATTCACTATAATTCTATCATCTATTTTACTCCAAGGAGTCTCTTTATTTGCACTCCTCGAAAGTATATCAGTATTATTATTACCTATATTAAAGTACTGTCTGGAGCATGAACCAAGATTTGGGCCTCAGAGCATTATATTCTCCACAAGTACCAATAAACAAGAGTTCCTTTACTAGAAATTTACACAGATTAGAGACATAAATGTTGAAGAGAAAGGCAATATCATATTTGGGAAAGAAAAAAAATATTATTACAGATCACACCTGGAATATGAAATACAAATCTTTGCAGCCTTCAGAAAGCTTTCAAACTCTCCCAATTTATTTTGTTACCTCTAAATTTAAAGCTGGCCACATGGTAGGATCTTTAGCTCTTGTTACACTCAAGCCAGAGGGAACATACTTGTGTGTTTGTATAGATAACTATGTGATTACTCAGAGAAAGTAAGGATAGGGCATTCATATTAGATATTCTTGGTAGCTTTTCTTGTTCGCTTTAAAATAGCAGTGGCCAGTCTTCCTCAAACCCTCTGCTTACCTCTGTGTTAGTTGTCTGTGTGATTTTTGAACCTGGATGAGCCTCAACCCTCCATTCTTCTGGCCTTGAACAGCAAACACGTGTGTAGAATGCATTTATCTAAATCAAAACACACAGGACCTCTCTCTCTGACTGTGCCTCACAAGTTTAATCCTGAAGGCAGCTACCAAACCACTTGCAGAAGACACAGGTAGTGGTGTACTGATGATAGCAGTTCTTACCTGGTAAGTTCAAAAGTAGGTGCATCTCTACCATGTAGGAAATGGCTGAGTTTCCCTCACCCTTCAGCCATGGGTTGTGCTGCAAGATGGTGTGTCTTCAAGTCACATTGCCTCTGGGGACAAGCTCCAGCCTTGTTCTGCCTTTCTCTAGCACAGAACTGCTGGAAGCACCACCACTGCTTCTGAAAGATGTAATTAGAAGACTAAACTTTTCCCACAGACAACTGCCAACTTGTCCCCCACTCCACACCATTGTCATACAGTATGACATTTTAGCACCACCTTTCTTCACACTGCTTCCAGTAGCCACATAATTGAGGCTTCCAACAATAAAAATTATTTTATTTACATAGCACTCCAAATTACAAATTATTTTTCTAATCAGGTATTTTAGAAATGGTGGACAAACTCTCACTAGTAGCAACACAATGCTCTGACAGCAATATGAGGTTCATCATATGCTGCACAGTCCTGTATTGCATTCTAAAAACAATTAAAAGAAAGCATAAACTTTGAGGAGAGATTTCTTCTGCTTATCATTCATTAGTTCCACGTTGCCCCATGGTATAATCATAGTTCCCTGTGTCAAGGTAGGTCAAAACTTCTCAGACCCTCATACAAACCATTTATAGAAACTGTGGAGGCTGGCCAGTCATCAAGGGAGCACACTACGTCTGAAGATTAAAAAAAAGAAAGTTATAAGAAGTAAATATTTCTCGAGGTATAGTACACACCTAAGACAGCTTCTATACATTCATCCCTGCAGGACATGGACCTGTGCATCCCAAAACTGAAAGAGACCATGTATTTCTAGTCTAACCAGCTAAACAGAGCCGGATACAGGGTTTCAAGCATACTTATTATTAAACATAACTGCCAATTTTTCATTATTAAATTTTATCTCTTTCAAAGTTCAAGACAAGTTTTTGAGGAATTTCTTAGTGCCCATGTACATTCACAGGAGTTCTTGACTGTAAACATCACCAGTCAAAATAATATGAGTCAGGATATGTCTAGCAATGCTTAGATCTGTAGAAAATAACCTATCTTATAAAAGGAAAAGCACAATGTTTTTCTTAAAAAAAAAAAAAAAAAGAAGGAAAAAGGTTTAAAGTATTTTTGTCCTTCTGAGAATTTTTTAAGCCTTCTGGGAGATTGGCACCATATCCTAACTTGTAGCCCATGAGGATTTTGTTTTCCTTCATTTCACTTTGCCTGTGTTATGAACTACCACTTTTATTACAGAATCTTGGCAGTCACCTACTTCTAGCAGTTTTTGCTGCTCTGTAATAAGGGATTTTCCCTAAGGGATACCACTTTCAGCTGGTTAATATTTTCTCAAGAGTTGTTTATCTAGGGACACTAGAAAAGTACTTGTTCTTAAATGCTATAAAGATCAGTTGGAGAGCAAATCAAGGTGTTTCAAGATCCATTCAGCAGGCTTCATGTGCTGCTCACATGATTTATTTCTTTTTGTTTCTAATCAACAGGCAGGGAAGAGGAGCTATTATTTCAGCTGATAATTATTACATTATCCTAATGTGCCCAAGGAGTACCTATTAAAATAACCTTTGTAGCACTTGTTCCAAGTTCTTGTTATTTTTATACTAGAAGGTTGCTAAAAAAGGAGTTCAGGGTATCTTCAGAAAAAAAGACTACATGATGTCCTTGCACACAAGAGGCATGTTGTTTCAGGAAGAAGGGGCTGACATTACCTTAGTTACTGCAGGATAATGGAGTCAAGCTATTCAAGGTCTACCCAGGACAAGAAATTTAATTACAGAATTCCAGACAACCTCAAATTCACACAGTACAGTAGGAATTCAAAGGTATCAGGAACAGGGCAGAGCATGGTGATATACTACCCTTTTTATTCTCTTGTAAAACAGATAATTTACATTTCCATAAGCATAATACAAGAAAAGGTATTAAAATGTCAGTATTCATTCCCTAAATCTCCATTCACTTCCTTTTCCTCTGTGGGTGGATCTTAATGGATGAATATGATTCCAATGTCCCAACCAGAATCTGCACCACCAGCCAAACAGAAAAGTCACATCTCTTCTTTTTTTTGAATTCACAGTTTTCTTTGCTGCCCACTGTTCTCCTCATAAACTCCAGACAGCTATTTGAGACAGTTTGCATAAGACGAGGATCCTTCTACTTCCAGGATATTTAACTACTGGTGTAGTAGGCAAAGTACAGAGGGTCATTCCTTAGTCCTTTCCACTGCTTAGCAAGGCCTTTGGTAACACATCTTGACCAGTATGTGCCATTTTAAAGATGAAACCATATATTTTCCAGGGCTCTATAGGAAAAATGACTGCATGCTTTTCTTCTTTGTTTTTCTGTGTTCCTAGGCAACATGCTGCAGACACAATATAAATTGGGAATTCACATGTATCTTTCTTCCATTCATCCATGATGTAAGGCACTTACTGTCCACTTTGTTATTTCTAAGATATTAAAACAATAGTAAGAGAATACAGCATTCGTCTGCGTATATTCAGTTTGCTCTCTTGGGTAGCACTGCCATTTGTTCTATATCCCTTTAATTAAGATTGTCACTGCTGGGATCCTTTCTTTAATCTGCAAGGTTTTGTGCAAGGTAAATATTCATGTTTTTAAAAAGGGAGTGGGGAGAGAGGGAGACAGTCCCATCACTTGCATTTAATCACACTAAGCAAGCTCTTTAGACAATTTGTTCTGAAATTCCTCTAATTAGAGTTTGCCCTGCAGGTAATGCTCTGATCTGATTTACCAGTGAGTATAAATTAGGGACATTATGTAATTAGCTCTAAGACCACAAATAGAAGGAACAGCTGGGTGGCTCGGAGGGGAAGCAAATAAACAGCTCCCATGAGATTTCTTAACAAAAAATTATAATAGAAGTCCCTTCTTCTAGATACAATCATCAGTGACTGCTTTTCTAGCCTTATGTACAAAGGGATCTTATATTTGAATTTGCTCTGAGAGATGGCATTTGGCATTTTTCATTAACCTGGCACTTCTTCAGACAATGACACTCTGTGAAGGGTAGCTGGAGATTCATATCACACAGGAACCATCTTATTCAGGAGAGGTTATTATTTTAGGTAACTGGCAAAATTGTCTTCATGGATTAGCAATGATTATGTCATCCATTCCCCATGAGTAATGCATAAAGCCACCTCCTGACTTCTCTGCAATTTCTGCCTTCATTTTGGCTCCTATCTCTAACCTGAAGTGTTTTCATCTCACCTGGGACAAGGCTTAAAGAACAACCTAGTTCCATTTAACATACAATAAAATATAGACTGTTGAAATACTGGCCTAAAAATATTTTAGCACCTTAGTTTCCTGACAGTAACAACAGTAATCCACAAAAGCCCCATTTATGACCTGTCTGAATTTTGCTTTTCCTGAGGAAGGTGACATCATCTCTAAAATTTTCATAAAATAATCAAAGTTCAAAAATATTTTACCATGTCTTAATACACTTAAATAAATATCTTTATTTTTCCACTTTCAATTGTTGCTTACTTCACTGTAATGAATCTAGTATAGTCTTAATAAATGCATCATGATTCCCAGAAATATTTATGAACCCACCTAAGCTAGAAAGCAACTGTTCCCTCTTCCTTTTATTACCAAATAAATAAAGTTTTTGAATTGAAAGAGGACTTGAAATGAAAGAGGCTAGAGTGATCACTGGGTAAGCTGTCTGATATGACCTCAGCATATTTTTTCTGGCCTTTCTTCTTACTGTTTGCCATTTGATCTTAGAGAATGACCACAAGTCAGAACCTACAACCAGCTACTACTCAGCTGTACTGATATGAACCCTGTTGCAATCCCCAAGTGGAGTGTCTTCCTCACACAGTAATCCCTACAAGGTTTTTACCTTTGTGGATGTAAGATATAATGTCAAAGTATGGCTTTCTCAGATCTCCTGTTCTGCAAGTAGTGATGGTTAGAATGAGAGAAAACTCAGAGGGGAAATATTGAAGCTGTGTTATTGTAGGCTGTATTTAGTAATCTATAACCTTTATATATAGCTTGTAGTATAATGTACTTAAAGAAAAAGATAAATTAATAAATCATGACACCGCAATACTCTTGCAATACTTTTCACAGATGGTTACACAGCCATAACTACTCCTTGTGCCTCCCTAATCCACAGACACTTCAACCAAGGTGACCAATTAAAAAGCATAACCCCTAAATTCTCTATCCAGCCAAATGGTGATTTAATCCTTAAGCAGCATCTCACTCACCAATTTAAAATCAGATGTGAAGATTTACTCACTGGTTAAATAAATACAGTGATACATCAGATACAATAAACTATGGGAAGAAAGGTGTTTGGCTATTTGATGTAGGAGGAAAGATTCACTGCTTTTATCTATCAACAAATATTTCTGAATTCTAAATTAGATCCCACACCCCTGATAGATGCAATTATTTCCCTCCTTGTCACTGTGTCTTTTTCTCCCTAAGATAAGATTTGTATGAGGAGGAAATAGGGAGAGCTTTGCTCTCATACATTACATGATGCAGTTGACTCAGGTCAGGAAAGGCTGTAATTTGCCTTTACTATTGCACTGTGTCCTGAGACCCAGAAATTCCTTATGCTACCCATAAGCTGCTTAAGTTTATGCATGACTTGTCCTAAAGCTTCCAGTCCCAAGAGAAATTTTCCATCGCAGCGTTTCTGTAGAAAGAGAAAAATTATTCTAAATTTTACCATATCATTTTTTTCACTAGGTATGCTATTTAGCACTTATAGCAAATCCCTTTATCAAAACATTGTCACTAGCAGGAACCTACCAAGTAAGTCATGGGGTGTGTTGTATTACACATTGTCATAACTCTGAGGGCATGTATCATGCTCTGAATATTTGACTCTGCAGCAAATGTCAATGACAGAACATTTTCTGTATATATTTATCACACCTATATGTTAGATCCACTCACTGGCAAAAAAAAGGTACTGTGTTTATATATATAAATATAGGCATACATGTATATGTGTGTGTGTATTAATATATCCAAAGCTCTTACTAACTTCTCTAACTATTCTAGGATTTGAAAGAGAGACAGGACTTCTTTGCCTGTTCAAAGTAAATCATGTGGTCCTCTTGACAACATGCTATTGTATTTACTTTCGACTCAAGCCATTAAGATTCACCAGAAAATCAGGTAGATACATGAATTTTAAAAATACTCCTTTGCTAGAGTAGAGACTGCAATGCTGTCTACCCTGCTCAGGCATAATTTTGATTTTATTTTTTTCTTTGGCTCTTAGACAAGAAAGCATTCATTCAAGCCATCAAATGAGAACCTTATATTACTACTTCATTTGAATCAGTACTCTTGTTTTTCCCCCCTCTACCCTTGTTCATATACTTTAAAAGCATAATCATTTCAAATTCAAAATGCTTCACATAAATAAGTGAATAAATAACTCATTTCTCTATTCTTTGAATTGCAAAGATTGACTCTCATCAGTGCAGAATAAATATGAACCAGCACCACTCTTGTTCAGAAAAAAAAAGGAAACAATCCATACCAAAGAGCAGAAAAACAAACAGAGGCTAGTTTTTCCACAGGAAATCATATGTTTTTGAGTGATCAGTTAAACTCCTCCTCTACCCTAATTTTTGTAAAGATTGGTTAGTACCATTTTATAAAATCACAAACTCACACACTATTCCTTTGCTGCACCAACATTTTTTGATTCATTGTTTGGCTTTTATTTATTAGACTTCTAACATAAACTACCTGTATGAAGAGAGTTTCGCTGCTTTTAGCTTCATAGAACTTGGGGTTGTTAAAAAATATTCAGATGCGGATATGAAAAAACATATACAGACAAAGCCTTGAAGTTTCAAGAGAACACAAGTGACTCCTTGCCTTAATTTCTTTAAGCACTTGTCAGTATTTATGAGTTCTGGCTTTAACTCCCTGTTTCTTTATCAAAGGTTTCAAACATGAAGAAAAACAATTAAAATTAAGATACTTGCACCACATTTCAAAAGACAGTTGCTACAAAATTCAGCTTGAATAGAAGCCTCATTTTTTTGTTTAATCTAAAACAAATTTTGAATTCTTTCTAATGCTGGTAAGTGTCAAAGGAAGCTATTGAGATGTTCATCACAGAACAGCTATGCTTCAAACAGCCCTGCTGCACCTCTAATTTTTGAAAAATCCGGTGTTCTTCCAATGAATGGATTGAGACCTGAGCTGACCTCAGAGTGCTCTTAGACAAGGCCAGTCTGAAATAAAGCAAATTCAAAGACATTTTCTTTCTGGGACAAGCAGAATCATATTCAAGCCTGAGAGAATCTTGATTAAAAGGAATGATTTTGTCAAGAGAAATCTTCATTATAATAAGATTTGCCTACATCTAAGGGAGCTGTCTTTCCTAGTGTTTTTTATATTTTTACCCTAGGAATATCTCCTTAGGGTATCATTTCAAAAAGAAAACATGACAGGCGACTTCTAAATGTGGAAGTTAAGTAAATACTGCATAGATATGAATAATTTTATTTATAATCATGTTGGCCTCCACAATTTATGCCATATATTTCAGAAATTTTACTGCACAGTCATTTGAATTTCAATAAAATAGGTGGGTCTGCTCATGTAGCTTTCATTAATTATTGTACAGAATGGCAAAATACCTTTCTGGGAGTTGGTAATCATCCTGAAATATCAACCATGTCCTTTAGCATATCCGGAAGAGGAAAGTCACACCAGTGATTGATTATATGTCTACACAACAAGAATTCAATTGGCAGTAATCAAGGGTGAGTACCTAAAAAATGAAAATTTTACTTTAATTACTATCGTATATGTACCAGTCGCTGATGAAGAAATAGCTACACCACCATTTAAATAGTAAAAGCTTCACTTGCATTCCTAATATCAAGGACTATAAAGACCAAAACTTGGTATTCTGGATCTGCAGCCAATTGTAGCTCTTCTTTTTAGTGAGATCTCACACACAAAGGACTAATGTCCAGTTTGTGAATATGAGCTTCAGTGAGGAGGAAAAAAGCATGAAATATCTTATTTTGTTTGACTGAATTAAGAATCTAAAAATTTTCTCAAGTTCTGTTTTTCATTCTGTCTCTATATGATGAATGGTGAGTAACAGCAAGGTCATAATGAACACTCCACTGGCTTTTTATTTCTTTTTAACTAAGCAAATATATACATACACTATATAGATTTACAGCAAGGGACTATATATTCCCACATTACTACAATGATGTTATAGTATTGAATAAGCAATATGCCCATGGATATTTGGGATACATGAATTCCTTATTATGAATGAATTATAGCAATACTCTCATCAAAAAACTGAAAAAACATCAGATATTCTGTACTTATTTTATAAAAATCTATTAAAAATATTTATAGTGCTTTGAAAATGGTTTTAACATTTTTATTTTTCTTCAGGTATTAAGACACACAACTAATATCACATGAAGAGTATTTTTGAGATGGGATAGAAAAAAAGGGCAGAAAAAATGACAGGAACAATACTTAAGAAACTTTAGAAGTGACTTGCTCTATCTCAGTGTTGCTGTTTTACATAAAATTCTTCCAGTACCAAAGAAGTAATCATTCTGCTTGTGGGAAAAATATTTCACTGTCAGTACTTACAATAGGAAATTTGCTCTGCTAAGAAAGTAAGATTTTCTGGGAAGAAAAAGAAATTGTTTGATAGGCACAAATGCAGAAAATAAACAATTTCAGTGTTATAAAAATAACTTTTATTGTACTGAATAACAATTTTTCAACTGATAAGATCTCTTTTTTGTTAGGAGATTAATAACACCTGTGAAATGTTCCAGTTAAATAATGCTTGAAAATGCAAGCTTTTGTTTGCATAAAATAAATCTTTCACAAGTGAAAAGGTGTCTGAAAGTTGATCTAATCTTGTTCAGCAAGTATTCCAAATAGGACTCCAAATCTAAATAAAAAATAAATTAATAATAATAATAATAATTTTTTTAAAAATTCAAAATCTAGAAATGTAAGCTTTGAAGAAAAATTTATTATTTGAATACCATAGGATAAAGGGTTGGGTTGGGCTTTTTCTTTCTTTTTTTCATCTCCCCCCCAAATTGTTGTGAACACTGATTTCTAGTTCATGTCTTCAATCAGACAATCCCTTTGTGTTCTGAGTCAACGTGTGAAATGATCAATTATGATAGTAGTATTGGAATTTCTAGCTCTGATTAAAAATGACATTTGAAAACTAAGCTGATAATTGGTAAGTATAAAATTAAACAAGTAGTCCTTAAACAAATAGCTTTGAATTTTTAGAAGAACAAAATTAATTCCACTTGAGGACTTATTATCTGCCTTGGTTAAAATGAATTTCCATTATCAACATCATCAACAGGAAAATAATGCATGTTTTAGTTTAATAACCTGTGTTTAATAAACCATGTGAAAGTTAATGTTTCTTCTAGCAAGCTGGAGGGGGGTTTTCTGGATATGTGTTTTTCAGAGAATATGTTAGAGAATTATCCTTTTTGCCTCGGTAGAAACTTTCATTTCCATTCCTGGAAGATATTAAGACATGCACCTAAAAGATTTATTGAAGATGGATGACAGAAGTCTGCATGAGGGAGATAGGTCTGTGTCCCTAGAGTAACTCTTCCCTTGAGCTTCCCCATTCTCTATACACACAGAAGGAACTGAAACCTAGTTCTCATTGTTTTCATCTGTCCTTTTAATAAAACTCTCAGGCTCTGCCTATGTAAAGAAATGGCAGTAGATCAAACATGACTGGAACCACATAAATTCAGTTAGAAAAATGTGAACTTCTGGCTTAAAGCAGAGTAGCCTGCTAACATGATGAATATAGAGATTAGAATTTTAATCTCCTTAATGAAATCATAACTGTATAGAATTTTTTAAAAATGAAACTTTTTATAGTGAGTTCTAATGTTAATGTTGCTTTTCAAATAAAAATGTGGGTCTGAACTATCATTTGCATAATGTGCATGAGTCAAATCCAATAACATGTTCATGTTACTGATCCAGGTATTTTTAATTATAAACAAAACACCTACGTATTTTCATCAAGTCCCCTTAAAATACTGTTTTAAGGGATATATTTTCTTGCATATTCTCTCATAATAATACATATACCAAAAGCAATAAAAAAATGGAGATAAATGCCAGCAATGCAGAACAGCTCAACTCATACCTCATTTCAATCTTAAATACCCAGTGAGTTAAATTATTAAGAAATACTGCAGAGAAAGTTGATGTCCATTCCTGGAAATGTATCCTTGAATCTGATCCTCTCTATGAACCTTTTCATAAACAAACAGTATGCAAAATGCATACCATAAACTAGAGAATTAATTTTACTGCTGAGTAGTCAGTGTTCTTTTCCACTCAAAAACTTAAGGTGCTAAAAAACCATGTAAGATCATTAGTTTTGTGAAGTTAAGTATCAAAGCATTAAAAAAAACCCCATCAAAGATGTTTGATTTCAGCTGAATACCAGAGGAAGTTTCCAGAAGGCATAAAATAGACAAAACAAAACAAAACAAAAAGCTTCAGGAATTAAATATATTGCTTTCAGTCATAAGAATTTTAAGATAGCATGTAGCTCCATTTTTGAAATTTGAGATCAGAACTAGAAAGAAAGCACACACAAAAAAGAAAGTAATTATAGATAAACTTATATCACATATGCTCTGTGGTGAATCGTCAAAGAAAATGAAAAGCTATTTGGGAAATAGGTGTTATCTATATTTTTTGTCTTAGAATGACTGTGGCCTCTGTCTTGATCTCATGTAGTCTGACAAAACAGTAACTCTCTTCATTGACCCTTACAATTTTCTTTAAAAGATACTCTTCTATTGGCATGTAACAGCAAATACTCTAATTTAAGCTCAGCAAGCTTATTTTGGTTCACAAAGAACACTATACCAACACTTTAGACAAGACAAAGCTAGATTATATAATGCTTCCACCTTTGAATTTCAACCTCTTCAGTAACAGAACTGCACAGGAATAAAAGAGCAATTAGCTCTGGCTTTGATGACTGGCACAAACCTGTTGTGATTTCAGGTCATTCCAGGAGAATAGCAAGGGTCAGTCAATCCTTTTTCTTTAAAAAGGCAATTCGGTTAATCACACAGTTTGGCTAAACTTGGCTTTACTGTATATGACGTCAGAACATAATTTTAGAAAGCTCCTCTATGATATAAAAAGATGGTAACTATCCCAAACAGGATGAATGATGGCCCTTGTTAGCTTCATAGTAATAAAAATAATAATTTAAAAATCACATTGGGGGAAAAAACCATAATAAGTAATTTGCAAATGCCTCAGAGATTAAGCAGGAATTTAGCTTCTCAGTTAAATTTCAGTTGATCTAGCCAAAGCTTACGAACACACTAGGAACAGGAAAACACACCTCTGCTCAGAATTTTCATCTGAATTAATTCAAAGATAAAGTGGAAAAACCTTCTTGAATTCAATTACCCAAATAGAGTAAAACATATATAGGAAACATGTTCAAGTCATATGAAGAAGAAAAAGAATCCATAACAAATATTTAGATACTATGGTGGCATTACCTCAGAATGACACAAAAGAAGGAATTATCAATGTAAATATAATAGATACACACATGTACCTTTTAATGCTGCTTAATGTGTATCCTCAACCCTCTGAATCCATCTGTCATTGCTGTGAAAGGCATACTACTATACCAGGAATGTGAAGGTTACTTAACAGAGATAAGATCCCTATTATTCTTTCGATTCGTATTGCAAATAAGCTCAGCTCATGACTTATATGCATCTCTGTCCTTACAGAAGTTCTATCTCAGGGTCCTCCAAAATTATTCTGTAGTTCTGCCAGAGAAATTGAAGTAAGAGAGTGATTAATCTTACATGTTTGCTCTAAAGGTTTAAATTCCATAGGCTTCATAAGATTTCTTGCCAGGGCTGTTTTGAAAATTTTGATGTTTCTACCAACAACTTTCTGATAATATTACCCATGATAATATTTTTGAGTAGAGACTGAATCTTAGCCATGAAGTGATTGAAGAAATACTTTATTTATACACACAATTAAAAGGCCTGTTTTTAGCCAAGAACATTATTTTCTTTATACCTGTCAGTGAGTGAGTTTTGGAAATGCTTCTGTACACAAAATCGTGTCAGGCTGTCATTTAAAGTTTATTGATTTGTGAAAGCTTGCATAAACTTTTACCTCACAGAGGTGTGAAAAGTCTTTAACTGATGTAATGGCTATAGTCTGATGTTTTCTTCAGATTTCTGCTTTTAAAACAAGCAGTGCTGACTAAAGAAATGTTCTGAACAGATGTTTGTAACTGAAGTGACATTGGTATTACTGCAGTTTATAATACAGTATGTCTTTGAACCTCTTTAAGAAAGTATATTATTCAGGAGCCAGTATTTATTGGCAATATTTATGTCCAACTTACAATAAGGGCCTTTATAGGACCATATGTTTCAGTAAGTTTGTAGTTCTGTAACTCCTGGGTAAGCCTTCTGAATTGAATGAATTCACTGTTTGCCTTCTAATAATTTCTTCCTAGTTAAATAAGCTGAACAAACTGTGTGCAAGTGTAACAAAAAAGATAAGACTTTGTCTTCAGAAAAGGAGCTGATACCTGCTCTAAATCAAGGACAATTTTTAGAACCAATGTGTTTGGTTTGATTGGTTGGGTGGTTGGTGTTGGAGGGACAACTTTTATTGTGAACATTCATGCAAATCTTCAAATAAACCATTTAGTTCTTCAAGGTATCACCAGAAATCTATAATTATAGCAGTTTTTTCACATTTCCAGTATCTAAACAAAAAGTGCAGTCCAGATGCCCCTGAGACACAGGTCCTTTACTTAAAATTCACTATGTAACAAGAGAGGAAATATGATCCAGTGGATATATAAAAAACACCATTTTAGAGCCATGCCCTTTTACAACCTTCCTCTGATGTTGCAAGGTGACTCAGACTAAGGAAGAGCTTAATGTGGATATTCCAAACTTTCAACTTCCAAACTGTTTGAATTTACAGAACTTAATTATGTATCTGCAAACAGTAGATCAGATGTTTATGCTTTATTCATAGAATCATAAAATGGTTTGGGTTGAAAAGAACTTTAAAGATCATCTAGTTCCACCTCCTCTGCCACGAGTAGGGACAGTTTCCACTATACCAGGTTGCTCAGAGCCCCATCCAACTTGGTCTTGAACACTTCTGGGGATGGGGCATCCATAACTTCTCTGGGAGACCTGTTCCTTACCACCCTCACAGTAAAAAATTTCTTCCTAATATCTAACCTGACCTACTGTGTTTCAGTTTGAAGACATTCCTCCTTGTCCTGTCACTATATGCCCTTGTAAATGTCCCTGTCCAACTTTCCTGTAGGCCCTCTTTAGCTGAAAGGCTGCTACAAAGTCTCCCTGGAGACTTCTGTTCTCCAGGCTAAACAACCCCAACTCAGCCTGTCTTCATGAGAGGTGCTCCAGCTCCCTGATCACCTTCATAGCCCTCTTGTGGACTTGCTTCAACATACCCATGTCCTTCTCATGGATGAGGCACCAGACCTGGATGCAGCACTGCAGGTGGGGTTTCACCAGAGCGGAGTAGAGGCACAGAATCCCGTCCCTCTCCCTGCTGCCCATGCTGCTTTGGATACAGCCTGGGATACAATTGGCTTTCTCGGCTGTGAGCACACATTGCCACTATTGTCACTATTCACCTCTTTTTCTACACCCATAGATTCAAGGAGGATCTTCTCCATTATCTTGTCAGGCACTGAGGTGAGACTGGCTGGCCTGTAATTCTTTAGGCCTTCCTTATTTCCTTTTTTAAAAGTAGGGGCTATGCTTCCCCTTTTCCAGTCAATGGAAACTTCACCAGACTGCAAGGACTTCTCAAACATGCAGATAGTGGCTTTTCTGCTCCCTCTGCTAGTTCTCTTAGGACCCTCAGATGCATCTTATCGAGTTCCAAGGACTTGTACATCTCCAGGTTCCTTGGATGGTCTTGGAGTTGATCCTCTCCTACAACAGATGCTCCTTCATTGTCCCACTCCTTGATTTTGCCTTCTGCAATTTGGGTGGTGTGGCAGGAACACATACTGGTGAAGACTGAGGCAAAAAAATTTGTTGAGCACCTCAGCCTTCTCCCTATTCTAGGTAACCAGGTCTCCCATTTTCTTTTGAGAGGCCCTATATCCTCCCTAGTCTTCTTTTTATCACCGACATACCTAGCAGCTTTCTTCATTGCACTTGATGTCCCAGACCAGATTAATTCTATCAGGACTTTAGCTTTCCTAACCTGATCCCTGGATATTTAAATAATCGCTCTGTATTCCTGTTGGCTTCCTGTCCTTGCTTCCACCTCCCATAAGTTTCCAAATTTTGGAGCATTAAAGTGAAATTAACAATAACCACCTTGTTTAGCAGTAATGCTGAGAAAAAGAAACTATTTCAAACCTGGTCTTTTCCCTTGCTTTGGGTTTCTAATGATAGCCAACATTAAACACCTATGGATTCACAGCCTGCAATGTTATGTGTGACATACATGTGTCAAAACCAGGCAAGCCTGTCAGGAGATGCCCATATAAGAATAAGCCAGAGACCTGCTCTGAGATAGCCCTAGCGCAGTGACATCCAGCTCTGGCAGGATGACTGCATTCTTAACTTACAAATTCGTATATAAATGAAAATTCATCCCTATAAACCTCAGGGTCTAGTCAGAAGCCTATTCACCCTTTGCTCCCTCTGTGAGGGTATTTCAGTAACTGCTAAAAGGCAATTCAGATCCTCAGCAAGCTGACAAAGAGAGCTCATTTCCACTTTAATGTGATGTTAGGAAGCTAAAATCCACATTTGTTCTTTAATGCCCAGAGTTAGGTAAGACAGTTCCTCCAGGTGTCTAAAGACTTTCCTAACAAATGCTTTTGTGCAGATATCATGAGTTACTTCCTCAGACTTATGCAGAGTTTAAATATAGACTCAAGAACTCTTCTTCTTCTGCCATCATCTAAGTAGCCCCTGTCACTAAAATTTCTGTTGTTAATTTGCTAGGGTCTGAAGGAGCTAAGTGAAATAGAAAAATGATGGATATTAAGTCAGTCTCAAAACTGATCAATGGAAATCAAACCCACTCCAAATACAGCACTATCAAAATGAAAGAAAAACCTGTCCATATTTCTTTATTAGTCAGAAATAAGAGCAGCAGAAAAAATGTTATGCTGTGTATGTCTTCAGTTTAGAGAGGTGTAGCTTTTGCTCCTAATAATCTCACTTCTGCAGGAACTTTCTTCCCAGGGTTCACAACATAATAGAGAGCCCAGATTTAATAAAATATTTATAGGACACTGTTAAAATAAGGAGCACTCTTTGCTCAGAAATCTCAGGTACTTTCCGTTCTGTTTCACTTCTGGTAAAGCTATTAGAAAAGAGTAGCCAGAAGAGTATCACCTCATTCCAAAGATGTGGTGGGAACAGAGCTGGTGATGAGGAGTTGGAGGCCTCCCACAGCAGCCTCCTGCCTTGGAGCCAGAGAAGGGGCCCTGGAAAGCTCTGAGATCATCCAGAGGACAGTGGCTGATGTGGACCCTGCATCAGGACCAAGCATGGGTGAGACTGGAGCTTCTCCCAGTCTCTTCCTCTGGACTCTGCTGAAGTAGTATATACTGAAAAGAGAGATGGCAGGCTAATGATGTTCATCCTCACTATTCTAACATGCCTCTCTGCTCCTTTTTTTTTTTAACATATTTTTTACACAGATTCAGTGAAAGGAATGTATATAGTACCATTTTTCAGAAATCACCATAGAGGAAGAAAAACAAACAACAGGTATGCTATTTCAAATCCATATAGGTGGTATGACATAGAAATAGGTTTGAATATATAAATCAAAGTCTGAATGTAATTAGAGATGAGACATTAATAATTTCTATTTTGATTGTAACAGCATTAGTTTAATATCTTCCCTTTATGTGGCGGGTTAAATCCTATAAATAAAGTGACAAGGGATGTATTTATTATCTTTAAAATAAAGTGAATAAAGTGACGGATAAAGAGACTTCCTTGGTTCCTTTGATGCTTGATACAGTCCATAACACTGTGGTATAGATAATCTATGCTAATAAATTCCAGGAAGCCCATAATAATAAAATTTGAGCTGTCATTATCCCAAAACACTGTGATGGCAGTGTAGCACAACCCCTTGTGTCCTATTGCGTATGTCCCTGAAACTGGGACAAGAAGCTGAGCAGTCACAAGGTATAGCAGCACACAATTCCATGACAGAAGTAGAACTGGGAAGCCAAGAAGGTAAATTACAGCTTCATGAAGACACTTCAAAAGCAGTTTGTATGATATTTCTCAAACCTACAGTACCTTTAAACCTAATCCAAGGTCCACTGAATGTAGAAACTGAAATTTATTTTACAAGGCCTTGGATCAGAGTTCAGGCTACACCTATTCTTAAGTGTTCATTTTAGTGATTACCTGTCCATTGCTTTATGAAAGGTACCAATTGAATTACGTGTCCTAGCAGAAGTTTAAAAAATGTATGGGAAATAAAGCCTTGTCATTCTTTCATGTATGTATCTTAATAGATAATGAGAAAAGTGCAATTATTTGCAGCACATCAATCCTATAACTGCTTTTCCCATTTCCCCCTAGTCAATTTGCCATTCCCTAACAACTCAATTCATAAAGTTTGAAACACACAACACAGAGAGGAAACTGATTCTTCTAGTAAATATTTCCTGTAAGTCAATGGGATCAGCACATCTCAAATGCAACCAAATCCAAAAGCATTTCTAATCAGCTGTTAGGGATAAAATTATTAGAAAAACATTTAATTTTTTCCTAACAGATCACTCATCACTAACCTATTTCCAGACATAGAAAACAGAATGTGCAACTATGTAAATATCTCTATAATCAGAGTAGTTACAAAAGAAGAATTAAATATTCACATATATCCTCTTCCTTCTACTGTAATATTTTATGGCAGATTATAAATTTACATCTAGCTATCTCTCCCCCCAGTTTTTTTACAGGTTACCCATAAACTTTGTTGTGTATAATTTGAGATCACTGAGATATCATACTGCAGAGTATTCATTACTTTAACTGATTTTTTTCTTCCCATGCAGTGATATAAATAAATACATCAATGCTCTTTCCAGTAAGTAACATTATGTTCTCACATTTCTTCTATATATCTAGGCCATATTAAGAACTCGAATAACACAAGAGGCAAGTGAGTTTATACATAACAGCCTAAAAAAGCTCAAATCAGAAAAGAAACAACAAAAGCAAAATTATTGATGGTGGTGTTGGGATAGAGTCTTCAGAACAGATTTTACCTAACATACTAGTCTTTGGTCCAAGGCTCATATATGATGCATAAATAAGTTTAAAGGAGAATAAAGTGATGCAAGTTACATCTTCTGTCACTCTCTCAGCCCATAAATTATTCCAGCCTACCCTCTCACAACCTAACTACCAGTATGGAAATATTAGCTGCATTGTCCCCTTTTGGTTTCTTGCCTATCACATCCATTTTGAAACTCTGTAAATATAGTGAGAAAAATTTAAGTGGATGAAAAAGTATGCATGATTCTGATATAACTCTACCATTTCTCTAGAAACTCAGTTTAACTATTTTCTCTCTTTGAAACTGTTACACAGTGTAAAACTTGAGTGTTAACAACTGCAAAGCTTACATAATTCTCACACTTACCAGTCAGTTTGTAAAGAGAGGGTACCTAGTATATTCAGAGACAGAATGATATTTCACAGTCCATGTGAAATACTATAAGTATTCCAAAAGCACATAATTTTTTAATACCATGAATTACCTCTAAGTAAAATCTAAGTCAATAATTTTTATCCACTCCTCATAAACCCTTTCACTTTGTTACTCATCCAAAAATATAAATACTAACTTGAAATGCAACATTCACACCTCTGCACTGCAACATGCACAGCTCTGTAGTGTGTGCACACAAACATTCCCTCTTATCATTTTCTTTCATGCGTGATTTATCAGATGTCTATCCTACAAGCATTTTGCCAGTATAGACAAGTAGAACTTCATCCCACACCAGCAAAAACTTTTTTGAGAGCTGCATGTTATGACCCACCCTAAGTTTTCCCCACTCCACAGTGAAACTCTCTGTGTTGACAAAACAGTTTTTATCTTCATAGCTAAGTTAATTAGTGATTACAAATGTTCATAACCCCCAGCAAAATACACTTGAAGTCTGTATTACAGGCAAGTTTCAGCTTTTTTTAGCATAGCTGTAGGATTTGTTTTGTGTGCTTGTGGTTCTTCAGAACTAGAAAAGAAGGGTAGTCTCCCTCTTTCTTTTTTTCCCCTCCAAACAGCAAAGCCTTGTCAGCAATCAATCTGGATTGTGTAACCAGCAGCAGGTTAATATGTGACTGGTTCTTAGCTCAAGCAGTAATCTGTAGCACGTACCAAAAGTTATACATGTATCAGCCTAGAAGGTATCACTTACTCTTATCTTACCAAGCTCTAAATTTAGAGACCTTATCTTTACCATGTAAACCCAGTGAAGGCATGGAAGAATTAATAAACCTTCACCTCACTTAAGCTGCTGCTTTTCTGTTAGCAAAGGCATAGCTCCAGCTCAGAGCTAATAGCTAGTCTGAGTTTTGCAGCCTCAATAGCCTTGAGACTTAAAGTCTACTTCTCTCCTGCCTTGTCTCCTGTAAGTCCATAAAATGCAAGTGCAGACAAAGCATTAGATAATAAAGGACTGCCCTCATAAATAAACCTGAAATAGCAGCTATCCATATTCAAGTGGCACACAATGCGTGCTAACCCCCTCCCACGATACCTGATTTGATCATGCTTTGATCTAAACCAAAATGCACAGATCTATTTTCAATTACTACAAACACAGTTGGAAGAGTTGTAACAACTGCTTTTGCTCTGGGAGCAGTTCTAGAACAGTGGAAAGGAGGCTTTGTTCAGCAGTGAAACCAAAACATTACTTAAGCTTGGACTGTTTTTAACAGTCCAAGTAACCGCTGGAGTTTACAAGATAAAATGATAAGGAGTTTTAAAATTTATTTTACCTAAAGTCTAGAAAGCAAAATATTTCAATAGAAAGTGTGAAAAATAAATACTCTGAATTTTCCAGTTTCCCCAAATACATAATATGGTGAAGCCAAGTTAAGTTCAAAATACGTTTCAGAGTCACTGATTGCATTTTTTGCTAAAAAAAAACCCTAAACAAACCAAAAAACCCAAACAAACAACCTCAGCCTAAATTCCTCCCCTCCCCCACAAATAATATAGTAAATGCTTTGGCCAAAATATTTTACTTCAGTTTTTTTACAATCTTCTTTAACTCTGATAAATTCATCTATCACATGATATATGTGTAGTAAACATCTTTTTCATGATGTAAGCCTCCTACATAGGTTCAGAAACTTTATCTGGGAATCTTATAAGTGGTATCTTTAATGTTTGAGTACTTCTGTGACCTTCTACCTAAAACACTGTATTAGGACTTCAGGTTATTTACAAAAGTACAGAGTATTCCAGCTAAAACTTATTCTAGTAATTCTCCCTTTTCCTGGATGGTTTCTAACATCTTTGTCAATCTTGTTATCATATATTCTTTATCCAGAGAGTAAATATATGACTCATTATAACAATAATGTTGCTTTTTTTTTTAAGACTAAAGAGTTTAATTTAACATTAAGATGTTATTCAAGTATATTTAATTATTTTCTGAAAAAATATACTGTATCCTAAAACCCCATATTTCACTTATTGAATAATTATGAGTCATTTAATTAACAAGGAAAATAACCCAAATTTTTCACATTTGTGCTTTAAGACATGAAGCAATTCAACTGACACTTCCTGGACTCCTTATTGACCTGACATTTAGGTCCTTTTTTACCTATTTTAATTCTCGTTCAATGTCTTTGGTTTATTTGGCAAGGTTTTGATAGCAGTGAGGCTGCTTCCGGGGTGGCTTCTATCAGAAAATGTCAGAAGTTGCTCTTATGTCTGACAGAACCAGTCCAGTCAGCTTTGAAAGGGACCCACCACTGGCCAAAGCTGAGCCCATCATATGGTCATAGAGCCTTGTGACAACACGTTTAAGGAGGGGTAAAAGTACACTTTGCAAAGCTTCATGAGGAGAGGAGTGAATATGAGAAAGAAAGAACTCTGCAGACACCAAGATCAATGCAAAAAGATGGGGAGAGGAGGATGCTTCAGGTGCCAGAGGAGAGGTTCCCCTGCAGCCCATGGAGGACCCCACACTGGAGAAGGTGACTACACACAGAAGGAAGCTGTGACCCTGTATGAGATACTGTGTTGGAGCAGGACAGTCCCTGGCAGGACCCTGAAGAGAAGTCAGGAATGAAGCTGAGCCCAAGGAGAAATTAGGTGATTTTAGATTTGTTCTTATTTCTTATTATCCTACTCTGAATTTGATTTGTGATAAATTAAATTAATTTCCACTAGCAGAGTCTGTTTAGCCCACAAAGGTAATTGGTGAGTGATCTCTCCTTGCTCTTAACTTGACCTATGAGCTTCTCATCGTATTTTTCTGCCCCTGTGTTTTTGATGGAGAAGAGAGTGATAGCGTGGTTTGGTGGTCACCTGACAACCAGAAAAGTTCAATCCATCACACTCACTCTCTGCCTTCCTAATCTATTGGAATTTTGGTATTCCTTCCTACATGGTCCAAATGCACTAAGATGAGAGAAGAGTACAACCTTCTTTTAGTCAGCATAGGCCACTTGAGGATTTGAGGCTTGAGGACTTTTTTGATTCTAGTATAAATCCCAACACAGTAAGTAAAATCAAAAATTAATTATTGAATTATTGCCACTTCCTGGCAATAAACACCAAGTTGCAGAAAAAAAATTATAAAAGAAACAAAAAATAATACTGGGGTTTTAAAATTTTATTTTCATTTGAATGATCTTGGGTTTTGTGCTGAGTCATGTGAGTGCAAGAGATAGTTTAAAATACGTGTTTATAAGGTTTAGTCTGACTGAAACCACAGAGAATTTATGAGGTATGTTAGCCTCTCGATGTCAGTGGAGCTGAGGCAGACACTTTGGCACTAGGGGTATTAAAAGCTTTGCTCAAAATTAAATTTTAATATGCAGACTATTAGCAATTATCAGGATTGAGTCCTTCTGGATCATAGCTCTGAACAGAGTATCCAGATTGAGTATTGTCCTCTTCAGGCATGTAATTCTTCATTTATAACAGCTTTGAGATGACTGAAAGCAACCTGTAGCTTTATGTGGTCACAAAGCTCAGCTCCACTTACCCACACTAAGTGGTACCAACTACAGACTGGCAGCCACTTTTTTGTCTGCCTTCAAAGCCTTCCTCAGAACAATCCAGATTGTCTCATTGTTCTGATATTGGCATATATGCAAAACTCCTATGTTTCCAATTCAAGAAAGTTCAAAAGACACCTTCACATCACAAGGAAAAAAAGCATGGATGTTTTTCCTTGGCATGCTCACTGCTTCGGCCTGAACCCATGTAATAGAACCTTCAGAACACATGATCTTACACTGAGGTATTTGTTAAAATATTGCTTAGGAATAGCATAAGACATTTCTTTAGCTCTCTCACCAACAATTAGTTCAACTCCAGGGTTTAGAATTTCAGAACATAGCCTAAGACACAGAAGTTCTTAACTCAGGCACAGCTGAGCTTTTCCTTTATGAAGATTGAGTAAAGGATTTTTGTCACTTCAAGAGGAAACAACCAACACAGGAAGCAAGACTTGCCATAATAGATAAGATCACCCATCTCTTTGCTGTTATCTAGTGTTCTGTCACTAAAATTGTTCAGATACATTAGAAGTTTGAAGGGGAGAAAAATTCCTATTGTCTATGAATGAAAATTACCTATACTTCCTTATCTTTGCAGATAGTTTTCTTAGATCCTAAAACATTACTACAATTAACATTTAACTATTTTTGTTTTAGTGATGCTCCAAAAGTGTTGGGAAACAGGCAGAAAAACACATAAGGAGATAAAAGAAGAGAAATTAATTTTGCTTATATTAAATTTTTAATTTTCTTATTGTATAAATCCCTTCCTGAGATGAAAAGATGATCCTGCTTGGTTAACCATGTCTGAAGTAGGTTATGGAATTATGGAAGCCTTATGGGATTAGAATTAGGATTAGCATATAATTGTTCAAAAAGCATGAAATCCTTTCCACAGTTGTGGTTTAGAAAAGCTTTGTATGTCCTATTATTGTCTATGTTCTTTTGTGCATTCTCCTAAAGTGGAATTTGGAATTCAAAAAACAGTGGTGTTAAGAAGGATTTTTTCATTGTTTTTTTCCGTATAACACCATTTTGAGCAACAAATAACAAAGTATTTCAGAAGGGATTAATAAATCATCTTCTAGAGAATGAGCAAACAACTCAAAGTGAAGAAACATCTGGGAAGGGAGGAAACATGATGTTGGTTTCTTAGACAACTTTGGCCTTAGTGACACTGAATACACTCCATCCCAAAACCAAAGGATTCTATTTTCATTTGTTCTATTTGATTTTGTTGCATTGGTTGTCCAAAAGAGTTAGGAAAATAGTTTATAAAATCCATAACATCTGCAAGTCTCTATTGCTTAATTCTTCATCCTGTTCCCCCCAATCCAAACCCTAACTCAAGGACATAGTGGAATGGTGATGGGTTTTCCTGCTAAAGGAATAATTTAATTAGGCCCAGTGATAAAAACTGACATGAGGATGTGAAGTTGGTTTAGTGATCTTTAATGCCAAAGGAGACTGCAATCTGCCTTATCATATTTCAGATTATTTTCTACCTTTGTAGAATTTTTTTACACCATTATTTGACACCCCAAAAGTAAGGTACTTAAGTTTTATGGCTGTTGGCATTAGAATTGTTAAGAACTTTAATGCAAGCCTACAAAGCCTAAATCAAGGCATGTACATAAGTTAAAATGTGTAATAGTCCTTGCCTTTGTTAACATTCAGAATCAAAGTGCTGTTTATTCCCACAGAGACCTTTTGATTTCTGAATGCAAGTATAAGGTACTTACACAGATTCACTCACACTGTAAAGTTTTTAGAATATCTTCACATGGACAAACCCATAGCTGCTTTGTGTGCAGGACTACTTTTCCTCTAATTACATAGGATACTAACAGAACCAGGATTTCAAAATATAGGAAAAAACACAGAACAAAAAAATCATTTATTAGATCAGCTGTTTCTAAAGTGAAAAGCAGAAGACCACTCTTTTTCTTTCTAGTGCTTTATACTTAGTACTCTCCTTAACTGTTTCAGCTTTCATTGCTTTTAGATTTCTTGAGATTCTTTTACCTTTCAGCCAAAAGTTTAATTTCACCGCTGTAGCATCAACAAGCCACTAGATATCTGACAATATTGAATGACTATATGTGTTTATATAAAAAAAGCAAAAAATTTTTATCTTGTTAATAATTACAGTGCTCTTAATATTTCTTAACATTTTAACTCTAACAAAATTCACAAGCACATCATCTCTCATGCATTGTTAAACATTTTAAGAGAGGGTGGTGTCTACATTATAATATCTCACTCAAGTAGGCGTAGTGGACAGCCGCTGCATTCAGCAGAAGTCTACTTTCCAGAGTATGCACATGCCACTCTAATTAATCCCTGCTGGCAACATACAAAACAATCTTCACATTCTGATTTTGGTTACCAGAAATTTTAATTTTGCCATTGTTTTAGGTATTGTTAAATTTTTTTTTTTTTTTTTTTTTTTTTTTTTTTTTACTTGCATACACTACTTATGTCATATTTTTGTTCTCTTTCTCCAGTGTATGTTTTGGATATTTTGAGACAGAGAATTATTTGTACTTTGTAGTGTTAGAACAGATGTCTCCGACCTTGATTTAAGGAGTAGATGAAGCATAGTGTAGGAGTCTGCCCTACAGTTAGCCATGCGAAGTGACACCCTTTGCCAGCACGAGGTCACACAAGACATGCAGAGCAGGGGAAGCAGCTCCAGGTGTATTTTTGGGGACTAGTGCCTGGCTGTATAGCAGCAACACTATTCCAAAAGCAGTTTTGTTCTGGTACAAAAGCCTCTGTACCATATATGCATGGTTATTAGGATGACCAGCTGGAAGTACAGCTGAGAAGCTGGAGAGTAACAGTGATACCAAGCTCATTTAATACCTTTGAGAAATTTTACTAGCCTAATATGGGTTCAAACTAAGAGATCCAAGGAAATGCAAGGGAAGAAAAGTAACACCCATTTAACAGTACTATGAAATGCCTCTAGTATTTTCCACCATCTCAGAAGCACACCATTCTACGTAAAAAATGTCCAGCATAAAAATAACATCCTTCTCTCCCTTCTCAACAGTGTAGTTGATATTTTCAGACAGTTTTGTCTGAAAATGCTAAATACAACAAACCTCAACTGTATTCTGTATGATCCTCTAAAATTTGGTTTCAGTTCTTTCTGCATCAGCTTCAGTTTTCTTCTAGATCTAAGGAGAAATGAAGGTAGCAACAGAAATGAAATACAACAGGGGTTATAACTTTTGAGAAATCTTTTTGAAAAATGAAGAGAGTCACTAGAAGATATCTTCTGTTTAGAATTTATAATCCATTTTTCCTTTGCCTGGACCAGGTTGTGATTGAGGTACATGATGAGAAAGTACAACCTAGGAACAGATTTAGTTGTGGTGGCTATATCAATGCAGTAGACTGTTTTTTATTCCCTCAATTTCCCCACTCCCACACACCCTCACTGTAAGCAGTGTTTTGGAAAGACCTTGATGGCAAAGACGGTCAGCTCTGACACAGCTGTGGTATTGAGAGGAGGATGCTGAAACTTCTTCATTCTTCTGATAAATTACTATAGCTAAGACAGTTCCTTATAATGTTGTCATTTGCAGCTGACTCCCTCTTCTCCTTTCAAGTCTAGTTGCTCTTATTCCTTTGTTATTCTGTGACCAACAAAGATTTGAAACATAGAAGTAAGATGCAGGTGGCTCAGATATTACCCCTGTGGGCAAAGTATCAGGTATCTACAAAGGGCTATGTCCCAGTCTCTGATATATAAGATATTCCAAGCCTTTCATCTGAAACATGCAGTGAGAACGCTTGATCCTTGGATGTTGCTTTGCTGTCTACATTAATATTGAAAGCCTGGTTTATAGTGCTTAGTTTGTTGATTGTCACAGTTGAATGTCTACCTCTGTGTATAGCTTTCAGTACATGAAAAAGGAATCCCCGGGTTCACTTAGAAAACAGAAGTCAAGTATACTGACAGCCTTGTACATCCATGGTGACAGATGTACGTAAGGAAAGTAAATTAAAGAAATACATTCTTAGCTAAGGAAAGATTATATTGAGATTCAATATATTTGTAATTTTATTGAGCTACCTCAAGAGTTTAGTGGTTTGATATTCTGCATGATACAGACTCGCACACATAGAGTGGTGCACATATACTGTACATGTCATTCTAGTCAAGAATTCAACTTGTCTTTCAATTGGAAAGGACCTAGACCACTTTAACTATTTAATCTTCTTTTATGATAAATGTCACATAAAAAGAAAAGATTATGTGCACTCTTTTTTTCATTAATTAACTAAGACTGCTTTATGTATTGAAGAATGCAACCATATTGCAATATATTTAGTGAATAGTAAAAAATAGATATCCTCACTACTATAGAAATCAATATTCTAGGTCAAGTTTTTAGCAGTTTAGCAAAACAAATTCTAGATATCATCTCTTTTCTCAGTCATTATGATTGACCTTCATGTGAAACTAAAGAGATCATAAGTATTACTTTCTTCTTTTAAAGGTGAAGAAGTCCTTGATCATATTCTTGGCAGCATCTTCCATAGTTTCTACAGAAGTGTAGAAGATAGCCTTCTCTTCAGGTAGGCTAAAGAAGTCTAGCTAATAAGCACCAGCGCACTGTGTTTATGCAGAGGTAAAAGATGCAGAGGATTACTTCCATGCTTTGTGAGAAAACTAATCTGTTTCCCTGTATTTCTTTTAAGGAAGAAGTATAGCACAGCCATTCCTAAACTTTTTGAAGTCTTTCTTTTTGTGGAGAAGACAAACATGCAAAACACTGCATCCAGTTCCCCCTGCCCAGCTGCATTCTCCAGAGTGAACACTGCCATGTGATTTCTCCTTGTTCCTATCCTGACCACCTCCTTTGGCATTCCAGAGATCCAGCTGCTCTGTCTGACCCAGATATGGACTAGACCTGACCTCTCTAGCCTCCCGTCTGGTACTTGCTCAGGCACTCCAGTGATCAGTAGTGCCTTACCAAGGCATGTGCCCTCGAGAACCTTTGCTGTTCTGTGTTGGTTTACAGCAGTAGAATGTCAATCACACACAGGCTGGAACAGCTTCTAGTATTTACACTCACTCGGCCTTGTGTATCAGAGCTTCATGAATGCCTTTTAAGTATGGAGTTAAGTCTTTCCATGATATGCAGCTAGTAGGCGGAGGAGCCATAATTAAAAAGTAGGTAGCATGATTTCTGACTAACTATAGCATGACCTTACCATGCAACCTGGACTTCCTCTTTCCATCAGGTATCTCTTCATGGCTCTAGTACACAGGCTGTGGTGTCTGATGTCCCCTAAACATGTGGCAGAGACAACATGTTATTAACATAGATACAATAGACTTAAAAGCAGAAAACACCTCTGTCATGTTTGTATGGATCTGGACAAAAACAGAGTATTAATTTTTTGAAAGATTAATTCTACTTGGGCATTTTCTAATTTTTCAGAGAACATGGATTCAAAAATATGGATGATTTAAGTAATATTAATGCTAAAAAATCTGAACTGAAATCCATATATAAAATTATTCCCAGAGATTATTAAAGCTATATTTGGATTGAAAGATGTAATTAATCAAAAATTTGGGAGAAGAAAAGCCTTTGTGACAAAAGTATTTTTTCTTCCCAGGAATTTTGGAGGAGTTGTTTTTTTCTCTACAGTTAATTGCATCACTATCATTCTATCATCTTATAAAACTAATGCTCAGATCCACACAGTTATTTGGATGAATATTACTTATTATTATAATATTTTGTTTGTCTTTTTATTAAGTAGTACTTCTGACTAATATATGAACATATCTAATTTGTTACTTTCCCAAGTGCCTGGAATTTTAGATTCAGTCTGTGCTTCAGAAGTTTGAACTGATTTTCAGTATCAAGAAATTAAATAAATGGACTAGATATCTCTTGCAGAATTTGGAAATGTCCAGTAGAACTATTTTTTTCTGATAATTAGTCACCTGTTTTTCTAATGTGAGTTTCAGAAAGCAAATATAGCTTTTGCTAAAAGTATTGACTTTGTGGTACTGATTATTTTTCATAAGTTGTGATAAAAGAAGTAGTCATACCAAATGCAAACGACTGTAGCATTTCCAAGTTTTAGCATAGGTAGAGAGGCTTTGCATAGAACAAGTGTCTTAAGCTCTCAAAAGCAATTGATACCTCTATGATGTTATAATCCACCTGATGAAGATATAATTTAATAATATTGATGATACTGATTTTTGTGAGGCATATTGCATAATTTGAGTGACAAAGTAAATATGTCTTTTTTGGTGATGGATATATTCTAGCCATATTTGGTAGTTCCTTTTCTGACTGTCAGTATTTAACTATTTATTATATCTTTATACCAGGTTCCTGCATTTTCTTTTCAAGTTGCAGGTAGATAAAGAACGAAGCAAGTACATGAAGAGCTTGTAAGAAACTGCACAGCAGAACATGCTGGAACTAAAAATGGATATGCTCAGCTATCAACATTTTCTAACAGTGCTTGAGTTTGGGCAAAGTTTTCATTTCTCACACCTCTAACAGGCAGCAATAAAATTGCAAACTCTGGCTCTAGCCAAACATTTATAATATTCTTACTTCCTAATGACTTCCCTGGGATTGCTTGTTTTATACCAAGAATAAGATATGGAACATAAAGTGACAAGAGACAAAGATGACATGCAACATTGAGATTTTTTGTGAAGAAGAAAATCTCTCTCAGAAGAAAGGCTTTGTTCATCTTGTTAGCTTGACAATTTTTACAGGCTTTCAAGATATATATGTTAAATATAACTATGTTAATTCTTAAGTTACAAGTTTAATGCTAGTGACTTCTGCAGAAATTTTCTTCAAGCAAAGACAGCCTGAACCCTCGATACAAAAGAATTATCAAGCACTAACCTGGATCTCTCCCAGGAGGGAACTATACTCAGAGCAAATAACATTCTTCCCCAGTTACTTTGTTAGAGTTGTAGTTCAGATACCAGCTGAGATTGCTGCATCTCACTGAATAAGGACTATTGAATATGACTAGAAAACAATGGTAATCTGATAGGCTTGGGGTCTGACCCTGCAGCTTTTAATCCGTCAGAGCTCTGTCCAAAAGAAATGCTGTCTATCCTGTGGTAGGTCTGAGCACTTTGCTTTTTAATAACATACTAGAAATGAAGCTCAAATGAGATATATATATATCACATTCTACTTTTTAATAATCTGCTCCTTAAGGTAGCATTAAAGGTTGGTTAATGTTGAAGAACAAAGTTCCACCTAAAATAAGATATTTTACTTTAAGATTGCAGTATTAAACAGTTTCCTGGATAGCCTCTTTGCACACAGCCCCTTTAAAACAAAACGGACACTCTCCGTAAAAGGCATTTTTGCATTCCACATTGCAGGGTTGGTATCGTACCATAATAGTCATTCTCATGATGAGACTTGATGGCTAACCTGCCAGAAAATAGCTGACTTTTTTTGGCTTTCTTCCTCCATTTTTCACCCGCCCCCCTCTGCTCTTTATAATATATTTAAATAGAGAAAAATCACACGTTTTTGACAAGTAGGAACTGGGGTCAGAACCAACCCCCATCTCCTTCCCAGCTTTCATCTGCCTGAAGCAACATGGCTTGTTTCATCTCATACCTAGGAAACAAGCCAAATGGAACATGCCCTTTGTAAGAGCTGCCTCTCATACGAAGAGCCTGTCTTTTCTAAAGGACAGGCTCCTCTTCCCCTTCTCCTTAACTCAAAATTACTTTCTATAAGGTTTTCAAAGAAAATAGAAAAATTTTAATACTCCACTAAATATCAAATTTTTCAGTAAAAGGGCATAAAATTTGGACTCTTGAGGACTAGAAGGTGGGGAAACATTAATCTTTCTTTCCTCTGGAACAGGAAGAGGCCATAACTGCAGTGCTAGTATGAAATGGGCAACTTCTGAAAAGTTTGCCTGTGCTATGAAACAAAGACATTAAGCCTCAAAAACATTAAGTTATTCATAAAGAATTTAAAATGGCAAGTGTAATTTTGGTTTACAAGTCAAAGAGGTATGGGTGGAGTTTGGTTTATGTTCCGGTTTTTTCAGGTTGAAATTGTTTTGCAGTTTTCACAAAAGTGTAAAAGAAAACATAATTTGTACCTTGTACACAGGTTTCAGCCAGTCATCTGCTGCACTAACCTGCATTTCAGGTGTGTAGTAAAATTAAAGGTCTCACTATTCTATGAAGGATCTCAGCACTGCTCACAAAAGGTAAATGATAGGTAGAAAAGGGTGAAATGGACTACTCTGACAAGTACTGTGATGCCGCTAAACAAAAAAGAGCTGTCTAAACAAAAACATGTCTTGTAACAGCAGGGTAGAGCTTCCTGTCTGGTCATTTCTTAGTTGTTTAAATTAGTCCTGAGGAATTTGACTGATGTAAACACACCTTAGCATGTGTGTGCAAAATACTGTCTTGGTTTGAAAGACAGGCGTCTGCCCAGGAAGGCAGGAGTCTCCCTTGGAATGGAAGGAAAAAAATTGCAGCCCCCTTCCCTCCGAATTATTATAATTTTGAAATTAAGGGGCTTTCAGGCAAAGATATGAGGAACAGAAATAACAGTTCTTTACTATTATATATCTATATGTGTATAACCAGGCAAACAAACACCAATAACTCTGGCAGTAACAGCAAACAATCCCAAACCCAGTCCTGGCCTTCTCGGCTGTGGGGCCCTTTCCCCTCGGGTGCAGTTCCGCTCGCAGCCGGCAGGGGCGCTGGCGGCTCCCGGTGAGCAGGGCAGGTGCGATGGTTCCCCCGCGGCTGCAGGGGGCGCTCCGGAGCGAGCTCGGGGAGCACGCGGCAATGGTGCCCTGGGATCCCGGGAAGGGTTGGGACAAAGGCTTCACAAACCCCTGGGCAGCCGATCCCGGTGTCTGGCCGGACCCTCGGGAACAGCAGGGATGAGCACAAATCCCGGGTGGCAGATGATATGTATCCAAACTCAGGAGCTGAGGTGGGAACCCTCGGAGGTCTGGGCAGGCAGGACGTGCAGGGCTACAGAGCAGCGAAGGCTCAAAGCAACAGCGGGGGCAGGGCGGCCACAGCCCGGCCTCCAGCGGGGCAGGGAAGGCGGGCTTGGGAATCCCGGGGTCTCCGGTAGAAGGAAGGCAGCCGAAGAAGCAGCTTCTCTCTCCGTCCAAACACAGAGAACTGACTGCCCACAAACCCAGGTGAAAGAGATGTACCCTTCCCTCTATGGCCAGGTATTTTGTTTTTCTCAAGCACCCAGTAATTTGTCCCCCTGGGAACATGTATGGGGAAAATTCCTTTAAGAGAAAAAGAAAACAGAAGGAGAACTAAAACCCCAACAAATACTAAGGGAAAATAAATATATTTTGCATATATTCCAAATATTCCGATGTTTTTGTTGGGGTTTGGAGGGTTTGTGTTGCTTCGTTTTATTTTGTTTTTTTTCTGGAGAGATGCTTCTATTGTATTCCATATGCTACCTTTTATGTCAGAGATAATAGATAAATTTCCAGCAATAAGGGGTTCACAGCAGCCACAAAGAGTAACAAAGGGAGTTCTCCTGTACAGTGTGGCCCAGGAGTATAAGTCAGGAGGGAAACTGTTGTTGAGCTAATGGTCTAACATTGTAGTCAAGTAGGTTTATACAGACCCAAAGTTGTCAGATGCTTCCAGTTATAGTAACTGGTCTAACAAAAGACGACTGATGAAGCAGAGTTGCAAGCAAGAAACTATGTTCACTTAACACAATCAACAAAATAAAATATGTGACAAAAATAGTAATAAACTCTTCGTAAAGTGTGATCTCTTAAGTATTGTACTAACAAGACTCTTTCACAGGGAACTTCCACCATACAGGTTGGCAAAGGGATGAAAATTGAAATATGATATTCTACATAACTTCCATACTTCTGTAGACTATTAGGCTAAAGGTCTAGATGCTGTGAGAAGTCTTTCAGCTGTTTGAGCCTATGTCTAAGGATTTACAGTCTACCCTAGTTGCCACTTCAGTGTCTGGAAACTTTATATTAGTGTGACAAAATTGAGAAGAAAAAAAAACAAACATGTCAAAGTTGCTTCTACTAGAATATAGAATAGTTTTTTGGAGAAAAAATACCTAATCTCTATCCACTAAGATTCTTAAAACAGACTGGAAAAAGCAAACAAACTTCAAATATTTTTCTTGTAAAAAATCTTTCTCTAGCTGGAAGATGTTTATAGTTTCTTCCGTTCCAGTACAGCTTAGTGAACAATGAAAACCAAAATGGTTTGAATAATGCATTTGGAGGGAGGAAAATAATACCATTCATTAAAATTTGTCATCTTCACTGCAGCTCAAATTAACAAAGGCATCATTATTTAGGAATGCATTTATATTTGCATTTAAATTTATACTCTTGCTGAAACAGAAGAATTACAAACTCTGTGGTTTTACTTAGCTTCCTGCATTTAGATGCAATTCTAACATATTACTGCCCAAGGGCCATCATGCATTACCTTTCAAAAGTGGGCAAAATTCTGTCCTCCCAATTCCTGTAAGTAGCACTGAAGAGTAACTAGAGCATCAAAGTTGATGGAGTGATTAATCAAATTCATTCCTGTAGCAAATGCTCATGAACCCATTACCCATACCATGGTAAAGTATGGAGCGAGGGTTGGGTGATACACTGGTTTTGAGCAGGCACTTCCTCGTGCCGCCAGAATTTAAACCTAGACCAGTTTAGTTTGCTTGAGGGTTTTTGCCAAGATAAGTGGTGGTATTTGGACATTTTCCCTAGGCTATCTGTATGAGAAAAGCCAGTATCAGAAGTACTCCAAAGAGTGAAAATCAAACTTTCCTATTACTTCTTACTCCATTGATTCAGTTTAATACTATTATCTATATGTTATCTATTCCATAAAAGAAATTATTTCCGTTTCAAAGACTTCAATAAACACTGAAGTTTTTAATCAATATTAAAATGCACACACACATATTTAGAACATACGTCCTGAAATGTGCACAAAACCCAGCTTTCCTGCAAAGATGATCCAAACACCTGTTATCACAGAAATACAGGAAAGCATCTCAAAAACTTCAAAAACATAATTTCTTGAACACTAAGAGTAAAAAAAAAAAAAAAATCCCCCTTCAATAATGTCTTTACACTTTTCCTCATGATTTAATATAACTGAAGGAACCTAATACCTGAAAAACATTCTTTAAAATTATCCCCAATCTACAGCAACAACTCAAGGTGAAATCAAGGAAATAAATGCAGCTCTTCCACAGGTGTAAGGTCTGGGAAAGAGGTTTACACTATGTCTTTAATTTCCACTCCTCTCTCCATCTTTTTGCTATTACAAACTGAACTATCAACCTATTTCTTGAGTTTTTGTGTTTTCCCAAATGACTTTTTTTGCCCTTTTCCACCTGTATCTGGACAAATTCATCAGTTGCATCAGTGCTTTGTAATGAACTCCTCTTGAGAATCAATTACTTCATTTTCAAAGAGAGTGGGTGTAAGGGTGGGCTCAACACTAACCTCCACAAGGAAGAAATCAGCAGGAGTTCTTCTGTTAGAGAAAAAGAGGATGAAGAGGAAGAACAATGGGGATGAAGTTATTGTTCCTTTTTTATTTTGAGGTGGCATATAATATCTTGATTTTTGACATCTGTTTGTCCTGTGCAGTTTTACAGAACCACCCTCTGAATTTCTTTCTAACAACAAGTTTTGAAGGAAATGCTGTCTCCTTATCCCTTCTGAAAATGTGTTTTGGAAAACTTACTGTGTTTTTGAAACGTGTTTTGAATTAGTGATTTAGTAGATAGTGTGTTCATGAGATTGCAAAGGTACTCTTTGAACCCCACTGAAATGAAAAAGAATTCCCTGGAATGAAAAATACATAGAAACTACTGTAAAGAGAGTAGAAAACATGATTTCCTGCAGTCATGTCAAAACCTGATTTAACATATGTATAATTAATATGTTATGAAAAAAACCCTTGGTCTTCAGAAAACATTGGACTAAGCCTGTTTTGTGGGCAGAAGATACATCTAGAGGTAATCTAAATGTAAGAGAAATGTCTTTAATTTAAGCCTTTGCATGGAAATTCTAAGTGTAAATTAAGAAGCAGAAATACTATTTCTAAAATGTCTAGTCCATATATAATGAGTAAATAGAAGTGAGTGGCCCTCATAGGTGGACCTATGATATACAGTAACTTTCACAGACAGGCAATGCTTGACAATAAAGGCTTATCCAAACTATAGGGAAGCACAATCTTAACTAAGGATTTTAAGATGAAGACAAGAAAATTTCGATTAGAAATGAGGTACACAGTTCTTGGAGAGAAAGTGAAAAAGCGCTGGATGAAATTTGGAGATAAGCAACTAAAGGAAGTGATGTGATTCTTCAGATTCAGACCAGAATTTTTTCCATCCAGGTTCAAGCATTTTAGTTATGCACTCACCATAAAACCTTCGTTCTTCAGTAGCCAGCTGAGAGGAGAAGGCATCTTACAAGGGTGATTCTGGATCTCAGTGTCTTTAGATCTGTCACTTACACAACATACTAAGGTCAACTCAGGGGAAACTTGGTGAATTTAAGTTTTTGATACGGAATATCAGAACAGACAGTTCAGTTGTCTCAGATGGTTTTAAATTTCTCTGTTCTACCTTTTCCATATTACACTGCAGCATCTCATTTCTTCTTTGAAAGAGCTGTTTCTAGGGCTGATGGAGAAGTTCTATGCTCCATTCCAGTCAGGTCTCTGTTTCTACTGCAGTAATGAGCAGCTATGCCAAAGAAGGCCTGCCGTGGCAGTTATTTTAAGTAGTCCATTCACTAAAACAAATATAGCATAACAATTCAGGGACCACAAAAGAGTCATCAGCTAGTGACAATTTACCAGAATCAAGTTCAGTATATACAAACTGTTGACCTAGAAATGATTGTATAAGCCATTACTAATTTTCTGAGTCACCTAGGCAGATCTCCGTTGGGTCTTAGATAATATCTTGTAGCTGAACTCAGAACTGCTAACACAAAGCTATAGCAACTTCTCACCTAACAATTACTCATCCTCACTCTGTTGGGTGTAAATTTGATACGAAACATTCCTTGGTAGTTTCTGCCCCCATGCAGCCTACAGAACTTCTGTTCTGAGTGAACACTTAACGTCTTCAACATTTCTGTAGCCTTGAGGGAACAAACTTATTCAGATGAGCAGAACAAAAAGGCTGGTTCGTGCCCCAGCTCTTACTTCCCTTGAATTCTAAGCAGTCATCCATACAAATGTTGATTGTGATATGGATGTAAAGCGAACCATCCTTTTAGTGTGCTGCTTCTCACAGCGTAAATGGCTACATAATGTGAGTACTGAAAGAGACCCAGTCAGCTACAGAGTAATCTGATATTGAGGTACAAAGTTCATATTTTACTTCAGATAAGTGAATTATTTTCAGATACATCAAACACTTGAATAGTCAGTGAGAGGTTATTTATGAAATTAAATTACATCTTTTGTTTTGAATAGAGTAGCCATAGAGATCTAAAAAATAAGAAAAAAATCTGAGCCTCAACCCCTGCTTACTACAGTGATTAGCAAGCTGCATGTTTTCTTTCCTATCAAAAATTTATCAATTTTTTTTTTCTCTGTAAGTCTTTGAGCATCAGATTTTCTTTGCCTTTCTGGCCTTAAGCACATGTTCAGCTGATTGGTTACAAAAAATTCTTTTACAGTCTCTGGCTAGGTGCCACCTTCCAGCTTGCTTTTCCACATTCTTGAAATGATCAGTCTGTTCCCCCTGTTTTTGGGGGATGAGACCTAGTAGTTCAATCACCTTTTAACTGAGTTTCCAGGAGCACAGAGAGTTTTCTTTTACCTGCCAAGGTACTGTTGCACATACATGTGCCTAATACCTTCCTTAAATATACTTAGTTATTTTTTCACTAAAAAGCAATACTACTTTGGAATTGTAGTTTCTTTTGTTTCTATTACACTAAGCAATACTCTGTATGTATATATATACACACACACATATATATATGTATTTATATAGGTCCTGTAATATTTTTTTCTTCATATACTAGCATTAGTGCAAAACTCAATAGGTTTGACTGAATTTTGTTATTTTCTATGTTCTTAATGACAAAATGACAGCAAGTTCAGTGTAGATCCTTTCTCAGTCCATGCCAATATGCAGACGTCTGGAATTTCCATTTTCAGTTCCAGTTGCAACTTAGCAAATCACTGATTTCTTACCTATTCCATCAGCTTTGGCAAAAAGCTTTCCATACAGAAGGTGGAGAATAAGAAATTACTCTTATTAATATATTCTCATTATATATAAAATAATATAATTCTTATATTAATTATCCAGCCCATCTTTGAGGAGATGAAGATTCAAGGTCATTGTTTTGCCATACTTGTCAGTTTTTTCTAATAAATTCTTTTGGTTTATCTCCAGGTATTCAAGGAAGATATCACACAGATGTCCTGTAAGCTATAGGAAATTTTACTGTAGTATAAGTATTTTCCATTCTGTACAGACTTGAGCATTGTTTTTTTCCATAAAAGATTCTGAATTCTGAAAACATAATCCGCTTCTTTTGTTCCTGTAAGATGGATCTTATATTTGGCAACTGTATAATGTTTTTTCAGTATATAAGTCAACAGTAGATCAAGACTGTATCACTGACCTATGCTTTATTATAAGCATTACATTATTTATCACTACATATGTTTTGGCATTCTCTTCACCAAATAGGATTAAAATTTAATTTTTAATTCAGTGAGAAAATCTTTTAATAGGTTAGGCTAACATGCTCTCAATCATGTCCAGAAAGATAAATCATCATATCAATTAACATAGCTTTATTATCCTTATGTATATTTACATCCAAAATATGTTATTAACTATTTTATTACATGATAAAGCTGGCTTTGTGTGCTTCTCGTTCATCAGTCAAAATGTACTGTGAAAACCAGTCAAATAACTTATAACACTACTCTTAAAAATGTGCAGTAGACTGAAAGGTACAGTTACATGCAAAGCTTATTACCCAAGATGTAATCTAATGCCATAAAATGACAAGAGGGAGCTTATAGTTGAGAATGTAGATGAAAGACAACTGTATATGCAATTTATATATGCATATAAATTCACTTACACGGTTATATATATGCTTCACTATATATAATGATGTTTGAATTCATCTTAGATGGGTTATGATCCTGAAATAGCTTTATGGATGAGTTTATAATGAAGTCAGCCACAGGATTCCATGAATGAAAGAAGGATCACTAATTACCAACCGTGGGTAATAAAACAGTCTCTGTCAAAAAAGTTGTCACTTAAGCATATACTTCCAATATTCAGTACTAGGTTTTCTCAAGACTGTCTACAATAAAACTGAAAGTTAGAACTGAAATCACAACATATAAGAAACTTCAGAAAAACATAGAGAAACAGTGAATTAGAGACTCATTGCAAGCTGTTTCTAAATCGAGCTTAAAAATAATAATTCTAGTATCGAACAATATTTTCAATAAAGAAACATAAAGCATTAAGATCTCATCTAAAATACAAGATTGTAATCACCATTTTTCAGAAGGACTAACTAAATGTCTGAGATTATTGAAAGAATAAAAAAATACAGAAAAATAAAAGAATTTGATAGGACACCAAAATAAGAGTTTTGAGGAAAATATTTTTTGAGATATATAAGTAGAGCAAACAAGTTAAATGCTATGGAGGTTTAAGAGTTATTAAAATAAAAATTTTAGCTGGTAGAGAAAGCAATGGTTTATGACCATAACAAATTTTTTGTGTGACTAAAAGATCACAGAATATTCTGAGTTGGAAGGGACCCACAAGGACCATTGAGTCCAATTCTTAAGTGAATGGCCCATACAGGGATAAAACCCACAACTTGGGTGTTATTACCACCATGCTCTAACTACCTGAGCTAATCTTAGGGACAAAAATCCCCCTGCATCATGATCTCCCTGTCTAACTGGTCTCTAATAATAGTGACTCTTTAGTTCAGGAAAAAAAAAAAAAAAAAAAAAAAGTAGATTTAACATGGAATTTCATTGGTTTAAAAAATAAATATTAAAAGTATGAGATTGGGTTTAATGAACCAGGAGGTCCCATTCCTTATTATTAACCTAAGCTTCAGGGTCTAAAAAACCTTACCAATTGTTACACTTGTCCACTCACTGCGAGTGTATTTAATTGAAAGGCCGCAATTAATATCCTACACAGTAGTTACATAGGTACCACTGCATGATATGACAGCCATTTATAAAGGACATAGACTGAATTTCATCCAGCAATTTGCAAGCAAAATATCCCTCCTAGGATTCCCATGGGCTTTTTTGTGGCTTGCTATTAGTCTTTATCCCCATTCCGGTCAAAGTCCTAAAGCTTCACAAGAGCTGCACATCATCATGTCAGTGGAGCAATTAGCAACTCAGCATTGTGTTTTCTTGGTTAATTTATGTTTGACTCCTTTTCAACTTCAGAGCTTTAGATATCTTCAAAAAAGTTGTGGCTTAACATTTGCTATGCCCATTACAGTTCCATTTTTCTAATATTTGTTGAACTAGGACTGTTTCACAATTCCACAGCTATAGGGATTTACTTGTACTTTCCACCATTTTAGGTTCTTGAATTCAATCAAGCATATGATACCTAAAGCTTAGGACTGTGAATAACAGGCAAAAATATTTTATGACATTGATTCTATCTCACTTTTTGAGAGCCAAGACCCATTTAGTTTTTTTGATTGCTCATACACAAAATAAAATAAAGTGAAGTTCAAGAAAGCCTGGCTGGAAAGAAAATGTTCATTTTTTTGTTTCCTTCTCAAGAAAATTTCTGTTGTCTGGGTGATAGACCTTTTTTCCATAAGTCTGAACAACTTTTAACAATATTGAGCATGCCCACCAAGATCATCACAAGCTGAAAATCAAACCGATTTTAAAGAGGGTTCAGTAGACTCAGACTTTTATGAAATCACATCCCTGATATTTTTGCTCTCGTTACCCAATCTGTAAAATGAATTTTAATCCAATGACTCAAACTTGTAAGATAATACCAATGTTTCATGCATTTTGAGTTTCATAACTAGGGTTTAAATATTTACTTAAAACATTATCATTTTGAAATATATATAAAATTCTATATTGCTTGTTAGAAATACATCAGGCCATATACCTTTATGGAGCTACTCAGGCTAAGGAATCCATAAAATTAATAATCTTTCTGTGACATCTTTTAGATATATTCTGGGACACAGCAATCCTTTTTTGGGCCTGAGCATCTCTGTATGTGACACACATGATCACAGAAATGGGTTGCTAATTGTATAAAAACAAAATTCAAATATTATAGTAGAAAATAATACTTTTTGAATCATTACTCTTCCAGAAAGCCAAAATAAAAATTTTCATGCTAATTCCACCAGGAAATATAGTTTTCACCTTGACTACTTTGGGATCAAATCTCACAGAATTTGTTGAGAGAAAGGGACAAAAGTCAAATATGGCACCCAATTCTAACTGAGATAGGAGCTCCAGATGAAAAAAAAAAAAAAAAAAAAAACACCAAAAAAACCACCCTCTTTTTGGATTTTTTCACAGTATATTTTTAAGGATCATCATGGTATTATAAACTCTTCAACTTTGACACATCAGTGAAAAGAATGTATTTGCTTTGAAATTTCTCTGCAAGATGTAGTTTGCCTCTAAATCCTGCCTTGCAGGGGAGTTTATAGCACTAATGAAAATATAAGTGGAATAATAGTCTAGAGCTATGATTACTACATGCAGGATTTTGTGACTAAGCAACACCTACTAGCTAGTCAGTCTGGGTTTTTAATGTCTTTGAAATAAACAAACAGCTACCTGAATCACAAACACTTTTATGTTTCCCAAAATACTTTTAGCTCCAGAAATTTTCTGTTCTACAGTTTGTGCTTTTCAGCTGCTTAATAATAATGAGAAGGGTTTTTTCTAACTTGTTTCTTACGTCAAAAGAAGTCCAGTGAACAAAAAAAAAAAACTAAGAAAGTGAGTTATATCTTCAATACATGGTACTTGATTGGGATTGGAAACAAAGGCAGAACGGCTGCTTAAAGAAATAAAGCTTGGGAATTTTTTAACCTATTAAAAAGACCTTTAAGAGACACAGAAAGGGCTCATTAAGTGGAAAATTACCAAACAAAAACTTTTCACTTTTTTGCAAGGTTGCAGATTTTGGAAGACTTACTAAGCATTATTTATATTACAGCAACTTTCATAAGCACAGTTCTAATCTTCTTCAGCTCTGTATATGACTCAATTTCTTATGGTATGATTCTTCTGCTTTCCACACAGCTGTCTAGACAAGTAAATGATGTGCATACACTTCTCAAATCATCATACTGCCACTAAAAGATGCAATGAAATCCTAGACAATGTAAGTACAACAGTCAAGGCAGATTAGACTGAATATTTTCCCGCCAAAAATTGAATGAGTAAGACTGATTTTAAACTACAACAAGATCTACTATTTATAAAAGACTTTGAGAAATACACACAGAGGAGGATAAAAAATGTAATGAGGTCCATCTCTTTTCCTTGTCAAAAAGAAGGTGTCTCATTATATTTGTTTAAGGACCATGAGGAAAAAAAATACTAAATGACTAATCATTGACAAACAAAAGAAAGTTGCCAACTGGAACTTGGAGATACACACTGAAAATAGTAATAAGTTATAGGGTTTACTTTGTTGTTCTTGTTTGGTGGGGGTGTGCTGCAGTGAGCTATGTTGGTTTTTTTCTTTTTAGGTATGTTCTAATTAAATACAAGTTAGTGTGATCACTGTTGATCATAGTTTCATGACTAACAGGTAGCTATTAACTTTAAGTATCTATTGATGTATTTTAATACTTCACAATATTAACCCTAGGGCTGAGATTCTTATAGAAATTGAAGAAAAATCTCGACAAGAACAGCAGATAAAAAAATCAGTCTTTCAAAGGGACTGAAAGAAAAGATGCTCTTATATTTAGGAGATTGTAGGGAAGGAAGTACTGGAAAGGATGACAATATTATGGTGCAATGAATGTAGTCTCCACTGAAGAGAGTTATTGTGATAACCACAACTTTACAATTCAAGATCTGAATTATTTAGTTTTGTCATGCAATGTATGGAGAATAGTGCAGCCCTTTGCTAGCACTTGGTTCGGAGCCATATAATAAGGCCTGGAAAAACAGAGCCAGTGAACATCTAATTTTGCAATCAGTGGGGAAGACATGATCAGACCTCGACACACTGAAATTACCTTGTTTCTGATATAGGGAAGATTTTCCGATTGCTGGCAAAACATGAGTCAGGCACTCCCAATTCCTCCTACTATGCACACAGGGCATACACAAAACAAACATTGGTTGTATGATTTGCACCTTTGGTGCATTAACAGTAGCAAGTGATTGTTTCCCATCCACATGTGTCTGGGCAACAACATGAAAGCGGAGGTGGGGAGACCCCATTCATCAGTACCAGCTGAGACTGGCTCATCTGGCAGGTTCAAAAGATTGGGGAGGAATTTCCTGAGCAATGAAACAGAAGTCTAGTCAAGCTATTCCTCCAGGAGGCATCAAAAGGTGAAGTCCAAATTTGAACAGCTAAATACAACCACATACTTGAGGAAGAAGTAGCAGCGTGTTTGGTTATCTGTAAGGAATAGGATGGGTCAACAGTAACATTCGTCAATGGGCATCAGGAGTGTCATCTGATGACAAAAACCTACCAATTGGTAGGAATTAACCAGCTGGAACAATTCCCTTGCCAAACAAGCTCAGCTGCAGCATCAGAGTCATATGAGGCCATCAGAGCTGGTCTGGATAAGCATCTGTGCAAGACTATTTTTAAAGAAGATAGAACTAACAATATCTAGAGAAAATAATCTAAATAAGATTTCTCATATGATTAGGAGATAGCCATTTATCCAATATTTATAAAGATAGATCTGTCTTCCTCTAAGCTTCAAAACTTCTCTTCTTACTCAGTCTTATAAGAGGATCTTTCAGGTATCGTTCAAGCCTCTTCTCAGTTCCAACTTCAAGAAGCAGAATACATTGAAACTGAACTGAGACAAGATGTTAAGGTTGGTGCTATAACTTTTTGTATTTGCTTATAATCTCTCCCACTTTATCTTTTCCCTCCTTGATCCTGTATCACAAAAAGTATTTGTTTCACAAAGTCATTTCTGAGAAAATTTAAAACAGCAAAAATACAATGAAGCCTCTGCAACAGATGTTAGCATGAGTACAACATGTAATTAAATTGTGGAATTCACTTTCCCAAAACATTACTAAGGTGCACTCTTGAAATGGATTTTATATTTGTTAATGTAAAAATCAACTTTTACAGATGCTTTCAGGTATAAAACTACAGGGCTTGTCAATAAATAATTCAGTTTTACAGGATCTTTCATAGACTTGCCAATATAGGGCTAATTTTATACAAAAAGAAATTAAATACTACATTAAAAAGTAAGTCAGTTTCATAATCCAAATTATTTTATAATCATCATAAAAAAGTTGTTATAAATCTAAGCATGGATGACATACTCTTACCAACAAATGCTATATCTTAGGCTGACAACTTCACCATTTGTCATTTTCTCACATACAGCTCCTCAGTCTATAGACTGTATGTCATCATGCTGCTCTTACTTAGGAATTCCAAGTAGGAAACACCTTACTGTCAATATTAATTGTATATTTCTTAAGGATTTGAAGCGGGATTTCTTTCATCAAAAACACTACATTTTTTTTAGTGTGTTGATTTGCCCTGTGAAATGAGCTGAATGTATTTCAACTGGAAACAACACTGTTAGACTTCTCCCTACTTTAATTCCATAGATTCCCTTATCTCTTTAAGAACCTCCCAAGTAACATTGATAGCCCAGTCTGTCCGTGTCTAAGACTGCCACCGACCAGTCATTCATCTGCTGAGGGTTGTAGTCTTTTATAGTGAGTAAAGTTTACAAACACAGGCTTTCTAATCCATTATTCTACTGAATGAAGTTTACCAGACAGATGAAATCAAAAGACACTTGTAAAATGCTTTCCAGGAAACTAGGCTACAGTGACTGTCCTGTGATAACAAGTGATCAAGCTATATCTTGAAGCATGGAATTTGATTATTCTCAAACACAGAAGTAAAACAATAAAACACGTCTAATAGAATCTATGCAGTAGACTACGTTATCTATGGTATGATTTATACATAACCCTGAAGCAGAAAGAGGATAAAGGAGCAAACCCTTTAATTTAGGATCAGTCTGATCATTGGCACATTGCAAAAATAAAAATTCAGGACTTGATCTTGGGGGACATGTGAAGCATTAACTGCAATGTGAATCAGGCCTTTCTTTGAACAGAAGTATGTTTGTCACATACTTATTTATAATATGCAATTTATAAATTTTTTCCTCATTTTAAAGAAATGTCTTTTCCTCCAAGCATCTTAAGTGACCAAAAATTCATATCAAGTACATCAAGCACATGATATTTATGTGTAGGAAGGGTCTCCAGATACCATTTCTAAACCTCCCCTTGATAACAAAACACTGAGTACACTCTGTAGTTCTGTGCTATACCTATTTAATAATGGTATGTCAGTAAAAACTACAAGTTAAACACAAGCCCAGAAATGCTTTGCATTGTGAAATTTCTTCCAGCTCTAAGTCAGGACTAAAATAATTACTGGATATTTTAATAATCAAGCTATACTCCTTATTGAGCAGAGTAATTATAAATAAAGAATATCTTGTGCATTTTGTTATTTATTTTATAAAGTAAGAAGGATTGTATCAAAATAACAAGGTATCGAACTATTGTAGATTTTTCTTGTTAAATGAAGGAGGGAAATTTTCCTGAGAATGATGCCTTGATGGGGCTACCTAAAAACAGAAGCTAGACAAAATTAGGAGACTAAAAGTGGGTATATTTATTAAAGTGCCTTCAGGTACACTTTGGGCAATCAAATGCTCTAGGGGCTACACCCAGAATGGATGACCAGTCACGAGTTTTTCATACCTTTATATGTTTGATCCGTTTGCATATCGGGGGTTAATTCTCCAATTACAGCTTTGGGTAATGAACTCACTTACCCCCAGTTTTCTCCCCCTTAATCCACTTTACATATTTCAGGGCCTCAGACAGTAAGGTGTCCTTGAAATTCAGGCCTAGAGAGGATTTGTTTTGTCTGACCAGAATGGGAGAACAGTAGCTAACAGGCTATATGGAGTTACACACTAAAGCATTACAGGATATGAAAATATAAAAGCTAAAATCCTAAGGCATCAAGAACATAACACAGAAAATCAACAAAAGTTTCATCACTTCTCGAAGTCTCCGAGCTAGATCTCGACTTAGAAGCCTTCATCTTCTTCCTGTGAGGTCATCTCTGAACAGTCCTAAATTTCTGCTTCTCTGAATCGATTTGAGCCCTCTGATTTCTCCCACAAATATATTAACCTCCCTACTCAAAATACTGTCTTTCAAAGCTCCCAAACCACATAGTTTCAATACCCCAGGAGGTTTTCATGTTGCTGTTTTAGTGGTCCTGTGCTATGTTTGGATGGATTGTTTGTTGTTGCGGATTTGAGGCTTTTTTTTGTTTTTTTGGTTTTTGTTTGGGTTGTTTGTTTGTCTTTTTTAATTACCTCCCTTGTTTTCTCACATTTATCTAAAAGAAGATTTCAATAGCATCTGTATTTGATATAGCTCAGAGTATTTATAGTACTATATCATCATGGACAAAAGGGGCTAACAGAGACCTGAGGAGGAATTTCTTTGTGCAGTTCAAATGCATTACTTCTTGCTTCACCCACCATGTAAACAAATAACAGATTACACCCTCCTTCTTATTCCAGTTTTGTAGGTTATGTCCTGAACTGTTTCCTTGGCTCTCTTCAATTGGGCTACCAATCACTTAAGCAATGAGCTCAAAGGTACTAATGGCTGAAAGCCTAATCCCTGCAGTTTACCTTTGTCCCTTCCAAACTACAGCTTTGTTCATATGTCTGATTGGATGCTTACTTTTTAGCAACACCATGTGTACTTTTGACTCAGTTTGTGGTCTATATTACTTACTTTTTCTGCTGATCTTGCACATGCCCAAAGGTTTTCAGATCTTATATTTAGCAGCTGACTGTTTTCACCTAGATTTTTCCATGTAAAACAGTTAAAAAAATGTTTCAGACACTATCAGAGAAAGCCTACTCTCTAAACCCAAGTATTTTCTAGAAGAAGATTAGAAATTTCTGTTTTTTCTTACAATTCCTAAAATTAAATCCATTACTTATCTCAAGATGCACAAGAATTACTTGGTTTATTGAAAAAAAAAAAAAGATTAAGAAAATATTAAGGAACCCATTATATATACGGCTTGTCCAACCAGACTGAAGAGAGAAAATGCTAATCCGAGTCCCAGTTTCTTAATAGGGACACAGTCTTGGTCACTATGGATATCATATTAGACACCCAAAGTGTCCACTCCCTGGTCAGAGCAAGTATCACGTGACAGTAACATCCCCTCACCTTTACATTAAGCCACTTTCAGGAGTAATAAACAGTGTCAGATGTTACAGAATTGTTTATTGCCCAGTTATTCTCTCCCTCCCCTGTCATAAAAGCACAATTTGGATGAAACACCCCTTGGGTCTGTTCTGGCATAGAGACTGCCTTTAGGACTATATTGTCTTAATGAGCTAGATTTTAATCTTAATTGTAGCCCTTAAAACAACCTCATGAGATTTCAGGGATGTCAGCATTCACAGCAGCAGCAACATAGAAACCAAATCACTCCTCCCCTCCCCCAGGTGCAATCTGGCTGTGGCACTCTCAATTCTATTATCACTTGTGTTCTTGCCAGAAAAATGCCAAAAATTCTTTTAAAAAAATCACAGACAATGATTCTCAGATACTTCCAGATGGATTTTTGGCTCAACATCTGAAATACTTATTAACTGACCAAAAATATTCTCCTACAAGACAAATTTTCTTTTTTTATTTATTTCAATTGTAAAATCAGGTATTGAAGAAGTTTAGGATTAATGCTATGTACTGTCACAGGTTAATGGAGCAGACAAGGTTTAAAATCAATCATCCTTACTGTGAAAATGCATTCATTAGTACAGATAAAGAAACCACATCATGTTTAATTCTGAAGTCAATTTAAAATAAAATTGGCATAATAGTTAGATAAAATATTTCAGGCCTTAGAGGACACTGTTTAATGGTAGGGGTAGTAAAGAATGAATTTTTATAGCAATGGAACATTCCCTATAGCTTCTGGGGTTGTAACATTGGAAAAGTAAAAATGATCCAATCAGTTTTGACAGGGTGGTTGCTACACATGCACAAACTGCTCTACTAATTCTGATCTTCAGGTTGATCCAATATCAGCCATCCTGGGAGCTGGAAAAAGCAATTCTGTTGACTTCTTTCTCATAAAACAGACTGCTTGCTGAAAACTCTGGAGATACCCTCCTCCATTAGCAAACAAGTTCAACCTTGCTTGAAATGAATGAAATTTGAGTAAGCAAAGACAGAGAAAGCATCAAGGCCAAACTGGAGCAACATTGTGTTAGTCCAGGATACCAAAGAATCCACAACTATGTTAGCTGGGTTTATGTTTTTAGTGCAGAAAGGTCATAATCAGCTTTGCAGTTTTCATACGGAAAGATGGTATGTAAGGAAAGGAACTGTTCAGCAAAACCTGTTAGAAACAATGCTCAAATGGCCCTGCCTGGTCACTCTGATTCATACTCACATCACTCTATTTTTCAGCTCAGAGCAATGCAACAAGAAAGGAGGCTCCTTATCAGCTACAAACTATTAAACTATAAAAATCTATGAAGTATAAGACTCTAACAAGCCCTTTTGTCAAAGCAGCATCCTATCTACTTCACAGGTGACAACTCATCTGAAGAGGAAATCCAGGGGAAATCTATCAACCCACAGGTTAATCTGTGTGACATTGTAGCACATTCCTAATAATTCTTCCGAAAACTGATCCTTCTTATCCCTGATTAACCACATTTCTCATAAATGCAACTAAAATAAGGTGAATGCTTGCCTTTCTGTTGACTTTGAGAGAATCCCAGGAAGTCACAATGGATTTCTTTTAGGATGTGGAAACATTGATAAAATGCATATCTTGTTCAAGAAAAACTTTTTCAAGAATATTAAACCAACAAGCCACACTTTATTCCTTTAAAAGAGAGTAAATAGCCCAACTAAGAAGGAAAAAACCTTTTTAAATTATTCAGACAAAACACGACAAACATGACCAGAAATGAAAACATCCTTATCTGAAACCTTTTTCTGAAGTAACTCCAGTGGTGGATTTTTTAAAGAACAAGCACTACTGAACATCTCTGAAACAGATACAATGAAAATCATTCTGGGAAAGAATTTTAAATTCTGCAAGCGATCCTGTAATGACATTAGATTATCTTTCCATTTATGCTTAATAATCCATAAGACATGGTGGATAATTTACACCATTGAAAGCTCAACCTGCCATAATTTCATTTCTAGTCCTTAGTGAGCCAATTACACAAATTCCTTCTTACATTTTTTCTTTAACTGACTGCCTTTAATGCATATTGTTCTGATGGTATACAGTATATAAGTCTGTCTCTCATCTGTGGAGAGGGAATGAAAAAGAATTTACAATTGACAAGACAAACTTGGGTAGTTTAACCTAATCAATCTATCTAATCAAATGTCACTCACACTTAGTGTCACTGTTGAAGCATCTCCTGCATTTAATTCTTGAGCAGAATTAACAGTCACCCCAAAACCTCTGAAAATAAAAGGTAGGCCTCAGGTTCAAATTAAAAATCCTAAGGACATGCAACAACATAAGTGTATAATCAAAGAAAAAGTTTCACCCTGTTTCTTACACACCTATGAAGAAAAACCTTTTAGATTATACAAATTAAATTAAAATGAACAAGTATTATACAAGTTTGTGCATAACTAAGAACAATGGGATGAAAACAATTAATGCTTTTTTCTGGATCCAAGCTGATTAAGACTAAAGACCATTACTCTCTCATGAATAGTTGACAACTTGTAGGAATAACCTATATTTTGCTTAGATTTCATCCTATTCATCTACCTACACTAGGCTGCAATTTACTGTCAGTGTCAGAGGTGTGATCAAGGAATGAATGGGCAGGGAAAGTCAAAATCATTTTGTCAAATTATTAATTTTGGGATCAAAAACTGTGAAGATACATGTGCTCCTTAATGTTTGTCCTGATATTTTTAAAACATTCCTTAGAAACCTACATTTTTCATATGCATTTAGAAAAGCCTGCTTGAAAGGAAATGTTCACTACATTTACTTTCTAACTATATCTCTGCTATGATGGATCACAAGTAGAAAGAGTGTATTCAGTAAGTATTTGTGTCATTTGTGAACTAAATTACTCACAAATAATTCTTGACATTATTCAAGTAGTGTTAAGTCTGAGTAATGAAAAAGACTGGAGAGGACCTTGTTTTTAGCTGTCATGATCCATTATTACAGCATGTATCTTTCCAAGATGTTTAAGATTATGAACATCTCCTCTACAGCAGCTGCACTGGTCTTGGTTTGAGCCATTAGATATTTCCTGGATATGTGTTAGTACAGACGAGAACTATTTCAGGCTCTGTCCATAAAGTTCTAAGAAATAATCTGAAAATATTTCAGCTGTTTTAGTGAAACAGCGCCTTAGATTAGCTTTCAGGGGAAGTCAAGAGCCTTAAATCAAAATTAACTAAAATGCCTTTAAAAGCAGCTCCACATATAGCAAAACAGTCAATAATTTAGGATTCATTAATTTAATTTGAAGACTACACTTTCTCTAGCATTTTCATATTTTCAGGAGAAATTCCCAAAACACAAGTGTTTTTATTAGTAGCTTTCTTCCCAAGGCATCTCTGGTCTCATCTTACTGGTAGTTTGGTACTCACTTTCTCAGAGACACCTTTCATGCTAGTGTCTAGATATAGCTCATACGTTCCTCTTAGTGCCTTAATCTTCCCAGCCTCCTTCACTATAGAGTAAATAAAATAGTAACTTATTGAAAAGCCTTGTACCTCCATAAACATGGGCCATGATCTCCAGCAGCCTCAATACGTACTACTTTATTTCTAGGGTTCATATCTCCCCATCAGAGAAGACAGGTCAAATCAAAGGACCCAGTTCTGTTTTCAAATTTGTAATCTGTCACTGAAATCAGCTTCAAGCATTTTGCTAAGAGGAATTAAAAGCATTGCACACCTTGTAATAATTACAGAATGACTCTACCAAATCATGAAACAGCAAAATCTCAAAATAAACATCTAAACCACCATAAGGACTTGTATCAGCTCAGCTGCAGATATTTTTCTGCCCCATCCGGTGCTAGAGGAAGCAGGTTTCCTCTTCATGCTGAGTACATAGAGCTTTGACTCATATTACCAGGAAGGCTGAAAGGAGAGGCCTCCCCCAAGCTTCTGAACTCATCTGGTATCTACTCACACAAAGACATCAATGTTCTGAGATAAATTAGCCCCTGGAATGTTTTTGTTTTCAAAACTGTGTTCTAAAAAGGCAGTGTTTGCCACACATCTGGAAAAAGTGCTCATAGGTTAAGGATGAAAATGGGAAAGTCTTGAGAAAATAAAACATGAAAAGGGTCAGACTGGGTGGGAAAACTGCTGCAGACCGAGTGAGGGGATGAAAGGGAGCTGTCCTATCAGGAGGATATCTTGCAGAGAAGCTTACCAAGATAGCATTTTCTTCTGGGGCTTGGAGATGCTTCGCTTGACACACTTCACTCCCCAGCAGAGTGGGAGGACAGCTAACTTGAGATTTTATATGAAAGTGAAATCTTGGAGATATAAATACATAGAAAGGATCACAGAAATTTTACACTGTTTTGGTTGGGTGTTTTGGGGTTTTTTTAAGACATCCTTTTTTGCTAGAGAAATGCCTTACTACATTCTGATTGTAGGGCATAACGGGTGGGAGAAAAGAAAGAAGATACAGAGACCTTAAGTGCCATTTTCTTCTGGCCTGCTTTTTTGTCTGTGGTCTCCCTAACTGTACTTAGTAGTAAACTGTAAGTATAAACAAAAAATATGTGAGGTATACTGTAGTACATAATATTCCCATAATCAATAATGTGCTGCCTGCTGCAGCCTTTTCTCCAGCCTATCACCAGACCTCAAGCCTTCACCTGAAATTCAGCTGATAGTTACGAATGCCTTTACAGTTCTTGAAGTCCTTCCAAACAGTCAAATGCACTTTACTAAGAGTGAAGTTGAAGCTCATTGCTTGTAAGCAAAATATTGCCATTGCTAGAAAAATCATCTTGCTTAGATTTCCAATATGGTCTTCACAATTGATTTCATATGATCTGACCATTTCCATCTGTAAAGACATACATGGATCTTTCTGTTATTGCTGTACATACAGAAAAATAAAACTAGGCAGCCATCCAGCATTTATAGAAATATGATCTGTAATGAAGTGGAGGGAAAAAAACATGCTAATGCTATATAAATACAAAAACAATAAGTTGTCCGATAAGGCATTAATTAATAACCAGTAAGCTCAAGGATATTTATTAGCTTGCAGATATTACTGTAATATAAGAAAAAAATTTCATCCATGAACAGGACTTAAAAGAAAGAAAAGGTCAGAAAAACAATCACCTTCCATCACAATTATGCCAGACAAGTTATCAATATATGAAAAGGACTCCAAGCACAATGATAAAGCTCAAGAACAGTTCTATCCATTCTGTGAAATGATAAATTCCACAATCAGGAAAACAATTTAAAGCATGTATCAATACAATGTACACAGAGAGAGAAAAAAACAATGAAAGTGAAATCACAGTCTGTTGAAAACTCTAGTAAAGATCAGTGTTTCATGTACAAGGCAAAGAGTCTTCACAACTGATTTTAAGGCCAGAGGTCAGAATTAGATTGTCTGCATGCTATTATCTAAGGATTTTAATTACCTATCATTGACGGAGGGCCTATGTGATCTATATCATTTCAGTAAAACATGCACTTGATTTGAAAGCAGAAGGATACAATCTACCACTTTTCTAATCAGTTTGTTCTCTCAGTATACTGGAAAATGCTCATCTGGATATCCATAGACTGGCAAGAACTTGAATTTCAGTCTACCATTTCAGAGTTCCAGTCAGACTATCTCTCCATAACAGTCAATAAATGTAAAGAAGTTCATCTCTATCCCACACCCAAAGCACCATTTCAAGGGAAAAGATTGAATAAACATGGCAAAGTGTTGAGCCTAGAAATAAGGAGAAAAATGCAGAGGGGCAGAATCAAACAAAAGCCTTCCCTCTGTTTTTCTTATTGACTAGATAAGGTACCTAATCTATTTTTTCTCTTATGTCCCTCCCCAAATTAGAGTCTTGGCTGTTGAGAAGCTTGGTCCTGGTGTCTATTTCTCCAGGACATTGCACAAGAAATCTGTTTGTCCAACGTTTTAAAACTCAAGACAGTTGCCATGCAAAGAAGAGGCACAGAAATAATGACTTTTATCACTCTTAGAGTTATCACTTTCAGCATTTTAGTTCAATTTTTACCTTTGCACAGGATGGAAAAGTGTCTATTGGTGTGGATGTCATATTGCCTGGTGTCCCTTTTAGTCCTGTCATTAATCAATATGTACTTGCACCTGACAGGCCTCCGTTAGTGAAGGTGGCCTTGGTAGCAACAGTCCATGACAGATATTTCCAGATAATTTCATTGTATGCACATTTTTAGCTCATCAGATCAAGTATATGTTCTTCTATACACTTCTTGAAACTTAGAAAAAAACATACCAGAAGTGTAAATTTTCTGGAAACTGGTCAACACTTAGATGTTCTCCTTATATTTCACACAGCATTTTCTACTGGTTATGTGCTCACCTAATAGTTTTTTATCAGAAATTTCTCACATAATGCAGTGCCATTGTTCAAAATAAGTGGTAATATCAGTTTGTTTCATCTTGTTTTGGAAATAAAAGAACATTTTCTAAAGAGGGAAGAATAAAATCTAAGCACAGATGAATAAAGGAGAGCATGATGCACAATATAAATGGGGAGGTGAGGGATGAATAAGAATCAAAGTTGATATTAACTAGTCTTGTATTCAGCCATGTGTGCACACCAATAATAACTCATTATAAATCAAGAAACTGTGAAAAATGCTTGAAATCCATTGTATATACGTTACATGTATGTGTTCATATTAAGGGTCCTTCACAAATAAATCCCCTACTTTACCTAAGAAGGGAAGTGTAGCTGAGCCTTTATACAGAGAGAAATTGTTTTGAGCTGTTTCCCCCTGCTAATCTTATTTGTTTCATAGACCTAGTCAAAACCCAGATGGGGGATGTGGACAATGTACAAAAAATTGCTCCTTGTAAACACTGGTAGCAGAGATTGAACATCAGCTGGCAACCCAGAGAAAAAGACTATTTCCTTAGGTCTAAGTCCAGTCTGAACATGTGGTTCACTGTGAACTATGAAAACCTGAGCTATTCTTTATTTCACATGTAGAATAGCTTTTGAAAAATGAAGACTGGCATCTGTTAGTGGTTTTAAACCTATGCTAATAAGTAAACCTCAAATATTTTCCTCAGCTGTGTTGGACTAGTACAGTATATTTCACTTCAAGTGCATCAAGTGGATAAATGAATCTCTTTTTCATGCTACCACAGAAAAATGCAAAGGGCTAAATCCATCTCCAAGCTTTATCTGCACTAAGATGCAATGTATTCTGGTGATTGCCTCAAATTCTCTTTCAGTATTAGTAGAGATTAAGACACAACAGGGCTGACACAAGCAAGGTTAGCCTGTTCCAAGACATACATATTCACTCTACCCCCTTTTCACTGCTGTGAAGGCAGAAATTGGATTAAAGTCAATCTGTCCTGCACCTCCAGCAAAACTATTTTTCCCTTGACTGGCATACATGGAACATACCTCTTAATCATCTGTTTCTTGCTTCTGTTATGAGAAATGGTCAAGAGCACAGCTCAATTACTCCAGGCTTTAGTTACCTCCAAAAGGTACCAACCATTCTACAGAGCAATCAGAAAAACTGGACTTATTGGAACTTTTCCACATGTTACACCAGGGCCTGAACATACAGAGGGTTTAGTTGCAGAAGTGCTGAACCCCATCTGCCCCTGACACCAGTAGAAACAGCTTTTGCTCACTGTCTTGAGAATTAGGTCGCTCCGTTGTAAGTTATCAAGCTATTTAAGAAAAATCATTCTTCCTTTCCTGCTCAAGACAAAAGTATGCACTAAACAACAATCTGAAGGAAAATTTTTTCCAGAACGTAACAGCAAAGGCACCGGCATTGTCCTTGTCTTCCAGAGGATTGTATGGGGATCAAGTGACACATATGCACTGCATCTCTGGGAGCAGCAAGGACCACTGTCCCCTCAGCAGCTGAGTGCCAAGGGGAACAGGAGCCTAACACATCAGGCAGACCCAGTGCTGGCAACACGAACCACCAGCACGGCAAGGAGAAAGCCCAGTCAGTGACAAAAAACACTGGGGACAGAGAGAGGGCTAGAGACAACACAACACACCTAAACAAGGGGTCTAACAGCACTAATGGGTTCACATCAGGAAACAATTAAATTCACAAACCTGAGCTTAAATGAGACCATTTCAGGGCTGGATGCCTCAGAGGAGTCAGGTCAGGGTTGATAAAGGCTATTAGCATGCTCTGGGTCCTGCCACAGTAAGATGTTGTTGCTGCCTCTTACTGCAAGTGGGAAGAGAAGGATTTGGAAAAGAAACAACAAACAAACAACAACAAACAAACCCAAAAACCTAATTTCTGTGTCTGTTTCCTCTTAAGCTTTTTGTATTGTGCATCTTCTCTCTGCTGAGGACACAAGGTCTACAGCTCTTAGAGAAATTAAATGAAAAACACAGTCCTTTAAAAAAAAAAAGCTCAAATGAAAATAGTCCTGCAGGTCATCTCCCTAATGCCTAAATTATTTGAACAGCTGTATATCAAAGCTAGCAGAATTGTCTCCTTTAGTTAGCTGTGAACCCTTTTAAGTAAAAGTCTGAAAATGTCAAAGCATTTTATATTTAGTCTATACAAGTGCAGATTCAATGGCATGTGTGGGGAAAATATTTCTTAATCTCTCTATTTACAGTGAACAACTGGATGCACAGCAGCTTTTTCTCTACTTGGATTTTTTTGACAATTAATTCCCAGTGAGTATAGTTTAACTGGTGATAACATCAATGGGAATGTCATTGTTGTCAAGGGTTCAGGAGCTTACAGTCTCATTTCATGTCTGACTGGGTATGAGCAGTCTCAGGTTACAGTTTAACTGTAGTTATGGACTGTAGAGCTTCTGTTTTTTAGGCATAAGCAGACCCCACTGCAGTTCAGGCCATTGCTAATTTTTCCCAGCACCATCATTGTTACAGATGTGACCGCATGGGATTCTGGGAAGAACATGTAGAACATGAGACACTTCCCCAATATAATACAGTAAAGATCACAAATATTTTCTTAAGTGTTAACATTTAAAAGAAGTTTCAGATGTGTTTTGGTTTTGATGTTTTTTCCCCTTCTAACACTCCATTAATAGCCCAGATCATATGAGAAATACTGGCTGCGACCCATGTTTGAAATCAAAGAAACAAATACAATGATTATGCCTTCTAAAGGAGGGATCTGTTCTTGTCTTCATGAAAAACAACCAAATTATGCCAGATCCCTGGCGATGGATCTGTAAGAGAGTTTGATTGCCAAGGAGAGATAGCAGAGGTGCCTGCCACCTTCCACCTCTTCACAACTAGTTTCTTGGTTGGTACTGGAGCAGAAAAAGGCAAAATTATGTTTGCCATCTTTATTTTGAGGATTTTGACATACCCAGTGAAGGAACTCACTTGCTTCTGTTGTAGTCAGTCTTTGAATAACAAGAAAATTTCTGCCACTTTCTCATTTCCACAGTTAAAACCAGTTATGCTCTGGCATTACAAAATCACAGAATCTCTGAATATTCTGAGCTGGGAAGGGACTCACGAGGATCAGTGAAGTCCAACTCCTGTAAAGGACAGTCCAAAGAATCACACCATGTGCCTGAGAACATTGTCCAAATGCTTCTTAAGCTCTGTCAGGCTTTGTGCTGTGACCACTTCCCTGGGGAGCCTGTTCAGGTGCCCAACCACCCTCTGGGTGGTAAACCTTTCCTAATATCCAAACTAAACCTCTCCTAACACAAGTTCAGGCCATTCCCTCAGTCCTGTCACTGGGCACCACAGAGAAGAGATCAGTGTCTGCCCTTCCTCTTCCCCTCACAGGAAGTTGTAACTGCAGTGAGGTCTCCCCTCAGTCTCCTCTTGTCCAGGCTGAACAGACCAAGTGACCTCAGACATTCCTCACATGGCTTCCCCTCCAGACCCTTTATCATCCTCATGGTCCTCCTCTGAATGCTCTCTAATTTTTTAATGTTTTTCTTATATTATGATGCCCAAAACTGCACACAGGACTGCACACGGGTGAGGCCACTCGAGTGCAGAGCAGAGCAGGACAATCCCCTCCCTTGCCCAGCTGTCAATGCTGTGCCTGATGAACCCCAGGACACGCTTGGCCCTCCTGGCTGCCAGGGCACAGCTCACTCATGTTCAACTTGCCATTGACCAGGACCCCCAGGTCCCTTTCTGCGGTGCTACTCTCCAGCCTCTCCCTCCCCAGACTGTCTTACATCCAGGGCTCCCCATTCCAAGTGCAGAATCTGTCACTTGTCTTAGTTGTGTCATACAGTTGGTCATTGCCCAGCCCCCTGATTTGTTGATGTCTCTATGCAGGGCCTCTCTTTAAGGGAGTCAGCAGCTCCTCCTAATTTTGTATCATCTACAAAGTTGCTTAGTATCCCTTCAAGTCCTGCATTCAATTTGTTAATGAACATGTTGAAGAGAGCTAGGCCTAAGATGGAGGCCTGCAGAACCCCACTAGTGCCTGGATGGCAGCAACACCCATTCAATGTAACCCTTTGCGCCCGACCCATGAACCACTTGCTCACCCTTCACAGGATGTTTTTATGCAGCTGAAGGCTGGACATTTTTTCCAGAAAGATATAATGAGAGACAGTATCAAAAGATTTGCTGAAATTCAAGATTGCATCAACTGGCTTCTCTTCATCAACTAGGTTGGTTACCTTGTCATAAAAGAAAATCAGGTTTGATATGCAGGACTTTCCCCTTGTGAAGCCATGCTGGCTGATGACTGTGTTGTCCTTCAGGCATTTTTCAATATCCCCCAGAATAATCTTCTCTATAACTTACCAGGCACCGAAGTGAGACTAACAGGCCTGTAAAAATTAAACCCATCTGAATTTTTCCTGACTCTGCTGTGCACTATGACTCAGAAATCAACCCCCAAAATATTTCACAGAATCAGAGAGAAAGATTTAGGCTGCAGTTTGAAGGAAATGTAAATATAGTACTTCATTATCTTTATTTACACAAAATTATCTGTTTATAATGAGTTTAAAAAAATGGGGAAAGAGCAATGAAGAAAAAGTAACAAGATAGAAACACTTCTATTTTGTGGGGAGAGCCTCTCCTCTCCTCTCCTCTCCTCTCCTCTCCTCTCCTCTCCTCTCCTCTCCTCTCCTCTCCTCTCCTCTCCTCTCCTCTCCTCTCCTCTCCTCTCCTCTCCTCTCCTCTCCTCTCCTCTCCTCTCCTCTCCTCTCCTCTCCTCTCCTCTCCTCTCCTCTCCTCTCCTCTCCTCTCCTCTCCTCTCCTCTCCTCTCCTCTCCTCTCCTCTCCTCTCCTCTCCTCTCCTCTCCTCTCCTCTCCTCTTCTCTTCTCTTCACCTCCCCTCTCCCCCTTGCCTTTCCCCCACTCCCTTTCCATTCCCTTTCCCCAAAGGATGGAAAGAATCCAAGGAAGGCTAGATACACTTATTAAGACAATGATGCAATGGGCTTGAGTATATTTTTTTCTGTTCTCAGACAGCCACAATTCAGGAGCTGGATGCAAACCTTGCCAGTATGGTGAAACTAGCTTTAAATCCTTCAGAGAATCACTATAATGTTATTGATGTACTTTTGTTTTGTTGTTTTGGGTGATTTTTTTTTTCTTTTCCTAGTTTTTTTTTTTACCTTTTAGGACAAGACAGAATTCTCAGACGTATCCTGTAGAAGTTTTTCCACTCCTAAGAAAGCTGCAATTCATAAAATTTAGTATGACTCCATAAGTTTTTAGGAAAAATACCAGATGTCATAAAATCTTGAGAGTATGTGTCAGTGGATTCATGAGAATACAAGTTTGGATTGAATATGGAAAGATTTTCCTTCCTAAGAAGGTGGTATAGGGAGTTGTGTGACATGAGGTCCAGCATGCTGGTGGGCAGCTACACTTCAGAGGAAGGACACTTGAATCAAATAAGGCAAAGACACACTTGATTCTGAAATGAACTGACAGAAATTCATCTTGCCTTGAAGATTATTTTAACAGTTTTCCTACATTTGTTATGCATACTGTATTCATACCACTTTCATGTTACTTTTATGACAAATACAAGTGATAAACTTGTTTTATTGCTCTACAGAGGTACTTTTGTGTCCAATTAGTTTGGTACTACAGTTTGCTCTAATTAGCCTGGAAATACACATCATAGTTAATTACACTGTTCACTGTTTGAGAGGCTGGAAATAATTAAATATGTTTTCATTACTCAACTGGCCTGGAAAAGGTATATACATTTCAAGCATTAGTCCTGAAGTGCTCCTTTAGATGCTGGCAGTCAGTTACATCAAAACTTTCAAAAAAGCCTGAATGTGTTGTCAGAAATACACAGCAACAGTCAAAACAATGAGCCATATGAAGTAATGTAAAATATACTCTTTCCTTAAGAGAATTATATATCTCTGTGGAATATCAAGCAAAACAAAAAATCCCAAAGAGACTGTGTGAAAAATATAAATGTAATAGCAATGGAGAATACTTAACATAAACAATAGTATATAAGCAGTGAAGTTAATTGAAACTACAAGTACAGAAAACTTTGAAAATCCAGCCAGTAATTTTTTTTTTCAGATTTGTCAAGTAATTAAAATGAAACAGTTTCACTACAAAATAGTGCACTGTGACATCTGAGCAGGATATTATCTTTGTTAAATAACTCCATTTTTGATAGTCCTGCCCTAAATGTCCTCTGATTCAGCTGCAGTTTTATTTTTACCAAAGGCCTGAATCTCTAAAGAATTTTGGTAACTTTAAAAAATGGGTGCACAGGCTCCCTGCTGAGAGTGTTCAGAGAGCCAGAGCCCTCACAGCAGCACACTAAAAGGCAGTCATGGGGTATGGAACCAGTGTCCCCCAGCTCAACAATCACTACATAATAATTAGCCAAGACGGAGACTCTGTGGTCAGGAGCACATCAGAAATGTCACCCACACCTAGGTCCCAGTGGCGTGTACCTGCCATATCTCTCCTCCAGCCCTGAGCATCCTCCTGGATGGAAAATGGGTTTGTTCTTTTCACTGAATCACAGACAGGGTAAGGTTGGAAGGGACCACGGTGGGGTCATCTGGTCCAACCTCACTTTCCTTACACTGAGGTGGGCAGGTTTTACTTTAAAAATAACCCACAGAACCAGGTCATCACTATGGGAGTGTAAGCTTTTAATTTTGGACAGCCAGGTCTGTCCTGAATTGCCTGAGATGTATATCTATGACCTCCTCCATTGGTCTGCTCACCTCTACTGCAGGTGCACCCAGCACTGGACACTTTGAGACAACCTCTTGCAGGATTATTGCTCTTTTACATGAAATCTGAATCAAACAGTAAAGACCTTTTAGAAAATCAACTCTTAGAGCTGGAAGTTCCATTTTGGGAAAAATTTTCAATGTATAACAAATCTTTCAGACTCCAAACCCTCCAGGAAGACAAGTTTTATGTCAACAGGGGTGACATAAGAGAGGGAAAATTCCTGTGTCTGGTTAAACTTTTAAAGTGCTGTAATTTACAGAGTAGGGGAAAAAACCACAATAGAAATAGAAAATGCAAGTAGTAAAATCAAAAGCAAAACTTAACTGTTATGAAAATGGTGAAATTAGATTTTTTAATGTTGTAGTGACTTTTTTCCCTCTCCAAATGAAATTTTGCAAATTGCACCCCAGATAAGAAATGTAGTTTTGGAAGAATCATTCATTTCAACTGAATATGATCCCCTCAAGATTTTTTTGTCCTGTACTATTTCTTAGCTCTGTCAAGAGAATCCTTCTGAATAGACACAGAATTTACATTTAAGCCTGCTTGTTGTGAGATCATTTAGAAAGGTTATCAGGTGAAACAGACAACTAGAAGAAAAGCTCTTTCTTCATCAGGTACTTTAAACTAGCTTTTACAACCCATTATCTCCAATGGTTTGGGAAACCAGGGGGTATGTTTGTTGTGAACATCAGCAAGAAATAGTTTTCTTCAGCTTGCCTTTACAAATGAAGCAAATCAGATACAAAATTGGTTGCTCATGAATTTGCAAATTTGAAATAACCCATTCCTTTTTGAAGCTAAGACAAACGAAATTTAACCACCTTATAAAATATTTCTTTATTTAAAAACGTTGTTTGTCTTATCTGAATTTTTCTCATGACTTGACAGCTATATTAAACAAAGAGAAATTTAAACCTGAAACAAATATGCCTTCACTGTTGTGATTTAAACTTCAACCAGTAACAAATTCAAATGTCAACAATGAAATGTATTCAACCTAAAACAACATCATGATTAGAAGAGGCATTTTCTTCTGTTCATTATGTTAATTTAAATTTCTAAACCTGATTGTTTCAAATTATTCACTTACACAAATTAAACATATTTTTACTTAATTGAAGCCATTCATGACCCACCAAACTCTTTTTTGAAATGATGTAAGGAGGCAAAAAAAATTTAAGTAAATTTTTGTTTTTATTTTACTGCAATGAGAGTGAAGTTGTGTAAAAGCCTCCTGAACCAAACCAAGCAAGTTTTGGTTAGTAAGTGAAAGTAATATAGTCATGCCTTAAGGATGATACCCTTAGCTGTAAATACTTTTGTTTGCTATTACAATCAAAATACACATCTGTGGTGAATAGGTACAAATACCCAGAATGTAACTGTAAAGCTCACTGAAATCCTTAACATTATTTTCATTGACCTCAAAGGGTCAAAGTAGTCTGATGGCCTAACCTGTTGATATGCAACTGTGTTTGCTTTCACATGCCCATTTATAGCTATAGGAACATGCAACAGATTGTACACATGCTGCTTTACTTTTAAAAGGAATATGTAGCAGCTACATACAAACTCACTTATGTGTACTGGATATACATTGGCTGTTATTTTTCTGCTCGTTGATAAATAGAAGAATTAATAGAAAAAATAGAGGTGATAGTATTATTGTTATAGAGTTTCTATCTGAATTATGATGGTGTGATTTACCATAGCAGAACCATAAATGTACAATTTGGTGATTTCCTCTTAAAAATATAACTTAACTTGACAGCAATGCTAGATCATCTTGGTATAATAAAATCATCCCACTGCACTTGTTTCATTTCATATTATATTTAAAAAACCCTGCAAGTGACAAGAACAATAAAAGATTATCAGGTTCTAATTGCTCTTGCATTGAAGGCACTTCACAAAACTTGTGACAGCCTGACCTGATCCAGTAATATCAAGCACAGCCGACTGGTAAATTTACTGAATGTCCCCATTTCCCTTAATGAAAGGAAAATGAGGGCAAACTGAACATCACATTAATACATTCTAGTCTAGCAGCTCCATGCAAAGTTAAAAACTTCAGGAAGAGGTTCGTGCTTTGACCTCGGGCTGCAGGTCAGAATATTTTATATGCCTTGGAGTCCACAGAGAGTCCATGAAACAATGGAAATTCCTGACACAAAGTCCTAGGTAAACAACAAATCTTTAACACTCCAGCATTAAAAGACTATTTTTCAACCCTTATTTTACTCTTAAATGTAAATAATGATCACATAAGATTCCATTTATTTTAGCCCTATATGAGGTTTAGGCTAACAGCCTTTTCACTATTTTCTGGAGGACTGAATACAGTGTTATTGATTTCAAGCAGTTAGGAGAATGAGAGACTGCTGAACTGAGGCCTCTGCAACAGCAGAAGGTGGTGTGGTGGTGTGACAAGTAATACAGTAGCAGCAATTTAATGAAGCATTTCTTTCCCTACATTAGTTAAAAATTAATTTAGAGCCTGGGAGGCTGATTCTAATTTTGAGAAAATCAATGTTTAAACACCCACTGAATTGTACAAGTGAGAGATAAACTTCCAAATTATTGACTGCTGCTGCTTATGTCATCTGTTTGCAGTTCAGGTGTCTGGTTTCTTAAGAGATTTTAACAAGATTCAAAGTCTTTCCTTATCTCAAACACCGAGCCAACTCAGACAGACTCAGACATAATCTGTACCACAGAAGGACCAGTCTGACAAGCCAAGGCAATGTGTCACTCCCATGACACTGGATTTTTATAACACATGGAATTACACTAAATAGCTGACACTTCACCTTTGCTCTCCCAGCTGTTCAGAGCAAGCAGATCCAGTTCTGACTGTGCTAGATCATCACTGCTTCTCCATACTATTAACAGAAGGATATCTTACCTAGACAAATAGCCACGGCTCCAACTTCTCAGTCATCTCTCAGTCTACTGGTCTTTCCGGATCTCCTTATTTCAGTAGCATGGTCACAGACATGATTGCTTAAGTCTAGGAAAAATCAAGATTTTGTAGGAAGAGGAAAGATTTGTCGTTGAAATGAATGATAGTCCAGCTTTATGAGACAGAAAGGAAAAGGCTTGGTTTTAAGTAAAAAAAGGCACCAGTTTCTGTATAAAAGCTTGTCTACTTTTTACAACTGCAGATGATTTAGCTTCAGACAGTTTAACAAAATAGCTTCCCCTTAAGGGTGGGTGGTCACACCTGTGTAACATCCAGATTTTTTCGAAACAAAAGTGGTAATATTAGTAAAATATGATCTACAGTAACTAGGACTTTCCAGATGTAATGTGCAATCAAATTTGCACAATTAGAACACGATCTTTAGAGGCAATAAAGTTGGCTTTGTTCCTCACATTCTGAAGATTTGTGCTTTAATTTTTTCCTTATTCAGTTTCTTTTGGTGTGATAATTAGGACTAGGTGTGCCCCAATTTAATAGATCAGGGTAGTTCTGTATCAATCACTAGAAAAGGCTGGCTTATGCTTACTAAGAATTTAAAGGAGATTATATAATTAGCTGCAAAGCATGAGCAGAAAAGATTGTTTCTTTGCAGAGAAGAGCATAATAAAAATTCACTCACTTTTATTAAAATATACATATTTAAAATTGTTCTTTTAGATGACTGGATGGTGAAAGGCAAACTGACTGAGGCAAGGAGAATAACAAAATAATCCTACTGTAAAACATCACAAAAACAATAGGAAGGGATTCTCTAATATTTTCAATGGAGCTGGTCCAAAACTCATAATAAAATTTTAAATATAGTCCAATATAAAATAAGCCTAACTTTTGTATTACCTGATTCTGCCTGTTTTACTACTTTACCTGCTATATTTTTGTGTAATTATATGTTTAAGTATCCTTACCAGCAATATGTTCTTACCTGTAAAGACTGCAAGTAGATATGAATAAGTGTGGGAGGAAAATGAGATTTACTGTTTTGGAAATAGGTAGTTTGCCTTTTAATGTTTCTTTTTAGCCTTAATTCACTGCAGCCTGGCCAACATTTTTCTGACAATCAAAATATTTAGTTTTGCTACATTTTGTATGTTTGTTTAGATTTTTTGAGCTCCAGAAAAAAGTTAATTTTGTTGGTAGAACAAAATTTACATGCAGTCCTGTTTCTTGCTTTCAGGATTGATCAAGGGAAATGCAAGAAGAGTAGTTCCTTTACAGAACAGTAGAATAGAAACACAGGAAAATTTATTAAAAACCTGCTTTCTTAGTGCAAACTAACAGCTTCCTCTGATCTGAAGTTCAAGATCTTCCTGAGTACCAGGTTTTAACTTATGTTTATTAGTCTTTCATAGATTATTCTTCTTTGAGTCTGCTTAATGAGTTTTTAAATTTATGTAAATTTTTGGCATTGTCAAATACTTTAGCAACAAGTTGCACAAATTAATACTTTTTTTTATGTAGGAAAAAACCAAAACATGTTGCTCTGTTTGAGCCTGCTATATGACTGAATTTGATTTCCATTGCTTCCTGTATTTAGGGAAGCCGTGAATAGTCATTGCATATAAACATGCCTTCCCCAGGCAAATAATGCTGCTTTAGATGTCTGTAACTCCCTCCTTGCTTGTGTCTTTTCTGTATTGTATAATCTTAGTCTATTTGCATAAGTACTTAATATAGAAACAATTTGTTTCCTTAATCAGCCTTCTCTCCTTTCAATGCACTTTGTCTTTTTTACTATATCCCATTTTAGGTTAACACGATCAGAAATTAATTAAATGTTGAATCTATGGGCACTTAAACAACATATATGGTAGTACAATTATGTTTTCCTTTTCATACTCAGTCCATTTCCTAATACTTCCTAGCACTCAAACAATTTTAAAAATGCCTTTTGTGGACTCAAATCTCCCATTTTGGAGAATGGAGCTAGATGAATTAGCTCGTGCAGCATTCCCATGTCTTTCCTGGGAACAAACTCTCTGTATCACTACCTTGCTCTCTGGAGTGCTTACTTGGCTCCTGTTCTGCCCTTCCCCACCATGGAATTTGCACCACCTCCCTGTGCACAGGGGAGCATCACCCAGGATATCAAAGCTGCTCACATCACCCCCACACATAGCCCAGCCCTGCCTTCCTGGCCATTTGCCTCTCCACACTCAAAAGCAAGAAGGAAGCGTTGGCCCTCTTGACTAATCGTAAATGTGACTCCTATTTTTGAACTAATTAATGCTTTTAAAAGGATTTTTTTTTCCTTCAAAGTCTCACTCTGAACACTCTGACTTTTTGAATCCTATTTGCGTGAATGATATTTTAAAAGAATTGTAAATGGCCTTTCCATTTTTATTTGAACCACACATTTAGATGAAAAGAATAAAAAGATTTTTCCATTAAAAATAAAGGGAAATTGGTTAGGTGACACTCAAGAGTTTTATCAGGTTTTCAGTGATCTGTAGAAAGTTAAATATTTGTTTTTCAAAGCAAATTCCACAGCACATTCATCACCACTCTTCAGCTCTAGGAGATAAAATTTAGCTGTGGGAGCACAAGGCAGAAGTCAGGGCTCTGGCTTGCCATTGAAAATACAGGTGCTGAATCTCTTTCTGACCTAGAAAATGTCACTTAACTTTGAGTCCTTCACCTACCAGATTTAAATAGGCAACGATTACTGTTATTTCTATCAAAAGGAGCTTGTGGAAATCATGTTTTACCTGGCTAATATGACGGTGTGCAAAGGAAGTGGAGAGGTACTATCGTTTTCCCTCAGCCTTGGGATGTTTAGTCATGTATGGTGGTGATATGACAGGGACAGCAAATATGAAAAATGTTCATCTGCAATAGTTATTATGATTATTACCTCTGCAGTAAGTAAAGAACATGTTTTAATGCAAACTGAAATGGGACTGGCTGCGTTTTTGTTTTAACAAAGCAGCATAAACTGAAACTGCTCGTAGATTCCAGCTCCTGAGGTGCTGACCTTGAGCTTGACAGCTGTTTCCCTGTTCCTTCCACCATATCACAGCTGGCATTCACACACCTTTTTCCAGTGAATGAGCCAGATACACCTACTTAGCTATCATCCCCTTGGAGACAGTCTCTGTTTTTGCTGGGCACCTAAAGGTAGAGGAGGGACATAGGTGTCCACACACCCACACACACACACAGAGTTGCTGAAGACAGGGTGTGCTTGAGCACTGGGGAGACTGAAGTAGATATTTCCCTTGTGCAGTCAGGGTTACCCAGTAAAGATGTTTTAACTCCATGATCTTTCTGAGAGGGAAATCCCTAAAACAGGTGAATGAAGGTCTTAATGGAACAAGCTGGCTTTATTTCATGTTTGCCCTAAAGCCTCAGCACACTGTTCCAGCAGCGTAAAAGACTATAAAATTCAAATAGGTTATATTTACAGCCACAGTAAGGCTTCTTTACAGTGTGCAAATGATAGAAACAGGAAGCAGGTATGCCTGAAAAGTACTTTGTAGGGAGCCTTCTGTTATAAATTGGAAAGCATCATAATCTTTCAACTCACTATCTCGGTTTTTTCAGCCTTTCCTCCTTTTGTTGTGAGGAAAGGTTTGGCTGCAATCACTTTACACTTATGGCTGACAAGAATATATGGCACTGCCATGCATGACAGTATCCTTACTAACCTGATGAGCATGCTGGGGAGGCTTGCTCTCGCCAGATCTTTCACCACCCCAAAGGTTGTCAAGCCTGTTGTCACTCATGTTTTGGAGGGTGGCAGATCCAGCAAGGGGGTTGTGTATGTGGGAAGCTGAAAATTTACAAGAAAAGGGCATAAATTAGGAAAAGAAACGGGAAAAAAAGGAATATAAAGAGGTCTTTCTTAATGGTAGTATACAATAAACAATGATCCACAGTGTGCTAAAACTCTCTGGTAAAGGAATTGTAAATGGTGTTGTAATGAACAGTTATGCTTCAAACATATATGCTTCAAGCATATCTCTAACTTCCTTAGGCCAGATTTGAAATTCTTTATTCAGTCAGTGCAGGTTCTGAAACTGATATGATTTTTTTTTCTTTACTCCAGATAAAGAATTGTAAATTTGGTCTTTTGTATCTGTATGATTCATTCCAGCAGTGTCGAACTGAAATCTTTAATGTTTGAGTTTGTTAACCTATTGTATACAAGCAATTTATCAAAAGTGTTATTAAGTTAAAGGCTAGCTGATTACAAAAGATTTTTCTCTTTGATTTACCAAAAGCGACACAGTAACCAAACACACATACTCTGTTGTATGCAATTAATCTATATGACAATTTTATCTCAAAAAAAGGAACAGAAAAGGGATAAATAGGTCAGACACCCTGAGTTCTACTTTCCCATCAAAAGTTAAACCAAAGTGTCGCATATGGAATGAAGAAGTGCTCATGCAAATCCCTGGCATGACAGACCTTAATCTCTTCTCACCAAAATCACTCCAAATTAGAGGGCAGCCCAGGAAAGCCAGTACGCCAGTATCAAAGAGTACAGAAGAAAGCCACTCCCAGAGTCCTAGTTATGTAAAAAGCAGGGTGCTATTTAGAAGCCTCACCCTTAGAGGAAATCTGATATGTATAAATTAACTCTCCTAAGAGAAAAGAACCTTGATAACTCTGTCAAGGAGGGCTGTATATCTGGATGTTGGAAATAGGAAGCAAGGGTGGCTGAAACACCACAGTGCAATGGTTCACACTTTATGTTCAACCAAACTTATTTTTAGTTTCATGAACGAGGATATGTAGCATCCAGAAGATTACCTGCCCACAAATTGTTAGAAAGGCCACCAAAAAAAAAAAAAATTATAAAGAGGAAGCTGAAGTGTCTTAATTTACTGAGTCACTAAGGTACTAAGACTGTACTTATAGCCCTGATATTCCAGCTAAAAATCAGTCATGAACTCTTATTAATCACTACTGGAACTTGTTGTTTCATGGGCCCAGAGCACCGAAGCATTTAAAGTTCTGTAACAGTGGAACACCTATTTAACACTTTGCAGGAGTTCTGCTCCCCCAGTCTTGATTTAAAAGATCCTGACATATATTTTACTCAAGCCTTGCAAGAAAAATCAAGGAAAAAAGGCAAAATAAAAATAAATTAGATAAGCGAACACAGATTTCCTAAAATTGTGTAAAGATTATGCATATTAAGATAATTTCATTTCAGAAAATACAAAAACACTGATCTTGCCCTTGCTGTCATTAAAGTAAATACTCCCCTGGACTACAAGTATGCCGTAAAGTACCTGTAAGCTTACCGTTCTGTACCACCAGTTTTGTGCTGCAGTTTATTTCAGGCAAGTCAATCCTTATTTCTGACAATATTTAGTTAAGAATTAGGACCACTGGGGGTAAAACCTAACAGGATTTGTCCACTACTCCATTAATGAGCTACTCCAAGGGAGAGAACTTAAAGGGAAATTAAAGAGGACACTGACTTGAAATAAATACATACAACCAGCTGTCCAGTGAAGCAACAGCCCTCAGCTGTAAATTGGTTAAAATTTCTTGGCTCAGAGGAGAAAGAATATTTGTAGCATAAGATCCCATGACCCTCTCTCTGAGCAACAGGTATCTTCCTATGAAATCTGTGACTATGCAAAGATAGAACAGCAGTGAAAAAGCAGGCAACTTTCAGAAGTCATACCTTTAAATAATCATAAAATCTTTCTCCACTGTACTTTTTGTGAGCCATAACTCACATTTTTTCAATCCCAATTCAGAAATTACAGTGTTATTAGTTGCTAAATGTTGAACTAATGCTGAGCTAATGTTGAATGCATGCTATCACAGTTCATGAGGGTGATCCCTAGAAGACCCTCCCCAGGAGATAAGAGTAACCAGAGCTATTTAATAGGAAATGAAGCAAGCAGGTGAAATAATTTATGTAAATATGTTGTCTATAATTATCTCACTCTGCTGAGGTCCTTGATAAGTTGATATTTTCTTCCCGTCTCTCTTTATCTATGGCACTGTGCCAAAAGGAGCAACATTAGTGTCTAATAGCAATATCCTCAAAGGTACTAAGGCAATTTTCTTCTTCTTTGTACTTCAGAATATAGTCAGAGATATGTAGAGAAGTAGAGCAGCTGATTCCTAAGCTTTGTTTAAAAGTAGTATTCAGATGCTATCTTTTTACTCATGGACACAAAATAGAAAGTTTTCTCTTGAGAAAAGACAGTGCAGAGATGGCTCTTTGGACATTACTTATAGCTTAGGAGTTCAGCAGCACTAAGAAGGACATTATCTCTATGGGATCAGAAGTTCAGAGCAAAGTTCAAGATGCAGCTTTTGCTATACAGAAATTTGGAGCTTATTTCATTCTTTCAGTACTTACTCACTGTCACAAGAACGTGACATGGGAGCAAAGCCATTGTCTCAGTAGGGGACAGTGACTAGAATCACTATTTCCATCTATCTGTGGTGTCCCTTACAACTGATACCCTTTTTAATTGTCCCTAGACCCAGAAAATGATGTTGCTCTGCTCCTCATTAACACATGTAGTGATGCTAAGCATTGTTAAAATACACAACAGAAAAATAAAAATTTGCATTCATAGCCACAGTTTAATTAGGAAGATTACAAAGATACTGTACTAAGAAGGCATAAATAACGATATGAGAAATACACTGGGCACAGAGATTAACCTTTCAGTAGTTTTATTAATGTGTCAAGTCTTCAAAATGGAGTTACAAGTTCTCTGTGGAAAAATTCTAATGAATAAATTTATAAATGTATTTCTAACTTCTTCCTGGAACTCATGAATTATTTCTTCATTTTTCACAGATGCAAACACTGGTGAAATGGCTAATGTAGTTTGGTCTATAAAACATAACTGGAAAAATCATTGCTGCAAAAGTGTAGTATCTCTTTAGTTTTTTCTTTCCTCCCTCTCCAAGTTAATTCTCATTAGCTCCACCCCAAAGAAAGAAAGCTTTCAGTGCTCCTGAAACAGCTGTGGTTGTTCCTGCCACGGTGTATGCCTTGTGCTAGCTGTTGTCTGCTTGTGTCCTTGGTAGGAGAGTTTTACGCTTATCCTGTCATCTTTCTGAGGCAGCTGAAAACATACCAAGAGGCAAAAATCAGAGTTCAAATCCAAGTCAAGCCAAACTCTGGACTAATGATTATCCAAAGTAGACAAACAAGGAAAGATGTCACCACTGACATTCACATTACCCCATTTAATCTTATCCAAATAGTCAAGAAGGTAGAGAAGAAAAGACCTCCTTATATTCTATTTTTTTACTTTCTTAACCTGGGTGACCAGGGTAGACCCTGAAAACAGTGAGAGCATACCAAATGGATGGCTTCCATGCAGAGCTGTCAGGGTGGGACACCAGGCTACATCAACAGTCAGGCTGTACACTGTGATTTCTGAGATGCTAAACCATGACTTGAGATCTGATTTACTTGACTAGCCCACTAATTGTCTTTACATGGAATTCCAAGGATAAGAGGGTGAGTTTTAATGGTGAAATGAAGTACACTTTTTTTTTTTTTTAATGTTTTGTAGATTCATGTCACCTACTCTTTTCATTTACTCAGTGATTCCTGAGCATGCAAGTTACTAGATTCATTTTAGGAAGTTGTTCTTGAGGCTACATTTTTTTTCCTGTAGTAATAGAGAGGTCCCAGTTCAGTCTTAAGCACCATAGCCTGGACCAAAGAAAACCAAAATACAATCTTAGAATCATGCAGTTATCTGCGATAGAAGGGACATCCAGAGTCCACCACTATTCTTGCTGTGAAATCTGTGTTCCTGTAGGGACTTAGTGACTGACATATGGGGGGATTTGTCTGTGGTTCCTTATGTGTGAGATCTTTTGTTGAAAGTGCTTTAAATGAGCTTGATTGTTCCTTTTCATTCTGTTTAATAAAACAATACAGATGGAGCTCTCCAAACAATGAAAAATTGCTCTTCTGTGTGCCTAAGTGAAAAATACTCCATGGAGTTTTTAATGGGATTAGCTAATGCATATAGAAAATGGATCTTTCTTGAGAACCATGTCATATCTTTCAAGCAGATATTACAGGCACAAGGAAAAGGGAGCTGGAGAGAGTAATTTTCTTCTTAGTAGTGTGTGGTTGTCCTTTGTTGCTTGAGATATCAGATAAAAGAAGAAAGGATCAGCAAGATCATGAGTGGCATGGGCCCAAACCTAAAATACAGCCATCACAATCTTAGACAGGGAAAAAGATGGAGAGTAGGAAACTCGGGATATGACAGACCCATTGACTATTTCATTTCCTTTGAAACGCAGACTTTTTCTGCTTTTCGTTAAAGATCTCAATGAGTATTTCTGCTCTGAGAAATGTTCATGAGCTCTCCCTTTGTGTGGGACAGTTGATAACTTCCAATCAATTAGACTAGACCTTAGAAAGGCTTCTCTCTTCCTGGCTTACTGTGACGCTGGTCTAGGCATTTCCTAAGTCAATACACTTCAATACACTTTTCTTTTAATAATACCAGTAGTGACCTTTAGAGCTAAAGTCAAATTACAGGTGGTGAGGTGCAACATTAATACTGCTACAGTGGATTACCTTATCTCATTCTATAGTATCAAATGGGAATTTATTTGATGAACACAATAGCAAAAACTTGACCCAAAAGAGACCTCTCAGGGAATATACTGCTTTCAATGCAGGCAACATCATAAAATCAGGAATAGTTCTGCTTAATATAAAGTTTAAGAGTAAACATAAACTATTCATGAATCAATCAACGAGGTTGTAGTGTGAGTTGTTCACTGATTCATATGCCATTTTTATTTGATTTTGGTCAGCATTAGATATCTTTATCTGCTATTTTTATTCTCGGTTAAGAAAACTGCTCACTCAAATTTCATGTGCTTCCAAAGCCAAATATAGATACGAATTTCTTTGGATTTTAGACATATGTATGGTGTTAAAATTCACAGTGATGCATGTTAGGGAAGGATCCTGTTCTCATTTCACACTTCTGACAATCTGGAGCACCTCTTTTTACTTCAGTGAAGATACAGTAGTTGAATCATAAGAGAATGTGGGTCCTAGATTTTAGTATGGCTTTGTACCTTTGAAGGTGTATTTTTCTTCATCCTAAAAATATGCATCCCTGAACAAAAAATTTATACAACAGTCTGCCCTTTAAAACAAAAGAACAAGAACAAAAAGTCGGGATTACATCAATTTATAAACCTCAGGCATCAGACTTTTAAATATTTCAAATCCTAAAGGTGCAGAACTACCTTAGAAAGGTGAGGTATCTTTGAAAACACTCTAGCAATGAATCTGCTTTTTAAAAACAGTTCTCAAGTAAGTCAGGATCATAGTCAATAAGCAACTATGCAATAAACAGCTACAAATGACTAAGCACTCTCTTTATAAAAAAGAATCCTAGCTTCAACAAGCAGATGGATTTGGCTACTGTTGCACGTTTTACTCATATATAGGAACTTCTTAAAGAGAAGGGTAATGTTTGAAGAAAATGCCTTATTTACCCATGCAAGGGCTATTAAGGCTTCTACAAAGCAGAAAATTAGTTAATGCACACAAAACCTTGTTGTTCTTAAATTACATAGCATTCCTAACAGCTTAAAGGCAGTTATTCAGGTTTACAGTTCTTCCCGTGACTGATACCAGTGCTGTTGAATTTAGTGGAACAACTGTTAAAGTTGTTTACTAAAACTGTGAGGAAATGAAGGTGTTCACAAATAGCTTTTAATTTTGTTTGGTGAATTCTGGTATCTCCAAATTTAACTGGTCAAAGGCTCTCAAATGCAAATGAATGAAAGCCTCACCCTACAATTCAGATAGAATTTTAGTCAAAGCTTCCCTAGAAAATTGATTAAATGAAGCAGGAGAAAGAAAAAGTACTAAATCTAGGTAGTGAATTCTTTACAAAGTATTTATAGGGCTTCATCTTACAGGAGTTCATAGTCTGAATCTACTTCCTGAACTCCTATGATAATATGTGCCAAGGTGAATCTATATCTCCAATGACTCTATGAAATAAATTCCATAATTCTTATTTATTTTCTGTCTTTTTTCATGTTAAGTGTGAATCTTAGGGACACAATGTGGTATCCCCAGGTTATAAAAAGTGAAAGTGCAGGAAGACAAAGAAATATTAAAACTTCTCCTTCTATACTCAGAAGAACCATCTCAAGATGGTATCTGCTTGGACCACTGCCATTATCCCAGCTCTACGGCTGACACCAAAATAGCACAGTAACTGGAGACACACAAATATCATAGATAATTATATTCCCTTTAGTTAATTCCAAAACCACCGCCATACTTTTCAAATGTCACAATGGTGCTGGCAAATCAACACTTCCATGCATTTGACTGTGCTACAACAAGCTCTCAGGTCAGCCGGGGCTGCTCTGCGCCTGGCCCCAGTCTCACCCAAGTGATCCTGCTGACCACAGCCAGTGAAAGAGCACCTGTGGGGGTGGAGTGCTGGTTCCTTTAGCTGCTTGTACACACACAAACTCTTTTTAATGTCTTGCTGGTTCATAGAAAATTGTTTCACTGACATTTGCTGTAGCTTTTTGCTTTGCTGAGTCAGTCTCCCTTAAAATAAAGATTTGTTCACATGAACATCAGCAGTAAGTCCAAGCGGCCTCATATTCATTATCCTCTTTGGGGATGTACTATGTAAGCTAGTTTGCATATTTTCTTTCTTCTAAATTTATTCCTTGCACTTCATATTTCTTTTTTAACAAAGAGCAATGTGATAAACCCTTATTTTCTCTTAAGTTACAAGATCTCCCAAGCTCTGCTTTTTATTTATAAAATCAGACTTGGTGTCATATTTAGTTTCAATTAAATTTACTTCTTTTAAAACAATTGTTTTAAGATATAATGTTAACTATTTTGAAATAGAAACAGATAGGATACTTCTTTAATTATTAATGAGGTAAATATTTGTTTATTTGTGGGGTACGATGTAACAATGAGCTGAAAATGGACTGTAACTGTAGCCACCAATTGGGCAAAAGTTTTGATGGCTTCTTGTCTTTATTATTTAAAGAAGAACTTAATAGATGAGTTGGGTGACATTAATGTTCATCATTTTAGAATGAATATTACTATCTGGGAAATGTACATGTGTAAATTCAAGGTAGATTGCAAGATTTCATTTAGAAACAAGTGAAAAAAGGGATGAAAATTATAATTCTAATCAAGATTAAGATAGTTGTATAGAAAGTGAGTTGAATTTATATTGGAACATGTGATCCTTCTAATATGTAACAAAAAAATTACTTTCTTTGTCTTGACTACAATTTGAGAAAGCATTAGCTGGATTCAGTCCTGCACCAAAAAAGCTTTTGGCAGCACTCAGAATCTTCTTAGTATAAATTGAGATTTGAATGCAAACTGAAATAGCAGTTTAATCCTAGAGTAGGTTTACTTATTGTGGTTAGCTACCTATTTACAGTTTAGCTGGGGGAAAAACAAAATAGAATTTTAAAAAAACATATTGTACATAAAAGTTATAATTCATGTAATGGCTTAATTCTTTCTCGCTATAAAATTTAACTTTACCAATATATAATACTAATATACTTAGCAAAAAGCTTACATATAGCTCATACCCATATGAATACCTTTATCATCTTGTGTAATAAAATATATAACTACATCACAATAATGATTTGATAAAGGCTTTCTATCAAAATGTAGAATTAAAGAAAAACAAAAACAAAAACAAAACAGAAGATAAATTAAAAAAAGAAAAAAAAAAGAAAAGCCAGTGTTATACCTTTGTGCAAAATGAAGAACACTTGCTGAAATATTTTTTGGCCAGAACAATTGCATCTGGTTTTGCCAGCAAAACAAAAGCTGGATACATATTTTTGTTATGTTTTTTTTTCATACTTTACGTATATATGCGCCAAAACTTTCCAGAGGAGCCGAGACCAAAGTCTTCCCAGGATCTTAACTAGGATAGCTCATATCTCCATTACTCTTCTTCCTTTGTTCTTTATGCTTTATCCCCCTATTTTTTTTGTACTTCAGATTAACTTGAAACTTGAGTCTTGCTTATGTTATAACCATGATCTAGGGCTAAGTATTTTGGTCAGGTTTTGGGAGGTTTTTTAATTATTAAATTGGTTTACTATCAGAAGATATTTTTAGGGCAGTAGAAACTGAAATTAATAGATTTATGGTTCTTTATCCTGCAGGAATTGCCTCTGTACTGGTAGTGTTTCAACTGACATGTTTCAAGTGGTACAATTCTGGAAGCTGACAAGGTTTTACGTAGCTCACTTGGCAAAAGAGTAGCTTACCGCAGGGTATGAGTGTGAAATTACAGCAACATGGTAACTGCCAGGTGCATGTTCTTATCCCACAGAAAATATGGTGGAGCTTTCCTCTTACCTGCCAGCTTGTCAAACAAGGCATCAGGGCAAAACATGCAGCGTGCACTGGATGTAAAAATCTTCCTGATAGAAAGCAGAGCAAGAACCATAGATGAGAAGAGTCATTACAAGTAACTACAGAACTGCTGGGTTTACAGCTAACTGCAAAGAGGAATGGGAAGCATAGCCTCTAGTTGCTTATTCATAAACCCCATACTCACTCCTCAGCACACAACTTTTATCAGGCTTCTTATATTTCATCAGTGCCTTTGGCCCAGAAATTCTCACTGAATGCACAGGAGCTTAAGCAGTCAAAAGTAGACATCTTTATTCAGGGGTACAGAGGAGTAGCAAGAAAACCAGCTGAGCATTAGAAAGTACTCACACAAAATCTATTCCCTCCTATAGCTAATACCTTCTCACTCTGCCAGCTCCTCCACATGTAAATCACATCAATTTACACTCCATTTCACTGACTTATACTCTAGTAAGTGAGTGTAAGTAGGTCTTAAGGTGTCTAACAGAGCATAAAGGACTCTAAATTACACATTTTATGCATCACCTCTGAACCTAGCTCATAGGTTTTAAACAAAAGCAGAGTAATAAATCGATAGTTTGGAAGAGGGAGGATGTGAAATGTGTGTCCATTTTGGTTTCTCGAGGTTATCACTGTATTTCATCAAAACTAACAAAAAGGTCCTGCATTTTTACTTTTAACACTATTGAACTCAAACTGAGATATGCTCCAAATTCTTTAAGCAATTATTTAAGCAGGTAAAAAAAAAAATAGAAAAACATGAAGACACTAAATAAATCAGGGTCTGGCTTGTTTTTCTTTTTATTTTTTTTCATATCTCAGTTTTGAGCTGTCCCTGAAAATAAAAATTTCAGAGAAAGGCATGTTATTTTTTCTTTTGGACCATGCTCTGAAACCTCTAATGTTAAACTTCATTCTGATTCACTGTCAATTCTACAATGGAATATGCACTTAAGTAAATTGCTAATGAGATTTGTGGCAAAGCTATGAGCCTATGAATAGCATCTCAGAGTCAGTAAAATAGTATTTAGAAACAGTGGAATCTATTTATTACCAAATTACTTACTCCTGAGGTCAATTATTGCTACAAACATTTAATAAAATGGTGGTGTAAATTTGATGAGCCTACTCAATATGAGTAAAGCCTGTTCTGCACTTGGAAAAGGTGAATAACAGAACTGTCCCTCCATCATTCCAGCTAAAATTAATTGGTCTCCTGGAAGTCTAGTTATAGAAAATACGCAAACTCCCTGGTTCATCTTCCCCAGAATCTCATCTCCATTAGCTTAAAAATGTACTAAGAACAAGGTTTCTCAAAGCAGAATAAAAGAACAATACACTTTAATAATGGGAAAAATCCTGAGGGTTATATCTTGCTAAGGAGGGTTTTTTTTAGAGTTGTTTTTTGTTGCCTTTTTTTTTCCCCCGAGTTAGGGGGAGGGTTTCTTTTAAGGTATGGTGTGGAGCTGGAAGGGAAACAGTAGTTAAGCAGTGAAAGCTGTTATTATTAGTGCTCTTCCTCCACAGTTTAAAAACAGATTCTGGTACTTATGAGAATGGAGAATGGCATTGCTCCGTGACTTCCTCCCTGATAACAAGTTAAGTAGATGCCAAGTGCTAAATGCTGGATTTTATGCATTCAAAGGGACGCTTATAAAAGCAAAAGAATTTGGCATCTAAATAGCCTGTTTGCTTCTGGAAACATTTATTTATTTTAAGACTTCAAAGTAATGACAATCCATAGAACATAGCACTCACATTTTAGAACACATATTTCATCACAAAGATCTTTTATTTCAATTCATTCTCAGAAATGATAATTATACACCAAGCTTACCCTGCTAGTACTGCGCTGTACAACTATGAAAATCAAAATACTCTCTTTTATGCATTTGCTGAACCAGAGATTTTCTTGAAATCCCTTTGTTGAAAGAATGCCCAGTATTATGAATGACACAATCTTTTGGTCTTCATTCAGACAACATTTTCAGTGAAATAAAAGACATTTTCTGGTGTAGAGGCCAGCAATTTGCCCTTGGTTCAGCTGGTCAGAGTTAAGAACAGTTAGGAGGGAGACTTTTGAGTGTCAGAACCAGAAAGACACAAAGAGCTACTTGAATTCTTTAAATACTAATGTTGCATTACGTATCTGTCTTGTTCAGTGTCTCTAACAATAACCTGAAGGAGGTGATGAGGCCCTTTCTTCAAGTTTGCAGGTGACAAGGAGGGGAGGAACAGTCAATACAGTTGAGGGTGGAGGGACCCAGACTGCTGAAGGAATGGGGCCAACAGGAACCTTATCAAATTCAGCAAAGACAAATGTAAAGGCCTATATATGGGAAGCAGAGCCTCTTGCAGTGTTACAGGCTGGGATGGATTGGTTCCAGGCAGTTCTGCAGGAAAATTTCAGAGTTTGCAGTAGTTAAAAAGCTGAGCATGAGCCATCAGTGCATACCTGCAACAGAGAGGGCTAACTGCATTCTGAGCTGTAGGAACAAGAGGAGGGCACATTCAAGAAATCAAGACAATTTCTCATTCCCATTTACATGCCACTCTTTGGAACACTATAAAGCTACTTTGTCCAGTTTTAGCCAACTCCATCCAGTAAAGACATTGATAAAGTGCATCACAGAGTCATCAAATCACAGAGTGGCTTGGTTTCGAAGAGACCCTGAATATAATCTAGTTCTGCTGCTGATGTGAGCAGGGAAGCCACCCACTGTATCAGGTTGCACAGGGCCTCGTGCAATCTGTCCTTGAACGCTGCCAGGTATGGGGCATCCACTTCTCAACACAGTCTGCTCCAGTACCTCACCATCCTCATGGTAAAGAATTTCTTCTAAACATCTAACCTAAATCTATCCTCTCTTTGTTTAAAACCATTTCCCCTTGTCCTATTACTATCCCCTCTATTTTATAAGCACCCTTTAAGTACCTATAGGCCACATCACATTCTCCCCAGAGCCTTCTTTTCTCCAGGGAGAACCACCCCAGCTGTCTCAGCCTGTCTTCATAGGAGGGATGCTCCACCCCTCTGACCAACTCTGTGGCACTCGTCTGGACCTGCTCCAGCAGATCCATGTCTTTTCTGTGCTGAGGACCCTAGAGATGGATGCAGCACCACAGGTAGGGTCTCATGAGATCAGAGGAGAAGAATTACCTCCTTCAACATGCTAGCCGCTCCTATTTTGATGCAGCCCAGGATATGTTTGCCTTTTGGGGGCTGTGAGTGCACACTGTGGGCTCATATTCACCAGAAACCCCAAGTCCTTCTCCTCAGGCTGCTCTCCATAACTACTTCTCCCAGTCTGTGCTCGTGTCTGGGATTGCCCCGACTTGGGCGCAGCACCCTGCATTTGAACTTGTTGAACCTCAATATGTTCTTGCGGTCCCACATCTCAAGTTTTGTCCAGATCCCTGTGGATGGCTTTCCATCTTTCTGTTCTGTCACCCACGCCACTCACCCTCTTGTCATCTTGAAACTTACTGAGGGTGCTCTCAATCTCACTGTCTGTGCCGTTCATAAAGATATTACAGAGCACTGATCCCAAGAGGAGCCCTGAGGGACATGGCTCATCCCCAGCCTCCCAGGCATAGAGGTGAGGCTCACCAGTTTGTAGTTCCCTGGGTCTTCCCTTCTACATTTTATTAAAAATTATAGTGATGTTTCTCTTTTTCCAGTCACCATGGGCTTCACCCGACCACCTTGACTTCTCATAATACAGGGAAAAACTTTTTCCCACTGAAAGAAATCAAGATTAAATAGATTGCCAAGAGTACAGTCTGCATCCTTGGAAGTTTTCAAGTTCTGACAGAATAAAGTTCGTCTGACAATGAGTTGACCCTAATTTCAGCAATGTGTTGAACTAAAGAAGTACTGTAGTAACAGTTAGAAGAAAAACCCTGGAAAAGAAGAGGTATTCTAGGTGTCAAGTTTTCTTGTTGAGGATTTTGTTCTGAATGCCCATATCTCTCTCTAGCGCTTGCACAAGATACTACTAGAGTTGATACACACCATTCTGAATAAAATCTTCTTTTTCATGCTTATTTGCCACCAAGGAAAACAAACTGCTCCAGTCACAGCACATTTTGGAATGACAATGTCAAAGGTATTTGTGCCAGCCAATCTGTACATATTGGCCATACACTTCTTAATATGTCTGTCCATCAGAAACATATTTCACAAATATTTGTGATCTCTGGTCTCAAGAGATCTGGTTCAGTGAATTCATAATAAAAAATATCTCTTTCTCTCTGGTTTTGTTGCATTTTAAGTGTGAGTTATCTTAAAATTTTGTTTAGATAAGTAAACAAATTAAATTAAAGCCTTATTTAGGACTTTTCAGCCTGTTTCTTTTCCATTAGAATTAAAGGGGACACTATTTAAGATGTAAGGTAGTAATTGCAGTAATTGTTGAAAATTCATATCTAGCAGCATAGTCTTACACATAAATATACACAAGAAACTCATTTAAATGTCCTTAATAGTAATTAGCTCATTTACCCCTTAAAACTATGAAAGTATTATTGGAAACCTTTAAGAAATGCATTTTATTCACCCAATAGGCCAGAAAACTTTCTCTGGAACCATTATTCTACATTGTGTAAATATATATCCAGTCACATAATTATTTATCTTCTATTTCTTCATTATATATTTAACAGTTTTTTGAATTCTGTTTACTTTTCAGCTACAAGTCCATCATACCTATGAAAAGCAATGGTAAACCTGGATATTGCTACAAAACCCCAGAAATTCCAGCAGGCACACAATTAATCACTGGATCTGCTGAGATCCCTGCAGCAACTTGCTCATAATTCAACTTTTCTCTTACCAGAGCCAAAACTCATCTGCCTGTTTTTATGAGATCTCAAAACTAATACAGTTGCTATCAATGTAAACCCTTTAGTGAGATGTGGAGGATGCAGAACATCTGCCATCTATTTTGCAACAGGTATAACTGAAACTGAGGACTACATCAGTGAAAACAACAGATTCCTTTATGGAAATCCAGAACAGAAGGGTGAAGGACCATTCCTGAGAAAACATTAAACCTTTGCAACATCAGTTGTGAGGCTTTTCCAATTTTTAAGAGATGTTATGATCAGTTGTTCTGAAAATAACTACTGCTCTTAAGTTAGAAGCAAAACATGGCAAAAGCAAGCAGGCAGTCAGACTGATGTCATTTTTATGACTTGAGGGTTCAGACCCTGTAAGAAAACAAAGTTTTTGAGGTTTCAACACAGCAAGACACCTGCTGCCAGCCATGATGACTTGTGATTTGTATGGATTCTTTTGAAAACCTGGAGTTCATGAGGATTTGGCTTCAACTAATCATACTCTTCTGAGAAGACAGGAGAGGAAGAATTTCTGTCCTGATAATACCAGAAGACTCCTTCCCCACCAGCATACAGTGATTAGCCACTGAACAAGATGTGATGTGGAGTAGATGCTCTGTGATTCACACTGGCTTAAAAAGGGCATTTCTCTTTCATTATTGCCCAGCTGGATTTGGGGTTTGTAAAAGGCTGACATACAATTTGACAATTTCCACTAACCTGAGTGGGAATCAGTCCTGTGGTGATGGGATCCCTTCACAGAGAACTAGCACCAGGTAAGCAATCAAAAAGAGCGTGCTGACATGTTCATCTGGAGTAGAACATGTGCCAGGAAGTGATGTTTTGTCTTCTTCACACTTCCAAAATCATCTCCCAGATGTACGGTCTGTGCAGAGTTGGAAGGAAGAGTTAGCTCTTTTATTAGTGTGCCAGTTTCGCTTAGTTGGCAGCTGGGGTTAAACCATGACAATTAGAAAGCTGCAGATTTGTTTAATCCAAACACACTAGGATAATACAAAGAGACAAGTTGTGTAAATGTTGAATTTGGCTTAAAGATTGTATCAGTACAGGCAGATCCCTGGCTATGTAAATATATTTATTTGTGTATACATTGCATTTGTACACTGTATATATGAAGATCTCTGCCTATGTTAGAAAGAACTAGAGAAAAACTATTTTCACAAATGACTGCATTGGAAAAGGTAATAAAGGAAAAAATCTTAATTTACATTTAACACTGAAAAGTGGTTTGCCCTAAATTTTCATGGTTTGAGAAATACATCCAAGTGAAAATTAAAAAAAATGAAATGGCAGGCTGCTGGTTAACAATACACTGAATCTAAATTAATAGGAAAGAGCATTCAGAAACCCACTACTCCCAAACTTTCCTTCATCCCTACCTCACATTTTCAGTTTTCATAACTTTTATTTTTCCCTGCAGCCTTCTTCTCACACTTCCACTGAAGGCTGCACAAATAGTGTAAATTATAGTGTTCCTCCTATCTTTTTCTTTAGGGAGTTCTTTTTGTAAATATCTTTCAAATCATGTGTGATGCTACAAGCCATCTTGTCACTCTTTCACTCTGGAAGGAAGAGCCAATGACAAGTGAGAGGTCACAGACATGTAGAAAATACAATATGAGACAGATTAATTATTTGGTTGAAAGCAGTGGGAGTTGATTAATTTTAGAGGGCCATCATAATCCTTCCTCAACACATGATCAAAACACGGCCACTGCATTCCCAAAATTTAGAACTAGTCACAGCCTTCTTTTTTCCCAAATGCTTCTGTGCTCTGGAGGATGACCAGAATGTATCTACTGAGTTTCAGAAACAGCAGAAACCTATTGTTTACCAAAAGATAGGGAAGGACTTGGGATATGTAGCATAAAACACTGCTGGACCCATTCCAGTTAAAAATTCTTTCACCGCAATTTGACTCATGAAGACTTTCGGTGGCCACTACGTAGAGCAGTAGACCCTCTTCTCGATCAGGAATTGTGCCACAAGGTCCCAAATATAGCCAGTCACCCTCTGCCTCTATACCTCCTTAATTTACAGCTCTCTCAGACCTGTTACTCTCGTGAACTTCCCTGGCAGTTGTGTGGCAGGAGTAGGAAAGCCAGAAACCACTGAATTTGAGCAGTTGCTGTTAGGTGGAAAGGCAGTAGCAATAACCATTAGTAATAATAATTTAGAGCAGACAGTAGCTCTAAATGATGCTGTCAGATATTCAAACTGGAACAGGGTTTTTGCTTTCACCTGCCAGTACTAAGCAGACCTGAGAATGAAGACTGCAGTTGTCCCTGGTATACCACATGCTGTGTTTAGGTATGAAAAAAATGCTGGTGATAACACAGGAGGACAAAATTTTACGAGATACAGCTTGTGGGGAGGAAAAAGGGAAGACAAAAAAAAGCATGAATATGTCATTTGTAGGTGATGTCTATGGGGTATGGCCATTTCATCTTCCACTTCATATTGTCTTTGCCTATAAGCAGATTGGGATGAAGTTGAAAGTTGGCATCTTTTGCTATCTGTCCTACAGGGGCAGAAACAACTGTATAAACTGCAAGAGCAGAGATTAATGGGGGCATTATCCCTGACCCTTTTTCATTTTCTTTTGTAAGTTATAACAGCACAGCCACTTGTGCTTATTACATTGCACTTTGTGATTTAGGGCTTGAGATTCTCTGCTAAGATAAAAGGAGGTTAAGAAATGAAAGGGTAGGGGAAAGAAGGAAGGAAGAGGAGTACAAGAAGAGAAAAAGCAGGCAACACCAGAAGAGTTATGTCTTTTGAAGCAACAAATAAGTCAAAGCTACGAAGTAATGCTAAGAAATAGTTAATCCACAGCATACTTCAGCCCAGATGTATAAAACAACAACCTCAATGACACAAGTGGCAGCAGTGGCGCAGCCAATCTATTGGCAGAAAGGAGGTGTAAGGTAGAAAAGGGGATTAAATAGCAACAAAGAAGAGACAGTCAGTAGGCCTGAGTGTGCTATAGCATTTAGCAGGACAAATTATATGACAGGAAAAGGCAAGCTGAACAAAAAAATGACAGAATATTCCATAGAACACCAGAGAAGCAGAGAACATGGGAAGCCAGAGATAAAGTCTCATCTGTGGCCCTAAGGGCCAGAAAAATGGAGTTCCTTCTAGTTGCTGCAGTTGGAATTTGGTTTTTCATCAGCTGCCCGGGCTGGTGAAAAAAACTACAAAACTTGTTCTGTTCACATTGTGTTACTAACTGTTTCTAGTTGAAGTTCAGAAGTTTTTCCAGAGCCATGTTATACTCTATGCTGATGAAGATCAGGAAATAGACTAGAAATATAATTCCTCAATCTTTCAAACATGGGTGGCTGCCAGGAGCCTTGGATAAGTACCTATTTCTTGATTGTTTCCTGAGAATGAGTGGCAGCATTGATAACAGGTGATGTATTCTGCTGTTTTGGATGGAAAATGAGAGAGTGGCAGCTGGGATGTGTGGGTGTGTGACGCTGTAGTTGACAAGGAACTGGTAACCAACAAAAGAGTGGAAAAGAAAAAAAAAAGATTTTGTTACTTAAGGAAGTTACGGAGACAAATCCATTTTGTTTGTGATGAGAAGGTTCCTACGTCATAGTCTGTAGTAGGATACAACAGCTGAAAATTCAAGATAGACAAACTCACATGTATAATTGGCATTGAAATAATTACCCATCATGATGTATTATCTGGTTATGTTTCCAAGCTATATGTTCTTTCTCAGTTAAAACTTACTCACTTAATAAAAACATTTGAAAATCAAATTAGGCATACTTTAGCAATGCTTCATAGACCCCTTAGATGATTCCATTGCTACTTTAAAAATATAACACCTGCTAAAGATTGATTTGTTTAATTTTATAATACAGTGTGTATAAAGATATAAAGTATTTCTAGTATTTAAAAAAATTAATTGAAATTAAAACAACATATGAAAAGATAAGACTGGTGAAGTATTTGTCCCTTTTGACCTGGCTTCTGCTCTTTTTAGTGCTATTTAATACTTTTCATACGCTATCAAGAATTTCAATTTTAGTGAAAGTAGAAAAACTAATTACAGAGAGGAATTAACGTAAACTGAGTTTCAGCAGATTTCTTGTGACCTGATATTATTTCTAGTCTAAAGAATTACCAAACACTTAATAGTGTTTTGTTCACCTGAGCTCAAGTAAATAAAGTTCCTAGGCCTCTGAAACTCACCTACGTGAGGTAATGATACCACTGTTAATCTGCCTGACGCTCTGCTAAATGCAAAAACAAATAAACAAACTCATCCACATTTGTTTTCCTTTCATATAAACCACCACAGTTTCATTAATTCCATTGTACCAATGTATATCAGTTAACAATCTGAAACATAAGGTATATGCTATTTTATCCTTCTTCAGTAACCTTCTACCTGATAACCTTCACCTACTCATAAGAAGGATTTCCTAGTGAAGGAAAGGATGCTCATTTGTCCCATTTTACAGATAAGGAACACAGTATCTGTACAGCCTAAAATTAATGTTTCCACATTTACTTCTTCCAAAGCAACCCTCTTAAAATTGTTTATCTAATTTGTAAAGCACCCTCTGTAACCCAGTTTTGCCAGGTCTTTTAAAATAAGATGTAGTAAAGATGATGAGACAGGTACCTAGGAGGAAAAAGACAAGCATAAGCAGTTGTATAATAATAAAAAAAATTAGGCAATATTTTCTTTAACTAAAAGTAAAACATGATGCATGATAAAACCAAGAAGGAATGAAAATCATCAGTAACAGTCCTTATCCCCTTCTGGCCACCAGTCTAATAATTATCAGTTGACAATTTTACAGAAATTACTTACAATAAAGAATTTGAAGTGCTTTTGAGTTTTAGTCTATGTCAAAGATAATGTCCAGAGCATAAAAGGTAGATTAGGAAAATGTGTATAGGCTGTTGTGGTGTATAACAGATCCTCAATACTGAGATTTATTCTGCCTTGCTGGCACATTCATTTTTTAGATAAATAGTAGTGTTGAGTATAACCTCTTGGTAAACGTGGGAAAAAAAGCTTTACCAATATTTCTGCATTGAAACTGCTAGAAGGTTACAAATACACCCGATAATTAAAACAAATGAAAAGCAGAAAGCAGCTAGCAAGAAGTAATGGATGGTCCAGGAGACATAAATGAGGAAGAATGCAGACAAGTGCAGAAAGATGTATAGAGCATTCAAAATGCTAACGGATGACAGACAGTTCAATGCAGATAAATGAAGTGCAATTATGACTTTGATGAGCTTTCGTGACACAAGACTACTCTTTGTTCAAGATAAAATATGAGGAATATAGATGAAAACATGAATAAAATGGGAGACAAGTCATTGTGCATCATTAATGACTGATAAGAAACAGAAAGAAAAAGACAAATCAATGAATTTAATGAATCTTAATAGTCCTATTGTCTATGTCTGTGGATTAGTATGCACATGCTTCATAAAATATGATCATTTAGAAAAAAACCTGAGAAACAAAAGGTAGCTTCTTCATGTTCTGTTAAATACAAGGTGTCTAACTGAGCACTCAACTAGAAAAAGATCATCAGTTTCCCTGACTTCTGCTTCTTCATCCATAACTTTTTTAATCAAGATATGTAACTTGAACAATTGGCCAGGTGGTTTATGGATTTTTTTGCACATTTCTCTAAAGTGTCAAACAACATGACATGGCCAGAAGTAACAGGATGTTGGCACAGCTATACCAATTCTCTGATTCATTGCATCAAAAATTGTGCAGTCAGTGTGATCTGACTCAGCTGACTCAATAGAGTTTGCCCTGCAAAAGCAGGAGACATTTTTGTCGATTTATATCCAAGTATAGAATTGCAGATTAGTGGTAGTAACCAAATGCATAGAAAGCAATTTAATGGTCTCTCTTTTAGTACAACCACTACACCACAACAGAAGAGATATTCCCAAAGGATCTACTCACGTGCCTCCAAGAACAAATTTAGGAAATGATGAATTTAATACCATCACCTGCAAACCTGAAATAAGCATAGATAAGTCAAATAATTCTATCAGAGGATAAGGTAAGCTCCAGTAGACAATGCCCTGAGGCTACAGGCAATGAAGAGTTCACAGGTACTGACTGCAACACGTTCCTTAGCTCAGGTATCACATGGCACAAATATTATTCAGCATTTCTGGGCAGTTTAAAATATATATATAAAAAAAAAGGAGGGGAAATTAAAACAAACAATCCAATAAATGCAATCTTAACAGTAATAAAAAGTGAAATAAAACTGGAACTGTTAACTCCAATCTTGTCTTAGTCACAAAATTGAAAATCATGAGATTCAAAACCTGCATTTCTAATGGAAATCATTGCATTAATCTATGATATGATGTGGCAATCTAACCCAATATTCACTAGGAGTTCCTTTCTTCCAATAATTATCTTGTACCCTTACTTTGTATTGGTTCTTTAATGGGTTTCTTTAGGTATTTTGACTTTTTTCTAGTTTGAGAATTTGCATTCTTGGAATTTAGAGACTTTTTTTTTTTTAACTTTAAATTAGAGCTGTGACTATTGACTCATTTGCAGTGGGGGATCAAGCAGCACTGGTTAAAGTTATTACCTCCCCCAGTTGTCCACCCATCCCTTTCCTCATTTTCCCTCAACAGGAGGAGCTTTTTTAGACTGGCAGCAACCCATGACAGTTACCAGTTTACAGGCTAGAAAAAAAAAAGGAAGCTGTAAATTGACCCTGGTCAGTGCTAGTACATATTTTGCTGTCATCTGCAGAGGTTCAAGAATATATCTCAGTAATAACTGCTGCAGAAAATGTACCTGCAGAAGCACAGCAAAAAGCTTTGGTCAATAATTGCTTAAACTTCCTCAGTTTCGATGCCTGCAAAAGTCTGCATGTCTCAAGCAATAGCCTTACTCTAGAAATTATCTCTGTCAAATTATCATAAACTATAAGAAAAATTATGAGACAATTATTCAAAATGGTAATGGTGTATCTCCTCTCTGAGACTGTCCAATCTCATACACAACAATGAAACAACTAAGGAAAGAGAAGCACTGATAGCATCTGAAAAGAGCTTAACACCTATATATAGATGAAAAATTCTGTCTTTCAAATATGTAATGCAATAGACTATCCAGTATGGATAGTATGGATTGGTAAAACTAACTATTGTCGGAGGAAAGAGCTGGAGCTTGTTTGTGAGTTTATGAAATGGCCCTTCAGAGAGCTGATGTTATGTATTCAGCAAGTATTACATGTTTTTAGTAAGTCAGGTGTGCAGTTACTGGTGGCTAGTGTCATAAAACCAGAGTCCTGGGGGAATCCATGGGCCCTGATGCAGTCCATACTTCCCTGGCAGCCCCCCCCTCCCCACTCCTTCTCTCCAACTCTGCTCTGGTGCAGGGGCTTTGTGTCACCTTGGGGGTGGCACCAGAGGCACTCACTTGCTGGAGGTGTGCAGGTCTCCAGTCCTGTCTTCTGGATGGACACTGGACAGGTGTGATAGCCTTCTTTCCAGCCTTGTCTCCAGTCCTCTGTGAACCCTGAGCCTGAGTCTCCATCCTGGCATGTCTGGGAATATTAATGAACCAAGCTCCCTTTTTTGTCCACCCTGCCTCCCTTCTGCAGGACTGGCTGAGGGAACTGCCTTTTTCTGGGATCACCCTTGACTTCCAGCTCATCCTCCCTTTTTCTTGCTGTTCCCTACAACAAGTCCAGCAATAAGCTGAAAATTGTAAGAATGCTAAGTCTGGCCATAGGAGTGTTCAATAGCCAACAATGATCTTTGAAACCAGAGAAATCCAAGGACAATGACAACAAAAGTGTATAGTTATATATATATTTTGTTCAATAGTGGTTGATAAAAATTGTGTTTGACAAATGCAGGAAACAAATTCCAAAGATGTTCCTATAGTGAAGCCCCAGCTTCTCTGAGCGTGCAGAAATCTGTCTGTGTGATGAACAAATGCTGACGAATATGCATATGCTTCAAAATTAAAATGAATGAGCCAAAACCTGAAAACTCTCCTCTCTCCAACTCATTATTTGGACTTAGTAAAATTCACCAATAAATGATTACACACTCAAGCTGCTTCATTCTCTTCAGGGAGGATGGCACTGTCTTCTCTAACCCGAGCAAACAGAATAGCTTAACTTCTTAGCATTCTTTTTGCCTGAGGCACAGAAAGGAGCATCATTTTATGATGCAAGTAAAAAGTTCAGTTTATCCTGGGGGTATATTCCTGGCTCTTCTTCAAAACTACTTCACCTAGGACATTCTCAGTGTGGTGTGTTTAACTAAATAATCTCATGGTAGATTTCCAGTGCAATTTGTCACCACCAAGTAAGCAGAATTAACTGAATAGAAAACTCATCATGAACTGAGGAAGGGTCTGTTTATGTTAAAAGCAAAGAAGAAGCAGACCTCAATTACTTAATTATTAATTCTGCAAGACAATTATATATATATGTCTATATATGATCCAGAAAAAACTCTCCCATGTGCTGTTATCTTTGCATATAGCTGGTCAATGCTCCCTCAGAAGCTGAATTGTATATAGTATATATAAAAGACAAAATTGGTCTTTCCTCAGGCATTGTTCAAGGTCTTGACAATTGCAAAGACTGCTGAATGGAAAACAAGAATTCCACAAGAGGAATGGAATTTCCTAACAATGACTCCTAGCTGAATTAAGTTCACCCTAAATTTGCAATCCTGGTGCAATTTGGCAGATGGGTTTTCTCACCAGAAGGTTCCTTCAGCATCCCATCAGTGAAACAAATTTAGACTTTCCCAGTTCTGCTATACTATGGGAATGATATAAAAAAATCCACTGGCACTAGGCACCATATTCTTCATAGCATCAATCAGTAAGCAGCCTCATAACTTTTAGCACTGCATTTCTATTTCAATATAGCACATGTCCCTCATAAATGCACATCCCTTCTCTTTCTGGCCACGGTTACCTGGATGGGCACCTGTCACTGATTCAGTAGATCTAATCAGAGGTTTTTGTTCCTCCTGACAACATTTCCCTTAAGTCTAAAAGGCAGTGCCTTCCTGTTCATAAAGAGATTATTGAAGTGGCATAAAATCTCTTTTACTAAATCCTAAGAAAAAGTTTTAGGTCTGAACAAGATTAATCTGGTGCCCTATGTTTTGAAAGAGTTGAAGTTGTTGACTGCTGTGACAACCTTCCTATCCCCCTCAGTCCACAAATCTGTGATGTGGGTGCTTTGCACTGCTAAAGAGCAAGACAAATGGCTTCACAAGATAT